>NW_026734289.1:1243747-2516247 GCF_949786415.1 Peromyscus eremicus
TGAAGACCAGCTGAGACATGCAGCCTCATGGAATGAACAACTACCGGCTTCTTCAAATTTTTATTGGAAGGCAGCCATTGTTGGAATACCTGGACCACAGCTTGTAAGACATTCTAAGAAATCAACTTTCTACATACATGGAGAGATTCAATAATACAGGTTTTTTTCATCTGCCCACTGAGGAAAACGTGCTGGCTAACAATGGTGGACATAAAGGCATTCTTCCTAGCTCCGTTATTCTCTAAGTATTCAACTTTGCATGAAGACTACTCTTTAATATTATATAATTTGCAAACACTTTGACCTGAATTTCAGAAATAAAACCCCTAAGCAATAGAGCCATGATCCAGCATTCTGGTGGTGAAAGACCTATTTATCCTGTTAGTTATCTAGTCCCTGTTTTTTTTTTCCTGGTTGTCTGAAGTCCCTGTGAATAGCAGGTAAAAAGTACATTGAATTCACCTAACCTCCCTGTGAAGCCACCTAAAAAACATTTCCCTTGTCTCTTACATCAATTTTAGTTGTTAATATTCTGGGTATTCTTTCATCTGTGTGACAGGGAATCTCTACCCCACATAGTATACTGTGTTGTACAAGCTAGTTAACCACATTGTGTCCAGGAGGAAGAAGGGGAGTGCCTATGGAGAGCAGGAAGATCACATTGTCTGCTTCTAGAGCCAGGGGCAAGTGCTATTGAATTGTGAATTTTTGCTGGTTCAGACAAGTTCTGGGTCTGGGGTGGAAGGCAGGATCAGGAATCATTGTGCTGTGTCTTTAAGCCCAGTGTAACCCTAGGGGAGCTGCTCCTGTCACTCAGGCCTCACTAGCCAATCAGGCACTCTAGGCAACCTGCCAGTCAGAAGTTCTACAGGGTCTTTCCGGCCTCCTGCTTCAGAATTGGCTAAGACAAAAATCTGTCCCTGTCCTTTTGCGTGCTACGCAGAGAGTGTTGCTGCTGTTGTTGCTGCGAGCTGAGCAAAGAGCATGGCGGAGCTGGAAAACTACAATATGGTGAGCGAGGGGCTGCTGTCCCCAGACTGGGAGGAGTGCTCAGTTGAGTCATGAGAGTCAGTGTGTCGGGTTCTCCCCTTGCTGGGTGGGAGCAAGTGGTCAGATGCAGAGTTCTGCTTGTTCTTTCCTTGTCCTGCATTGTCCAGCATGGTCCTGCTCATCCTGCATGCTCCAGTATGTGGTCCCTCATAATCTCTGCAATTGTTGGGGCCCACTGGCAGCCTCCGAATAACTTCACTCTGTTAGCTGCACCTGTGCAGACATTGGGAACATGACTGTGCTTTGAAATGTCCTTGTTAACATCACTGTGAAATACCAGCACCATGTGTGTGTTGTTTCTATGAAACACAGATTTCCAAACTTAAAGAGGCCTGGTCCCTCCCTTATTTTCCAGAAGTTCTACACTTTGAACATTTAACTTTAACATTTAAAATCTAACTGGAATTAATTTTAGGAGCTTGTAAACAGTATTTCCTCTGTAAAGTTGCACTCCAATGCTAAACTGTGATGTAGAAGATTAGAATTGATGGTAATAGAATTAATGGTACATGGTCTTTCCAGTTCTAGGAGACATTAGTTCACAAAGTAGAATTTAGGTAAGAGAGGGCTGCAAATGCCCAAATACCCCAAAGATAAGTAGTATGCTAACCACTCTGGTTGGAAATTACTATGATAAAATGTAAAAGTTTGTTCCCCAGGATTAACCAGCTACATTCCATAACAATTGAGACAACCTTGATTTACAACTAGTAGAAAGGCCGATTCTTCCACTAAAATCCTGGCCTCTAACATGCTGCTGAAGAGACCGTTACAGAGTAACAACTAACATTAAGTCCTGGTATGCCATGGAGGTTTATTAATTCTTGAACAGGGAGTCTCCAGTCTTTTTGAAAAGCAGTTTTAAGTGAAGGTCTCCTACATTGATTGAGGTGGACTTGAACCCTGTCTGTATCCCCACACAGCATTGCCTTTATTATCCCCAACTAATCACCCTAAATTCTGTGTTACATGTCTGCACATCCAGAGTTCTAAAATTACCAGTTTGAATCACATAGTTGACTGTCCATTGCACAACAGGGAAAAGAAATGTGTGTGGAAAATAGCTTCTTCTTTCAGACCAGAAGGGACTGAAGAGTGGAATTGACATGCAGACAGGGCTTGGTCCTCCAGACAGGGGCACAGGCCACTGTGTACACTGTAGGGGGCATTAGACTAGGCAATAGATTGATCACAGACTGAAATTGAGTGCAATGAGCTGCAGGGGTCTCCATTACAAAGAAGGACTGATGGGGCATGGTGAGTGACTTTCTCTGTAATTTCTCTGCATGTATTAATTCCTCCTATGTGAGTGAAGACTGACACTATTGTGTGGTGTACAGTTTATGGAGGATAGCTTGAACTACTGAGTATTAAGTTTCCAAATAGTGAATTCTCCTATGGAGATATTTGCAATCCTTATTGATACAGTGAAGTCAGATGAGAGGTTTGAGATACAGGCCACTGGCTGTAACTCCATGTGTTAGCTTACAACACTCAGTGGCTATCATTTTATGTGGGACAAAGTCATACAGTATCTTATTGATGGTATTCACTCTACCATGGAGGTGCCTAATCTGATTCAAAGTCAGTATAGCTACATATGCTTTCAATTATTTTTGTCACTTTAAAACATCAATTATTGGTTTCCTTTTTAATATTCATTTTCTTTTAATGCACTACTGATAATATTTTCTATGTTTCACAGTTTAAGAATTTTATTCCATTTTTTTGTCTTAACTGGTGTTTGCTCTGTATTTATTTATGTCAGTTTATAGCAGCGCTTCTCAACCTTAGAAATCATGGCTTCCTTTGGGAGATCAAATGACCCTATCACAGGACTGGCCTAAGACTGTCAGAAAGTGCAGATATTTATATTATAATTCATAGCAGAAACAAAATTACAGTTACGAAGTAGCAGAGATAATAATTTTATAGTTGGGGTATTACCACATCATGAGAAACTGTATTAAAGAGTCACAGCATTAGGAAGGTTGTGAACCATTGGTTCAGGTCAATATCTCTTGTAACCCAGGCTTGCCTCACACTATATAATTGAGAATTGCTTTGAACACCTAATCCTGCCTCTGCCTCCCAGTACTGGAAAGAGAATCCTGCAACTCCTTCCAGGCTGGGCCTTGACTGGTCTATAGGAAGGAAAAATAGACCAGTGAAGGAGTATCCTCCAACTTCTCTAGATTTTATCATGAATTTACAAATGATGTGGAACTTGTGTAAGAATTGAGTTCACTGACCAACTATAAAGCAGGTGTAGTCACAGCAGAGTGAGGGATGAGCAAGAAAGAGAGTGAAAACTTTCCTGCTGTGATAGTAGTTGACCTTAGCAATAAGTAGTGAGATAATCAATGTTACAAGATCAATAAATGTTCTGACTGGCCATTTCTTGGGTCCACAGACCAGGCAATCAAGAATCTGGATAAAACAAAAAGATATTTTGTGAAACCAAATTAGAGTAGTTACATCATTTGAACCTAAGAAATAGAACTGGATAGAATGGTGTTTACCTGCCTGACATGACTGTGTTTTCCGGGTTTAAGACTTATACCCTAGGAGAAATGGTGTGAGAAGTATTTGGTGTCCTCTAATACAAATCCCTGGTTCTGGAGCACATGGCCTGTTTCAGCTTTTTAACAAAATGTTTTGGGATTATATTTACATTATTATCACTATGTCTTTCCTGCTTTTATACCCTCCCATAGACCCTTCATTGTGTTCTAATCCATGACTTCTTTTTGTTTAAGAACGGTTACTGTTTGAATGTGATGTGTATTTGGTTGCAGGATTCCTCAGCTATGAAACAAGAGGTTGGTTGCAGTGGACATTGAGTATGTAAAAAACTGTGTACCCAAAGGACCCTGTGCATTGGAAAAACACATTAAGTGCTCTAGGAGATTAGAGAATTTTACTAAACTACCAAATCTCCTGGTTAGTGTCCTATCCAATCACAGTGTGGAAGGACCCACCTGGGAGGTTTTTTTTCTCTCTGAGTCCTTTGAACTCTGCTCACCCAGTAGGGAAACTGCTAATGTAGCTGATGAGGGAGCTTCCAAGTTCTTTCCAGGATTCTCCTCTTGTTCTGCTCTAGGGAGCTGTAAGAAAGTCCAAGCCATGCCATGGTGAGTGTAGCATGTTCAGAGCAGATCTGCTGAGCTGTCATTTCTGCTGGGACTTGGATGAACCATGATCTAGACTGTGGTTTTGTTGGTCCATGTGGTGACCTGGGCAGTAGTCCTTGTCCTCCGAGCCTTCCTGTGTATGGATTTCCTGGTTATGTGGAGACTCTGCCGCCCTGGCATGGAAGGATATGATGCTTGTAATATCACTGTCCAGTGTGCACACACGACCAAACTTTTGGTGTGTAGCAAGAAGACAGATTGGAAAACTGAAAGTCTGGTGTCTAGAAGTTCTGAACACTGCACTCCACTTTCAGATTTGTCTTAAAAATATTACAAATAGTTTAGAAACTGATAGAAATATGGTGTTATGCATTATCTTTCAGCAATATATCATTAGAATGCTTCTAACTTTACTACAACCAGCTATAGTAGTATGATTTGGTGAAGTTTAGTTCCAGGGGACAAAATCAATTTCTGATCTGCAGAAATTTTTCAGATGTGCATCATGTAGTGTGGGTGGATAGGGCAGAATCCACATCTTGTGCCATAATCCATGGGACCAGGAAGCATTCATAGCTAATAAGAGGTCTTTGTGTCATGATTTCGGAGCTGGTTGGTGGCCTAAATGAAAGCCTGCTACATGCCCCCACTCACTCTGTCTCAAAGGGGTTTTCTCTTTTGATATTACTATTGCATATATATTTATATGTCTATGAACATAAATAAATATGAGCTGCTGAGTCCATTTGGTATTTTTTTTTATTTATATGATTTCAGTGCAGTCCACTTCATTTTGGATAACCAACTAGGAGGCTCATCTCTGGGAAAAGCAATTCTGCCTCTCAATAGTCATTAGTTTCCCATAGTTATTGGTCTAGGGAGAGGGTTCATTAGATCCCTACAATCCTTCTATGTTACTATGTCTACTGGCCATGTCTACTCTTCCACATGAGATCTTCTTGCAGGGCTCAGGGTCTGTGTACTTTGTCAGCTGTGGCTTTGGGTTCCCAGATCCTGTATGAATGCAGCTATGGAGTAGGTCTCCTTTTCCAGAGCCCTGTAGTTGTAGTAGATGGGCGGCCCTGCTGTCTCCTCTGGCCTTGATCTTAGAGCAGGTCTCCAGTTTAGCTGCCAAGCTCTCCCCATTCTGCTACTTACCAAAAAACTGATGTCACCACAGGATTTCCATATTCTCTGAGTCAGGCAAAAAATAGTGTCTGGAAGGTCATTTCCAGGGAGGAGGAATGTCTGTGAGCATGTTTTGTGGGTGTGTCTGTGAGGGACTTGCCTGGGGGGGATGCATCTAAAGATTGCAGTGCTTGTGAGGAGAGGACTGGAGGAATTTCAGTTGAGTTTGCTTTAGGGAGAGGGTGTGATTAGTAGGTGATTTGTGGGCTTGGCCCAGGGAAGTAGGAATGCAGGGCTGCAAAAGTTCACAGGCCTTGTACACCAACACTGCTCTTCTCTTGCCTATCTCAAATATCTGTGGAACTGAAGGAGGTATTCATGAAGTGTCACCTGACCTGATCATTTGCAGCCCTGGAACTACTCCCTGGAAACCCCTGTACCTGGATCTAGCTGGACAAGGAGTCAACCAAGGCTGATGATGAAACCCAGAGATGTGAAGGTAACAGTGTTGCTGCTGTAGTTGCTAGAAGTAGCTGGGTGGTGGGAATAATGTGTGAAGAGCTTGCCATGGTTATATAGGTGAGAACCTGATGCAGGAAAAGTGAGACAGAAATCCACCCACCTTTTTAAAGGATTTTCTTGCCACCAGGTTGTCTTCTGATTCTTTAGTCTATAAGCCAATCTCCAGATCCTTTTTTGATTCCATATGCCTTTTAAATACTTCTTGGTTGCCCAGCTGCCATACTTAGCTTCCCAGGAGCCCCCATTGCCTCTGAAACTTCAGTCTTGGATGTTCCTGAGACAGCATGGGTAATCCTCATAGGTGAGCTCCTTGGTAAAACTGGAAATGTTATAAGGCAAATAATCTCATTACTGTTGTTTGAGGCATTTACTATTTTGTATTTAAAACTCTTGTTATATTGGCTATCATGAGAATTATGGAGCTTGTTGATATTATAAATTATTGTTGTTTCTATAGATTGTGGTTTTGATCTGTTGGAAAGGGTTGTGGTAATTATATTCAGAATGGCAAAGGCCTGCCAAACAACTGACAACAAGTGCTGGAGAAGAACTGGGGCAAAAGAGTAATGTCATGAGCAAGAAAGATATGTGTAGTTAGTGTGACAAAAATTATATTTTATGATGCTGATGGTCATCACACAAAATTCACACTCTTAATTTCTAACTAAGGTCCTAAGACTCCTTCCTCAAGGCTGCTCACCTGTTCTAAGTATGTTTGCTGAAGAAGTACACAACTACACTCCCTGTTTACTTCGAGGACAAGGAGCTACCTTGTCATTATTCCCACATTGGGTTAAATGTGAGCTGAATTCTTTACTTAATCTATCATGGGGCCTTAGGTGAGCCCTACCAAAATTTCCATGGTCTAATAAATAGTGGTATAGAAACAAACTTATACTTTTAGTCTTTCTCAATAGAATGGGTTCATTGTTTTCTCACACAGGACGTATCATACTTCTTTGTGAACTTCAATATTTAGTACCTGTGGTAGTCTGGATAGAATTTTCCTCCATAAGCTCATAGGGGTTGGCACTATAGAAGGTGCGGCTTTAGTGGAGGAAGTGTGTCACTGTGGAGGTGGGCTTTGAGATCTCATATATGTTTAAACTATGTCCAGACTCCCAGATTACCTGTAGGTCATGGTGTAAATGCCCAGCTCCTTTTCCAGCACCATGTCTGCCTACATGATGCTATGTTCACCATGATGATAATGGACTAAACCTCTAAAAATGTAAGCCATGCCAATTAAATATTTTTGCTTTGTAAGAGTTGCCATGTTCATGGTGTCTATTCACAACAATAGAAACCCTCCCTTAGGCAGTACTTGATTCATTAGTCTTTAGGGAGGAAACACTTTTGAGAAACACTGCTAATTTTTTTTGATAGAATCATATTATCTGTAGGCTTATGTGATTTCTCTTCATGTTTTATTAATTGAAATCCTAGTAATCCACTATAGTCATTCTTTATTTCATCTTGCATATAAAAATAGGTATTTAACTCAAAGTGTTGATAGCCTACTAAATAATAGTAAAATTGTTTATCAACAATCTCCTTCTATTTTGATTCTAGTAAAATTAAAAATAGAGAAATATTCCAAAAATTTCAATACAATACTTGGAAAATTTCCAGCTATTTTAGAAAAATATTCTTAAGAATTCATTGGGTTACTGGTAGCTGGAATATTTACTTTATAGGTATTGTTTCAGCTTCCACAGTTGGAGTCTTAGCATTAAAACAAAATCTGGAAATACCTCAATTTACAAATAAATTAGTTAAAATGTTTCTAAATTAGAAGAAGTTCAAGGAAAGATGGATATTAATTTCATAGAATGATTGGATGGAGGGGAAACAACCTAGGAATGTAAACAGTATAAATTTTCTCCCACTTCCAGATTTTCTGAAGCTTAAGGAAATATAAAGATCGTTTTTGAATGATCCCTCCTGTTCAGAATACTGTCCTTCTTTGAATAATGGGCCAATGGTATAGAATGAAATGTTTTCTGGGATTTGTTTAAAAATATTCAATAGATATTATCCATTAAACTATACAGTGTGAGGATTATTCTAGTTGGAGCTTTCTAATGAGACCTTGTCTCAAATAACAAAGCAAAATACATTAAACTATATTTGTGTGTGTGTGTGTTTGTGTTTGTGTCTGAGTGTATGTGTGTCTGTATCTGTGTCTGTGTTTATTGAGGAATGTCTTACTATCATATTCCCTTCATAGACCAAAATGTCTTGAATTCAAGGAGAACTGCTTGGCTCTGCTACCATACTAAGGTATATTTATTTCTGAGAATGATTTGACAGGGACCAGTGGCTGACACCTGAAAGTATTTTAAGAGATATTGTCCTGAACCATGAGACCTCTGCAGAGGTTAAGCTGGGACACTTCAATTCATTTTGGAAAATGATTTCAGGATGAGAAAATACAAATCAGAATTGAAATTTTATTTTGAGACAGGGTTTCTCCATGTATCTCTAGCTGTCCCTGAACTCAGAATATAGATGAGGTTGGCCCCAAACTCCCATAACTCTGCCTACCTCTGCTGCCCAAGTATTGGAATAAAAGTCATGTGCCACATCATTCAATTGTAATTTTATTATTTATTGGCTTATGACTGTTTTTATCTGTGTCCTAATTTATATGGGAATAGGTATTCATGTGTTTTGTGGTTTAGTTATAATAGAGAACTTTTTGCTTGTTGGTCTTTTCCCTTTAGCATGTTTGAGACACGGTCCTTAGTTTACTATCACATGTAAATAACCTTGCAAGATTTCTTCTGTCTGCCTTTTATCTTGCCTTAAAATTACTGGATTAGAAGCATGCATTGTGGCAACTGTTTTTATAAGACAGAAGTAAAGGAATATTTGCAAGGTGAGTACTTTATTTGTCAAACCTTTTTAACAGCCCTGAAGTTTATTGAGTAGAAATTTTTGAGTGCGTGTGTTTTGAGACATGGTCTGACATTCTAACCCTGTCTTGCCTTGAACTCACTAAGTAGTAGATAGGCTAGGCCTGGAACTTGAAGAGATCCACCAGTTTCTGCTTCATGTGTCCAGACTTGGAAAAAAAGAGACTTTTTAAAATGGATTTAACACAGATATTGGTAGGAAGTAGGGACTTTGGGAAAGTGTCATTTTGTGAGGGAGAGCTACATTTAATTAATACAGAGTCTTGTTACAATTTTGAGGACATTGTAAGTTCCAGTTCAGTGAGTTTTTTGGGAGCTCCTCTCTTTTTCTGTGTTTCTCTCTCTTCTCTGTGTCTCTCTGCCTCTCTGTCTCTGTCTCTCCTTTTTTTAATACCAAAAGGAGTAGAAGTTGCAAGCCAGAGACATGTAAGAAACATTTCATGGACAGAGCTAACTAAGCTCTTTGAGAATGAAGCCACACCTGTCTGAAACAGAGCTACAGGATTTGTTGATTTTCCACACTGTGTCCACATTTCAATCTTTATTTTTTATTTTTTTATTCTTTTGTCATTCAATACACCCCAACTGTAGTTTTCCCTCCCTCTACTCCTCTGCATCCTCTCCATTTCTTCCTTTTTCACCAGATCCACTCCTCCTCCTTTTCCCTTCAGAACAGAGCAGATATCCCAGGGTTATCAATCAAACTCTGCATAACAAGTGACAAAAAGACTAGGCAGGAACCCTCATATCAAAGCTGGATGAAACAAGCTAGTAGGAGTTAAAGGATTTCAAGAGCGGGCAAAGATGTCAGAGACACACCACCCACATCTACTGTGAGGAGTTGCACAAAAACACCAAGCTTTACAAGGGTAACACATATGTAGAGGAACTGGTGTGGACCCATGTAGGTAGTAAATGCTGTTTCAGTCTCTGTGAGCCCCTGTGAGCCCCTGTGAGCTCTGCTTAGTAGATTATCTGGGCTATGTTCTCTTCTGTTCTTTTATTTAAGAATTTTTTTAAAAAATCCTTTCTGGGATTTGACCTGAGATTTTCCTCCTTCTATTCCTATTATTCTTAGGTTTGGTCTTTTAATAGTGTTGCAGATTTCCTGGATCTTATGTTTCAGGAAATCTTTCAATTTAACATTTTAGTTCATCAATATAGCCATATTTTCTGTCATAATTTTAAAGCCTGTAATTCTCTATTCTATGTCTTGTATTCCTTTGGTGAAGCTTGCCTCTGTAGTTCCTGTTTGAATACCTAGATTTTCCTTTCTAGAATTTCCTCAGTTTGCATTTTTTAATTGCTTCTATTTCCATTATCAGTTTTTGAAGAGATCATTCATTACCATCAACTGTTTGTTTGTCTTTGGTTTTCTTTAAGGGATTTGTTAATTTTTTCTAATATTAAATTTATCCTTTCTCTGCTTTCTTTAAACATATTCATTCACTTCCTCCTTAAGAACTCCTTATAAAGTTTGTCTTAATTGTCCTTCACCTGTGATGGAATATCCAGGGCTTGCTGTAGTAGGATATCAGGAATCTGGTAGTGAAACATTGCTCCAGCTGATGTTGATTATGTTCTTACGGTGGTGTCCAGGTATCTGGATTTGAGGTGATTGTGACTGTGGGTGCTGATTTCTCAGTTTGTCTTTTTTGGATGGGTTTTTTTATATTTTTGGTTGTGAGCCTAGCCTTTAATGGCTGAGCTATCCCTCCAGCCCTTGGATGGGTTTTTTATTCCTTAGTTTCTATTTGTTCTTTGTTCTTCTCTTCTTTGTGGTCTATGATTGAACAGGGGTTCTCATCCCAAGTTGTGGCCTTGAAATCTTGCAGTGTTATTTTTGTTCCAGCAGAGGGTATCTGCCCAAGTTTCAGGATGACCAAAGGGAGCAGAAGAGGAAGTTTGGGGACAGGGTTGAGGTGGCATTGAGAAAGTAGGGGAGTTCTATGGGCAGGTGGCCTGCATAGACATCTGGAAGATTGTGTGTCCTTTGTTAGAGAAAGGATTCAACCCAATTTTGAGGCAACAACACAGAGATGAAGAGAGAAGTGGGATTGAGGATATTGTTAGGGGATTATTGAAAGACTGCAGGATGTCCAAAAGTGAGCAGGTTACATGGATTTCTGGTGGCTGGCATTGCCTCTGGTCCAGCAGGGCATCTCTACCTCAGGTTGTCTACCTGTTCTTCTGGCTGGTGTGGCTTGCCTTTGAGCAGAGGATATCCATCCATTTTGGAGTGGGGACATGGATTTGGGTGTGGCAGCTGTATGTTTGGTGGAGGATTGTGTCTGTGGGTATGTGGGGATGGTGGAAGTTTCATGGGCTGGTGGCCTGGCTACCTAACCTTCTGGCTGGTGTGACATGCACATGAGCTGGGGATGTCTGCATGTGTTGGGTCCAGGAACACAGTAACATTCATTTTTCTCTGAATTGGAATATATACTGTCCCATTATTTGTTGGAAATCCTTGTCTGTTTATTTGTACAAGATGTGACAGGCAAGAGATTATCTTGAGTGTCAAAAGAAACTGGATATTTGAGGTGTTTGGGGCTGATACAGACTATGAGGATCATTGTACTAAGATTAAATGCATTTCCCTTTTTCTTTTTCTCTTGGTATTTATTCTTCTCTCATACAATACATCCTAACTTGCAGCTTCCTTCCCCTTTCTCCATTCCTTCTAGTCACCACCCTGAAATCCTCATTCCTCCAAATCCACTGCTACCCTGTTTCTCTTCAGGAAATATTAGGCCTCCCAGGGATATCAACCAAACACATCATAACAAGGTGAAGTAAGGCTAGGAACAAACCCTCATATCAAGGCTGGACAAGGTAACCCCATAGGAGAAAAGGGGTCCCAAGAGCAAGCAAAAGAGCCAGACACCAGGACTCCTACAGTTATAAGTCCCACAAACACACCAAGCTAAACAACCATAGAATGTATGCAGACGACCTGGCACAGAACCATACAGGCTTCATGACTGCCACTTCAATTTCTCTGAACCCCTATGCACCCTGCTTTATTGATTCTATGGGCCAAGATTTCCTTGTTTTCACAACCCTTCTGTATTCTACAATATTCATTCTCTCCTTCCACAGGATTCTTAGAGCTCATCCTCATGTTTGGGTAAGGATCTCTGCATGTGTTCCCATCATCTACTGAAAGAAGCCTCTCTGATGACAATTAGGCTAGGCACAAATCTTGGATTATAACAGAATATAGTTATAGATCATCACATTGTATTTTCCTTTGTCAGTTGTACTTGGTCCTTTCCTAGTTTTCTGGACCATCCTATTGCAGCTCCTATCCATATAGGCTTTGTAAGGCATGAGCCTCCTTTAATAGCTTGGGCATCAATTTAGACTAGTCATTCATTGGTTAGACACTCTGAGCCACCATTGCTCCAGCATATCTTTCAGGCAAGACAAGTGTTAGCTGAGTGTTTTGTGTATAACTTGGTGTCCCGATACTACCACTGGAAGTGTTGTGTGGTTAGAGAAGATGGTTGGTTCAGCCTCTGTATTCTTTTTGTTTGTTTGTTTGTTTTTTCTCTGTGTAGCTTTTGGAGCCTGTCCTAGAACTCAACTTTTAGGGAAACCTGGAATCAAAATCACAGAGATCTGCCTGCCTCTGCCTTCTGAGTACTGGCATTAAAGGTATGTGCTATCACTACCCAGCCAGCCTCTGAATTCTTGATAACTAGGACTCTTCACTAGGGTCACCCTATTAGGTCCCATGAAGTTTGCAGTGCACTGTGTCCATGTCTCCTGCTAAAATCTCCCCTAGTCCAGTTATCTTTCCCTATCTTCTCCTCTGTCTCTTCCTTACTCACCTGACGAATCCTGTTCCCATCTCCAATTGTCTCCAGTGCACCCACAAAATCTATTCTATATACTTCTCCCAGTGAGATTCATGCATATACCCTAGAGCTGCTCTTCTTACTTAGCCTCTATTCATCTGTGGATTGTACTGTGATTAACTATGTTTATTGTGAGTGTACTTTACTTAACAGCTAGTTTTCATGTATGAGTGAGTACAACATGTTTGTCTATGTGCTTCTGGGTTTTCTCACAAAAGATAATAAAGAACTCTAGAAACTAAACAACAAACCAAATAATGCAATTATAATGGAGTATACCTCTAAATAGAATTCTCAGTAGAAGAATCTAAAGTGGCTGAGAAACACTTGAAAAAATGTTCAACATTCTTAGCCATCAGGCAAATGCATATTGAAATGTCTCTGAGCTTTCGTCTTACATTTGTAAGAATGGCTAAGATCAATAACACAAGTGACAGCAAATGTTAGAAAGGATATGGAGCAAGGGAATTCATTGCTGTCACAGGTTCAAATTTATAGAGGCACCGTGGAAATCAATGATATCCTCAGATATTTGGGAATCAATCTACCTCAAGATCCAGTTATACCACTTTGTGTATATACCCAATGTTACTCTTCCATCTTACCACAAGGACAATTGCTCATCTTGGTTCTATCTGTCTTGGACCTGATTACATAGACTATTCTGGCATTCTACTCAGAGGCAGATATACCTGCACCTGGCTTTGGTGTGTTGGGATTAAAGTCATTAGCCAATAGCTTGTCTATCTTATTTCTTCTTTGTAGTTAGTTCATACAATTTCTCTCATTGCCCTGTCTGCAGGGCTTCAATGGGTTCTCAACCACCCTAAGGATGGAATTATAGGGACAGGAGATACAAAGGAAATACACCAAGTCTAGATTTTGTTCAAGGTGCAACTTTATTTTTCTCCAAGAGGGTTTATATAGTTCCTGCAGGGTGGGGGGAGCAAGAAGCTCTTATTTGCATAAGGTGGGGCAAGCTAACACGATGTTTATATAGGATGTTTTCAGGGTGAAAGGGTCAAGTGCTCTGCCTCAATGTCTTGTTGCTAGGCAAGATGATCTAGTTGCCTGTCTTTCGAGATTCTGTCCTTGATCCTGACATCTCCCCCTTCTTAGTAATAAATCTAAGAGCCAACATAAACCGAGTTCAAATGGTCTAAAAGGAGGGCTCTGAAAGAGGCTTTGCATGGAGGATTACAGAGGCCCTATCCCTTTAAAGGTTGATAAAAAAGGGTCCAAGAGGGAATGTCTCTCCAGACTCAAGCACCACAGGCGTCCCCATAGTGTGGGAATCAATGGACAGTGCAGTTTTTTGAGGGAGCAGAAATGGGTAAGCGCAAGGTTGCTACTGCACAACTGCTATGCAACAGGGCACATAATCCAGGCTCTCAGGATTTTGGTGTACCATGGTCCACAGCCTGTGCAGTTCCAGCTGCACTCCAATCATTCCTTGAGTGACCCTTTTTCCCACACACAGGTGCAGCCTCCCCCGAGTGAAGGGGTCTATGTGGGGCATCTCTCGTCAGACGAAATTTCAACCCTCGAGTCCTGCATATCAAAGCAGTGGTAATGAACCTGGATCTGCCTGGCCTGCAGGTCTGTTATTTGGCTTTGGATGAACTGAGTGAGCCAGGAAAGTGCCCATGACCCAAAGGCAAGGACCAGGAGCAGGCCTATAACAGGTCCTAGGAGGGAGGAAAGAAGGGTTGTTAGCTAAGGGAAGTTGGAAAACCAATTTTGGAACCATCCAAGCTCTTGTTCTCCTTTTCTTTTTCTCTTTTTCTAGTCCTTTTCTGACCTTTATTATACTGTTACTGACTACCCTGGTGTGGTCGGTAAAGAAGCAACATTCCTCTTTGAGCGCAGTACAAAGGCCACCCTGTTGTAGAAAGAGGAGATCCAGGCCTCTCCTGTTCTGTAAAACTACCTCAGCTAGGGAGAAAAGGGATGTCTCGAGGGCAGAAATTCCCTGTTCAAATTGGGCAATATTCTTGTCTATGGACAGTCGAAGTTCAGAGTAATGTTGGTTGGACAGGACCAGAGAAGCAATTCCTGTGCCTGTTTCCGTTGCTCCAACCCCCAAAAGGACTGCTAAGGTGATGGCAGTAACAGGCTCCCATCAAGGCAGTCATCTCAGCTTGGCTTCTCTTCCTAGAGATCTCGGAATTGATCTGAGGAATAATAGGTTAGTCTAGGTGGAAGGGACCTAAGTGCCCTGAGTGGCATCTCTGGTGCTACCCTGTTTGCTGTGCTACCTACCAGCCACAGGCTGTGTCAAGCTGGCCCAACATGGCTATGACCACCTGTGACACCAAGGCCAGCAGGTCTCTTTTAGGTTGTTGAAATAAATTTACCAGGCATTCTTTAAAAAAAAAAGACAAGGGACATTGCTTTAGCAGATATCTCAACTTGGATCATAGCACCACGGGAAATATTCCATAGAACTGCTAATCAATTCATTTCTTCCTATTCATATTATAGAAGTATACATAATGAAGAGTTGATAATTATATTTTTAAAGCTTTTTAATAAGCAAATAGTGAATAGTAATGGTAATGTAGTTTGTATACTTGTTGTGATTGTGCTCCTAAGAGAGGGGGGCAGTTAGAGTCAAGAGTCTATTTTCAGTTATTGTGAAGAAACCTTAATCCCTATACCACAGTATAGGAAAATTTATTAATGCAATGCAGATGTTGAAGCTCTGTCACTTTCCAGTTTTCTTCAAATTTGTGAATAATCTCATATATAAAAATATTCTGTATGTGTGAACCATGTAACAAAGGATCTTACCCACACAAGTATCTTCACAAATGCAAATCAACTCTTAATATAGTGGAATAACATGAGTGTGAACAATGATAAAAGCTTAAGATATGGTTCTTCTTTACAATTGAACCAAATTGTAAAATTAATTCATACAGATATAAAGATTAAACAGTATATTACATGTGATAATGCTTTTACATGTCCCATTATTTTTGCAGTGATGAAGAAAATCAAGCTGGAAAGAAATATATTATAAATATTCAATGTGTTAAAGACCTTGCATATCTGAGCACTCTTCAAATGCATGAAAAGGCACATACTGGAGAGAAATCCTATGAATGTAATCAATGTGGTAAAGCCTTTGCAAGATTCAATAGTCTTCAAAGATATACAAGAATCCATTCTGGAGAGAAACCCTATGAATGTAATCTTTGTGGTAAAGCCTTTAAATGACAGGGTAATCTTCAAATGCATAAAAGAACACATACTGGAGAGAAACCCTATGAATGTAATCAGTGTGGTAAAGTCTTTGCACAATTCAGTCATCTTCATACGCATACAAGAACCCATTCTGGAGAGAAACCCTATGAATGTAAAAAATGTGGTAAAGCCTTTGCATGTTACAAAGTTTTACAATCACATGAAAGAAAACATACTGAAGAGAAACCCTATGAATGTGATCAGTGTGGTAAAGCCTTTGGACATCTAAGTAATCTTCAACAACATAAAAGGAAGCATACTGGAGAGAAGCCCTATGAATAAAATCACTGTGGTAAAGCCTTTTCATGGCACAGTAATCTTCAAATGCATAAAAGAACACATACTGGAGAGAAACCCTATGAATGTTATCAGTGTGGCAAAGCCTTTGTATAACAGTAGTCTTCAAAGGCATATACGAACCCATTCTGGAGAGAAACCCAATGAATGTAATCAATGTGGTAAAGCCTTTACATGTCAAAAGCCTTCAAAGGCATAAAAAATCAAATACTGGAGAGAAACCCTATGCATGCAATCAGTGTGGTAAAGCCTTTGCTCAAAACAGTACTCTTCAAATGCATAAAAGAACACACACTGGAGAGAAACGCTGTGAATGTAATCAGTGTGGTAAAGTCTTTGCATTTATTAGTAATCTTCAAAGGCTTAAAAGAAGACATACTGGAGAGAAACCCTCTGAATATAATTAGTGTGGTAAAGCCTTTGCCCAAAACAGTACCCTTCAATATACATAAAAGAACTAATACTAGAGACAAACCCTATTAATGTAATTAGTGTGGTAAAGCCTTTTCATGTCATAACAATCTTCAAATACATAAAAGAACACCTACTGGAAAGAAACCATATGAATGCAATCAATGTGGTAGAGCCTCTGCACAACTCAATTGTCTTCAATGCATTAATGAACACATACTGGAGAGAACCCTGTGAATGTCATGCATGTGGTAAAGCCTTTGTATATCACAAAAGTCTTCATATGCATTACAGAACACATACTGGAGAGAAACTATGAATGCAATCACTGTGGTAAAGCCCTTGTTCTTCTGAGTACTCTTCAAAGGCATGAAAGAACACATACTGGAGAGAAACCCTATGCATGCAATCAGTTTGGTAAAGCTTTTGCACAACTCAGCATTCAAATGCATAAAAGAACACACTGGGCAGAAACCCTATGAATGTAATAAATACGGTAAAGCCTTTGCATGTCTCAAAATTTTTCAAATGCATAAAAGAAAACATACTGGAGAGAAGCCCTATGGTAAAGCCTCTGTATGTGTCTTAAAAATCTTGAGATTTCTCAAACTCATACTGCATAAAAACCGTACAGGCATAGTCAATGTGATTAAGTTTTCACATTATATGGGAATAATACTTTTGTGTGTAATTAGTCTGTTAAAGCCTTTCCATATATTACAATAGTCCTTGACTATATGAAAAAGTTACGGTGGCCATCTGCTTATAAAGGGTTTGGTAAGATTTTTAGGCAACACACTTATGATCAGTTACAGAAGAGTATGTCTTCAATAGAAAAGTATTTGACAGTGTCAAAAAATGTTCAAGCATTATGGTATCTGCTTTTATATTGTTCGCAGCAGCACATTCATGGAAACAACACATTTATGAATTTATGAAGCCTTTTGTATAGGGTAAATGAGGCAGCCACAAAAACAAACACTGACCCTGAAAATAGGGCCAGTGAAAGACACACCCTTTGGCCCTGAAATCAGAGTGAAAAACATCCTGACACTGAAACCAGAGTCAAAGAAACACACTTTGTTCCTGAATCCAGAAACAGTTATAGGAACACCGTGGTTATGAAACCAGAATCAAAATTTTAAAAGGGGGCATTAAAATAAACACACTTTGGACCTGAAACCAGAGCTAAAGAAACACACTGTAAACTTGACCAAGGAAGCACAAATCCAACCATTCCATGAGCCTGAAATCAACCAATTCATGAGCATGAAATCCAACCAATATTTCAACTTTTTCAAGCCCTGTGTCTGTTCATTTGGCAGCTGCCTGAGAGATTCTGGAGCTCTCCTAGATTCCTTCCTACCAAATATATATCTTGAATGCATTTTGCATGAAGAGTTTTTACTGGAGTAGATGAGAAGCTGATTATAGGATTGGATTAGAGAAGCAGCAGACCCCTCTGCTGGCAAACTCCCTTAAAAGATCGGAGCAGAAGTAACAACTTTTCACCAAAGACTGCTACATTTCTGCAGCATTTCACTTCTTGTTGAGTGAAGCATAGAAGTAAGAATTTGAGCTCTAGATGAGAAGAAATGGACATCTTTGTTAGAAACTAATAGAGCAGAACAGAAAACGAATTGACAGCTCTGTTTAAAAACTCCCTCAGGGGAGTGGAGGAGAGCAGCACTGGACATCTTTCTTGGGAAACTCTCTTAGCATTGTGAAGCAGAGTCCAACTGTAAGGGTTCACTTTTGGAGAGGAGCAGGATTAATACCTTTTGCAGAGAGACTGTTTCCCACTGAAGCACAGCATCAGGTGTAGCCTGACTTCTCAATATTCAGGTTACCTTTTCCCTCACAGCAGTAGGCATCCAGGATATCTTCCCTTTATAGCTCTAAGTAAAAGCTGACTTTTGACAGTTGGGGTATCTTTCCCTCCAAAACTGTAAAAACTTGCATTATTTATTTATTTATTTATTTATTTATTTATTTATTTATTTATTTATTTATTTGATTTGTCGTGACAAGGTTTCTTTGTGTAATTTTGGAACTTGTACTATTGATTTAAATGGTAATATAACTATTAGATTTTGTACTTCTCTTAAATTGCATGAAATATCTAATTCAGGTATAAAATTTTATGTATTTGTATTATTTTCTTTTCTGTTGAGATACAATGTCCAGATCAATTTATAAATGAGTATAATTTGGCCCTTGGTTCCAGAGGATACAATATCAGCATGAAAGTGGCGTGGCAATATGTGTCAGACATGGCAGGTAAAGCAGGAGGCTATGAACTCACATCTTTAAATTGCAGCCTGAAGCACAGAATGGGACCTGGAAATGGTGTGTGGATGTAATTTCTTAAAGCCTTCCCTCCAGTCACATATTTACTCCAGCAGGGCAGCATTTCCTAAAAATTCCAAAAGGATACCACCAACTTAGAAGGATTGATTACCCTGGCTTCAAGCCTACATGCTAGTTTTCTGTTACATGAACCAATTCATGATGAAGAAAAATTTTGAAAGCAGTTGGATGCCTAAATACCTGTTACAGTAATTAATGCTTAAAGGAAGAAAAACCTTCATATAAAATTGTTTCTTTAAAAAGTTGTTGTACCTGTAATTATGTGATGTCGCTGTGTTTGTGTGGGTATGTGATCATGCAATCTGGTTACTGAAAATGTTAGACCATTGAATCTTGTCGATGAATGACAGGAAGTTGTCAAAAATCAGACCTTGGTTGTGGGAATGAACATTTCTTAACTTCCCAGTCATATCTCTAGTGCTGTAATTTTTTAAAGTCTATTTGTGTCATTTTGAAGTGTGGAAATGAGGACAAACTCACACAAAAGAAAAACCCTACTCATGTAAATAATTTGGTAAAGACTTTAGACATCACAGTTGTCTTCGGCTTCAAGAGAAAAAAATCATGTTTCATATATTTTTCATCACACACTTGAAGGAAATAAATTACTTACCATGTTCACTCAGGGTTAATGGTGGAGATCAGTGCATTGTGATTTCTATCTTGAAACTTTTGAAGTAGATACTAAAGTGTTCTATATATGTGACAAGTACATTTAGTGATGTTTATTTTTTTGCCTTTTTATTTATCCTATGCCTTTTGTTCATTTTGTATAGTGATAGGTATTTTCCTTCTGTAGTGTATAGAATGGTATACCCACAATCTAAGTGGTCCACTGTTTACTTAAATATCAGGCAGTGTGTGATCATACCTTTCAAGTAAGGTTATCTGTAAAATGGTAGTGGGTTTTTTTTTGCTGGCTTTGTTTTTCAGATTTTCATGAATTCCCTTGAGATATGTGCTTGTAATTCTTTTTTGCTTGAATGTTAGTAATAATTCAGGGATACATTTGAACTTAGATTCCTCATGTATCCACCTTCTGAGTACAAGTCCAAAGGTAGATGATGTACTCCCATCATGTATGCTTTTTTCAACAAAATTTAACTATGGTAATGTTATAATGCTTAATGGAAGAGAATAAAAGAAACATTCAATACCTCATGTGTTTATTCAAAGCATTATTTTCATTTATCTGATAAAGATGTAAAAAGTAGGATAATAAGCAATCCACCATGCACCTCATCCCATAGCTTGCTTTATTATATATGTATATTTATATAACTTGAAATTCCATGGTTGTCCCATCCACATGAGTTAACAATTTGGCATTTCATCTTCAAGTACTTCCTTCCAAGAGAATTATCGAGAGATGCCAGGTAATGTAATAACACTAAGATATCTCTTGTAAGAAACATTTATGTGGTGTGTGATATGATTATGGGTTGTAGGCTCATGGAAGTTATGTGAAGACAAAAAGACAGCTTTGTAGTCCTCTTAATAGGATTATCATCATCTAGTTTCCAGCTTTGCACACCAAAGACCTTACCAATAAGCCATTTCACTGGTGCTCAAATAAGATTTGTAGAAATACTACAACATTAAATTATTGTCTTATTTTCAATTTGTAATCTTAATTTCATAGAAGGATACAAGAACAAAGGACAAATTGAATAATAAATTTTCTTTGCATATTAAAATATTTATACAACCATATATTTTTCAAAATTGATTATGGGCGCTAAGCATTTGTTTATTACATTTTCTCAGAACCACAGTTGAATGCCAGAGAATTGCCTCATTCAGTAAAATTGTTTTTGCTAAGCCTGAGGACCTGAATTCTATCTTTGGGTGATTCATACTACTCCTACAATTTTTTTTTTATTTCTACACTTGGGCATTGACATATGCACACTCCTACATCAGCACATACATAAATTATTTTTAGACCTGAATAAGTGTCATTGATGTCATTTGAAAATAAATGAGTCCATAGGTTTCATCTCTAGAACTCACATAGGAGAAGTATATAACAGAGAAATGTAAGTTGTCCTCTCAGTGCTACATACACATCCTGGCACAGATGTAGACACACAAATGCAGTTCAAACATTTTTAAGTGGATGAAAATATTAGCAAAGAAAACCCAGTTATTGAGAATATATAAAATTATTTGCCCAGTTAAATTAAAGAATTTCAAGAAATAATTCTGTTCTTTAAAACATGGTTTCTTTTTTTCTTTTTTTCTTTTTTTTTATTTTGGATTTTCAAGACAGGGTTTCTCTCTGTAGCTTTGTGCCTTTCCTGGAACTCACTTGGTAACCCAGGCTGGCCTTGAAGTCACAGAGATCAGACTGGCTCTGCCTCCCAAGTGCTGGGATTAAAGACATGTGCCACCACCGCCCAGCCTTAAAACAAGGTTTCTTTTTAAATATTGTTTTATCTTTTCATGTTCTGATTCCATTGTAGGTCACTTAGAAACCCATATTTCTGAACTTAGAGGTACATGAATGCAATCCCAGCACTCTGAGTTTGAGGCCAGCTTGGTCCCCATAGTGAATTCCAGGGTAGCCTATTTGGACACATCCTGTCTCAAAAAAAATTGAAAAGAAGCAGCATATCTCAAATTATGGAATTTTTCATAAGATAATCTGGCTGGACTGTGACTGGTTTCAACAAAAGCTTTTGTTATCTTTACTCACTTCACAAGAAATGTGTTAACAATGAAAACAAAAAACAATATAGAGTCCATTCACAGAGGTATAGAAATCCATTGAATCCTTTGACAACCATCTAGAGAGGACTTTCCTCACCTTCAAGTCACAGGAGATAGAAAGATCAGCAGGACATCTCCATCATCAAAATAATATTGACATATTTGGGACCTGAAGAGTTGGCTCAGTAGTACTGGTCTTCTTGGGTAGTCAAGTTGGATTCCCAGCACCTACATCAGATTTGTCACATCTACCTGTATTTCCATGTCATTGAGTGCATT
The DNA here is from genome assembly GCF_949786415.1 of Peromyscus eremicus. NCBI lineage: Eukaryota > Metazoa > Chordata > Mammalia > Rodentia > Cricetidae > Peromyscus > Peromyscus eremicus. The sequence goes on from NW_026734289.1 coordinate 1,265,681, forward strand.
TGCCTTGCCTCTAGGAAACCAGATATGCAAATGGTGAAAAGACAGATATGAATGTAATTCCATATTGTAAGAAAGTCATTATTCATGTGTCTGTTATCTTAGAAAAGAATGAAATTTAATTTAAGGGCATAAGTTTTGCAAGTTAGTATACCAAGTTCATGCTAGGTACCAATGGCGACCAGAATATGATGTCTGATCCCCTGTGACTGGAGGTACTCACAGTTGTCAGCTCATCTTGTAAGTGCAGGAAATGAGAGTCAGTCCCTGTGTATGAACTGATAGTGTTCTCAGTGCTGAGCCTTCTATTCAAGCCTATGTACATGTCATTAAAAGTAGTAAGGTGAGGATGGCTGATCAAAGTTCATCTTTAACTCAGCCCAGCCACCCAGAAGAAATATATGATTGATAGAACCTGAAACTACTTTAGACTTGGTGCTCCAAGAATTTGTTTTTACTCTTTCTCAAATGAGATTTTATTGGTTGAGGAGCAGAGTACACAGACATTTCAATTTTTGAAACATCTACCCAACCTCTAAGAGTCATACATTGTGTTCATGTATCCAAAAGAGCCATGTGGTGTTTCTCTTTGAACTTATTCCAGTGATGGTCCATCCTAAATTTGTCAAGTTTTCCCTAAGACTTCACATAACAATCAAATGCTCACAATTATCAATTCCATTGACTCACAGTTTTATGCCACATACAGTTCATATTGAAAATTTCCATTTTTTACAGCACATTATCACAAATTTTAGGAAAATGGACTTCATGACCAGAGCCAGTTCTGACAATGCAAAGACCAAGCAGTGGTTTTTTTAGGAAACATTTCTACTAGAAATATGAGACCAGATATAACTAAGCATATTCTGGATACAAATGCATGACCAAGATTCTTCAAATTTCACTTAGAATGCTGTGTATTGTAGGATATAAAACTAACCCCCTGTACTGAATGTTATGGTGGACCCCTGAGACAGTCACATCCTCTCCTAATTCAGTATCCTGATATTTTCTGATTGTATGAAAAAAACAAAAACTGTCAAGTGATTTAACTTTTTAAAAAATCATTTATATTTAAAATATGGAATGAAATAGGATTTCCCCCAAAATTTAAAAATGTTTCTAGAGCTGCTAAAAAACACATTTACAAAAAGATTGGTTAAAACATTCCTCTGGATTGTACAAGTAGCGAGGCAGGGACACTGACAGTCATGATGGATGGTTAGTCAGATGGCTTCTTTCTCTTCTACTTCAGAGACTGGACTCTGTTTCTCAGTGTCTCTACTTTCCACTGGCAGATCTGTAGCTGTTGGTCAGCCACTTTAGCCAGTTGCCTTTATTTTCCTCTTCCCTTTTGTTTGCACTCTTCTGTGTGATCCTTTGTCCTTTCCCATGGCCTTTTCCAGTGTTGCCTCCACCTTGGCAGAGGCAGGCTTGGATAACAGTCTCATGGAGCATCACTTGGGCTCTGACTTCACCACTCCTTCTCTCAGACAATGATTGTGGTGTCACTGGGTAGGAGGAATGTGTGATGTTGAACCTGTCATGGTGCTGCACTGCCTTAGCTGCCACCCCTTGAACTGCAGGGGCAGTGGGAGAATGCCCTGCCTGCAGGCCTTCAACGGGTTCTCAACCACCCTAAGGACAGAATGATAGGGACAGGAGATACAAGGAAACACACCAATCTGGATTCTGATCAAGGTGCAACTTTATTTTTCTCCAAGAGGGTTTATAGAGTTTCTGCAGGGTGGGGGGAGCAAGAAGCTGTCATCTGCATAAGGTGGGGCAAGCTAACAGGATGTTTGTACAGGATGTTTACAGGGTGAAAGGGTCAAGGGCTCTGCCTCAATGTCCTGTTGCTAGGCAACCTGACTGTAAGATGATCTAGTTCCCTGTATTATGAGGGTCTGTATTTTTCCACTAACTAGAGATTCTATCCTTGTCCCTGACAGGAGAACTGATTCAAGAGTTTTCTAAACCCAAATTTCCACAAAATGAGGGTAAAATACAAAGAATACAAAGAGGAGAGGAATTGACACTAAAAGTCTTTAAAAGATGGTTGACCAATTAATCCAAGCCACAAGAGTGAGTTTATCTCCAATCTGGTAATAATAGGCAGCAATTGGAGCACAGAAACTCACATGTCAGGTGTTCCCCCCTTCTTGAGTTTATTCCTTGAGAAAAGGAACTTGCAGGAGTAAAGTCTGACTTGTCTGAATGTGATCACTTTCTGCTTCCCTCATGCCTGTAAAACATTCAGTTTGGAGCTCTGAATGGTGGTGAATCTAGAAGATATCCAGTTTATGAGAAGATCCTGAGACTAGAACTGAAGTCTGTCTAAGGCTAAGGCAATCAGGCATCTACAAAGAGTTGTGGAGTTTTGAAGAATTTTTAGGGAAGTACCTTTGGGTGTGAAAGCCCAAGGTTCAAATGCCAGAGCAATTCTAGAGGTGTACCTGAGGACAAGCTGGCATGAATTGTACTCAACAATAACTCAGCTGTGGGAATGAGCTACCTCCATATGCTGGAAACCATGGTTGCTTATAACTCCAGGTCCAAGGGCTCTGATTCCATCTTCTGGTCTCTGCAGGTACTGCACACAGACACAAGCAGGTAAACACACATATATATAAAACAAAGCTTAAAAAATGAAATACTTGCTGGAAGGTAGTGGTGCACACTTTTAATCCCAGAATTTGGGAGGCAGAGGAAGGCAGAGCTCCGTGAGTTCAAGGCCAGCATGGTCTACAGAGTGAGTTCTAGGACATCCAGGGCTACACAGAGAAATTTGTATTGAAAAACTGAAAAAAAAATGAAATTCTTGAAACCAGGTGGTTGTAGTGGATGCCTTTAATCCCAGCACCCAAGAGGCAAAGGCAGGTGAATCTCTGAGTTCAAGGCCAGCCTGGTCTACAGAATGACTTCCAGGAGGTCCACTGAAGCTACAGAAAAAAACAAAAATAAAAAATAAAATTATGTACAGTGATGCCACAGCCTTGAGATACACAGCAGTCAGGGTTTAGTTAAAATGAACTTGTTCTGGTCCTGCATACAAGCATTTGTGGTCTTCTGAACCAGCTTACTTGTAGGCAAAAGAAGCCTTATTCTCAGGTTAGAATAGCTCAGAATAGCTGTTCATTTGAGACCACCATTCACAGTATGAATAGGTGACTTTCCCATGCTGGTTTTTGTATTTGTGTTCTATGTCCTTTGTGTGGGAATTGTGGCATTGATACATTCTTTAAATATATCTTTTAGGTTATACATTATGTTCTATTTCTCTTTTAAGTCATGCATCATGATATATTTGTATTTAAATCATACTGCAGGATCTAAAAGATAATTTTTCTCTATAAATCTCTATCTGCCTAGGTGGCTAAACTTGCATTCTCCTAGCCCTATTTAAATTGTTCAATGGGCTACCTCAGGCCAGACTTAAGAGAGACTTACGGATGACAGCACAAGTGGCAAGCAAAATCTGTGCCAGACTGGTTTCTCTTTTGACATTAACCACCACTTGATGCATGTTGTTATTTAAGATATTTTTGTTCATTAGACCTTTAGGTGTGTGGAAAATTTATCCCTGGGGAGGCATATTCTCTAAGAGCAGTACCTCCAGCCTTGTAGAAATTTTTTTCTGAGACAAACTTTTTTATGCTTAATCAGTTAGTCATGAGCACAGTCAATTTAACTGTCCTTGTGATTGAACTAACTACAATTTCAGATTGAAGAACTCAAATACCACGGAGTTTTAAACTTTAAAATTTGGGTTATGTAGTCAACTGTCCATTTCAGTAACAGGAAAAGGATTTTTGTGTGCCTGGAGACTGGGATAGAAAGAATAGTTTACTGTGTACACTGTTGGGGGAAACAGGGGAGGCAAAATGCTGCATAAGTGACCATTATCAAATGGACCTGATTATGGCAGGATCAGTGATTTGGTAACTCCCCAGCATGTATTGATACATGTCATGTGAGTGAAGGCAGGCTAGATTTTGGGTGTACCATTTGAGAAAGTTAACTTGAGCCCATGAGTATTGAATTTTGAACAATAAATTATCCTATGCAGATATTTTCAATCCTGCTTATGATGGTTATTTCTATTAGCTGTAGCTGTGTGTGCCAGGTCACAGGTCTCAGCAGCTAATGTTGCACATAGGGGAACGGTGATATGATATCTTATTAATACCATTCCCTCTACCAGAGAATGGTTTTCTTTTTTTCAAAGTCAATAGAGCCATGTGTTTTTTCAATTATATTTATTTTTTTAACAAGACAATTATTTGTTTCACTGTTAGAATTTGATTTTCTTTAAATGCATCTCTGCTCTCATCTCTTATTTGTTTCTGTTCCCCATTGCTTTCAGGTCATTAAGAATTTCTTTCCATTTTTCTCAAGTGAGTTGATTATTTCTGGTTAGAGCAATGTCTCCTGTTGCTTAGGCTTGCCTCATACTATGCAGTTGAGAATTGCTTTGAACACCTAATTCTGCTTCTGCTGCCCAGTAGGGGAAAGAAAATTCTGCAAACTACTTCAAGACTGGACATAAACTGGTCATTGAGAAGAAAAAATAGACTGGTAAATGAGTATCCTTCAACTTCTCTTGATTTTATTGCAAACTTACAAATGAAAGGGTCCTGGGTAAGAATTGAGTTCACTGACAAACTATAAAGCAGGTGTACTCCCATTACAGAAAGGGATGGACAAGAAGGAACATGAAAGCTCTCTGCCTTTGACTGTAGCTCACATTAGAAATAAGTAGTGAGGTAATCAATTTTATGTATTTTAGATGATTATTAATTGTTCTGACTGGATACTTGTATCCACAGATCAGGGAATCAAGAATCTGGATAAAGAACTGAACTTATCACAAAACCAAACAACAGTAGTTACACTAGTTTGACCCAAATAGAACTGGATAAAATGGTGTAGCCCTGCCTAAAAGAATTATTATTTTATAGGTTTAAGATGAACAACCTGAGAGAAAATGTGTGACTAATACTTGGTGTGCTCTAACACAAACCCCTAGTTTCTGAACCACATGGCCATATAGCCTGTTTCAATTTTTTAAAATTTTATTCTATTTTATTTTACAATACAATTCAGTTCTACATATCAGCCACAGATTCTTTTGTTCTCCCCCCTCTCACCCCCCTCACCTTCCCCCCAGCCTACCCCCTATTCCCACCTCCTCCAGGGCAAAGCCTTCCCCCGAAGACTGAGATCAACCTGGTAGACTCAGTCCAGGCAGGTCTAGTCCCCTCCCAGGCTGAGCCAAGAGACCCTGCATAAGCTCCAGGTTTCAAACAGCCAACTCATGCAATAAGCACAGGACCTGGTCCCACTGCCTGGATGCCTCCCAAAAAGATCAAGCTAATCGACTATCTCACCCATTCAGAGGGTCTGATCCAGATAGGGGCCCCTCAGCCATTGGTTCATAGTTCATGTGTTTCCACTTGTTTGGCTGTTTGTCCCTGTGCTTTATCCAACATTGATCTCAACAATTCTTGCTCATATAAACCCTCCTCTTTCTAGCTAATTTTTTAAAATAGTTTTTGGTAATTATATTACATCATTTCCATTGTTGCCTTTCTACTTCTAATCCTTTCCATAGACACTTCATTGTTTTCTAATTCATGGTCTCCCTTTCCTTTAACAGCAGTTACTGTTTTATGTGACTTAAGTTTGGCTGCAGGATTTCTGAGCTATGAAGGAAATGGTAGGCTGCATTGGCTGGTGACTGTGTAATGGAATACACACCTCTTGGAAGAAGAACAGAAAGTGCTCTGAGAGACTGGAATAGTTTCTACTAAAATATATATTTCCCAGATGAAGCCCCATATGGCTCTAGGGTAGAATCCAGAGCTGTGAAGCCCTGTGCTGCCTTAGTCATTTGATCTCTGCTTACCTAGTAGAGGAGCTGTTGCAGACAAGCTATTATGAAACTTTGGGCAAGCCTAGTTATCAGGAGCACCAGTGGGAGGTAGATTATGAGTTTTTTCAAGGGTTCTCCTCTAATTCAGATATAGGGAACCATGAGGTAGACCATCAGCAATGCCATGGTGAGTAGAGGTACTTTGCCTTTCATGTAGGAGGAGCAGGATGGCTGAGCTGTCAGATCTGCTGGGAGTTCAATGCAAGAATCAGGTGAGAAAGAACATCCTTTGTGGCTTCCCCAGCATGAGGAGAAGCGAAGATAAAGCCACTAAAAGTATCTATAGAGACATGGATAAATTTTTGTCTGCTGAATTTGGGGCAATGAGAAACATCTGTCTGCCAGATTTGGTTGGGAAGGAGACCTCGAGGGTTGACTCCCAAGTGTGGGGCAGGGTGAGAAACAACACAAGAGGGACATTGTTTGACAATTTCTCGGGCCTGTTGTTTATAGATCTTAAAAAGAAGACAGAGTGTCTGAGAATTTAAATGGTGGATCTTATGGGCAGTTAGGGCCTGTAGGACTAAGCTGACCATGACAGGGAAAGTTAGCCTGGTGGCGGCATCGGCCTGTGCATTGCCATCAGTTAATGGTCCAGGAAGATCACTATGGGCTCTAATATGGCCTATAAATAATGGGTGTTGGTGAGTCAGGACAAGCTCTTGAATCTGGGAGAAAAGTGGGGTGGCATTGCAGGTAAGCCTTATGACTGGAGAGGTTTCTAACAAGGGGATGGAAAAGGCAATATAGGCACTATCTGTATAGATATTAATAGGTTGATCAGAATAGGTCTGAAAAACCTTTAAAATTGCTGAAAGTTCAACCAACTGCGCTGACCGGAAAGGCGTTAGGAAGGAGGTAGGGTGGCTTTGGGCCACAAAAGCTGCAACACCATTAGCGGAACCATCGGTAAAGACTGTAAGTGCACGAGAAATGGGACCAGTTTTTGTAATTTTTGGAAAGATGAAGGGATGTAGCCGGGCAAAATGGAGCAAGGGGTCATCTGGGAAGTGATTATCCAAGGTCCCCGTAAACCCTGCCAAGGCAACCCCCCACTTATCTAAGGTTTGGAACAAAAACTGGGTTTGATCCTTGGATTAGGGTGTGAGTATGATATCAGGGTCCTTACCAAAATATTGGCGAGAGGTCTGTCGTCCTTTCATAATGAGTGAGGCCACCTGTTCGAGGTAGAAGGAAATGACTCTCGAAAGGGCAGCAGGCATGTGGACCCAGACGAGTATCTTGCCTTTAAGTTTTGGTTCTTGAGCATGTTGCCAAAAGACTTCTGTGGGTGTGTGTGGTGTGGGCAAAAGTATAAAATATAGAGGTATGGCATAGGAAATCTGAAAGCAAGACTGTTGGTTAGTGGCAATGGCTATCTGAATCAAAGCCTCCTTGGCTGCAGGGGAAAGCACACAAGGTGATGTGGGGTCAGGGTCGCCCCGGAGGATCTCGTAGAGGGGAAGGAGAGAATCCGTAGGATGTTTAAGATAAGGCCTAAGACATTGGATATGGCCGAGCAATTGTTGGAAATCATTTAGGGTATGGAGATGGTCAGTGCGTAACTGGAAGCGAGGAACGAGGACCCAGTTTGAATGGAGTTCCAACCCCAGGTAACTGAAAGGGTCCTGGGTTTGGACCTTATCTGGAGCAATCTGTAGTTCCAATCCATTAAGGGCTCTACTGAGTTCTGAAAAACATCGCTCAAGGGAGATGGGGTCAGGTGCAGCGAGAAGGTCATCCATGTAAGATATATCTGGGGCCAATTAAGTCTGACAGGGTCCACAGCCTGAGCCACAAATTTCTGGCAGAGAGTAGGACTGTTGGCCATGCCCTGGGACAGTACCTTCCATTGGAAGCAAAGCATGGGTCCCTGAAAATTGGGGCTGGAAAGGCTGAATGCAAAATAGGCTCTGTCCTCGGGGTGCAAGGGAATAGTAAAGAAACAATCTTTAAGGTCAATGACCATCTTGTAAAATTTAGCAGGAATAGCCACAGGCGAAGGCATTCCAGGCTGAAGTGCCCCCATAGGCCTCATTTCCTTATTTACTGCCCTTAAGTCTTGAAGGAGCCTCTATTTTCCTGACTTCTTTTGATAACAAATATAGGTGTATTCCAAGGGGAGTTGGAAGGCTAAATGTGGCCAGCCATAAGCTGCTCCTGTATAAGCATAGTGGTGGCCTGTAGCTTTTCTTTAGTAAGGGGTCACTGATCCACCCAGACAGGGGTCTGGGTCACCAGGTAATTTTGTCTGCATGGGGGACAAGAGGGTCAGTGGCCGCTACTAAAACCCCGAATATCCCAGCCCATGTGTATCCTCTTTGGGAACGGGCTGAATTGGTTGGACTCTCCCCTGAGCTGCCTTGCCCAAGCCTGTGCCAGGGATATAATTCATCTGTAGCATTTGTTGTGTGACTGTAGAGTTTGGGCTATATAAGGTTACTTGCATTTGTGAAAGTATATCCCTTCCCCAAAGATTAACAGGCAGGCCGGTAACCACAAAATGAGTGAGAGTCCCCTGGTTTCCTTCCTCATCCTTCCAGGAAAGTGTCCTTGAACTAATTAAAAGATTACTAGACTGACTGATTCCTTTTAAATCTGTGATGAATGGAACCAGTGTCCAAGTGGACGGCCAGTGAGACTGTGAAATGACTGTGGTATCTGCCCCTGTATCCAAGATACCCTGAAACTTCTTTCCCTCTGTTGTAAGGTTGAGAGTAGGGCGATCCTGAGTAACAGGCTGGATCCATTAGGCCTCCCAGGAGCCCAATCCAGCTGACCCCCGAGGGGTGTTTGTAATTGAGGGATTATCACAGACAGAGGAGGGTAGAGGAACTAGCTGTGCCAAGCGTGTACCTTGAGGAATCATGACCATGCCATTTACAGCAGTGACTAGAATCTTAATTTCACCTGAGAAACCACTATCTATTTATTATGCCATGGTAGACCTGCACCCCTTGGAGGGCTGCAGAAGCACGGCCAAGGACAAGCATGCAAACATTAGGAGGTAAGGGCCCTGTCACCCCTGTAGGGATGACCTGAGCCCCTTCAAGGGAGTTTAATACTGTTTAAGCGGCAGCACACAAATCCAATCCAGCACTGTCTGGAGTTGCTCTCTGGAGGGAGGAGAATGGAACTGGGGCAGGAGAATTTGTTGTTGCTGGGGAGGCAGGAGGTGAGTGAACCTCAAGGCCCCAGGGTGAGCTCTTGGAGGCATTGTGGCCAGGGGCTGGCCTTTTGGAAGTTTCCTGGCACCTGGAGAGGAAGGGGCTGACCGAGGTAATTGACTTTTGACCTGCATTCTGTAGCCCAATGACGGCCCTTGTTGCAGTGAGGGCAGAGAGTGGAAGGCAGGGGCCTCATAGAGATGGCCTCCTGAGCCGGCTGGGCTAAGGGCACGAGGCTGTGACGTTTCTGGGGACATTCCCTAGCGAAATGTCCGAGTTGTTTACAGAAATAACAGATGCGGGCTCCAGGCTGTTATGAAGCCCTGAGGGCAGCACCTATAGCTGATCCCATGGCATGGGCGGTGCCAACACCTGAACAGAGTCTCACATATTCAGACAGATCCGCTCTGTTTTTATGAGGGCGGAGGACTTCGCGGCAGGCTGGGTTTGCATTTTTAAAGGCCAAGTGTTTAACAAAGGTGCTTTCCTGTTCGTTTGGCTGAAAAAGTCTCTCAGTTGCATCATTTAAGCGAGAGACAAATTCACTAAAAGGTTCATCAGGGCCCTGACGAATCTTTGCTAATGAGGTGGTAGCCCAGCCCTTTTGGGGCAGGTGTTTCCAGGCCCTGACCCCCGAGTTTTGAATCTGGGCCAGGAGGCCAGGAGTGAATTTTGCCTGTGCTGCCTTTGTATCATAAGGGGGGTTGCCAAGGAGTTTCTTTAGTGTCCAAGTTTTTGAGAATGGCTGTTCAGTATTTTTTTGAGCAACTTCTCAACAATTTTCTGTAAATTCTATTTTCCAGAGGACAAAGTCACCCCCAGAAAGAGCTGCACAGGCAAGAAAATACCAGTCATTAGGGGTTAACAAATGTTTGCTCTGGTTTTCCACCAAGGCTAATGTAAAAGGAGCCATTGGACCATACTGAGCACAGGCAGATTTCAGCTTTTCAACAAGGCAGAAATTTAATTTGTGATAAATCTGTCCTGGCGGGGGGTCCTCTGGTGATGGCTTCTCCTCCTCCTCCCCCTCCTACTCCTCCCCCTCCTCATTTTGATCTTCCAAACCCCCTGGGGGGCCGCTCTGGGTGGCCACCTTGGATGAGTCCCCAGAGGTCTGGCTTCTGGTAACAGGAAATGCCAGGACAGGCTGAGGCTTACTCTTTGATTTACTAGATTTTTGAGATGGTTTTAGCGGACCAGGAGCCACCACTTCAAGGGCAAGATCTTAAAATTCTTTGTCAAGAGTTTTCAATTCCCTTAAAAGCTCAACATGTTCCCTAAGAGCCTGGAGGGCCCGACGCAGTGAGCCGAGATCTGGGACAGGGGGAGCCAACTCATGAAAAATAGGCCCGCAAAAATGGGAAGATGGAGAAACATAGGGAGGGGGCATTGAGGAAGGGGGAACTGCCGGAGATTTTTGAGGTAGTAAAAAAGGGCCCAAGGACTCCTGTGTTAAGGGGAGATTTTTGCAGGGAGCCAGTCTGGATTATGGTAATGGGCCTCCCCTTTCTCTAGGGAAGCCTCCTAGGTAGGTTTTAGAGAGGAGATAGAGGTCAAATTAACAGAGGGATGAGAATGGGCAGGAGCAGACGCCTGAGGATTGTTAGGTTTAAAAGTCGTGAGCATCCCCTCTTCCATAGAGCACAGGTTGTGAACCCAGGGACAGACTGAAGGCGGACCAGAAAGTGCTCGGGGGTCTTAGGGCAGGTAGAGGGGGAGGGAAAGGCTTGTTTGAAGATTTTTTTCTCCTATATTAATAGGCTTTTGTATGTCTGGGAAATATTTATAGACCCTGAGAATGTCATTAATAATCAACAAAAGCTTTAAGGTCTTTTTTCTTTACCCTAGTTCCTTGTATCTTGAGGGGCACATTTAGGCCAGAAATAAATAAACCTTTGATGAAGTTGCCTGTCCCATGGCTTGTCACTTTCTTACCTGCGTCGTCGTCTCCGCTCTCCTCCGGGATCCCATCCTGAACCGGGCAATTTCAGGGACATCCAGCAACTTCACCAAGGTCTTGGTCTTCCTCCGGGAGACAACGTTCCAAATCCTCAAGAGGTGGTTTCATCCACGTTGGGAGCCAGTTGCCCCACCTACAGGGCTTCAATGGGTTCTTGATCACCCTAAGGATGGAATGATAGAGATCGGAGATACAAAGGAAATATACCAAGTATAGATTCTGATCAAGATGCAACTTTATTTTTCTCCAAGAGGGTTTATATAGTTCCTGCAGGGTGGGGGGAGCCAGAAGCTCTTATTTGCATAAGGTAGGGCAAGCTAACAGGATGTTTGTATAGGATGTTTACAGGGTGAAAGGGTCAAGGGCTCTGCCTCAATGTCCTGTTGCTAGGCAACCTGATTGTAAGATGATCTAGTTGCCTGTCTTTAGAGATTCTGTCCTTGTCCCTGACATTGTCAGGGACTTGGAAGGGTAGAATGTTAGTCAAAGGGAAGGAGGCAATTTAGAAACCACTGGTTCATTGACCAGCTGAAGAAACAGCATTTGCATCAGTTGGATTAGTTTATATCAGCTTTCATGAAGTTCAGGGCTCATAGTCAAATGGAGCAGGTTGTCATTAACAATTGATGCTTGGATGTGTCTGTCAGCAAAGTGCAAACCTGTGGAGACAGATATAAACTAGGAACAGAAATAAAAATTTATGACCTTATTTGGAACTTTTAGACCCATATAATGCAAACCTTTATGTCATCAGACCTTTATATTTCTCAGACCCTTGTCAGGACCATCCAACCTGTCAAACAATACCTGAATATGTAGATTAAGAAAAGACAGAAAAAACAGAGACATACAAGAAACACAGAGACATAGGATAGATTTGGGAGGACTATCACTGAATACTGTTGTATCCAGTTTATTCTACCCAGTGCTTATATATAGCTGAGCAATAGACAAGAGAGCATCTGCAAAGCATACTACATTGTTACAGACTTCTTTATATGAAGATTCTTTGGGTTCAAGGAGCAGTTAAGCCACTTCCCTGTAACACAGATCTTAAAAGGTCTTATTAATAAAAAACGAAGAGCCAGATATTGGAGTAAAAGCTGAAAGACTGGAGAGGTAGAGAGCAAGCTACTACATCTTAGCCCTATGAAATCCTGTGCCAATAGAGAGAGTTAGCTCCTCTATGCACCCTGCCTTATTACTTCCTTTCTTCAGAACCTCTCGACATAGATACTGTATCTCAGTATGCAGAAAAAGTGGTCCTACATATTGAAACTGCAGAATTTATCCCTGATGAGTCAGAATTAAATTTGTTATTTATTCATTTACAAGATATAATCAGAAACAGGAAGTATCCCTTATATATAACTCACATCCAATACCATATGAGTCTGTCAGGCCCTTTAGCACAAGAAACTGAGGAGAATGATCAACTATTGATAAGAAATGTACAGGAGACCTCAGAGTTTCATAAAAAAAATCATGTCAATACTGAGGTTTTAAAAAAGGATTTTTCCATAACTTGAAAACTAGCTAAGGAAATTATATGGAAATATCCTACTTGTTCATTTTACAATCAGACTCCACTACCCAAAAGATGTAATCCAAAGGGCACTCAGAGGAATGAAATCTGGCAGATGGATGCATTTCATTTTGTAGAATTTGGAAAATTTAAACATGTGCACCACACCATTGATACTTACTCAGGATTTCCATGAGCAACTGCTCTGAGTTTCAAAAAGGTTAATTCTGTAATCCAGAAATTGCTAGAAGTTTTGGCCATCATGGGTATACCTATATATGTTAAACCTAAAAATATCTAGCCTATGTCTCTGGTAAAATGAAACAGTTTTTTGCTTATTATGATATAAAACATATTACAGGAATACCACACAATGCTACAGGAGAAACAGTCAGAGAAACATCAAATTGAACTTTAAAGGGTATGCTAAATAAACAAAAAGGAGCAATAAAATCCCCCAGAAATAGATTGCACAATACTTTATTGACTTTGTATTTTCTCAATGCTAATGAGAAAGGAACAATAGCTGTGGAGAGACATTGGACATTAGAAAAAAACTACAGAGTTAAATCAGCCTGTATATTTTAAGGATGTGCTGACCTCAGAATGGAAACCAGGACATGTGTTACATTGGGAATGAGGTTTTGCTTTTGTTTCTATCAGAGAAGGTAAGCTATAAATACCATCAAAATTGATAAAGGACCGGGCGATGGTGGTGGTGGCCGTGCATGCCTTTAATCCCTGCACTTGGGAGGCAGAGCCAGGCAGATCTTTGTGAGTTCAAGGCCAGCCAGGTCTACAGAGAGAGATCCAAGAAAGGCACAAAGCTACACAGAGAAATCCTGTCTCGAAAAAAAAAAATTATGGGCTTGGGGATTTAGCTCAGTGGTAGAGTGCTTGCCTAGCATGTGCAAGGCTCTGGGTTTGATCCTCAGCTCCAGAAAAAAAAATTGATAAAAGTTTGATTTGAACAAGACAGACCTCTTAAGTAGAAGAGGTAATAGTTCCTCAACCGGCATGACCATCCAATTGAAAGTAACTTGGCCTATTGGTATTACATCACACATAAAATTCATGTCTTCCTAAATGTTTGTTTTTGCTCTTCTCTACAAACACTTATTACAAATGGTGTTTATGTAGTCCCAGATCAATTAAAAATTAAAGCTGGCTTTGGAGTTGGATAATGACTCTCTCTCCTTCTTTAAAGCCAAGCATGTTGTTAAAAAGAAAATGCATAATCTCTTTATCATGTCAGAAGAATCAACTGATATGGGGCAGAAGAAAGCCAAAATTAAGGGACAATTCTATTGTCACTGTTCTCATAATACTTTGATGCTATTTTGATTCTTTAAACTTTCCTTAAATTATGAATTTTATATCAAAATTTATTGTAACTCAACACAAATCCAGTTACTTTGATCCTGATAGAAGAGAACGTAGGAAGTAGTCTTGAACACATTGGCATAGGAGATCACTTCCTAACTATAACACCAATATCACAGTCACTGAGAGAAACAATCAATCAATGGGACCTCTTATACCAGAGAAGCTTTTGTAGAGAAAAGGACATGGTCAACAAGACAAAGTGACAGCCTACAGAAATGGAAAAGATCTTCACCAACCCCACATCTGACAGAGGGCTGATATCCAGAATATATAAAGAACTCAAGAAATTAGACATCAAAATGCCCAACCGTCCGATTAAGAAATGGGCTATAGAGCTAAACAGAATTCTCAAGAGAGGAAGCTCAAATGGCTGAAAGACATTTAAGGAATTGCTCAACATCCCTAATCAGCAGGGAAATGAAAATCAAAAGGACTGTGAGATACCACCTTACACCTGTAAGAATGGCTAAGATCAAAAACACTGAAGACAGCTTCTGCTGGAGAGGATGTGGAGCAAGGGGAACACTCCTATATTGTTGGTAGGAATGCAAGCTTGTACTTTTCCATTTTGGAAATCAATATGGATTTCTTAGAAAATTGAGAATCAGTCTCCCCCAAGACACTGCTATACCACTCTGGCATATACTCAAGTAATGCTCAATCATACCACAAGGGCACATGCTCAGCTATGTTCATAGCAGTATTTGTAATAACCACAAACTAGAAACAACCTAGATGCCCTTCAAATGAAGAATGGATAAATAAAATGTGGTACATATACAGAGTGGATTACTACTCAGCAGGGAAAAACAATGACTTCATGACATTTGCAGGCAAATGGATGGATCTAGAAAAAAATCATCCTGAGTGAGGTAACCCAGACTCAGAAAGACAAACATGGTATGTACTCACTCATAAGAGGATAATAGATGTAAAATGAAGGCTGACTAGACTGCTAGTAACAACTCCAGGGAGGCTACCTAGAAAACAGGACCCTAAGAAAGACACAAGGATCACCCAACAACACAGAAATGGATGAGGTCTACATGAGCAAACTGGATGTGAGGGGGGTTAATGAAGGGCAAATGTTGGTGGAAAGAGAGCTTAGGGGAGGGGGGGGGGTCCCAGGTGGATCAAGAACAGAGAGGGAGAACAAGGAATAAAGACCATGATAAATGAAGACCCCATGGGAATAGGAAGAAGAAAAGTGCTAGAGAGGTCCCCAGAAATCCACAAAGATACCCCCACAATAGACTACTGCCAATGGTCAAGAGAAAGCCCCAACTGACCTTCTCTGGTGATCAGATGGTTAAACACCCTAACTGTCATGCTAGAACTCTCCTCCAATGACTGATGGAGGTGGATGCAGAGATCCATGGCCAGGCCCCAGGTGGAGCTCCAGGAGTCCAATCGGTGAGAGAGAAGAGGGTTTGTATGAGAGAGAGATATTGAGACCATGATTGGAAAAAGCACAGGGACAAATAACCAAACTAGTTGAAACACAGGAACTATGAACCAATAGCTGAGGAGCCCCCAACTGGATCAGGCCCTCTGGATAAGTGAGACAGTTGATTAGCTTGAATTATTCAGGAGGCCATCAGGTAGTGGGACTGGAACCTGTCCTTAATGCATGAGCTGGGTTTTTTTTTTTTTTTTTTTTTTTTTTGGAGCCTGATGCCTATGCTGGGACACTTTGCTCAGCCTGGGTGAAAGGAGGAGGGGACTGGACCTGCCTCAACTGAATCTACCAGGCTGAGCTGAATCCCCAGGGGAGTCCTTGCACTGGAGGAGATGGGAATGGGGGGTTGATTGAGGGGATGGGGAGGGGGTGGAACTGGAGGAGGGAGAACAGGGGAATACATGGCTGATATGTAAAATAAAATTAATTATAAAATTTTAAAAAATGAAGTGCTTCTCCCATCAAAGTGCTAAAAGAAAAAAAATCTGTTTTGCAAGCTTCGCTGACTCTGATGTCTGCCCCCAGCATGTAACAGGATCCTCCTAAATTCTGATTTTTTTCAATGGAAAAACTTTTACAACTCCCAAACATATTCTGTTACAGGAGTTTATTTAAAAAAATTTTTTGTCCCATTTAAATTGGGATGGTTCACTTCCACTCAAATAAACAAACCTTCCAAATAAGAATAGCAAGACAGAGAAGAAAATATTAATAGCTGGACTTCATATATACTACATGAGTTCTAATAAGTCACCAAAATCGTTTATGTGCTTCTATTAAAATACACCAATGGACACAGGTGTCAATTATTTGTTGTGAGATTAGCCAGATAAGGATTAGAATTTTGAGATTGGAACAGGCAAACACAACTCTATATTTGGGATCAAACATGTTCATTTCTAACTTTGCTCTCCATCTTCTTTGCTTTTAGCAACTGAAAGTGCTTAATCAATAAAGAAAAGCTAGCTGGTGACTCTTTCCAAATGACAAAGGACAGGAGCCACTCACAATATTTGATAACAGTCATGAAGTGAAGTGGTAATTTTTTTCAACCAAGTCAAGTGATTCCCTGCTCTAAAGGATCATTTTCAGCATTTTTGTAAGTTTAGGATCTGATTCTTCTGTTCCCAGAAAAAGATGTTCACTAGAAAGAGATGTGTAGCTTAGCTCATATATGCTAGCTCATCACCCCCATCCACCAAAAAACATGCAAACAAACAAACAAAGTCCCACTTATGAAGGAAGTGATTTTATAAGTCATGCCTTGAGACAGAAATCATCTCCATGGTGTATCCCAACCCATCTTTCTCTAGGTAGAAGAAACTGACACGCAGAGAGGCTAAACTGCCAAAGACATAACCAAAAATTTCCTGGGTGTGCGCACTGTCCTGCCTTTGTTTTGCACTCTATTCCACAGACTGCATTCTAAACCTGTACTTCTGGTTATTTCAGACCTTATACTCGTTGGATAGCCTTTGATGTAGCTCAAATGGGCCTGTTAGAGGTCCTAGGAGGAGAAGGACAAAATCAAAGTGACTTTTCACATCTGATAAGGTCTATTTACCTTTGAAGGAGGAAATTTGTCAAAGATATGTTTACAGAAACCTTAATGAGAGGCACAGAAGTTAGAGGGATACTGAGAAGTTTTCACAGGGATGTGTATACATCAGGCCTAGGCTGTGTCATCCATCTCCAACCTAAGGTACCTAGTGGACACATTGCCTGTCACTACTTACACCCCCACATACCTGGAATTTAAGGTGCTACTTTGCTCTCAGGTTTATGGAGCTTCTTCTGACCTTCAAGGAAGGACATAGCATAAGATTGAAATTCATAGTCAAGGCAGTGAATTCAAACACATTTTCCCATATATGAAAATTTTAATGGTCAGGAAATTCAAAGAAAAATACATTCATTGAAGTGAAGCTTGTATATAACACATTAGAAGAATTTAGCATGGTACTTGATGTGGTAAGTCAATATCAGGGCACATTTGTTGACAGGGTGAAGTGGTTTGTGAGTCTATGGGTGTCTCTGTGTCTTTGTAAAACTGTGACAAGGAAACACAGTTTGGGTTCAGGAGGAAGTAGAATCTCTTCTTCTGAAACAGATACCGTGCTGTTGAGCATTTCATGAAATACACATCTCAATGACTTGTGAAAACCCCACTGTCATAGAGTACTGTCCTAACATCTTTATTACACTGAGTTATCAAGTACAACAACTTAGAATGGGAAGAGTTGATCATAGCCCACAATTCCAGGTAATAGTTCCATTTTTGGAAAATCAAGATAGGAACTCAGCTAATCATATCACATCCACAGCCAAGAGCAGAGATAAACAAATGTACCCATGCTGCCTGTTTGCTTATGCTTATGCTCTAGCTTTTTCATATGTACATAGTACAGGTTGCAGACAATGAAATGATTCTGTCCATTTTAGGGACTCTTATCTAAATTAACAATAAAATCCCACAGAGACCTGCTCAAAGTAAATCTGATCTATATAATTCCATACTGAGGGTCCCTCTTCCCAGGTGACTAGTTTGATTCAGTCTGATAATAAAAACTAAGAATTGCCAGGAGGTGGTGGTGCACGTCTTTAATCCCAGCACTTGAGAGGCAGATGTAGACGGATCTCTGTGAGTTCAAGTCCAGCCTGGTCTCCAAAGTGAATTCTAGGAATGGCTCCACAGCTACACAAAGCATGTCTCGAAACTAAGAATTATATTGCCCCAGCATCACTGACAGGATTTGAGATTTCTGCCTGCATTCAGTGCTGTGGTTCTCAACCTGTGTGGGTCACCACCCCATTGAGGGTCGCATATCAGATATACTGCACATCAAATATTTGAATTACAATTCATAACAGTAGCAAAATTAGGGCTGGAGAGATGGCTCAGAGGTTAAAAGCACTGCTTGCTCTTCCAAAGATCCTGAGTTCTATTCCCAGCAACCACATGGTGGCTCACAACCATCTGCAATGATATCTGGTGCCCTCTTCTGGCCTGCAGGGATATGTGCAGACAGAATACGGTATACATAATAAATAAATAAATCTTGTAAAAAAACAGTAGCAAAATTAAAGTTAAGAAACAACAAAACAGTTATGTTTAGGGCTCACCACAACATGAGGAACTACTGTTCATGCTATTTAAAGATTTAAAGGGTCAGAGAATTGGAAAAAAATAACCATTGATCTAGAGTGTCCAGTGGAACCCAAATGTTTATGTTGCTAACTATGAAGGGGCTTGCAAAGGATTTTCCTGAATATCCTTTGCTCTAAGGGGAACTCAAGTTCTGTGTGGAAGACTCCAGCTATCTGGCCATCTTTACTACCCAGTAACAGCAGACCACTTTGAGCTACTGAATAGAGAGGACAAAACCCACTACATACATGCCGATGACACAGATTTTAGTCACATTGGGTTCCATGACCATATCACGCTCCTATGGGTACTTGTTCCTAGGCTGTATCAGCCTCTTCCTCTAGCATAACTCTGCCTAGCTGTTTCCTGTAGATTCTTTACCAGGAAGTTGTTCAACAAGTGTCCTTTTCAGTCATCATTAAGTCTATAAAGTCTTGTGGCTAAGGACATAAGGAGATGTAGGTACTTTTTTTTTTATTTTACATCTTTTTTGTATTGTTTGGTTTTTTCATTTTTCATTATTAAGAAATTACTCTTCACCCCACATACTGTCCACAGAGCCCCCCTCCTCCCTCTACCCACCCACATTCCTCTCTCCCAAGCCACTACACATTCCCACATGCCCCATATGGAGGTCTCCCATGGGCAGTCAGCAGAGTCCAGAACACTGAGCCTAAGCAGGTCCAACCCCCTCCACAATAAACCAAGACTGTTCAAGGTGTCACACCACATGCACTGGGTTACAGAAGCCTGCCCATTGACCAGGGATAGATCCCTATTCCCTGTCTGGGTGTCTCTCTAACAGTTCGAGCCAAACAACCATCTTCTGTATCCAGAGGACCTAGTCCAGTCTCATGAAGGCTCCACAGCCACCAGTCCACAGTTCATGGGCTTCCACTAGTGTGGCCAGTCACCTCAGTTGCAGGTACTTATGATGAACTTCAGCATATATAAATTTCTGTGATATTATTACCTTGTGCACATAAAATTTCAGTAGGAGTAAAGATTCAGTTCTACACAGGGAAAGAACTGGAGGATGTTCAATCAATCAGGGAGGGATCTCTGGCTTTGGATGAAGGGGGTGCTGAAGGGCTTCCCTTGTATTCCAGCAGAGGCTCCTGCAAAGGTAAACTTGACTTCTAGTGTAAGGAAAGTTCATTAGCAGTGAAGCAATGTCAGTTCCCATGACATCTGCAGCTCTTCCCTAGACATTCTATTGTATCCTGGAGAGCCCTGGCATCCTCTGTGATGTCATTATATTGTGGCAACACCCACTGTCCTTGGGAAGTATATTCAGTGCCTTCACCATTTACTGATGAATATGATGGCATACTGAAGAGTCTAAAATGGAAAGAAAATGGAGAGGATATAGAGACCAGAGAGTGACGGATGAAAGCTGATCTTCAGCCTCCGTGTAAAACATCAAGGAAGAAATGATCAAGAGAGTGGTGCAATGAGTTCTGTACAGGAAAAGGGAAGCTTCCTGGAGGAAGTGGACTTGTGCTGAATCTACCAGTAATGGGGAAAAGAAAGCTGGCCTCTCTGGGAACCAACAGAACTTCCCTGCTTGTCATGCCTCTTGAAATTCAAGGATTCCAGGATATAAATTGTTTTGCCTCAGAAGTCAGGAACTGGTAAGATCAAAGCTTTATGCTGGGAACTCTTGGCTTTCATTCCTTTTGGAGGATAGGCATTGGTGAGTGAACATGAGACCAACATTAAAGAGGGAGGGAATAATGAGGTGTGCCCATTTCAAGGCAGGACATCACTCTACTTCAACCACAGTGGCTAACTTTAGGTACTTCCCAGCTACTCTGTGTTCCTCAGTTGTCAGTGAGGAGACTTGTTGAGTCTGGTGACCATGTTCTGCCCTTCTGTGTCTTCTCCATCAATAGATATATGGTTAGTGACTTCTCAAGATATTTGGGGAACCTCTAAATTACTGGGGTGATTATGAACTATTGCAATTTTCTGCTGACTTATAAACACACAGGTTTATGGACTTTGCAGCCAAGATAAATTCTGAGTCTGCAGCTGTGAATAAGCCTGAAGAGGCTATCTTCTTGGTTACTTGGAGCATGTGTTATGAGGGCAGAGAGAACCAAAGAGCTAGATAACCACTTCCCTTCAAATAGAGGAGACAGCTGAGTTCCCCAGATGGGGCATCTGAAACATGGAACAAAATAATTTGGGGTGTCATCAAGTCATTGTTAAATAAACTTTCTGAAACATTTGATTAGGACTCAGGGTGGTCTGTCCATTTTCTTTGCCTAGTGATACTGCTAGCTCATTTATGTTCATCTGCCCACACGGAGCACCAGAGAGCCACCATCCCACCAAATCTTCCTCACCAAGATGCAGGTGAAGCAGAAGGTGCAGACTGACCATGCAGCTACAGGAAATGACCATTGAAAGAAAGTAACAGTGAGATTGCCTGATCTTTATCACAGAAGAGAGCCTGAAGAATAGGTATTCATTCTTTCAAACCCCGTGGTTTAAATCTCAGGTCCACTCTGTCATCATTTCTTCATTTTATATAAGGTCTGTGTTTCTGGTAGGCTGCATCTTCAGGGTATGCCTTCAGGGTATGCCAAAATCGTGTCTCTGAACTCCTCCCAAAGGCAGAACCTCAAATGTGGACAGGAATGATATGAGGACAAAGTCTATTCTGCTTCCTCTAAAAAGAAACAAAAACAGAGCCTGTGGCATGAGTCATAGTACTCATGGACTGAGGCAGTAGTATGAATTTCCAGCATGCCTTTGAACAGATTCTATCAAGTGCTGTCTAGTATGAGATGGTAGCTGCTGTGAGTTTGAGTTAATTTTTTGTTACTTGCTTAAAAAGGCCTTGTGCGTTTGATTCTCCAAGCAGCAGTTGGAGAGGCCTGGTCACACATCTAAATGTGTCCATACAGGGACTCAGACTGATCCCTGTTCCTTTTGTTCCCCTCTGAGAGGACATGTCTGCATTTATTTGTTCAGCATCCAATTGATAGAGTTCTCCCACTCTCACTCAGTATCTCTTTCTCTGTCTCTCTAAGTATCTCTTTCTCTGTCTCTCTGTCTCTCACATATATGTGTATATGTTGTGTATTTTTCTATGTGTTTGTGCATGTTTCTCCCTCTAGTCCCTGCAGTCAGGGATCTGAGGTTGGGCATGAGCAGTTCCCTATCTCACAGTTCCCAGGTGATACCTTGGTGAAAATTGGGAGCACCACTTTGAGTATTATAGTTCTGCCAGTGTACTTTCTTTAGTGACACATAGATATTCCCTTGGGGAGTTTATAAATCTGTCATGATGTTGAGTCCCATCCTCAAAACTGTTCATGATGTTATTTAGGTCTCCATTGTGACAGGTCCCATCATTGAGAATTTCTTTATGAAGACAGGAGGAACATCTTCACAAACTCTGGAGGGTACACACCTGTGGAGTAGACACCAGAAAAATTCTTAGACAGCTATTTTGGCGAGGCTCCTGAGAGAGCTCATGCAGCTCCACCTTCCATCATCTAAACAGCCTGCCTCTACCGATGTAGGGTCAGAATAGGTGTAAGTAAATTGTTTGCAAATCTGTGGGTTCGTCCCGAGTTTTGGTACCAACAATATAAGTAAAATTGTTGCAACAACTCTGGGGAAAGGTGTCCTGACTACCTGGAGAGTCAGGGAAAACCTTGATCTGCTTAGGACAGCTCTGATGGCTGGAACTGCAAGGAGACAGTTTAGCCCTGGAGGACGAGGTATCCCACATACCTTGAGCTGCTCAGAACAGCAGCTCTGCCCTGAAGGTGTCCTGGACACCTGGAGCTGTTTAGCACAGGTCTGATGGCTGAAACTGGAAGGGACAGTTCAGCCCTGGAGGGTGAGGTATCCTGGACACCTCAAGCTGCTCACAATAGCTCTGCCCTGAAGGTGTCCCAGAGACCTGGAGCTGTTGTGCACATCTCTGACAGCTGGAACTGCAAAGAAGCAGCCCAACCATGGAAGGAAAATTTTTCTTCTTGGGAAATTCATGTCTGGAAATGATGGGGGATGATCTCCCTGCAGGATACAAAAATCCTGCTCTTCTCATGGAGAGCTGCTACAGCTGAGCTTTGCTCAGTCCCCTCATAAGGGGGCTTCCTAGCAGAGCTCTGCTTCTCTTGCATATGCTGTGGCTTTCTTTTGCTTCACTCTGCAAAAAGGGAAAAAACCCTGCAGAAATGTAGCAATGTACTCTGGCTCTGGAGAAAAGTGTTACTTTTTAGCTCTTTATGGCTCTGTCCACTGAGGGATGTCTCAGCAAAGAACTTCTGTTCAGCTCCTCCTTGCTCTGCTCTTTCAGCTCCCTCTTACTCTGTCCACTGGGGGACATCTCAACAAGGATCTTCTCTATGCCAGTGAATGAAGATCATCACACCCAAAATTCTTTTGAGAAAGTGATTTATTTGGGAAGGAGGTGTCCAGGAGGGTAGCTGCCTCTACCAGGGCGGACAGAACAGCCTTTTTTTTTAAAAAAAAAAAAAAACTGACCAGGAAGGGCGGTCTACACTGGATGTTTTGGGGGTGCAGTCAACCTCCGGTTGACTTAGGGCCCACACTTCTACTGTTCTGCTCTGTGATTGGTTGATTTCACAAGTCAGTTGGCCAGGGGCAGAGACAGCTCTGATCTGACTGAGCCAAACTGTGTTTCTTTCTGCCCTGATCTGAGTCTTTCCTCCCTAGTTCTGGGCTCCAGGGTCAGGGTGGGTTTCTTTAGCCAGCCCCTTGTCTCTACAATACCAAGTTTAATAAATACCAGCAGTTCCCATTACTTAGGAGACAGGATGTGGCATCCCATGACATCCAGTAGTCTAGAACACACCCTGAATTCCTGTGATACTTGAGGACTATGTTCATGGAGTTCATTACCTCTAGGTCCAGGACCTACTACCAGGCAAATCCTTTCTATGAAAAGCTCAAGATGGGGCATGAGCAGGTCATGTCACACACGCAGAGCTTAAAGAATGAGAACACCAAGGTCTCAGAGAAATTAAATGGTCTGGCCGAGGAGTCAGTCTTCCATTGTTAAGTGCCTGTTGTTTAGGGGACCACAACATTGTGCAATGGCCATCTCTGGCTTTTCTTGCTGCTGTACTGCAGAGTCTGAAGCTGTGGCTCCAGCCTTTCTGTCTCTTAGCAAGCTTCCTTAGCAAGTAGTGCTTTGTCTTACGCTTCTCATTCTCAGCATTGCCAATAGTGAAAGAGACTGTTAGCTACTCACAACCCGATATTGTCATACTTAATAGCCTCCAGAACTACTATTTTTAACCTTCCTAATGGCATGACCATTGAAGTACAATTCCTCATGTTTTGACAGTTCACCATAAAATTATTTTTCTTGCTATGTCATAACTGTAATCACTACTGTGATTAATCATAATGTAAATATCTGTTATGCAGTATCTGAGATGCCTGCCCTTTGAAAGAGTAATTCCATCACCAAATTAGTCTAGTTTGCAACATGAGATGGATATCATGTATGGTCTTGGGCAGGAGTCTATTGCAATAGAACTGCTGCACCACTCGTGTCTCCTACCCTCACTCAGACAGAATTTGTCCTCTGCTTGCTGATGTTTCCCCATTTCCATGGTCAGAGAAGGGTAGATGGGGAATCTGTTTTCTTACTATAGGTTCTTGGATTTCTTTTGTTGTTGGAGTTTTCAGAAATAGTATGACTCTTTCTGGAATTCCCTTTCCTCTACCATTGGCCAATAGGAAAATGTCAGAGACCTCCCAGACACAGAAAGAGCAGGTAAGAACAAGCAGCAATTAGATTAGGTCCAGCACCATTTCCTCCTGTAACATTAGCCTGTTTAACATTCAACCCACTTGTGTTTAATTCATCACTTTACTCATACACATTCCCCCCCCCACACACATTCAACCCCATCACCACTTTCATGACAGTCAACTGTTTATTTTTTTGTCCATGCACCAGTAGTTCTGGGAAGTGAAGCTTTTGTGAGAATCATTTGGCAATCAATCCCTGCTTCTCTGACTGAAGCTGCAGTCCAATGATGGAGGTGGATTTAGTCATACATCACACACCTTCATGTCATTATGAGGAGAGAGGTGCTATGAACTGCTTTGAGAGAGTAAGTTCAAAGTCCAGCACCAGTTGCTTTTTGCACATTTGCTTTTCAGGTTTAATGTATGGTCAAGGTGGGGATAGCAAGTAGGAGAGCCCCCTGCAATGGTCTTTGTCACCTCATTGGGTGGCATGTGGCCTTCTTCCTCCCATTCTCTGCATGCCAAGTTGGTCTCTTCACTTTGAGAAGCTGTTGATTCACACTCATAGAGACCTCAGTGGGAGTTGGGCAAAAGTGTTTACTGTGTGTTCTGTTCTCTTTTCTTTTGTCCTCTCCCATAGTAGTTGAACAAATCCCCTATCTGATACTCTCCAAAATGTTGGAACCACAGTGTCAATAACACTAGAGAAAGACTGAATGAATTGTCACTTTTGAACGTGATGTCCATGTCATAGCTGAGGAACTGTACTACTCTCCAGGTCAGTATGTAGCTGTGCCATGCTGAGAGATCTTGAGCTCTGCCCCTGACCCAGCATCAGTGATTTTTGTTTCTGAAACTTCTAGACCCTGTCCCAGTTAATAGTGGGGTTCCATATTCTTTCCATTTGCGTGTTCTCTTAACTTGAAGTGGTGTCATTCTTACTACAGGAGTGTGTCATACATGGTGATCCTTTTATAGAACTGTGTGTTTCATTGGTTCTTTTGTATGGTTTGTTCAGGTTTGATTTTATTAGTATTGGCTGAGTATTCTCTTGTACAATATGAGTTAAGATTCAGAACCAATTTACATGAGTTCTGATCTTTGCTGTTTCTTGCTGACTAATGACATTTCATTTTTATGTTTTCAGCACACAGTTATTTGTGTATAAACTCA
Organism: Peromyscus eremicus; assembly: GCF_949786415.1. Lineage (NCBI taxonomy): Eukaryota > Metazoa > Chordata > Mammalia > Rodentia > Cricetidae > Peromyscus > Peromyscus eremicus. The sequence continues at coordinate 1,291,182 of NW_026734289.1, forward strand.
CAGACATAGCATTCACTCAGCTGTGCACACACTGTAACTCACATGTGGATGGTGGATGGGAAAAATTTACTAAAAAATGCCTTTGTTATACCATGTTTCCCAGAAATTGAATTCAGACTTGTTGGCATGTACCTTTACTTGCTAAACCATCTACTAGTCCTGAATTTTTAAAATGTTTACCTTTGTACCAATAGACTTCAACTTCCCTCTTGCATCACCTTTTTTTTTGTAGAATCCAATGTTCTGTTATTTTTGGACATTTCAAGAATGTTATGCTCTATTCCTACCACCATTTGTGTCTAAGAACTTTGGAACCTACTCCCAATTTCTTTAGCATCTCACTGATTATTCAGTGTTTTATTTTCTAGCCTCCATGTATTTGTATATTTTCTATAGTTTATTTTTGTTTTATTTTGTATTTTTTATACTGTGATCTTATAAAAATAAAAGTTATTTCAATTACCTTGTTTTTGAGAAGATTTGCTTCACATAAAAACATTTTGAAAAGTAATTGCTCAGGCTGCTGATAAAAATTAATTCTGCTACTGTTCCACGAAAGTTTTGTAAATGTTAAATTCGTCCATTTATTTGTGTATCGGTTGTTCATTGCTTTGCTTTGTCTTGATAACTGATATAATCATGTATTAAAATCACCCAAAATAATGTTGAGTTCTATCTGTTAGCTCATATTTAGTAGTGTGTGCTTTATAAAATTGGGAACATCAATGTCACAAGAACGTGTGTTTATGGACTCTTGTTGAATTTCTCACTTTATCAATGTGTAGTGACCTTCATTTTCTCATTCACTAATTTAACTTTAAAGTGCACACTCTGGACTATCAGTGTGGTTATACTTGTTTGTTTCCAAATATGATTTTCTGCCTATTTCTTTGGCACTGAAATTCATTTGTTGCAGGTACCAAATCGCTCTATGTAATAGAATATTATTTATGGTGTACTGCTTTTGTTTATGTTGAATTTGTTTCACTTTGTGAAGCTATATTACTGTGCCTGTGTAAAACACCTGATGATTTAATAAAGAACTGGCCAAAGGCAAGAAAGAACAAAGGATAGGTGGGCTGGCAGGCTTAGAATATATATAGAAGGAGAAAACTGGGTGGAGACCTCTAAAATCAAGGAGTCAGAGAATGACGAGGGCTCCAGGAACCAGCCACCCTGCTACACAGCAAGCCACAGAGTAAGAGTAAGATTTACAGAATTTAGAGAATAAGAAAAGCCAGAGGTAAAAGATAAAAGGGTTAATTTAAGAAAACCTGGCTGGAAATTAAGCCAAACTAAGGTTGGGCACTCATAAGTAAGAATAAGCCTCTGTGTATGATTTACTTGGGAGTTGAATGGAGGTCCATCAAAAGAGCAATGACCTCCAATAACAATTCTCTTTTATTTATGTAGTCTATTCTGTCAGGCTATTTCTTCTAATTGGAATGTAAGACACTTAAACGTCAGAATTATCTCAAGTTGTAAAATAATTACTGTCATTTTATTATATCTCCTTTATTATATGTTTTAATTTTGCAAGATAGCTTTTACTTAAATATTTTTAGTCTAATGATGTATTTGGACTCTCTCACATACATTTATACTCAAGCTTCCCAGTTCTCTTCTTCTTGCTTTGGTTATGGGAATGCTTTCTTCTACCTTATTATTTTTGTCTGTTTTTATAGGATACATTCATAGGATTCATTGCAATCTTTGTCTTTAGCTAAAGACATTTAAGGTAGTTACCTTAAATGCACCAAAGATGAATACATTCTGAAAGTAAGTTATATTTTATATTATTCAATACAACAATTTTTTAATAAATAGAGTTTTAAAGATAACACTACTCAATTCCACCCAAGGAGAAAATGACATCATTGTAGGCTATGATTGGCAAAACAGAAGGGTGTTAGATAATTTAAGCTACCTTATCCAAGCTTGTAAAATCATAGTTGTGTCCATATTCTGTAAAGCCTTTTGATAGTACTGCATAATTTATTTGTGGCACAATGACATTATAAGTTACCCAAACTATTGATTGTATTTGAATGACTGATGTAATAGTAAAACTTACCCTAAAGGTTTCTCTTTTAATCACCAGTAACGTCATATGACAAATTATTGAAATTATCAGTGATTTTTAAAAATTTAATTTATTCATAATAGACATACAGCCTCAGGCAGAAAAAAATAACATTAAAAAAAGGTAAAGTAACAAGGGCCTGAGTAAATAATGGACACAAGAATGGGGTTGTTTCCATTTTCCTGATATGAGAAGTAGATTATATGGACCATGTCTTAATGTTCAACAATCTACTGGGATAAAAAATGATGCCTTCAATAATGCTTGGTTTACTACAGCCATATTAAAGGTAGAAGGAAAAATACAACTTACAGAGAGACTTGTGTTTTCAGGAGTAGAAAAATGAGGACATAAAGTGAGGACATGATTGGGTGGGATTAATTGGCCATGTGGCTATTGTGACATACTGTGAGATCAATATCATTGCCTGGCAACCCAAGTAGGATTCTCTCTGCCCATGTCATGGGACCAACAAGCAAGGAGCAGCTGAAATACAGTGTTTTCTTAAGACACATTATTATCCAAAATAAGTGGACCATAAAACCTTTATTGTGCACAAAGTGGGAGGTGATTTCAATCAGTCCATGGCCAAAGCCTTGGACATTAACCTTGCCCCTGGCACTATTACTAATCCCACTGAATACTGCCTGAGCAAAAGATGTTTAGAGCCTTTTCTGGGTGGATGTTCCACTAACTAAGAAGTAAACCATGGAATAAGAAATAAAAGCCTCAGAGTTATCTTCCAGGGTAACAATTGTTCTATTGTTACCTTCTTTCTACAAGGTTTTAAGCCATTTCTTTTAGTAGATTGAGATTGCAGTGGGAGTTGTGTTTCTCTGAGACAGGTGCCCAACTTAACCTATCTGATGCACTGTTAAATCCTAGATGAATGAGGACAGTACCACCTATGAAAGGTAAGGGCCTTGTGTGTCAGTTTTGGACTTAGGGTCTGAAGATAGGTGAGGTTCCTGCCACACTGTGCAAGCTAGGATGTTATTGTTACTTATTGAGAAGTCTCAGTCTCTGGCTCTAGACCAATGTTGATAATATTTATTCTGATGTTTCTGGACCCTCTTACTGCTAATAATGGGGTTACATTAATTTTTCAATATTTATAGTTACTATAAATTGTGGAGGTGCCATTGACACTAGAAGAGTGACTCTGGTCTTGGAATCAAGTGAGTAAACCTATGTTTATTCTATGGAAATTCTATTCTGAAACCGATTTGTTTTAGTAATACACTCAGTTTTTTTTCCCCCTTTGGTTTCATGTGAGAGATTCCAAGTAATGGAGTCTGCATTCTCCAAGACATCCAAGTTGATTTAAGATCTGTGGACCTGGTGGACAGTGTACATTCCCAAAGCATGCAGGGCTCTTGAATTCTTGACCAAACAGAAAAAGAAAAACAGTCTTCCAGTTACAAAAGTTGTTGTAACAAAAATTATCACCCCAGGAGTGCTCACCCCAGGAGTGTACACATGGTGCTTAGTTAAGAAGGAAAGTTGCCTGGGCTTTCTTTCTTCACACTTGATTGAAAATGGAGATACAAATTCTACAGAGCCACACTCAATGTCCCTAGCTGTTCTTTGGGTCTTTAAACTAAACCACTCTGTAGGGCCCTGGTATCCTCTCATATTGTGTAAAGCCATTGCCTGCTTGCAGACCTTGACCAGATGTCCTCCCTATGCTAATTCCCTGCTGGGTTCCACCCTCCTCAATGCTTAAGGAAAGTTCCTTGATGTGTATCCTGCATATTGGGCATTAACAGCTTAGATGCAAGATTGTAAACATCAGTAGGGAACTTCTGCCTCTGGGGTTCTCCCATTGTGCTGTAAGCCTGTATTTAAGGTTTCCTCCCTCTTTCAATAAAGGGCATTTGGCATTCTCCTCAGGCGAATGACCTGGTGTCTTTGTGTCTGTTTTTTGATCCACAGCCCCTCGCTCAGACATGGTGAATGGGTGGTGGTAGCATGTGCATTATTGCTACACCATTCCACATTTCCAGAAAACCCAACATATCCAGGTTGTTGTTTTCTCTTCTCATGAAGTTGAAGGAATACTGGTATTCCTCCTAGTGTTTGTTTTTATTTACTATTGAGATTATAATATGATTATGTTATTTCCTCTTGATTTGTGGACTCACAAACATCCAATTTATGTTTATTGTTCTATGCATTTGATAAAAATTTAACAATATGAATACCCAAACAGGAGTTAAATAATCCAACAAATTGGCAATTGCTATGCCAATTTGCATGAGAAAAAAACCAGGAGGCCACAGTCCTACATAATAATCTAGCAGAAACTCAGGGATGTTGCGCATGGGATAAATTTTCTTCCCAATGGAATAGGACAATATGTTAACTGATATTGTTCTTTTTTTAGATTGCATTATACTATATTAAAATACTCTTCCTATGCGTGAACAATACCACATATATTCCTTTGTTTACACATTAAAGGATTCTTTTATCAGTAATTTTTTTACAAATTCTAAATCATTTATAAGCACAAAAATTTCTAATATCATAAATATTATCTTCTCAGTTATCTGTTCTAGCTTCCTTTCCTTTCTCCTTCCTTGATTCTTCTTTCCTACCTACCTTCCCTCATCCACCTTTCATCCTTTATCTTTTATTATTATGCACTATACTCATATACATTTTATTTTACTTTACATATTTTTCTTTCTTCTTTATTTGTGTTCTTCCTTCCATCATTTATTCTTTCATTCTTCCTTCCTTTCTTTCATTTTTCTTCTGTGTAATGTCCTTCTTTATAAGAGCTGATGATTTAGTTCACAGACCAAGCTCATGTCAGAAAAAATTACTACAAGTGAACCACATATACATAATTAATAGGAGATGGTAAAAAATTGTACCTTGCTTTGCTTGCAGGCATCTCTTTGGGTAGTGGATTTGTAGTATCAATGAGCAGAATGCAGTGTCTTTTCTCTGTGTGAACACTATCAGGAGACTTCCATGCTGTAATGGAATGTTATTTCAAACCTGTGAAATAAGAAAAGCTTCCTTTTTTCCAGTTTCCTGTGCCTTTGTGACTTACTAGCAAACATTCACCTTGAAATCATTGACTCACTTTTAACTTGGATGACATTACACACTAACATGTTAAAAATCTCATGCAGATTGTTCAAGGTCAAAGTTTAAAAATCTTTCTTCCACGCTCTTCCACACATATTGATATTGTCTATTTAAGATACTGTGTGATCGCAGGTACAATAATGGGGAGCATAATAAGGCCTACTTATAATCTAAGATAGGGTTTGAATTCAGAGAACCCATGAATTGGCAAAGAAGAAAACATTCTATATACTCTAGAGAAGAAGTCAGTCTTCAAAAGATTCTGAAGACATCACAGAGTGATTTTTGCATGTAGTAGGTATAGGATGCCATATCTACTGTAAGCATTATCCAAGTTTAAAATAGGAACAAAATTGGGTTTTGGTGAAAGCCACATAAAACCACATGGTTCAAGAGTAGCTGAAGTTATAGCAGGTTATAGTCCAGTGATCAGAAAAGAGACAAATCTACCCTTCTCAGGGTAATTATTTATTCTTTTGAGAGAACAGGTGAGACTCTTGGCTCAAAATGTAGAAATCAGATACTCAGAGATTTGAAATACATAACAAGCTCCTTTTTATACCTTACAGCTTGCCCTCATGAATAAAGATTTGTTAGCAACAAAAGGGATTCCTAGACTTAGTTTGGTAAAGAGGAAGGATCTCATGTCTCCATATATGATGTAAAGCAAAGGATAACCAGACCACAACTCATAACGCCAGAGAAGCTAGCTAAAAAGGAGTACCCTAAGAGAGACACATAGATAGTCTACCAAAGAAGAAATAGATGAGATCTACATGAGCAAACTGGTAGTGAGGGGGGTAATGGAGGGCAAGGAGTGGTGAATGAGAATACAGGGGAATGGGATGGTCAAGCTGAAACAGAGACAGAGGGGGAGAGCAAGGAAAGAGATACTATGATACATGAAGACATCATGGAAATTAGGAGAAACAGGGTGCAAGGAAAGTTCTCAGGAACCCACAAGGATGACCTCACCTTAGAGTACTGACAATAGTCAAGAGGGTGCCTGAGCTGGCCTACTCAGTGTTTGGATGGTTAAATACCCTAACAATCATCATAGAAACTTCATCAAGTGTCTCATGGAAGCAGATGCACAGATGGACTGCCAGGTGGCAGGAAAAGCTCCACATGTCCAATTGATGAGAGAGAAGAGGAATTCTATGAGCAAGGGACATTGAGACCATGCTGGGAAAAAGTACAGAGAAAACTAGACAAACTTGTGAAAACATGAACTGGGGACCAATAGCTAAGGAGCCCCCATGGTACTGGACTAGGCCCTCTGGATAGTTGAGACAGTTGATTAGCTTGAATTGTTTAGTGGGCTCTCAGGCAGTGGGATTGGGACATGTTCTTAGTGCATAAGCTGGCATTTTGGAGCCTAGTGCCTACAGTGAGACACTTTGTGCAACCTTGGTGCAGGCAGAAGGGGCTTGGACCTGTCTCAGCTGAATGTATCAGGCTCTGCTGACTCCCCATGAGAGACCTTGCCTTGGAGGAGGTGGGATTGGGGTGGTGGGTTGGATTGAGGGCTGGGAGGTGGGAGAAGGGAGGACATGAATATCTGTGGTTGGTATGTAAAATGAAGAGAAATATCTTAATAATAAAAAGAAAAATCTTAGTGTCATTACATTATCTGCCATCTTGGGTAATTCCCTTACAGGGCAATACTTCAATGTGAAGTGCCAAATGGATAAGTGATGGGGAAAGGAAGATGCATGGAACTTCAAATTATATATACAGAAAGAAATCGTCAAGCTATGATATAAGAAACACAATTGACTGCTGATTATCCTACTTTATTACATTTCTACAAGACACGTGAAAAATACCACTTTGAATGCACATATAAAGTGTTTAATGTTTCTTGTATTCTTTTCTATTAAGCATTTTAAAATTAACATTGTTGGGTTGATAAAACAGCACATATTGGGCATAGATTATGTACTCTTGGTGTTGTACTCGAATTAGACACATGAGGATCATGATTTCAAATGTATCCTTGAAGCATTCCTGAAATCCATGCCAGGCTTAACATAAACAACAAAATCTCAAGGGAATTTGTGAATACATGAAATCAAAACCAAACACCACAACCCACCACCTTTTTCACAGACACTCTTACTCAGAAAGTATGATCCTACACTGCCTGATATTTAAATAAACAATAGACTAGTAAGATGATGGGTTTTCCATTCTATGTATTATAGGATAAAAATACATATCACTAAGTAAAAACTCAAAGGAAGATGATCAAAAGCCACAGAAGAAATATAAAGACCACAAAAACAAATTTAACTAAATGAATTTGCCCCACATATACTGCACCTTGCTATCTACCTCAAATGTTTCAAAATAGAAATGAAAATGCATTGGTCTCCCCCATCAGTCTTGACTAAACATAGTAACTAATTTACTTCCTTCAAGGCTATACTGCAAAGAAAATAATGTAAGATTTTTTTAAAGCTGAAGACAACTGTGATTTCTAAAATCTGTACCAAGTTGTTTACATGAATAATTTTTTTCTCTTGTATAAGTTTGTCCCTATTTCCTGACTTTAATGTGTTATAAATAGGCTTTAAAATATTTTCACAACTAGAGACATGGTTGGGCAGTTAAGGAAAGTTTATTCCTAGAAATAAGACCTGATTTTGACAACTTCCTTCAGTTCTTGCTACAAGAAGATCCAAAAGCCTAACATTTTCAGAAACTAGTATTCAAATTCATATATCCCCCAAAAACATGTACTGACATCACATAATTAAAATTAAAACAACTCTTTAAAAAAACAATTTTTCATTGATGAAATTTTTTCATTTGTAAGCATGCATTGCTGTAGCACAGATATTGAGACAATCAAAGGTTTTCTTCATTGTGAATTGGTTCATATAACAGAAAGCAAGCATGTACACTTGAATTCAAAAAAACCTTTTCAGTTGGTGGTATCATTTGTGAAGGTTTGGGAAGTGCTATTCTGCTGAGGAAATATGTCATCAAGGGTAGGATTTGATAATTTACATCCACACATCATTTTCAGTTCCCACTCTCTGCTTCATGATGCAATCTAAGGATGTGAGCTCTCGATTTATCTGCCATGTCTGACAATTGATGCCGTGCCACTTACATGCTGACCCTGGGGCCAACAAAAACCTCTTAAGTTGACATAGACATTACATAACAAGAACAGAAAAGGAACTAATACAAATCCATAAAGTTTGACACCTGAATTAGTTATTTCATGTAATTAAAGAGGAGTATAAAATCTAAAAATACTACATTATTATTTAAATTCATGGTGGAAGTGTTTAGCTCTGGAAGGAAATGTTCCCTGAGTATCAAAAGTTAGGCTACACCTATAGTTGGGAGTAGACGGTATCCTGGATATACACAATTGAAAGGAAAAAGATATCCTGGCTGTTGGAGTGTCAGGCTCTACCTGAAGCTGTGCAGGAAAGGTTTCCAGGATACCTACAGCTCTCAAAAAAAAGCTGTGCAAAGAAGCTGGATACCTAAAGCTGTGAGGAGATAGGAATACTGACTTGTTAGAAAGTTAGGCTAGTCCTGAAAGCTTGTCCCAGTGTGGGATAGTTTACTTGAAGGATGTGGCAAACCTGCTCCTCTCCAAAAATGAGCAATTAGAGATTAGCTGTGCTACACTCAGCTAAGACAGATTTCCACCAAATCTGTCCTTTGCTTCTCTGCTCCACTCCCTGAAGAGAATTTTTTTGCAGAGGTATCCATTATTTCTCTGTTCCACTCCACTAGGAAGTTTCCCAGCAGAGATTCTGCTCTGCTCTGGCAAAAGAAGATCTTCACCCAAATCTAAATCAAGAGATTTATATAGGGAGAGGAATCCAGAATAGTGGCTGCCTGTGTCAGTGTGAAAAAGAGCAGCTGCCAGCTGAACAGACACAGGGCTTCTACGGGGCTTCATAGTGTTGGAGATTTCCAGTGAAATTATTTTGAGGATAGGTATTGGTTGGATTTCAAGTTCACGCTCCGAGATTGGGAGGGTTTCATGCACAGTGAGTGGTTGGATTCTCTGTTCATGGATTGGTTGATGTTGTTGTCAGTTGGTCAGAGGTAGAATGTATTTCTTTGGCTCTGGTTTCAGTGCCAAATTGAATGTTTTTCACTGGCTCTGGTTTTAGTTTCCAGATATGTTTCTTTGGCTGACCTTTTATTCTACACAGAGGGCTTTATAAACTAATAAATTCATTTATTCCATGGTTTTGCAGGGGCAAACACTGTAAAAATGGACATCATGATGCATGAACAGATTGCTGATACTGTCAAATTGTTCTTTACAGAATGAACACCGTTGTGTAAATGAATGCAAGTCTTTTGGATAAGGATCGTGCCAAATACTTTATAATAATAAGCCATCAGTACTTTTTGCAGGTACTCAAACACTATTGTAATATGCAAAGGCTTTAAGAGAATGACTGCACAGAAAAAGGTTTATTTGTGTATAAAGAAAAAAACTGTATGACACTGACTATATTTTTAGGGTTTCTCTGCAGTATGACTTTTTCTAATGATTTCAAAGACTACTGATATATACAAAGACTTTATCACACAGATTACATTCATAGGGTTTCTCTCCAATAGGTGTTGTTTTATGCATTTGAAGAGAACTGTGTGTGAAAAGACCTTACCACATTGATAAAATTCACGGGGTTTCTCTCTAGTATGTGATCTTTCATGCATTTGAAGATGATTGTGATGACGAAAAGCTTTACCACGTTAATAATGGTCATAGGATTTTGCTCCAGCATGTCTTCTTGTATGTATTTGAAGAGTACTGTGATGAGCATAGGCCTTAACACATTGATTACACTCATAGAGTTTATCTCCAGTATGTGTTCTTTTACGCATTTGAAGAGTTTGGTGATGTGCAAAGGCTTTACCACATTGATTACATTCATAGGGTTTCTCTCCTGTATGTCTTCTTTTATGTACTTGAAGATTACCATGTTGTGCAAAGGCTTAACCACACTGATTATATTCATAGGGTTTCTCACCAGTATGGGATCTTGTGTGCCTTTGAAGACTACTGAATCGTACAAAGGCTTTACCACATTCCTTACATTCATATGGTTTCTCTCCTGTATGTGTTCTTTTATGACTTTGAAGATGAGCATGTTGTGCAAAGGCTTTCCCACACTGATTACATTCACAGAGTTTCTGTCCAGTATGTGTTCTTTAATGCGTTTGAAGAGTTTGGTGATATGCAAAGGCTTTACTACATTGATTACATTCATAAGGTTTCTCTCCAGTATGTGTTCTTAAATGCATTTGTAGCTGACAATGTTTTGCAAAGGCTTTACCAAATTGATTACTTTCATAGGGTTTCTCTCCAGACTGGGTTCTTTCATGTACTTAAAGTGTACTGTGTTTTGCAAAGGCTTTATCACACTGATTACATTTATAGGGTTTTGCACAAATATGTGTTCTTTCATGCTTTTGAAGAGTACTGTATTGTGCAAAGGCTTTAGCACACTGATTACATTCATAGGGTTTCTTTCCAGTATGTGTTCTTTCATGCTTTTGAAGAGTACTGTGTTGTGCAAAGGCTTTAGCACACTGATTACATTCATAGGGTTTCTCTCCTGAATGTGTTCTTTCATGCTTTTGAAGAGTACAGTGTTGCACACTGATTATATTCATAGGGTTTCTCCCCAGTATGTGTTCTTTTATACCTTTGAAGATTACTATGATATGCAAAGGCTTTAACACACTGATTACAAAACAACAGTAATGAGATTTTGCCTTATAACATTTCCAGTTTTACCAAGGAGCTCACCATTGGGGATCACCCATGCTGTCTCAGGAACACCCAAGACTCTAGCAGTATCTGAAGTCTCAGAGACAATAGAGGCTCCTGGAAAGCTAAGTATGGCAGTTGAGCAACCAAGAAGTATTTGGAAGGCATATGGACTCAAACAAGGCTCTTGATATTGGCTTATAGACTAAAGAATCAGAAGACAACCTGGTGGCAGGAAGATGCTTTAAAAATGTAGATGGATTTCTGTCTCACTTTTCCTGCATCAGGTTCTCATCTCTATGACCATGGCAAGTAGTTCTTTCATTGTTCCCAGCACCCAGCTACTCCTAGCAACTACAACAGCACATTAGGGAAATTCACATCTCTTGGTTTCATCATCAGCCTAGGTTGGATGCTTGTCCAGCTAGATTCAGGTTCAGGGGTTTCCAGGACTGCAAATTATCAGGCCACGTGACACTCCATGAACACCTCCTTCAGTTCCATAGATATTTGAGATAGGCAAGAGAAGAGCAGTGTTGGTGCACATGGCCTGTGAACTTTTACAGCCCTGCATTCCTACTTCCCTGGGCCAAGCCCACAAATCACCTACTAAATATATCTTATCCCTGAGACGATCTCAACAGAAATTCCTCTAGTCCTCTCCTCACTGCAATCTCCAGATGCATCCCCCAGGCAAGTCCCTCACAGACACACCCAGAAAACGTGCTCACAGACATTCCTCCTCCCTGGAAATAACCTTCCAGACACTATTTTTTGCCTGACTGAGAGGATATGGGAATCCTGTGGTGACATTAGTTTTTTGGTAAGCAGCAGAATGGGGAGTGCTTGGCAGCTAAACTGGAGAGCTGCTCTAAGATCAAGGCCAGAAGAGACAATAGGGCAGCCCATCCACTACAAACACAGGGCTCAGGAAGAGGAGACCTACTCCAGACCTGCATTCATACAGGAGCTGGGAACACAAAGCCAAAGCTGACAAAGTAGACAGACCCTGAGCCCTGCAAGAAGATCTCATGTGGAAGAGAAAACATGGCCAATAGACATAGTAACATAGAAGGTTTGAAGAGATCTAATGAACCATCTCCCTAGACCAAGAACTATGGGAAACTAATGACTATTGAGAGGCAGAATTGTATTTCCCAGGGATGAGATATAGTTGGTTATCCAAAACAAAGTGGACTGCACTAAAATCATATAAATAGAAAAAATACCAAATGGACTCAGCAGCTCATATTTATTTATGAATATAGACATACAAATATATATGCAATAGTAATATCTGAAGAGAAACCCTCTATGAGAAAGAGTGAGTGGGGATCTGTAGCAGGCTTTCATTTAGCTCTCAAATCATGACACAAAGACTTCTTATTAGTTATGAATGATTCCTGTCACATGGATTATGGCACAAGATGTGGATTCTGCCCTATCCACCCACACAACACAATGCACAACTGCGAAATTTCTGCAGCCTTCCTTGCTGACCTTGACATTGATGTCCTCCCTATGCTAATTCCCTGCCAGTTTCCACCCTCCTCAATGCTTAAGGGAAGTGCCTTGTTTGTGTATCCTGCATATTGGGTGTTAAGAGCTTAGATGCAAGATTGTAAACATCAGTAGGGAACTTCTGCCTTCTGGGGTTCTCCCATTGTGCTGTAAGACTGTATTTAAGGTTTCCTTCCTCCTTCAATAAATGACATTTGGCATTCTGCTGAGGTGAATGACCTGCTGTCTCTTGTCTCTGTTTTTTGATCCACAGCCTCTGGCTAGAACATGGAGAAAGGGTGGTGGCAGTGCAGGCATTATTGCTATACACCACACACTAAAAACTGGGCCATGGGCACATACTGGACAGTGATATTACAAGCATCCTATCTTCCCATGCAGGGCTGCAGAGTCTCTACATACTTACATACTCAAGAAATCCATACACAGGAAGGCTCAGAGGACAAGCACTAGTGCCGAGGTTAACACATGGACCAAGAAAACCACAGTCTGCACCATGGTTCATCCTAGTCCCAGCAGAAAAGAAAGCTCAACAGACCTGCACTGAACGTGCTACACTCACCACAGCATGGGCTTGTGGACTTCCTTACAGATCCCTAAAGCAGAACAAGAGGACAATCCTGGAAAGAAACTGGAAGCTACCTCCTACTGGTGTTCCTAATTGCTAACACTCCCCAGAGTCCCTCATCAGAGACTTCACCTGGGCTTCAGGATATTAGCAGTTTCCCTACTGGGTGAGCAGATTTCAAAGGCCTCAGAGAGAAAATAAACCCTCCCATGTGGGTCCTTCCACACTTGATGGGATAGGACACTAACCAGAAGATTTGGTATTTTAGTAAAATTTTCTAATCTCTAGAGCACTTCCTGTTTTTCTTCCAAGGCACATGCTTCTATGGGTGCACTGTTCATTACATAATCAAAGTCCAGTGCAACCAAACTGTTGCTTCACAACTGGGAAATCCTGCAACCAAATACAGGTCCCATTCAAACAGTAACTGTTTTTAAACAAAAAGAAACCATGGATTAGAACACAATGAAGGGTCTATGGGAGAGTATGAAAGCAGGGAATGTGAGACCAAAATGATCCATCTTATAAATAAGACCAAAATGCTTTCACCCAAAAACTAAGGCCTAAGATTTCTCCTTCTAGGAATAGGCCAATAGTTACTGAAACAAGTCAGTCCAGATTCCAGAAACCAGGAAGTGTAATAGTACAGAGTCACAACGTAGTCATGAGGTAATGACTGCTGGACTATGGATTGTCCTCTCCCTGGTTTCCAGGGTAACTGACCACAGAAATGTCCCTACCTGAGGGCAGCCAATGAGGAATGGTGGTGGGTAACCACTCCCTTAGAAGTAAGATTAATCCATGACTTCTAGAAAGCTCCTAGAAGCGAAACAATCAGAATTGTACCCGTACTAGCACCTCTAAATGATGTAACCTTGTGGCTTTTGCCTTTAAAAACTGAGCTTGCAGACAGGCAGGCACTTCCTCCAGCCTCCACTGCGTTGACTATATTGAACGAAGTCCCTGCTTAGGCTTGTATATCCAGAATTAAACCTTGCTTTTGCATTCTGGCATGCTCATCTTTGGTGGTCTCTCTGGGGGTCAGGATCTTGGCACAACAGGAAGACATTGTGATAATAATGTAAATATAATCCCAAATAATTTTGTTAAAAAGTTGAAACAGGCTTTATGGCCATGTGCTCCAGAGACCAGGGATTTGTATTAGAGGACACCAAGTACTACTCACACCATTTCTCTTGGGGTATACATCTTAAACCTGGAAAACACAGTCATGTTAGGCAGGGCCACACCATTCTATCCAGTTCTACTTCTTAGGTTCAAATGGTGAACTACTCTAATTTGGTTTTACAAAATTTCAGTTCTTTGGTATCCAGATTCTTGATTGCCTGGTCTGTGGACCCATGAAATGGCCAGTCAGAACATTTATTGATCTTGTAACATTGATAACCTCACTACTCATTGCTAATGTCAACTACTATCACAGCAGGAAAGTTTTCACTCTCTTTCTTCCTCATCTCTCTCTCTGCTGTGACTACACGTGCTTTATAGTTGACCAGTGAACTCAATTCTTATACAAGTTCTACCTCATTTGTATATGCAAAATAAAATCTAGAGAAGTTGGAGGATACTTATTCACTGGTCTATTTTTCTTTTTCACAGATCAGTCAAGGCTCATATTGGAAGGAGTTGCAGGACTTGCTTTCCAGCACTGAGAGACAGAGGCAGGATTAGGTGTTCAAAGCAAATTCTCAATTACATAATGTGAGGCAAGCCTGAGCTACAAGAGATTTTGACCTGAACCAAGGGTTCACAACCCTCCTAATGCTGTGACTCTTTAATACAGTTTCTCATGATGTGGTGACACCTAAACTATAAAATTATTTTCACTGCTACTTCATAACTATATTTTTTCCTCTTAGAATTATAATATAAATATGTGCACTTTCTGACAGTCTTAGACCTGTCCTGTGATAGGGTTATTTGATCCCCCAAAGGGAGCCATGACCTCTAAGAATGAGAAGCACTGCTATAAACTGACATAAATAAATACATAAACAAACCAGTTAAGGAAAAAAATGGAATAAAATTCTTAAACTGGGAAACATAGAAAAAATTATCAGTAATGCATTAAAAGAAAATGAATATTAAAAGTGATACCAATAATAGATATTTTAAAGTAACAAAAGTGATTGAAAGCATATGTAGCTATACTGAGTTTGAATCAGAGTAGGCACCCCCATAGTAATGTGAATACCATTTATAAGAGACTGAATGACTTTGTCACATGTAAAATGGCAGCAACTGAGTATTGTAAGCTAACACATGGAATTACGGCCAAAGGCCTGTATCTCAAATATCTCAGCTGACTTCACTGTATCAGTAAGGATTGCACATATCTCCATAGGAGAGTTTGCTATTTGGAAAGTGAATACTTAACAGTCCAAGCTATCCTCCATAAACTGTACACCACACAATAGTGTCCATCTTCTTTCACATGGGAGAAATGAATACATGCAGGGAAATTATAGAGAAAGTCACTCACAATGCTCCATCATCCCTTCTTTGTAATAGAGACCCATTCAGCTCACTACACTCAACTTCAATCTTTGATGAAGCTATTGCCTAGTCTAGTGCCCACTGCTGTGTACACAGTGGCCTGTTCTCCTGTCTACACGCATCACTACCTCTCTACAGGCCATTTCCACTCTTCTTCCTCTTCTGGTCTGAAGAAGCCATTTTTCACACACATTTCCTTTCCTTGTTGTGCAGTGGACAATTCACTATGTGACTCAAACTGGTAATTTTAGAACCTTGTAATGGTGCAGACATGTAATATAGAATTTAGGGTGATTAGTCAGGGGATAACAAAGGCAATGCTATGTGGGGCTACAGACAGGGTTCAAGTCCACCTCAACCAATGTAGGAGAACTTGACTCAAAACTGCTTTTCAAAACGACTGGAGACTCCCTGTTCAAGAATTAATAAACCTCCATGGCATACCAGGACTTAATGTTGGTTGTGACCTTGTAATGGTCTCTTGAACAGCATGTTAGAGACCCAGTTTTTAGTGGAAGGATGGGCCTTTCTACTGGTTATAAACAAGGGTTGTCTCCCATGTTAAGGAATGTAGCAGGTTAATCCTGAGGAACAAACTTTTACATCTTTTCCTAGTAATTTCTCATCAGCATGGTTACCATACTACTTATCTTTGGGGTATTTGTGATGCAGCCCTATCTTACTTAAATTCCATTTTGTGAATTAATGTCTCCTAAGTGTTGTGCCCAGATCGTGACCCCCAGAGAGACCACCAAGGACTAGCAAGCCGGAATGCAAAAGCAAGGTTTAATTTCGGGATATCCAAATGCAATACAAGCCTAGGCAGGGACTTCGTCCAACAGATCCAATGCAGTGGAGGCTGGAGGAACTGCCCACTTATCTGCAAGCTCAGCTTTTAAAGGGAAAAATCACAAGGTTACATCATTTAGGGGTGCTAATATGGGTACAATTCTGATTGGCTCTCTTCTAGGGACTTCTAGAAATTACTTCTAAGGGAGTGGTTGCCTGCCACCATTTCTCATTGGCTGGCCCCAGATGGGGGCATCTGGTGATTACACAGTCACTATGGAAACTAGGGTTGGGACATTCTATGGTCTAGCAGTTGCCTAGGGGGCCATGGAGAGGACATTCCATACTCCAGCAGCTTTTACCTCCTGACTACCTTGTGGCTCTGTACTTTTACACTTCCTGATTTCTGGAATCTGAACTGACTGGTTTCAGTAACTTCTGGCCTATTCCAGTAACTTATGCCCTGTAGTTAAAAAGGAGCAGTCTTAGGCCTTTAGTTTTGGGTTGAAGTATTTTGGTCTTATTTTGGTTCCACACTAAGAACTGTGAAGACCATGTACCATCAGTTCTATTACCATCATTTTTACTCTTCTACATCACGGTTGAGCATTGGAGTGCAACTTTAATCAGGAAATACTGTTTACAAGCTCCTAAAATTAATTCCACTTGGATTTTAAATCTTAATGTTAAATGTTAAAAGTGTAGAACTTCTGGAAGATAAGGGATGGACCAGTTCTCTTTGAGTTTGGAAATCTATGTTCCATAGAAACAACACACACATGGTGCTGGCATTTCACAGTGATATCAACAAGGACATTTCAAATCACAGTCCTGCTCTCAGTGTTCTGCACAGACGCAGCCAACAGAATGAAGTTATTCAGAGGCTGCCAGCCAATCCCAACAATTGCAAAAACTTTGCAGGACCACAAAGATCCACACTGGAGCAGGCAGGAAGGGTGGCACCATGCTAGACAATGCAGGACAAGAACAAGCAGAACTCTGCATCTGACCACTTCCTCCCACCCAGCAAGGGAAGGACCTGACACACTGACTCCCATTTCTCAACTGAGCACTCCTCCCAGTCTGGGGACAGCAACCCCTCACTCATCATATTGTGGTTCTCCAGCTGGGCCATGCTCTTTGCTCAGCTTGCAACAGCAACACTCATAGCACAACACACACAACTACTAGAGACATGTAGCTCGAGTTTCCCTGCCTGGCCCACAGTCAGGACAAATCTCTCTCACCTGCCAGTCCCACAGCCTCAGACCTGACCAAGTAAACACAGAGACTTATATTGGTTACAAACTGTATGGCCATGGCAGGCTTCTTGCTAACTGTTCTTACAGCTTAAATTAATCCATTTCTATTAATTTATATCTTGCCACATGGCTCGTGGCTTACCGGAATCTTCACATGCTGTTTGTCATCATGGAGGCTGGCAGTGTCTCTCTGACACAGCCTTCCACTTCCCAGCTTTATTCTCCTCCTTGTCCCACCTACATTTCCTGCCTAGCCAATGGCCAATCAGTGTTTTATTTACTGACTAATTAGCAACACATTTGCTATACAGAACATCCCACAGCACTTCCCCTTTGTTTTTTTTTTCAAAAGGAAGGTTTTAACCTTAACAAAGTAAAATTACATATAATTTGGGAATTTGGGCGTAGCTTCTCTTACTACTTCCTGCTGGAGGGGGCCACTTTATCTTATGAGGACACAAAGAAAATTTTAGGATTATGGAATAGTCCATGAGGCTGTATTGTCTGAGCCAGTTGCCTTCAAACCATTCTGGATGTTGGATCATCTGGGCCCTGGTGTCATCGGAGACCTTTCAGGGGGTCTTGGCTGGTCAAACCTGATGTATCTTAATCTGAAACAAATCCACAGCTTTTGGCTTTCTGTGGGAATAAAAGCAGAGTCTCCTTTCCAAAGCAAGATATCCTTACATCCAAATTTTGAAGTCAAGATATCTTTAAAGTATGCATATTGGTTTAACTCAGCTTCCTTTATAATCAAATATCTCTCTGAAGTTAAGAATCCCAAAGACAACACAATCTAGATTCTCTGTGTAATATTCATCTTTATGAGGCTTATATTTTTTATATTAATTTTACTGTCTCTTTAAAGACTTTATTTTTTAAAACTATGTATTTGTTTCACTGACTGTATATATCACCTTTTTTGTCTCTTTCAAGCCTACGTATCTTTTACACACATTGTAAACTATTACATCTGAATCTGTCTTATTGTGAATCTATTGCTTTAACCTGCAGCAGCTGTGGCTGCTGGCTCAGCCCACCTCAGCTTCCCAACATGGCGGTGGTAGTTTACCGGCAGCTCTGGGAGTTATTGTGGGTCTATGATTTATCCAAGCAGCATGTAGCCCAGAAACCTCTTTTTTTTTTGTTTTGTACTAGCAAAGTCTAAATCCACCGTGCAGCTTAATGTACCACTTGCAGAGACCTCGTTCCTGCCATGCTGCAGGTCAGGCATGCACGCTAGGAACCCACCAGTAGCTCAAACCGGCAGCTGGGGCTCATTTGAGAGAGACAAATAGAAACTGTTTTTAGCTCCATTTTAGAATCTTTTCTCAGGTTTTAGGTGGAAACTCTTGCCACCACGTTGGACGCCATTTGTAGCTAAAGTTTTTCTGCCTGACCCACAGTCAGGACAAATCTCTCTCACCCACCAGTGCCACAGCCGCTCAGACCTGACCAAATAAACACAGAGACTTAAATTGGTTACAAACTGTATGGCCGTGGCAGGCTTCTTGCTAACTGTTCTTACAGCTTAAATTAATCCATTTCTATAAATCTATACCTTGCCATGTGGCTCGTGGCTTACCGGCATCTTCACATGCTGTTTGTCATTGTGGCAGCTGACAGTGTCTCTCTGACTCAGCCTTCCACTTCCCAGCTTTATTCTCCTCCTTGTCCCGCCTACACTTTTTGCCCAGCCAATGGCCAATCAGTGTTTTATTTATTGAATAATCAGCAACACATTTGCCATACAGAACATCCCACAGCAGAAACATTAAATACTTTATGTGTGTATTCAAAGAGATATTTTCATGTGTCTGGTAGAAATGTAATAAAGTAGGATAATCAGCAATCAGTTGTTTATCTTATATCATAGCTTCATTTTATATATATATATATATATATATGTATTTGAAGTTCTGAGCATCTTCCTTTCCCCATCAGTTATTCATTTGGCACATCATATTGAAGTATTGCCGTGTAACGGAATATTCCAGAGATGCCAGATAATGTAATGACACTAAGATTTTTTTAGTTTTCTTTTTTATATTATAGAGAGATTTTTCTATTCATTTTACATACCAACCACAGATTTCCCTGTCCTCCCTCCTCCCACCTCCCAGACTTCAAACCAACCCAACCCCATTCCTTCCTCCTCCAAGGCAAGGTCTCCCATGGGGAGTCAGCAGAGCCTAGTATATTCAGTTGAAGCAAGTCCAAGCCCCTCCTCCCTGCACCATGGCTTCTCAAAGTGTGTCACCATAGGAACTAGGCTCTAAAAAGCTGGCTAATGCACTAGGGACAGGTCCTGATCCCACTGCCTGGGTGGCCCCTAAACAATTCATGCTAAACAACCATCTCACCTATCAAGAGGACCTAGTCCAGTACCATGGTGTCTCCTCAGCTTTTGGACCATCGTTCATGCATTTACACTACTTTGGATAGTTGTCTCTGTACTTTTTTCCATCATAGTCATAGAATTCCTTGTCTCTCTCATCAATAGGACACCTGGAAATTGGCCTGGCACCTGGCTCTGGATCTGTTGATCTGCTTCCATGAGTCACTGGATGAAGGTTCTATGATGATTGTTAGGGTATTTAACCATCCAGTCCCTAAGTAGGCCAGCTCAGGCACTTTCTCGACTATTGCCAGTACTCTAAGGTGAGATCATCCTTGTGGGTTCCTGAGAACTTTCCTAACACCCTGTTTTTCCATATTCCCATGATGTCTTCATTTATCATAGTATCTTTTTCCTTGCTCTCCCACTCTGTCCCTTTCCAGCTTGACCATCCCGTTCCCCTGTGTTCTCATTCTCCATTCCTTGCCCTCCATTACCCCATTAATACTAGTTTGCTCATGTAGATCTCATCTATTTCTTCTTTGCAGGACTATCTATGTGTCTCTCTTAGGGTCCTTCTTCTTAGATAGCTTCTCTGGAGCTGTGGGTTGTAGTCTGGTTATCCTTTGCTTTACATCATGACTGGAGACATGAGATCTTCACTCTTTACTAAACTAGGTCTAGGAATCACTTTTGTTGCTGACAAATCTTCTTTATTCATGAGGGCAAGCTGTAAGGTATGAAAAGCAGCTTGTTATATAATTCAAATCTCTGAGAATCTAATTTTAAGCTTTTGAGCCAACAGTCTTACCTGTTCTCTCACAAGAATAAATATTTCTATAGTATACAGAATGTTATCTTCTTTCCCAGTTCATGGGCTCTCTGAGTTCAAACCAATCTTAGATTATAAGTAGGCCTTATGCTCCTCATTATTGCACCTGTGATCATAAAATATATTAAATAGACAGTATCTCTATGTATGGAAGAGCATGGATGGAAGACTTTTTAAATTTTGACCCTGTAAGACCCGTATGGAATTTTTAGCATGTTGGTGTATAATGCCATCAAAGTTAAAAAGAATCAATCCTTTCAAGGTGCATCTTTGCTGGTAAGCCACAAAGGCAAGGAAAAGTGGACAAAGGAAGCTATTCTAATTTCACTGGTTTGAAACAACATTCTATTATAGCATAGACATCTCCTAATAATGTTCACCCAGAGAAAAGACACTGCCTTCTGCTCATTGATACTCCAAATCCACTAGCAAAGCCAGATGACAGCAAGCAAAGCAAGCTACAATTTTTCCACCATCTTCTATTAATAATGTGTACGAGGTTCATTTGTAGTAATTTTTCCTGACATGAGGTTAGTCTGTGAACTAAATCTTCAACTCTTGTAAAAAAGAACATTTCATAGAAGAAAAATGAAAGAAAGGAAGAAAAGAGGGAAGGAAGAATGAAAGAATAAAGGAAGGAAGGAGGAAATAAAGTAAAAAGAAAGAAAAATATAAAAAGGAAAATAAATTGAATATGAGTATAGTGAGTAATAATAACAGATAATGGATGAAAAGTGGATGAGGGAAAGTAGGTAGGAAAGAAGAATCACGGAAGGAGAAAGGAAAGGCAACTAGAACAGATAACTGAGAAGATAATATTTATGATATTAGAAATGTATATGCTTATAAATGATTTAGATTTTATTTAAAAAATTACTGATAAAAGAAGCCCTGAATGTGTAAACAAAGTAATATATGTGGTATTGTTCACACATAGAAAGAGGATTTTAATATAGTGTAATGCAATCTAAAAAAAAGAACTATATCAGTTAACATATTTTCCTATTCCATTGGAAAGACAATTTCTCCCATGCCCAACATCCCTGAGTTTCTGCTAGATTGTTATGTAGGACTGTGGCCTCCTGGGTTTTTTCTCATGCAAATTGGCATAGCAATTGTTGGATTATTTAGCTCCTGTTTGGGTATTCATATTGTTAAAATTTTATCAAATGGATAGAACATAAAAACATAAATGGGGTGTTTGTGAGTCCACAAATCAAGGGGACATAACATAATCATATTATAATCTCAATGGCCAAACAAAAACAAACACTAGGAGAAATACCAGTATTCTTTCAACTTCATGGGAAGAGAGAAGAACAACCTGGATATGTTGGGTTCTCTTGAAATGTGGAATGCTTTAGTTTAAAGAACCAAAGAACAGCTAGGGACACTGACTGTGGCTCTGTAAATTTGTATCTCCATTTTCTTTTTTTTTTTTTTTCGAGACAGGGTTTCTCTGTGTAGCTTTGTGCCTTTCCTGGAACTCACTTGGTAGCCCAGGCTGGCCTCGAACTCATAGAGATCCGCCTGGCTCTGCCTCCCGAGTGCTGGGATTAAAGGCGTGTGCCACCACCGCCCGGCTGTATCTCCATTTTCTATCAAGTGTGAAGAAAGAAAGCCCAGGCAAGTTCTGTTCTTACCTAAGCTCCATTTGTAGACTCCTCGGGTGATAATTTTTGTTTTCCTGCTAAATACAACAACTATTATAACTGTAAGACTGTTTTTCTCTTTCTGTTTGGTCAAGAATTCAAGAGCCCTGCATGCTTTGGGAATGTACACTGTCCACCAGGTCCACAGATCTTAAATCACCTTGGATGTCCTGGAGAATGCAGACTCCATTATTTGCAATCTCTCACATGAAGTCAAAGGAAAATAAACCTGAGTGTATTACTCAGACAACTCAGTTTCAGCATAGAATTTCCATAGAATAAACATAGGTTTACTCACTTGATTCCAAGACCAGAGTCACTCTTCTAGTGTCAATGGCACCTCCACAATTTATAGTAACTATAAATATTGAAAAATTAATGTAACCCCATTATTAGCAGTAAGAGGGTCCAGAAGCATCACAATAAATATTGTCAACATTGGCCTAGAGCCAGAGACTGAGACTTCTCAATAAGTAACAATAACATCCTAGCTTGAACAATGTGGTAGAAACCTAACCTATCTTCAGACCCCAAGTCCAAAACTGACACACAAGGCCCTCACCTTTCATAGGTGGTACTGTCCCCATTCATCTAGGGTTTAACAGTGCATCAGATAGGTTAAGTTGGGCACCTGTCTCAGAGAAACACAACTCCCACTGCAATCTCAATCTACTAAAAGAAATGGCTTAAAACCTTGTAAAAAGAAGGTAACAATAGAACAACTGTTACCCTGGAAGATAACTCTGAGGCTTTTATTTCTTATTCCATGGTTTACTTCTTAGTTAGTGGAACATCCACCCAGAAAAGGCTCTGAACATCTTTTGCTCAGGCAGTATTCAGTGGGATTAGGTACCCTTTATTAAGTACTAGTGCCAGGTGCAAGGGTAATTTCAAAGGATTTTGCCATGGCCTGATTAAAATCACCTCCCACTTTGTGCACAATAAAGGTTGTATGGTACACATATTTTGGATAATAAAGTATCCTAAGAAAACACTGTATCTCAGCTGCTCCCTGCTTGTTTGTCCCATGATCTGGGCAGAGAGAATCCCACTTGGGTTGCCAGGCAAAAATATTGATCTCACAGTCTGTCACAATAGCCCCATGGCAAATCAACCCCACCCAAACATGACCTCACTTTATATCCTCATTTCTCTACTCGTGAAAACACAAGTCTCTCTGTGAGTTATAAGTATTTTTCCTTCTACCTTTAATATGGCTGTAGTAAACCAAGCATTATTACAGGCATCCTTTTTTATCCCAGTAGTTTGTTGAACATTAAGACATGGTCCATATAATCTACTTCTCATATCAGGAGAATGAAAACAAGCCCACTCTTGTGCCCATTATTTACTCAGGCCTTTGTTACTATATCCCTTTTTAAATGTTAATATTTTTCCCCCTGAGACTGTGTGTCTATTATGAATAAATTAAGTTTTAAAAAATTAATTGCAGTAATTTCTCATATGATGTTACTGGTGATTAAAGGAGAAACTTTTAGAGTAAGTTTTACTATTACATCAGTCTTTCAAATATTAATAATTTGGGTAAATTATAATGTCATTATGCCACAAATATATTATGCAGTACTATCAAAAGGCTTTGCAGAATATGGATACAACTAGAATTTTAAAAGCCTGGATAAGGCAGCTTAAATTTTCTAACACCTTTCAGTTTTGCCTGTCATAGCCTACAATGATGTCATTTTTCTCCATGGGTGAAATTGAGTACTGCTCTCTTGAAAACTCTATTTATTAAAAAAAATTTGTATTGAATCATAGAAAAGAATCCTTTCATTCAGAATGTATTCATCTTTGGTGCACTTAAGGTAGCTAAAGACAAAGATTGCAATGTATCCTGTAAATGTATCCTATAAAAACAGACAAAAATAATAAGGTAGAAGAAAGCATTCCCAAAACCAAAGCAAAAAGAAGAGAACTGGGAAGGTTGAGTATAAATGTATGTGAAGAGGCCAAGTACATCATTAAACTAAAAATATTTAAGTAAAAACTATCTTAAAAAATTAAAACTTATTGTAAAGGTGATATAATAAACTGATAGTAATTATTTTATAACTTGAGATAATTCTGACTTTTAAGTGTCTTACATTCCAATTAGAAGAAATAGCCTGACAGAATAGACTATGTAAGTGAAAGAGAGCTGTTTTTGGAGGTTATTGCTCTTTTGATGGTCCTCCATCCAGCTCCTAAGTAAATCATACATCTAGGCTTATTCTTATTTATGAGTACCCAGCCCTTAATTTGGCTTAATTTCCAGCCAGCTTTTCTTAAATTAACGCTTTTATCTCTTGCCTTTGGCTTTTCTTGTTCTCTAAATTCTGTAATTCTTACTCTTACTCTGTGGCTTGCTGTGTAGCTGGGTGGCTGGCTCCTGGAGCCCTCCTCCTCCTCCTCCTCCTCTGACTCCTTGATTTTAGAGCTTTCTACCCAGTTTTCTCCTTCTAGATATACTCTGAGCCTGCAAGTCCCACCTATCCTTTCTCCTTTCTTGCTATTGGCCAGTTCTTTATTAAATCATCAGGTGCTTTACACAGTCACAGTAACACAGCTTCACAGAGTTAAACAAATTCAACATGAACAAAAGCAGTACACCTTAAAATAATATTCTATTACATAGAGCTATTTGGTACCTACAACAAATAAACTTCAGTGCCAAAGTAATAGGCAAAAAATCACATGTGGAAACAAACAGGTATAACCATACTGATAGTCCACAATGTACACTTTAAAGTTAAATTAGTGAATGAGAAAATGAAGGGCACTACATATTGATAAAGTGAGAAATTCAACAAGAGTCCATAAACATATGTTCTTGTGACATTGATGTTCCCAATTTTATAAAGCACTCACTACAAAATATGAGATAAGAGATAGAATTCATAATTATTTTGGGTGATTTCAATACATGATTATATCAGTTATCAAAACAAAAGGAAAGCAATGAACAACTGATATACAAATAAATAGACTGATTTAACATTTACAGAACTTTCCATGGAACAGTAGCAGAATTCATTTTTATCAGCAGCCTGAGCAGTTATTTTTCAAAATGGTTTTATGCAAAGCAAATCTTCTCAAAAACAAGGTAATTGAAATAATTTTTATTTTTATAAGATCACAGTATAAAAAATACAAAATAGAACAAAAATGAACTATAGGAAATATATAAACACATGGAGGCTAGAAAACAAAACACTGAACAATCAGTGAGATGCTAAAGAAACTGGGAGTGGATTCCAAAGTTCTTAGACACAAATGGTGGTAGGAATAGAGTATAACATTCTTGAAATGTATGAAAATATCAGAGCATTGGAATCTACAAAAAATAAAGTGTTGCAAGAGGGAAGTCAAAGTCTGTTTGTGTGTTCTGTTCTCTTTTTTTTGTCCTCTCCCATCATTGTTCACCAAATTCCCTATCTGATACTCTCCAAAATGTTGGAACCACAGTGTCAATAACACTAGGGAAGACTGAATGTATTGTCACTTTTGAAAGTGATGCCCATATCATAGCTGAGGGATATAAAGGTATACATTTAAAAATTAGGGACTAGTAGATGGTTCAGCAAGCAAAGGTACATGCCAACAAGTCTGAATTCAATTTCTGGGAAACATGGTAGAATAAAGGCATTGAACACTAGTAAACTATTCCCATCCACCATCTACATGTGAGTTATAGTGTGTGCACAACTGAGTGAACACTATGTGTGTGAGTTCATTCACAAATAACTATGTGTTGAAAATGTAAAAATGAAATATCATTAGTCAGAAAGAAACAAGAAGGATTAGAACTCAAGTCAATGAGTTCTGAATCTCAACCCATACAACACAAGAGAATACTCAGCCAATACCAATAAAATCAAACCTGACAAATCGTACAAAAGAACCAGTAAAACACTCAGTTCTATAAAAGGATCACTGTATATAACACACTCCTCTAATAAGAATGACACCACTTCAAGTTAAAAGACCACACAAATGGAAGGATGAAAGAAACCCCACAATTAGCTGGGTCAGGGCCCAGAAGCTTCAGAAACAAAAATCACTGATGCTGGGTCAGGGGGCAGAGCTCAAGACCTCTCAGCATGGCAGAGCTACATACAGACATGGAGAGTAAAACAGTCCCTCAGCTATGATATGGGCATCACTTTCAAAAGTGACAATACATTCAGTCTTCCCTAGTGTTATTGACACTGTGGTTCCAACATTTTGGAGAGTATCAGATAGGGAATTTGGTGAACAATGATGGGAGAGAACAAAAAAAAAAAAAAAAAGAGAACAGAACACACAGTAAACACTGCTGCCTAACTCCCACTGAGGTCTCTATAAGTGTGAACCAACAGCTTGTCAAAGTGAAGAGACCACCTTGGCATGCAGAGAATGGGAGGAAGAAGGCCACATGCCACCCAACGAGGTGACAAAGAGAATGACTCACTTGACCTTTGCAGGGGGCTCTCCTACTTGCAAGCTGCTATCCCCACTGTGATCATATATAAATCCTGGAAAGCAAATGTCCAAAAAGCAAATGGTGCTGGACTTTGAACTTACTCCCTCAAGGCTGTTCATAGCACCTCTCTCCTCATAATGACATGAAGGTGTGTGATGTGTGACTGATCCATTTCCATCATTGGATTTCAGCTTCAGGCAGAGAAGCAGAGATTGATTGCCAAATGATTCTCACAAAACACTCACTTCCCAGAACTACTGGTGCATGGACAAAAAAATAAACAATTGACTGTCATGAAAATGGTGATGGGGTTGAATGTGTGTGTGTTTGGGGGGATGTGTATGAGTAAACTGATAAAGTAAACACAAGTGGGTTAAATGTTAAACAGGTTAATGTTACAGGAGGAAATGGTGCTGGACCTAACCTTGACCAAGCTGCTTGTTCTTACCTGCTCTTTCTGTGTCTGGGGGTCTCTGACATTTTCCTCTTGGCCAATGGTAGAGAAAAGGGAATTTCCGAAAGAATCATACTATTTCTGAAAACTCCAACAACAAAAGAAATCCAAGAACCTATAGTAAGAAAACAGATTCCCCATCTACCCTTCTTTGACCATGGAAATGGGAAAACATCAGCAAGAAGAGGACAAATCCCATCTGAGTGAGGGTAGGAGACACTAGTGGTGTAGCAATCCTATGGCAATAGACCCCTGCACAAAACCATACATGATATCCATCTCGTGTTGCAAACTGGACTTCTAAGTGTCATGACTCATTTGGTGATGGAATTACTCTTTCAAAGTGGAGGCATCTCAGATATTCTGCATAACAGATATTTACATTATGATTGATAACAGTAGTGATTACAGTTATGACATAGCAAGAAAAATGATTATATGATGAAATGTCAAAACATGAGGAATTATACTTCAATGTTCACGACATTAGGAAGGTTAAAAATAGTAGTTCTGGAGGCTATTAAGTATGACAATATGAGGTTGTGAGTAGCTTTCACTATTGGCAATGCAGAGAATGAGAAGCGTAAGACAAAGCACTACTTGCTAAGGAAGCTTGCTAAGAGGCAGAAAGGCTGGAGCCACAGCTTCAGACTCTGCAGTACAGCAACAAGAAAAGCCAGAGATGGCCATTGCACAATGTTGTGGTCCCCTGAAATGCCAGTACTTAATAATGGAAGACTGACTCCTCGGCCAGACCATTTAATTTCTCTGAGACCTTGGTGTTCTCATTCTTTAAGCTCTGCGTGTGTGACATGACCTGCTCATGCCCCATCTTGAGCTTTTCATAGAAATGATTTGTCTGGTAGTAGGTCCTGGACTTAGAGGTAATGAACTCCATGAACATAGTCCTCAAGTATCACAGGAATTCAGGGTGTGTTCTAGACTACTGGATGTCACGGGATGCCACATCTTGTCTCCTAAGTGCTGGGAACTTCTGGTATTTATTAAACTTGCTATTGTAGGGACAAGGGGCTGGCTAAAGAAACCCACCCTGACCCTGGAGCCCAGAACTAGGGAGGAAAGACTCAGATCAGGGCAGAAAGAAACACACTGTTTGTCTAAGTCAGATCAGAGCCAACTCTGCCCCTGGCCAACTGACTTGTGAAATCAACCAATCACAGAGCAGAACAGTAGAACCGTGGGCCCCAAGTCAACCCGAGGTTGACTGCACCCCCAAAACATCCAGTATAAACCACCCTGCCTGGTCAGTTTAAAAAAAAAAAAGGCTTTTCTGTCCACCCTGGTAGAGGCAGCAACTCTCCTGGACTCCTCCTTCCCAAATACATATATCTTTCTCAAAAGAATTTTGGGTGTGATGGTCTTCATTCACTGGCATAAAGAAGATCATTGTTGAGACGTCCCTCAGTGGACAGAGCCATAAAGAGCTAAAAAGTAACACTTTTCTCCAGAGCCAGAGTACATTGCTACATTTCTGCAGGGGTTTTTCCCTTTTTGCAGAGTGAAGCAAAAGAAAGCCACAGCATAGGCAACAGAATCAGAGCTCTGCTAGGAAGCCCCCTTATGAGGGGACTGAGCAAAGCTCAGCTGTAGCAGCTCTCCAGGAAAAGAGCAGGATTTTTGTATCCTGCAGGGAGATCATCCCCCATCAGTTCCAGGCCTGAATTTCCCAAGAAGTAAGAAAATTGTCCCGTCCAGGGTTGGGTTGCTTCTTTGCAGTTCCAGCTGTCAGAGATGTGCACAACAGCTCCAGGTCTCTGGGACACCTTCAGGGCAGAGCTGTTGTGAGCAGCTTGAGGTGTCCAGGATACCTCACCCCCAGGGCTAATTTCCCTTACAGTTTCAGCCATCAGAACTGTGCTAAAGAACTTCAGGTGTCCAGGACACCTTCAGGGCAGAGCTGCTGTTCTGAGCAGCTCAAGGTGTGTGGGATACCTTGTCCACCAGGGCTAAACTGTCTCCTTGCAGTTCCAGCCATCAGAGCTGTCCTAAGCAGATCAAGGTGTTGCCTGTCTCCCCAGGTAGTCAGGCCACCTTTCCCCAGAGTTGTTACAACAAATTTACTTATATTGTTGGTAACCAAACCCAGGACCAACCCACAGATTTAAAAACAACTTACTTACACCTATGCTGACCCTACACCGGGAGAGGCAGGCTGTTTAGATGATGGGAGGTGGAGTTGCATGAGCTCTCAGGAGGCTTGCCAAAATAGCTGTCTAAGAATTTCCCTGGTGTCTACTCCACAGGTGTGTACCCTCCAGAGTATGTGAGGATGTTTCTCCTGTCTTCAAAAACAAATTGTCTATGATGGGACCTGTCACAGTGGAGACCAAAATAACATCATGAACAGTTTTGAGGATGGGATGCAATATTATGACAGATTTATAAACACCTGCATGGAAATATCTATGTGTCACTAAAGAAAGTACACTGGTGGAACTATAATACTCAAATTGGTACTCCCAATTTTCACCAAGGTATCACCTGGGAACTGTGAGATAGGGAACTGATCATGCCCAACCACAGATCCCTGACTGCAGGGACTAAAGGGAGATACATGCACAAACACATAGAAAAATACACAACATATACACATGTATGTGAAACACAGAGAGACAGAGAAAGAGATACTTAGAGAGACAGAGAAAGAGAGACAGAGTGAGAGTGGAAGAACTCTATCAATTGAATGCTGAACAAATGCATGCAAGTGTGTCCTCTCAGAGGGGAACAAAAGGAGCAGGGAACAGTCTTAATCCCTGGATGGATACATTTAGAAGTGTGACCAGGCCTCTCCAACTGCTGCTTGGAGAATCAAGTGTACAAGGCCTTTTAAAGTAAGTAACAAAAAAATTAACTCAAACTCACAGCAGCTAACATCTCACACTAGACAGCACTTGATAGATTCTCTTCAAAGTCATGCTGGGAATTCATACTACTGCCTCAGTCCATGAGTACTATGAATCATGTCACAGGCTCTGTTTTTGTTTCTTTTTTAGAGGAAGCAGAATAGTCTTTGTCCTCATATCATTCCTGTCCACATTTGAGGTTCTGCCTTTGGGAGGAGTTCAGAGACATGATTTTGGCATACCCTGAAGGCATACCCTGAAGAACTTGCAGTATCACTAGGTAAAGATAATGGACAGACCACCCTGTGTCCTAATCAAATATTTGAGAAAGCTTGTTTACCAGTGACTCGGTGACACCGCAAATTATTTTGTCCTGTGCTTCAGATGCCCCCTCTGCGTAACTCAGCTGTCTCCTCTATTTGAAGGGAAGTGGTTATCCCAGCTATTTGGTTTTCTCTGCCCTCATAGCACATGCTCCAAGTAACCAAGGAGATAGCTTCTTCAGGCCCATTCACAGCTGAAGACTCAGAATTCAAATTGGCTGCAAAGTCCACAAGCCTGTGGGTTTAAAATCAGGAAAAAATTGCCATAGTTCACAATCACCCCAGTCATTTAGAGGTTCCCCAAATATCTTGACAGGTCACTCTATCCATATAACTATTGATGGAGAAGACATATAAGGGCAGAACATGGTCACCAGACTCAACAAGTCTCCTCACTGACAACTGAGGAACACAGAATGGCTGGGAAGTAACTAAAGTTAGCCACTGTGGTTAAAGAAGAGTGATGTCCTGCCTTGAAATGGGCTCATCTCATTAATCCCTCCCGATTTAATGTCAGTCTCATGTTCACACATCAATGCCTATCTACCAAAAGGAATGAAAGCAAGAGTTCCCAGCATAAAGCATTGGCCTTACCAGTTCCTGACTTCTGAGCCAGAACAGTTAATATCCTGGAATCCTTGAATTTTAAGAGGCATGACAAGTAGGGATGTTCTGTTGGTTCCCAGAGACTCCAGCTTTCTGTTCCCCATTACTGGAAGATTCAGCACAAGCTCACTTCCTAAAGGAAGATTCCCTTTTCTTGCACAGAACTCATTACATGATTCTCTTGACCATTTCTTTCTTGACGTTTTACATTGAGGCTGAAGGTCAGCTTTCTTCAGTCACTCTCTGGTTTCTCTACCCTCTCCATTCTCTTTCTGAATTAGACTCTTCAGTATGCCATCATGTTCATCAGGAAACGGTGAAGGCACTGAATAAACTTCCCAAGGACAATGGGTGTTGCGACAACATAGTGACATCACAGAGGATGCCAGGGCTCTCCAGGAAACAATAGAATGTCTAGGGAAGAGCTGCAGATGTCATGGGAACTGATATTGCTAAGAGCTTTCCTTACACTGGATGTGAAGTTGTCCTTTGCAGGAGCCTCTCCTGGGATACAAGGGAAGCCCTTCAGCATCCCCTCCATCCAAACCCAGAGCTCTCTCCCTGATTGATTGAACATCCTTCAGTTCTTTACCTGTAGAACTGAATCTTTATCTCCTACTGAAATTTTATGTACACAAGGTAATAATATCATAGAAATTTATATATGCTAAAGTTCATCATAAATACCTTCAAGTGAGGTGACTGGCCACACTAGTGGAAACCCATGAACTGTGGACTGGTGGCTGAGGAGCCCCCGTGAGACTGGACTAGGTCCTCTGGATACAGAAGATGGTTATTTGGCTTGAACTGTTTGGGAGGCACCCAGACAGGGGATAGGGATCTATCCGTGGTCAATGGGTAGGCTTCTGGAACCCAGTGCCTGTGGTGTGACACCTTGAACAGCCTTGGTTTAGTGTGGAGGGGGTTGGATCTGCCTAGGCTCAGTGTTCTGGACTCTGTTGACTGCCCATGGGAGACCTCGATTTGGGGGATGTGGGGATGTGCAGTGGCTTGGGAGAGAGGGATGGGGGTGGGTAGTGGGAGGAAGGGGGCTCTGTGGACAGCATGTGGGGTAAGGAGAAAATTTCTAAATAATGAAAAATGAAAAAAAACAATACAAAAAAAAGATGTAAAATAAAAAAGTACCTACATCTCCTTATCTCCTTAGCCACAAGACATTACAGACTTAATGATGACTGAGAAGGACACTTGTTAAACAACTTCCTGGTAAAGAGTCTACAGGAAACAGCTAGGCAGAGTTATGCTAGAGGAAGAGGCTGATACAGTCTAGGAACAAGCACTCATAGGAGCGTGAAATGGTCATGGAGCCCAGTGTGACTAAAATCTGTGTCATCAGCATGTGTGTAGTGGGTGTTGTACTCTCTGTTCAGTAGCTCAAAGCGGTCTGCTATTACTGGGTAGTAAAGATGGCCAGATAGCTGGAGTCTTCCACACAGAACATGAGTTTCCTTTAGAGCAAAGGATATTCAGGAAAATCCTTTGCAAGCCCCTTCATAGTTAGCAACATAGACACTCGGGTTCCACTGGACACTCTAGATCAATGGTTTTTTTTACAATTCTCTGACCCTTTAAATCTTTAAATAGCATGAACATTAGTTCCTCGCATTGTGGTGAGCCGTAAACATAACTGTTTCGTTGTTTCTTAACTTTAATTTTGCTACTTTTTTTAAAGTTTTATTTATTTATTATGTATACAGTATTCTGTATGCACATATCCCTGCAGGCCAGAAGAGGGCACCAGATCTCATTACAGATGGTTGTGAGCCACCATGTGGTTGCTGGGAATTGAACTCAGGATTTTTGGAAGAGCAAGCAGTGCTTTTAATCTCTGTGCCATCTCTCCAGTCCTAATTTTGCTACTGTTATGAATTGTAATTCAAATATTTGATGTGCAGTTTATCTGATATGCAAACGCCAATGGGGTGGTGACCCACACAGTTTGAGGACCACAGCTCTGAATGTAGGCAGAAATCTCCTCAAATCCTGGCAGTGATGGTGGGGCAGTGTGATTCTTATTTTTTATTATCAGACTGAATCAAACTAGTCACCTGGGAAGAGGGACCCTCAATGAGGAATTTTGAAGATCAGATTTTTCTTTGAACTTGTCTCTGTGGGATTTTATTAATTGTTAATTGAGATAAGACTCCCTAAAATGGGCAGAAGCATTTCATTGTCTGCAACCTGTGTAGTGTAAGTATGAAGAAGCTAGAGCATAAGCATAAGCAAACAGGTAGCATGAGTACATTTGTTTATCTCTGCTCTTGGCTGTGGATATGATATGATTAGCTGAGTTCCTATCCTGATTTTTCAAAAATGGAACTATTACCTGGAATTGTGGGCTATGATCAATTTTTCCCATTCTAAGTTGCTGTGCCTGATAATTCAGTGCAATAAAGATATTAAGAAAGCACTATATGACAGAGGGGTTTTCACAAGTCAGTGAGATGTGTGTTTCATGAAATGTTCAACAGCACCTTATCTGTCTCAGAAGAAGAGATCCTACTTCCTCCTGAACCCAACCTGTGTTTCCCTGTCAAAGTTTTACAAAGACCCAGAGACACCCAAAGACTCACAAACCACTTCACCCTGTCAATAAGTGTCCCCAGAAATTGTCTTGCCATAACAAGTACCATGCTAAATTCTTCTAATGTGTTATATACAACAAGCTTCACTTCAACGAATGTATTTTTCCTTGAATTTCCTGACCATTGGAATTTTCAGATATGGGGAACTGGGTCTGAATTCACTGCCTTGACAATGAATTTCAATCTTATGCTATGTCCTTCCTTGGAGGTCAGAAGAGGCTCCTAAAAGCTGAGAGCAATGTAGCACCATAAATTCCAGGTATGTGGGCGTGTAAGTAATGACTGGCAATGTGTCCACTAGTTTATCTTATGTTGGAGATTCACTCCAGGGCTGATGTACGTAGATCCCTGGGAAAACTTGTTGGTATCACTCTAACTTCTGTGCCTCTTCAACAAGGTTTCTGTAAACGGATCTTTGACCAATTTCCTCCTTTGAAAGTAAATAGACTTTATCAGATGTGAAAAGTCACTTTGATTTTTTTTTCTTCTCTCCTAGGACATGAAACAGGCCCTTTTGAGCTACATGAAAGGTTATCCAAGGAGAATAAGGTCTGAAATAGCCACAGGTAAAGCTTTAGAATGCAGTTCTGAGGAACAGAGTGCAAAACAAGAACAAGACAGCAGGCACACCCAGGAAAATCTTGGTTATGTCTTTGGCAGTTTAGCCTCTCTGCATGTCAGTTTCTTCTACCTGGAGAAAGATGGGTTGGGATACACCATGGAGATTGGGGCTGTCACAAGGAATGACTTACAAAATCACTTCCTTCATAAGTGGGACTTTGTTTTTTTTTCTTGTTTCTTTTTGTGTGTGGGGTTATAAGCTAGCATTTATATAACCTAAGCTGCAAATCTGTTTCTGGAGAACATCTCTTTCTGGAAACAAAGGAATCAGATATTAAACTTACAAAACTGCTAAAAATTATGCTTTAGAGCAGAGAATCACTTAAATTGGTTGAAAAAAATTGACACTTCTCTTCATGACCATTAGCAAATATTGTGCGTGGCTCCTGTCCTTTGCCATTTGGAAAGACTCACCAGCTAGCTATTCTTTATTGATTAGCCACTTTCAGATGCTAAAAGTAAAGAAGATGGAGAGGGAAGGTAGAAATCAACGTGTTTGATCCTAAATATAGAGTTGTGTTTGCCTGTTCCAATCTCAGAATTCTAATCCTTATCTGGCTAATCTAATAACAAATAAATGCCAGCTGTGCCCAATGTTGTATTTTAATAAAAGCACGTAAACGATTTTGGTGACTTACTATAACTCATGTAGTATGTATTGAGTCCAGCTACTAATATTTTCTTCTCTGTCTTGCTATTCTTATTTGGAACATGTGTTTGTTTGAGTGGAAGTGAACCACCCCAATTTAAATGGGAGAAAAATTTTTAAATAAACTGCTGTAACAATATGTTTGGGAGTTGTAAAAGTTTTTCCACTGAAAAAAAATCAAAGTTTAAGAGGATCCTGTTACATGCTGGGGGCAGACATCACAGTAAGCAAAGCTTGCAAAAACTGATTTTTTTCATTTAGCACTTTGATGTAAGAAGCACTTCATTTTCTTTAATTTTATAATTAATTTAATTTTACGTATCAGCCATTTATTCCCCTGTCCTCCCTACTACCGGTCCCCCCCTTCGCTCTCCCCCTAATCCACCCCCCATTCCCATCTGCTCCAGTGCAAGGACTCCCCTGGGGATTCAGCTCAGCCTGGTAGATTCAGTGGAGGCAGGTCCAGTCCCCTCCTCCCTTCACCCAGGCTGAGCAAAGAGTCCAAGCATAGGCTCTGGGCTCCAAAAAAACCAGCTCATGCATTAAGGACAGGTTCTGGTCCCACTGCCTCGGGGCCTCCTAAATAGTTCAAGCTAATCAACTGTCTCACTTATCCAGAGGGCAAGATCCAGTTGGGGGCTCCTCAGCTATTGGTTCATAGTTCATGTCTTTCCCCTAGTTTGGCTATTTGACCCTGTGCTTTTTCCAGTGATGGTCTCAATATCTCTTGCTCATACAATCCCTCTTCTCTCTCACTGATTGGACACCTGGAGCTCCACCTTAGGTCTGGCCATGGATGTCTGCATCCACTTCCATCAGTCATTGGAGGAGAGTTCTAGCATGACAGTTAGGGTGTTTAGCCATCTGATCACCAGAGAAGGTCAGTTCGGGCTTTCTCTTGACCATTGCCAGCAGTCTATTGTGGAGGTATCTTTGTTGATTTCTGGGGACTTCTCTAGCACTTTTTTTCTTCCTATTCCCATGGGGTCTTCATTTATCTTGGTCTCTTTTTCCTTGTTCTCCCTCTCTGTTCCTGATGCAGCTGGGACCTCCTGCTCCCCTAAGCTTTCTTTCTCCCGACACTTGCCCTTCATTAACTCCCCTCACGTCCAGTTTGCTCATGTAGACCTCATCCATTTCTCTGTTGTTGGGTGATCCCTGTGTCTTTCTTAGGGTCCTGTTTTCTAGGTAGCCTCCCTGGAGTTGTGAGTAGCACTCTAGTCATCTTTTGTTTTACATCTGTTATCCTTCTATGAGTGGATACATACCATATTTGTCTTTCGGAGTATGGGTTACCTCACTCAGGATGATTTTTTTTCTAAATCCATGCATTTGCCTGCAAACCTCATGATGTCATTGTTTTTCTCTGTTGAGTAGTACTCCATTGTGTATATGTATCACATTTTATTTATCCATTCTTCAGTTGAAGGGCATCTAGGTTGTTTCCAGGTTCTGGCTATTACAAATAATACTGCTATGAACATAGCTGAGCATGTGCCCCTGTGGTATGACTGAGCATTCCTTGGGTATATGCCCAAGAGTGGAATAGCTGTGTTTGGGAGAGATTGAGTCCCAATTTTCTAAGAAATCACCATATTCATTTCTAAAGTGGAAAAGTACAAGCTTGCATTCCCACCAACAATGTAGGAGTGTTTCCCTTGCTCCACATCCTCTCCAGTGTTTTTGATCTTAGCCATTCTGATGGGTGTAATGTGGTATCTCACAGTCTTTTGATTTGCATTTCCCTGCTGATTAGGGAGGTTGAGCAATTCCTTAAATACCTTTCAGCCATTTGAGCTTCCTCTGTTGAGAATTCTCTGTTTAGCTCTATAGCCCATTTCTTAATTGGACTGTTGGGCATTTTGATGTCTAATTTATTGAGTTCTTTATATATTCTGGATATCAGCCCTCTGTCAGATGTGGGGTTGGTGAAGATCTTTTCCCATTTTGTAGGCTGTCACTTTGTCTTGTTGACTGTGTCCTTTTCTCTACAAAAGCTTCTCTGGTATAAGAGGTCCCATTGATTGATTGTTTCTCTCAGTGACTATGATACTGGTGTTATATTTAGGAAGTGATCTCCTATGCCAGTGTGTTTAAGACTACTTCCTACTTTCTCTTCTATCAGGTTCAGAGTAACTGGATTTATGTTGAGTTACAAATATATATATATATATATATAAATTTTGATATAAAATTCATACTTTAAGGAAAGTTTAAAGAATCAAAATAGCATCAAAGCATTATGAGAACAGTGGCAATAGAATCGTCTCTTAATTTTGGCTTTCTTCTGCCCCATATCAGTTGATTCTTCTGACATGATACAGAGATTATGCATTTTCTTTTTAACAACATGCTTGGCTTTAAAGAAGGAGAGAGTCATTATCCAACTCCAAAGCCAGCTTTAATTTTTAATTGATCTGGGACTATATAAACAGCATTTGTGATAACTGTTTGTAGAGAAGAACAAAAACAAACATTTAGGAAGACTTATGAATTTTATGTGTGATGTAATAGGCCAAATTACTTTAAATTGGATGTTCATGTTGGTTGAGGAACTATCACCTCTTCTAATTAAGAGGTCTGTCTTGTTCAAATAGAACTTTTATCAATTTTTTTTCTGGAGCTGAGGATCAAACCCAGGGCCTTATGCATACTAGGCAAGCACTCTACTACTGAGCTAAATCCCCAAGCCCATAATTTTTTTTATTGGTTTTTTTTAAGACAGGGTTTCTCTGTGTAGCTTTGTGCCTTTCCTGGATCTCGCTCTGTAGACCTGGCTGGCCTTGAACTCACAAAGATTAGCCTGGCTCTGCCTCCCGAGTGCTTGGATTAAAGGCATGCGCCGCCACCACCGCCCGGCTCTTTATCAATTTTGATGGTATTTATAGCTTACCTTCTCTGATAGAAACAAAAGCAAAACCTCATCCCCAACGTAACATATATCCTGGTTTCCATTCTTAGGTCAGCACATCCTTAAAATATACAGGCTAATTTAACTCTGTAGTTTTTTTTCTATTATCCAATGTCTCTCCACAGCTATTGTTCCTTTCTCATTAGCATTGAGAAAGTACAAAGTTAATAAAGCATTATGTAATCTATTTCTGGGGGATTTTGTTGCTCCTTTTTGTTTATTTAGCATACCCTTTAGAGTTCAATTTGATGTTTCTCTGACTGTTTCTCCTATAGCATTGCGTGGTATACCTGTAATATGTTTTATACTGTAATAAGCAAAAAACTTTTTATTTTACCAGAGACATAGGCTAGATATTGTTAGGTTTAACATATATAGGCGTACCCATGATGGCCAAAACTTCTAGCAATTTCTGGATTACAGAATCAATCTTTTTGAAACTCAGAGCAGTTGCTCATGGAAATCCTGAGTAGGTATCAATGGTGTGGTGCACATGTTTCAATTTTCCAAGTTCTACAAAATGAAATGCATCCATCTGCCAGATTTCATTCCTCTGAGTGCCCTTTGGGTTACATCCTTTGGGTAGCGGAGTCTGATTGTAAAATGAACAACTAGGATATTTCCATATAATTTCCTTAGCTTGTTTCCAGGTTATGGAAAAATCCTTTTTTAAAACCTCACAATTGACATGATTTTTTATGAAACTCTGAGGCCTCCTGTACATTTCTTATAAATAATTGATCAATCTCCTCATTTTCTTGTGCTAAACGGCCTGACAGACACATATGGTATTGGATTTGAGTTATATATAAGGGATACTTCCTGTTTCTGATTATGTCTTGTAAATGAATAAATAACAAAGTTAATTCTGACTCATCAGGGATAAATTCTGCAGTTTCAATATGTAGGACCACTTTTTTTGCATACTGAGATTCAGTAACTATGTCGAGAGTTTCTGAAGAGAGTAAGTGATAAGGCAGGGTGCCTAGAGGAGCTAACTCTCTCTTTTGGCACAGGATTTCATAGAGCTAAGATGTAGTAGCTTGCTCTCTGCCTCTCTAATCTTCTAGCTTTTACCCCAATATCTGTCTTGTGGTTTTTTATTAATAAGACCTTTTAAGATCTGTGCTGCAGGGAAGTGGCTTAACTGCTCCTTGAACCCAAAGAACCTTCAGATAAAGAAGTCTGTAACAATGTGGTATGCTTTGCAGATGCTCTCTTGTCTATTGCTCAGCTGTATATAAGCACTGGGTAGAATAAACTGGATACAACAGTATTCAGTGATAGTCCTCCCAAATCTATCCTATGTCTTTTCCTTTCTTGTATGTCTCTGTTTTTTTCTATTTGTCTCTTCTTAATCCACACTCCCCTATTCAGGTATTGTTTGACAGGTTGGATGGTCCTGACAAGGGTCTGAGAAATATAAACTTCTGATGACATAAAGGCTTGCATTATATGGGTCTAAAACTTCCAAATAAGGTCATACATTTTTATTTCTGTTCCTAGTTTATATCTGTTTCCACAGGTTTGCACTTTGGTGACAGACCCATCCAAGCATCAATTGTTAATGACAACCTGCTCCATGTGACTATGAGCTCTGAACTTCATGAAAGCTGATATAAACTAATCCAACTGATGCAAAGGCTGTTTCTTCAGCTGGTCAATGAACCAGAGTTCTCTAAATTGCCTCCTTATCTTTGACTAACATTCTAGCCTTCCAAGGCCCTGACAATGTCAGGGACAAGGACAGAATCTCTAAGGACAGGCAACTAGATCATCTTACAGTCAGGTTGCCTAGCAACAGGACATCGAGGCAGAGCCCTTGACCCTTTCACCCTGTAAACATCCTATACAAACATCCTGTTAGTCTGCCTCACCTTATGCAAATAACAGCTTCTTGCTCCCCCCACCCTGCAGGAACTATATAAACCCTCTTGGAGAAAAATAAAGTGGCACCTTGATCAGAATCTAGACTTGGTGCATTTCTTTTGTATCTTCTGTCCCTATCATTCCGTCCTTAGGGTGGTCGAGAACCCATTGAAGCCCTGCAGACAGGGCAATGAGTGAAATTGTATGAACTAACTACAAAGAAGAAATAAGATAGACAAGCTATTGGCTAACAACTTTAATCCCAACACTCTAAAGCCAGGTGCAGGTATATCTGCCTCTGAGTTGAATGCAAGAATAGTCTATGTAATCAGGTCCCAGACAGATAGAACCTAGATAAGCAATAGTCCTTGTGGTAAGATGGAAGATGGTTCTGCTAATGGTGCTGCAGCCTTTGTGGCCCAAGGCCGCCCGACCTCTTTCCTAACACCTTTCCCGTCAGCGCAGTTGGTTGAACTTTCAGAAATTTTAAAGGTTTTTCAGAATTATTCTGATCAACCTATTAATATCTATACAGATAGTGTCTATATTGCCTTTTCCATCCCCTTGTCAGAAACTTCTCCAGCCATAAGGCCTACCTCCAACACCACCCCACTTTTCTCCCAGATTCAACAGCTTATCCTGACTTGCCAACACCCAATTTTACAGGCCATATTAGAGCCCATAGTGATCTTCCTGGACCGTTAACTGATGGCAATGCACAGGCCGATGCTGCCACCAGGCTGACTTTCCCTCTCATGGTCGGCTCAGTCTTACAGGCACAAACTGCCCATAAGATCCACTATTTAAATTCCCAGGCCCTCTGACTTTTTTAAGATCTCTAAACAACAGGCCGGAGAAATTGTCAAACAACGTCCCTCTTGTGTTGTTTCTCACCCTGCCCCACACTTGGGAGTCAACCCTCAAGGCCTCCTTCCCAACCAAATGTGGCAGACAGATGTTACTCATTGCCCCATGTCTCTATAGATACCATTAGTGGCTTTATCTTCACCTCTCCTCATGCTGGGGAAGCCACACAAGGATGTTTTTTCTCACCTGATTCTTGCCTTTTCTGCCTTGGGAAAACCAGCTAAGATAAAGACAGACAATGGTCCTGCTTATACCAACACAGACTTCAAAACATTTTGTGATAGTCTACAAATTATTCATACCACAGGGATACCTTACAATTCCCAGGGACAGGGCATAATAAAACGAGCCCACCAGAACCTAAAGACCTGGTTGGCTCTCTTCAAGTCTACTAACCTTCATTTTACCTCCCCCAGAGATCAATTGAGCCATGCTCTGTTTGTTCTCAGCTTCCTCACCTTAGATGCTGCATGGCACTCTGCTGCTGACAGGCACTGGCACTCTTCTCCAGATGCCACCCGGCCACTAGCCATGTGGCGAGATCCCCTCATGGGGCTTTGGAAGGGCCCCGACCTGGTCCTTATTTGGGGACGAGATTCGGCCTGCATTCTTGACCAGATACACTCTGCTCCCAGATGGTTACCAGAACGCTTGGTTAGAGCTGTAAATATACCTGATCTGCCCAGGAGAGATAGCCCCTCTCCTGAGGAAACTAATTCTGTTTCAAATGCTGTCCCTCAGGCAAGCCCTCCTGGCTGTTGTCCTCGCCCACAGCAATGCCCACCAGCCCTTTAGCCCTGTTATCACTCTGCTCAGAGTTCCTGTCAGGGGACAGTGGGAACTTTACAGCAAACTGTGTTTGAGACCTTTCACACAGTATACAAGTCCCATAGCCAATCATGTTCTGGGCTGAGCAGGGACATTGCTTGTCACAAATCCAGTCTGACAGCAGGGGTCATGTTTCCAAGGGCAGTGCTGAATTTTCATCCAAGGTGTCAGAAAGCCTTGTCGGACCTGCTGGCCTTGGTGTCACAGGTGGTCACAGCCATGTTGGGCCAGCTTGACACAGCCTGTGGCTGGTAGGTAGCACAGCAAACAGGGTAGCACCAGAGATGCCACTCAGGGCACTTAGATCCCTTCCACCTAGACTAACCTATTATTCCTCAGATCAATTCCTAGATCTCTAGGAAGAGAAGCCACGCTGAAATGACTACCTTGACAGGAGCCTGTTACTGCTATCACCTTAGCAGTCCTTCTGGGGGTTGGAGCAATGGGAACAGGCACAGGAATTGCCTCTCTGGTCCTGTCCAACCAACATTACTCTGAACTTCGACTGTCCATAGACAAGGATATTGCCCAATTTTAACAGAGATTTTCTGCCCTCGAGTCATCCATTTCCTCCCTAGCTGAGGTAGTTTTACAGAGCAGGAGAGGCCTGGATCTCCTCTTTCTACAACAAGGTGGCCTTTGTACTGGGCTCAAAGAAGAATGTTGCTTCTTTACAGACCACCCAGGGGTAGTCAGGAACAGTATGGTAGGTTAGAAAAGGACTAGAAAAAGAAAAAAAAGAAAAGGAGAACAAGAGCTTGGATGGTTCCAGAATTGTTTTTCCAACTCCCCTTGGCTAATGACCCTTCTTTCCCCCCTTCTAGGACCTGTTGTAGGCCTGCTCCTGGTCCTTACCTTTGGGCCATGGGCACTTTCCTGGCTCACTCGGTTCATCCAAAGCCAAATAACAGACCTGTGGCCCAGGCAGTTCCAGGTTCATTACCACTGCTTTGATATGCAGGACCCCAGGTGTCGCGTCTAACTCGACCAGCAAGAAAGACTCGACGCAGAGCTCTTCTTCAAGCTGTTTTATTCAGGACCCTTAATCTGTTTCTTTGTTCTTCTACCCCTGGGGAGAGCCCGCCCCAGCCTTATATAGGTCTCAGTCCACCAGCCCCCATGCGCCACATGGGATTCCTGGATAGGTACACGTATGCCTTAGCAAGCCAAAATCTGAAACCAAGCCAAATAAAATGCTGCTTGAAACAAAGAGTGCTCGCCACTGGGAGGGCGGGGGGGCGGGAGCCAGTTCCATCTTAAGAGTGCAGCTTCCTGCAGCTCTCTACACCCAGGGTTGAAATTTCCCCTGAGGAGAGATTTCCCACACAGACCCCTTCACTCGGGGAAGGCTGTGCCTGTGTGTGGGAAAAAGGGTCACTCAAGGTATGATTGGAGTGCAGCTGGGACTGCACAGGCTGGGGACCATGGTACACCAAAATCCCGAGAGCCTGGATTATGTGCCTTTTTGCATAGTGGCTGTGCAGTAGCAACCTTGTGCTTACCCATTTCCACTCCCTCAAAAAACTGCATGGTCCATTGATTAGTGCACTATGGAGACGCCTGTGATGCTTGAGTCTGGAGAGACATTCCCTCCTGGAGCCTTTTTTCTCAACCTTTAGAGGGACAGGGCCTCTGTAATCCTCCATGCAAAGCATCTTTCAGAGCCCTCCTTTTAGACCATTCAAACCTGGTTTATGTTGGCCCTTAGATTTATTACTAAAATAGGAGATGTCAGGGACAAGGACAGAATTTCTAAGGACAGGCAACTAGATCATTTTACAGTCAGGTTGCCTAGCAACAGGACATTGAGGCAGAGTACTTGACCCTTTCACCCTGAAAACATCTTATACAAACATCCTGTTAGCTTGCCCCACCTTATGCAAATAACAGCTTCTTGCTCCCTCCACCCTGCAGGAACTATATAAACCCTCTTGGAGAAAAATAAAGTGGTACCTTGATCAGAATCTAGACTTGGTGTATTTTCTTTGTATCTCCTGTCCCTATCATTCCGTCCTTAGGGTGGTCGAGAACCCGTTGATGCCCTGCAGGAGGGGCAATGAGAGAAATTGTATGAACTAACTACAAAGAAGAAATAAGATAGACAAGCCATTGGATAACGACTTTAATCACAACACTGCAAAGCAGGTACATCTGCCTCTGAGTAGAATCCCAGAATAGTCTATGTAATCAGATCCAAGACAGATAGAACCTAGATGAGCAATTGTCCTTGTGGTAAGATGGAAGAGTAACAGTGGGTATATGCACAAAAGTGGTATAACTGGATCTTGAGGTAGCTTGATTCCCAATTATCTGAGGATATCATATTGATTTCCACAGTGCCTGTATAAATTTGAACCTGTGACAGCAATGAATTCCCTTGCTCCATATCCTTTCTAACATTTGCTGTCACTTGTGTTATTGATCTTAGCCATTCTTACAAGTGTAAGATGAAAGTTCAGAGTCCTTTCAATATGCATTTGCCTGATGGCTAAGAATTTTGAACATTTTTTCAAGTGTTTCTCAGCCACTTTAGATTCTTCTAATGAGAATTCTATTTAGAGGTATACCCCATTATAATTGCATTATTTGGTTTGTTGTTTAGTTTCTAGAGTTCTTTATTATCTTTTGTGAGAAAACCTAGAAGCACATAGACAAACATGTTGTACTCACTGATACATGAAAATTAGCTGTTAAGTAAAGTACACTCACAATAAACATAGTTAATCACAGTACAATCCACAGATGCATAGAGG
This sequence comes from Peromyscus eremicus, assembly GCF_949786415.1. Classification (NCBI taxonomy): domain Eukaryota; kingdom Metazoa; phylum Chordata; class Mammalia; order Rodentia; family Cricetidae; genus Peromyscus; species Peromyscus eremicus. The sequence continues at coordinate 1,335,423 of NW_026734289.1, forward strand.
CTAAGTAAGAAGAGCAGCTCTAGGGTATATGCATGAATCTCACTGGGAGAAGTACATAGAATAGATTTTGTGGGTGCACTGGAGGCATTTGAAGATGGCAACAGGATTGGTCAGGTGAGTAAGGAAGGGACAGTGGAGAAGACAGGGAGAAATAACTGGATTAGGGGAGATTTTAGCAGGAGACATGGACACAGTGCAATGCAAACTTCATGAACCTAATAGGGTGACCCTAGTGAGGAGTCCTAGTTATCAAAAATTCAGAAGCTGGCTGGGTAATGATAGCACATACCTTTAATCCCAGTAGTCAGAAAGCAGAGGCAGGCAGATCTCTGTGAGTTTGAGGCCAGCTTTCTCTAAAAAGTGAGTTCTAAGACAGGCTCCAAAAGCTACACAGAGAAAAAACAAACAAACAAACAAAAAGAATACAGAGGCTGAACCAACCATCTTCTGTAACCACACAACACTCCCAGTGGTAGGATTGGGACACCAAGCTAGACACAAAACACTCAGCTAACACATGTCCTGCCTGAAAGATATGCTGGAGCAATGGTGGCTCAGAGTGTCTAACCAATGAATGACTAGTCTAAATTGATGCCCAAGCTATGAAAGGAGGCTCATGCCTTACAAAGCCTAGATGGATAAGAGCTGCAATAGGATGGTCCAGAAAACTAGGAAAGGACCAAGTAAAACCGACCAAGGAAAATACAATGAGATGATGTATAACTATATTCTGTTATAATCAAAGATTTGTGCCTAGCCTAATTGTCATCAGAGAGGCTTCTTTCAGTAGATGATGGGAGCACATGCAGAGATCCCTATCCAAACATGAGGATGAGCTCTAAGAATCCTATGGAAGGAGGGAATGAATATTGTAGGATACAGAAGGGTTGTGGAAACAAGGAGATATTGGCCCATAGAATCAACAAAGCAGGGTGCATAGGGGTTCAGAGAAATTGAAGTGGCAATCATGAAGCCTGTATGGTTCTGTGCCAGGTCATCTGCATATATTCTATAGTTGTTTACCTTGGTGTGTTTGTGGGACTACTAAATGTAGGAGTCCTGGTGTCTGGCTCTTTTGCTTGCTCTTGGGACCCCTTTCCTCCTATTGGGTTACCTTGTCCAGCCTTGATATGAGGGTTTGTTCCTAGCCTTATTGAACCTTGTTATGATGTGTTTGGTTGATATCCCTGAGAGGCCTACTATTTTCTGAAGGAAAACAGAGTATCAGTGGATTTGGAGGAATGAGGATTTCAGGGTGGTGACTAGAAGGAGTGGAGAAAGGGGAAGGAAGCTGCAAGTTAGGATGTATTGTATGAGAGAAGAATAAATACCAAGAGAAAAAGAAAAAGGGAAATGCATTAAATCTTAGTACAATGATCCTCATAGAGTGTAACAGCCCCAAACAGCTCAAATGTTCATTTTTTTTGACACTCAAGATAATCTCTTGCCAATCACATCTTGTACAATTTAAGAGACAAGGATTTCCAACAAATAATGCCACAGTATATATTCCCATTCAGAAAAAAAAGGAATGTGACTGTGTTCCTGGAACCAACAAAAGCAGACATCCCCGGCTCATGTGCATATCACACCAGCCAGAAGATTAGGTAGCCAGGTCACCAGCCCATGAAACTTTCACCATCCACATATTTCCACACATACAATCCTCCACCAACCCTACAGCTGCACTCCCAAGTCCATATCTCCAACCCCAAATTGGATGGATATCCTCTGCTCAAAGGCAAGCCACATCAGTCAGAAGAACAGATGGGCAACCTGAGGTAAAGATGCTCTGTTGGTCCAGAGGCCATGCCAGCCACCAGAAATCCAAAAAGCTGCTCACTTTTGGACATCCTGCAGTCTTTCAATAATCCCCTAACAATATTCTCTATCCCACTTCTCTCTTCATCTCTGTGTTGTTGCCTCCAACTTGGGTTGAATTCTTTCTCTAACAAAGGACACAAAATCTGCCAGATGTCTATGTAGGTCACCTGCCCATAGACTTCCCCTATTTTCTCAATGCCCCCTCAACCCCATCTCCAAACTTTCTCTTCTCCTCCCTTTGGTCATCCACAAACTTGGGCAGATACTCTCTGCTGGAACAAAGGTAACACCACAAGATTTCAAGGCCCCACTTGAGATGAGAACCCTTATTCAATCATAGACCACAAAGAAGAGAAGAACAATGACAGAATACAAACCAAGGAATAAAACACCCATCCAAAAAAGACAAACTGAGAAATCAGCACCTAGAGCCACAATCACCTCAAATCCAGATACCTGGACACCAGAATAAGAACATAACCAAGAAGAGCTGGAGCAATTTTTCACTACCAGATTCCTGCTATCCTACTACAGCACACCCTGGACATTGCATCACAGGTAAAGGACAATTAAGACAAACATTATAAAGATGATGGGAGTTCTTAAAGAGGAAGTGAATTGAATCCCTTTATAGAAAGGATAAATGTAATATAGGAAAAAATTAACAAATCTGTTAAAGAAAGCCAAAGACAAAAAACAGTTTATGGTAATGAATGACCTCTTCAAGACCTGATAATGGAAACAGAAGCAATTAAAAAATGCAAACTGAAGAAATTCTAGAAATGAAAATCTAGGTATTCAAGCAGGAACTACAGAGTCAAGCTTCACTAAAGATTACAAAACATGGCATGAGAATTTCAGGCTTTAAAGATATGATAGAAAATATGGCTATATTGATGAAAGAAAATGTTATATCTAAAGATTTCCTGAAACATAAGATCCAGGAAATGTGGAACACTATTAAAAGACCAAACATTAGAATAATAAAAATAGAAGGAGGAAACTCTCAGCTCAAATCCCTAAAAGGATTATCAAACAAATTTTTTTAACTAAAAGGACAGAAGAGAACATAGCTCAGAAAATCTGCTAAGCAGAGCTCACATTGGCTCACAGAGACAGAAAATGCATTTACTACCTGCATGTGTCCACACCTGTTCCCCTGCATATGTGTTACCATTGTATAGCTTGGTGTTTTTGTCCAACTCCTAACAGTAGAAGTGGGTGGTGTGTCTCTGACTTCTTTGCCTGTTTTGACATTCTTTAACTCCTACTAGCTTGCTTCATCCTGCCTTGATAGGAGGGTTCCTCCCTACTCTTATTGTCACTTGTTATGCAGGGTTTGGTTGATAACCCTGGAAAGCTGTTCTGTTCTGAAAGGAAATGGAGGAAGTGTGGATGTGGTGAAGAGAACAATGGAGAGGATTGGAGAAATTGTGGTAGGGAAAACTGCAGTTGGGATGTATTGTATGCCAAAAGAATAAATAAAAATAAAAAAGAAAGATTGAAATGTGGACACAGTGTGGAAAGACAACAAATCCTGTAGCTCTGTTTCAGACAGGTGCAGCTTCATTCTCAAAGGGCTTACATAGCTCTAGCCATGAAATGTTTTTTTACATGTCTCTGGATCGGTACTTCTACTCCTTTTTGTATAAAAAAGGAGAGACAGAGACAAAGAGGCAGAGAGACACAGAGAAGAGAGAGAAACACAGAAAGAGAGAAGAGCTCCCCCAAAAAACTCACTGAACTGGAACTCACAATGTCCCCCAAACTGTAACAAGGCTCTGTATTAATTAAGTGTAACTCTCCCTCACAAAATGACACTTTCCCAAAGTTCTTATTACCTACCAATATCTGTGTTAAATCCATAATAAAAGTGCTGTGGGATGGTCTGTATGTCAAGTGTGTTGCTGATTGGTCAGTAAATAAATCACTGATTGGCCATTGGCTAGGCAGGAAGTATAGGCGGGACAAGGAAAAGAATTCTGGGAAGTGGAAGGCTGGGAAAGGGACACTGCTAGCCGCCATCAGGACAAGGAAGATGTAAGGTACCAGTAAGCCATGAGCCATGTGGCAAAGTAAAGATTAATAGAAATGGGCTAAATATAAGAGTAAGAGCTAGACAATAACAGGCCTGAGCTAACGACCAAGCAGTTTAAATAATGTAAGAATTTGTGTGTTTATTTTATAAGTGGGCTCTGGGACTGACGGGACTTGGTGGCAGGAGCTGGAGAGAAATTCTCCAGCCTGAGAGAGATTTGCCCTGACCGTGGGCCAGGCAAGGAAAACTCCAGCAACAAATGGCGTCCAACGTGGTGGCAAGAGTTTCCACCTAAAAACTTAGAAAAAAGATTCTAAAACGGAACTAAAAACAGCTTCCTAATTGTCTCTCTCAAATGAGCGGCAGCTGCCGGTTTGAGCTACTGGTGGGTTCCTAGCATGCGCTCTCGACCTGCAGTATGGTGGGAATGAGGCCTCTGCAAGTAGCACATTAAACTGTGTGGTGGATTTAGCCTTTGCTAGTACAAAACAAAAAAAGAGGTTTCTGGGCTACACGCTACTTTGGTAAAAGTGTAGACCCACTATTTCTGAGAGTTACGGCTCCCAGAGCTGGCGGAAAGCGGACTACCGCCATGTTGGGAAGCTGAAGTGGGCGGAACCAGCAGCCACAGCGCCAGTGCCGTTTCAGGCTTAGAAGGCTACAGTTTAAAGCAATAGGCTCAAGCTAATATAAAAAAATAAGCCACGTAAAGATGGCTACCACACAGAGAATCTGGATTATGTTCTCTTTGATATTCGTAACTGCAGAAAAACATTTGATTGTAAAAGCTGTTGAGTTATGCCAAAATGTATATTTTAAAGGTACCTTGACTTCAAAATTTGGATATAAGGATATGTTGCTTTGGAAAAGAGTCTCTGCTTTTGTTTCCACAGAAAGCCAGAGACTATGGATTTGTTCCAGATTAAGATACATCAGGTTTGACCAGCCAAGACCCCCTGAAAGGTCTCCAATGACACCATGGCCCAGATGACTCAACATCCAGAATGGTTTCAAGGCAACTGGCTCAGACGATACAGCCTCATGGACTACTCCATGATCCTAAAATTTTCTTTGTGTCCCCATAAGATACAGCGCCCCCCTCCAGCAGGAAGTAGTAAGAGAAGCTACGCCCAAATTCCCAAATATACCAAGCTGGCTTTAGAGATGGAATTGGCTCACTCCCCCTCTAAACCCAGACATATTGCTCAAAAAAAAATGGTTAAGAGATTCTTGTGTCCCAAATCAGAAGAGCCCTCTGGTGTGAGACAGAGAAAAACCAATATTTTTATTTAAAGCAGGTTGATTATAAATACAATCTCTTTCTAAAGAAAAAAAGGAGATAGTTTAGATATGATAGGATGAAAGGGTAGATTAATGAACCTACTTTTAAAGAGTAACAACTTGTTTAAAATGTTTTACATCGCTATAGATTTTAGTTTATTGATACAAGTTTAAACTTAATTTTGTTATACTGTATATATATTTCTATTCTTGTTTGAGGTATTATGTTTATGTAACTCATTTAAAATTATAATGGATAATTAAAAAATAGATTAATAGTTAGTCATCTATGATAATCATATTTGTAGCCATGTTAGTTAAGTCTTCTAGGTATACATAGTTATATTTCAGATAGATAGGTAGTCTTCAAACACTTCAAAGACCTACAGAATATGGCATTTAAAATGTTTTAAAAATTTAGACTTTCTGGACAGTGAGACATGTCTGCTCCTGACAGCACCGATTTACTTCAGAGAGGAGGATGGGCATCGAAGACACTCCATACGGAGTTTACCTTCACCTTGACAAAAATAGCCATTTGGGCAAGAAACTGTTCTTGCTTGGACTGCCTGATCAACTGGACATGCAGGACCCATACAAAGGTGACCACTGAACTTTGCTTGACAAAATGGTCCTTCAGGTTCCTGCTTTGCAGAGAAAACTGCCAGACATTCTACAGGACACAGAGAAAAGTGAATAAGAGACTCTAGGCCTGTGGGCTGAAGACAGATGCCCCAACTTTACAAGAGAACTTTGAATGACTGTCCAGGCTGCCAGCTGTCTCTGTCTACCCTACAAGACTCCTAAAAGTTGCTTATATCCTTCTCCATTTCTCAGGTAGTAGTATATCCTTCTGAGGTCTTTGATGTGGTTAAAGACTAGATACTTACAATTTTCCTTAGTTATAATAAAAGATAAGTTAGATATAAAACCTTAAACTTACAAATAGAAGATAGATAGGATCTCTTCTTTAATATTGTAACTGTAATTCTTGCTTGATAATTGTTTTGTTATATGTAATTTTACTATGTTAAAATTAAAACCTTCCTTTTTAAGAAAAGAAAAGGGGAAGTGCTGTGGGATGGTCTGTATGTCAAGTGTGTTGCTGATTGGTCAGTAAATAAATCACTGATTGGCCATTGGCTAGGCAGGAAGTATAGGCGGGACAAGGAAAAGAATTCTGGGAAGTGGAAGGCTGGGAGAGGGACACTGCCAGCCACCATCAGGACAAGGAAGATGTAAGGTACCAGTAAGCCATGAGCCATGTGGCAAAGTAAAGATTAATAGAAATGGGCTAAATATAAGAGTAAGAGCTAGACAATAACAGGCCTGAGCTAACGGCCAAGCAGTTTAAATAATGTAAGAATTTGTGTGTTTATTTTATAAGTGGGCTCTGGGACTGACGGGACTTGGTGGCGGGAGCTGGAGAGAAATTCTCCAGCCTGAGAGAGATTTGCCCTGACCGTGGGCCAGGCAAGGAAAACTCCAGCAACATAAAAGTCTCTTTTTAATCCACATCTGGTCACATGAAGGAGAAGCTGGTGGGTCTCTTCAAGATCCAGGCCTAGCCTATCTACTACTTAGTGAGTTCAAGGAAAGACAGGGTTAGAATGTGAGACTGAATCTCAAAACAGATGCACTCATAAATCTCTACTCTATAAAATTCAGGGCTGTTAAAAAGGTTTGACAAATAAAGTACTCACCTTGCAACTATCACTTTACTTCTGTCTTATAAAAACAGTTGCCACATGCATGCTTCTAATCCAGTAATTTTAAGGCAAGATAAAAGGCAGACAGAAGAAATCTTGCAAGGATATTTACATTTGATAGTAAACTAAGGACTCTGTCTCAAACATGCTGAAGGGAAAGGACCAAGAAGCAAAATATTCTCTGACTATTATAACTAAACCACAAAACACATGCATGCTTATCCACACATAAATTAGCACACAGATAAAAACTGTCATAAGCAAATAAATAATAAAATAACAATTGGATTATGTGGCACATAACTTTTATTCCAATAATTGGGCAGCAGAAGTAGGCAGAGTTTTGGGAGTTTGGGGCCAACCTCATCTATATTCTGAGTTCAAGGACAGCTAGAGATACACGGAGAAACCCTGTCTCAAAATAAAATTTCATGTTTGATTTGTATTGTCTCATCCTGAAATCATTTTCCAAAATGAATTGAAGTGTCCCAGTGTCTTCTCAGCAGAGGTCTCATGGTTCAGGACAACATCTCTTGAAGTCATTTCAGATGTCAGCCACTGGTCCCTGTCAAATCATTCTCAGAAATAAATATAGCTTAGTATGGTAGTAGAGACAAGCAGTTCTCCCTAAATTCAAGCCATTTGATCTATGAAGGGACTATGATAGTAAGACATTCCTCAATAACACACAGAAACACACACACACACACACACACACACACACACACACACACACACACATAGTTGAATATACTTTGCTTTGTTGTTTGAGACAAGATCTCATTAGAAAGGTCCAACTAGCATAATCCTCACACTGTATAGTTTAATGGATAATGTCTATTGAATATTTTAAAACAAATCCCAGGAAACATTTCATGCTATACCATTGACCCATTATTCAAAGCATGACAGTTTTCTGAGCAAGATGGACCTTTCAAACAATGGTCTTTATATTCCCTTATCCTCAGTAGATCTAGAAGTGGGAGAAAATTTATACTGTTTACATTCCTATGTTGTTTCCCCTCCTTCCAACCCTTCTATGAAATTATCCATTTTTTCTTGAACTTCTTCTAATTTAGAAATATTTTAACTGATTTATTTGTAAATTGAGCTATTTACAGATTTTGTATTAATGCTAAGACTCCAAATGTGGAAGCTCAAACAATACCTATAAAAGTAAATATTCCAGCTACCAGTAACCCAATGAATTATTAAGAATATTTTTCTAAAATAGTTGAAAATGTTCCAAGTATAGTATTGAAATTTTAAGAATATCACTCTATTTTTAATTTTAATGGAATCAAAATAAAAGGAGATTGTTGATAAACAATTTTAACGTTATTTATTGTGCTATCAACACTTTGAGTTGTATATCTGTGGTTGTATGTTACATGAAATAATGAATGACTATAGTGGATTACTAGGATTTATATTAATAAAACATGAAGAGAAATTACATAAGCCTATAGATAATATGATTCTATCAAAAGTAAAATTAGCAGTGTTTCTCATAAGATTTCCTCTCTAAAGAGTAATGAATCATGTACTGCCTAAGTTAGGGCTTCCTTTGTTGTGAAGAGACACCATGAACATCTTAACTCTTACAAAGGAAAAATATTTAATGGGGTGGCTTACATTTTAAGAGGTTTAGTTCATTATCATCATGGTGAACATAGCAGCATGTAGGCAGACATGGTGCTAGAGAAGGAGCTGGGCATTTACACCATGATCTACAGGTAATCTGGGACACTGGACATGGCTTAAACATATATGAGACCAAAAATCCCACCTCCACAGTGACACACTTCCTTCAACAAAGTCACACCTTCTAATACTGCCAATCCCTATGAGTTTATGGGGGAAAATTCCATCCAGACTACCACAGGTACTAAGTATTAATGTTCACAAAGAAGTATGATATGTCCAGTGTGAGAAAACAATGAACCCTTTCTTTTGAGAAAGACTAAAATTATAAGTTTGTTTCTATACCATAATATTAGAACTTGAAAATTTTTGTAGGGCCCACCAAATACCCCATGATAGATTAAGTAAAATACTTAGCTTACATTTAACCCAATGTGGAAATAATGACAAGGTTGCTCCTTGTCCTCAAAGTGAATAGGGAGTCTAGTTGTGCACTTCTTCAACATCAATTATGTTTTTTGAGATGACTGTTTTAATAACTTTGCTGCCAATAACTTTCACAGGTTAAACTTTTATTTTTCTCAGTTTTTGGTATATAATGAAAGCTATACCATTATTCATTCCAAGGACTCCTGGTGTATTATGCGCTATTCATGGTAAAATGTATATGTGAATCTGAAACCTAACTGGAATTAGCATAATAAGAAAGATCTTTTAGCCAGGCGGTGGTGGTGGTGGCGGCGGCGGCGATGGCGGCGGCGGCGGCGGCGGCGGTGGTGGCGGCGGCGGCGGCGGCGCACGCCTTTAATCCCAGCACTCGGGAGGCAGAGCCAGGCGGATCTCTGTGAGTTCGAGGCCAGCCTGGGCTACCAAGTGAGTTCCAGGAAAAGGCGCAAAGCTACACAGAGAAACCCTGTATCGAAAAACCAAAAAAAAAAGAAAGATTTTTTAGACAAGTAAAAATAGCTTAGTCAGTAACTTCACTACACCCAAAACTGTACCTCATAAGAAGTAACTAGTGACATCACTCACTAATGACAAGAAGACACAGTCCCAGAACCCCATGACACACACTGGACAGTACATAAGCAGAAATCAAGAGCAATGCTCTGCTCTATACATCTCGAAAGACAACACCTTGATCTACCCTGTATCTGTAATGTCTCCCTCAGAATCCTAACCCTCAAAACAGATGTCTGTTAGAGACTAGACCTGACCTTGAGCAAATATACTTAGAACATGTAATCAACCTTGAGGAAGGAGTCTTAGAAACTTAGTTAGGAATTGGGAGTGTGAACTTCATGTGGTGACCATCAGCATCATAAAATATAATTTTTGTCACACTAACTACACATTATTCTTGCTCATGACATTACTCTTTTGCCCCAGTTCTTCTCCAGCACTTATTGTCAGGTCTTTGCCATTCTGAATGTAATTAACACAACTCTTTCCATCAGACCAAAACCACAATCTATAGAAATAGCAATAATTTAAAATATTAAGAAGCTCCATAATAGCCATAATAGCCTATATAACAAGAGTTTTAAATACAAAATAGCAAATGCCTCAAAAGAACAGTAATGAGATTATTTGCCTTATATTATTTCCAGTTTTACCAAGGAGCTCACCTATGATGATCACACACGCTGTCTCAGGAACATCCAAGACTCTAGCAGTATCTGAAGTTCAGAGACAATGGGGGCCCCCTGGAAAGCTATGTATGGCAACTGGGCACCAGGAAGTATTTGGAAGGCATATGGACTCAAACAACGGTCTGGAGATTGGCTAAGATACTAATGAATCAAAAGGCAACCTGGTAGCAGGAAGACCCTTAAAAAAAAGGTAGGTGGATTTCTGTCTCACATTTTCTGCATCCCGTTCTCACCTCTATGACAATGGTAAGCTGCTCCTGCACTGTTCCTAGCACCCAGCTACTCCTTCCAAGTACAGCAGTAGCACTGTAAACTTCACATCTCTGGGTTTCATCATCAGCCTTGGTTGAATCCTTGTCCAGGTAGATCTAAATCCTGTAGTTTCTAGAGACTAGTTCCAGGGCTGCAAAAAATCAGGCCAGGTGACACTCCATGAACACCTCCTTCAGCTCCACAGATATTTGAGATAGGCAAGAGAAGAGCAGTGTTGGTGCACAAGGCCTGTGAGCTTTTGCAGCCCTGCATTCCTACTTCCCTGGGCCAAGACCCCAAATTACCTACTAAACACACCCTCTCCCTGAGGCAAACTCAACAGAAATTCCTCCAGTCCTCTCCTCACAAGCACTGCAATCTCTTCATGCATCCCTCAGGCAAGTCCCTCACAGACACACCCACAGAATGTGCTCTCAGATATTCCTCTTCCCTGGAAATTCCAGACACTATTTTTAGCCTGACTCAGAGGATATGGGAATCATGTAATGACCTCAGTTTATAGGAAAGTAGTAGAATGGGGAGAACTTGGCAGCTAAACTGGAGAGCTGCTCTAAGATCAAGGCCAGAGGAGACAGCAGGGCAGCCCATCCACTACAACCACATGTCTCTGGGAGAGGAGACCTACTCCAGACCTGCATTCATACAGGAACTAGGAACCCAAAGCCACAGCTGACAAAGTAGACAGACCCTGAGCCCTGCAAGAAGATCTCATGTGGAAGAGAAAACATGGCCAATAGACATAGTAACATAGAAGGTTTGAAGGCATCTAATGAACCCTCTCCAGAGACCAAGAACTATGGGAAACTAATGGCTATAGAGAGGGAGAATTCTGTTCCCCATGGATGAGCTCCTAGTTGGTTATCCAAAACAAAGTGGTTGTACTGAAATCATATAAATAGAAAAAATGAAAAATGGACTCAGCAGCTCTTATTTATTTATGTGCATAGATGTATAAATAACATATGCAATAGTAACATCTAAAGAGAAAACCAGTTTGAGACAGAATGAGTGGGGGCATGGAGCAGGCTTTTATTTAGGCCACCAACCAGCTCCCAAACCATGACACAAAGACTTCTTATTAGTTATGAATGCTTTCTAGTCACATGGATTATGGCACAAGATATGGATTCTGCCCTATCCACCCAAACAACACCATGCATGGTTGAGAATTTTCTGCAGATCAGAAACTGCCTTTGTCCCTGGAATTAAACTTCACCAAATTATACTAATTATAGCTGGTGGCAGCAAAGTTAGAAGCATTCTAACCATGTATTGCTTAAAGACAATCCATATCACCATCTTTCTACCAGTTTCTAAAATATTTGTAATATTTATGAGACAAACCTGCAAGTGGAGTGCAATGTTCAGAACTTTCAGACACAGTTTTCCAATCTGTCTTCCCATTACACAAAAACTGGGCCATGTGTGCACACTGGACAGTGATATTACAAGCACTATATCTTCCCATGCCAGAGACGCAGTCTCCACATATCCAGGAAATCCATAAAAATAAAGGCTCAGAGGACAAGGACTACTGCCCAGGTCACCACATGGACCAACAAAACCACAGTCTGGATCATGGTTCATCCAAGTCCCTGCAGAAATGACAGTTCAGCAGACATGCTCTGAACATGCTACACTCACCATGGCATGGCTTGGACTTTCTTACAGCTGCCTAGAGCAGAACAAGTGGAGAATCCTGGAAAGAACTTGGAAGCACCCTCATCAGCTACATTAGCAGTTTCCCTATTGGGTGAGCAGAGTTCAAAGGACTCAGAGAGAAAAAAACCCTCCCAGGTGGGTCCTTCCACACTGTGATTGGGTAGGACACTAACCAGGAGATTTGGTAGTTTAGTAAAATTCTCTAATCTCTTAGAGCACTTAATGTGTTTTTCCCATGCACAGGGTCCTTTGGGTACACAGTTCTTTACATACTCAATGTCCACTGCAACCAACCTCTTGCTTCATAGCGGAGAAGTCCTGCAACCAAATACAGGTCACATTCAAACAGTAACCGTTTTTAAACAAAAAGAAGCCATGGATTAGAACACAATGAAGGGTCTATGGGAGGGTATGAAAGCAGGAAAGACACAGTGATAATAATGTAAATATAATCCCAAAACATATTGTTAAAAAGTTGAAATAGGCCATGTGCTCCAGAACCAGGGATCTGTATTAGAGGACACCAAGTTCTTCTCACACCATTTCTCCTGGGGTATACATCTTAAACTGGAAAACACAGTCATGTTAGGCAGGTAAACACCATTCTATCCAGTTCTATTTCTTAGGTTCAAATGATGTAATTACTCTAGTTTGGTTTCACGAAATATCAATTTTTTGTCCAGATTCTTGATTGCCTGGTCTGTGGACCCAAGAAATGGCCAGTCAGAACATTTATTGATCTTGTAACATTGATTACCTCACTACTCATTGCTAAGGTCAACTACTATCACAGCAGGAAAGTTTTCACCCTCTTTCTTGCTCATCCTCTCTGCTGTGACTACACCTGCTTTATAGTTGGTCAGTGAACTCAATTCTTACACAAGTTCCACCTCATTTGTAAATACACAATAAAATCTAGAGAAGTTGGAGGATACTCATTCTCTGGTCTCTTTTTCCTTCCCACAGACCAGTGAAGGCCCAGACTGGAAGGAGTTGCAGAACTCTCTTTCCAGCACTGGAAGGCAGAGGCAGGATTAGGTGTTCAAAGCAATTCTCAGTTACATAGTGTGAGGCAAGCCTTGGTTACAAGAGATATTGACCTGAACCAACCTTCCTAATGCTGTGACGCTTTAATACAGTTTCTCATGATGTGGTCATATCCCAACTATAAAATTATTATCACTGCCAATTCATAACTGTATTTCTGTTCCTGATATGAATTATAACATAAATATCTGCACTTTCTGCCAGTCTTAGGCCAGTTCTGTGATAGGGTCTTTTGATGCCCCAAAGGGAGCCATGATGTCCAAGGTTGAGAAACACTGTTATAAACTGACATAAATTAATACATAAGCAAACACCAGTTAAGAAAAAGGTGGAGTAAAATTCTTAAACTTGGAAAAATAGAAAAAATTATCAGCAGAGCATTAAAAGAAAATGAATATTAAAAAGGAAACCAATAATTGATACTTTAAAGTGACAAAAATAATTGAAAGCATATGTAGCTATACTGACTTTGAATCAAATTAGGCACCTCCATGGTAGAGTGGATACCATTAATGGGAGACTGTATGACTTTGTCCCACATTAAATGATAGCCACTGAGTGTTGTAAGCTAACACATGGAGTTACAGCCAGTGGCCTGTATCTCAAACCTCTCATCTGACTTCACTGTATCAATAAGGATTGCAAATATCTCCATAGGAGAATTTGCTATTTGGAAACTGAATACTTAGTAGTTCAAGCTATCCTCCCTAAACTGTACACCCCCCAATAGTGTCAGTCTTCACTCACATAGGAGGAATTAATACATGCAGGTAAATTATAAAGTCACTCACCATGCCTCTTCAGCCCTTCTTTGTAATGGAGACCCCTGTAGCTCACTGCACTCAACTTCAGTCTGTGATCAAGCTATTGCCTAGTCTAATGCCCCCTGAAGTGTCAGCAGTGGCCCATGTCCCTGTCTGCAGGCCCCAGCCCTGTCTGCATGTCAATTCCACTCTTCAGTCCCTTCTGGTCTGAAAGAAGAAGCCATTTTCCACACACATTTTCTTTCCCTGTTGTGCAATGGACAGTCCACTATGTGACTCAAACTGGTAATTTTAGAACTCTGTGGAGGTGCAGACATGTAATACAGAATTTAGGGTGATTAGTTGGGGATAATAAAGGCAATGCTTTGTGGGGATACAGACAGGGTGCAAGTCCACCTCAACCAATGTAGGAAATCTTGACTTAAAACTGCTTTTCAAAAAGACTGGAGACTCCCTGTTTAAGAATTAATAAACCTCCATGGCATACCAGGACTTAATGTTAGTTGTTACTCTGTAACGGTCTCTTCAGCAGCATGTTAGAGGCCAGGATTTTAGTGGAAGGATCGGCCTTTCTACTGGTTGTAAATCAAGGTTGCCACAATTGTTATGGAATGTAGCTGGTTAATCCTGGGGAACAAACTTTTACATTTTATCATAGTAATTTCCAACCAGAATGGTTAGCCTACTACTTATCTTTGGGGTATTTGGGTATTTGCAGCCCTCTCTTACCTAAATTCTACTTTGTGAACTAATGTCTCCTAGAACTGGAAAGACCATGTACCATTAATTCTACTACCATCAATTCTACTCTTCTAAATCACAGTTTAGCATTGGAGTGCAACTTTACAGAGGAAATACTGTTTACAAGCTCCTAAAATTAATTCCACTTAGATTTTAAATCTTAATATTAAATGTTGAAAGTGTAGAACTTCTGGAAGATAAGGGAGGGACCAGGCCTCTTTAATTTTGGAAATCTGTGTTCCATAGAGAAAACACACACATGGTGCTGGCATTTCACAGTGATGTTAACAAGGACATTTCAAAGCACAGTCCTGCTCCAAATGTCTGCACAGGTGCAGCTAACAAAGTGAAGTTATTTGGAGGCTGCCATCTGGCCCCAATAATTGCCAAGATTATGAGGGACCACATACTGGAGCATGCAGGATGAGAAGGACCAAGCTGGACAAAGCAGGACAAGGAAAGAACAAGCAGATCTCTGCACCAGACCACTTGCTCCCACCCAGCAAGGGGAAAACCGGACACATTGACTCCCATGACTCAACTGAGCACTCCTCCCAGTCTGGGGACAGCAGCCCCTCGTTCACCATATTGTAGTTTTCCAGCTCCACCATGCTCTTTGCTCAGCTCACAGCAACAACAGCAGCAACACTCACAGCATGGCACACAAAACGACAGGGACAGATTTTTGTCTTAGCCAATTCTGAAGCAGGAGGTCAGAAAGACCCTGTGGAACTTTTGACTGGCAGGTCACCTAGAGTGCCTGATTGGCTAGTAAGGCCTGAGTGACAGGAGAAGCTACCATAGGGTTACAGTGGGCTTAAAGACACAGCACAATGATTCCTGATCCTGCCTTCCACCATAGACCCAGAACTTGTGTGAACCAGCAAAGATTCACAATTCAATAGCACATGCCCCTGGCTCTAGTAGCAGACAATGTGATCTTCCTGCTCTCCATAGGCACTCCCCTTCTTCCTCCTGGACACAATGTGGCTAACTAGCTTGTACAACACAGTATACTATGTAGGGTGGAGATTCCCTGTCACACAGGTGAAAGAATACCCAGAATATTAATAACTAAAAGAGATTTAAGAGACAAAGGAAATGTTTTTTAAGTGGCTTCACAGGGAGGCTAGGTGAATTCAATGTACTTCTTACCTACTTGTCACAGGGACTTCAGACAACCAGGAAAAAAACCAGGGACTAGATCACTAACAGGATAAATAGGTCTTTCACCATCAGAAAGGTGGATCATGGCTCTATTGCTTAGGGAGTTTTATTCCTGAAATTCAGGGCAAAGTGTTTGCAAATTATATAATATTAAAGAGTAGTCTTCATGCAAAGTTGAATACTTAGAGAATAATGGAGCTACGAAGAACACCTTTATGTCCACCATTGTTAGCCAGCACATCTTCCTCAGTGGGCAGATGAAAAAAAAACTGTATTATTGGATCTCTCCACCTATGTAGAAAGTTGATTTCTTAGAATGTTTTACAAGCTGTGGTCCAGGTAGTCCAACAATGGCTGACTACCAATGGAAATTTGAAGAAGCCAGTAGTTGTTCATTCCATGAGGCTGCATGTCTCAGCAGGTCTTCAGTATACACCAAAATACCAAGGATGAAGGATCTAATGCGGGGAAAGTAATTTACTTGGTAGCCAGTGCTAGGGCAAAGAAGCAAAGAGAGAGAGCTTCCTCCTTCAACATGCTTCATATGTGCAGGCTGCCACCAGAGATGCAATCCAGATTAAAGGTGGATCTTAAACTTCATTTGATTTTTACTTTTTTGGTGTTTTTGAGACAGGGTTTATCTGTGTAGCCTGGGAACTCTTTCTGTAGGCCAGGCTAGCCTCAAACTTGTGTAAATCCAACTGTTTCTACCTCCTGAGTGCTTTGGTTAAAGTATACATAGACACCAATCAGCTGAAGGTGGATTTCACCTCAAATGATCCAGATGAAAAATGGACCTTTTTTAAAACATTCAAAAAAATCCATCACAGGTATACCCAACTCTTAGGGTTTTAGTTAATTTCACAAGGAGTAGGTGTGACTACCAGGAATAGCCCTCACAACAGCAAAGAAAGAAGAAATGAGAAAAGTTCTTACCTGCAGGAGACAGGGAAAGCATTCTTTTCCTAAACAAAGGAAGTATGTGGATTTTACTTAGGAAGGCTGGACATATTCACATAGAATTCTCCCTATTTCTAAGCAGGAAAGTAAACAAATCCACTTCTGAACATGATAACAATGTAAAAGCAGAGACATTTAGGGGTATTCTTACTCCAATGTCATGCAGAAATGTATGTAAATTATAAAAATGATTGGAAAAAATTGTCTCTGGCATGCTGAAAATCAATAAATCACACAGTAAAATAAATATTGCTTTGAAGCTTATGCAACCTGTCAATATTGATGTTCAGTCTAGAATATAACTGTACCAATGCTATTCTCACCAATAGAAAAGGTAGAGAACACAAATAAAGAAAACTTCAAGAAAAAGACACTTAAAAGCACTGTACAGTCTGCTCTTAGATGAATGGTTATGATGAACTATATTAATCTCAGAATGAAGCTGCTTTTGCCTCTGAGCAGGCTGGATCAGTGTAAGGCCCCAGTTCCTTCCATGCCTGACCTTAGGAAATTCATTAACTAGCCCTGTCTACTGTCTGTCTCAGGGCTGTGACATCCCTGTAGAAAATTCCATTGTTCACTTTTTGTAACTTTTAACAAAATGAAATTTTATGAGTGTTGTCCATGCATGTGTCAGTGCACAGTACTTAGAAAGGTCAGAAGAAGACAGCAGATGCCTGGGACTGGAGTTACAGCAAGTTGTTAGCTACCACGTGGGTTCTTGAAATGAAACCTGAGTCCTCTGTAATGACAGCTAGTGCTCTTAATTACTGAGCCATGTTTCTAGCCCCTCTTTTTTATTTAGAATTTATTTCTATAAATTTTTTCTCACAAAATTGGCAGTCAAAAACCTCAGGACCCAGCTATACAACTCTTGGGAATTTACCCAAGGAATGCTCAATCTTGCCACAAGGACAAATGGTCAACTATGCTCATAACAGTATTATTTATAATAGCCAGAACCTAGAAATAACCTAGATGACCCTCAACTGAAGAAAATATGGCACATATACACAATGGAGAACTACTCAATAGTGAAAAACAAGGATATCATGAAATTAGCAGGCAAATGGATGGAACTAGCCACTATCATCCTGAGTGAGGTAACCCAGACTCAGAATGACAAACATGGTATGTACTTACTCATAAGTGGATACTAGATGTAAAGCAAAGGATAACCAGAGTGCAACCCATAGTTCCAGGGAGGCTAGCTAACAAGGAGGACCCTAAGCGGGACACATAGATAGCCCAACAAAGGAGAAATAGATGAGCTCTACATGAGCAAACTGGGAGTAAGGTTTGTGGGTGGGGGGCAAAGAATGGGAGATGAACATGTAGGGGAAGAGGAGGTTTGAGCTGGAAAGGGACAGAGTGGGACAGCAGGGAAAGAGATACCATGATAAATAAAGACATCATGGGAATAGGAAAAAACAGGGTGCTAGGAAATTTCTCAGGAACCCACAAGGATGATCCCACCTTAGACTACTAGCAACAATGAAGAGGGTGCCTGAACTGGCCTATTCCAGTGATCAGATGACTCAGTACCCAAACTGTAATCATAGAGCCCTCATGAAGTGACTGATGAAAGCAGATACAGAGATCCATGGCAGGGTGCCAGGCTGATCATTAGGAATCCAATTGATGAGAGAGAGGAAGGATTCTGTGGGCAGGGGACATTAAGATTATGATGAGAAAACACATAGAGATAAACAACGACACTATTGAAAACCCACAAACTTAGTACCAATAACTGTGGAGCCCCTATAGGACTGGACTAGACCCTCTGGATATGTGAGACAGTTGTTTAGCTTAAACCATTTGTGAGGCCCACAGGCAGGGGGATTGCAATCCATCCCTGATACATGGGTGGGCTTTTTGTAGCCCAGTGGCTAGGGTGTGACACCTTTGCAGTCTTGGTGCAGTGGGGAGGGCCTTGGACCTGCCTCAGCTGAGTGGGCCATGATCTACTGACTCCCCATGGGAGATGTTGACTTGGAGGAGGTGGGAATGCAGGGTCTGTTGGGGAGGAATTGTAGAGGGCAGGAAGAGGGAGGGTCTGTAGCTGGTATGTGAAATGAATAGAAACTTTCTTAGTAATAAAAAAAGAAGAAAATTGTTAATTAAATGACATTACATTCTGTAGTAGTATTGTGTTCCCCAAAATATTGTGTACCTTAATAAACTTATCTGGGGTCAGAGAACAGACAACCACTAGATACAGAGGCTAGAAAATGGTGGCACTCACGCCTTTAATCCTAGCATTCCAGAGACAGAAATCCCTCTGGATCTCTGTGAGTTCAAGGCCGCATTGGAAACAGCCAGGCATGGTGACTCATGCCTTTAATCCCAGAAAGCAGCCTTTAATCCCAGGGAGTGGTGGCAGAAAGCAGAAAAGTTTATAAGGCATGAGGACCAGAAACTAGAGGCATTTGCCTGGCTAAGCATTTGGCTGGTTAAGCATTCCGGCTTCTAGCAGCAGTTTAGCTGAGAGCCATTGGGATGTGAACACAGAAGCTTCCAGTCTGAGGAAACAGGACCAGCTGAGAAGTTGTCCAGGTGAAGTTAGCTGTGGCTTGTTCTGATACTCTGACCTTCCAGCAATTACCCCAATAACTGGACTCAGGTTTGATCTTATTAATAAGAACTGTTAAGATTCATGCTACAACATTCCTTTTCCCTTTTATCTTTTCATTCACTTCCTTCCAAAATCCATTCCTTTTTAAGTGTGAGTGAACAATTGTGCTGAAATACATGAATACAATCTGCTGCATCCATTTTTGTTAGTTGTACATATATGGATGTTCGGCTGACCATGTTGTATTGGCCAAATAATTAGGGATCTCATCCCTGCTTTATTCTCACAAATATAGGATAATTCTACGTTGTAATCCACGTCAGGTATTTATCCCTGACTAGTGGTTTTGCCAGTTCAGCAAAGCCTGGGATCCACAAACAGCAGAACCCAGCAGTGCCTAAAAACTCCCTCACTCCTTTAGCAGTAGCTGGAGTGGGGATTTTTAACACAGTCTCTTTGCATGCATTCGAGAGCCACCTTTGGCCCCCCTCCAAGACATATCCCAGATACATTACCTGTTCTTTGCAGATCTGAGTCTTCTTGGCTGAAGGTCAGTACTCCAGGTTTCCAAGAGTTTGTAGTAAACTTTCTGTACCGACCAGGCATGTTTCTTGGTCTGCAGCTGCGATCAGCAGATCATCTACATACTGAAACAGACTGATACCTGGGTTCTGGGTGCAATACTCACACAAGTCCTCATGGAGGCCTTCATCAAAACTGCTTGGCAAGGTTTTTAACCCCTGAGGTAGTTGAGTCAAGGTCAGTTGTCCACTGACCCCAATCTCAGGGTCCTCACACTTGAAGGCAAAATAAGGCTGACTCTGGGGTACCAGGGGTAGGCTGAAGAATGCATCTTTGTAAGTTCCATTTCAATGGGTTCTTATAGTGACTCTCTTGTTGTGTGTATGTATGTCTCTCTTCTCTGTGTCTCTGTGTTTCTCTCTCTCCTTCTTTTTGGTAACAAGATCATAGGTCAGTTCCTGAGGAGGCTTGGGTGGGATTAAATAAGGTAAAAGTATAGGTCAGAAGAGTTCTCTACTGTGTCTTGCTCTACATGAAGTTCATAATTCTGTCCTGGCAATATTCAGAAAATTGCTGCTTACATCTGGGAAAAGAGTAAGTCCATACTCAAAAGGTTTTATATAGTTTGGCCTCAAACATGGTTCATTGGTATTTGAGATATCACTAAAAAAGGGAAGGTTTTCTCTGTCTTCACATCAAATTTTACTAATTTTGTGTGAGGCAAATATTGACTTTCCACTTGATAAGATCTAGAATCAGCCAAGGGACACTCTTCCAGGGATACTGGTGAGGGCTTATCTAGAACATGTTATTTTCTGGGGTGTGTGTATAAGAGATTAGCTTGTATATTAGCATGGCTACCCGTTTTGTTTCCTTTAAATATGATTGGTTATTTTCTATGATTCTGTTCTTCCCTTTTTGAAACAGTGAGCTGTTACTCATTTTTTCAAATAATACACATTTAAGAGACTGTAGACTGTGTAAATATTGGAATTTTTTAAGACTAATGGATTAAGAATTTGAAAGTGTTTCACATTATGACTAACAAAAGACTTTGGGGACCATGGATGAAACTTCTTTTTTTTTTTTTTTTTGGTTTTTCGAGACAGGGTTTCTTTGTGTAGCTTTGCACCTCTCCTGGAACTCACTTGGTAGCCCAGGCTGGCCTCAAACTCACAGAGATCCGCCTGGCTCTGCCTCCCGAGTGCTGGGATTAAAGGCATGCGCCACCAACACCCGGCGAAACTTCTTGTTTAATAGAGATGTACTGTAAAACTATGAGTCAAATGAATATTTTCCCCCAAAGTTATTTTGAGTCACATTAAAAGGAATGAGACTACTCCACTGTCCTGTTTGCTACTCAAAGGGAATAGAATCTGGCTATCTACAAAGTCTACTACTGAAACCCACTTTTAATAGTGATCTAAAACATACAATTTTAATCCTCTTCTGGGACACTAATGTATTATTCTTTATTGTTCTCTATTACATCATCAGCCCTGCAACCATATACATAAAACCAACAAAAAGCAGACTTACCAGGTTGTCTTTATGTGTTTCAGCGTACTTAGTCATATATACTTTACAAGAAAGAAGTTGGAAGTGAAGTATTTGAAAAGAGATAGAGTGAAGAGAAAAAAGGGGAAAGTAGTGTAATATCTTTTAAATGAAACTCATAGAGATAAATTGTAAATAAAAATGGGACTAGAGAAATGGCTCAGCAGTTAATAGCATTGAGTGTTGTTACAGAGAAACCAGGTTCCATTCCCAGAACTCACGTGATAGCTCAGCATTTGCTGTAACTCTAGTCCCAGGCATCTCCTGCCTTCTGGCCTCTGTAGGTACTGTGCACAAACACATGCAGGCAAAATTCCAACATAACTAATGTTAAAAACAGGTTAAAGCCAGGTGGTGGTGGCGCACGTCTTTAATCCCAGCACTCGGGAGGCAGAGCCAGGCGGATCTCTGTGAGTTCGAGGCCAGCCTGGGCTACCAAGTGAGTTCCAGGAAAAGGCGCAAAGCTACACAGAGAAACCCTGTCTCGAAAAAACAAAAAAACGAACAAAAAAAAAAGGTTAAAAAAAGAAAAAACCAAAAGAGTGGAATTCTCTACAGTAATGTCACAGGCCTAAGACAGACAGCAGCCAGGGACAGTCAAAATGAACTCCTCCTTGTCCTGCATGGAAGAAGCTATGGCCGTCTTCTGAGTCAGTCTGTACAGAGGCAAAAACAGCTTTGTTCTGAGCTGAAAGTAGTCTAGCAGAGCCATTGAACTAAGAGCAGTGACCACAGTGCTGACACGTGACTTTTCCTTGATGTTTTCTGTATTTGTGTTCTCTGTCCTTTGGTTTTTTTTTTTTTTTTTTTGAGAATTTTGTCATTGAAACATCTATATTTTAGATGAAACATCATAATTGACAGGTATCATAAGCTCCAAAGCAATCTAATTTCACAGTGCCTTTGATTTCCAGTTAAGACCTTGTAGAATATGATGAACATGCCAGATGCATTTCTTTCCATCGTTTTGGTAATTTAGTTTATATACATTCCTACATGAGTTTGAGGTGATAAGGTCCCTAAATGTCTCTGCTTTTATATTGTCATCGTGTTCTGGAGTACATGTGTTAAGTGAGCATGCTTAGGAAGAGGGAAGACACTACATGAATGTGTCCAGACTCCCTAAGTAAAATCCACATGCTTCCTGTGTTTAGGAAAACATTGGTTTGGAAATAACTTCCACGCTTTCCTTGCCTCCTGCAGGCAAGAAATTTTTCTCTTTTCTTTCATCTTGGCTATTATGATGGCTATTCTTGGTAATAAAACAGACTACCTCTGGAATTAACTAACACATAAGGAACTGAGTATACCTGGGAAGGATTTTATTTAACTAAATTTTTGAAATGGGAAAACCTATCACTAACCTGATCATCTGAGATAAAAAGATCCACCTTTAATCTGAGTCAGACCTTCTGATGGCAGCCTACATATGTAAAGGATATTAAAGAAGGAAGCTCTTTCTTTTTTGCTGATTGTCCTGGCTGTGGCTGCGAAAGTCATTCCTTTATCCTTTTTAGAGCCACGTTCTTAGGAATTCTGGTATATACTGTAGACACTCAGACATCCAGCCTCATAGATTGAAAGTTGAGCTCTTCAACTTTCCATTGGTAGATAACCAATGTTGAACTAGCTGGACCACAGCCTGTGAGACATTCTAATAAATTCACTTTCTAAATACATACAGAGATTTATTCTATTAGTTCTGTTCAAGCAGAGAATCTCGACTAATACTGCTGTGTAGCTGTGTGGTCACTACACGAGTGTGTGGGTTCACAAGGATCAGGGGAATGAAGACACAGAGGCATCTTAAGAATGAATTTAGCCTATCATGGCTGCAGGGGGGTCCAGCCTAGAAGGACTGAAGCACTCTTCCCTTCGCCTAGGGCATATTTATTTACTCCTTTTTACAGTTTAGATAGTTAATTTCCATACCTTCAAAGCAACCCAAAAGGAGCTCCCAGAGACCAAATGCCAGGTGCAAATTACTTGATGTCTCAGGTACCTCGGTTTTCCAGGTTTCCTGGACCAAGTTTTGCATAGGCCTTTGATCCTTGGTGAACTCTCTGATCCTTGACTCTCAAATAAGATTCACATAGGGTGATAAGAGAAACAAAAGGTAAGAGGAACAAAAGGTGTGATTAAACAAAGGAAGGATTAGAGCTAGGTGCAGCTCTCTGGAGCCAAGCCAGGAGCTCAGCAGGAATGCCACTACACTTCTGAGATTTTTTTAAAGATGCCCACTGAGTAAGATGTGTTAGCTAACATGAAGGCATTCTTCCTTGCTCCATTTCTAAGTATTCAACTTATTGAGAAGACTTCACTTTTTACTATTGTTAAGTGGTTAAGAGATTGAAATGGATTTCAGGAGAAAATTCCTAAAACAATGGAGCCACAATCCAGCCTTTTGATGAGAGAAAGAGCTATTGTCTTGTTTGTGATCTGGTTTCTTCTTCTGTCCCTGTCATCCAAAGTCCCTGTGACAGTCACATAAAAAGTATCTTCAGTTCACCCAGCCTTAGCATGTAGCCACAGAACAAACATCTCTGTTTTTGTCCTAAAATCTCTCTTAATTGTTAATATTTGGGGCACCCTTCCACCTGGGGAAGAGGGGAATCATTGTATTCCACATTGTGTAATGGGCTGTGCAAGCTTGCCACATTGTGTCCAGAAAGAAGAATGGGAAGTACGTATGGAGGGCAGGAAGATAGCAGGGTCTTCTGTTGGATCCAAGGCAAGTGCTATTGAAATGCTTATCTCTGCAGATCTGAGAAGTCTGGGTCTGAAGTGAGAGTTAGGGCCAGGAACCACTGTGCTGTGTCTTTGTAAGCACAATGTAACCCTAAGAGAGGTTCTCTTGTCACTCAGGCCTCACTAGCCAGTCATGGCCTCCAGTCTGACCTGCCAGTCAGAAGTGGTGCTAGGCTCTTGCTAGGGCCAGGGTACAGAATTGGCTTTGTAGAAGAGGGGGCTTCATTGATTTTGTGTGCTGTTCTGTGAGTGCCGCTGCAGGGAGCTGAATGGGGTTCATGGGCAATATAGAATGCCATGACAAGGTAGGTGAGGGGTTGTTGTCCAAATGGAGAGAAGTGGATGGTAATCCTCTGGAGCTGAGATGGTAGGAGTCTCTGGGTTTGGGTGGGAGCCTAAATCAAGATTTTGTCTCTTTTGAGGTTCCATGTGGTTCTTGAAATACTCAGGACCCAGGTTCCTGCTTCTGGATAACTTCCCTTCATGAACTGCCTCTGTGCACAGCATTGAGAACAGGGAGCTGTGTGCTGATACTGTCATGTCCAAGTCTCAGAATTCCCCAGAGACCCTCAAAGAGACTGAATTTACATGTAGGAGCAAAAAGCCTTTATTCAATCTAGTGCTTGAACCCTCCATCAGCCCAACACAGCAATTGAGATCAGAGAGCCTCAAGCCTGGTTGAGGTAGGGTTTTTTTTTTTTTATCATAGCACCGGTTCAGGTAAATGCATTTCCAAAGTTTAGGACCCCTGTTTGGCTGACATTTGTTTAAGGGTGTCTTAGTGAAAGGGGATATGAGTGTGCTGGGATAAGGGACATCTGGTGAAATCTATAAGGGTTGGAATGTCAGTTATTTCCTTGGGATCTTAGGTATTTTCTCCCTGGATGCTGATTGGCCCATTCCTGGGTGGTGCCAGTTTATGGCTTTTCCTGGGACTGGGTGTTGCGTGCCAGTAATCCAAAACATTAGGTCTACTTTCTAGCTGGTTTCTATTGAGCCTGTCATGGCAGTAGTGTAGCCAAGCTGCCCTGGGCCCCACAGAAGCATGTTTGTAGTCTAGATCAGCATGCTTCTGGTACATCCATGGAAGCAGGTCACCAAATTTGGAGAGGCCTAGTTTCTATACAATCTTCTAGATGTTTTTCACATCCCATTTAATATTTAGATGAAAAATCCATTTGGATTTAATTTT
Organism: Peromyscus eremicus; assembly: GCF_949786415.1. Taxonomy (NCBI): domain Eukaryota; kingdom Metazoa; phylum Chordata; class Mammalia; order Rodentia; family Cricetidae; genus Peromyscus; species Peromyscus eremicus. Next base: position 1,360,779 of record NW_026734289.1, read on the forward strand.
GTAAAAGTTGTAAGTGGCATCTTTTATGTTGGGTAGCACTTTACTTCCTGTGATATAGAAGAATAGAATTGGTGATATAAAGAACTTCCCAATGCTTAGGAGATAATAAGTCACAGAAAGTAGAATTTAGCTAAAGGAGGGCTGCCTCTAAAATACCCCAATGATAAATGTATGCTGATGATGCTTGTTTGAGATTCAGATACTATTTGTGTTGTGCCCAGATGGTGACCCCCAGAGAGACCACCAAAGACGAGCATGCCGGAATGCAAAAGCAAGATTTAATTCTGGATATACAAAAGCAATACAAGCCTAGGCAGGGACTTCGTCCAATACATCCAACACAGTGGAGGCTGGAGGAAGTGCCCGCCTGTCTGCAAGCTCAGTTTTTAAAGGGAAAAATCACAAGGTTACATCGTTTAGGGGTGTTAGTATGGGTACAATTCTGATTGGCTTGCTTCTAGGGACTTCTAGAGATTACTTCTAAGGGAGTGGTTTCCCGCCACCATTTCTCATTGGCTGCCCTCAGGTGGGAGCATTTCTGTGGTCAGTTACCCTGGAAACCAGGGAGAGGACATTCCATAGTCCGGCAGGCATTACCTCGTGACTATCTTGTGACTCTGTACTTTTACACTTCCTGGTTTCTGGAATCTGAACTGACTGGTTTTAGTAACTAATGGTCTATTCCCAAAAGGAGAAATCTTAGGCCTTAATTTTAGGGTGAAAGCATTTTGGTCTTATTTCTAAGATGGCTCATTTTGGTCTCACATTACCCCCTTCTCATGTGCCTATTGGAACCCAATCATGGGTTTTGGACAGTTAGCTCGTAAGTATCCCTCTCTAATAATGGTCATGTATAGTTAGCCATCTTTTCTCTATGCCAGGGAGTTTCATTTTGATCCAGCATTTCAGCCTTTTCTGAACAGGGCACATGGGTGATGTATTCTCTTCTGAAACTGCTTCGAGCTGGCATTGGGGTGCCATGGTCAAGGGCCCCTAAAAGACTGAAAAGCTAGTCAAAGACTGGGCAAGGGGGCATTTGTCAGAAGCATGTAGCTGCCTGACTCTATAGGGACAGGGAAGAACCATGTTAGCTGGGCTGGTCCACATCAGCTTTTAGCAAGTCCGGAGCTCACAGTCTTCTGGAGCAGTGGAGTCAGTGACTAAAACTTGGAGGTGACTGCCAGCCAAGTGGAAATCTGTTGAGACAAATTTAAACTAGGAACAGAAGTTAAAATTTATGAACTTATTTGGAAGGTCCATACCCTTAGTATTGGGAAAATCACTAGTCCCAAGACCAGGAAAGAGGAAAAATAGGAATACTTATCTTGGGTCCTTTCAACCTCTGTGAAGTGGGTCTAGGTTTTTATGACTCTTTTGATCCTTTGAGGCCTACTTACAAAATGACATAAAAATTTTAGATACATTAGTATTACCAATCTGTACTGAAATCCATATTGTAGACAAAGCAGATAATGGGTATCTGTAAAACAGCAGAAGTGGACTCATACCTTTGAGTCCCAACAAGAACTACAGATTTGGGTTAAAAGCTTGTGCATTTTCCTTCTGTCGAGAAAGCCAGGTATAAATTGGACAGAGATTTTTGGCCTGATGAGAAGCACTTTTAGGTTTACATTTAAATATATTTAGATGACATCTAAAAAAAATCCAAAATATTGAGCTTGTGACTGAACAGTAAGTAGTCATTGCTCTACCAGCTCATCAGGACTCCTAAATGTTAAGCTCTGAACCATAGAACAGGAAAATAATCTGAAACTTATCTCATTTTAGACTCATATCTGAACCTTTATAACTTATTTAAACTTTTATGTCTTAGAACATTTTTCTAAAAGTGAGCTAACAAACTAGCTATAGCTTTGCAGAAGGATCTGGTTGTGTGATGCTGCCATGCTGACATAGTTAGAGCTAGCCTAGCTATCAGTACTATCAGAAATCTGAGAAGGATAAACTCTATCTGAGTGCAGACCAAGAAGCTTCCAATACTATAAATTACAGGGACCAATTCCTACCCAGGTCTGGATAACGTTGGAGGCACCAGTCAGAAAAGCATCAATCTTCTTCCACAATAAGGCCCATAAAGCAGAGTATTTTTCCTGTGGAATAGGGACATGGAAGACTGACCTTGACCAGGCAAAAGGGTGAAATCAATTCCAGTGTCCTACTGCTTGTCCACAGTCTAAGCTGGGTCCTGGTGGCAGGCATTGCATTGGGGCATCTTGCCCTGTGGTCAGCATTGTCATATTTTAGGCAGAGACGTTGTGGTGCCTCATACAGAATCTTCTTTGGAGACCTTGGGTCACTGCTAAGATCTGGAAGCCTGTCTGATATAATAAGCTTTTAGATCAACATTTAAATGCCATATTCTGCAGATCTCTGAAGTATGAGGGCTGTCGAAGTATATCTGAATAGACAAACTTTGTTTCTAGTTACTTGTTTCAAGCTCAACCCTGAAAACATATGCAAGGGACTGAGTAAATTAGTAAACTTACATCAGTACTTACTTACCCTGACTACAATTAAAAAACTTGATTACTTATGACTGACTATGTTCTCTAACAGTCTACAATAAGTAGCCTAAAAACAATGCTTTTAAGTTGAAGCTCTTCTAGCACCAAATACAGCTTCAGTAAAGAAACCAAAACAAAATTATCAATATACAACATTCTTAAGCCTGAACGTACCTTGGATAAGGAGAAACATATTTTAAGTCATTGGTTTTTAACTATAAAAACTGTTCTTGCCGGGCGGTGGTGGCGCATGCCTTTAATCCCAGCACTCGGGAAGCAGAGCCAGGCGGATCTCTGTGAGTTTGAGGCCAGCCTGGGCTACCAAATGAGTCCCAGGAAAGGCGCAAAGCTACACAGAGAAACCCTGTCTCAGAAAAAAAAAACTATTCTTAAAAGATTAAGGTCTCTCAAATGCCTTCTGTAATATCAACAATAAAGTATCTTTTTTTTACTTTAAGGGAGAGAAAACATGGCACCATCATAATCTGTATAAAAGTAAAACCAAGCTCCAGAGTACAAACAATCCCAAAGTTCAATATCTGGGATTTATTTATAATCCTTTTGGTTCTTTTACTTAGAGGCTTGGATGATTTCTTTGACTCTATCTTTGGCAGCACATACATAGCCTGCCTGCTCCATTTTATTATGGCTGGTGCTTCTGGTGATCATCACCTGGCATTAGCATTTTTTAAAACTGCTAAGGTCCACCACTGCAACTAGACTCTCTTTGGAACTCTAGTCCTGCCATACATTTGCAGACCTCAGCTGTTTCTTATGATTCCTTTATGTTACAAAGTTTAGCCACCAGAGCAAGGTATATTCCTGAGTATAAAAGCATTGATATGCAGCTTTAACATTTATTAAGTATCTTATTTATTGAACATATGTTGCCATCTATTTAAATTCTCTAGAAACTTTCTGTTGAACACTTGGTAAAGACATAAGTACTTAGGTGTTAACCAGAGTAGATTTTTATAATCTTAGTAAGATGGCTGCCAGCCACATGGCTGCCCATGAGGTCACCAGCCAAGATGGAGGAAGCCACGTGGTTGTTGTTTAAAGCTCATTTTTCTAAACAATAATTACTTGCATACATACACACAGTTGGATCCAAGTTACACACATACATTTGTACAGTTAAAGCTTGCTTACATTTCCAAGTCACATACCTGTCCACATACACACATAAGCAGTTTGCAGAATCATTAGCCATTCTTAAGATGATAACCAACAAGAATTAAAATTTAAACTCAGTATTTGCAGGTATAAGAAACCATAACAGTTTACATCACATCCCCTCTGACTTTCTACAATGTTCTATATACCCTCAGTCCATTCCTTTGATCCCTCAGACCTTTACTCTAGACAAATTCCGCTTTTTCTTTTCTTTTAAAACAGAAACTCTTACCAAAGTGTTTCTTGTGATTTCCCTCAGTAATCTAGAATACATTGTAAAGTTACAATATTTTAAACAAGAACAGAAATACATGCATATACCATAACAAGAATAACTCTCAATTTGCATCAGCAGTGTACTGCAGACAAGAAACTGTTGGTGACATTCCATTCTTGGAGCCAGACCTTGATCAGGTTTTAGCCCCAGAGCAGGTCTTGGGAGCCCCACCCAACAGCATGGAAGAGGAGGATGGGGAAAGCGTGCACCATGGGGACAAAAGATTGCTGTTAACCTCAGATTTTCAAGAACACAAGAATGGCAGACTGAAAGTGACTCCATTCCCTGGCTGGGCCCACAGACTTGTAGGCCACTCCACAGCTGTGCCCGTGGAGGGGCAATTAGTTCTCCACCAGCCCCCACACTGAGCTCCTTGAGGCTCCTGCTAGCTCCAGCCAGCTCTGCCCCGTGTTCACACAGGAGCCCAGCCAGAACCTGCCGGCCATATCTGGTCCCCACAGTGCTCATAGCCTGCCCTAGAAAGTCTCTACTCCAAAGCTCTTTGAGCAAGCTGGGGCCCCAAACCCACTGCGTCTAGGCCCCGTGATGTTCACGAGCCGCCTAGCCTTCTCAGTGGCTCTCTGGGTCCTTGAAGTAGCAGCTGTGCAGCTGCTACCTGCCAGACTCATTGCAAGCTTTCTGCTGCCTGCTGCCTGAGCTCTGGTCAGAGAGAGAGAGGGAAGTAATGGAGGAGTTGGGTTAGTCTGTGCCAGTTCAACCACCGAAGGGGTCTCTATCCCTTCTGCTGGCAATCCGGCCCTCAAGTCCCAACGCATACACAAGCTCAGCCATAAAACCCTCACAATGTGGCCACAGTTCTCACACATTTATACATTTATATAGGTATAACAAATAACACTGACGAACAAGATAGGCAGACAAAAAGGAAGAACAAAGGCCCTACAAATGGTCCAGGCAGATGAGAGTCCAGAAAGAGAGCCTCGATTATACCAAAGACCATACGGATGGGACAGGGACAACTCAACAGAGTCTCCAGATCCCCACAAAACAGACGGACCCCTCACAGGTGTCCAAACAAATGAACCCCTTTCAGGCATCCTATGATGGGGGGGGACCTGTGGGGACCACCGAGTCCTGATGAGGGGTTGGAACGTCTCCCAACTCCTCCAGGGTCACCTTACAGGCGCGTCCGCCAAGGTGAGAGCCTGTCAGATTCAACTGCTGGCTTCGGATAAGAAAATGAAAGTAAAAGGAAAGCAAAGACAAGAAAATGGAGCGCTCTTACCAATCGGTGCAGATGGACCTCTGGAGCTTGTCCATTGTGATGACAGCCGCCATGGCACACCTCGTTCCTTTCCTCACATAGCTGCTCCCATCAGTGAACCATAAGATAAGAAAATGAAAGTAAAGCCGGGCAGTGGTGGCGCACACCTTTAATCCCAGCACTCGGGAGGCAGAGCCAGGGGGATCTCTGTGAGTTTGAGGCCAGCCTGGTCTCCAAAGCGAGTTCCAGGAAAGGCTCAAAGCTACACAGAGAAACCCTGTCTCAAAAAACCAAAAAAAAAAAAACCAAAAAAAAAAAAAAAGAAAGAAAATGAACATAAAAGGAAAGCAAAGACAAGAAATTGGAGTGCTCTTACCGATCGGTGCAGATGGACCTCCGGAGCTCTTAGGGGTCCTGGCAGGGGGGTCTCTGGGGTCCCAGAAAGCCCCCAAATGTTGTGCCCCGATCGTGACCCCCAGAAAGACCACCAAAGACAAGCATGCCAGAATGCAAAAGCAAGGTTTAATTCTGGATATACAAAAGCAATACAAGCCTAGGCAGGGACTTCGTCCAATACATCCAACACAGTGGAGGCTGGAGGAAGTGCCCGCCTGTCTGCAAGCTCAGTTTTTAAAGGGAAAAGTCACAAGGTTACATCATTTAGGGGTGCTAGTATGGGTACAATTCTGATTGGCTTGCTTCTAGGGACTTCTAGAGATTACTTCTAAGGGAGTGGTTTCCCGCCACCATTTCTCATTGGCTGCCCTCAGATGGGGGCATTTCTGTGGTCAGTTACCCTGGAATCCAGGGAGAGTGTCAGGGACAAGGATAGAATCTCTAGTTAGTGGAAAAATACAGACCCCCATAAGACAGGGAACTAGATAATCTTACAGTCAGGTTGCCTAGCAACAGGACATTGAGGCAGAGCCCTTGACCCTTTCACCCTGTAAACATCCTATTCAAACATCCTTTTAGCTTGCCCCACCTTATGCAAATAACAGCTTCTTGCTCCCCCCACCCTGCAGGAACTATATAAACCCTCTTGGAGAAAAATAAAGTGGCACCTTGATCAGAATCTAGACTTGGTGTATTTCCTTTGTATCTCCTGTCCCTATCATTCCGTCCTTAGGGTGGTCGAGAACCCATTGAAGCCCTGCAGGTGGGGCAACTGGTACCCCACATGGATGAAACCACCTCTTGAGGATTTGGATCGTCATCTCCCGGAGGAAGATCAAGGCCTTAGTGAAGTTGTTGGATCCTCCTGAAATCACCCGGTTCAGGACGGGATCCCGGAGGAGAGAGGAGACGACGCAGGTAAGAAAGTGATGAGCCATGGGACAGGCAATTTTGTCACAAGTTTTATTTCTTTCTGGCCTAAATGAGCCCCTCAAGATACAAGGAACTAGGGTAAAGAAAAAAGACCTTAAAGCCTTTGTTGATTATTGATGACATTCTCAGGGTCTATAAATATTTCCCTGACATACAAAAGCTTATTAATATAGGAGAAAAAAATCTTCAAAGAAGCCTTTTGCTCCCCCTCTACCTGCCTTAAGACAAACTCCCCCCCCCAGCACTTTCTGGTCTGCCTTCAGTCTGTCCCTCGGTTCACGACCTGAGCTCTATGGAAGAGGGGATGCTCACGACTTTTAATCCTAACAATCCCCAAGAGTCTGATCCTGCCCATCCTCATCCCTCTGTTAATTTGACCTCTATCTCCCCTCTAGAACCCACCAAGGAGGCTTCCCTAGAGAAATGGGTGCCCTGTTACCATAATCCTGACTGACCCCCTGCAAAAATCTCCCCTTAACACAGGAGTCCTTGGGCCCTTTTTTACTACCTCAAAAATCTCTGGCAGTTCCCCCTTCCACAATGCCCCCTGCCTATGTTTCTCTGTCTTCCCATTTTTGTGGGCCCATTCTTGATGGGTTGGCTCCCCCTGTCCCAGATCTCAGCTCACTGCGACGGGCCCTCCAGGCTCGTAGGGAACATGTTGAGCTTTTAAGGGAATTGAAAACTCTTGACAAAGAATTTAAAGACCTTGCCCTTGAAGTGGTGGCTCCTGGTCCGCTAAAACCATCTCAAAAATCTAGTAAATCTAAGAGTAAGCCTCAGCCTGTCCTGGCATTTCCTGTTACCAGAAGGCAGACCTCTGGGGACTCATCTGAGGCTGCCACCCAGAGCGGCCCCTCAGGGTGTTTGGAAGATCAAAATGAGGAGGGGGAGGAGGGGGAGTTGGAGGAGGAGGAGAAGCCTTCACCAGAGGACCCCCCACCAGGACAGACTTATTCACAATTTAAATTTCTGCCTTGTTGAAAAGCTGAAATCCGCCTGTGCTCAGTATGGTCCTATGGCTCCTTTTACATTAACCTAGGTGGAAAACCAGAGCGAATATTGGTTGACCCCTAATGACTGGTATTTTCTTGCCCATGAGGCTCTTTCTGGGGGTGACTTTATCTTCTGGAAAATAGAATTTACAGAAAATTGTCAAGAATTTGCTCAAAAAAATATTGAACAGGCGTGCTCAAAAACTTGGACACTAAAGAAACTCCTCGGCAAGCCCCCTTATGATACAAACGCAGCACAGGCAAAATTCCCTCCTGGCCTCCTGGCCCAGATTCAAAATGCAGAAGTCCAGGCATGGAAACGCCTTCCCCAAAAGGGTTCGGCTACCACCTCATTAGCAAAGATTTGTCAGGGCCCTGATGAAACTTTTAGTGAATTTGTCTCTCGCTTAAATGATGCAACTGAGAGACTTTTTGGGCCGAACGAACACGAAAGTCCTTTGTTAAACACTTGGCCTTTGAAAATGCAAACCCAGCCTGCCAGGAAGTCCTCTGCCCTCATAAAAACAGAGCAGACCTCTCTGAATATGTGACACTCTGTTCAGGTGTTGGCGCCACCCATGCCATGGGATTAGCTATAGGTGCTGCCCTCAGGGCTTCACAACATCCTGGAGCCTGCACCTGTTACTTCTGTAAACAACCCGGACATTTCGCTAGGGAATGTCCCCAGAAAGGTAACAGCCTCGCACGCTTAGCCCAGCCTTCTCAGGAGGCTGCCTCTATAAGGCCCCTGCCTTCCACTCTCTGCCCTCGCTGCAACAAGGGCCGTCATTGGGCTACAGAATGCAGGTCAAAAATCAATTATCTCGGTCAGCCTCTTCCTCCGTGGGTGCTGGGAAACTTCCAAAGGGGCCAGCCCCTGGCCACCATGCCTCCAAGAGTGCACCCTGGGACCTTGAGGTCCGCTCACCTCTTGCCTCCCCAGTCACAACAAATTCTCCTGCCTTCCGGAGAGCAACTCCAGGCAGTGCCGGATTGGACTTGTGTGCCGCCGCTGAAACAGTATTAAACTCCCTTGAAGGGGCTCAGGTCATCTCTACAGGGGTGGCAGGGCCCTTACCTCCTAATGTTTGCATGCTTGTCCTTGGCCGTGCTTCTGTGGCCCTCCGAGGGGTCCAGGTCTACCCTGGCATAATAGATAGTGATTTCTCAGGTGAAATTAAGATTCTGGCCACTGTTGAAAACGGCATGGTCACAATTCCTCAAGGTATGTGCTTGGCACAGCTAGTACTCTACCCTCCTCTGTCTGTGATAATCCCTCAATTACAAACACCCCTCAGGGGTCAGCTGGATTGGGCTCCTCGGACGCCTACTGGGTCCAGCCTGTTACTCAGGATCACCGTACTCTCACCCTTACTATAGAGGGAAAGAAGTTTCAGGGTATCTTGGATACAGGGGCAGATAACACAGTCATTTTGTTATGCCCAGATTGTGACCCCAAAGATTCCACCACAGACCTTAGGTACAGAATGCAATAGCATGCTTTATTTCTATTTGTTTACAAGCTGCGGGCAGGGAAGCTTGATCCAAAGCACTCACTCATAGTAACTGTGAGGCCAGGAGGAACTTGCTTTTTCTTTGTGTGGCTAGCATTTTAAAGGCAAAATCCACAAGCCCTTCAGGGGGTTTGGGGGAGTTTTGCACGGGTGCAACTCAAATTGCTTTATTTTTATCTCTGTTCTCTTTTAATTGGGTGAGGGTATGTAACCTTTGAATTTACTGGTTGGTGGTTACAATTTATTACTTTGGGGGCAGTCCAGCACAAGTTCCAGGCTTTGTCCTTGAGCCACCATGGGGGCTGGCTGGCCAAGCACGTACTGCACATAAGTTGGTGAGGGGCCCCAGACAGTAAACATCTGGCTGAACTTTGAGCAGTCTATTGTTCATGGCCCTCCCAGAAACTGCTTGCTCAAGTCTCAGGAAACTGAAATTGAGGCCTGATCTCTGAGAGAAGACTGAGCAGCCTGTTATGGCATCTGCTTGGTCCTTTTATTCCCCCCTTGAGTTGTATATCTTCTCCAATCATGGAGATGTTGCTTTTGGTAAAAGACTTTATCATCAGGGTAGTAGATCATATCAGAAACTAATTGGAACAGAACATAAGAGTTTTTTTCATTATCAGTGGCAAAATGAGCTTTTCCTTATTCAGTTTTTGCCATCTTTAAGTGTGTCATGGTTTCAGAAGTGGATATTGGAATTCTAGCATCCTCAGTTTAGTGGTACCCAGACAGGAATCTTCATTTAGTTAAGACACCAGGGATATAAGAGCCAACAGCAATTAGCAGAAGCACAAGGGCCAAAAGCCTTGTGATGGCTGACAGTTTCTTATCCTCAAGGAACTTGGAACTTTATCTCAGGTTCCCTATGACAAGAAATTCCCTTTTGATCTAACATTCCAAGGGGGAGGGGCAAGGGCAATGATTTCTCTTCTGTAATTACTTCCTGCTGACATTGGGACATTGTTGTCAGGACCATGGAAAGCCAGAATGTTAGTCAAAGACAAGAGGGAACGTTTTATTGACCAGCTGAAGAGATGGTATGCGTATCGGCTGAATTGGTCCATATCAGCTTTCAGCAAGTTCAGGGCTCACAGTCATTTGAAGTAGGTTGTCACCAGCAAATGATGCTTGGATGTATCTGTCAGCCAAGTAGAAACCTGTTGAGACAGATAGAAACTAGGAACAGAAGTTAAAACTTATGAACTTATTTGGAACTTTTAGACCCATAGTCTTAGTAATTGTAGTATTATCAATTTGCCCTGAAATCCATAGTGTCTTTTCTATCTAAAGAGCCAAGTATAGATTGGACTGAAATTTCTTTGGCCCAATGAAAAGCATCTGTAAGTCTGTATTTAGAACCTGTTTATTTATTTATTTATTTATTTATTTTTTGGTTTTTCAAGACAGGGTTTCTCTGTGTAGCTTTGTGCCTTTCCTGGAACTCACTTTGGAGACCAGGCTGGCCTCAAACTCATAGAGATCCACCTGGCTCTGCCTCCCAATACTGGAAATAAAGGTGTGCGCCACCACCGCCTGGCCTTTTTATCTTTTTTAAAGAGACTTGTAGCTAGAGTTTTCCTGCCTGGCCCACAGTCAGGACAAATCTCTCTCACCTGCCAGTCCCACAGCCACTCAGACCCGACCAAGTAAACACAGAGACTTATATTGGTTACAAACTGTATGGCTGTGGCAGGCTTCTTGCTAACTGTTCTTATAGCTTAAATTAATCCATTTCTATAAATCTATACCCTGCCACATGGCTCGTGGCTTACCAGCATCTTCACATGCTGTTGGTCATCGTGGCAGCTACCAATGTCTCTCAGCCTTCCATTTTCCAGCTTTATTCTCCTCCTTATTAGCTTTATTCTCTTTATTCTCTTTAATTAATTAATCCATTGATCAATCAATTACTAAGCTGACAAAGGTATTGCTAGCCCAGTCATCAATGTCATCAAAGATCTGAGAAGGATAAACTCTACCTGAGTGCAGACTTTTAAATCTATTTACAAACAACAGAGACTATCCATTACCCAGACTGCCATCATCCCAGGCTCCTATAGTCTTCATAGTGTTGGCAGGACAGGTGTCAGGACAGCATCAGTCTTGGCTGCTGGGCCCATAATGTGAAATTCTCCCTGTGGAGGAGAAAGATTGATCTTATCTTGTCAGTGTCTCATTTGTCCATTCTTCTATGCCAGATCCCTGGCAGCAGGTGTAGAGTCAGAGCGTCTTGCCCAGTGGTCGGTGTTGTCCGCAATTCAGGTGGCATCTTCTTGTTGTTGTTCCATATCTTCTTTGGAGACCTTGGGAGTCATTGCTAGGAGCTGGGGAGCTTGGAGTCTCTGTTTGCTATAGTAAGCTTTTTATCAAATAATGTAAATGCCATATTCATCAGATCTTTGACAGGTTTGAGGACCATTATCTATTAAATGTATCTGAGCCAAATTTAGGCCTAATCTTGGAAATATCTCTAAGTTTGGTAACAATAATCAGGCCAATTTGTTCTCCTATAGATATATTAGTCAAATATACCTTTCAGTTTTTTTATTTAAATAGAACAGTTTATGCTTTAAACTAGTATCTGAATAGCCAGATGACTAGTATTAACTTGTATTCCTTAACACAAAGGACATGCAAACTCAGACATTCAAAACCAAACATACATGTGGCCACATTTTTCATTCATACCTGTAGAATAGACAGACATTTTTACAACTATGACCCTTTGGAGTCTCAATGTAACAGCAGAATAGCAAGACAAAGAAATCTGAAACATGTTTCATTTTTTTATATATCTCAAGTCATTTTTTAAATCATTATTTAAGCCTTTTTATCCTCAGACCTTTATACCTTGCTTTTACATATTTTAATAACTTGCATTTTACATATTTTTTAAAACATTTTTTTTATTTTTATATCTAAAACCTTTATATCTTATATCCTATATAAATTTTATTTAAATCTCATAATTTATTTAAACTTTAAAGTTAAACCTTAAAGTTTTATGTTTTTATATCTCAAACTATTTATTTAGACCCCAAATATCATATATTTAAACCCTCATGACATGCTTAAGCCTTTAAATTTTTATATCTTAAACTGCTTTTTCAAACCAAAAAATCATTTATTTAAACATTTATCCTCATATCTCAAACATTCATATTTTCATAAAAACATTATATTTTAAAACTTTTTTTTATCTTAACCAACATAATTTGAAACCAATTTTCTTAAATGATGGCAAGTATTTGTAACCCACTGAACTCAAATGACCAAAACCCATGTAAATTTTTATTTTTCCTGTGGAAACAAAAGCATAATTTTCCCAGTATCTTGAACTGGTAATTTAACATTTCTTTTCAAGCAATACCAGGACAGAGAAGGGTTAACAAGAGAAGCGGCTGGCCAGCAGAAAAGACCTTGAAGTTATCACAGTAAAGGAAGGGAGGGGGAGCAGTGGACATAGAGCCTGTCCTTGGCTGCCAGTGTTCCTGAAAAAAAAGTTTTTGTTAACTCCTCTGACTAAAGTCAGATTCTCTGCTCAATGTTCACACAGTTTTTGTCAATTGCAGGTAGTCCCCATTGCCTTGTCCAAAGCTCCCATCTTTGCCCGCCTGTACCAAGAGCATGCACCCCCACCCTCCTGAGAGCAGCCAGCTGGCTGCAGTCCTGATAGCAAGAGAGCTACTGAGGGAGGTAAGTGGCCTTTGCTATGCCTCTCTCTCCTCCTTTTCCTCTAGGAAAATAAGGGAGGTTAGTAGACAGAAACAAATAACATTTACACAGACAATCCAAGTACCGGTACATCAGCACTGAGACGATGGCCTCATTCACAGCTAGTGAGCCCCTCTTGCAGTATGCAAGCCCCACCTGGCAGGAGCTACCTGTTTATCTCAGTTCAGTCGGAGAGTGGGGGTGGGGGACCCAGTTCCCTCTATTGTGGCCCGCACATCCTTTCAGTGGGCTAGGCAAAGGTCTAGTGGAGATGAAGGGAACTGTCCCATAGCCCCGTCACAGTCAAGTCAACAATGAGAACAATTAACATATTTCACATAAGACCAAGGGCACACGAAAAAAAAAAACTTTGCCCCAACGAGACAACCAACAAAGCTCCAAGAACAATGACAGCCTGATGTGCTCTGCGGGGGGTGGGGGGTTGGGGGGTGGGGGGTGGGGTAACTCTCCAGGCTCAATCACACCAAAAGCAATCCAGACTCCGGGATCTCTGTCCTTGATCAAACAGACATCAGGGGCTTCCACATCCCTGTCAGACATCCACCTTTTTTTCTTGGAAGAGAAGGAGAGAGTAAAGTAACAATGATCACAACAAAATATACAAAAAAAAAACCCACAAAATGGCTCTGACAAATTCCCAGGACAAAATACAAAGTGGCACTTCCTCCCACCATGGGGGAAGATACCCAAAGATGCTCCTAAACCAAATGGTCACCTCTGAGGTGGCCTCAAATGGCTCGGGACCAAGAGGTCTCTTGCCCAAATCAGGGAATGAGACGTCTCTCTTTCGCTCCCAGGATCACTGTCTGGAAACGTCTGTCCCAGTGAGAGCCTGCAAAGTACAAATCGAGCCTACAAAGTACAAATCGATGGACTGGTACAAAACAAAAGTAACATGACAGACACAGACAAGACAGAGAGCGCTCTTACCGGTAGATGTCAATAAACCTCTGGACACTTGAGGGTCCTGGTGGGGTCTCTGGGGTTTCCCGGCCAATTCACTAAATGTTGTGCCCAGATTGGGACCCCAAAGACTTCACCACAGACCTTAGGTACAGAATGCAATAGCATGCTTTATTTCTGTTTGTTTACAAGCCGCAGGCAGGGAAGCTCGATCCAAAGCACTCACTTGTAGTCATGAGGCCAGGAGGAACTTGCTTTTTCTTTGTGTGGCTAGCTTTTTAAAGGCAAAATCCACAAGCCCTTCAGGGGTGTTGAGGGAGTTTTGCCCGGGTGCAACTTGGATTGGTTTATTTTTATCTCTGTTCTCTTTTAATTGGGTGAGGTTATGTAACCTTTGAATTTACTGGTTGGTGGTTACAATTTATTACTTTGTGAACTTTAATATTTAGTACCTATGGTAGTCTGGATGAAATTTTCCTCCATAAGCTCATAGGGGTTGGCACTATAGAAGGTGTGGCTTTATTGGAGGAAGTGTGTCACTGTGGAGGTGGGCTTTGAGATCTCATATATGTTTAAACTATGTCCAGTCTCCCAGATTACCTGTAGGTCATGGTGTAAATGCCCAGCTCCTTTTCCAGCACCATGTCTGCCTACATGCTGCTATGTTCACCATGGTGATAATGGACTAAACCTCTAAAAATGTAAGCCATGCCAATTAAATATTTTTCCTTTGTAAGAGTTGCCATGTTCATGGTTTCTCTTCACAACAATAGAAACCCTAACTTACTTGATTCATTAGTCTTTAGGGAGGAAATAATTTTGAGAAACACTGCTAATTTTTCTTTTTTGATAGAATCATATTATCTATAGGCTTATGTGATTTCTCTTCATGTTTTATTAATTGAAATCCTAGTAATCCACTATAGTCATTCTTTATTTCACCTTGCATATAACAATAGGTATTTAACTCAAAGTGTTGATAGCCTACTAAATAATAGTAAAATTGTTTATCAACAATCTCCTTCTATTTTGATTCTAGTAAAATTAAAAATAGAGGGATATTCCAAAAATTTCAATACAATACTTGGAAATTTTCCAGCTATTTTAGAAAAATATTCTTAAGAATTCATTGGGTTACTGGTAGCTGGAATATTTAATTTATAGGTATTGTGTAAGCTTCCCAGTTGGAGTCTTAGCATTAAAACAAAATCTAGAAATACCTCAATTTACAAATAAATTAGTTAAAATGTTTCTAAATTAGAAGAAGTTCAAGAAAAATGGATATTAATTTCATAGAATGTTTGGATGGAGGGGAAACAACCTAGGAATGTAAAGAGTATAAATTTTCTCCCACTTACAGATCTTCTGAAGTTTAAGGAACTATAAAGACCATTGTTTGACTGATCCCTCCTGTTCAGAAAACTGTCATTCTTTGAATAATGGGCCAATGGTATAGAATGAAATGTTTTCTGGGATTTGTTTAAAAGTATTCAATAGATATTATCCATTAAACTATACAGTGTGAGGATTATTCTAGTTGGAGCTTTCTAATGAGACCTTGTCTCAAACAACAAAGCAAAATATATTAAACTATATGTGTGTGTGTGTGTGTGTGTGTGTGTGTGTGTGTGTGTCTGAGTGTATGTGTGTCTGTGTCTGTGTTTATTGAGGAATATCTTACAATCATATTCCCTTCATAGACCAAAATGTCTTGAATTCAAGGAGAACTGCTTGGCTCTGCTACCATACTAAGCTATATTTATTTCTGAGAATGATATGACAGGGACCAGTGGCTGACACCTGAAATGATTTTAAGAGATATTGTCCTGAACAATGAGACCTTTGCAGAGGTTAAGATGGGACATTTCAATTCATTTTGGAAAATGATTTCAGGATGAGACAATACAAATCAGAATTGAAATTTTATTTTGAGACAGGGTTTCTACGTGTATCTCTAGCTGTCCGTGAACTCAGAATATAGATGAGATTGGCACCAAACTCCCATAACTCTGCCTACCTCTGCTGCCCAAGTATTGGAATAAAAGTCATGGGCCACATCATCCAATTGTAATTTTATTATTTATTTGCTTATGACTGTTTTTATCTGTGTCCTAATTTATATGGGGATAGGTATTCATGTGTTTTGTGGTTTAGGTATAATAGAGAACATTTTGCTTGTTGGTCTTTTCCCTTTAGCATGTTTGAGACAGTGTCCTTTGTTTACTATCACATGTAAATAACCTTGCAAGATTTCTTCTGTCTACCTTTTATCTTGCCTTAAAATTACTGGATTAGAAGCATGCATTGTGGGAACTGTTTTTATAAGACAGAAGTAAAGGAATAGTTGCAAGGTGAGTACTTTATTTGTCAAACCTTTTTAACAGCCCTGAAGTTTATTGAGTAGAAATTTTTGAGTGCGTGTGTTTTGAGATATGGTCTGACATTCTAACCCTGTCTTGCCTTGAACTCACTAAGTAGTAGATAGGCTAGGCCTGGAACTTGAAGAGATCCACCAGTTTCTGCTTCATGTGTCCAGACTTGGAAAAAAAGAGACTTTTTAAAATGTATTTAACACAGATATTGGTAGGAAGTAGGGACTTTGGGAAAGTGTCATTTTGTGAGGGAGAGCTACACTTAATTAATACAGAGCCTTGTTACAATTTTGGGGACATTGTAAGTTCCAGTTCAGTGATTTTTTTGGGAGCTCCTCTCTTTTTCTGTGTTTCTCTCTCTTCTCTGTGTCTCTCTGCCTCTCTGTCTCTGTCTCTTCTTTTTTTAATACCAAAAGGAGTAGAAGTAGCAAGCCAGAGACATATAAGAAACATTTCATGGACAGAGCTATCTAAGCCCTTTGAGAATGAAGCCACACCTGTCTGAAACAGAGCTACAGAATTTGTTGATTTTCCACACTGTGTCCACATTTCAATCTTTATTTTTTATTTTTTTTTATTCTTTTGTCATTCAATACACCCCTACTGCAGTTTTCCCTCCCTCTACTTCTCTGCATCCTCTCCATTTCTTCCTTTTTCACCGGATCCACTCCTCCTCCTTTTCCCTTCAGAATAGAGCAGATATCCCAGTGTTATCAATCAATCCCTGCAGAACAAGTGACAAAAAGACTAGGCAGAAACCCTCATATCAAAGCTGGATGAAACAAGCTAGTAGAAGTTAAAGGATTTCAAGAGCAGACAAAAATGTCAGAGACACACCACCCACATCTACTGTGAGGAGTTACACAAAGACACCAAGCTTTACAAGGGTAACACATATGTAGAGGAACTGGTGTGGACCCATGTAGGTAGTAAATGCTGTTTCAGTCTCTGTGAGCCCCTGTGAGCCCCTGTGAGCTCTGCTTAGTAGATTATCTGGGCTATGTTCTCTTCTGTTCTTTTATTTAAGAATTTTTTTTGAAAATCCTTTCTGGGATTTGACCTGAGATTTTTCTCCTTCTATTCCTATTATTCTTAGGTTTGGTCTTTTAATAGTGTTGCAGATTTCCTGGATCTTATGTTTCAGTAAATCTTTCAATTTAACATTTTAGTTAATCAATATATCCATATTTTCTGTCATAATTTTAAAGCCTGTAATTCTCTATTCTATGTCTTGTATTCTTTTGGTGAAGCTTGCCTCTGTAGTTCCTGTTAGAATACCTAGATTTTCATTTCTAGAATATCTTCAGTTTGCATTTAATTGTTTTTATTTCCATGATCAGTTTTTGAAGAGATCATTCATTACCATCAACTGTTTGTTTGTCTTTGG
The DNA here is from genome assembly GCF_949786415.1 of Peromyscus eremicus. Taxonomy (NCBI): domain Eukaryota; kingdom Metazoa; phylum Chordata; class Mammalia; order Rodentia; family Cricetidae; genus Peromyscus; species Peromyscus eremicus. The sequence continues at coordinate 1,378,220 of NW_026734289.1, forward strand.
TTTTCTTTAAGGGAAATTTTAATTTTTTCCAATATTAAATTTATCCTTTCTCTGCTTTCTTTAAACATATTCATTCATTTCCTTTTTAAAAACTCCTTATAAAGTTTGTCTTAATTGTCCTTCACCTGTGATGGAATATCCAGGGCTTGCTGTAGTAGAATAGCAGGAATCTGGTAGTGAAATATTGCTCCAGCTGTTGTTGATTATGTTCTTATTCTGGTGTCCAGGTATCTGGATTTGAGGTGATTGTGGCTCTGGGTGCTGATTTCTCAGTTTGTCTATTTTGGATGTGTTTTTTATTCCTTGGTTTCTATTTGTTCTTTGTTCTTCTCTTCTTTGTGGTCTATGATTGAACAGGGGTTCTCATCCCAAGTTGTGGCCTTGAAATCTTGCAGTGTTATGTTTTTGTTCCAGCAGAGGGTATCTGCCTAAGTTTCAGGATGACCAAAGGGAGCAGAAGAGGAAGTTTGGGGACAGGGTTGAGGTGGCATTGAGAAAGTAGGGGAGTTCTATGGGCAGGTGGCCTGCATAGACATCTGGAAGATTGTGTGTCCTTTGTTAGAGAAAGGATTCAACCCAATTATGAGGCAACAACACAGAGATGAAGAGAGAAGTGGGATTGAGGATATTGTTAGGGGATTATTGAAAGAATGCAGGATGTCCAAAAGTGAGCAGGTTACATGGATTTCTGGTGGCTGGCATTGCCTCTGGTCCAACAGGGAATCTCTACCTCAGGTTGTCTACCTGTTCTTCTGGCTGGTGTGGCTTGCCTTTGAGCAGAGGATATCCATCCAATTTGGAGTGGGGACATGGGTTTGGGTGTGGCAGCTGTATGTTTGGTGGAGGATTGTGTCTGTGGTTATGTGGGGATGGTGGAAGTTTCATGGGCTGGTGGCCTGGCTACCTAATCTTCTGGCTGGTGTGACATGCACATGAGCCAGGGATGTCTGCATGTGTTGGGTCCAGGAACACAGTAACATTCCTTTTTCTCTGAATGGGAATATATACTGTGCCATTATTTGTTGGAAATCCTTGTCTCTTGATTTGTACAAGATGTGACAGGCAAGAGATTATTTTGAGTGTCAAAAGAAACTGGACATTTGAGCTGTTTGGGGCTGATACAGACTATGAGGATCATTGTACTAAGATTAAATGCATTTCCCTTTTTCTTTTTCTCTTGGTATTTATTCTTCTCTCATACAATACATGCTAACTTGCAGCTTCCTTCCCCTTTCTCCACTCCTTCTAGTCACCACTCTGAAATCCTCATTCCTCCAAATCCACTGCTACCCTGTTTTCCTTCAGGAAATAGTAGGCCTCCCAGGGATATCAACCAAACACATCATAACAAGGTGAAGTAAGGCTAGGAACAAACCCTCATATCAAGGCTGGAGAAGGTAACCCAATAGGAGGAAAGGGGTCCCAAGAGCAAGCAAAAGAGCCAGACACCAGGACTCCTACAGTTATGTCTCACAAACACACCAAGCTAAACAACCATAGAATGTATGCAGATGACCTGGCACAGAACCATACAGGCTTCATGACTGCCACTTCAATTTCTCTGAACCCCTACGCACCCTGCTTTATTGATACTATGGGCCAAGATTTCCTTGTTTTCACAACCCTTCTGTATCCTACAATATTCATTCTCTCCTTCCACAGGATTCTTAGAGCTCATCCTCATGTTTGGGTAAGGATCTCTGCATGTGTTCCCATCATCTACTGAAAGAAGCCTCTCTGATGACAATTAGGTTGGGAACACATTTTTGATTATAACAGAATATAGTTATAGATCATCTCATTGTATTTTCCTTGGTCTGTTGTACTTTGTCCTTTCCTAGTTTTCTGGACCATCCTATTGCAACTCCTATCCATCTAGGCTTTGTAAGCCCTGAGCCTCCTTTAATAGCTTGGGCATCATTTTAGACTAGTCATTCATTGGTTAGACACTCTGAGCCACCATTGCTCCAGCATATCTTTCAGGCAAGACAAGTGTTAGCTGAGTGTTTTGTGTCTAACTTGGTGTCCCGATACTACCACTGGAAGTGTTGTGTGGTTAGAGAAGATGGTTGGTTCAGCCTCTGTATTCTTTTTGTTTGTTTGTTTGTTTTTTCTCTGTGTAGCTTTTGGAGCCTGTTCTAGAACTCAACTTTTAGAGAAACCTGGAATCAAAATCACAGAGATCTGCCTGCCTCTGCCTTCTGAGTACTGGCATTAAAGGTATGTGCTATCACTACCCAGCCAGCCTCTGAATTCTTGATAACTAGGACTCTTCACTAGGGTAACCCTATTAAATCCCATGAAGTTTGCACTGCACTGTGTCCATGTCTCCTGCTAAAATCTCCCCTAATCCAGTTATCTCTCCCTGTCTTCTTCTCTGTCCCTTCCTTACTCACCTGACCAATCCTGTTCCCATCTCCAATTGTCTTCAGTGCACCCACAAAATCTATTCTATATACTTCTCCCAGTGAGATTCATGCATATACCCTAGAGCTGCTCTTCTTACTTAGCCTCTAAGCATCTGTGGATTGTACTGTGATTAACTATGTTTATTGTGAGTGTACTTTACTTAACAGCTAATTTTCATGTATCAGTGAGTACAACATGTTTGTCTATCTGCTTCTGGGTTTTCTCACAAAAGATAATAAAGAACTCTAGAAACTAAACAACAAACCAAATAATGCAATTATAATGGAGTATACCTCTAAATAGAATTCTCAGTAGAAGAATCTAAAGTGGCTGAGAAATACTTGAAAAAATGTTCAACATCTTAGCCATCAGGCAAATGTATATTGAAACGACTCTGAGCTTTCGTCTTACACTTGTAAGACTGGCTAAGATCAATAACACAAGTGACAGCAAATGTTAGAAAGGATATGGAACAAGAGAATTCATTGCTGTCACAGGTTCAAATTTTTACAGGCACTGTGGAAATCAATATGATATCCTCAGATAATTGGGAATCAAGCTACCTCAAGATCCAGTTATACCACTTTGTGCATATACCCAATGTTACTCTTCCATCTTACCACAAGGACAATTGCTCATCTAGGTTCTATCTCTCTTGGACCTGATTACATAGACTATTCTGGCATTCTACTCAGAGGCAGATATACCTATACCTGGCTTTGGAGTGTTGGGATTAAAGTCGTTAGCCAATAGCTTGTCTATCTTATTTCTTCTTTGTAGTTAGTTCATACAATTTCTCTCATTGCCCTGCCAGCAGGGCTTCAATGGGTTCTCAACCACCCTAAGGACGGAATGATAAGGACAGGAGATATAAAGGAAATACACCAAGTCTAGATTCTGTTCAAGGTGCAACTTTATTTTTCTCCAAGAGGGTTTATATAGTTACTGCAGGGTGGGGGAAGCAAGAAGCTGTTATTTGCATAAGGTGGGGCAAGCTAACAGGATGTTTGTATAGGATGTTTTCAAGGTAAAGGGTCAAGGGCTCTGCCTCAATGTCCTGTTGCTAGGCAACCTGACTATAAGATGATCTAGTTGCCTGTCCTTAGAGATTCTGTCCTTGTCCTTGACATCTCCCCCTTCTTAGTAATATATCTAAGGGCCAACATAAACCAGGTTTGAATGGTCTAAAAGGAGGGCTCTGAAATAGGCTTTGCATGGAGGATTACAGAGGCCCTATCCCTCTAAAGGTTGAGAAAAAAGAGTCCAACAGGGAATGTCTATCCAGACTCAAGCACTACAGGCATCCCCATAGTGTGTCAATCAATGGACCGTGCAGTTTTTTGAGGGAGCAGAAATGGGTAAGCGCAAGGTTGCTACTGCACAACCGCTATGCAACAGGTCTTATAATCCAGGTTCTTGGGATTTTGGTGTACCATGGTCCCCAGCGTGTGCAGTCCCAGCTGCACTCCAATCATGCCTTGAGCGAGCCTTTTTCTCACACACAGTTGCAGTCTTCCCCGAGTGAAGGGGTCTGTGTGGGGCATCTCTCATCAGACAAAATTTCAACCCTGGAGTCCTGCATATCAAAGCAGTGGTCATAAACCTGGATCTGCCTGGCCAGTGGGTCTGTTATTTGGCTTCGGATGAACTGAGTGAGCCAGGAAATTGCCCATGGCCCAAAGGCAAGGACCAAAAGCAGGCCTACAATAGGTCCTAGGAGAGAGGAAAAAAGGGTTGTTATCTAAGGGGAGTTGGAAAACCAATTCTGGAACCATGCAAGCTCTTGTTCTCCTCTTCTTTTTCTCCTTTTCTAGTCCTTTTCTGACCTTCACTATACTGTCCCTGACTACTCGGGTGTGGTCTGTAAAGAAGCAAAATTCTTCTTTGAGCGAAGTACAAAGTCCACCCTGTTGTAGAAAGAGGAGATCCAGGCCTCTTCTGTTCTGTAAAACTACCTCAGCTAGGGAGGAAAGGGATGACTTGAAGGCAGAAATTCCCTGTTCAATTTGGGCAATATCCTTGTCTATGGACAGTCGAAGTTCAGAGTAATGTTGGTGGGACAGGACCAGAGAGGCAATTCCTGTGCCTGTTTCCATTGCTCCAACCCCCAAAAGGACTGCTAAGGTAATGGCAGTAACAGGCTCCCGTCAAGGCAGTCGTCTCAGTGTGGCTTCTCTTCCTAGAGATCTAGGAATTGATCTGAGGAACAATAGGTTAGTCAAAGTGGAAGGGATCTAAGTGCCCTGAGGGGCATCTCTGGTGCTACCCTGTTTGCTGTGCTACCTGCCAGCCACAGGCTGTGTCAAGCTGGCCCAACATGGCTATGACCACCTATGACACCAAGGCCAGCAAGTCCGACAAGTCTTTCTGACACCTTGGATGAAAATTCAGCACTGCCCTTGGAAAACATGACCCCTGCTGTCAGACTGGATTTGTGACAAGCAGTGTCACAGCCCAGAACATGATTGACTATGGGACTTGTATACTGTGTGAAAGGTCTCAAACACAGTTTGCTGTAAAGTTTGCAATGTCCCCCCACAGGAACTCTGAGCAAAGTGATAAAAGAGCTAAAGGCCTGGTGGGTGTTGCTGTGGATGAGGACAACAGCCTGGAGGGCTTGCCTGAGGGACAGCATTTGAAACAGAATTAGTTTCCTCCGGAGAGGGGCTATCTCTCCTGGGCAGATCAGGTATATTTACAGCTCTAACCAGGCGTTATGGTAACCATCTGGGAGCAGAGTATATCTAGTCAAGAATGCAGGCCGAATCTTGTCCCCATATAAGGACCGGGTCGAGGCCCTTCCAACGCCCAATGAGGGGATCTCGCCACATGGCTAGTGGCCAGGTGGCATCTGGAGAAGGGTGCCAGTGCCTGTCAACAGCAGAGTGCCATGCAGCATCTAAGGTGAGGAAGCTGAGAACAAACAGAGCATGGCTCAATTGATCTCTGGGGGAGGTAAAATGAAGGTTAGTAGACTTGAAGAGAGCCAACAAGGTCTTTAGGGTCTGGTGGGCTCCTTTTATTATGCCCTGTCCCTGGGAATTGTATGGTATCCCTGTGGTATGAATAATTTGTAGACTATCACAAAATGTTTGAAGCCTGTGTTGGTATAAGCAGGGCCATTGTCTGTCTTTATCTTAGCTGGTTTTCCCAAGGCAGAAAAGGCAAGAATCAGGTGAGAAAAAACATCCTTGTGTGGCTTCCCCAGCATGAGGAGAGGTGAAGATAAAGCCACTAAAAGTATCTATAGAGACATGGGGCAATGAGTAACATCTGTCTGCCACATTTGGTTGGGAAGGAGGCCTTGAGGGTTGACTCCCAAGTGTGGGGCAGGGTGAGAAACAACACAAGAGGGACGTTGTTTGACAATTTCTCCGGCCTGTTGTTTAGAGATCTTAAAAAAGTCAGAGGGCCTGGGAATTTAAATAGTGGATCTTATGGGCAGTTTGTGCCTGTAGGACTGAGCCGACCATGACAGGGAAAGTCAGCCTGGTGGCAGCATCGGCCTGTGCATTGCCATCGGTTAACGGTCCAGGAAGATCACTATGGGCTCTAATATGGCCTATAAAATTGGGTGTTGGCAAGTCAGGATAAGCTGTTGAATCTGGGAGAAAAGTGGGGTGGTGTTGGAGGTAGGCCTTATGGCTGGAGAAGTTTCTGGCAAGGGGATGGAAAAGGCAATATAGGCACTATCTGTATAGATATTAATAGGTTGATCAGAATAATTCTGAAAAACCTTTAAAATTTCTGAAAGTTCAACCAACTGTGCTGACGGGAAAGGCGTTAGGAAAGAGGTAGGGCGGCCTTGGGCCACAAAGGCTGCAGCACCATTAGCGAAACCATCTTCCATCTTACCACAAGGACTATTGCTCATCTAGTTTCTATCTGTCTGGGACCTGATTACATAGACTATTCTGGCATTTAACTCAGAGGCAGATATACCTGCACCTGGCTTTAGAGTGTTGGGATTAAAGTTGTTAGCCAATAGCTTGTCTATCTTATTTCTTCTTTGTAGTTAGTTCATACAATTTCACTCATTGCCCCGTCTGCAGGGCTTCAATGGGTTCTCGACCACCCTAAGGACGGAATGATAGGGACAGAAGATACAAAAGAAATGCACCAAGTCTAGATTCTGATCAAGGTGCCACTTTATTTTTCTCCAAGAGGGTTTATATAGTTCCTGCAGGGTGGGGGGAGCAAGAAGCTGTTATTTGCATTAGGTGAGGCAGGCTAACAGGATGTTTGTATGGGATGTTTACAGGATGAAAGGGTCAAGGGCTCTGCTTCGATGTCCTGTTGCTAGGCAACCTGACTGTAAGATGATCTAGTTGCCTGTCCTTAGAGATTCTGTCCTTGTCCCTGACATGGTCAGGGCCTTGGAAGGCTAGAATGTTAGTCAAAGGTAAGGAGGCAATTTAGAGAACTCTGGTTCATTGACCAGCTGAAGAAACAGCCTTTGCATCAGTTGGATTAGTTTATATCAGCTTTCATGAAGTTCAGAGCTCATAGTCACATGGAGCAGGTTGTCATTAACAATTGATGTTTGGATGGGTCTGTCAGCAAAGTGCAAACCTGTGGAAACAGATATAAACTAGGAACAGAAATAAAAATGTATGACCTTATTTGGAAGTTTTAGACCCATATAATGCAAGCCTTTATGTCATCAGAACTTTATATTTCTCAGACCCTTGTCAGGACCATCCAACCTGTCAAACAATACCTGAATAGGGGAGTGTGGATTAAGAAGAGACAAATAGAAAAAACAGAGACATACAAGAAAGGAAAAGACATAGGATAGATTTGGGAGGACTATCACTGAATACTGTTGTATCCAGTTTATTCTACCCAGTGCTTATATACAGCTGAGCAATAGACAAGAGAGCATCTGCAAAGCATACTACATTGTTACAGACTTCTTTATCTGAAGGTTCTTTGGGTTCAAGGAGCAGTTAAGCCACTTCCCTGCAGCACAGATCTTAGAAGGTCTTATTAATAAAAAACCACAAGACAGATATTGGGGTAAAAACTGGAAGATTAGAGAGGCAGAGAGCAAGCTACTACATCTTAGCTCTATGAAATCCTGTGCCAAAAGAGAGAGTTAGCTCCTCTATGCACCCTGCATTATTACTTCCTCTCTTCAGAAACTCTCAACATAGTTACTGAATCTCAGTATGCAGAAAAAGTGGTCCTACATATTGAAACTGCAGAATTTATCCCTGATGAGTCAGAATTAACTTTGTTATTTATTCATTTACAAGACATAATCAGAAACAGGAAGTATCCCTTATATATAACTCACATCCAATATCATATGATTCTGTCAGGCCGTTTAGCACAAGAAAATGAGGAGATTGATCAACTATTGATAAGAAATGTACAGGAGGCCTCAGAGTTTCATAAAAAATCATGTCAATTGTGAGGTTTTAAAAAAGGATTTTTCCATAACCTGGAAACAAGCTAAGGAAATTATATGGAAATATCCTACTTGTTCATTTTACAATCAGACTCCACTACCCAAAGGATGTAACCTAAAGGGCACTCAGAGGAATGAAATCTGGCAGATGGATGCATTTCATTTTGTAGAACTTGGAAAATTGAAACATATGCACCACACCATTGATACCTACTCAGGATTTCCATGAGCTACTGCTCTGGGTTTCAAAAAGGTTGATTCTGTAATCCAGAAATTGCTAGAAGTTTTGGTCATCATGGGTACACCTATATATGTTAAACCTGACAATATCTAGCCTATGTCTCTGGTAAAATAAAAAGTTTTTGCTTATTACAGTATAAAACATATTACAGGTATACCACGCAATGCTACAGGAGAAACAGTCAGAGAAACATCAAATTGAACTCTAAAGGGTATGCTAAATAAACAAAAAGGAGCAACAAAATCCCCCAGAAATAGATTACGTAATGCTTTATTAACTTTGTATTTTCTCAATGCTAATGAGAAAGGAACAATAGCTGTGGAGAGACATTGGATAATAGAAAAAAAACTACAGAGTTAAATTAGCCTGTATATTTTAAGGATGTGCTGACCTCAGAATGGAAACCAGGATATATGTTACGTTGGGGATGAGGTTTTGCTTTTGTTTCTATCAGAGAAGGTAAGCTATAAATACCATCAAAATTGATAAAGGGCCAGGCAGTGGTGGCGGTGCATGCCTTTAATCCCAGCACTCAGGAGGCAGAGCCAGGCTAATCTTTGTGAGTTCAAGGCCAGCCAGGTCTACAGAGTGAGATCCAGGAAAGGCACAAAGCTACACAGAGAAACCCTGTCTTGAAAAAAACCAATAAAAAAAATTATGGGCTTGGGGATTTAGCTCAGTAGTAGAATGCTTGCCTAGCATGCATAAGGCCCTGGGTTTGATCCTCAGCTCCAGAAAAAAAATTGATAAAAATTCTATTTGAACAAGACAGACCTCTTAATTAGAAGAGGTGATAGTTCCTCAACCAACATGAACATCCAATTTAAAGTAACTTGGCCTATTACATCACACATAAAATTCATAAGTCTTCCTAAATGTTTGTTTTTGTTCTTCTCTACAAACAGTTATCACAAATGCTGTTTATATAGTCCCAGATCAATTAAAAATTAAAGCTGGCTTTGGAGTTGGATAATGATTCTCTCCTTCTTTAAAGCCAAGCATGTTGTTAAAAAGAAAATGCATAATCTCTGTATCATGTCAGAAGAATCAACTGATATGGGGCAGAAGAAAGCCAAAATTAAGGGACGATTCTATTGCCACTGTTCTCATAATACTTTGATGCTATTTTGATTCTTTAAACTTTCTTTAAAGTATGAATTTTATATCAAAATTTATATATATATGTATATTTGTAACTCAACATAAATCCAGTTACTCTGAACCTGATAGAAGAGAAAGTAAGAAGTAGTCTTGAACACATTGGCATAGGACATCACTTCCTAAATATAACACCAGTATCATAGTCACTGAGAGAAACAATCAATCAATGGGACCTCTTATACCAGAGAAGCTTTTGTAGAGAAAAGGACACAGTCAACAAGACAAAGTGACAGCCTACAAAATGGGAAAAGATCTTCACCAACCCCACATCTGACAGAGGGCTGATATCCAGAATATATAAAGAACTCAATAAATTAGACATCAAAATGCCCAACAGTCCAATTAAGAAATGGGCTATAGAGCTAAACAGAGAATTCTCAACAGAGGAAGCTCAAATGGCTGAAAGGTATTTAAGGAATTGCTCAACCTCCCTAATCAGCAAGGAAATGCAAATCACAAGGACTGTGAGATACCACATTACACCCATCAGAATGGCTAAGATCAAAAACACTGGAGAGGATGTGGAGCAAGGGAAACACTCCTACATTGTTGGTGGGAATGCAAGCTTGTACTTTTCCACTTTGGAAATGAATATGGTGATTTCTTAGAAAATTGGGACTCAATCTCTCCCAAACACAGCTATACCACTCTTGGGCATATACCCAAGGAATGCTCAGTCATACCACAAGGGCACATGCTCAGCTATGTTCATAGCAGTATTATTTGTAATAGCCAGAACCTGGAAACAACCTAGATGCCCTTCAACTGAAGAATGGATAAATAAAATGTGATACATATACACAATGGAGTACTACTCAACAGAGAAAAACAATGACATCATGAGGTTTGCAGGCAAATGGATGGATTTAGAAAAAAAATCATCCTGAGTGAGGTAACCCATACTCTGAAAGACAAATATGGTATGTATCCACTCATAGAAGGATAACAGATGTAAAACAAAGGATGACTAGAGTGCTACTCACAACTCCAGGGAGGCTACCTAGAAAATAGGACCCTAAGAAAGACACAGGGATCACCCAACAACAGAGAAATGGATGAGGTCTACATGAGCAAACTGGACCTGAGGGGAGTTAATGAAGGGCAAGTGTCGGGAGAAAGAAAGCTTAGGGGAGCAGGAGTTCCCAGCTGCATCAGGAACAGAGAGGGAGAACAAGGAAAAAGAGACCAAGATAAATGAAGACCCCATGGGAATAGGAAGAAGAAAAGTGCTAGAGAAGTCCCCAGAAATCAACAAAGATACCTCCACAATAGACTGCTGGCAATGGTCAAGAGAAAGCCCGAACTGACCTTCTCTGGTGATCAGATGGCTAAACACCCTAACTGTCATGCTAGAACTCTCCTCCAATGACTGATGGAAGTGGATGCAGACATCCATGGCCAGACCTCAGGTGGAGCTCCAGGTGTCCAATCAGTGAGAGAGAAGAGGGATTGTATGAGCAAGAGATATTGAGACCATCATTGGAAAAAGCACAGGGACAAATAGCCAAACTAGGGGAAAGACATGAACTGTGAACCAATAGCTGAGGAGCCCCCAACTGGATCTTGCCCTCTGGATAAGTGAGACAGTTGATTAGCTTAAACTCTTTAGGAGGCCCCCAGGCAGTGGGACCAGAACCTGTCCTTAGTGCATGAGCTGGTTTTTTTGGAGCCCAGAGCCTATGCTTGGACTCTTTGCTCAGCCTGGGTGAAGGGAGGAGGGGACTGGACCTGCCTCCACTGAATCTACCAGGCTGAGCTGAATCCCCAGGGGAGTCCTTGCACTGGAGCAGATGGGAATGGGTGGTGGATTAGGCTGAGAGCAAAGGGGGGGACCGGTAGTAGGGAGGACAGGGGAATAAATGGCTGATACGTAAAATTAAATTAATTATAAAATTAAAGAAAATGAAGTGCTTCTGACATCAAAATGCTAAATGAAAAAAATCAGTTTTTGCAAGCTTTGCTTACTGTGATGTCTGCCCCCAGCATGTAACAGGATCCTCTTAAACTCTGATTTTTTTTCAGTGGAAAAACTTTTACAACTCCCAAACATATTCTGTTACAGCAGTTTATTTAAAAATTTTTCTCCCATTTAAATTGGGGTGGTTCACTTCCACTCAAACAAACAGATGTTCCAAATAAGAATAGCAAGACAGAGAAAAAAATATTAGTAGCTGGACTCAATACATACTACATGAGTTATAGTAAGTCACCAAAATCGTTTATGTGCTTTTACTAAAATACAACAATGGGCACAGCTGGCATTTATTTGTTATTAGATTAGCCAGATAAGGATTAGAATTCTGAGATTGGAACAGGCAAACACAACTCTATATTTAGGATCAAACACGTTGATTTCTACCTTCCCTCTCCATCTTCTTTACTTTTAGCATCTGAAAGTGGCTAATCAATAAAGAATAGCTAGCTGGTGAGTCTTTCCAAATGGCAAAGGACAGGAGCCACGCACAATATTTGCTAATGGTCATGAAGAGAAGTGTCAATTTTTTTCAACCAATTTAAGTGATTCTCTGCTCTAAAGCATAATTTTTAGCAGTTTTGTAAGTTTAATATCTGATTCCTTTGTTTCCAGAAAGAGATGTTATCCAGAAACAGATTTGCAGCTTAGGTTATATAAATGCTAGCTTATAACCCCACACACAAAAAGAAACAAGAAAAAAAAAACAAAGTCCCACTTATGAAGGAAGTGATTTTGTAAGTCATTCCTTGTGACAGCCCCAATCTCCATGGTGTATCCCAACCCATCTTTCTCCAGGTAGAAGAAACTGACATGCAGAGAGGCTAAACTGCCAAAGACATAACCAAGATTTTCCTGGGTGTGCCTGCTGTCTTGTTCTTGTTTTGCACTCTGTTCCTCAGAACTGCATTCTAAAGCTTTACCTGTGGCTATTTCAGACCTTATTCTCCTTGGATAACCTTTCATGTAGCTCAAAAGGGCCTGTTTCATGTCCTAGGAGAGAAGAAAAAAAAATCAAAGTGACTTTTCACATCTGATAAAGTCTATTTACTTTCAAAGGAGGAAATTGGTCAAAGATCCGTTTACAGAAACCTTGTTGAAGAGGCACAGAAGTTAGAGTGATACCAACAAGTTTTCCCAGGGATCTACGTACATCAGCCCTGGAGTGAATCTCCAACATAAGATAAACTAGTGGACACATTGCCAGTCATTACTTACACGCCCACATACCTGGAATTTATGGTGCTACATTGCTCTCAGCTTTTAGGAGCCTCTTCTGACCTCCAAAGAAGGACATAGCATAAGATTGAAATTCATTGTCAAGGCAGTGAATTCAGACCCAGTTCCCCATATCTGAAAATTCCAATGGTCAGGAAATTCAAGGAAAAATACATTCGTTGAAGTGAAGCTTGTTGTATATAACACATTAGAAGAATTTAGCATGGTACTTGTTATGGCAAGACAATTTCTGGGGACACTTATTGACAGGGTGAAGTGGTTTGTGAGTCTTTGGGTGTCTCTGGGTCTTTGTAAAACTTTGACAGGGAAACACAGGTTGGGTTCAGGAGGAAGTAGGATCTCTTCTTCTGAGACAGATAAGGTGCTGTTGAACATTTCATGAAACACACATCTCACTGACTTGTGAAAACCCCTCTGTCATATAGTGCTTTCTTAATATCTTTATTGCACTGAATTATCAGGCACAGCAACTTAGAATGGGAAAAATTGATCATAGCCCACAATTCCAGGTAATAGTTCCATTTTTGGAAAATCAGGATAGGAACTCAGCTAATCATATCATATCCACAGCCAAGAGCAGAGATAAACAAATGTACTCATGCTACCTGTTTGCTTATGCTTATGCTCTAGCTTCTTCATACTTACACTACACAGGTTGCAGACAATGAAATGCTTCTGCCCATTTTAGGGAGTCTTATCTCAATTAACAATTAATAAAATCCCACAGAGACAAGTTCAAAGAAAAATCTGATCTTCATAATTCCTCATTGAGGGTCCCTCTTCCCAGGTGACTAGTTTGATTCAGTCTGATAATAAAAAATAAGAATCACACTGCCCCACCATCACTGCCAGGATTTGAGGAGATTTCTGCCTACATTCAGAGCTGTGGTCCTCAAACTGTGTGGGTCACCACCCCATTGGCGTTTGCATATCAGATATACTGCACATCAAATATTTGAATTACAATTCATAACAGTAGCAAAATTAGGACTGGAGAGATGGCACAGAGATTAAAAGCACTGCTTGCTCTTCCAAAAATTCTGAGTTCAATTCCCAGCAACCACATGGTGGCTCACAACCATCTGTAATGAGATCTGGTGCCCTCTTCTGGCCTGCAGGGATATGTGCATACAGAATACTGTATACATAATAAATAAATAAAACTTTAAAAAAAGTAGCAAAATTAAAGTTAAGAAACAACGAAACAGTTATGTTTACGGCTCACCACAATGCGAGGAACTAATGTTCATGCTATTTAAAGATTTAAAGGGTCAGAGAATTGTAAAAAAAACCATTGATCTAGAGTGTCCAGTGGAACCCGAGTGTCTATATTGCTAACTATGAAGGGGCTTGCAAAGGATTTTCCTGAATATCCTTTGCTCTAAAGGAAACTCATGTTCTGTGTGGAAGACTCCAGCTATCTGGCCATCTTTACTACCCAGTAATAGCAGACCGCTTTGAGCTACTGAACAGAGAGTACAACACCCACTACACACATGCTGATGACACAGATTTTAGTCACACTGGGCTCCATGACCATTTCACGCTCCTATGAGTGCTTGTTCCTAGACTGTATCAGCCTCTTCCTCTAGCATAACTCTGCCTAGCTGTTTCCTGTAGACTCTTTACCAGGAAGTTGTTTAACAAGTGTCCTTCTCAGTCATCATTAAGTCTGTAATGTCTTGTGGCTAAGGAGATAAGGAGATGTAGGTACTTTTTTTATTTTACATCTTTTTTTGTATTGTTTTTTTTCATTTTTCATTATTTAGAAATTTTCTCCTTACCCCACATACTGTCCACAGAGCCCCCTTCCTCCCACTACCCACCCCCATCCCTCTCTCCCAAGCCACTGCACATCCCCACATCCCCCAAATCGAGGTCTCCCATGGGCAGTCAACAGAGTCCAGAACACTGAGCCTAGGCAGATCCAACCCCCTCCACACTAAACCAAGGCTGTTCAAGGTGTCACACCACAGTCACTGGGTTCCAGAAGCCTACCCATTGACCACGGATAGATCCCTATCCCCTGTCTGGGTGCCTCCCAAACAGTTCAAGCCAAACAACCATCTTCTGTATCCAGAGGACCTAGTCCAGTCTCACGGGGGCTCCTCAGCCACCAGTCCACAGTTCATGGGTTTCCACTAGTGTGGCCAGTCACCTCACTTGAAGGTATTTATGATGAACTTTAGCATATATAAATTTCTATGATATTATTACCTTGTGTACATAAAATTTCTGTAGGAGATAAAGATTCAGTTCTACAGGTAAAGAACTGAAGGATGTTCAATCAATCAGGGAGAGAGCTCTGGGTTTGGATGGAGGGGATGCTGAAGGGCTTCCCTTGTATCCCAGGAGAGGCTCCTGCAAAGGACAACTTCACATCCAGTGTAAGGAAAGCTCTTAGCAATATCAGTTCCCATGACATCTGCAGCTCTTCCCTAGACATTCTATTGTTTCCTGGAGAGCCCTGGCATCCTCTGTGATGTCACTATGTTGTCGCAACACCCATTGTCCTTGGGAAGTTTATTCAGTGCCTTCACCGTTTCCTGATGAACATGATGGCATACTGAAGAGTCTAATTCAGAAAGAGAATGGAGAGGGTAGAGAAACCAGAGAGTGACTGAAGAAAGCTGACCTTCAGCCTCAATGTAAAACGTCAAGAAAGAAATGGTCAAGAGAATCATGTAATGAGTTCTGTGCAAGAAAAGGGAATCTTCCTTTAGGAAGTGAGCTTGTGCTGAATCTTCCAGTAATGGGGAACAGAAAGCTGGAGTCTCTGGGAACCAACAGAACATCCCTACTTGTCATGCCTCTTAAAATTCAAGGATTCCAGGATATTAACTGTTCTGGCTCAGAAGTCAGGAACTGGTAAGGCCAATGCTTTATGCTGGGAACTCTTGCTTTCATTCCTTTTGGTAGATAGGCATTGATGTGTGAACATGAGACTGACATTAAATCGGGAGGGATTAATGAGATGAGCCCATTTCAAGGCAGGACATCACTCTTCTTTAACCACAGTGGCTAACTTTAGTTACTTCCCAGCCATTCTGTGTTCCTCAGTTGTCAGTGAGGAGACTTGTTGAGTCTGGTGACCATGTTCTGCCCTTATATGTCTTCTCCATCAATAGTTATATGGATAGAGTGACCTGTCAAGATATTTGGGGAACCTCTAAATGACTGGGGTGATTGTGAACTATGGCAATTTTTTCCTGATTTTAAACCCACAGGCTTGTGGACTTTACAGCCAATTTGAATTCTGAGTCTTCAGCTGTGAATGGGCCTGAAGAAGCTATCTCCTTGGTTACTTGGAGCATGTGCTATGAGGGCAGAGAAAACCAAATAGCTGGGATAACCACTTCCCTTCAAATAGAGGAGACAGCTGAGTTACGCAGAGGGGGCATCTGAAGCACAGGACAAAATAATTTGCGGTGTCACCGAGTCACTGGTAAACAAGCTTTCTCAAATATTTGATTAGGACACAGGGTGGTCTGTCCATTATCTTTACCTAGTGATACTGCAAGTTCTTCAGGGTATGCCTTCAGGGTATGCCAAAATCATGTCTCTGAACTCCTCCCAAAGGCAGAACCTCAAATGTGGACAGGAATGATATGAGGACAAAGACTATTCTGCTTCCTCTAAAAAAGAAACAAAAACAGAGCCTGTGACATGATTCATAGTACTCATGGACTGAGGCAGTAGTATGAATTCCCAGCATGACTTTGAAGAGAATCTATCAAGTGCTGTCTAGTGTGAGATGTTAGCTGCTGTGAGTTTGAGTTAATTTTTTTGTTACTTACTTTAAAAGGCCTTGTACACTTGATTCTCCAAGCAGCAGTTGGAGAGGCCTGGTCACACTTCTAAATGTATCCATCCAGGGATTAAGACTGTTCCCTGCTCCTTTTGTTCCCCTCTGAGAGGACACACTTGCATGCATTTGTTCAGCATTCAATTGATAGAGTTCTTCCACTCTCACTCTGTCTCTCTTTCTCTGTCTCTCTAAGTATCTCTTTCTCTGTCTCTCTGTGTTTCACATACATGTGTATATGTTGTGTATTTTTCTATGTGTTTGTGCATGTATCTCCCTTTAGTCCCTGCAGTCAGGGATCTGTGGTTGGGCATGATCAGTTCCCTGTCTCACAGTTCCCAGGTGATACCTTGGTGAAAATTGGGAGTACCAATTTGAGTATTATAGTTCCACCAGTGTACTTTCTTTAGTGACACATAGATATTTCCATGCAGGTGTTTATAAATCTGTCATAATATTGCATCCCATCCTCAAAACTGTTCATGATGTTATTTTGGTCTCCACTGTGACAGGTCCCATCATAGACAATTTGTTTTTGAAGACAGGAGAAACATCCTCACATACTCTGGAGGGTACACACCTGTGGAGTAGACACCAGGGAAATTCTTAGACAGCTATTTTGGCAAGCCTCCTGAGAGCTCATGCAACTCCACCTCCCATCATCTAAACAGCCTGCCTCTCCCGGTGTAGGGTCAGCATAGGTGTAAGTAAGTTGTTTTTAAATCTGTGGGTTGGTCCTGGGTTTGGTTACCAACAATATAAGTAAATTTGTTGTAACAACTCTGGGGAAAGGTGGCCTGACTACCTGGGGAGACAGGCAACACCTTGATCTGCTTAGGACAGCTCTGATGGCTGGAACTGCAAGGAGACAGTTTAGCCCTGGTGGACAAGGTATCCCACACACCTTGAGCTGCTCAGAACAGCAGCTCTGCCCTGAAGGTGTCCTGGACACCTGAAGTTCTTTAGCACAGTTCTGATGGCTGAAACTGTAAGGGAAATTAGCCCTGGGGGTGAGGTATCCTGGACACCTCAAGCTGCTCACAACAGCTCTGCCCTGAAGGTGTCCCAGAGACCTGGAGCTGTTGTGCACATCTCTGACAGCTGGAACTGCAAAGAAGCAACCCAACCCTGGACGGGACAATTTTCTTACTTCTTGGGAAATTCAGGCCTGGAACTGATGGGGGATGATCTCCCTGCAGGATACAAAAATCCTGCTCTTTTCCTGGAGAGCTGCTACAGCTGAGCTTTGCTCAGTCCCCTCATAAGGGGGCTTCCTAGCAGAGCTCTGATTCTGTTGCCTATGCTGTGGCTTTCTTTTGCTTCACTCTGCAAAAAGGGAAAAACCCCTGCAGAAATGTAGCAATGTACTCTGGCTCTGGAGAAAAGTGTTACTTTTTAGCTCTTTATGGCTCTGTCCACTGAGGGACGTCTCAACAATGATCTTCTTTATGCCAGTGAATGAAGACCATCACACCCAAAATTCTTTTGAGAAAGATATATGTATTTGGGAAGGAGGAGTCCAGGAGAGTTGCTGCCTCTACCAGGGTGGACAGAAAAGCCTTTTTTTTTTTAAACTGACCAGGCAGGGTGGTTTATACTGGATGTTTTGGGGGTGCAGTCAACCTCGGGTTGACTTGGGGCCCACGGTTCTACTGTTCTGCTCTGTGATTGGTTGATTTCACAAGTCAGTTGGCCAGGGGCAGAGTTGGCTCTGATCTGACTTAGACAAACAGTGTGTTTCTTTCTGCCCTGATCTGAGTCTTTCCTCCCTAGTTCTGGGCTCCAGGGTCAGGGTGGGTTTCTTTAGCCAGCCCCTTGTCCCTACAATAGCAAGTTTAATAAATACCAGAAGTTCCCAGCACTTAGGAGACAAGATGTGGCATCCCGTGACATCCAGTAGTCTAGAACACACCCTGAATTCCTGTGATACTTGAGGACTATGTTCATGGAGTTCATTACCTCTAAGTCCAGGACCTACTACCAGACAAATCATTTCTATGAAAAGCTCAAGATGGGGCATGAGCAGGTCATGTCACACACGCAGAGCTTAAAGAATGAGAACACCAAGGTCTCAGAGAAATTAAATGGTCTGGCCGAGGAGTCAGTCTTCCATTATTAAGTACTGGCATTTCAGGGGACCACAACATTGTGCAATGGCCATCTCTGGCTTTTCTTGTTGCTGTACTGCAGAGTCTGAAGCTGTGGCTCCAGCCTTTCTGCCTCTTAGCAAGCTTCCTTAGCAAGTAGTGCTTTGTCTTACGCTTCTCATTCTCTGCATTGCCAATAGTGAAAGCTACTCACAACCTCATATTGTCATACTTAATAGCCTCCAGAACTACTATTTTTAACCTTCCTAATGTCGTGAACATTGAAGTATAATTCCTCATGTTTTGACATTTCATCATATAATCATTTTTCTTGCTATGTCATAACTGTAATCACTACTGTTATCAATCATAATGTAAATATCTGTTATGCAGAATATCTGAGATGCCTCCACTTTGAAAGAGTAATTCCATCACCAAATGAGTCATGACACTTAGAAGTCCAGTTTGCAACACGAGATGGATATCATGTATGGTTTTGTGCAGGGGTCTATTGCCATAGGATTGCTACACCACTAGTGTCTCCTACCCTCACTCAGATGGGATTTGTCCTCTTCTTGCTGATGTTTTCCCATTTCCATGGTCAGAGAAGGGTAGATGGGGAATCTGTTTTCTTACTATAGGTTCTTGGATTTCTTTTGTTGTTGGAGTTTTCAGAAATAGTATGATTCTTTCGGAAATTCCCTTTTCTCTACCATTGGCCAAGAGGAAAATGTCAGAGACCCCCAGACACAGAAAGAGCAGGTAAGAACAAGCAGCTTGGTCAAGGTTAGGTCCAGCACCATTTCCTCCTGTAACATTAACCTGTTTAACATTTAACCCACTTGTGTTTACTTTATCAGTTTACTCATACACATCCCCCCAAACACACACACATTCAACCCCATCACCATTTTCATGACAGTCAATTGTTTATTTTTTTGTCCATGCACCAGTAGTTCTGGGAAGTGAGTGTTTTGTGAGAATCATTTGGCAATCAATCTCTGCTTCTCTGCCTGAAGCTGAAATCCAATGATGGAAATGGATCAGTCACACATCACACACCTTCATGTCATTATGAGGAGAGAGGTGCTATGAACAGCCTTGAGGGAGTAAGTTCAAAGTCCAGCACCATTTGCTTTTTGGACATTTGCTTTCCAGGATTTATATATGATCACAGTGGGGATAGCAGCTTGCAAGTAGGAGAGCCCCCTGCAAAGGTCAAGTGAGTCATTCTCTTTGTCACCTCGTTGGGTGGCATGTGGCCTTCTTCCTCCCATTCTCTGCATGCCAAGGTGGTCTCTTCACTTTGACAAGCTGTTGGTTCACACTTATAGAGACCTCAGTGGGAGTTAGGCAGCAGTGTTTACTGTGTGTTCTGTTCTCTTTTTTTTTTTTTTGTTCTCTCCCATCATTGTTCACCAAATTCCCTATCTGATACTGTCCAAAATGTTGGAACCACAGTGTCAATAACACTAGGGAAGACTGAATGTATTGTCACTTTTGAAAGTGATGCCCATATCATAGCTGAGGGACTGTTTTACTCTCCATGTCTGTATGTAGCTCTGCCATGCTGAGAGGTCTTGAGCTCTGCCCCCTGACCCAGCATCAGTGATTTTTGTTTCTGAAGCTTCTGGGCCCTGACCCAGCTAATTGTGGGGTTTCTTTCATCCTTCCATTTGTGTGGTCTTTTAACTTGAAGTGGTGTCATTCTTATTAGAGGAGTGTGTTATATACAGTGATCCTTTTATAGAACTGAGTGTTTTACTGGTTCTTTTGTACGATTTGTCAGGTTTGATTTTATTGGTATTGGCTGAGTATTCTCTTGTGTTGTATGGGTTGAGATTCAGAACTCATTGACTTGAGTTCTAATCCTTCTTGTTTCTTTCTGACTAATGATATTTCATTTTTACATTTTCAACACATAGTTATTTGTGAATGAACTCACACACATAGTGTTCACTCAGTTGTGCACACACTATAACTCACATGTAGATGGTGGATGGGAATAGTTTACTAGTGTTCAATGCCTTTATTCTACCATGTTTCCCAGAAATTGAATTCAGACTTGTTGGCATGTACCTTTGCTTGCTGAACCATCTACTAGTCCCTAATTTTTAAATGTATACCTTTATATCCCTCAGCTATGATATGGGCATCACTTTCAAAAGTGACAATACATTCAGTCTTCCCTAGTGTTATTGACACTGTGGTTCCAACATTTTGGAGAGTATCAGATAGGGAATTTGGTGAACAATGATGGGAGAGGACAAAAAAAAGAGAACAGAACACACAAACAGACTTTGACTTCCCTCTTGCAACACTTTATTTTTTGTAGATTCCAATGCTCTGATATTTTCATACATTTCAAGAATGTTATACTCTATTCCTACCACCATTTGTGTCTAAGAACTTTGGAATCCACTCCCAGTTTCTTTAGCATCTCACTGATTGTTCAGTGTTTTGTTTTCTAGCCTCCATGTGTTTATATATTTCCTATAGTTCATTTTTGTTCTATTTTGTATTTTTTATACTGTGATCTTATAAAAATAAAAATTATTTCAATTACCTTGTTTTTGAGAAGATTTGCTTTGCATAAAACCATTTTGAAAAATAACTGCTCAGGCTGCTGATAAAAATGAATTCTGCTACTGTTCCATGGAAAGTTCTGTAAATGTTAAATCAGTCTATTTATTTGTATATCAGTTGTTCATTGCTTTCCTTTTGTTTTGATAACTGATATAATCATGTATTGAAATCACCCAAAATAATTATGAATTCTATCTCTTATCTCATATTTTGTAGTGAGTGCTTTATAAAATTGGGAACATCAATGTCACAAGAACATATGTTTATGGACTCTTGTTGAATTTCTCACTTTATCAATATGTAGTGCCCTTCATTTTCTCATTCACTAATTTAACTTTAAAGTGTACATTGTGGACTATCAGTATGGTTATACCTGTTTGTTTCCACATGTGATTTTTTGCCTATTACTTTGGCACTGAAGTTTATTTGTTGTAGGTACCAAATAGCTCTATGTAATAGAATATTATTTTAAGGTGTACTGCTTTTGTTCATGTTGAATTTGTTTAACTCTGTGAAGCTGTGTTACTGTGACTGTGTAAAGCACCTGATGATTTAATAAAGAACTGGCCAATAGCAAGAAAGGAGAAAGGATAGGTGGGACTTGCAGGCTCAGAGTATATCTAGAAGGAGAAAACTGGGTAGAAAGCTCTAAAATCAAGGAGTCAGAGGAGGAGGAGGAGGAGGAGGGCTCCAGGAGCCAGCCACCCAGCTACACAGCAAGCCACAGAGTAAGAGTAAGAATTACAGAATTTAGAGAACAAGAAAAGCCAAAGGCAAGAGATAAAAGCGTTAATTTAAGAAAAGCTGGCTGGAAATTAAGCCAAATTAAGGGCTGGGTACTCATAAATAAGAATAAGCCTAGATGTATGATTTACTTAGGAGCTGGATGGAGGACCATCAAAAGAGCAATAACCTCCAAAAACAGCTCTCTTTCACTTACATAGTCTATTCTGTCAGGCTATTTCTTCTAATTGGAATGTAAGACACTTAAAAGTCAGAATTATCTCAAGTTATAAAATAATTACTATCAGTTTATTATATCACCTTTACAATAAGTTTTAATTTTTTAAGATAGTTTTTACTTAAATATTTTTAGTTTAATGATGTACTTGGCCTCTTCACATACATTTATACTCAACCTTCCCAGTTCTCTTCTTTTTGCTTTGGTTTTGGGAATGCTTTCTTCTACCTTATTATTTTTGTCTGTTTTTATAGGATACATTTACAGGATACATTGCAATCTTTGTCTTTAGCTACCTTAAGTGCACCAAAGATGAATACATTCTGAATGAAAGGATTCTTTTCTATGATTCAATACAAATTTTTTTTAATAAATAGAGTTTTCAAGAGAGCAGTACTCAATTTCACCCATGGAGAAAAATGACATCATTGTAGGCTATGACAGGCAAAACTGAAAGGTGTTAGAAAATTTAAGCTGCCTTATCCAGGCTTTTAAAATTCTAGTTGTATCCATATTCTGCAAAGCCTTTTGATAGTACTGCATAATATATTTGTGGCATAATGACATTATAATTTACCCAAATTATTAATATTTGAAAGACTGATGTAATAGTAAAACTTACTCTAAAAGTTTCTCCTTTAATCACCAGTAACATCATATGAGAAATTACTGCAATTAATTTTTTAAAACTTAATTTATTCATAATAGACACACAGTCTCAGGGGGAAAAATATTAACATTTAAAAAGGGATATAGTAACAAAGGCCTGAGTAAATAATGGGCACAAGAGTGGGCTTGTTTTCATTCTCCTGATATGAGAAGTAGATTATATGGACCATGTCTTAATGTTCAACAAACTACTGGGATAAAAAAGGATGCCTGTAATAATGCTTGGTTTACTACAGCCATATTAAAGGTAGAAGGAAAAATACTTATAACTCACAGAGAGACTTGTGTTTTCACGAGTAGAAAAATGAGGATATAAAGTGAGGTCATGTTTGGGTGGGGTTGATTTGCCATGGGGCTATTGTGACAGACTGTGAGATCAATATTTTTGCCTGGCAACCCAAGTGGGATTCTCTCTGCCCAGATCATGGGACAAACAAGCAGGGAGCAGCTGAGATACAGTGTTTTCTTAGGATACTTTATTATCCAAAATATGTGTACCATACAACCTTTATTGTGCACAAAGTGGGAGGTGATTTTAATCAGGCCATGGCAAAATCCTTTGAAATTACCCTTGCACCTGGCACTAGTACTTAATAAAGGGTACCTAATCCCACTGAATACTGCCTGAGCAAAAGATGTTCAGAGCCTTTTCTGGGTGGATGTTCCACTAACTAAGAAGTAAACCATGGAATAAGAAATAAAAGCCTCAGAGTTATCTTCCAGGGTAACAGTTGTTCTATTGTTACCTTCTTTTTACAAGGTTTTAAGCCATTTCTTTTAGTAGATTGAGATTGCAGTGGGAGTTGTGTTTCTCTGAGACAGGTGCCCAACTTAACCTATCTGATGCACTGTTAAACCCTAGATGAATGGGGACAGTACCACCTATGAAAGGTGAGGGCCTTGTGTGTCAGTTTTGGACTTGGGGTCTGAAGATAGGTTAGGTTTCTACCACATTGTTCAAGCTAGGATGTTATTGTTACTTATTGAGAAGTCTCAGTCTCTGGCTCTAGGCCAATGTTGACAATATTTATTGTGATGCTTCTGGACCCTCTTACTGCTAATAATGGGGTTACATTAATTTTTCAATATTTATAGTTACTGTAAATTGTGGAGGTGCCATTGACACTAGAAGAGTGACTCTGGTCTTGGAATCAAGTGAGTAAACCTATGTTTATTCTATGGAAATTCTATGCTGAAACTGAGTTGTCTGAGTAATACACTCAGGTTTATTTTCCTTTGACTTCATGTGAGAGATTGCAAATAATGGAGTCTGCATTCTCCAGGACATCCAAGGTGATTTAAGATCTGTGGACCTGGTGGACAGTGTACATTCCCAAAGCATGCAGGGCTCTTGAATTCTTGACCAAACAGAAAGAGAAAAACAGTCTTACAGTTATAATAGTTGTTGTATTTAGCAGGAAAACAAAAATTATCACCCGAGGAGTCTACAAATGGAGCTTAGGTAAGAACAGAACTTGCCTGGGCTTTCTTTCTTCACACTTGATAGAAAATGGAGATACAGCCGGGCGGTGGTGGCGCACGCCTTTAATCCCAGCACTCGGGAGGCAGAGCCAGGCGGATCTCTATGAGTTCGAGGCCAGCCTGGGCTACCAAGTGAGTTCCAGGAAAGGCACAAAGCTACACAGAGAAACCCTGTCTCGAAAAAAAAAAAAAAAAAGAAAATGGAGATACAAATTTACAGAGCCACAGTCAGTGTCCCTAGCTGTTCTTTGGTTCTTTAAACTAAAGCATTCCACATTTCAAGAGAACCCAACATATCCAGGTTGTTCTTCTCTCTTCCCATGAAGTTGAAAGAATACTGGTATTTCTCCTAGTGTTTGTTTTTGTTTGGCCATTGAGATTATAATATGATTATGTTATGTCCCCTTGATTTGTGGACTCACAAACACCCCATTTATGTTTTTATGTTCTATCCATTTGATAAAATTTTAACAATATGAATACCCAAACAGGAGCTAAATAATCCAACAATTGCTATGCCAATTTGCATGAGAAAAAACCCAGGAGGCCACAGTCCTACATAACAATCTAGCAGAAACTCAGGGATGTTGGGCATGGGAGAAATTGTCTTTCCAATGGAATAGGAAAATATGTTAACTGATATAGTTCTTTTTTTTAGATTGCATTACACTATATTAAAATCCTCTTTCTATGTGTGAACAATACCACATATATTACTTTGTTTACACATTCAGGGCTTCTTTTATCAGTAATTTTTTAAATAAAATCTAAATCATTTATAAGCATATACATTTCTAATATCATAAATATTATCTTCTCAGTTATCTGTTCTAGTTGCCTTTCCTTTCTCCTTCCGTGATTCTTCTTTCCTACCTACTTTCCCTCATCCACTTTTCATCCATTATCTGTTATTATTACTCACTATACTCATATTCAATTTATTTTCCTTTTTATATTTTTCTTTCTTTTTACTTTATTTCCTCCTTCCTTCCTTTATTCTTTCATTCTTCCTTCCCTCTTTTCTTCCTTTCTTTCATTTTTCTTCTATGAAATGTTCTTCTTTACAAGAGTTGAAGATTTAGTTCACAGACTAACCTCATGTCAGGAAAAAATACTACAAATGAACCTCGTACACATTATTAATAGAAGATGGTAGAAAAATTGTAGCTTGCTTTGCTTGCTGTCATCTGGCTTTGCTAGTGGATTTGGAGTATCAATGAGCAGAAGGCAGTGTCTTTTCTCTGGGTGAACATTATTAGGAGATGTCTATGCTATAATAGAATGTTGTTTCAAACCAGTGAAATTAGAATAGCTTCCTTTGTCCACTTTTCCTTGCCTTTGTGGCTTACCAGCAAAGATGCACCTTGAAAGGATTGATTCTTTTTAACTTTGATGGCATTATACACCAACATGCTAAAAATTCCATACGGGTCTTACAGGGTCAAAATTTAAGAAGTCTTCCATCCATGCTCTTCCATACATAGAGATACTGTCTATTTAATATATTTTATGATCACAGGTGCAATAATGAGGAGCATAAGGCCTACTTATAATCTAAGATTGGTTTGAACTCAGAGAGCCCATGAACTGGGAAAGAAGATAACATTCTGTATACTATAGAAATATTTATTCTTGTGAGAGAACAGGTAAGACTGTTGGCTCAAAAGCTTAAAATTAGATTCTCAGAGATTTGAATTATATAACAAGCTGCTTTTCATACCTTACAGCTTGCCCTCATGAATAAAGAAGATTTGTCAGCAACAAAAGTGATTCCTAGACCTAGTTTAGTAAAGAGTGAAGATCTCATGTCTCCAGTCATGATGTAAAGCAAAGGATAACCAGACTACAACCCACAGCTCCAGAGAAGCTATCTAAGAAGAAGGACCCTAAGAGAGACACATAGATAGTCCTGCAAAGAAGAAATAGATGAGATCTACATGAGCAAACTAGTATTAATGGGGTAATGGAGGGCAAGGAATGGAGAATGAGAACACAGGGGAACGGGATGGTCAAGCTGGAAAGGGACAGAGTGGGAGAGCAAGGAAAAAGATACTATGATAAATGAAGACATCATGGGAATATGGAAAAACAGGGTGTTAGGAAAGTTCTCAGGAACCCACAAGGATGATCTCACCTTAGAGTACTGGCAATAGTCGAGAAAGTGCCTGAGCTGGCCTACTTAGGGACTGGATGGTTAAATACCCTAACAATCATCATAGAACCTTCATCCAGTGACTCATGGAAGCAGATCAACAGATCCAGAGCCAGGTGCCAGGCCAATTTCCAGGTGTCCTATTGATGAGAGAGACAAGGAATTCTATGACTATGATGGAAAAAAGTACAGAGACAACTATCCAAAGTAGTGTAAATGCATGAACGATGGTCCAAAAGCTGAGGAGACACCATGGTACTGGACTAGGTCCTCTTGATAGGTGAGATGGTTGTTTAGCATGAATTGTTTAGGGGCCACCCAGGCAGTGGGATCAGGACCTGTCCCTAGTGCATTAGCCAGCTTTTTAGAGCCTAGTTCCTATGGTGACACACTTTGAGAAGCCATGGTGCAGGGAGGAGGGGCTTGGACTTGCTTCAACTGAATATACTAGGCTCTGCTGACTCCCCATGGGAGACCTTGCCTTGGAGGAGGAAGGAATGGGGTTGGGTTGGTTTGAAGTCTGGGAGGTGGGAGGAGGGAGGACAGGGAAATCTGTGGTTGGTATGTAAAATGAATAGAAAAATCTCTCTATAATATAAAAAAGAAAACTAAAAAAATCTTAGTGTCATTACATTATCTGGCATCTCTGGAATATTCCGTTACACGGCAATACTTCAATATGATGTGCCAAATGAATAACTGATGGGGAAAGGAAGATGCTCAGAACTTCAAATACATATATATATATATATATATATATAAAATGAAGCTATGATATAAGATAAACAACTGATTGCTGATTATCCTACTTTATTACATTTCTACCAGACACATGAAAATATCTCTTTGAATACACACATAAAGTATTTAATGTTTCTGCTGTGGGATGTTCTGTATGGCAAATGTGTTGCTGATTATTCAATAAATAAAACACTGATTGGCCATTGGCTGGGCAAAAAGTGTAGGCGGGACAAGGAGGAGAATAAAGCTGGGAAGTGGAAGGCTGAGTCAGAGAGACACTGTCAGCTGCCACAATGACAAACAGCATGTGAAGATGCCGGTAAGCCACGAGCCACATGGCAAGGTATAGATTTATAGAAATGGATTAATTTAAGCTGTAAGAACAGTTAGCAAGAAGCCTGCCACGGCCATACAGTTTGTAACCAATTTAAGTCTCTGTGTTTATTTGGTCAGGTCTGAGCGGCTGTGGCACTGGTGGGTGAGAGAGATTTGTCCTGACTGTGGGTCAGGCAGAAAAACTTTAGCTACAAATGGCGTCCAACGTGGTGGCAAGAGTTTCCACCTAAAACCTGAGAAAAGATTCTAAAATGGAGCTAAAAACAGTTTCTATTTGTCTCTCTCAAATGAGCCCCAGCTGCCGGTTTGAGCTACTGGTGGGTTCCTAGCGTGCATGCTCGACCTGCAGCATGGCAGGAACGAGGTCTCTGCAAGTGGTACATTAAGCTGCACGGTGGATTTAGACTTTGCTAGTACAAAACAAAAAAAAAAGAGGTTTCTGGGCTACATGCTGCTTGGATAAATCATAGACCCACAATAACTCCCAGAGCTGGCGGTAAACTACCACCGCCATGTTGGGAAGCTGAGGTGGGCTGAGCCAGCAGCCACAGCTGCTGCAGGTTAAAGCAATAGATTCACAATAAGACAGATTCAGATGTAATAGTTTACAATGTGTGTAAAAGATACGTAGGCTTGAAAGAGACAAAAAAGGTGATATATACAGTCAGTGAAACAAATACATAGTTTTAAAAAATAAAGTCTTTAAAGAGACAGTAAAATTAATATAAAAAATATAAGCCTCATAAAGATGAATATTACACAGAGAATCTAGATTGTGTTGTCTTTGGGATTCTTAACTTCAGAGAGATATTTGATTATAAAGGAAGCTGAGTTAAACCAATATGCATACTTTAAAGATATCTTGACTTCAAAATTTGGATGTAAGGATATCTTGCTTTGGAAAGGAGACTCTGCTTTTATTCCCACAGAAAGCCAAAAGCTGTGGATTTGTTTCAGATTAAGATACATCAGGTTTGACCAGCCAAGACCCCCTGAAAGGTCTCCGATGACACCAGGGCCCAGATGATCCAACATCCAGAATGGTTTGAAGGCAACTGGCTCAGACAATACAGCCTCATGGACTATTCCATAATCCTAAAATTTTCTTTGTGTCCTCATAAGATAAAGTGGCCCCCTCCAGCAGGAAGTAGTAAGAGAAGCTACGCCCAAATTCCCAAATTATATGTAATTTTACTTTGTTAAGGTTAAAACCTTCCTTTTGAAAAAAAAACAAAGGGGAAGTGCTGTGGGATGTTCTGTATAGCAAATGTGTTGCTAATTAGTCAGTAAATAAAACACTGATTGGCCATTGGCTAGGCAGGAAATGTAGGTGGGACAAGGAGGAGAATAAAGCTGGGAAGTGGAAGGCTGTGTCAGAGAGACACTGCCAGCCTCCATGATGACAAACAGCATGTGAAGATTCCGGTAAGCCACGAGCCATGTGGCAAGATATAAATTAATAGAAATGGATTAATTTAAGCTGTAAGAACAGTTAGCAAGAAGCCTGCCATGTCCATACAGTTTGTAACCAATATAAGTCTCTGTGTTTACTTGGTCAGGTCTGAGGCTGTGGGACTGGCAGGTGAGAGAGATTTGTCCTGACTGTGGGCCAGGCAGGGAAACTCGAGCTACATGTCTCTAGTAGTTGTGTGTGTTGTGCTATGAGTGTTGCTGTTGCAAGCTGAGCAAAGAGCATGGCCCAGCTGGAGAACCACAATATGATGAGTGAGGGGTTGCTGTCCCCAGACTGGGAGGAGTGCTCAGTTGAGAAATGGGAGTCAGTGTGTCAGGTCCTTCCCTTGCTGGGTGGGAGGAAGTGGTCAGATGCAGAGTTCTGCTTGTTCTTGTCCTGCATTGTCTAGCATGGTGCCACCCTTCCTGCCTGCTCCAGTGTGGATCTTTGTGGTCCTGCAAAGTTTTTGCAATTGTTGGGATTGGCTGGCAGCCTCTGAATAACTTCACTCTGTTGGCTGCGTCTGTGCAGAACACTGAGAGCAGGACTGTGATTTGAAATGTCCTTGTTGATATCACTGTGAAATGCCAGCACCATGTGTGTGTTGTTTCTATGGAACATAGATTTCCAAACTCAAAGAGAACTGGTCCATCCCTTATCTTCCAGAAGTTCTACACTTTTAACATTTAACATTAAGATTTAAAATCCAAGTGGAATTAATTTTAGGAGCTTGTAAACAGTATTTCCTGATTAAAGTTGCACTCCAATGCTCAACCGTGATGTAGAAGAGTAAAAATGATGGTAATAGAACTGATGGTACATGGTCTTCACAGTTCTTAGTGTGGAACCAAAATAAGACCAAAATACTTCAACCCAAAACTAAAGGCCTAAGACTGCTCCTTTTTAACTACAGGGCATAAGTTACTGGAATAGGCCAGAAGTTACTGAAACCAGTCAGTTCAGATTCCAGAAATCAGGAAGTGTAAAAGTACAGAGCCACAAGGTAGTCAGGAGGTAAAAGCTGCTGGAGTATGGAATGTCCTCTCCATGGCCCCCTAGGCAACTGCTAGACCATAGAATGTCCCAACCCTAGTTTCCATAGTGACTGTGTAATCACCAGATGCCCCCATCTGGGGCCAGCCAATGAGAAATGGTGGCAGGCAACCACTCCCTTAGAAGTAATTTCTAGAAGTCCCTAGAAGAGAGCCAATCAGAATTGTACCCATATTAGCACCCCTAAATGATGTAACCTTGTGATTTTTCCCTTTAAAAGCTGAGCTTGCAGATAAGTGGGCAGTTCCTCCAGCCTCCACTGCATTGGATCTGTTGGACGAAGTCCCTGCCTAGGCTTGTATTGCATTTGGATATCCCGAAATTAAACCTTGCTTTTGCATTCCGGCTTGCTAGTCCTTGGTGGTCTCTCTGGGGGTCACGATCTGGGCACAACACTTAGGAGACATTAATTCACAAAATGGAATTTAAGTAAGATAGGGCTGCATCACAAATACCCCAAAGATAAGTAGTATGGTAACCATGCTGATGAGAAATTACTAGGAAAAGATGTAAAAGTTTGTTCCTCAGGATTAACCTGCTACATTCCTTAACATGGGAGACAACCCTTGTTTATAACCAGTAGAAAGGCCCATCCTTCCACTAAAAACTGGGTCTCTAACATGCTGTTCAAGAGACCATTACAAGGTCACAACCAACATTAAGTCCTGGTATGCCATGGAGGTTTATTAATTCTTGAACAGGGAGTCTCCAGTCGTTTTGAAAAGCAGTTTTGAGTCAAGTTATCCTACATTGGTTGAGGTGGACTTGAACCCTGTCTGTAGCCCCACATAGCATTGCCTTTGTTATCCCCTGACTAATCACCCTAAATTCTATATTACATGTCTGCACCATTACAAGGTTCTAAAATTACCAGTTTGAGTCACATAGTGAATTGTCCACTGCACAACAAGGAAAGGAAATGTGTGTGAAAAATGGCTTCTTCAGACCAGAAGAGGAAGAAGAGTGGAAATGGCCTGTAGAGAGGTAGTGATGCGTGTAGACAGGAGAACAGGCCACTGTGTACACAGCAGTGGGCACTAGACTAGGCAATAGCTTCATCAAAGATTGAAGTTGAGTGTAGTGAGCTGAATGGGTCTCTATTACAAAGAAGGGATGATGGAGCATTGTGAGTGACTTTCTCTATAATTTCCCTGCATGTATTCATTTCTCCCATGTGAAAGAAGATGGACACTATTGTGTGGTGTACAGTTTATGGAGGATAGCTTGGACTGTTAAGTATTCACTTTCCAAATAGCAAACTCTCCTATGGAGATATGTGCAATCCTTACTGATACAGTGAAGTCAGCTGAGATATTTGAGATACAGGCCTTTGGCCGTAATTCCATGTGTTAGCTTACAATACTCAGTTGCTGCCATTTTACATGTGACAAAGTCATTCAGTCTCTTATAAATGGTATTCACATTACTATGGGGGTGCCTACTCTGATTCAAACTCAGTATAGCTACATATGCTTTCAATCACTTTTGTTACTTTAAAATATCTATTATTGGTATCACTTTTAATATTCATTTTCTTTTAATGCATTACTGATAATTTTTTCTATGTTTCCCAGTTTAAGAATTTTATTCCATTTTTTTCCTTAACTGGTTTGTTTATGTATTTATTTATGTCAGTTTATAGCAGTGCTTCTCATTCTTAGAGGTCATGGCTCCCTTTGGGGGATCAAATAACCCTATCACAGGACAGGTCTAAGACTGTCAGAAAGTGCACATATTTATATTATAATTCTAAGAGGAAAAAATATAGTTATGAAGTAGCAGTGAAAATAATTTTATAGTTTAGGTGTCACCACATCATGAGAAACTGTATTAAAGAGTCACAGCATTAGGAGGGTTGTGAACCCTTGGTTCAGGTCAAAATCTCTTGTAGCTCAGGCTTGCCTCACATTATGTAATTGAGAATTTGCTTTGAACACCTAATCCTGCCTCTGTCTCTCAGTGCTGGAAAGCAAGTCCTGCAACTCCTTCCAATATGAGCCTTGACTGATCTGTGAAAAAGAAAAATAGACCAGTGAATAAGTATCCTCCAACTTCTCTAGATTTTATTTTGCATATACAAATGAGGTAGAACTTGTATAAGAATTGAGTTCACTGGTCAACTATAAAGCACGTGTAGTCACAGCAGAGAGAGAGATGAGGAAGAAAGAGAGTGAAAACTTTCCTGCTGTGATAGTAGTTGACATTAGCAATGAGTAGTGAGGTTATTAATGTTACAAGATCAATAAATGTTCTGACTGGCCATTTCATGGGTCCACAGACCAGGCAATCAAGAATCTGGATACCAAAGAACTGAAATTTTGTAAAACCAAATTAGAGTAGTTCACCATTTGAACCTAAGAAGTAGAACTGGATAGAATGGTGTGGCCCTGCCTAACATGACTGTGTTTTCCAGGTTTAAGATGTATACCCCAAGAGAAATGGTGTGAGTAGTACTTGGTGTCCTCTAATACAAATCCCTGGTCTCTGGAGCACATGGCCATAAAGCCTGTTTCAACTTTTTAACAAAATTATTTGGGATTATATTTACATTATTATCACAATGTCTTCCTGTTGTGCCAAGATCCTGACCCCCAGAGAGACCACCAAAGATGAGCATGCCAGAATGCAAAAGCAAGGTTTAATTCTGGATATACAAGCCTAAGCAGGGACTTCGTTCAATATAGTCAACGCAGTGGAGGCTGGAGGAAGTGCCTGCCTGTCTGCAAGCTCAGTTTTTAAAGGCAAAAGCCACAAGGTTACATCATTTAGAGGTGCTAGTACGGGTACAATTCTGATTGTTTCGCTTCTAGGAGCTTTCTAGAAGTCATGGATTAATCTTACTTCTAAGGGAGTGGTTACCCACCACCATTCCTCATTGGCTGCCCTCAGGTAGGGACATTTCTGTGGTCAGTTACCCTGGAAACCAGGGAGAGGACAATCCATAGTCCAGCAGTCATTACCTCATGACTACGTTGTGACTCTGTACTATTACACTTCCTGGTTTCTGGAATCTGGACTGACTTGTTTCAGTAACTATTGGCCTATTCCTAGAAGGAGAAATCTTAGGCCTTAGTTTTTGGGTGAAAGCATTTTGGTCTTATTTATAAGATGGATCATTTTGGTCTCACATTCCCTGCTTTCATACTCTCCCATAGACCCTTCATTGTGTTCTAATCCATGGTTTCTTTTTGTTTAAAAACAGTTACTGTTTGAATGGGACCTGTATTTGGTTGCAGGATTTCCTAGTTGTGAAGCAACAGTTTGGTTGCACTGGACTTTGATTATGTAATGAACAGTGCACCCATAGAAGCATGTGCCTTGGAAGAAAAACAGGAAGTGCTCTAGAGATTAGAAAATTTTACTAAAATACCAAATCTTCTGGTTAGTGTCCTATCCCATCAAGTGTGGAAGGACCCACATGGGAGGGTTTATTTTCTCTCTGAGGCCTTTGAAATCTGCTCACCCAGTAGGGAAACTGCTAATATCCTGAAGCCCAGGTGAAGTCTCTGATGAGGGACTCTGGGGAGTGTTAGCAATTAGGAACACCAGTAGGAGGTAGCTTCCAGTTTCTTTCCAGGATTGTCCTCTTGTTCTGCTTTAGGGATCTGTAAGGAAGTCCACAAGCCCATGCTGTGGTGAGTGTAGCACGTTCAGTGCAGGTCTGTTGAGCTTTCTTTTCTGCTGGGACTAGGATGAACCATGATGCAGACTGTGGTTTTCTTGGTCCATGTGTTAACCTCGGCACTAGTGCTTGTCCTCTGAGCCTTCCTGTGTATGGATTTCTTGAGTATGTAAGTATGTAGAGACTCTGCAGCCCTGCATGGGAAGATAGGATGCTTGTAATATCACTGTCCAGTATGTGCCCATGGCCCAGTTTTTAGTGTGTGGTGTATAGCAATAATGCCTGCACTGCCACCACCCTTTCTCCATGTTCTAGCCAGAGGCTGTGGATCAAAAAACAGAGACAAGAGACAGCAGGTCATTCACCTCAGCAGAATGCCAAATGTCATTTATTGAAGGAGGAAGGAAACCTTAAATACAGTCTTACAGCACAATGGGAGAACCCCAGAAGGCAGAAGTTCCCTACTGATGTTTACAATCTTGCATCTAAGCTCTTAACACCCAATATGCAGGATACACAAACAAGGCACTTCCCTTAAGCATTGAGGAGGGTGGAAACTGGCAGGGAATTAGCATAGGGAGGACATCAATGTCAAGGTCAGCAAGGAAGGCTGCAGAAATTTCGCAGTTGTGCATTGTGTTGTGTGGGTGGATAGGGCAGAATCCACATCTTGTGCCATAATCCATGTGACAGGAATCATTCATAACTAATAAGAAGTCTTTGTGTCATGATTTGAGAGCTAAATGAAAGCCTGCTACAGATCCCCACTCACTCTTTCTCATAGAGGGTTTCTCTTCAGATATTACTATTGCATATATATTTGTATGTCTATATTCATAAATAAATATGAGCTGCTGAGTCCATTTGGTATTTTTTCTATTTATATGATTTTAGTGCAGTCCACTTTGTTTTGGATAACCAACTATATCTCATCCCTGGGAAATACAATTCTGCCTCTCAATAGTCATTAGTTTCCCATAGTTCTTGGTCTAGGGAGATGGTTCATTAGATCTCTTCAAACCTTCTATGTTACTATGTCTATTGGCCATGTTTTCTCTTCCACATGAGATCTTCTTGCAGGGCTCAGGGTCTGTCTACTTTGTCAGCTTTGGCTTTGTGTTCCCAGCTCCTGTATGAATGCAGGTCTGGAGTAGGTCTCCTCTTCCTGAGCCCTGTGTTTGTAGTGGATGGGCTGCCCTATTGTCTCTTCTGGCCTTGATCTTAGAGCAGCTCTCCAGTTTAGCTGCCAAGCACTCCCCATTCTGCTGCTTACCAAAAAACTAATGTCACCACAGGATTCCCATATCCTCTCAGTCAGGCAAAAAATAGTGTCTGGAAGGTTATTTCCAGGGAGGAGGAATGTCTGTGAGCACGTTTTCTGGGTGTGTCTGTGAGGGACTTGCCTGGGGGATGCATCTGGAGATTGCAGTGAGGAGAGGACTAGAGGAATTTCTGTTGAGATCGTCTCAGGGATAAGATATATTTAGTAGGTGATTTGTGGGCTTGGCCCAGGGAAGTAGGAATGCAGGGCTGTAAAAGTTCACAGGCCATGTGCACCAACACTGCTCTTCTCTTGCCTATCTCAAATATCTATGGAACTGAAGGAGGTGTTCATGGAGTGTCACGTGGCCTGATAATTTGCAGTCCTGGAAACCCCTGAACCTGAATCTAGCTGGACAAGCATCCAACCTAGTCTGATGATGAAACCAAGAGATGTGAATTTCCCTAATGTGCTGTTGTAGTTGCTAGGAGTAGCTGGGTGCTGGGAACAATGAAAGAACTACTTGCCATGGTCATAGAGATGAGAACCTGATGCAGGAAAAGTGAGACAGAAATCCATCTACATTTTTAAAGCATCTTCCTGCCACCAGGTTGTCTTCTGCTCACAACAGCTCTTCCCTGAAGGTGTCCCAGAGACCTGGAGCTGTTGTGCACAGCTCTTACAGCTGGAAATGCAAAGAGGCAGCCCGACCCTGGAAGGGACAATTTTCTGACTTCTTTGGAAATTCAGACCTGGAACTAATGGAGGATGATCTCCCTGCAGGATACAAAAATCCTGCTCTTCTGGAGAGCTGCTACAGCTGAGCTTTGCTCAGTCCCCTCTTAAGGGGGCTTCCTTGCTGAGCTCTGCTTCTCTTGCCTATGCTGTGGCTTTCTTTTGCTTCACTCTGCAAAAAGGGAAAAACCCCTGCAGAAATGTAGCAACGTACTCTGGCTCTGGAGAAAAGTGTTACTTTTTAGCTCTTTATGCCTCTGTCCACTGAGGGATGTCTCAGCAAAGATCTTCTGTTCAGCTCCTCCTTGCTCTGCTCTTTCAGCCCCCTCTTGCTCTGTCCACTGGGGGACATCTCAACAAGGATCTTCTCTATGCTAGTGAATGAAAATCATCACACCCAAAATTATTTTGAGAAAGATATTTGTTTGGGAAGGAGGAGTCCAGGAGAGTAGCTGCCTCTACCATGGTGGACAGAACAGCCTTTTTTTTATACTGACAAGACAGGGCAGTTTATACTGGATGTTTTGGAGGTGCAGTCAACCTCGGGTTGATTTGGGGCCCAGGGTTCTACTGTTCTGCTCTGTGATTGATTGGTTTCACAAGGCAGTTGGCCAGGGGCAGAGATGGCTCTGATCTGAATGAGCCAAACTGTGTTTCCTTCTGCTCTTATCTGTGTATTTCTTCCCAAGTTCTGGGATCCAGGTTCAGGGTGGGTTTCTTTAGCCAGCCCCTTGTCCATACAACAGCAAGTTTAATAAATACCAGAAGTTCCCATTACTTAGGAGACAGGATGTGGCATCCCATGACATCCAGTAGTCTAGAACACACCCTGAATTCCTGTGATACTTGAGGCCTATGTTCATGGAGTTCATTACCTCTAGGTCCATGACCTACTACCTGCCAAATCCTTTCTATGAAAAGCTCAAGATGGGGCATGAGCAGGTCATGTCACACACACACAGAGTTTAAAGAATGAGAACACCAAGGCCTCAGAGAAATTAAATGGTCTGGCCGAGGAGTCAGTCTTCCATTATTAAGTGCCTGTTGTTCAGGGGATCACAACGTTGTGCAATGGCCATCTCTGGCTTTCCTTGTTGCTGTACTGCAGAGTCTGAAGCTCTGGCTCCAGCCTTTCTGCCTCTTAGCAAGCTTCCTTAGCAAGTAGTGCTTTGTCTTACGCATCTCATTCTCAGCGTTGCCAATAGTGAAAGAGACTGTTAGCTACTCACAACCCCATATTGTCATACTTAATAGCCTCCAGTACTACTATTTTTAACCTTCCTAATGGCGTGAACATTGAATAATAATTCCTCATGTTTTTTATATTTCACCATAAAATTATTTTTCTTGCTATGTCATAACTGTAATCACTACTGTTATCAATCATAATGTAAATATCTGTTATACAGAGTATCTGAGATGCCTCCACTTTGATAGAGTAATTCCATCACCAAATGAGTCATGACACTTAGAAGTCCAGTTTGCGACACGAGATGGATATCATGTATGGTTTTGTGCAGGAGTCTATTGCCATAGGATTGCTACACCACTAGTGTCTCCTACCCTCACTCAGACAGGATTTGTTCTCTACTTGCTGATATTTCCCCATTTCCATGGTCAGAGAAGGGTAGATGGGCAATCTGTTTTCTTATGATAGGTTCTTGGATTTCTTTTGTTGTTGGAGTTTTCAGAAATAGTATGATTCTTTCTGGAATTCCCTTTTCTCTACCAGTGGCCAAGAGGAAAATGTCAAAGACCCCCAGACACAGAAAGAGCAGGTAAGAACAAGCAGCTGGGTCAAGGTTAGGTCCAGCACCATTTCCTCCTGTAACATTAGCCTCTTTAACATTCAACCCACTTGTGTTTAATTCATCACTTTACTCATACACATTCCCCACACACACACATTCAAACCCATCACCACTTTCATGACAGTCAATTGTTTATTTTGGTCCATGCACCAGTAGTTCTGGGAAGTGAGTGTTTTGTGAGAATCATTTGGCAATCAATCCCTGCTTCTCTGCCTGAAGCTGAAGTCCAATGATGCAGATGGATCAGTCACACAGCACATATCTTCATATCATTATAAGGAGAGAGGTGCTATGAACAGCCTTGAGGGAGTAAGTTCAAAGTCCAGCACCATTTGTTTTTTGCACATTTGTTTTCCAGGGTTTATATATGATCACAGTGGGGATAGCAGCTTGCAAGTAGGAGGGTCCCCTGCATAGGTCAAGTGAGTCATTCTTTTTGTCACCTTGTTGGGTGGCATGTGGCCTTCTTCCTCCCATGCTCTGCATGCCAAGGTGGTCTCTTCACTCTGACAAGCTGTTAGTTCACACTTATAGAGACCTCAGTGGGAGATAGGCAGTAGTGTTTACTGTGTGTTCTGTTCTCTTTTCTTTTGTCCTCTCCCATCATTGTTGACCAAATTCCCTATCTGATGTTCTCCAAATTGTTGGAACCACAGTGTCAATAACACTAGGGAAGACTGAATGTATTGTCACTTTTGAACATGATTCCCATATTACCGCTGAGGGACAGTTTTACTCTCCATGTCAATATGTAGCTCTGCCATGCTGAGAGGTCTTGAGCTCTGCCCCCTGACTGAGCATCAGTGATTTTTGTTTCTGAAGCTTCATTGTGAGGTTCCATTCATCCTTCTATTTGTGTGGTCTTTTAACTTGAAGTGGTGTCATTCTTATTAGAGGAGTGTGTTGTATACGGTGATCCTTTTATAGAACTATGTGTTTTACTGGTTCTTTTGTATGATTTGTCAGGTTTGATTTTATTAGTATTGGCTGAGTATTCTCTTGTGCTGTATGGGTTGAAATTCAGAACTCATTGACTTGAGTTCTGATCATTGTTGTTTCTTTCTGACTAATGATATTTCATTTTTACGTTTTCAACACATAGTTATTTGTGAATGAACTCACACACATAGCATTCACTCAGTTGTGCACACACTATAACTCACATGTAGATGGTGGATGGGAATAGGTTACTAGTGTTCAATGCCTTTATTCTACCATGTTTCCCAGAAATTGAATTCAGACTTGTTGGCATGTACCTTTACTTGCTGAACCATCTACTAGTCCCTAATTTTTAAATGTATACCTTTATATCAAATAGACTTCGACTTCTCTCTTGCAACACTTTATTTTTTGTAGATTCCAATGCTCTGTTATTTTCATACATTTCAAGAATGTTATGCTCTATTCCTACCACCATTTGTGTCTAAGAACTTTGGAATCCACTCCCAATTTCTTTAGCATCTCACTGATTGTTCAGTGTTTTGTTTTCTAGCCTCCATGTGTTTATATATTTTCTATAGTTCATTTTTGTTCTTTTTTGTATTTTTTATACTATGATCTTATAAAAATAAAAATTATTTCAATTACCTTGTTTTTGAGAAGATTTGCTTTGCATAAAACCATCTTGAAAAGTAACTGCTCAGGCTGATGATAAAAATGAATTCTGCTACTGTTCCATGGAAAGTTCTGTAAATGTTAAATCAGTCCATTTATTTGTATATCAGTTGTTCATTGCTTTCCTTTTGTTTTGATAACTGATATAATCATGTATTAAAATTACCCCAAATAATGATGAATTCTATCTGTTATCTCATATTTTGTAGTGAGTGCTTTATAAAATTGGGAACATCAATGTCACAAGAACATGTGTTTATGGACTCTTGTTGAATTTCTCACTTATCAATATGTAGTGACCTTCATTTTCTCATTCACTAATTTAACTTTAAAGGGTAAATTGTGGACTATCAGTATGGTTATACCTGTTTGTTTCCACATGTGATTTTCTGCCTATTACTTTGCCACTGAAGTTCATTTGTTGTAGGTACCAAGTAACTCTATGTGATAGAATATTATTTTAAGGTGTACTACTTTTGTTCATGTTGAATTTGTTTAACTCTGTGAAGCTATGTTACTGTGCCTGTGTAGAACAACTGATGATTTAATAAAGAACTGGCCAATAGCAAGAAAGGAGAAAGGATAGGTGGGACTTCTGGGCTCAGAGTATATATAGGAGAAAACTGGGTAGAAAGCTCTAAAATCAAGGAGTCAGAGGAGGAGGAGGAGGAGGAGGAGGGCTCCAGGAGCCAGCCACCCAGCTACACAGCAAGCCACAGAGTAAGAGTAAGAATTACATAATTTAGAGAATCCAAAGGCAAAAGATAAAAGGGTTAATTTAAGAAAAGCTGGCTGGAAATTAAGCCAAACTAATGGCTGAGCACTCATAAGTAAGAATAAGCCTAGATGTATGATTTACTTAGGAGCTGGATGAAGGACCATCAAAAGAGCAATAACCTCCAAAAACAGCTCTCTTTCACTTATATAGACTATTCTGTCAGGCTATTTCTTCTAATTGGAATATAAGACACTTAATAGTCAGAATTATCTCAAGTTATAAAATAATTACTATCAGTTTATTATATCTCCTTTATGCTGTGGATATCGCTCTATATAAATAAAGCACTGATTGGCCAGTGACCAGGCAGGAAGTATAGGTGGGACAAGGAGAGAGGAGAATGGAGGAAGGAGGAAGGAAAGAGAGACCGGCTGGAGCCACTGCCAAGACAAGAAAGATGTAAGGTACCGGTAAGCCATGAGCCACGTGGCAAAGTAAAGATTAATAGAAATGGGCTGAATATAAGAGTGAGAGCTAGACAATGATAAGCCTGAGCTAATGGCCAAGCAGTTTAAATAATGTAAGAGTCTGTGTGTTTATTTTATAAGTGGGCTCCAAAACTGGCGGGTCTTGGTGGTGGGAGCTGGAGAAAAATTCTCCAGCTACAAATGGCGCCCAACAGCTTGAGTTTCCACCTTAAACCTGACAATATTTAATAACCAATTCTAAACAGAGCCAAAACCAGGTTCCTGCTTCATGTCTCATATGGGCAGCGAGAAGCTGCAAAACGTGGATTTGAGCTACTGGCAGGTTCCTGGCATGTGCACTTGACCTGCAGTATGGCAGGAATGAGACGTGTGCCAGCGTCACATTACGCTGTGTGGTAGATTTAGTCTTTACTAGTATTTAAAACAAAAAAGAGAGAGAGAGCTTTCTGGGCTACACGCTGCTTTGATAAAAAGCGTAGACCCACTATTTCTGAGACTTGATGGCTCCCAGAGCTGGCAGAACCGCCACGTTGGGAAGCTAAAGTGGGCGGAGCCAATAGCCACAGTGCCATAGGCTTCAAAAAGAGATAAAAAGGAATATATACAGTTATATAAACAAATAGCTTTTAAAAGTAAAGTCTTAAAAAGAAACAATAAATGTAATAAGCCACGTAAAGATGGCTATCACACAGAGAATCTGGATTATGTTGTCTTTGATATTTGTAACTGAAGAAAAACATTTAATTGTAAAAGCTGTTCAGTTATGCCAAAATGTAAATTTCAAAGGTACCTTGACTTCAAAATTTGGATATAAGGATATGTTACTTTGGAAAAGAGGTTCTGCTTTTGTTTCCACAGAAAGCCAAGGAATGCTCAATCATACCACAAGGGCACTTGCTCAGCTATGTTCATATCAGCATTGTTTGTAATAGCCAGAACCTGGAAACAACCTAGATGCCCTTCAACAGAAGAAGGGATAAATAAAATGTGGTATATATACACAATGGAGTACTATTCAGCAGAAGAAAACAATGACGTCTTGAGGTTTGCAGGCAAATGAATGGATCTAGAGAAAATCATCCTGAGTGAAGTAACCCAGACTCAGAAACACAAACATGGTATGTACTCACCCATAGGAGGATACTAGATGTAAAACAAAGGAAGACTAGACTGCTACTCCCAACTCCAGGGAGGCTACCTAGAAAAGAGGACCCTAAGAAAGACACAGAGATTACCCAATGACAGAGAAATGGATGAGATCTATATGAACAACCTGGACGTGAGGGGGGTTATTGAAGGCAAGGGTTGAAGGAAAGAGAGCTTAGGGGAGCAGGAGATCCCAGCTGGATCAAGAACAGAGAGGGAGAACAAGGAATAAAAGACCATGGTAAATAAAGACCACATGAGAATAGGAAGAAACAAAATACTAGAGAGGTCCCCAGTAATCCACAAAGATACCTCCACAATAGATTACTGGCAATGGTCAAGAGAAAGCCTGAACTGACCTACTCTGGTATAGGATGGCCAAACACCCTAACTGTTGTGCTAGAAATCTCATCCAATGACTGAAAGAAGTGGATGCAAAGATCTACAGCCAGGGCGCAGGTGGAGCTCCAGGAGTCCAATTGGCGAGAAAGAGGAGGGATTGTATGAGCAAGAATTATTGAGACCAAGATTGGAAAAAGCACAAGGACAAATAGCCAAACTAATGGAAACACATGAACTATGAACCAATAGCTGAGGAGCCCCCAACTGGATCAGGCCCTCTGGATAAGTGAGACAGTTGATTAGTTTCATCTGTTTGGGAGGCATCCAGGCAGTGGGACTGGAACCTGCCCTTAGTGCATGAGCTTGCTGTTTGGAACCTGGGACTTATGCAGAGACACTTCTCTCAGGCTGGGAGGAGGGGACTGGACCTGCCTGGATAGAATCTACCAGGTTGAGCTGAATCCCCATGGGAGTCTTTGCCCTGGAGGAGATGGGAATAAGTGATGGGCTGGGAGGAAGTCAGGGGTGGGAGGGGGGAGGACAGGGAAATCCATGGCTGATATGTAAAATTAAATCAAATTATAAAATAAAAAATATATACATATAGAACATAGTTAGGTAAGTGAAAAAATTCTCTGATATAAGTCTAATAACTATAAAATATATTGAACATAGAGGATTAAATAAAATAGAAATTTTTTTTTGGTTTTTTGAGACAGGGTTTCTCTGTGGAGCTTTGCACCTTTCCTGGAACTCGCTTTGGAGACCAGGCTGGCCTCGAACTCACAGAGATCTGCCTGCCTCTGCCTACCGAGTGCTGGGATTAAAGGCATGCGCCACCACCGCCCGGCAAAATAGAAATTTTTATCTGATAAAAGTCTATTATCCAAAATATACATATTAAACACAAAAATTCCAATAAAACAAAAATTCTCATCTGATAAAAGTCTAATAACTAAAATAAATATACTTGTTGAACACAAGAAATTAAATAAAATAAAAATTCTCATCTGATATTGGTCAAATATAAAAATATACATTGAACACAAGAGTTCAGATAAACAAAACAAAAATTCTCATCTGAAAAAAGTCTAATATCCAAAATGTACATATTGAACACAGAAAATCATAAACAGGACAAAATTCTCATGTGATAAAAGTCAAATATCAAAAATATACTTATCAAACACAAAAATTAAATAAAAGAAAAATTCTCTGCAGGTAAAGTTCTAATATCCTAAATATACACATTAATGACAAGAAAACAGATAAATAAAACAAAAATTCTCAAATGTTAACAGTCTAATAACCAAAAAAGCACACTGAACACCAAAAATCAGATAAATAAAATGAAAATTCTCATCTGATAAAGTTCAAATATTAAAAATGTATTTATATTACACAAGAAACTATATAAAACAAAATTTTTTCACTGAGAAAATTCTAATATCCAAAATAAATTTATTGAACACAAGAAGTTTAATAAAACAAAAATTCTCATCTTGTAGAGGTCAAATATCAAAAATATACACATTGGACACGAGAAATTAGATAAATAAAACAAAAATTCTCATCTGATAAAGGTCTAATATCAACAATATCATTATTGAGCACAAAAAACTAAAGAAAAGAAGAATTCTTATCTAATAAAAGTTTAATACTAAAATTATACATATTAAACATAAGTAAATAAAGCAAAAATTGTCATCTGATAAAGGTGTAATATCAACAATATACATATTAAACTCAAGAAATCATAAAAAGACAAAATTCTCATGTGATAAATGTCAAATATCAGACATATAGTTATTGAACACAAGAAATTAAATAAAACAAAACTTCTCAACTTACAAAAGTCTAATATCAAAATTATACATATTTGTATATTTCTAACTGTATTTATACCATTCATTTAACAATGTAATATAATTTTCTGAT
Source organism: Peromyscus eremicus (assembly GCF_949786415.1). Classification (NCBI taxonomy): domain Eukaryota; kingdom Metazoa; phylum Chordata; class Mammalia; order Rodentia; family Cricetidae; genus Peromyscus; species Peromyscus eremicus. The sequence goes on from NW_026734289.1 coordinate 1,421,655, forward strand.
CCTTGAATGTTATTATTACCAACTATTAGGATATAAAGAAATGAAAGTTAGTAGTTAGACATTATAATAAAACTTGTAGTAAAATTAGATATGTTTTCAAGATTGAGCAGATATATTTTAGATAGACAGGTCATCTTCAAACCCTTCAGAGATCTACAGAATATGGCATTTAAAATGTTTTAATAACTTAGAAAATTTTTCTTTTTTGTTATGACTATGAGACATGTCAGCTCCTGGCAGTACCAATCTACTTCAGAGAAAACATGGGCATTGAACAAACTGCAATTAGGGTTAACTTTCATTGTGACAAAAGGTAGCCACTGGACAACAAAGCATCCCCGAATCAATTGCTGACAAACAGGATAGACAGGACATGAAACAAAGGAGTACTGATTTTGCCAAATCAAGTGTGGTTATGGCTTCATCAAAAGGCATCTTCTGAGGACAGGATAATATGGCACCATCCCTGAAGTGGCCTTCACAATCCAGAAAAGGTACAGTGCCCTTTTCTTTGAAGGCAGCTGAACAGGCAGTGGGCCGATGGCTTCTGATGTGCAATGGAACAGCAGCTGAAACAGTTATTCTTGAAGAGTAATTAAGCTTATGCCTCTCATAGTAGAATGGCATTTAGTAGAGGGATGTGGAGAAGAACGGGATGCTGAGATGAAGCCACATACACACATAGCCAAGAAGAATGGACAGCTGAATTCAAAAAACATCAACAATTTCCAGAATTTATAATCCTGAATCATGACATGACACTAGTGGAATTATGGTGTTTCTGGTATATAGACTGCTCTCACCCAATGTGATGTTGAACTGTTGACCTTGTGTACATCCTACTTCACAAATGAGTCTGTCAGATATGCTAAGCCTATAGGCTGAAGATGATGCCCCAACACTGCGGGGAAACCTCAGGTGACTGTCTAGGCAGCTGGCTGTTTCTGTCAACTCACAATTTTTTGGAAGTTGCTTGCATGTACTTCCTGTTTTTATTTTTGTTAGCTAATATTATTTCCTTCTTGGATCTCTGAGGGAGTTGAAGATTAGTTAGTTACAGTTGAAGGATAATTAGGATAGAAAGTGAATTAGACACAATAGGATAGATAATGGAATTATTTTCTCTGAATTTGTCAAATACAAATGGACTAGACATTGTTTAGGTATTTATTACTTGTAGGTATTGTATATAGTTATTGTACTTTTGTATATAGTTTTTCTTATGTTAGTTATAAGCTTTTTCCTTTTTTCTTTTTATTAAAATAGAAAAGGAGAGATATGGTGATATTTTATTTTGTACTAAAATATTATTTGTATGTTAATAAATAAAGTTGCCCAGCGGTCAGAGCTATTAGCAAGCCATAGGAAAGTCAGATGGTGGTGGTGGTGGCGGCGGCGGCGCACGCCTTTAATCCCAGCACTTAGTAGGCAGAGCTAGGTATGTCTCTGTGTGTTCAGGAATGCAGTCAGCATTGGATACACATGCCTTTAATTACAATACCAACCATAGAAGACCTAGAGGTCTATACAGACAGGCAGTGACGAGGCGGTCATGTGGTTGGGTCTACAGCCAATGAGAAGGCAGAACAGAAAGTCTATATAAAGACTTTAACACAGGAAGTAGCTCTGTTTCGGAGATGTAGGACCACTCCAGGAGGAAGGGTAAGGTTTTAGCTCTTAGCTCTGACCTCTTGGCTTTCTTCTTTGCATTGGTTCTGTGTTTCTTATTTAAAAAGACAGTTGGTTACATCTACACATATTGAACAAAATAAATAAAAGAAACATTTTCACCTAAAAAGGTCTGTATCCACAATTTACATATTGAACCTAAGAAATCAAATAAATATAACAAAACTTCTCATCTGATAGAATATGAATAACCAAAATATACATAATGAACCTAAGAAATAAAAAAAAAATCAAAATTTTATTCTGATAAAGGTCTAACATCCAAATATACGTTTTATCCCAAGAAATCAGAAAAATAAAACAAAAAGTCTCATCAGATAAATGTCTAATATCCAAATATATATGCTGAGCATAAGGTATCAGACTACTATAACAAAAAATATCACCTGATAAATTTCTAATATCAAAAATATACATATTGAACATATTTAAATAAATAAAACAAAAATTCTCATCTGATTAAAATCTAAAATCCAAAATATGCATACTGAACACAATAAATTAATTAAATAAAAATTCTCAACTGACAAAGAACTAAAATTCTGCCCTGATAAAGGTCTAATATTATATATATATATATATATATATATATATATATATATATATATATATATATATGTATATATATATATATAAAATTAGATGAATTAAACAAAATTTCTCCTCTAATAAAGGTCTAATACTCACAATATGCATATTGAACACAAGAAATGAGACAAATAAAAAATTCTCATCTGATAAATGTCTAATATTTAAAATATACATTTTAAACACAGGACACTAGATAAATAAAACAAAAACTCTCACCTGATTAGGATCTAATATCAAAAATATTCACATTCAACGAAAGAAATTAAATAAAACAAAAATTCTCACTTAATAAAGAACTAATATCCAAAATATGCAAAATGAACATAAGAAATCAAATGTACAATAAAAAGTCTCATCTGATAAAGGTCTTATATCAAAAATATACATAATGAACACAAGAAGTTAAATAAAACAAAAATTCTCACCTGATGATGTGGTGATTTCTAAAATATACATACTTAACACAAGAAATTAAATAAAACACAAAATCAGATATTATTAAGCTCTAATATCAAAAATATACATATTGAACACATGAAATCACAAAAGAAAAAAAAATTCTCATCTCATAAGGTCTAATATCCAAAATACACATATTGAAAATATTTAGAAAAATAAATTTTCTCACCTGTTAATGGTCTAATATTCCAAAATATACATACTGAATACCAGAAATTAAAACAAAAAAATTCTCACATGACAAAAATCTAATATCCAAAATATATATAAAAACCTTGAGAAATCACATAAATAAAACAAAAATTCTCACCTAATAAAGGTCTAATAAATAAAATACACATACTGTACACAGGAAAATAAATAAAAGAAAAATTCTCATCTGATAAAGGTCTAATATTAAAAATATGCATGTGGAACATAATTAGATGAATAAAACAAAAATTCTCATCTGATAAAGGTCAAATATCACAAATATACCTATGGTATGCAAGAAATCATATAAACAAACAAAAATTCTCATCTGCTAAAGGTCTATTATGCAAATATACATATTGAAACAAGAAATCAGATCAACAAAACAAAACTTTTCACCTCATAAAGGTTTAACATACAAAATATACATATAGAACACAAGAAATCAGGAAAACAAAACAAAATAATCGAGTGATTAAGGTCTAATATGAAAAATATACTTATTGAACACAAGAAATAAAATAAAACAAAAATTCTGTTCTGATAAAGTTCTTATATAAAAAATATATCAATTGAAAACAAGAAATCAGATAAATAAAGTGACAATTCTCATCTGTTACAGTTTTAATATCCAAAATATCGATGTTGAACAGACAAAATCAGATCAATAAAACAAAAGTTCTCACCTGATAAAGGTCTTATATCCAAAATATACATATTGATATTATTAGATAAATAAAACAAAAATTCTCATCTGATAAAAGTCTAATATTGAAAATATACATAGTAAACACAGGAACGTAAATAAAACAAAAATTCTCACCTAAAAAATGTCTAATATCCAAAATATACATATTGAAAAAACAAAAAATTATTAGATGATAATTTTTGTTTCAATTAATTTCTTGTATTCAGTATGCATATTTTTGATATTAGAAATTATTCAGATGAGAATTTTCATTTTATTTGTCTGATTTTTTGTGTTAATTATGCATATTTTTTATATTAAACCTCTTTCAGATGAGAATTTTTGTTATGTTTATATGATTTCTTGTGTTCAATATGTATATTTAAAACAAAATTTCTCATCTGATAAAAGTCTAATATCCAAAATATATATATTGAACATAAGAAATCAGATAAATAAAACAAAAATTCTCATCTAGTAAAGGTCTTTTATAAAAAACATACTGAACACAGTAAATTAATTAAAACAAAAATTATTATCTCATGAAAGTCTAATATCCAAAACATACATACTGAACACAAGAGTAAATAAAACAAAAATTCTCATCTCATAAAGGTGTCATATTCAAAATATACATATTGAATACAAGATATCAGATAAATAAAATGAAAATTCTTATCTGATAAAAGTCTAGTATCCAAAATACACATATTGAGCAAAAGAAATCAGAAAAAGGAAACAAAATACTCATGAGATAAAGGTCTAATATGAAAAAATATACTTATTGAATATAAGAAATAAACTAAAACAAAAATTCTGTTCTGATAAAGGACTAATATAAAAAAATATACCAATTGAAAACAAGAAATCACATAACTAAAACAAAAATTCCTGCATGATAAAGGTCTCATATCCAAAATATACATATTGAACACAAGAAATCATATAAGCAAAAAAAAATTCTCACCTGATAGAGGTTTAATACCAAAAATATGTATAATGAACACAAAAAAATCAGACAAATAAAATGAAAATTCTCACCTGATAGCAGTCTAAAATTCAAAATATACGTATTGAACACTAGAAATCAGTTAAATGATATAAAAATTCTCATCTAATAAAAATTAACAACTCGAGGACATTGAAGGGTCTGCCGGGGGTCTTGGAAAAGGGAGGCCTTCCCAATGACTCTGAGATACCACCTTACACCTGTCAGGATGGCTAAGATCAAAACAAGGAAGACACCTTATGCAGGAGAGGATGTGGAGCTAGGGGAACTCTCCTCCACTGCTAGTGGGAATGCAAACTTGTACAACCACTTTGGAAATCAATATGGCACTTTCTTAGAAAATTGGGAATCCATCTCCCCCAAGATTCAGCTATACCACTCTTGAGCATATACCCAAGGAATGCCCAATCATAACACAAGAGCACTTGCTCAACTATGTTCATATCAGCATTGTTTGTAATAGCCAGAACCTGGAAACAACCTAGATGCCCTTCAACGGAAGAAGGGATAAATAAAATGGAATACTACTCAGAAGAGAAAAACAATGACATCATGAGGTTTGCAGGAAAATGGATGGATCTAGAAAAAAATCATCCTGAGTGAGTTAACCCAGACTCAGAAAGACAAACATGGTATGTACTCACTCATAGCAGGATACTAGATGTGGAACAAGGATGACTGGACTGTTGCTCACATCACCATGGAGGCTACCTGGAAAACAGGACCCCAAGAAAGACACAGGGATCACCCAATGACGGAGAAATGGATGAGATCTACATGAACAATCTGGACATGAGTGGGGGGAATGAAGGGCGAGGGTCAAGGGAAAGAGAGCTTGGGGGAGCCAGAGATCCTAGCTGGATCAAGAACAGAGAGGGAGAACAAGGAATAAGAGACCATGGTAAATGAAGACCACATGAGAATAGGAAGAAGCAAAGTGCTAGAGAGGCCCACAGAAATCCACAAAGATACCCCCACAATAGACTGCTGACAATGTTTGAGAGACAGCCCGAACTGTCCTACTCTGGTGATAAGATGGCCAAACACCCTAATTGTCGTGCTAGAAACCCCATCCAAAGACTGAAGGAACTGGATGCAGAGATCCATGGCTTGGCCCCAGGTGGAGCTCTGGGAGTCCAATTAACAAGAAAGCAGAGGGTTTATATGAGCAAGAATTGTCTAGATCAATGTTGGGTAAAGCACAGGGACAAATAGCCAAACAAATAGAAACACATGAACTATGAACCAATGACTGAGGGGCCCCCAACTGGATGAAGCCCTCTGAATGCGTGAGATATTTGATTGGCTTGATCTGTTTGGGAGGCATCCAGGCAGTGGGACCGGGTCCTGTGCTCATTGCATGAGTTGGCTGTTTGAAACCTGGGGCTTATACAGGGTCACTTGGCTCAGCCTGGGAGGAGGGGACTGGACCTGCCTGGACTGAGTCTACCAGGTTGATCTCAGTCCTCGGGGGGAGGCTTTGTCCTGGAAGAGGTGGAAATAGGGGGTAGCCTGGGGGGAAGGGGAGGCAGGTGGGAGGGAGGAGAACAAAGGAATCTGTGGCTGATATGTAGAACTGAATTGTATTTTAAAATAAAATTAAATTAAATTAAAAAAATTAACAACTCATGAAAATCTAATATCCAAAATATACATATTGAACTCAAGAAATTAAATGACACAATAATTCTCACCTGATAAAGAACTTATATCTAAAGTATACATATTCAAATAAAGAAATCAAATAAATAAACAAAATTTCTCATCTGATAAATGTCTAATATCCAAATATTATTTACTGAACACTAGAAATTAAATAAAAAATTTTGTCATCTGATAAAAGTCCAATATCAAAAATATTATATTAAACACTAGAAATCAAATAATAAAACAAATATTCTCATCTGATGAAGGTCTAATATCTAAATTAAACCTGTTGAACAGAAGAAATCAGATAAATAAAATAACAATTTTCATCATAGAAGTGTCGAATATAAAAAATATACATATTGAACACAAGATATCATTAATCAATTAAAAATTCTCACCTGATAAAGGTGCAATATCCAAAATATACATATCGAATATAACTAGCTAAATAAAAAAATTCTCATCTGATAAATGTCTTATATTGAAAATATACATATTGAACTTAATTAGATAAATAACAACAAAAAATCACATCTGATAAAGGTCTACATCCAAAATATACATATTGAATGCAAGAAATAAAACAATAATTGTCACCTGATAAAGGTCTAATATCCAAAATATACATATTGAACTGAAGAAACCCGATCAATAAAACAAAAACTTTCATCAGATAAAGGTCTAATATCCAAAGTATACATGTTGAATACAAGATATCAGACTAATATAACAAAAATTAGCATCTGACAAATGTCTAATATCCAATGTATACATATAGAATGCAGTATACAAATAAATAAAACAAAAATTCTCATCTGATAAAGTATTAATATTAAAAATATGCATGCTGGACACAAGAAATCAAATATAGAAAACAAAAATTCTCATCTGATAAAGGTCTAATATCCAAAATATACATATTGAACTTAATAAGATAAATAAAACAAAAATTATCATCTGTTAAACATTTACTGTCCAAAATATACATACGTAACAGAAGAAATGAAATAAAACAAAAATTCTGATCTGATAAAGGTCTAATATAAAAAATGTACATAGTGAACACAAGATATCAGATGAATAAAACAAAAACTTCATCTCTTAAAGGTCTAATATCCAAAATATACATACTGAACACGAAAAAATCCAACAAAACAAATGAAAATTCTAAATTAATAAGGATCTAATATCAAAAAATGCATATTGCACACAAGAAATTAGATAAATAAAACAAAAATTCTCATCTGATAAATGTCTAATATCCAAAGTATACATACTGAACACAAGAAATTAAATAAAACAAAAAATTCTCATCTGAAAATGGTCTAATAACCAAAATAGACATATTGAACATAAGAAGATAAATAAAATAAAAATTCTCATCCGTTAATAGTATAATGTCCAAAATATACATACTAAGTACAAGAAATTAAATAAGACAAAAATTTTCATCTGATAAAGGCCTAATATCCAAAATATACATATTGAATAAAAGAAATCATACAAATAAAACAAAAATTCTCCTCTGAAATCGGTCCTATATCCAAAATATATATATTGAACATAATTAGATAAATAAAACAAAAATTCTCATCTGATAAAGGTCTGATATCAAAAATGTACATAGTGAACACAAGAAATCAGATAAATAAAAGGAAAATTCTCATTTGATAGAGGTCTAATATCCAAATATACAGTTTGAACAAAGGAAATCAGATAAACAAAAAAAAATTTTCATGTGATAAAATTTAAATATCCAAAATACACATATTGAACAAAAGAAAAGAAAAAAACAACAATGATTAGAGGTAGGTCTAATATTCAAATATACATATTGAACATATTTAGATAAATGAAAACAAAAATTCTCATTGGATAAAAGTCTAATATCCAAGCCGTGTGGTGGTGGCGCACGCCTTTAATCCCAGCACTCGGGAGGCAGAGCCAGGCGGATCTCTGTGAGTTTGAGGCCAGCCTGGTCTACAAAGTGAGTTCCAGGAAAGGCACAAAGCTACACAGGGAAAACCTGTTTCGGGAAAAAAAAAACTAAAAAAAAAGGTCTAATATCCATAACATAGATATTGAAAACAGGATACCAGATAAATAAAACAAAATTTCTCATCTGATCAAGATCTAATGACAAGTATATATATTGAACACAAGAAATCAGATAAATAAAACAAAAATTCTCATCTGATATCAAAAATATGCATACTGAACACATGGTATCAGATAAATAAATCAAGAATTCTAACCTGATAAAGGTCTAATATTCAAAATATACAAAAAACACAAGAAATCAGAAAAACAAAACAAAATTCTCATGTGATAAAGGTTTAACATGAAAAATGTATTTATTGAACACAAGAAATTAAACAAAACAAAACTTCTGTTCTGATAATGGTCTAATATAAAAATATACTTATGAACACAAGAAATCAGACAAAAGAAGAATTCTCATCTGATAAAGGTATCTTCATAGGCGTTTCCTTCTTTAGGTTGTGAAAGTTTTCTTCTATGATTTTGTTGAATATATTTTCTGTGCCTTTGAGTTGGTATTCTTTTCATTCTTCTATCCCTATTATTCTTAGGTTTGGTCTTTTTATGGTGTCCCAAATTTCTTGGACATTTTGGGTCATGACTTTGTTGGCTTTAGTGTTTTCTTTGACTGATGAATCTATTTCCTCTACCGTATCTTCAACACCAGAGATCCGCTCTTCCATCTCTTGCACTCTGTTGGTTATGCTTGCATCTGTAGTTCCTGTTCATTTATTCAGATTTACACTTCCAGCATTTCCTCAATTTGTGTCTTCTTTGTCTCCATTTCAGTTGGGCAGCAGACCTCCTGCAGGCAGATCAGACTACCACCATCCCCCATGAGACCCTGTAACCAAGCCCCACCTCCCCCCATCCCACCCATTCTTCGAGACTGCAACTGTTCCCTGAGACAGAGATGGCCAAGACCCGATTGGACTAAGAGGTGAGTCTTTATCCTCAATCCTGAACACCCCAGCCCCTAGGCTTTGGGCCCAGGGGCACAACCCTGCACCCCTACACCACTACCCATTGCAGTCCCAGTTTCGGGCCAGTCAGCAGGCAGACCTACTGCAGGCAGTTCAGACTTCCACCATCCCCCACCAGACCTTGTAACTCACAAGTCCCACCCCTCCCAACCCACCTGTGTGCCAAGATTACAACTACTCCCTGAGACAGAGCCCACAAGGGCCAACTGGACTAAGAGCTTCTCCCTGAGACAAACAGTCCATCAGAACCCAATAGACCAAGAGCTCCCACTGGACCAAGATTATTGATCCGACTGAGAGAGGCTCCCTCAGACACAGACACCGCTTGCACCAAGTGGAGAAAGAGATGGATAGAGGCCAGTGCAAATTACAGTTAACAACAAAAAACACACCATGGTTCCATCAGAACCTACACCAGCAAGACCTGAACATCCCAACATAGAGGAAACAGAAGAAATCGACCTTAAAAATGATCTTAAGAAGATGTTAGAGATCTTTAAAGAGGAAATGAAAAATTCCCTTAAAGAATTAGAGGAAAAGTCAAACAAAAAATGGGAAGCAAACAGTAAATCCCTTGAAAGCCAAGAGAAAGCAATTAAATATTTGAGGGAAACAGCTCAAGATTTGAAATCTGATTTTCTCATTTTTCAATATGTATATTTTGCATATAGACATTTATTAGGTGAGAATTTTTGTTTTATTTAATTTCTTGCATTCAATATGTATATTTTGGTTATTAAACCTTTATCAGATGAGAATTTTTGTGTTGTGTATATGATTTCTTGTGTTTAATGTATATATATATGATAATAGATCTTTATCAGATTAAAATTTTTGTTTTATTTAATTTCTTGAGTTCAATATGTAATTTTCAACATTAGAAGTTTATCAGATTAGGATTTTTGTTTAATTTATCTAATTATGTTACATTTATCAGATGAGGATTTCTGTTTTATTTATCTGATTTCTAGTGTTCAGTATTTATATTTTGGCTTAGTCCTTTATCAGATGAGAAGTTTTGTTTTATTTATCTGATTTCTTGTGTTCATTATGTATATTTTGAATATTAGAACTTTATCAGATGCAAATTTTTGTTTTATTTATCTGACGTCTTGTGTACAATATGTATATTTCTGATATTAGACCTTTATTAGGTGAGAATTTTTTTATTTGTCTAATTATGTTTGATGTGTATGTTTGGGATAGTAGACCTTTATCATAAGAGAATTTTTGTTTCATTTAATATCTGTGTTCAAAAAGTATATTAGGGATAGTAGACCTCTATCAGATGAGAATTTTCATTTTATTTATATTATTTATTGTGTTCAATATGTATATTTTGGATATTAGACCTTTATCAGATGAGAAATTTAGTTTTAATTAATTTCTTGTGTTCTGTATGTATATTTTGGATACTAGAAATTTATCATGTGATAATTTTTTGTTTTATTTATGTTATCATGTTCAATGTGTATACTTTGGGTATTAGAACATTATCAAATGATTTTTTTTTATTTATCTGACTTCTTAGGATCAATGTGTATATTTTTGATATTAGACTTTTATCAGATGAGAATTTTTGTTTTATTTATCTGATTTCCAGTGCTCAATGTATATATTTTAGATATTAGACCTTTATCTGATGATAATTTTTGTTTTATTTTTCTGATTTCTGGTGTTCAGTATGTATTTTGGATATTAGACCTTCATGAGATGAGAATTTTTCTTTTATTTAATATCTTGTGTTCAATATATATATTTTGGATATTAAAGTTTTATAAGATGAAAATTTTTGTTTTATTTACATGATTTCTTGGATTCAACATGTATATTTTGGATATTAGTCCTTTTCAGATGAGAATTTTTGTTTATCTGATTTCTTGTGTTCAATATGTGTAATTTGGATATTAGACCTATACCCTGTGACAATTTTTGCTTTATTTATTTTATTTCTTGTGTTCAATATGTAATTTTGGATATTAGACCTTGATCAGATGAGAATTTTTGTTTTATTTAATTTCTTGTGTTCAATAAGTATATTTGTGATATTAGACTTTTATCCAATGAGGATTTTTTGCTTTATTTATCCAAGTATGTTCAATATGTATATTTTGGGTACTCGACCTTTATCAGATGATAATTATTGCTTTGTTTTTCTGTTTTTTTTTTCAATATGTATATTTTGTATATTAGACCTTTATCAGGTGACAATTTTATTTTATTTATCTAATTTCTTGTGTTCAATATGTATAATTTGGATATTAAAACTCTACTGGTGAGAATTTTTGTGTTATCTAATTTCTTGTTTTCAATAAGTATATTTTAAATATTAGACCTACCGGTGAGAATTTTGTTGTTTCTAATTTCTTGATTTCAACATATATATTTTGGATATTAGAACTTTAGCAGATGAATTTTTGTTTTATTTAATTTCTTGTGTTCAATATGTATATTTTTGTTTTTAGACCTTCATCAGATGAGAATTTTTGTATTTTTATGTGATTTCTTGTGTTGAGTATGTATATTTTTGATATTAGATCTTTATCAGATGAGAATTTTTGCTTTACTTCCTTGGTTTCTTGGATTTGATTATGAATATTTTGGAAATTAGTACTTTATCAGATGAGAGTTTTTGTTTTCTTTACCTGATTTCTTGTGTTCTGTATGTATATTTTGGATATGAGACCTTTATCAGAAGAGAATTTTTGTTTTATTTTATTTCTTGTGTTCTTCAATTATATTTTTGATATTTGAGCTTTATCACATGAAAATTTTGTTTTCTTTTTCTGATTTTTTCTGTTCTATATGTATATTTTGGATATTAGAATATTATCAGATGATAATTTCTGTTTTATTTATCTAATTATATTTGGTATGTATATTTTGGAAATTAGACCCTAATCAGGTGAGGATTTTTGATTTATTTATCTGATTTCTTTGGTTCAATGTGTATATTTAGGATTTTAGACCTTTATCAGATATGAATTTTTGTTTCATTTATCTGATTTCTTGTGTTCAACATGTATATTTTAGATATGACTTATGTCAGATGAGAATTTTTTATATACAGATGATGTCTTGTGTTCAATATTTATAGTTTAGGTATTAGACCTTTATCACATGAGAATTTTTGTTTTATTTAACTAATTATGTTCAATATGTATATTTTGGATATTAGACTATTGTCAGATGAGAGATTTTGTTTTATTTTTCTGATTTCTTGTGTTCTATAAGTATATTTTTGATAGTAGATCTTTACCGGTGAGAATGTTTGTTTTATCTAATTTCTTGTGTTCCATATGTATATTTCTTTTCTTTATTAAGAAATTTTCTCTGGGCAGTGGTGGCACACGCCTTTAATCCCAGCACGCAGGAGACAGAGCCAGGTGGATCTCTGTGAGTTCGAGGCCAGCCTGGACTACCAAGTGAGTTCCAGGAAAGGCGCAAAACTACACAGAGAAACTCTGTCTCGAAAAACCAAAAAAGAAAAAAAAAAAAGAAATTTTCTACTCACTCTATATACCACCCAAAGTCCCATCACCTCCCTCCTCTCGTCTCCCAAACCTCCAGCCTAAGCCACTTCATATCTGCACTTCCCTCAAATCAAGGTCTCCCATGGGGAGTCAGCAGAGCCCTGCACACTGAGCCTAGACCGGTCCAAGCCCTTTCCCACTGTACCAAGGCTGCGCAGGGCACCACACTACAGGCACCGGATACCTAAAGCCCTGCCCATGCAGCAGGAATGGATTCTGATCCCCCTGCCTGGGTGTTCCCCAAACAGTTTGAGCCAAACAACCGTCTTCCATATCCAGAGCGCCTAGTCCAGTCCCATTGGGGCTCCACAGCCACCAGTCAACACAGTCCACAGTTCATGGGCTTCCACTAGTGTGGCCGGTCATCTCTGCAGGTCCTCCCATCATGATCTCGACGTCCCTTGTCTGCAGTATATCTCCTCTCTCTCATCAATTGGATTCCCAGAGCTCAGCCTGGTACCTGGCCGTGAATCTGTGTATCTGTCTCTATCAGTCACTGGACAAAGGCTCTATGATGACAGCTAGGTTATTCACTAGACTGGTCACCAGAGTAGACTGGCCCAGGCACCCTCTGGACCACTGCCAGCAGACCAAGGTGGGATCAACCTTGTGGATTCCTGAAAGCCTCCCCAGCACCCTGCCTTTTCCTATTCCCATGATGTCCTCATCTATCATGGTATCTTCCTCCCTGCCCTCCCACTCTGTCCCTGTTCCAGCTTGACCCTCCCATGTCCCTATGTTCTCATCCCCCACTCCTCACCCTCTGCCACCCCCCCACACCCAGTCCACTCAGGTAGATCTCATCCACTTCTCCTTCACAAAATCATCCATGTGTCCCTCCTATGGTCTTTTCCTGTTAGCTAGCCTCTCTGGAGTTGTGGGTTGCAGTCTGGCCATCCTTTCCCTCACATCTGGTATCTACTTATGAGTGAGTACATACTATGTTTGTCCTTCTGAGTCTGGGTTACTTCACTCAAGATGATATTTTCTAGTTCTATCCATTTGCCTGCAAATTTCATGATATCATTGTTTTTTACTGCTGTATATATTATTTACCATTTATATTTACCATTGTATATATGTGCCACATTTTCTTTATCCATTCTTCAGTTGAGGGGCCTACCGCTGATAATTTTTCTTATTTTCTAAAAATAGTATTCAATATGTATATTTTAGATATTAGACTTTTATCAGATAGGAATTTATTTATTTGATTTCATGTGTTTAATATGTATATTTTTGATATTAGACATTTATCAGGTGAGAATTTTTGCTTATTTATCTAGTATCTTGTATTCAAAATGCAGATTTTTTTGATATGAGACCTTTATCAGATGAGAATTTTCATTTTATTTATCTAATTTCCAGTGTACAATATGTATATTTTGGATATTAGATCTTTAACACATGAAAGTATTTGCTTTATTTTTCAGATATCTTGTGTTCAATATGAATGTTTTGGATATTAGACCTTGATCAGATGAGAATTTTTGTTTTATGTATTTGATTTCTTGTATTCAGCATGCATATTTTCAATATTAGTTCTTTATCATGAGAGAATTTTTTCTTTTATTTATTTCTTGTGTTCAATATGTATACATTTGATATTGGACCTCTATCAGATGACAATTTTTATTTATCTATTTCTTGTGTTGGATACACATATTTTTGATATTAGACCTTTATCATGTGAGAATTTTTGTTTTTCTTATCTGGTATGCTGTGTTTACTATGTATGTTTTGGATGTTAGACCTTTGTCAGGTGAGAATTTTTGTTTTATTTATCTAATTATGTTCAATATGTATATTTTGGATATTAGACATTTATCAGGTGAGAATTTTTGTTTTATGTATATATTGATTTCTTGTGTTCAGTATGCATATTTTTTATATTAGTTCGTTATGAGATCAAAATTTTTGTTTTTTTAATTTCTTGTGTTCAGTAAGTATATTTTAAATATTAGACTTTTATCAGATGAGAATTTTTGTTTCATAAATTTCATTTCTTGTGTTCATATGTATATTTTCGATATTACTTCTTTATCAGGTGAGAATTTTTTTAAATTTCTTGTGTTAAATATGTATATTTTTGATATTAGACCTTTATGAGATGAGAATTTTCTTATTATTTATCAGATACCCTATGTTCTGTATGTATATTTTGGTAATGGGACCTTTAAAAGATGAGAATTTTTCTTTTATTGAGTTATGTTCAATATGTTTCTTTTTGATATTAGACTTGTATCAGAAGAGGATTTTGGTTTTATTTATCTGATTTCTTCTGTTTAATGTTCATATTTTGGATATTAGACCTACCGCTGATAATTTTTTAATTTCATTCAATATGTATATTTTGGATATTATACTTTTATCAGAGGAGAATTTTTTTGTTTATCTGATTTCTTATGTTCAATATGTATATTTTGGTTATTAGACCTTTATCAGATGTGAATTTTTATTTTGTTTATGTGATTTCTAATTTTCAATATGTATATTGTTGATATTAGACCTACTGCCAATATATTTTTTCTTATTTATTGTGTTCAATATGTATATTGTGGATATTATACTTTTTTTTTTTCGGTTTTTCGAGACAGGGTTTCTCTGTGTAGCTTTGTGCCTTTCCTGGAACTCACTTGGTAGCCCAGGCTGGCCTCGAACTCATAGAGATCCTCCTGGCTCTGCCTCCTGAGGAATATTATACTCTTATCATATGACAAGTTTTTTTTATTTATTCGATTTCTTGTGTTCAACATGTATATTTTTGATATTAGATCTTTATCAGATGAGAAATTTTGTTTTATTTATCTAATTTCTTGTGTTTAATGTGCATATTTTTGATATTAGTCCTTTATCAGATGTGAATTATTTCATTTATCTGGTATCCTGTGTTTAATATATATATATATTTGATATTTGAATTTTTTATCAGATTGGAATTTTAGTTTTATTTATCTGATTTCTTGTGTTCAGTATGTATATTTTGTTATTGGACATTTATCAGATGGAATTTCCCTCTTCTATATCTGGTATCTTGAGTTGAATATCTATATTTTGGACATTAGACCTTTATTAAATATGAATTTTTGTTTTTTAAAGCTATTATCTTGTGTTCTTTATGTCTATTGTGGATATTAGACCTTTATCAGATCAGAAATTTTGTTTTCTTTATCTGATTTCTGGTGTACAATATGTATATTTTTGATATTAGATCTTTAGCCGATGACATTTTTTATTATTTGTCTGACTTCTTGTGTTCAGTATGTATACTTTGGATATTTAACTTTTATCAGATGAGAATTTTTGTTTTATTAATCTAATTATGTGCAATATGTATATTTTGGATTTTAGACCTCATCAGATGAGAATATTTGTTTCATTTATCCAGTTACATTCAATATGTATATACTTGATATTAGACATGTATCAGATCAGAATTTTTGTATTATTTATCTGATTTCTAGTTTTCAATATGTATATTTTGGATAATGACTTTAATCAGTTGATAATTTTGTTTTATTTAATTTCTAGTGTTCAATATAAATATGTTTGATGTTAGACCTTCATCATATGAGAATTTTTGTTTTATTTAATTTCATTTATCTGATTTTTAGTCTTCAATATGTATATTTTGGATAATGACATTTATCAGGTTAGAATTTTTGATTTATTTAATTTCTTGTGTTCAATATATACATTTTGGTATTGGACCTATATGGTGAGAATTTATGTTTCAATTATCTGATTTCTTGTGTTCAATTTGTACATTGTGGATATTAGATATACTGCTGATAAATTCCGTTTTTTTCTATATAATGGTGTTCAATATGTATATTTTGGATCTCAGAGGTTTATCAGATGAGAATTTTCATTTTATACACCTGATTTCTTGTGTTCAAAATTTATATTTAGGAAAATAGATATTTATTTCAAATCAGAATTTTTGTTTATTTAATTTCTTGTTTTCAATATGTATATTTTTATATTAGTCCTTTATCACATGAAAATTTTATTTTGTTTTTTATAATTCTTGTGTTCTATATGTATATTTTGAATAGGAGACCTTTATCAGATGAGAGTCTTTGTTTATACATCTGATTTCTTGTGTTCAGTATGTATATTTTGGATATTAGATCTTTATCAGATGAGAATTTTTGTTTTATTTATTGAATTATGTTCAATATGTCTGTTTTAGATATTAGACCTTTATCAGATCACAATTTTGTTGTATTTATCTGATTTCTTGTGTTCAATATGTATATTGTGGATGTTAGACCAATAGGTGAGAATTTTTGTTTTTTTCTTATTTATTGGGTTCAATATGTTTATTTTGGATATTATACTTTTATCAAATGACAGTTTTTTTATCTGATTTCTCATTTTTAATATGTATACTTTTGATATTAGGTTTATATCAGATAAGAGTTTTTATTTTATTTTCTAATTTCTTGTGTTCTACATGCATATTTTGGGTATTAGACCTGCATCAGATGAGATTTTTCATTTTATTTCTCTGGTATCCTGTTTTTAATATGTATATTTTGGATATTAGACATTTATGAGATGAAAATTTTTGTTTTACTTATCTAGTATTTTGTGTTGATATGTATATTTTGTATATTATATCTTTATCTGGAGCGAATTTTTGTTTTATGTATTTAATTATGTTCAATGTGTATATTTTGAGTATTAGAGATTTATCAGAGAAGAATTTTTCTTTTATTTAAATAATGTTCAATATGTCTGTTTTGAATATTAGACCTTTATCAGATCAGAATTTTTATTTTATTTATCTGATTTCATGTGTTCAATATGTATATTTTGGATATTAGACCTACTGCTGATAATTTTTGGTTTTTTTTATTCATTGTGTTCAACATGTATATTTTGGATATTATACATTTACTGGATGAGAATTTATTTTATTTATCTGATTTCTTGTGTTCAATATTTATATTTTGGATATTAGATCTTTATTAGCTGAGAATTTTTTTATTATTCTGATTTCTTGTGTTTAATATGTATATTTTGGACATTTGATTTTTATCAGGAGATAATTTCTGTTTTATTTATCTAATTACAATCAATATGAATATTTTTCTTATTAGTCCTTCAACGCATTAGAATTTTGTTTTGCTTTTTTTGATTTCTTGTGTTCAATATGTACATATTTGATATTAGATCTTCATCAGATGAGAATTTTTGTTTTATTTATCTCATATCCTGTCTTTAATATGTATATTTTGGATATTAGACCTTTATCAGATGAGAATTTTCATTTTATTTATCTAATTATGTTCAATATGTCCTTTTGCAATATTAGAGCATTATCAGATCAGAATGTTTTCATATTTATCTGATTTCTAGTGGTCAATATGCATATTTTGGGTATTAGAACTACAGCTAATAATTTTTGATTTTTTCTAATTTATTGTGTTCAATATGTATATTTTGGATATTAGACCTTAATCAGTGAGAATTTTGTTTTGTTTATCTGATTTCTTGTGTTTTATATATACATTTTGAATATTAGACCTTTATAAGGTAAGAAATTTAGTTATATTTATCCGATTTCTTGTGTTCAACATGTATAGTTTTGATATTAGATCTTTATCAGATAAGAATATTTGTTTTATTTGTCTTAATTCTCGTGTTCAATATGTGTATTTTGGATATGATATATTTATCAGGTGAGAATTTTTGTTTTATTCATATAATTATGTTTATTATGTCTGTTTTGCATATTAGATCTTTATTAGGTGAGAATTTTTTTATTTGATTTCTTGTGTTCAATATGTATATTCTGGATATTAGACCTACCGCTGATAATTATTTTTTCTTGTTTACTGTTTTCAATATGTATATTTTGTATATTAGGCATTTATCAGATAAAAATTTTTTTATTTATCTAATTTCTTGTGTTCAACATATATTCTTTGGATATTATATCTTTATCAGATGAGAATTTTTATTTCATTTCTATGATTTTGTGTATTCAATATGTATATTTTGGATATCAGATCTTTATTAGAGAATTTTCATTTTATTTATCTGATTTCCTGTGTTCAATATGTATATTTTTGATATTAGATCTTTATCAGATGAGAATTTTTGTTTTATTTATCTGATTTCTTGTGTTATATATGTATATTTTAGATATTAAACATTTATCAGGTGAGAATTTTTGTTTTATTTATTTAATTATATTGAATATGTCTGTTTTGGATATTTGACATTTTCAGCTCAGAATTTTTGTTTTATTTATCTGATTTCTTGTGTTTAATATGTATATTTTGGATATTAGATCTACCACTAATAATTTTTTTTAGTAATTGTATTCAATATTTACATTTTGGATATTAAACTATTATCAGATGAGAATTTTGTTTTGTTTTTCTAATTTCATGTGTTCCATATGTATATTTTTAATATTAGACCTTTATCTGGTGAGAACTTTGGTTTATTTATCTGATTTATTGTGTTCAATATGTATATTTTGTATATTCGACCTTGATCAGGTGAGAATTTTGTTTTATATATTTGATTTCTTGTGTTCATATGTGTATTTTGGATACAGTTTTTCTCAGGTGAGAATTTTTGTTTTATTTAATTTCTGTGTTCAATATGTATATTTTTGACAATACACCTTTATCAGATGAGAAATTTCATTTTATTTATCTGATTTCTTGTGTTCTGTATGTTTATTTTGGATATTAGACTTTTATTAGATGAGAATTTTCCTTTAATTTAACTACTTATGTTCAATACATCTGTTTTGGATAATACACCTTTATCTGATGTGAATATTCATTTTCTTTATCTGATTTCTTTTATTCAATATTTATATTTTCCATATTAGATCTATTTTATTTTTTTATTTATTTTTTTATTTTTTTGGTTTTTCGAGACAGGGTTTCTCTGTGTAGCTTTGCGCCTTTCCTGGGACTCACTTGGTAGTCCAGGCTGGCCTCGAACTCACAGAGATCCGCCTGGCTCTGCCTCCCGAGTGCTGGGATTAAAGGCGTGCGCCACCACTGCCCGGCCCATATTAGATCTACATCAGATGAGATTTTTTGTTTTATTTATCTGATTTCTTGTGTTCAATGTGTATATTTTGGATACTAAATATTTATCAGGTGACAATTTTTGTTTTATTTATCTAATTATCTTCAGTATGTCTGATTTGGATATTTGACATTTATCAGATCAGAATTTATGTTTTATTTTTCTGATTTCTTGAGTTTAATATGTATGTTGTGGATATTAGAACTATCACTGATAATTTTTGTTTTTTTAATTATTGTATTCAATATGTATATTTTAGATATTAGATTTTTATCAGATGGGAATTGTTCTATTTATCTGATTTCTTTTGTTCAATATATATATATTTTTGATATTAGATTGTTATCAGATGAGAATTTTTGTTTTTTTTAATATTGTATCCCATGTTTAATATGTATATTTTGGATATTAGACATTTATCAGATGAGAATTTTTGTTTTATTTATCCAGTTTCTTGTGTTCCGTATGCATATTTTTGATATTAGACCATTATTGGATGAGAATTTCCTGTATATTTTGGATATTAGATCTTTATGAGATGGGAATTTTTGTTTTATTTGTCCAATTTCTTGTGTTCAATAGGTGTATTTTTTATATTAGAACATTATCAGATGAGAATTTTTGTTTTATTTAATTTCTGGTGTTTCATAGTAATATTTTTGTAATTTGACCTTTGACACATGATAATTTTTTGTTTTTTTTAAATCTTGTGATCAATATGTATATTTTCGATATTAGACCTTTATCAGATGAAAATTTTTTATTTATCTGATTTCATGTGATCAATATGTATATTTTTGGTATTAGATCTTTATCACATGAGTATTTTTCTTTTATTTGTCTGATTTCTTGTGTTCAATATGTATATTTTGGATAATAGACCTTTATCTTGTGAGAATTTTTGTTTCATTTAATTTCTTGTGTTCAGTGTGAATATTTTTGATGTTACTTTTATCAGATGAATTATTGTTTTATTTATCTAATTATGCTCAATATGTACATATTTGATATAAGACCATTCTCAGTTCAGAATTTTAGTTGTATTTATCTGATTTCTTTCTTTCTTTTTTTTTTCTGAGACAGGGTTTTCCTGTGTAGCTTTGCACCTTTTCTGGAACTCACTTGGTAGCCCAGGCTGGCCTTGAACTCACAGAGATCCGCCTGCCTCTGCCTCCCGAGTGTTGGGATTAAAGGCGTGCGCCACCACCGCCCGGCTGATTTCCTATGTTCAATTTTTATTTAATTTTATTTATTTATTTATTTATTTTTGTTTTTTTCGAGACAGGGTTTCTCTGTGTAGCTTTGCGCCTCTCCTGGAACTCACTTGGTAGCCCAGGCTGGCCTCGAACTCACAGAGATCCGCCTGGCTCTGCCTCCCAAGTGCAATATTTTTAATTTTAAACTTACCACTGATAATTTTCTTTTCTAGTTTATTGTGTTCAATATGTAGATTTTGGATATTAGATGTTTACTAGAGGAGAATTTTTGTTTTATTTATCTGACCTCTTGTGTTTGATATGAATAATTTGGTATTAGACCTTTATCAGGTCAGAATTTTTGTTTTATTTGTCTAAATTCTTGTGTTCAATATGTATATTTTGGGTATTAGACATTTATCAGATAAGAATTTCTGTTTTATTTAATTTCTTGTGTTCAGTACATATATTTCGGATATTAGACCTTCATCAGATGAGAATTTGCATTTTATTTATCTAATTATGTTAAATGTGTCCATTTTTTGATATTACACCTTTAGAAGATGAGTATTTTTATTTTATATATTTGATTTCTTGTGTATAGTATGCATATTTTGGATATTAGTTCGTTATCAGGTGGATTTTTGTTTTATTTAATTTCTGATGTTCAGTGTGTATATTTTGGATATTAGACCTTCATGAGATGAAAATTTTTGTTTTATTTATCTAGTAATGTTCAGTATGTCTGTTTTGGATTTAGGACCTTTATCAAATCAGAATATTTGTTTTATTTATCTGATTTCTAATTTTCAATATATATATTTTCGAAGATGACCTTTGTCAGGTTAGAATTTTTAAATTATTTAATTTCTTGTGTTCAATATGTATATTCTGGTATTAGAGCTTTATCAGATCATAATTTTTTTTAATTATCTGATTTCCTGTGTTCAATATGTATATTGTGAATATTAGACCTAACACTGATAATTTTGGTTTTTTTCTAAATTAATGTGTTCAAAATGTATATTTAAATTATTATACTTTTATGAAATGAGAATTTTGTTTTATTTACCTGATATCTTGTGTTCCATATGTATATTTTGGATATTAGACCCTTATCAGGAGAGAATTTTTGTTTTATTTATCAGATTTCTTGTATTCAGCATATTAGACCTTTATCAGATTAGTATTTTTGGTTCATTTAATTTCTTGTGTTCAATATGTATATTTTTCATATTAGTTCTTTATCACATGAGATTTTTTTTTCTGATTTCTTGTGTTCTGTATTTACATTTTGAGTATTAGACCTTCATCAGGTGAGATTTTTTGTTTTATTGATGTGACTTCTTGTGTTCAATATGTATATTTTTGTATTAGACCTTCATCAGTTGAGAATTTTTGTTTTGTGTATTTCACATCCTGTTTTTAATATGTATATTTTGGATATAAGGCATGTGTAAGAAGAGAATTTTTGTTTTGTTTATCTAATATCTTATTTTCAATATGTATATTTAGGATATAAAACTTTATCAAGTGAGAGTTTCTGTTTTTTTTAATTTCTTGTGTTCAGTATGTATATTTTGGATATTAGACCTTTATCAGAAGAGGATTTTTGATTTATATATTTGATTTCTTGTGTTCGATATGTATATTTTTAACCTTAGACCTTTATCAGATGAGAATTTTCATTGTATTTATGTAATTATGTTGAATATGTTCATTTTCAATATTAGACATTAATTAGATGAGAATTTTTGTTTTATTTATTTTCTTGTGTTCAATAAGATAATTTTTTGTAATTTGACCTTTATCACATGAGAATTTTTTTATTTCTTGTATTCAATCTTTATATTTTTGATGTTAGACCTCTATCAGATGAGAATTCTTTTTAATTATCTGAATTCTTGTGTTCAATATTTATATTTAGTATATTAGACTTACTGCTGATAATTTTTGCTGTTTTTTTCTAATTTCTTGTGTTTAATATGTATATTTTGGATATTAGACCTTTATCATGTTAGAATTTTTGTTTTCTTCATCAGATATCTTGTGTTCAGTATGTATAATGTGGTTATTAGACCTTTATTAGGTGAGAAGTTTTGTTTTATTTAATTTCTTGTTTTCAATAAATACATTTTTGATATTAGACTTTTAACCGATATAATTTTTTGTTTTATATATCTAATTATGTTCAATATGTATTTTTTGAAATTAGGTCTTTATCAGATGAGACTCATTTTTATTTATCTGATTTCTTGTTTTCAATATATATATATTTTGGATAATAGACCTTAATCAGATCAGAATTTTTGTTTTATTTATTTATTTATGTTCAATATATATATTTTAAAAATTAGACCTTTATCAGATGAGAAATTTTGATTTATTTGTATGATATCTTGTGTTCAATGTATATATTTTGGATAATAGACCTTAATCTGATGAGAATTTTTATTTTATTTATGTGATTTCTTCTGTTCAGTGTATTGATTTTGGATATTAGACCTTTTACAGATGAGAATTTTTGTTTTATTTATCTGATTTCCTGTGTTCAGTATGGATATTTTGGATATAATTTCTTTTTCAGGTGAGAATTTTTGTTTTATTTAATTTCTTGTGTTCAGTAAGCATATTGTGGAAATTAGACCTTTATCAGTTGATAATTTTTTATTTATTTTTTTTAGTATGCATATTTTGGATATTAGACCTTTATCAGACCAGAGTTTTTGACTTATTTATCTGATTTCTTTTTTTTAATATTTTTTTTTATATTAGAGCTTTATCAAAGGAAAATTTTTGTTTTACTTAATTTCTGGTTTTCAATATGTATGTTTTGGATATGAGAAATTCATCAGAATAGAATTTTTGTTTTACTTATCCAATTATGTTCCTTATGTATATTTTGGATAATAGACCTATATCAGATGGGAATTTTTGTTTTATTTTTCTGATTATGTTCAATATGTATATTTTTGATATTATACCTACATCACAACAGAATTTTTGTATTATTTATGTGATTTCTAGTTTTCAATTTTGTATATTTTGGATAATGACGATTATCAGGTGAGAATATTTGTTTCATTTAGTTTCTTGTGTTCAATATGTATATTTTGGATATTAGAATACTTTCAGATAAGAAACTTTTGTGTTGCTTTTCTAATTATGTTCAATATGTGTATTTTGGATATTAGATGTTCATCAGATCAGAATTTTTGTTTTATTTATCTAATTATATGCCATGTGCATATTTAGAACATTAGACCTTTATCAGGTGAGAATTTTCTTTTATTTAATTTCTTGTGTTCAGTATGTATATTTTGGAATATTAGACCTTTAACAGATGAGAAATTTTGTTTTATTTATCTATTTATGTTCAATTCGTATATTTTGGATATTAGACCTTATCAGATGAGAATTTTTGTTTAAATATTTGATTTCATGTGTTCAGTATGAATATTTTTGATATTAGTTCTTTATAAGGTGTAGATGTAACCAACCATCTTATTAAATAAGAAACACAGAAGCAATGTAAAGAAGAAAGCCAAGAGGTCAGAGCTAAGAGCTAAAACTTTACCCTTCCTCCTGCGGTGGTCTTACCTCTCCGAAACAGAGCTACTTCCTGTGTTAAAGTCTTTATATAGACTTTCTGTTCTGCCTTCTCATTGGTTGTAATCCCAACCACATGACTACCTCCTCACTGCCTGTATAGAGCAGTGAAAAGAAAAAAGGGAGGAGCATAAAAAAGAGAGGACACCAGGGGGTAGCCACCCTGCTACACAACAAACCATGGAGTACAAAGTAAAGAAAGGTATACAGAATAGAGAAAGATAAAAGCCCAGAGGTGTAAGGTACATGAGAAAACTTAAGTTAGGAAAAACTGCCTAGATACTAGCCAAACTAAGGCTGAGCACTTATGAAAAAGAATAAGCCTCCCTGTGTGTGATTTATTTGAGAGCTGAGTGGCAGGCCCTCAAAAGAGTAAAGAGTTAAAAAACAAACACCAGCAACATCAGGCTTTATCCTCACAACTTCATGTGATGGACTCTCACAGTCTCCTCACTGGGTTCCTGACTCTTAAACATGGAATTCTGCAACAGTGCTGAACTGAACCCCCAGACTAAGAATCCATGATGTTAAATATTGATTCTTTCTTGTTTCCAGGACCAGTAGATGATGGGTGATCTTGCAAAGCTTGACTTCTTAATTCAGATGGACACTGGCATGCTTGGACCACAGGTGCAGCAGGTTTTGTATGAAGTTGCTTTCTAGGAGTAGGAATTACCTTGTTTAATCCTTCCATGAATTAAAGCCAAAAAAAATTTTGTAGTAAAAATATCATACAAAAATGCCTTTAGCTTATTTTATTTATTTATTTATCTATTTATTTATTTATTTATTCGTTCATTTTTTGGTTTTTTGGAGACAGGGTTTCTCTGTGTAGCTTTGCACCTTTCTTGGAGCTCACCAAGTAGCCCAGGCTGACCTCAAACTCACAGAGATCCACCTGGTTCTGCCTCATAAGTGCTGGGATTAAAGGTGTGCAATACCACAGCCAGGCTTAATAATTTATGATGTTTTTTTGTTTGTTTTTTTTAGACAGGGTTTCTCTATGTAGCTTCTGAGCATATCCTGGAACTCACTCTGTAGCCCAGGCTGGCCTCAAACTCACAGAGATCCACCTGCCTCTGCCTCCCAAGCACTGTGGTTAAAGGCATGGGCCATCACTGCCTGGCTGCTTAATTTTTATTGAGTCTATTTCCTACTGAAATTATATACTCTCAGTCTCCACTTTCTGCTATTATTCTTAACATTTGTATCTTCCTGGTCATCAAGTCAGGTTAGTAAAGTTCTCTGTGAAACTTTCTATTATTTTCGCCACCTAAAGTCCTGATATCATCCACATTCTTTCAAAAGATAACATTCTCAGGTTCTACCTACCAACAAAAACACCTTTGGTGTTCCATTTTTTGTTCTACATTGCTTTTATCCTGCTGTGATTAAATTTTGCATTCCACATATTCTATCAACCTTGTGACAGGGGTTCAGCCTCCAGGTTGCACATTGAACAACTTAAATAGCGACAGAAGACTGCAAGTCTACCCCCTTGTACACATGGGAAATTTACACAGTAAAGACATTTCCAAAATTATTACTTAAGTACCCCAGTGATGTGAAACAGCAGGACATTCTTCAGTGACAGGGTCCTGAGGTGAAGATCACAAGGGATGAGAAAAAAAAGCAAAATATAAGGTAGAAAATATAAAAGCTGGGGTGCGAAGGTCTTGCACAAGGTATGTCTCATGTCAACTATGTTCCTTAAGAAGAATAGCACCTTTGTACTACTTCTAGGGGCAAAATGGAAGGAAATGGGGAACTTCTAGTAAGTCAGCAGAAAGTATCATACAACAGGATAGACTAAGAGAGTAGGCTAATCAAACTGTGCTGCACAAGGAGAAAAAGGTTATCTCAAGCATATTACTGACTAAGCCCACAGTGATCTGTGGATGGATAACTATAGCCATATTTGGTGAAAGAGTTGGATTCTTGAGATCTGAAGCAACCCCACCACAAAGGCCCTGATTCAAGACCATTGCCTGCTCTTCAAAGCATATTCCTGGTTTTAGAGAAGGAGCTCTGTTTTATTGTCAATATGTTATGCCTTTAGGGAAAGCTCCCAAGGCCCAGTCCCCAGGCTGTTACTAGCTCTCCCAAGAATTTTACTAATCCCTGCCTGAGGGCCTAAAGAAATGTAAGTGTTCTACTTTTCTTTCTTTTTTTTTTTTCCATTGCGACAGGTTTTCACTGTGTAGCTTTGGAGCCTGTACTGGACATAACTCTTCAGACCAGGCTGGCCCCAAACTCACAGAGATGAACTTGACTCTGCTTCTTGAGTGAGTGCTGGACAAAGTCATGCACCACCACTGAACTGCTGGTGTTTTACTTTTCAAATAGTTGTCACCTGGTGTCATATTGCCCATATGGCAGATCTTGGTTTTTTCTTAAGAAGAAAAGTGGAATTTTTTGGCATATGAGGACTTAAGGTTGTTTATGACCCTGTAATTCCTCAATGAGCAGTTTGTTAGAGTCCTATTTTTTCAGACAGTGTTAGGCCTGGTGGCTTGTTGTAAATCAGGGGTGGCTCCTTTGTAATTGTTTGGTTGAAGCCAAAATTCTGGACAATCCTGGTGAACAAATGTGTATCCTATTGTCCTAATCTCTTAACAGGCCTGGCTACAACACTCTTAACTTTGAGTGGTTTTCTTTTCTTTCTTTCTTTTCTTTAAAACAGGGTTTCTCCATGTAGATTTGGTGCCTGTCCTGGATCTTGCTATGCAGACCAGGCTGGTCTAAAACTCACAGACACCTACCTGGCTCTGCCTTCCGAGTCCTAGCATTTAAGTTGTGCATAAACACTGCCTGGCAAGGTTTTTTTTTTTTCTGAGTCAGTACTCCCTCAGTTAAATTCTATTTTGTGAGACTTACTATCTCCTAAGAATTAATAAATCCTTTATATCACCATTTCAACTCGTCTCTCTCACACCTTAGTTGTAGAGTGCAATGCAACACATGAGATGCCTTTTACAACCTCCACAAAATTAACTATAAATGGATCTTACACATGAAAGTTAAATACAAAGTGCTGAACCTCTAGAAGGTACTGGAAAAAGTAGGCCTGCTTTCAATGAGTGCACCAAAAGCATGTTGAAGTTGACTACAAAGATGTTTCTATACACACCTCCCTACTCCCAATTCTGTAAACAGATTCGGCCCAAAGAGCAAAGTTATCCAGAGGCCTGCCCTGGGAATAGGAAGTTTCAAGGACCATATGGGACCTCACAGGACAGGGATTCTGGCTGAAGTTTCCCCCCACATCTTAGAAGGACCCACCACTCTGGCTCCTGAACCTCACTCACAATGTGGTGGTTTTCCAGCTCACCCAGGTTCTCTGCTCAGCTCTCTGCACCAGCACACACAGCACAGCACACAACATAAAGCTGCTGCTGTCAGTTTCTCTTCAAAGTCAAGCTTGAAGCTAGCAGCTGGAAAAACCCTGCACCACTTCTGACTGGCAGGTCACCTGGAGGGCCTGATTGGCTAGTGAGGCCCACAAGAGCACCTCCCATAGGGTTACACTCTGCTTAAAGTCACAGCACAATGGTTTCTGATCCTGCCTTTCACCACAGACCCAGACCTTTTCTAAACATTTGCATTTCAATAGGACTTGTCCCTGGTTCCAATTGCAGACTCTGCTATCTTTCTGCTCTTGGTAGGCACTTCCCCTTCTTCATCCTGGACACAGTGTGGCTAGCATGTACAGCCCACTATACTATGTGGGGTGGAGTGATTCCATGTACACAGGTGGAAGGGTGCTCAGAATATTAACTAAAGAGAAATTAAAAGACAAAAAAGGAGATGTTTGTTTTGTGACTTCAAGTTGAGGTCAGGTGAACTGAACCCACTTTTTACCTAGTTGTCACAGGGACTTCATACAACCAGGAAAGAAATGCAGGAAGTGGATCACAAACAAGATAATAGGTCTTTCTCCCATCAGAAATGGCTTCATTGCTTTAGGATTTTTATTCCTGAAAATCAGAGCACACTGTTGGCAAATGAATAATAATAAAGGGTAAGCTTCAAAGAAAGTTGAATATTTAAAGCATAATGGAGCTACAAAGAATATGTTTACAAGCACTGTTATTAATCAGCATGTCTTACTCCTAGGGCAGGTGAAAAAACAAAACAAAAAAACCACTGCATTATTCAAGCTTCTGTACATGAACAGTGTTATGATTTGTATAAAGAAGGCTCTGGCAGGTAGAGAGACAAGGTTTCCTGCTGCTGATGACAGACAAAAATGACATTCAGACAGCACTCAGTGAAGAGGTCTATTTAGTGGAGGAAGAGAGAAGGGGATGAGAAAGAGGGAAAAAGTGGGGGGAGAGGGAGGAATCCAAATGTGCTCACATTTCCTGGGAGAAAAGCAGGAGAGAGAGAGAGGGTAGTGGGTGGAAATTTCCCTTAAGAATAAGCTTTTACGTCAGGACATTGAGTGCTGCCAATGGCCAGGATCAGACTATTAATAAACAGCACTGGTAGAATGAATCTCTCCACGTGTGTACAAAGTGGATTTATTAGAATGTTTCACAAGCTGTGGTCGAGCTAGCCTAACAATGCCTGTCCATCCATGGAAATTTGAAAAGTCCAGTAGTTATTCAGTACATGAGGCTGGCCATCTCAGCTGGTCTTCAGTATACACCACAATTTTAAGGAAGTAGGCTCTAATGCTAGTAAACAAAAAAACTTGATAATCAGAGCTAGGGCAAGCAGGCGAAAAGAGAACTTCCTTTTTCAATAACTTTTATATATATAGGCTGACACCAAGAGTTGCTACCCAGATTAAAGTTGGATCTTATTCTTTGTTGATTGTTTTTTTTTTTTTGTTATTTCAAGAAAGGTTTTATTGTTGTTGCCCTGAAACTCATTTTGTTAAGCAAGCTACCCTCAAACTCAGAAAATCCAAATGCTTCTGCTTCCTGGGGTTTAATTAAAGGTGTGCACTGCCCCCAAGCAGCTAAAAGTGGATCTTATCACCTAAAATGATCCAGATTAAAGATGTGTCTGTAACTTTAAAACCTTTAAAAAAATCCCTCACAGGTGTACACCAATCTTTTGGGTTTTAATTAATTAAAGAGGTAGTCAGCAAGCCAGGTGGTGGTGGTGCACTCCTATAATCCCAGCACTCGGGAGGCAGAGGGAGGCAGATCTCTGTGAATTCACGGCCAGCCTGGTCTCCAAAGTGAGTTCCAGAAAGGCATAAAGGTACACAGAGAAATCCTGTTTCGAAAAACCAAAAAAAAAAAAAAAAGGGGGGTAGTCAGCTTGACTATTAAGAAAAGCCATCATGGCCAGGTGGTGTTGGCATAGGACTTAAATCCCAGTACTCAGGAGGCAGAGGCAGGTGGATTTCTTACGAGTTCAAGGCCAGCCTGGTCTCCAAAGTGAGTTCCAGGAAAGATGCAAAGCTACACAGAGAAACTCTGTCTCAAAAAAAAATAAAAATAAAAAAAAAGATTAGACATCACAACAGACAAGACAGATAAAATGAGAAAGATTTCCTAACTGCAGAATGCAAGGAGAACATGGGAGTCATTTCCAAAACAATGCTTTTCCTAAACAAAGGAAGCATGTGGTTTTTGAGTAGGGAGCCTGGACACATTCTTGTAGCACTCTGCATATTCTTAAGCATGCTCAGTTAACAAATTCACTTCTGTTCATGATCACAATGTAAAATCAGAGACATTTATGAATAATCTTACCTCAAAGTTATGCAGGAACATATAAAAATTGCCCCCCCTGCAGGGCTTCAACAGGTTCTCGACCACCCTAAGGACGGAATGATAGGGACAGGAGATACAAGGAAACACACCAAGTCTGGATTCTGATCAAGGTGCAACTTTATTTTTCTCCAAGAGGTTTATATAGTTTCTGCAGGGTGGGGGGAGCAAGAAGCTGTCATCTGCATAAGGTGGGGCAAGCTAACAGGATGTTTGTATAGGATGTTTACAGGGTGAAAGAGTCAAGGGCTCTGCCTCAATGTCCTGTTGCTAGGCAACCTGACTGTAAGATGATCTAGTTCCCTGTCTTATGGGGGTCTGTATTTTCCATTAACTAGAGATTCTATCCTTGTCCCTGACATCTCCCCCCTTCTTAGTAATAAATCTAAGGGCCAACATAAACCAGGTTCGAATGGTCTAAAAGGAGGGCTCTGAAAGAGGCTTTGCATGGAGGATTACAGAGGCCCTATCCCTCTAAAGGTTGTGAAAAAAGGTCCGAGAGGGAATGTCTCTCCAGACTCAAGCACCACAGGCATCCCCATAGTGCAGGAATCAATGGACCGTGCAGTTTTTTGAGGAAGCGGAAATGGGTAAGTGCAAGGCTGTTACTGCACAACCACTATGCAACAGGGCATATAATCCAGGCTCTAGGGATTTTGGGGTACCATGGTCCCCAGCTTGTGCAGTCCCAGCTGCACTCCAATCATGCCTTGAGCGAGCCTTTTTCCCACACACAGGTACAGCCTCCCCCGAGTGAAGTGGTCTGTGTGGGGCATCTCTGTCAGGGGAAATTTCAACCCTGGAGTCCTGCATATCAAATCAGTGGTAATGAACCTGGATCTGCCTGGCTGGCAGGTCTGTTATTTGGCTTTGGATGAACCAAGTGAGTCAGGAAAGTGCCCATGGCCCAAAGGCAAGGACCAGGAGCAGGCCTACAACAGGTCCTAGGAGGGAGGGAAAAAGGGTTGTTAGCTAAGGGAAGTTGGAAAAACAATTCTAGAACCACCCAAGCTCTTATTCTCCTTCTCTCTCTCTCTCTCTCTCTCTCTCTCTCTCTCTCTTTTTCTAGTCCTTTTCTAACCTTCTATACTGTCCCTGACTACCCCGGTGTGGTCTGTAAAGAAGCAACATTCCTCTTTGAGCCCAGTACAAAGGCCACCCTGTTGTAGAAAGAGGAGATCCAGGCCTCCCCTGTTCTGTAAAACTACCTCAGCTAGGGAGGAAAGGGATGACTCGAGGGCTGAAATTCCCTCTTCAAATTGAGCGATATCCTTGTCTATGGACAGTCAAAGCTCAGATTAATGTTGGTTGGACAGGACCAGAGAGGCAATTCTTGTGCCTGTTCCCGTTGCTCCAATCCCCAGAAGGACTGCTAAGGTGATAGCAGTAACAGGCTCCCGTCAAGGCAGTCGTCTCAGTGTGGCTTCTCTTCCTAGAGATCTAGGAATTGATCTGAGGAATAATAGGTTAGTCTAGGTGGAAGGGACCTAAGTGCCCTGAGTGGCATCTCTGGTGCTACCCTGTTTGCTGTGCTATCTGCCAGCCACAGGCTGTGTCAAGCTGGCCCAACATGGCTATGACCGCCTGTGACACCAAGGTCAGCAGGTCAGACAAGTCTTTCTGACATCTTGGATAAAAATTCAGCACTGCCCTTGGAAACATGACCCCTGCTGTCAGACTGGATTTGTGACAAGCAGTGTCACAGCCCAGAACATGATTGACTATGGGACTTGTATACTGTGTGAAAGGTCTCAAACACAGTTTGCTGTAAAGTTCCCACTGTCCCCCCACAGGAACTCTGAGCAGAGTGATAACAGAGCTAAAGGGCTGGTGGGGGTTGCTGTGGGTGAGGACAACAGCCTGGGGGGCTTGCCTGAGGAACAGCATTTGAAACAGAAGAAGTTTCCTCAGGAGAGGGGCTATCTCTCCTGGGCAGATCAGGTATATTTACAGCTCTAACCAAGCGTTTTGGTAACCATCTGTGAGCAGAGTGTATCTGGTCAAGAATGCAGGCTGAACCTTGTCCCCAAATAAGGACCAGGTCGGGGCCCTTCCAATGCCTTGTGAGGGGATCTCGCCACATGGCTAGTGGCCAGGTGGCATCTGGAGAAGGGTGCCAGTGCCTGTCAGTGGCAGAGTGCCCTGCAGCATCTAAGGTGAGGAAGTTGAGAACAAACAGAGCATGGCTCAGTTGATCTCTGGGGGAGGTAAAATGAAGGTTAGAAGACTTGAGGTGAGCCAACCAGGTCTTTAGGTTCTGGTGGGCTCGTTCTATTATGCCCTGTCCCTGGGGATTGTAAGGTATCCCTGTGGTATGAATAATTTGTAGACTATCACAAAATTTTTTGAAGCCTGTGCTGGTATAAGTAGGGCCATTGTCTGTCTTTATCTTAGCTGGTTTTCCCAAGACAGAAAAGGCAAGAATCAGGTGAGAAAGAACATCCTTTGTGGCTTCCCCAGCATGAGGAGAGGCAAAGATAAAGCCACTAAAGGTATCTACAGAGACATGAATAAATTTTTGTCTGCCGAATTCGGGGCAATGAGTAACATCTGTCTGCCAAATTTGGTTGGGAAGGAGGCCTTGAGGGTTGACTCCCAAGTGTGGGGCAGCATGAGAAACAACACAAGAGGGACATTGTTTGACAATTTCTCAGGCCTGTTGTTTGGAGATCTTAAAAAGAAGACGGAGGGTCTGAGAATTTAAATGGTGGATCTTATGGGCAGTTTGGGCCTGTAGGACTGAGCCAACCATGACAGGGAAAGTTAGCCTGGTGGTGGCATCTGCCTGTGTATTGCCATCAGTTAATGGTCCAGGAAGATCACTATGGGCTCTAATATGGCCTATAAAAAATGGGTGTTGGCGAGTCAGGACAAGCTGTTGAATCTGGGAGAAAAGTGGGGTGGCGTTGGAGGTAGGCCTTATGGCTGGAGAGGTTTCTAACAAGGGGATAGAAAAGGGAATATAGGCACTATCTGTATAGATATTAATAGGGTGATCAGAATAGGTCTGAAAAACCTTTAAAATTGCTGAAAGTTCAACCAACTGCGCTGACCGCAAAGGCGTTAGGAAGGAGGTAGGGTGGCCTTGGGCCACAAAGGCTGCAACACCATTAGCGGAACCATAAAAGGGGTGACAGTCCCTTGGTTTCCTTCCTCGTCCTTCCAGGAAAGTGTCCTCGAACTAATTAAAGGATTATTAGACTGACCGATTCCTTTTAAATCAGTGAGGGATGGAACCAGTGGCCAAGCAGACGGCCAGTGAGACTGTGAAATGACTGTGGTGTCTGTCCCTGTATCCAAGATACCCTGAAACTTCTTTCCCTCTATAGTAAGGGTGAGAGTAGGGCGATCCTGAGTAACAGGCTGGACCCAGTAGGTGTCTGAGGAGCCCAATCCAGCTGACCCCCAAGGGGTGTTTGTAATTGAGGGATTATCACAGACAGAGGAGGGTAGAGGAACTAGCTGTGCCAGGCGCGTACCTTGAGGAATCGTGACCATGCCATTTACAGCAGTGGCCAGAATCTTAATTTCACCTGAGAAATCACTATCTATTATGCCACGGTAGACCTGGACCCCACGGAGGGCCGCAGAAGCATGGCCAAGGACAAGCGTGCAAACATTAGGAGGTAAGGGCCCTGTGACCCCTGTAGGGATGACCTGAGCCCCTTCAAGGGAGTTTAATACTGTTTCGGTGGCGGCACACAAATCCAATCCGGCACTGCCTGGAGTTGCTCTCCGGAGGGAGGAGAATGGAACTGGGGCAGGAGAATTTGTTGAGGCTGGGGAGGCAGGAGGTGAGAGGACCTCAAGGCCCCAGGGTGCGCTCTTGGAGGCAATGGGGCCAGGGGCTGGCTCCTTTGGAAGTTTCCTGGCACCTGTGGAGGAAGGGGCTGACCGAGATAATTGACTTTTGACCTGCATTCTGTAGCCCAATGATGGCCCTTGTTGCAGTGGGGGTAAAGAGTGGAAGGCAGGGGCCTCATAGAGGCGGCCTCCTGAGCCGGCTGGGCTAAGGGCACAAGGCTGTGACCTTTCTGGGGACATTCCCTAGCAAAATATCCGGGTTGTTTACAGAAGTAACAGGTACGGGCTCCAGGCTGTTGTGAAGCCCTGAGGGCAGCATCTATAGCTGATCCCATGGCATGGGCGGTGCCAACACCTGAACAGAGTCTCACATATTCAGACAGGTCCACTCTGTTTTTATGAGGGTGGAGGACTTCCTGGCAGGCAGGGTTTGCATTTTCAAAGGCCAAGTGTTTAACAAAGGTGCTTTCGTGTTCGTTTGGCCCAAAAAGTCTCTCAGCTGCATCATTTAAGTGAGAGACAAATTCACTATAAGGTTCATCAGGGCCCTGATGAATCTTTGCTAATGAGGTGGTAGCCGAACCCTTTTGGGCCAGGCGTTTCCAGGCCTGGACCCCCGAGTTTTGAATCTGGGCCAGGAGGCCAGGAGGGAATTTTGCCTGTGCTGCATTTGTATCATAAGGGGGGTTGCCGAGGAGTTTCTTTAATGTCCAAGTTTTTGAGGACGGCTGTTCAGTATTTTTTTGAGCAATTTCTCGACAACTTTCTGTAAATTCTGTTTTCCAGAGGACAAAGTCACCCCCAGAAAGAGCCGCACGGGCAAGAAAATACCAGTCATTAGGGGTCAACCAATGTTCGCTCTGGTTTTCCACCAAGGCTAATGTAAAAGGAGCCGTAGGACCATACTGAGCACAGGCAGATTTCAGCTTTTCAACTAGGCGGAAATTTAATTTGTGATGTCTGTCCTGGCAGGGGGTCCTCTGGTGATGGCTTCTTCTCCTCCTCCTCCCCCTCCTCAGTGATCTTCCAAACCCCCTGAGGGGCCGCTCTGGCCAGCTGTCTGGGATGAGTCCCCAGAGGTCTGGCTCCTGGTAACAGGAAATGCCAGGACAGGCTGAGGCTTACTCTTCGATTTACTAGATTTTTGAGATGGTTTTAGCGGACCGGGAGCCACCACTTCAAGGGCAAGATCTTTAAGTTCTTTGTCAAGAGTTTTCAATTCCCTTAAAAGCTCAACATGTTCCCTGCGAGCCTGGAGGGCCCGTCTCAGTGAGCCGAGATCTGGGACAGGGGGAGCCAACTCATCAAGAACAGGCCCGCAAAAATGGGAAGACAGAGAAACATAGGGAGGGGGCATTGAGGAAGGGGGAACTGCCGGAGATTTTTGAGGTGGTATAAAAGGGCCCAAGGATTCCTGTGTTAAGGGGAGATTTTTGCAGGGGGGCCAGTCTGGATTATGGTAACGGGCCGCCCCTTTCTCTAGGGAAGCCTCCTCGGTGGGGTCTAGAGGGGAGTTAGAGGTTAAATTATTAACAGAGGCATGAGGATGGGCAAAAGCGGACTCCTGGGGATTTCTAGGTATAAAAGTTGTGAGCATCCCCTCTTCCATAGAGCGCAGGTCGTGAACCGAGGGACAGACTGAAGGCGGACCAGAAAGCGCTCGGGGGGGGGGTGTCTTAGGGCAGGTAGAGGGGGAGCGAAAAGCTTCTTTGAAGATTTTTTCTCCTATATTAATAAGCTCTTGTATGTCAGGGGAATATTTATAGACCCTAAAAATACCAATAATCAACAAAGGCTTTAAGGTCTTTTTTCTTTACCCTAGTTCCTTGTATCTTGAGGGGCTCATTTAGGCCAGAAATAAATAAGTCTCATGACGATAATGCCTGTCCCACGGCTCGTCACTTTCTTACCTGTGTCGTCTCCACCCTCCTCCAGGATCGCGTCCTGAACCGGGCGATTTCAGGGGGATCCAACAACTTCACCAAGGCCTTGGTCTTTCTCCGGGAGACGACATTCCGAATCCTCAAGAGGTGGTTTCATCCACGTTGGGCGCCAGTTTGCCCCACCTGCAGGGCTTCAACGGGTTCTTGACCACCCTAAGGATGGAATGATAGGGACAGGAGATACAAAGGAAACACACCAAGTCTGGATTCTGATCAAGGTGCAACTTTATTTTTCTCCAAGAGGGTTTATATAGTTTCTGCAGGGTGGGGGGAGCAAGAAGCTGTCATCTGCATAAGGTGGGGCAAGCTAACAGGATGTTTGTATAGGATGTTTACAGGGTGAAAGGGTCAAGGGCTCTGCCTCAATGTCCTGTTGCTAGGCAACCTGACTGTAAGATGATCTATTTCCCTGTCTTATGGGGGTCTGTATTTTTCCACTAACTAGAGATTCTATCCTTGTCCCTGACAAAAAATGATGGAAAGAAATGTGTGTGACAAGTTCATCTTGTACCACAAGGTCTTAGCTGAAAATCAAGGAAATGACCTTGTAAAAAGTAGATTGCTTTAGGGCCTATGTGACCTGTCAATCTTGATGTTTGATCTAAAATATATCTGTACCATTGCCACAATTCTTGAAAGGACCAAGCAGATGCCATAACAGGCTGTTCAGTCTTCTCTCAGAGATCAGGCCTCAATTTCAGTTTCCTGAGACTTGAGCAAGCAGGTTCTGGGAGGGCCATGAACAAAAGACATAGTTTTTGCAGTAGCTCCCTTTCTGCACGCACTCTGACTGCTCAAAGTTCAGCCAGATGTTTACTGTCTGGGACCCCTCACCAACTTAAAGTTATGTGTAGTACGTGCTTGGCCAGCCAGCCCCCATGGTGGCTCAAGGACAAAGCCTGGGACTTGTGCTGGACTGCCTCCAAAATGAAAATTGTTACCACCAACCAGTAAATTCAAAGGTTACATACCTCACCCAATTAAAAGAGAACAGAGATAACAATAAACCAATCCAAGTTGCACCCGTACAAAACTCCCCCAAACCCCCTGAAGGGCTTGTGGATTTTGCCTTTAAAAAGCTAGCCACACAAAGAAAAAGCAAGCTCCTCCTGGCCTCACTGCTACTGTGAGTGAGTGCTTTGGATCGAGCTTCCCTGCCCGCAGCTTGTAAACAGAAATAAACCTTGCTTTTGCATTCTGTACCTAAAGTCTCCGGTGGCCCCTTTGGGGATGCGATCTGGGCATAACATTCTCACAGATACAAAAGATAGAGAACTCAAATACAGAAACCTTCAAGGAAAAGTCACCTAACACCACTGTTTACTTTGCTCCTAGATAGATGGTTATAATGATTTATATCAACCTCAGAACAAAACTGCTTTTTCCTCTGAGCAGGCTGGCCTAGCCTGGGGGCACAGCTGCTTCCATGCAACACCAGCAGGAGTTCATTTGAACAAGCCCAGGCTTGTTTCATGGCTAAGGGCTATGACATCATAGTAAAAACTCTTATTGTTTCCTTTTTCTAACTTTTAAAAAAAAATGTATACATGTTTTGCCTGTATGTGTCTCTGTGTAGTGCCTAACAAGACCAGAAGGAGGCAGAAGATGCCTGGGACTAAAGTTACAACAAATGGTTAGCTCCAGGTGGGTCCTGGGAATGGAACCTGGGTCCTCTATAAATATAAACACCCAGTTCTCTTAATTGCTGAGCTGTCAATCTAGCCCCCTTTTCATTTAAAATTTCTTTCCATAAATTGATAGGCAAGAGATATTACATCACTTTCCCCTTTTATCTCATGATTCTACCCTTTTCCACATACTTTCTAACTTATTACTTATTAGGTGTAGGTGAATAAGTATGATGATATACATTAATACAACCTGCTGCATCCATTTTTGTTGGATATCTATATCTAGCTATCTATCTATATCTATATCTATATATCTATAACTATCTATCTATCTATATCTATCTATATCTATCTATCTATCTGTCTATATATATATAGACATATTCTCCAACATAAGCTGTCTTCAGTGTTTTTGGTCTTAGCCACATTTATTTTTGAAAATGATTCTATGGGCACCAGTGGTAGACACTTGAAATAACTTTAAGAGGTATTGTATTGTTCTAATGCTCCTTTTCTTGTATGTAATTCAGTTTTCTTCTTTTCGTGTGTGTGTGTGTGTATGTGTGTGTGTGTGTGTGTATATATAGATATATAGATAGATAGATAGATATATGGAGAGAGAGAGAGAGAGAATGGGTTGACCATGTTGTATTCGATAAATAATTAGGGATCTTATCTTTGCCTGAGGTTAATTCTCTCTGGAGAATTCCACATTTTAATCAGCATTTGGTGTCTAACCATGACTGGGTTACCTTGGATGGGAAACAAAATCAAGAAAAGAAAACAGGTAGGAAAATTAATCACCAGTTAAGAGCACTGAAAATGCTTTTGGAACATCCAGCTTTCATTCCCAATACATTTAAAGGGTCACTAATACCTGTAACTCCAGTACCAGGGGTCCTGACACCATCTCCTTTCCTCCCTGTCCACCATAAGAAAAGGAGACTTAGATCATAAAAATTACTTTTCAAGCTGTTAGTGTCAGTGCATTCTTATATTGCCAGCAAACTGAACACAGAGGCAGCAAGATCATTGAGAGTTTTAAAGCCTATGCCATAGTCTACACAAACACATGCACATACACACACACATACACACACATACACACACACACACACATACACACACACACACACACACACACACGAAAAGAAGAAAACTGAATTACATACAAGAAAAGGAGCACTAGAACAATACAATACCTCTTAAAGTTATTTCAAGTGTCTACCACTGGTGCCCATAGAATCATTTTCAAAAATAAATGTGGCTAAGACCAAAAACACTGAAGACAGCTTATGTTGGAGAGTATGTGGAGCATGGGGAACTCCACATACTCCTACACTGTTGGTGGGAGTGCAAACTTGTACGGACACTCTGGAAATCAGTATGGTGCTTTCTCAGAAAACTGGAAATCAATCTCCATAAAGACCTAGCTATACCACTCTTGGGTATATACCCAAGGAGTGCTCAATTATACCACAAGGGCACATGCTCAACTATGTTCATAGAAGCATTATTGTTAGATTTTTCAAACAAGATGAAAATGCAGCTGTCCTGGAATTAATATTACTTCCTAGGGAGAAATCACACATAGGCTATTAATAAAGAAAAATACCTTTAATAATAGTATGCATCTATCTCTGGCAAATGCTCAAAGAGGAGACAACCTAGACATATTGTGCATTCAACATATGCTGCAATCCTTGTGTCTTTTAGCTATATGCTCCAGGTTTCACTTTGAACAATATAAATACAGACAGGCAACTGTAGGTCTAGCCATTTGAGCAGATGGGTGAGTTAGACAGCAAAAGTTTTCCCAGAATTCTTTCTTAAATATTACAGACACCTGAGACAGTAGGTCATTCTTTAGTGATATTGTGCTGGGTTGAAGCTGACTGTGGATGAGAATAATGGGAAAAGTGGAAGGTAGAAAAAAAAAGCTGGCATGGGATAGCCTTGTACAAGCTACATTGCAAGACATGTAAGCTTCTTAAAAAGAATAGTACCTTGGATACTACTTCCAGTGGTGAAATGGAAAAGTTCTGGGAAGTAAGCAGAAACTATCATACAATGGGACAGACTCAGGAGGAGACTAATTAAACAATGCTGCAAAAAAAAAAAAAACCCACAGGATATTTCAAGATCATTACTGAGTAAGCCCATCAGTGTTCTTGGGACTGATAACCATAGCTCTATGTGGGATCTGAAGCAACCCCACAATAAAAGTCCTGGTTCTAGACCATTACCAGTTCACCCAAACATATTCCTGATTCTATGGAAGGAGCTCTGTTTTATTGTCAATCAATCAGGCACTTAGGGAAAGCTCTCAAGGCCTAGGCCACAGGCTGTTAATAGCTCTTCCAAGAATGATCCTTTTCCTTGTATGAGGGTCTAAATGAAAGCCTTGCTTGATCAGTCCAGTCCTTAATACAACATTGTTTTACTCTTCAAATACTTGTCACCTGGTGTCATATTGACCTTCTGGCAGAACTATGCTTTTCTCAAGACGAAAACTGGAACTTTATGGCACACCAGGCTTTAAAGTTGGTTGTGACACTATAATGTCTCAATAAGATGCTTGTTAGAATCTCATTATTTTATATAGTGTTGGGCCTAGTTTTTGGTTGTAAATCAGCAGTGGCTCCATAGTAATGGTTTGGAAAAAATGTCTGGACAATCCTGGTGAACAATAGTGTATCCTACTGTTCTAATCTCTAACAAGCCTGGCTAGAATATACTTATCTTTGTTTGGTTTTTTTTTTTTTTTGAGACAGTCCTCTCTCCACTAAATTCTATTTTGTGAGACTTACTATCTCCCAAGCATTAGTAAATCATTTAAATCAACAATTCTACTAATCTACATCATACGTTAGTAGTGGCATGCTACCTAATACATGAGGTGCCTTTTACAACCACCCACAAAATTAACTGTAAATGGATCTTACTCATAAAAATAAAATGCAAAATACTCATCCTCACTTAACAAGGTACCCAAAGTTACTCTTCAAGTTTGGCATCATCGTTTCCATGGGTTCACCAAAGCATATTTAAGTGCAAAGATGTCTTTAAGCACAGCTTCGTACTTTCAATCCTGTGAGCAGATTCAGCCAACAGAACAGGTATTCAGAAGCCTGCCCCTTGATCCAGGAAGTGTCAAGTACCACATGGGACCTCAGAGAACAGGAATTCTGCAGACAGGTTCCCACCCAGACCCGAGGAGGACCCACCATACTGGATCCTCCACCTCACCATCTGCTCCACACCATCTAGAGACAGCAGCCCCTCACTCACCATGTCATGATTTCCCAGCTCAGCCATGCTGTCTGCTCAGCTCTCTGCAGCAGCACTCACAGCACATCACACCACACAAAACTGATGGTGCCAGCTCCTCTTCAAAGAAAAGTCTAAAGCCAGTGGTGGCAGGAAGAACCCTGAACCACTTTTGACTGGCAGGCCACCTGGAGGACCTGATTGGCTAATGAGACCTGAGTGACAAGAGCACATACCATAGGGTTAAAATGTGCTTAAAAACACAGCACAATAGTTTCAGTCCCTCCCTTCCACCCCAGACAAAGACTTGTTCTAGATCAGGAGAGATATTCATACCAATAGCACTTGCCCCTGGCTGCAAAAGTAAACCCTGCTCTCCTTAGGCACTTCCCCTTCTTCTTTCTGGACACAAAGTGGCTAGCTAGCTTGTCCAAACTAGAAAAACAAACCACCACCATTTCAAGCAAGCCCCTTACCCCAGCTTGAAACAGGCCTGAGTTTCAAAGTTCTCACAGCTGCTTACATAGGTCCCAGGTCAAATTTAGGATGTTTGAAGAGCCATCTGGCAACAACTAATTAACCATAGAATGCTCCAATACTGGAGATGGTCAAAAGTTCAAAGTCAGGATGTTTGAAGGACTATCTGGGAGCAACTGATTAACCACAGAATGCCCCAATGCCAGAGGTAGTCTATAATGTTTGACAAACAACTGGTTAAATCTACAAAGTAAGATAACACAGAAAATCTGAGAAGCCCCTTACTTGAGCCAATCAAAATTGTACCCATACTAGCACCCATAAATGATGTAACCTTATCCTTTTGCCTTTAAAACCTGAGCTTGCAGATGGTCAGGTACCTCCTCCAGCCTCTACGGTGTTGGATGGCTGGACAAGGTTCCTAGATCAGAAACAAGATATTAGGCCTTTCTCCCATCAGAAAGCTGGATGATGGTTCTGTAGTGCCCAGATCGCGACCCCCAGAGAGATCACCAAAGAGGAGCATGCTGGAATGCAAAAGCAAGACTTAATTCTGGGATATCCAAAAGCAATACAAGCCTAGGCAGGGACTTCATCCAATACATCCAACACAGTGGAGGCTGGAGGAAGTGCCCTCCTGTCCGCAAGCTCAGTTTTTAAAGGGAAAAATCACAAGGTTACATCATTTAGGGGTGCTAGTATGGGTACAATTCTGATTGGCTCGCTTCTAGGGGCTTCTAGAAATTACTTCTAAGGGAGTGGTTGCCTGCTACCGTTTCTCATTGGCTGCCCTCAGGTGGGGGCATTTGTATGGTCAGTTACCCTGGAAACCAGGGAGAGGACATTCCATAGTCTGGCAGGTATTACCTCGTGACTATCTTGTGACTCTGTACTTTTACACTTTCTGGTTGCTGGAATCTGGACTGACTAGAATCAGTAACTAATGGCCTATTCCCAAAAGGAGAAATCTTAGGCCTTAGTTTTTGAGTGAAGGCATTTTGGTCTTATTTCTAAGATGGCTCATTTTGGTCTCACAGTTCCATTGCTTAAGAAGTTTTATTCCTGAAATTTAGAGCAAACTGTTGGCAAATTAAGTAACATAAAGAGTAGTCTTCATGGAAAGTTGAATACTTAGAGAATAATGGACCTAGGAAGAATGCATTTATGAGCACCATTGTTAGCCAGCACATCTTTCTTCCTGGGCAGGTGAAAAAAAAAAAAACAACTGTATTATTCAAGCTTCTCTACATGATCAGGACTGCTAGAATGAATCTCTCCATGTATGTAGAAAATTGATTTCATAGAATGTCTTACAAGCATTCAGGATGGGAAGGAGATCCTTTTAACTAGCCCTGCCTGCTGTCTGTCTCAGGGATGGGACATCATTGCAGAGAATTCCATTTTTAAGCAGTATTTTATTTTATGTATGAGGGTGCTTGCCTCCAGGAGTCTGTGCAGAGGACTTGCAGGGCCAGAAGAGAGTTACAGGAGATGATTAAATATAATGGAACCTTTGTCCTATGTAACATCCTGGTGCTGCTTTTAACTTTTAAGCTATCTCCCAAGGCCACTTCTTTATTTAAAATTTATTTTCATGTATTTTAATTAATATGTATAAGGAACATGTAAGGCCTAGGGTGAGCAACCCTGGTCAGGAGTGATAAGCAAGAGAATGATGTAAGTAAACCACAAATGGAGTAGTGATAAGCTATAAGCTATGTGTGGAAGTAGGGATAAGACTAGAAACCTAGCCAGAAAAGAATATAAAAGATGAAGCCTCAGACCCGACCAACAGAGCTCGTCAGGCCCTAGAGCAAGACGACTCTCCACCGCCAGAGACGTGAGATCCTGTCCCCAGTGCAGATGTGGCTGACATGAGGCAGGCTGACCCAAGATCCAGAGGAACAGACGTGGCGAGTCCTGACCTGTACACTTAGAGAGGTACTCCTGCTTCCATTTGGAAGACAGGATGAATATTACTTGTAATCTTACTGTGTGAATAAATGAGTGTTATTCCAAGTCTGAATCAAGAGTGATTATTCCTCCCCCATAACTGGAGTATGTGCTCACAACAATATGTATTAAATCAATTTCCCCTTCCTTGTCCTCTCACCATCCCTTCCCAAATTCTTCCCTCACAAAATTTCTTCCTTGTTAAGCATATAAGAATATGTATGCACAAATATATGAATAAAACCTGCTCAGTCCATTTCTGTTGGTTGTGTTTATAGAGATTCAAGGATGAACACATGGTATTAGGTATGCATTTGGGGATCTCATCCTTGCCTGAGGCTAATTCTCCCACCTGCAGGATTATTCCACTATTTAATGAGCAACAAGAGTCTTATCCCCAAGTGATCTAGGTTCCTTGGACAGAAAGCATTATAAAGAATAGAAAATATTATCCAGAATAGTAAACTTGAGTTGGTAAATATAAGGTATTGGTCCTTAATTACATCATCAGCCTTCAAAGGCATCCCAGGCTAAAAAGTGTTGGGGCCCTCTGTGCGCCCTTCCTCTTCCCTCTCTTTCCTCTCCGCTCCTCCCTTCCGTCGCCCCCCTCTCTCTCCCCACAGCTAATAAAGCTCTAAAAAGGTAACTATGGCTTGTGACTCTCTTCCAGGATTCTCCTCCATGCATGGCCACTGTGGAAAACAGCCAGCCACGAGGAGCAACGACAGTCTAACCAACAGCAAATACCTCAGCTAACAATTGCTGATGCCATGACCCTGAAGTTTTGGAGCTGCAGGGAAGACTATGGACACACTCCTAAGCCAATTACAGTCTTCTTTAGTTCTATGGTCCTCCCACCAGACCCCATTGAATATACTCATTTTGGATGACTTTGTAAACTTGAAATTCCTACCTCCACATTCTAAGTACCATGACTACAGGCCTGAGCCACCATGTCTGGCTTAGTTTCCTTAAAATGCATTTAGTGAGGCATTAGATTGATGGGATGAGTTACATGAACATTTATTCTTAACTATATTCAAAAAATACTTATCTCTGTGAGCCTGGCTTTCACCATCTGCAGAAGAAGGACAGAATTTTACCAGGTCATTGTTCAGTTATAACAGAGTCAATAATAAAGAAAAATAAAATTTCTCATAGTTGGAAGACAGTGGACATTAAAGCAAGAAGGCTACATTTGATGGGAACCTTTTCCTGTTACTGGAGATAGGATCAGAACCTGTGTACTGGCTCCTCTATCTAAGCAGGCTCAGTCATTCATCCTCAGTAAACCAGTCAAATGAACCACATTATCCAGTGAG
Source organism: Peromyscus eremicus (assembly GCF_949786415.1). Classification (NCBI taxonomy): domain Eukaryota; kingdom Metazoa; phylum Chordata; class Mammalia; order Rodentia; family Cricetidae; genus Peromyscus; species Peromyscus eremicus. The sequence continues at coordinate 1,466,488 of NW_026734289.1, forward strand.
TGACATGCCCAGCTACAATGCAAGCACTGTGGTGACAAGGTGATGAGATCTCTCTGATGTCCTAGGACAGGCTAGTCTATAGTGTGAGTTCCAGACCAGCCATAGAGTCATAGTAATACTATTCTCTACAAAAAAAGAAAACAGAAATAGAAAATGGAATAAAGCAAATTATTAATGAAAATTTAAAACATGACATTTATTCAAATTGACTAATTTGGAACAATAAAGAAAATACAAGATAACTAATCTATCCTTAAGTTCTTAGATGGCAAATGATATGCAAAACAAAGCAATCTAATAAAACCATATAATGAATTTTTCCCATCTGTAAAACCCTCCCATATTCTCATCTGGAGGATTCAAGTCTTTTCCCAGAAAGACACCCTCAGTGAAATTAAAATTTTGTGTGATTCACTGTTTCACTTGTTGACAAAGGGAGAGACATAAGTGTTTCTTTAGAACATCCTTATTCCTACCAGGAATGTAGGTTACAGGGACTGAAAGGGTGAGGACTGAGGAGCTTTAAAGCCCAAGTGTGAATCACAAAGTGTAGGCCTGCAGTAATTTGTCTCAGAGATACATGTAGTTGTCAAAAACAGGAAAGAGTGGAAGACCTGGAGTGCACTGATTCATTGAAAACTTCAGGTAGAAAATACCTTACCAGTTAAGAAAACTGACGATTCTTTCAGCACATCCAGCTTCCATTCCTAGTACATACAGAAGCTCACTACTATCTGTAATTTCAGGATCAGGAGTCTGTAGCTCCAGATATAGGGGATCTGACACCTTCACACAGACATCTGTCAATCTTGATCTTATCTATTCTTATGTAAGAGTTGGAATGTTTGGAATGTCAGATACTTTCCCTTAGATGCTGGCCCATCCTTGGTAGGATCCCTGAGTGGTGTCAGCATAAGGATCCAGATGTTGCCTACCAGTAAGCCTATTATGACAGATGTACCTGGGTCCCAAAGCCTGTCATGACAGCTGTGTGGTCAAGCTGTTTTGGGCTCTTACACATTTCACCAATATCTTTCAGGCTTGTGCCCAAAGGGGATTGAAATGCTGCAGCTGTCTACTTCTGGGTGGTGCCTGCATGATGTACAGGACCATCAACTGACCCTAGTGTTCTCTTACTTCAGCCAATCATAGGGAATATCCCATGAGACTCTAGGTACGTGCTTGGCAGCAGAAGTCATTGTAAGAGGAGTAGTAACCTGTAACTGGATTTTTCTCCAGGCCCACAGCTGCTCAGAACCAAATAAACACAGAGGCTTATATTAATTAAAATTATTTGGCCTAATGGCTCAGGCTTCTTACTACCTAGATCTTACATCTTAAATTAACCCATTTCTTTAAATCTATACCTTGTCATGTGGCTTGTAGCTTATTGGTATCTTTACATCTTGCTTTTCATGGCGGCAGCTGGTGGCGTCTCCTGGCTCAGCCTTCCTATCCCCAGAATTCTTGTCTCTTTTTGTCCTGTGTATACTTCCTGCCTGGCTACTGGCCAATCAGCACTTTATTTATTAACCAGTCAGAGCAACATAGTCACAACATACAGAGCAATATTCACAACAGAAACCATAGGCATTTTGGCAACTTCTTCATGGAGCTTGCTTGTTCCTTCAGGAACTGATTGGGCCCAACTACTCATATACCACTTCCATTTGATAAGAGATTGCTGCAGTGTGTCTTACTTCATGACTTGCTTGGTCTGATAACACCCAGCTCATCATGGGCAGTTCAGGTAACATGGTATGGTGGTGGCCTACCCACAAGTATTCAGTTTCTCTCAGTGGCTGAGATTGATGGCCTGTGATTGCATGCATGGTCATAATTATTTTTGAAAATGGTTCTATGGACACCAGTGGCAGACACTTGAATTGATTTTAATAGGTATTGTATTGTTCCAATTTTCCAATTCTCCTGTTCTTGGTTTTTTTTTTTTTTTAGGTTTTGTTCTTTTACTGTGAATATGTGTATGTGAGTGTGTGTGAGTGTGTGTGTGTGTGCCATGTGTGCATTTGTAGACTATGTAGCACAGGTTATGAACCTCAGAGTGATCTTTCTTCCTCTGTGTGCAGATGGCTGGTACTAAAATGCACTACCACACACGGCTTGAAAAATAGTTTTAATGGTCTAAGTATCCTCTTCTTATGGTGGCCAGCAAGACCATGAGATGGTGTCGGAGCCCCTGATGCTGGAGTTACAGATAGTAGTAAGCTTCTATATGTACTGGGAATGGAAGCTGGGTGCTATGAAGGAAACTTTGGTGCTCTTAAATGATAAGGCATTTTCTACCATAAGTTTTATATTCTTCTTTATATTTTTGGTACAAGGCAGCCTAGTCAGGGTTAAATACCTGATATGGATTACATCGTAGAATTATCCTATATTTGTGAGAATAGGGCAGGGATGAGATGCCTAATTATTTGGCCAATACAACATGGTCAGCCAAACATCCGTATATGTACAACTAACAAAAATGGATGCAGCAGATTGTATTCACGTATTTCAGCGTACTTGTTCACTCACACTTAAAAAAGAAGAATTTAGAAGGGATTTTGGAAGGGAGTGAATGAAAAGATAAAAGGGAAAAGGAATGTAATGACATTTAATTAACAATTTTCTTCTTTTTTATTACTAAGAAAGTTTCTATTCATTTCACATACCAGCTACAGAACCTCCCTTTTCCTGCTCCCTAGCATTCCTCACCAACATTCTTTGTATTCCCACCTCCTCCAAGTCAACATCTCCCATGGGGAGTCAGTAGATCCTGGCCCACTCAGCTGAGGCAGGTCCAAGGCCCTCCCCACTGCACCAAGACTGCAAAAGGTGTCACACCCTAGGCACTGGGCTCCAAAAAGCCCACCCATGTACCAGGGATGGACTGCAATTCCCTGACTGTGGGCCCCTTAAATGGTTTAAGCTAAACAACTGTCTCAAATATCCAGAGGGTCTAGTCCAGTCCTATGGGGGCTCCACAGTTATTGGTACTAAGTTCGTGGGTTTCAATAGTGTCGTTGGTCATCTCTATGTGTTTTCTCATCATAATCATAATGTCCCCTGCCCACAGAATCCCTCCTCTCTCTCATCAATTGGATTCCCAGAGATCATCCTGGCACCCTGCCATGGATCTCTGCATCTGTTTCCATTAGTCACTTGATGAGGGCTCTATGATTACAGTTTGGGTACTGAGTCATCTGATCCCTGGAATAGGCCAGTTCAGGCACCCTCTTTATTATTGCTAGTAGTCTAAGGTGGGATCATCCTTGTGGGTACCTGAGAACTTTCTTAGCACCCTGTTTCTTCCTATTCCCATGATGTCTTCATTTATCATGGTATCTCTTTCCTTGCTCTTCCACTCTGTCCTTTTCCAGCACAAACATCCTCTTCCCCTATATGCTCATCTCTCATCTTTGCCCTCCATCCACGCCCCTTACTCACAGTTTGCTCATGTAGAGCTCATCTATTTTTCCTTTGTTGGGCTATCTATGTGTCCCTCTTAGGGTCCTCCTCGTTAGCTAGCCTCCCTTGAACTATGAGTTGCAGTCTGGTTATCCTTTGCTTTACATCTAGTATTCAATTATGAGTAAGTACATACCATGTTTGTCCTTCTGAGTCTGGGTTACCTCACTCAGGATGATAGTTGCCAGTTCCATCCATTTGCCTGCTGATTTAATGATATCCTTGTTTTTCACTATTGAGTAGTACTCCATTGTAATATGTGCCATATTTTCTTCAGTTGAGGGTCATCTAGGTTGTTTCTAGGTTCTGACTATTATAAATAATACTGTTATGATCATAGTTGACCATTTGTCCTGGTGGCAAGATTGAGCATTCCTTGGGTATATTCCCAAGAGTGGTATAGCTGGGTCCTGAGAGTTTTGACTGCCAATATTCTGAGAAACAATTTATGGAAATAAATTCTAAATAAAAAGAGGGGCTAGAGACATGGCTCAGTAATTAAGAGCACTAGCTGTCATTACAGAGGACTCAGGTTCCATTCCTAGAACCCACATGCAGCTAACAATTTGCTGTAACTCCAGTCCCAGGCATCTGCTGCCTACTTCTGACCTCTCCAAGTATTGTGCATTGACACGTGCATGGACAACAATCATAAAATTTTATTTTTTTAAAAGTTACAAAAAGTTAACAATGGAATTTTCTACAGGGATGTCACAGCCCTGAAACAGGCAGCAGCCAGGGCTAGTTAAATAACTTCCCTAAGGTCTTGCATGGAAGGAACTGTGGCCTTCCACTGATCCAGCCTGCTCAGAGGCAAAAGCAGCTTCATTCTGAGGATAATATAGTTCATCATAACCATTCATCTAAGAGCAGAGTATACAGTTCTTTTAAGTGTCTTTTTTATGAAGTTTCCTTTATTTGTGTTCTCTACCTTTTCTATTGGTGAGAATAGCATTGGTACAGTTATCTTCTAGACTGAACATGAAGATTCACAGGTTGCATAAGCTTCAAAGCAATATTTATTTTACCGTGTGATTTATTGATTTTCAGCATGCCAGAGACAAGTTTTTCCAATCATTTTTATAATTTACATACATTTTTGCATGACATGGGAGTAAGAATACCCATAAATGTCTCTGCTTTTACATTGTTATCATGTTCAGAAGTGGATTTGTTTACTTGCCTGCTTAGGGATAGGGAGAATTCTACATGAATATGTCCAACTTTACTAAGTAAAATCGACATACTTCCTTTATTTAGGAAAAGCATTTTTTCCCTGCCTCCTACAGGTAATAACTTTTCTCATTTCTTCTTTCTTGGGTGTTGTGAGGGCTATTCTTGCAGTCACACCTATTCCTTGTGGAATTAACTAAAACCCTAAGAGTTGGGTATACCTATGATGGATTTTTTTGAATGTTTTGAAAAAAGATCCATCTTTCATCTGGATCATTTGAGGTGAAATCCACATTCAGCTGCTTGGTGTCTATGTACTCTTTAACCAAAAGCACTCAGGAGGTAGAAAGTGTTGGATTTACCAAAGTTTGAGGCTGGCCTGGCCTACAGAAGGAGTTCCCAGGCTACACAGATAAACCCTGTCTCAAAAACACCAAAAAAGTAAAAGCAAATGAAGTTTAAGATCCACCTTTAATCTGGATTGCATCTCTGGTGGCAGCCTGCATATATGAAGCATGTTGAAGGAGGAAGCTCTCTCTCTTTGCTTCTTTGCCCTAGCACTGGCTACCAAGTAAATTACTTTCCGAGCATTAGATCCTTCTTCCTTGGGATTTTGGTGTATACTGAAGACCAGCTGAGACATGCAGCCTCATGGAATGAACAACTACTGGCTTCTTCAAATTTCTATTGGAAGGCAGCCATTGTTGGACTACCTGGACCAGAGCTTATAAGACATTCTAAGAAATCAAGTTTCTACATACATGGAGAAATCCAATAATACAGTTTTTTTTTCATCTCCCCACTGAGGAAGATGTGCTGGCTAACAATGGTGGACATAAAGGCATTTTTCCTAGCTCCATTATTCTCTAAGTATTTAACTTTGCATGAAGACTACTCTTTATTGTTAAATAGTTTGCCAACACTTTGTCCTGAATTTCAGGAAAAAAACTTCTTAAGCAATAGCGCCATGATCCAGCCCTCTGATGGTGAAAGACCTATTTATCCTGTTAGTGATCTAGTTCCTGCTTTTTTTTTCCTAATTGTCTGAAGTCCTTGTGACAAGCAGGTAAAAAGTACATTGAATTCACCTGACCTCCCTGAGAAGCCACCTAAAAAACATTTCCCTTTGTCTCTTAAATCTTTTTTAGCTGTTAATATTCTGGGTATTCTTTCACCTGTGTGACAGGGAATCTCCACCCCACATAGTATACTGTGTTGTACAAGCTAATTAGGCACATTGTGTCTAGGAGGAAGAAGGGGAGTGCCTATGGACAGCAAGGGGATCACATTGTCTGCTACTAGAGCCAGGGGCAAGTGCTATTGAATTGCAAATCTTTGCTGGTTCAGAAAAGGTCTGGGTCTGGGGTGGAATTCAGGATCAGGAATCATTGTGCTGTGTCTTTAAGCCCAGTATAACCCTATGGGAGCTGCTCCTGTCACTCATGCCTCACTAGCCAATTAGGCACTCCAGGCGACCTGCCAGTCAGAAGTTCTACAGGGTCTTTCTGGCCTCCTGCTTCAGAATTGGCTAAGATGAAAATCTTTCCCTGTTGTTTTGTGTGCTATGCTGAAAGAGTTGCTGCTGTTGTTGCTGTAAGCTGAGCAAAGAGCATGGGGGAGCTGGAAAACTACAATATGGTGAGCAAGGGGCTGCTGTCCCCAGACTGGGAGGAGTGCTCAGTTGAGTCATGGGAGTCAGTGTGTTGGGTTCTCCCCTTGCTGGGTGTGAGCAAGTGGTCAGATGCAGAGTTCTGCTTGTTCTTTCCTTGTCCTGCATTGTTCAGCATGGTCCGGCTCATTCTGCATGCTCCAGTATGTGGTCCCTCATAATCTCTGCAATTGTTGGGGCCCACTGGCAGCCTCCGAATAACTTCACTCTGTTAGCTGCACCTGTGCAGACATTGGGAACACGACTGTGCTTTGAAATGTCTTTGTTGACATCACTGTGAAATGCCAGCACCATGTGTGTGTGTTATTTCTATGGAACAGAGATTTCCAAACTTAAATAGGCCTGGTCCCTCCCTTATCTTCCAGAAGTTCTACATTTTGAACATTTAACATTAAGATTTAAAATCTAACTGGAATTAATTTTAGGAGCTTGTAAACAGTGTTTCCTGTGTAAAGTTGCACTCCAATGCTAAACTGTGATTTAGAAGAGTAGAATTGATGGCAGTAGAATTAATGGTACATGGTCTTTCCAGTTCTAGGAGACATTAGTTCACAAAGTAGAATTTAGGTAAGAGAAGGCTGCATCCCAAATACCCCAAATATAAGTAGTATGCTAACCATTCTGGTTGGAAATTACTATGATAAGATGTAAAAGTTTGTTCCCCAGGATTAACCAGCTACATTCCGTAACAATTGAGACAACCTTGATTTACAACCAGTAGAAAAGGCCCATCCTTCCACTAAAATCCTGGCCTCTAACGTGTTGCTCAAGAGACCATTACAGGGTCACAACTAACATTAAGTCCTGGTATGCCATGGAGGTTTATTAATTCTTGAACAGGGAGTCTCCAGTCTTTTTGAAAAGCAGTTTTAAGTCAAGATCTCCTACATTGGTTGAGGTGGATTTGAACCCTGTCTGTATCCCCACAAAGCATTGCCTTTATTATCCCCAACTAATCAACCTAAATTCTGTATTACATATCTGCACCAACACAGAGTTCTAAAATTACCAGTTTGAATCACATAGTGGACTTTCCATTGCACAACAGGGAAAAGAAATGTGTGTGGAAATTGGCTTCTTCTTTCCGACCAGAAAGGGAGGAAGAGTGGAATTAACATGCAGACAAGGCTGGGTCCTGCAGACAGGGGCACGCGCTACTGTGTACACTGCAGGAGGCATTAGACTGGGCAATAGCTTGATCACAGACTCAAGTTGAGTACAGTGACCTGCAGGGGTCTCCATTACAAAGGACTGATGGGGCATGGTGAGAGACTTTCTCTGTAATTTCTCTGCATGTATTAATTCCTCCTATGTGAGTGAAGACTGACACTATTGTGTAGTGTACAGTTTATGGAGGATAGCTTGAACTTCAAAGTATTCAGTTTCCAAATAGCGAATTCTCCTATGGAGATATTTGCAATCTTTATTGATACAGTGAAGTCAGATGAGAGGTTTGAGATACAGGCCACTGGCTGTAACTCCATGTGTTAGCTTACAACACTCAGTTGCTATCATTTTATGTGGGACAAAGTCATACAGTCTCTTATTAATGGTATGCACTCTACCATGGAGGTGTCTAATCTGATTCAAAGTCAGTATAGCTACATATGCTTTCAATTATTTTTGTCACTTTAAAACATCAATTATTGGTTTCCTTTTTAATATTCATTTTCTTTTAATGCACTACTGATAATTTTTTCTATGTTTCCCAGTTTAAGAATTTTACTGCATTTTTTTTCTTAACTGGTGTTTGCTTGTGTATTTATTTATGTCATTTTATAGCAGCGCTACTCTAGCTTAGAAATCATGGCTCCCTTTGGGGGATCAAATGACCCTATCACAGGACTGGCCTAAGACTGTCAGAAAGTGCAGATTTTATATTATAATTCATAGCAGGAACAAAGTTACAGTTATGAAGTTGCAGTGATAATAATTTTATTGTTAGGGTATGACTACATCATGAGAAACTGTATTAAAAGTCACAGCATTAGGAAGGTTATGAACCATTGGTTCAGGTCAATGTCTCTTGTAACCAAGGCTTGCCTCACACCATATAATTGAGAATTACTTTGAACACTTAATCCTGCCTCTGCCTTCCAGTGCTGGAAAGAGAATCCTGCAACTAATTCCAGGTTGGGCCTTGACTTGTCTGTGGGAAGGAAAAATAGACCAGTGAAGGAGTATTCTCCAACTTCTCTAGATTTTATCATGAATTTACAAATGATGTGGAACTTGTGTAAGAATTGAGTTCACTGACCAACTATAAAGCAGGTGTAGTCACAGCAGAGTGAAGGATGAGCAAGAAAGCGAGTGAAAACTTTCCTGCTGTGATAGTAGTTGACCTTAACAATGAGCAGTGAGATAATCAATGTTACAAGATCAATAAATGTTCTGACTGGCCATTTCTTGGGTCCTCAGACCACACAATCAAGAATCTGGATAAAAACCCTGAAATTTAGTGAAACCAAGTTAGAGTAGTTACACCATTTAAACCAAAGAAATAGAACTGGATAGAATGGTGTGTCCCTGCCTAACTGTGTTTTCCAGGTTTAAGATGTATACCCCAGGAGAAATGGTGTGAGCAGTACTTGGTGTCCTTTAATATAAATTCCTGGTCTCTGGAGCACGTGGCCATAAAGCCTGTTTCAACATTTTAACTAAATTATTTGGGATTATATTTACAATATTATCACTATGTTTTCCCTACTTTCATACCCTCCCACAGACCCTTCATTGTGTTCTAATTCATGACTTCCTTTTGTTTAAGAACAGTTACTGTTTGAATATGTCCTGTGTTTGGTTGCAGGATTTCCTAGCTATGAAGCAACAAGTTGGTTGCAATGGACAATGAGTATGTAATGAACTGTGTACCTATAGGACCATGTGCCTTGTAAGAAAAACAGGAAGTGCTCTAGGATATTAGAGAATTTTAATAAACTACCAAATTCCCTGGTTAGTGTCCTATTCAAACATAGTGTGGAAGGACCCAACTGGGAGGGTTTTTTCTCTCTGAGTCCTTTGAACTCTGCTCACCCAGTAGGAAAACTGCTAATGTCCTGAAGCCCAGCTTGGTGGTCCTAGGTGATGAGGGACTCTGGAAGTGTTAGCAATCAGGAGCATCAGCAGGAGGTAGTTTCCAGTTTCTTTCCAGGATTATCCTCTTGTTCTGCTGTAAGGAAGTCCACAAGCCATGCCATGGTGAGTATAGCATGTTCAGAGCAGGTCTGTTGAGCTGTCTTTTCTGCTGGGACTTGGATGAACCATGATCCAGACTGTGGTTTTGTTGGTCCATGTGGTGACATGGGCACTAGTCATTGTCCTCTGCGCCTTCTTGTGTATGGATTTCCTGGATATGTGGAGACTCTGAGGATCTGGCATGGGAAGATATGATGCTGGTAATATGACTGTCCAGTGTGCACACACGGCCCAGTTTTTGTGTGTAGTGTTAAGACAGATTGGAAAACTGAAAGTCTAGTGTCTGGAAGTTCTGAACATTGCACTCCACTTTCAGGTTGGTCTTATAAATACTACAAATATTTTAGAAACTGATAGAAAGATGGTGATATGGATTGTCTTTCAGCAATTCATGATTAAAATGCTTCTAACTTTGCTACAACCAGCTACAATTGGTATGATTTTGTGAAGTTTATTTCTGGGGACAAAGGCAGTTTCTGATCTGCAGAAAATTCTCAGGTGTGCATGGTGTTGTTAGGGTGGATAAGGCAGAATGCACATCTTGTGCCATAATCCATTTGACCAGAAAGCATCCATAACTAATAAGAAGTCTTTGTGTCATGATTTGGGAGCTGGTTGTTGTCCTAAATAAAAGCATGCTCCATTCTCCCACTCATTCTATCTCAAACTTGTTTTCTCTTTACATATTACTATTGCATATGTATTTATATGTCTATGAACATAAATAAATATGAGCTCCTGAGTCCATTTTTCATTTTTTCTCTTTATATGATTTCGGTACAACCACTTTGTTTTGGATAACCACCTAGAAGGCTGATCCATGGGAAACACAATTCTCCCTCTCAAGAGTCATTAGTTTCCTCTAGTACTTGGTCTAGGGAGAGGGTTCACTAGATCCCTTTAAACCTTCTATGTTACTATGTCTACTGGCCATGTTTTCTCTTCCACATGAGATCTTCTTGCAGGGCTCAGCATCTGTGTACTTTGTCAGCTGTGGCTTTTGGTTCCCAGCTCCTGTATAAATGCAGGTCCAGAGTAGGTCTCCTTTTCCAGAGCCCTGTGGTTGTAGTGGATGGGCTGCTCTGCTGTCTCCTCTGGCATTGATCTTAGGGAAGCTCTCCACTTTAGCTGCCAAGTACTCTCCATTCTGCTACTTTCCCCAAAACTGAGGTCACTACAGGATTCCCATATCCTCTGAGTCTGGCTAAAAATAGAAAGTGTCTAGAAGGTTATTTCCAGGGAGGAGGAATGTCTGTGAGCATGTTCTGTGGGTGTGTCTGTGAGGGACTTGCCTGGGGGATGCATCTGGAGATTGCAGTGCTTGTGAGGAGAGAACTGGAGGAATATCTGTTAGAGTTTGTCTCAGGGAGAGGGTGTGTTTAGTAGGTGATTTGTGGGCTTGGCCCAGGGAAGTAGGAATGCAGGGCTGAAAAGCTCACAGGCCTTGTGCACCAACACTGCTCTTTTCTTGCCTTTCTCAAATATCTGTTAAACTGAAGGAGGTGTTCATGGAGTGTCACCTGGCCTGATCTTTTGCAGCCCTGGAACTACTCCCTGGAAACAGCAGACCTGGATCTAGCTGAACAAGGACACAACCAAGGCTGATGATGAAACCCAGAGATGTGAAGGTCACAGTGTTGTTGCTGTAGTTGCTAGGAGTAGCTGTGTGGTGGGAATAGTGCATGAAGAGCTTGCCGTGGTCATAGAGCTGAGAACCTGCTGCAGGAAAAGTGAGACAGAAATCCACCCACTGTTTTTAAAGATTTTCCTGACACCAGGTTGCCTTCTGATTCTTTAGTATCTAAGCCAATCCCCAGGCCCTTGTTTGAGTCCATATGCCTTCCAAATATGTCCTAGTGCTCAGCTGCCATACTTAGCTTTCCAGGGATCCCCATTATCTCTGAGACTTCAGATATTGCTAGAGTCTTGGATTTTCCTGAGACAGCATGGTCGATCCTCATATGTGAGCTCCATGGGAAAACTGCAAATGTTATAAGGCAAATAATCTCATTTCAGTTGTTTTGAGTCATTTGCTATTTTGTATTTAAAACTCTTGTTATATTGGCTCATATGAGAATTATGGAGCTTGTTGATATTACAAATTATTGCTGTTTCTATAGATTGTGGTTTTGGTCTGTTGGAAAGAGTTGTGGTAATTGAAAGGACCAAGCAGATGCCATAAAAGGCTGCTCAGTCTTCTCTCAGAGATCAGGCCTCAATTTCAGTTTCCTGAGAGTGAGCAGGCAGTCTCTGGGAGGGCAGTGAACAAAAGACATAATCCTTGCAGTAGCTCCCTTTCTGCACATACTCTGACTGCTCAAAGTTCAGCCAGATGTTTACTGTCTGGGACCCCTCACCAACTTAGAGTTATGTGCATGAGCCAAGGACAGAGCCCAGACCACTGAATCAGCCCCCACAGTCAGTATGTGCTAGGCCAGCCAGCCCCCATGGCACCTCAAGGACAGAGCCTGGACCACTGAGACAGCCCCCACAGTCAGTACGTGTTTGGCCAGCCAGCCCCCATGGCAGCTCAAGGACAAAGGCTGGGACTTGTGCTGGACTGCCCCCAAAATGATAATTTTATCCCCCAACCTGTAAATTCAAAGCTTCCATACCATCACCTGTGAGACCAAAATGAGCCATCTTAGAAATAAGACCAAAATGCTTTCACCCTAAAATCAAGGCCTAAGATTTTTCCTTTTGGGAATAGGCCATTAGTTACCGAAACCAGTCAGTTCAGATTCCAGAAACCAGGAAGTGTAAAAGTACAGAGTCACAAGATAGTCATGAGGTAATGCCTGCCAGACTATGGAAAGTCCTCTCCCTGGTTTCCAGGGTAACTGACAATACAAATGCCCCCACCTGAGGGCAGTCAATGAGAAATGGTGGCAGGCAACCACTCCCTTAGAAGTAAGATTAAGCCATGATTTCTAGAAAGCCCCTAGAAGCGAGCCAATCAGAATTGCACCCATACTAGCACCCCTAAATGATGTAACCTTGTGATTTTTCCCTTTAAAAGCTGAGCTTGCAGATAGGTGGGCACTTCCTCCAGGTTCCACTGCGTTGGATGTATTGGACGAAGTCCCTGCCTAGGCTTGTATTGGTTATCCAGAATTAAACCATGCTTTTGCATTCCGGCATGCTCGTCTTTGGTGGTCTTTCTGGGGGTCACGATCTGGGCACAACACACCTAATTAAAAGATCAGAGACCTTCAAAAATAAAAATAAACCAATCTGAGTTGCATCAGTGCCAAACCCCCCAACTGGCCTGAATGGCTTGTGATTTTTGCCTTTAAATAGCTAGCCTCACAAAGAAAGAGCAAGTCCTCCCTGCCTCACTTTATTGGGTATAGGAATGAGTTCCCTGTCTAGACTTGTATCTATAGAATCAACCTTGCTGTTGCATTATGGACATCCATGGTCTTCAGTGGTCTCTTTGGGATTACAATCTGGGCATAACAGTAATTACATTCAGAATGGGAAAGACCTGCCAAACAACTGACAACAAGTGCTGGAGAAGAACTGGGGCAAAAGAGTAATGTCATGAGCAAGAATAATATGTGTAGTTAGTATGACAAAAGCTATATTTTATTGCGCTGATGGTCATAACACAAAGTTGACACTCCTAATTCCTAACTAAGATCCTAAGACTCCTTCCTCAAGGCTGCTCACCTGTTCTAAGTATGTTTACTGAAGGTCAGGTCTAGTCTCTAATAGACATCTGTTTTGAAGTTTGGGATCCTGGGGGAGACTTTTCATATGTAGATCAATGTGGTGTCTCTCCAGATGTATAGACCAGAGCATTGCTCTTGATTTCTGGTTATATACTGTCCAGTGTGTGTCATGGGGTTCTGGGACTGTATCTGCTTGTCATTAGTGAGTGATGTCACTGGGTTCTATTTGTCAGGTACAGCTTCGGGTGTAGTGAAGTTACTGCCTCTTTGTCTCTGTCTCTCCTTTTTTTTTAATACAAAAAGGGGTAGAAGTAGCAAGCCAGAGACATGTAAGAAACATTTCATGGACAGAGCTAACTAAGCCCTTTGAGAATGAAGCCACACCTGTCTGAAACAGAGCTACAGGATTTGTTGTTTTTCCACACTGTGTCCACGTTTCAAACTTTCTTTTTTATTTTTTTATTCTTTTGTCATTCAATACACCCCAACTACAATTTTCCCTCCCTCTACTTCTCTGCATCCTCTCCATTTCTTCCTTTTTCACCAGATCCACTCCTCCTCCTTTTCCCTTCAGAATAGAGCAGATATCCCAGTGTTATCAATCAAACCCTGCATAACAAGTGACAAAAAGACTAGGCAGGAACCCTCAAAACAAAGCTGGATGAAACAAGCTAGTACAAGTTAAAGGACTTCAAGAGCAGGCAAAGATGTCAGAGACACACCACCCACTTCTACTGTGAGGAGTTGCACAAAAACACCAATCTTTACAAGGGTAACACATATGTAGAAGAACTGGTATGGACCCATGTAGGTAGTAAATGCTGTTTCAGTCTCTGTGAGCCCCTGTGAGCCCCTGTGAGCTCTGCTTAGTAGATTATCTGGGCTATGTTCTGCTGTGGGATGGTCTGTATGTCAAGTGTGTTGCTGATTGGTCAGTAAATAAATCACTGATTGGCCATTGGCTAGGCAGGAAGTATAGGCGGGACAAGGAAAAGAATTCTGGGAAGTGGAAGGCTGAGGGAGAGACACTGCCAGCCGCCATCAGGACAAGGAAGATGTAAGGTGCCAGTAAGCCATGAGCCATGTGGCAAAGTAAAGATTAATAGAAATGGGCTAAATATAAGAGTAAGAGCTAGACAATAACAAGCCTGAGCTAATGGCCAAGCAGTTTAAATAATGTAAGAGTCTGTGTGTTTATTTTATAAGTGGGCTCTGGGACTGGCGGGACTTGGTGGCGGGAGCTGGAGAGAAATTCTCCAGCCTGAGAGAGATTTGCCCTGACCGTGGGCCAGGCAGGAAAACTCTAGCTACAAATGGCGTCCAACGTGTTGGCAAGAGTTTCCACCTAAAACCTGAGTAAAAAGATTCTAAAACGGAGCTAAAAACAGCTCCTAGTTGTCTCTTTCAAGCTAGCGGCAGCCTGCGTGTTTGAGCTACTATGGCGGGTTCCTGGCGTGCATGCTCGACCTATAGTATGGTGGGAATGAGGCCTCTGCAAGTGGCACGTTAAGCTGTGTGGTGGATTTAGCCTTTGCTAGTACAAAACAAAAAAAGAGGTTTCTGGGCTACACGCTACTTTGGTAAAAGCGTAGACCCATTTCTGAGAGTTACGGCTCCCAGAGCTGGCGGAAAGCGGACCACCGCCATGTTGGGAAGCTGAAGTGGGAGGAGCCAGCAGCCACTGCGCTGGTTTCAGGCTTAGAAGGCTGCAGTTTAAAAGGAATAGGCTCAAGCTAATATAAAAAAATAAGCCACGTAAAGATGGCTACCACACAGAGAATCTGGATTATGTTCTCTTTGATATTTGTAACTGCAGAAAAACATTTGATTGTAAAAGCTGTTGAGTTATGCCAAAATGTATATTTTAAAGGTACCTTGACTTCAAAATTTGGATATAAGGATATGTTGCTTTGGAAAAGAGTCTCTGCTTTTGTTTCCACAGAAAGCCAGAGACTATGGATTTGTTCCAGATTAAGATACATCAGGTTTGACCAGCCCAGACCCCCTGAAAGGTCTCCAGTGACACCATGGCCCAGATGATTCAACATTCAGAATGGTTTCAAGGCAACTGGCTCAGACGATACAGCCTCACGGACTACTCCATGATCCTAAAATTTTCTTTGTGTCCCCATAAGATACAGCGCCCCCCTCCAGCAGGAAGTAGTAAGAGAAGCTACGTCCAAATTCCCAAATATACCAAGCTGGCTTTAGAGATGGAATTGGCTCACTCCCCCTCTAAACCCAGACATATTGCTCAAAAAAAAAAAATGGTTAAGAGATTCTTGTGTCCCAAATCAGAAGAGCCCTCTGGTGTGGGACAGAGAAAAACCAATATTTTTATTTAAAGCAGGTTGATTATAAATACAATCTCTTTCTAAAGAAAAAAAGGGGATAGTTTAGATATGATAGGATGAAAGGGTAGATTAATGAACCTACTTTTAAAGAGTAACAACTTGTTTAAAATGTTTTACATCGCTATAGATTTTAGTTTATTGATACAAGTTTAAACTTAATTTTGTTATACTGTATATATATTTCTATTCTTGTTTGAGGTATTATGTTTATGTAACTCATTTAAAATTATAATGGATAATTAAAAAATAGATTAATAGTTAGTCATCTATGATAATATTTGTAGCCATGTTAGTTAAGTCTTCTAGGTATACATAGATATATTTCAGATAGATAGGTAGTCTTCAAACACTTCAAAGACCTACAGAATATGGCATTTAAAATGTTTTAAAAGTTTAGACTTTTTGGACAGTGAGACATGTCTGCTCCTGACAGCACCGATTTACTTCAGAGAGGAGGATGGGCATCGAAGACACTCCATATGGAGTTTATCTTCACCTTGACAAAAATAGCCATTTGGGCAAGAAACTGTTCTTGCTTGGACTGCCTGATCAACTGGACATGCAGGACCCATACAAAGGTGACCACTGAACTTTGCTTGACAAAATGGTCCTTCAGGTTCCTGCTTTGCAGAGAAAACTGCCAGACATTCTACAGGACACAGAGAAAAGTGAATAAGAGACTCTAGGCCTGTGGGCTGAAGACAGATGCCCCAACTTTACAAGAGAACTTTGAATGACTGTCCAGGCTGCCAGCTGTCTCTGTCTACCCTACAAGACTCCTAAAAGTTGCTTATATCCTTCTCCATTTCTCAGGTAGTAGTATATCCTTCTGAGGTCTTTGATGTGGTTAAAGACTAGATACTTACAATTTTCCTTAGTTATAATAAAAGATAAGTTAGATATAAAACCTTAAACTCACAAATATAAGATAGATAGGATCTCTTCTTTAATATTGTAACTATAATTCTTGCTTGATAATTGTTTTGTTATATGTAATTTTACTATGTTAAAGTTAAAACCTTCCTTTTTAAGAAAAGAAAAGGGGAAGTGCTGTGGGATGGTCTGTATGTCAAGTGTGTTGCTGATTGGTCAGTAAATAAATCACTAATTGGCCATTGGCTAGGCAGGAAGTATAGGCGGGACAAGGAAAAGAATTCTGGGAAGTGGAAGGCTGAGGGAGAGACACTGCCAGCCGCCATCAGGACAAGGAAGATGTAAGGTACCAGTAAGCCATGAGCCATGTGGCAAAGTAAAGATTAATAGAAATGGGCTAAATATAAGAGTAAGAGCTAGACAATAACAGGCCTGAGCTAATGGCCAAGCAGTTTAAATAATGTAAGAGTCTGTGTGTTTATTTTATAAGTGGGCTCTGGGACTGGCGGGACTTGGTGGCGGGAGCTGGAGAGAAATTCTCCAGCCTGAGAGAGATTTGCCCTGACCGTGGGCCAGGCAGGAAAACTCTAGCTACAATGTTCTCTTCTGTTCTTTTATTTAAGAATTTTTTTTGAAAATCCTTTCTGGGATTTGAGCTGAGATTTTCCTCCTTCTATTCCTATTATTCTTAGGTTTGGTCTTTTAATAGTGTTGCAGATTTCCTGGATCTTATGTTTCAGGAAATCTTTCAATTTAACATTTTAGTTGATCAATATAGCCATATTTTCTGTCATAATTTTAAAGCCTGTAATTCTCTATTCTATGTCTTGTATTCTTTTGGTGAAGCTTGCCTCTGTAGTTCCTGTTTGAATACCTAGATTTTCATTTCTAGAATTTCTTCAGTTTGCATTTAATTGTTTTTATTTCCATTATCAGTTTTTGAAGAGATCATTCATTACCATCAACTGTTTGTTTGTCTTTGGTTTTCTTTAAGGGATTTGTTAATTTTTTCCAATATTAAATTTATCCTTTCTCTGTTTTCTTTAAACACATTCATTCACTTCCTCCTTAAGAACTCCTTATAAAGTTTGTCTTAATTGTCCTTCACCAGCGATGAAATATCCAGGGCTTGCTGTAGTAGGATATCAGGAATCTGGTAGTGAAATATTGCTCCAGCTGATGTTGATTATGTTCTTATGGTGGTGTCCAGGTATCTGGATTTGAGGTGATTGTGGCTCTGGGTGCTGATTTCTCAGTTTGTCTTTTTTGGATGGGTTTTTTATTCCTTGGTTTCTATTTGTTCTTTGTTCTTCTCTTCTTTGTGGTCTATGATTGAACAGGGGTTCTCATTCCAAGTTGTGGCCTTTAAATCTTGCAGTGTTACCTTTGTTCCAGTAAAGAGTATCTGCCCAAGTTTGGGGATGACCAAAGGGAGGAGAAGAGGAAGTTTGGGGATAGGGTTGAGGTGGCATTGAGAAAGTAGGGGAGGTCTATGGGCAGGTGGCCTGCATAGACATCTGGCAGATTGTGTGTCCTTTATTAAAGAAAAGATTCAACGCAATTTTGAGGCAACAACACAGAGATGAAGAGAGAAGTGGGATTGCGGATATTGTTAGGGGATTATTGAAAGACTGCAGGATGTCCAAAAGTGAGCAGGTTACATGGATTTCTGGTGGCTGGTATTGCCTCTGGTCCAGCAGGGAATCTCTACCTCAGGTTGTCTACCTGTTCTTCTGGCTGGTGTGGCTTGCCTTTGAGCAGAGGATATCCATCCAATTTGGGGTGGGGATATGGATTTGGGAGTGGCAGCTGTATGTTTGGTGGAGGATTGTGTCTGTGGGTATGTGGGGATGGTGGAAGTTTCATGGGCTGGTGGCCTGGCTACCTAACCTTCTGGCTGGTGTGACATGCACATAAGCCGGGGATGTCTGCATGTGTTCAGTCAAGGAACACAGTCACATTTCTTTTTTTGTCTGAATGGGAATATATACTGTGCCATTATTTGTAGGAAATCCTTGTCTCTTGATTTGTACAAGATGTGACAGGCAAGAGATTATCTTGAGTGTCAAAAGAAACTGGACATTTGAGCTGTTTGGGGGCTGTTACAGACTATGAGGATCATTGTGCTAAGAATAAATGCATTTCCCTTTTTCTTTTTCTCTCTTGGTATTTATTCTTCTCTCATACAATACATCCTAACTTGCAGATTCATTCCCCTTTCTCCACTCCTCCTAGTCACCACCCTGGAATCCTCATTCCTCCAAATCCACTGCTACCCTGTTTTCCTTCAGAAAATAGTAGGCCTCCCAGGGATATCAACCAAACACATCATAACAAGGTGCAATAAGGTTAGGAACAAACCCTCATATCAAGGTTGGACAAGGTAACCCAACAGGAGGAAAGGGGTCCCAAGAGCAAGCAAAAGAGCCAATCCTACCAGTACTCCTACAGTTATAAGTCCCACAAACACACTAAGCTAAACAACCATAGAATGTATGCAGATGACCTGGCACAGAACCATACAGGCTTCATGATTACCACTTCAATTTCTCTGAACCCCTACACACCCTGCTTTGTTGATTCTATGGGCCAAGATTTCCTTGATTTTACAACCCTTCTGTATCCTACAATATTCATTCTCTCCTTCCACAGGATTCTTAGAGCTCATCCTCATGTTTGGGTAGGGATCTCTGCATGTGTTCCCATCATCTACTGAAAGAAGCCTCTCTGATGACAATTAGGCTAGGCACAAATCTTTGATTATAACAGAATATAGTTATAGATCATCACATTGTATTTGCCTTGGTCAGTTTTACTAGGTCCTTTCCTAGTTTTGTGGACCATCCTATTGCAGCTCCTATCCATCTAGGCTTTGTAAGGCATGAGCCTCCTTTCATAGATTGGGCATCAGTTTAGACTAGTCATTCATTGGTTAGACACTCTGAGCCATGATTATTCCAGCATATCTTTCAGGCAGGACAAGTGTTAGCTGAGTGTTTTGTGTTTAGCTTGGTGTCCCAATCCTACCACTGGGAGTATTGTGTGGTTAGAGTAAGTGGTTGGTTCAGCCTCTGTATTCTTTTTGTTTGTTTGTTTATTTTTTCTCTGTGTAGCTTTTGGAGCCTGTCCTAGAACTCACTTTTTAGAGAAAGCTGGCCTCAAACTCACAGAGATCTGCCTGCCTCTGCCTTCTGAGTACTGGGATTAAAGGTATGTGCTATCACTACCCCACCAGCCTCTGAGTTCTTGATAACTAGGACTCTTCACAAGGATCACCCTCTTAGGTTCCATGAAGTTTGCATTGCACTGTGTCCATGTCTCCTGCTAAAATCTCCTCTAATCCAGTTATCTTTCACTGTCTTCTCCTCTGTCCCTTCCTTACTCACCTGACGAATCCTGTTCCCATCTTCAAATGCCTCCAGTGTACCCACACAATCTATTCTATATACTTCTCCCAGTGAGATTCATGCATATACTCTAGAGCTGCTCTTCTTACTTAGCCTCTATGCATCTGTGGATTTTACTGTGATTAACTATGTGTATTGTGAGTGTACTTTACTTAACAGCTAATTTTCATGTATCAGTAAGTACAACATGTTTGTCTATGTGCTTCTGGGTTTTCTCACAAAAGATAATAAAGAACTCTAGAAACTAAACAACAAACCAAATAATGCAATTATAATGGAGTATACCTCTAAATAGAATTCTCAGTAGAAGAATCTAAAGTGGCTGAGAAACACTTGAAAAAATGGTCAACATTCTTAGCCATCAGGCAAATGCATATTGAAACTACTTTGATCTTTCGTCTTACACTTGTAAGAATGGCTAAGTTCAATAACACAAGTGACAGCTAATGTTGGCAAGGACATGGAGCAAGGGAATTCAGTGCTGTCACAGGTTGAAATTTATACAGGCACTGTGTAAATCAATGTGATATCCTCAGATAATTGGGAATCAATCTACCTCAAGATCCAGTTATACCACTTTTGTGCATATACCCACTGTTACTCTTCCATCTTACCACAAGGACAATTGCTCATCTAGGTTCTATCTGTCTTGGACCTGATTACATAGACTATTCTGGCATTCAACTCAGAGGCAGATATACCTGCACCTGGCTTCGGAGTGTTGGGATTAAAGTTGTTAGCCAATAGCTTGTCTATTTTATTTTTTCTTTGTAGTTAGTTCATACAATTTCACTCATTGCCCCGTCTGCAGGGCTTCAACAGGTTCTTGACTACCCTAAGGATGGAATGATAGGGACAGGAGATACAAAGGAAATACACCAAGTCTAGATTCTGATCAAGGTGAACTTTATTTTTCTCCAAGAGGGTTTATATAGTTCCTGCAGGGTGGGAGGAACAAGAAACTGTTATTTGCATAAAGTGGGGTAAGCTAACAAGATGTTTGTATAGGATTTTTACATGGTGAAAGATCAAGGGCTCTGACTCAATGTCCTGTTGCTAGGCAACCTGATTTTAAGATGATCTAGTTGCCTGTCCTCAGAGATTCTGTCCTTGTCCCTGACATCTCCCCCTTCTTAGTAATAAATCTAAGGGCCAACATAAACCAGGTTCGAATGGTCTAAAAGGAGGGTTCTGAAAAGGCTTTGCATGGAGGATTACAGAGGCCCTATCCCTCTAAAGGTTGAGAAAAATGGGTCCTAGGGAATGTCTTCCAGACTCAAGCACCACAGGCATCCCCATAGTGCAGGAATCAATGGACCATGCAGTTTTTTGAGGGAGCGGAAATGGGTAAATGCAAGGTTGCTACTGCACAACCGCTATGCAACAGGGCATATAATCCAGGCTCTCGGGATTTTGGGGTATCATGGTCCCCAGACTGTGAAGTCCCAGGTGCACTCCAATCATGCCTTGAGTGAGCCTTTTTCCCACACACAAGTGCAACCTCCCCCGAGTAAAGGGGTCTATGTGAGGCATCTCTCCTCAGGGGAAATTTCAACCCTGGAGTCCTGCATATCAAAGCTGTGGTAATGAACCTGGATCTGCCTGGCCAGAAGGTCTGTTATTTGGCTTCAGATGAACTGAGTGAGCCAGGAAATTGCCCATGGCCCAAAGGCAAGGACCAGGAGCAGGCCTACAACAGGTCCTAGGAGGGAGGGAAAAAGGGTTGTTAGCTAAGGGGAGTGGAAAACCAATTCTGGAACCACCCAAGCTCTTGTTATATTTTTCTTTTTCTCTTTTTCTAGTCCTTTTCTGACCTTTACCATACTGTCCCTGACTACCTCGATGTGGTCTGTAAAGAAGCAACATTCCTCTTTGAGCCCAATACAAAGGCCACCCAGTTGTAGAAAGAGGAGATCCAGGCCTCTCCTGTTCTGTAAAACTACCTCAGCTAGGGAGGAAAGGGATGACTTGAGGGCAGAAATTCCCTGTTCAATTTGGGCAATATTCTCGTCTATGGACAGTCGAAGCTCAGAGTAATGTTGGTTGGACAGGATCAGAGAGGCAATTCCTGTGCCTGTTTCCATTGCTCCAACCCCCAGAAGGACTGCTAAGGTGATAGCAGTAACAGGCTCCCGTCAAGGCAGTTGTCTCAGCGCGGCTTCTCTTCCTAGAGATCTAGGAATTGATCTGAGGAATAATAGGTTAGTCTAGGTGGAAGGGACCTAAATGCCCTGAGTGGCATCTCTGGTGCTACCCTGTTTGCTGTGTTACCTACCAGCCACAGGCTGTGTCAAGCTGGCCCAACATGGCTATGACCACCTGTGACACCAAGGCCAGCAGGTCAGACAAGTCTTTCTGACACCTTGGATAAAAATTCAGCACTGCCCTTGGAAACATGACCCCTGCTGTCAGACTGGATTTGTGACAAGCAGTGTCACAGCCCAGAACTATGGGACTTGTATACTGTGTGAAAGGTCTCAAACACAGTTTGCTGTAAAGTTCCCACTGTCCCCCCACAGGAACTCTGAGCAGAGTGATAACAGAGCTAAAGGGCTGGTGGGGGTTGCTGTGGGCAAGGACAACAGCCTGGAGGGCTTGCTGGAGGGACAGCATTTGATACAGAAGAACTTTCCTCAGGAGAGGGGCTATCTCTTTTGGGCAGATCAGGTATATTTACAGCTCTAACCAGGAGTTCTGGTAACCATCTGGGAGCAGAGTGTATCTGGTCAAGAATACAGGCTGAACCTCATCCCCAAATAAGGACCTGGTCAGGACCCTTCCAACAACCCATGAGGGGATCTCGCCACATGGCTAGTGGCCTCGTGGAATCTGGAGAAGGGTGCCAGTGCCTGTCAGCAGCAGAGTGCCCTGCAGCATCTAAAGTGAGGAAGTTGAGAACAAACAGAGCATGGCTCAATTGATCTCTGGGGGAGGTAAAATGAAGGTTAGAAGACTTGAGGCAAGCCAACCAGGTCTTTAGGGTCTGGAAGGCTTGTTCTATTATGCCCTGTCCCTGGGGATTGTAAGGTATCCCTGCAGTATGGATAATTTGTAGATGATCACAAAATTTTTGAAGCCTATGCTGGTATAAGCAGGGCCATTGTCTGTCTTTATCTTATCTTTCCCATGGCAGAAAAAGCAAGAATCAGGTGAGAAAGAACATCCTTTGTGGCTTCCCCAGCATGAGGAGAAGCGAAGATAAAGCCACTAAAAGTATCTATAGAGACATGGATAAATTTTTGTCTGCCGAATTTGGGGCAATGAGTAACATCTGTCTGCCAGATTTGGTTGGGAAGGAGGCCTCAAGGGTTGACTCCCAAGTGTGGGGCAGGGTGAGAAACAACACAAGAGGGACATTGTTTGACAATTTCTCGGGCCTGTTGTTTAGAGATCTTAAAAAGAAGATGGAGTGTCTGAGAATTTAAATGGTGGATCTTATGGGCAGTTTGAGCCTGTAGGATTGAGCCGACCATGACAGGGAAAGTTAGCCTGGTGGCAGTATCGGCCTGTACATTGCCATCGGTTAATGGTCCAGGAAGATCACTATGGACTCTAATATAGCCTATAAAAAATGGGTGTTGGCGAGTCAGGACAAGCTGTTGAATCTGGGAGAAAAGTGAGGTGTCGTTGGAGGTAGGCTTTATGGCTGGAGAGGTTTCTAACAAGGGGATGGAAAAGGCAATATACGCACTATCTGTACAGATATTAATAGGTTGTTCAGAATAGGTCTGAAAAACCTTTAATATTGCTGAAAGTTCAATGAACTGCGAGGACCGGAAAGGCGTTAGGAAGGAGGTAGGGTGGCCTTGGGCCACAAAGGCTGCAACACCATTAGCGGAACCATCGGTAAAGACTGTAAGTGCACAAGAAATGGGACCGGTTTTTGTAATTTTTGGAAAGATGAAGGGATGTAGCTGGGCAAAATGGAGCAAGAGGTCATCTGGGAGGTGATTATCCAAGGTCCCCATAAACCCTGCCAAGGTAACCCCCCACTTATCTAAGGTTTGGAACAAAAACTGGGTTTGAACCTTGGAATAGGGTGTGAGTATGATATTAGGGTCCTTACCAAAATATTGGAGAGAGGTCTGTCATCCTTTCATAATGAGTGAGGCCACCTGTTCGGGGTAGACGGAAATGACTCTTGAAAGGGCAGCGGGCATGTGGACCCAGAGGAGTATCTTGCCTTTAAGTTTTGGTTTTTGAGCATGTTGCCAAAAGACTCCTGTTGGTGTGTGTGGTGTGGGCAGAACTATAAAATATAGAGGTATGGCATAGGAAATCTGAAAGCAAGACTGTTGGTTAATGGCAATGGCTATCTGAATCAAAGCTTCGTTGGCTGCAGGAGAAAGCACATGGGGTGATGTGGGGTCAGGGTCGCCCCGGAGGATCTCGTAGAGGGGAAGGAGAGAATCCGTAGGAAGTTTAAGGTAAGACCTAAGCCATTGGATATGGCCAAGCAATTGTTGGAAATCATTTAGGGTATGGAGATGGTCAGTGCGTAACTGGAAGCGAACAACGAGGACCCGGTTTGAATGGAGTTCCAACCCCAGGTAATTGAAAGGATCTTGGGTTTGGACCTTTTCTGGAGCAATCTGTAGTCCCAGTCCATTAAGGGCTCTACTGAGTTCTGGAAAACATTGCTCAAGGGAGATGGGGTCAGATGCAGCGAGGAGAAGGTCATCCATGTAATGTAAGATATATATCTGGGGCCAATTAAGTCTGACAGGGTCCACAGCCTGAGCCACGAATTTCTGGCAGAGAGTAAGACTGTTGGCCATGCCCTGGGGTAATACCTTCCATTGGTAGTGAAGCATGGGTCCCTGAAAATTGGGGCGGCGAAGGCTGAATGCAAAATAGGCTCTGTCCTCGGGTGCAAGGGAATAGTAAAGAAACAATCTTTAAGGTCAATGACCATCTTGTAAAATTTAGCAAGAATAGCCACAGGTGAAGGCAATCCAGGCTGAAGTGCCCCCATAGGCCTCATTACCTTATTTACTGCCCTTAAGTCTTGAAGGAGCCTCCATTTTCCTGACTTCTTTTTGATAACAAATATAGGTGTATTCCAAGGGGAATTGGAAGGCTCAATGTGGCTAGCCATAAGCTGCTCCTGTACAAGCATAGTGGCGGCCTGTAGCTTTTCTTGAGTAAGGGGCCACTGATCCACCCAGACAGGGGTCTGGGTCATCCAGGTCATTTGTCTACATGGGGTACAGGAGGGTCAGTGACCACTAATAAAAACCAGAATATCCCAGCCCACGTCTATCCTCCTTGGGAACGGCCTGAATTGTTTGGACTCTCCCCTGAGCTGCCTTGCCCAAACCTGTGCCAGGGATGTAATTCATCCATAGCATTTATTGTGTGACTGTAGAGTTTGGGCTATATAAGATTACTTGCATTTGTGAAAGTATGTCCCTTCCCCAAAGAGTAACAGGCAGGCCCATAACCGCAAAAGGAGTGACAGTCCCCTGGTTTTCTTCCTCGTCCTTCCAGGAAAGTGTCCTTGAACTAATTAAAGGATTATTAGACTGACCAATTCCTTTTAAATCGGTGAGGGATGTAACGAGTGGCCAAGCGGACGGCCAGTGAGACTGTGAAATGACTGTGGTATCTGCCCCTGTATCCAAGATACCCTGAAACTTCTTTCCCTCTATAGTAAGGGTGAGAGTAGGGCGATCCTGAGTAACAGGCTGGACCCAGTAGGTGTCTGAGGAGCCCAATCCAGCTGACCCCCAAGGGGTGTTTGTAATTGAGGGATTATCACAGACAGAGGAGGGTAGAGGAACTAGCTGTGCCAAGCATGGACCTTGAGGCATTGTGACCATGCCGTTTACAGCAGTGGCCAGAATCTTAATTTCACCTGAGAAATCACTATCTATTATGCCACGGTAGACCTGGACCCCTCAGAGGGCCACAGAAGCACGGCCAAGGACAAGCGCACAAACATTAGGAGGTAAGGGCCCTGTGACCCCTGTAGGGATGACCTGAGCCCCTTCAAGGGAGTTTAATACTGTTTCGGTGGTGGCACACAAGTCCAATCCAGCACTGCTTGGAGTTGCTCTCTGGAAGGAGGAGAATGGAACTGGGGCAGAAGAATTTGTTGAGGCTGGGGAGGCAGGAGGTGAGCGGACCTCAAGGCCCCAGGGTGTGCTCTTGGAGGCATTGGGGCCAGGGGCTGGCCCCTTTGGAAGTTTCCCGGCACCCGCAAAGGAAGGGGCTGATGGAGATAATTGATTTTTGACCTGCATTCTGTAGCCCAATGACGGCCCTTGTTGCAGCGGGGGTAGAGAGTGGAAGACAGGGGCCTCGTAGAGGTGGCCTCCTGAGCCGGCTGGGCTAAGGGCACAAGGCTGTGACCTTTCTGGGGACATTCCCTAGCAAAAGAAATGTCCAGGTTGTTTACAGAAATAACAGGTGTGGGCTCCAGGCTGTTGTGAAGCCCTGAGGGCAGCACCTATAGCTAATCCCATGGCATGGGTGGCGCCAACACCTGAACAGAGTCTCACATATTCAGAAAGGTCTGCTCTGTTTTTATGAGGGCAGAGGACTTCCTGGTAGGCAGGGTTTGCATTTTCAAAGGCCAAGTGTTTAACAAAGGTGCTTTTGTGTTCATTCGGCCGGATTGGACTTGTGTGCCACCACCGAAACAGTATTAAACTCCCTTGAAGGGGCTCAGGTCATCCCTACAGGGGTGACAGGGCCCTTACCTCCTAATGTTTGCGCGCTTGTCCTTGGCCATGCTTCTGTGGCCCTCTGAGGGGTCCAGGTCTACCGTGGCATAATAGATAGTGATTTCTCAGGTGAAATTAAGATTCTGGCCACTGGTGTAAACAGCATCATTTAAGCGAGAGACATTCACTATAAGGTTCATCAGGGCCCTGCCGAATCTTTGTTAATGAAGTGGTAGCCGAACCCTTTTGGGGCAGGCGTTTCCAGGCCCGGACCCCAGTTTTGAATCTGGGCCAGGAGGCCAGGAGAGAATTTTACATGTGCTGCGTTTGTATCGTAAGGGGGGTTGCCGAGGAGTTTCTTTAGTGTCCAAGTTTTTGAGGACGGCTGTTCAATTTTTTTTGAGCAAATTCTTGACAATTTTCTGTAAATTCTATTTTCCAGAGGACAAAGTCACCCCCAGAAAGAGATGCATGGGCAAGAAAATACCAGTCATTAGGGGTCAACCAATTTTCGCTCTGGTTTTCCACCAAGGCTAATGTAAAAGGAGCCATAGGACCATACTGAGCACAGGCGGATTTCAGCTTTTCAACAAGGCAGAAATTTAATTTGTGATAAGTCTGTCCTGGTGGGGAGTCCTCTGGTGATGGCTTCTCCTCCTCCTCCAACTCCCCCTCCTTCCCCTCCTCGCAATGAACTGAGATCTGGGACAGGGGGAGCCAACTCATCAAGAATAGGTCCACAAAAATGGGAAGACAGAGAAACATAGGCAGGGGGCATTGCGGAAGGGAGAACTCCCGGAGATTTTTGAGGTGGTAAAAAAGGGCCCAAGAACTCCTGTGTTAAGGGGAGATTTTTGCAGGGGGGGCCAGTCTGGATTATGGTAACAGGCCACCCCTTTCTCTAGGGAAGCCTCCTCGGTGGGTTCTAGAGGTCAAATTAACAGAGGGATGAGGTTGGGCAGGAGCGGACTCCTGTGGA
The DNA here is from genome assembly GCF_949786415.1 of Peromyscus eremicus. Lineage (NCBI taxonomy): Eukaryota > Metazoa > Chordata > Mammalia > Rodentia > Cricetidae > Peromyscus > Peromyscus eremicus. The sequence goes on from NW_026734289.1 coordinate 1,493,951, forward strand.
TTGTTAGGTTTAAAAGTCATGAGCATCCCCTTTTCCATAGAGCTCAGGTCGTGCACCGAGGGACAGACTGAAGGTGGACCAGAAAGCGCTCGGTGTGTGTGTGTGTGTGTGTGTGTGTGTGTGTGTGTGTGTGTGTGTGTGTTAGGGCAGGTAGATGGGGAGCGAAAGGCTTCTTTGAAGATTTTTTTCTCCTATATTAATAAGCTTTTAGCCGGTGGTGGTGGCTCAAGTCTTTAATCCCAGTACTCGGGAGGCAGAGCCAGGCAGATCTCTGTGAGTTCGAGGCCAGCCTGGACTACCAAGTGAGTTCCAGGAAAGGCGCAAAGCTACAGAGAAACCCTGTCTCGAAAAACAAAACAAAAAAAAATAAGCTTTTGTATGTCAGGGGAATATTTTAGACCCTGAGAATGTCATTAATAATCAACAAAGGCTTTAAGGTCTTTTTTCTTTACCCTAGTTCCTTGTATCTAGAGGGGCTCATTTTGGCCAGAAATAAATAAACCTTGTGACGAAGTTGCCTGTCCCATGGCTCGTCACTTTCTTACCTGCGTCGTCTCCGCCCTCCTCCGGGATCCCATTCTGAACAGCGCGATTTCAGGGGGATCCAACAACTTCACCAAGGCCTTGTTCTTCCTCCGGGAGACGACGTTCAGAATCCTCAAGAGGTGATTTCATCCACCTTGGGCGCCAGTTGCCCCACCTGCAGGGCTTCAATGGGTTCTTGACCACCCTAAGGACGGAATGATAGGGACAGGAGATACAAAGGAAATATACCAAGTCTAGATTCTGATCAAGGTGCCACTTTATTTTTCTCCAAGAGGGTTTATATAGTTCCTGCAGGGTGGGGGGAGCAAGAAGCTGTTACTTGCATAAGGTGGGGCAAGCTAACAGGATGTTTGTATAGGATGTTTACAGGGTGAAAGGGTCAAGGGCTCTGCCTCAATGTCCTGTTGCTTGGCAACCTGACTGTAAGATGATCTAGTTGCCTGTCCTTAGAGATTCTGTCCTTGTCCCTGACATTGTCAGGGCCTTGGAAGGCTAGAATGTTAGTCAAAGATAAGGAGGCAATTTAGAAACCACTGGTTCATTGACCAGCTGAAGAAACAGCATTTGCATCAGTTGGATTAGTTTATATCAGCTTTCATGAAGTTCAGGGCTCACACTCATGTGGAGCAGATGTCATTAACAATTGATGCTTGGATGGGTCTGTCAGCAAAGTGCAAACCTGTGGAGACAGATATAAACTAGGAACAGAAATAAAAATTTATGACCTTATTTGGAACTTTTAGACCCATATAATGCAAGCATTTACGTCATTAGACATTTATATTTCTCAGACCCTTGTCAGGACCACCCAACCTGTCAAACAATACCTGAATAGGGGAATGTGGATTAAGAAAAGAAAGAAAAACAGAGACATACAAGAAAGACAGAGACATAGGATAGATTTGGGAGGACTATCACTGAATACTGTTGTATCCAGTTTATTCTACCCAGTGCTTATATACAGCTGAGTAATAGACAAGAGAGCATCTGCAAAGCATACTACATTGTTACAGACTTCTTTATATGAAAGTTCTTTGGGTTCAAGGAGCAGTTAAGCCACTTCCCTGTAACACAGATCTTAAAAGGTCTTATTAATAAAAAACCTAGAGCCAGATATTGAGGTAAAAGCTATAAGATTAGAGAGGTAGAGAGCAAGCTACTACATCTTAGCCCTATGAAATCCTGTGCCAAAAGAGAGAGTTAGCTCCTCTATGAACCCTGCCTTATTACTTCCTCTCTTCAGAACCTCTCGACATAGTCTCTGAATCTCAGTATGCAGAAAAAGTGGTCCTACATATTGAAACTGCAGAATTTATCCCTGATGAGTCAGAAATAACTTTGTTATTTATTCATTTATAAGATATAATCAGAAACAGGAAGTATCCCTTCTATATAACGCACATCCAATACCATATGAGTCTGTCAGGCCCTTTAGCACAAGAAAATGAGGAGATTGATCAACTATTGATAAGAAATGTACAGGAGGACTCAGAGTTTCATAAAAAAATCATGTCAATAGTGAGGTTTTAAAAAAGGATTTTTCCATAACCTGGAAACAAGCTAAGGAAGTTATATGGAAGTATCCTACTTGTTCATTTTACAATCAGACTCCACTACCCAAAGGATGTAAACCAAAGGGCACTCAGAGAAATGAAATCTGGCAGATGGATGCATTTCATTTTGTAGAATTTGGAAAATTGAAACATGTGCACCACACCATTGATACCTACTCAGGATTTCCATGAGCAACTGCTCTGAGTTTCAAAAAGGTTGATTCTGTAATCCAGAAATTGCTAGAAGTTATGGCCATCATGGGTCTACCTATATATGTTAAACCTAACAATATCTAGCCTATGTCTCTGGTAAAATGAAACAGTTTTTTGCTTATTACAATATAAAACATATTACAGGTATACCACACAATGCTACAGGAGTAACAGTCAGAGAAACATCAAATTGAACTCTAAAGGGTATGCTAAATAGACAAAAAGGAGCAACAAAATCCTTCAGAAATAGATTACATAATGCTTTATTAACTTTGTATTTTCTCAATGCTAATGAGAAAGGAACAATAGCTGTGGAGTGACATTGGATAATAGAAAAAAAACTACAGAGTTAAATCAGCCTGTATATTTTAAGGATGTGCTGACCTCAGAATGGAAAACCAGGATATGTTTTACCTTGGGGATGAGGTTTTGCTTTTGTTTCTATTAGAGAAGGTAAGCTATAAATACCATCAAAATTGATAACGGGCCGGGCGGTGATGGTGGTGGCGGCGGCGGCGCATGCCTTTAATCCCAGCACTCGGGAGGCAAAGCCCGGCTGATCTTTGTGAGTTCAAGGCCAGCCAGGTCTACAGAGCGAGATCCAGGAAAGGCACAAAGCTACACAGAAAAACCCTGTCTCGAAAAAAAAAACAAAAAAAAAGAAATTATGGGCTTGGGGATTTAGCTCAGTGGTAGAGTGCTTGCCTAGAATGCACAAGGCCCTGGGTTTGATCCTCAGCTCCAGAAAGAAAAAAATTGATAAAAGTTCGATTTGAACAAGACAGACCTCTTAATTAGAAAGGTGATAGTTCCTCAACCAGCATGACCATCCAATTTAAAGTAACTTGGCCTATTGGTATTACATCACACATAAAATCTATATGTCTTCCTAAATGTTTGTTTTTGCTCTTCTCTACAAACACTTATCACAAATGGTGTTTATGTAGTCCCAGATCAATTAAAAATTAAAGCTGGCTTTGGATTTAGATAATGACTCTCTGCTTCTTTAAAGCCAAGCATGTTGTTAAAAAGAAAATGCATAATCTCTGTATCATGTCAGAAGAATCAACTGATATGGGGCAGAAGAAAGCCAAAATTAAGGGACGATTCTATTGCCACTGTTCTCATAATACTTTGATGCTATTTTGATTCTTTAAACTTTCCTTAAAGTTTGAATTTTATATCAAAATTTATATATATATATATATATTTGTAACTCAACACAAATCCAGTTACTCTGATCCTGATAGAAGAAAAAGTAGGAAGTTGAACGCATTGGCATAGGAGATCACTTCCTAAATATAACACCAGTATCACAGTCACTGAGAGAAATAATCAATCAATGGGACCTCTTATACCGTAGAAGCTTTTGTAGAGAAAAGGACACAGTCAACAAGACAAAGTGACAGCCTAGAGAATGGGAAAAGATCTTCACCAACCCCACATCTGACAGACAGCTGATATCCAGAATATATAAAGAATGCAAGAAATTAGACATCAAAATATCCCACAGTCCAATTAAGAAATGGGCTATAGAGCTAAACAGAGAATTCTCAACAGAGAAAGCTCAAATGGCTGAAAGACATTTAAGGAATTGCTCAACCTCCCTAATCAGCAGGGAAATGCAAATCAAAAGGACTGTGAGATACCACCTTACACCCATCAGAATGGCTAAGATCAAAAACACTGGAGAGGATGTGGAGCAAGGGAAACACTCCTACATTGTTGGTGGAAATGCAAGCTTGTACTTTTCCATTTTGGAAACGAATATGGTGATTTCTTAGAAAATTGGGAATCAATCTCTCCCAAACAGAGCTATACCACTCTTGGGCATATACCCAAGGAATGCTCAATCATACCACAAGGGCACATGCTCAGCTATGTTCATAGCAGTATTATTTGTAATAGTCAGAACCTGGAAACAACCTAGATGCCCTTCAACTGAAGAATGGATAAATAAAATGTGGTACATATACACAATGGAGTACTACTCAACAGAGAAAAACAATAACATCATGAGGTTTACAGGCAAATGGGTGGATTTAGAAAAAAAATCATCCAGAGTGAGGTAACCCATACTCAGAAAGACAAATATGGTATGTACTCACTCATAGAAGGATAATAGATGTAAAACAAAGGATGACTAGAGTGCTTCTCACAACTCCATGGAGGCTACCTAGAAAACAGGACCCTAAGAAAGACACAGGGATCACCCAACAACGGAGAAATGAATGAAGTCTATATGAGCAAACTGCATGTGAGGGGAGTTAATGAAGGGAAACTGTCAGGGGAAAGAGAGCTTAGGGAAGTGGGAGGTCCCAGCTGGATCAGGAACAGAGAGGAAGAACAAGGAAAAAGAGACCAAGATAAATGAAGACCCCATGGGAATAGGAAGAAAAGTGCTAGAGAAGTCCCCAGAAATCAACAAAGATACCTCCACAATAGACTGCTGGCAATGGTCAAGATAAAGCTCGAACTGACCTTTTCTGGTGATCAGATTGCTAAACACCCTAACTGTCGTGCTAGAACTCTCCTCCAATGACTGATGGAAGTGGATGCAGAGATCCACGGCCAGGCCCCAGGTGGAGCTGCAGGAGTCCAATCAGTGAGAGAGAAGAGGGATTGTATGAGCAAGAGATATTGAGACCATCATTGGAAAAAGCACAGGGACAAATAGCCAAACTAGTGGAAACACATGAACTATGAACCAATAGCTGAGGAGCCCCCAAGTCGATGAGGCCCTCTGATTAGCTTGAACTATTTAGGAGGCCCCCAGGCAGTGGGACCAGAACCTGTCCTTAGTGCATAAGCTGGATTTTTTGGAGCCCAGAGCCTATGCTTGGACTCTTTGCTCAGCCTAGGTGAAGGCAGGAGGGGACTGGACCTGCCTCCACTGAATCTACCAGGCTGAGCTGAATCCTCAGGGAAGTCCTTGCACTGGAGCAGATGGGAATGGGGGGTGGATTGGGGGGAGAGCGAGGGGGGGGGAACCGTAGCAGGGAGGACAGGGGAATACATGGCTGATACGTAAAATTAAATTAATTATAAAATTAAAGAAAATGAAGTGCTTCTTCCATGAAAGTGCTAAAAGAAAAAAAAATCTGTTTTTACAAGCTTTGCTGACTCTGATGTCTGCTCCCAGCATGTAACAGGATCCTCTTAAATTCTGATTTTTTTCAGTGGAAAACTTTTACAACTCCCAAACATATTCTGTTACAGTAGTTTATTGAAAATTTTTTCTCCAATTTAAATTGGGGTGGTTCACTTCCACTCAAACAAACAGATGTTCCAAATAAGAATAGCAAGACAGAGAAGAAAATTTTAATAGCTGGACTCAATACATACTACATGAGTTATAGTAAGTCACCAAAATCGTTTATATGCTTTTATTTAAATACATCAATGGGCACAGGTGGCATTTATTTGTTATTAGATTAGCCAGATAAGGATTAGAATCTGAGATTGGAACAGGCAAACACAACTCTATATTTAGGATCAAACATGTTGATTTCTACCTTCCCTCTCCATCTTCTTTACTTTTAGCATCTGAAAGTGGCTAATCAATAAAGAATAGCTAGCTGGTGAGTCTTTGCAAATGGCAAAGGACAGGAGCCACGCACAATATTTGGTAATGGTCATGAAGAGAAGTGTTAATTTTTTTCAACCAAGTGAAGTGATTCTCTGCTCTAAAGCATCATTTTCAGCATTTTTGTAAGTTTAATATCTGATTCCTTTGTTCCCAGAAAGAGATGTTCTCCAGAAATAGATGTGAGGCTTAGCTCATATAAATGCTAGCTTGTAACCCCACACAAAAAAAGAAACATGAAAAAAAAAAAACAAAGTCCCACTTATGAAGGTAGTGATTTTATAAGTCATGCCTTGTAACAACACCCATCTCCATGGTGTATCCCAACCCATCTTTCTCTAGGTAGAAGAAACTGGCATGCAGAGAGGCTAAACTGCCAAAGACAAAACCAAGAATTTCCTGGGTGTGCCTGCTGTACTGCCCTTGTTTTGCACTCTGTTCCTCAGACCTGCATTCCAAACCTGTACCTGTGGCTATTTCAGACCTTATTATCCTTGGATAATTATCCTTTCATGTCCTAGAAGGAGAAGGAAAAAAATCAAAGTGACTTTTCACATCTGATAAGGTCTATTTACTTTCAAAGGAGGAAATTTGTCAAAGATCCATTTACAGAAACCTTGTTGAAGGCACAGAAGTCAGAGTGATACCGACAAGTTTTCACAGGGATCTATGTACATCAGCCCTGGAGTTAATCTCCAACATAAGGTAACTAGTGGACACATTGCCAATCATTACTTACACCCCCACTTACCTGAATTTATGGTGCTACATTGCTCTCAGCTTTAAGGAGCCTCTTCTGACCTTCAAGGAAGGACATAGCATAAGATTGAAATTCATTGTCAAGGCAGTGAATTCAGATCCAGTTCCCCATATCTGAAAATTCCAATGGTCAGGAAATTAAAGGAAAAATACATTCGTTGAAGTGAAGCTTGTATATAAACCATTAGAAGAATTTAGCATGGTACTTGTTATGGCAAGACAATTTCAGGGGACACTTATTGACAGGGTGAAGTGGTTTGTGAGTCTTTGGGTGTCTCTGGGTCTTTGTAAAACTGTGACAGGGAAACACAGGTTGGATTCAGGAGGAAGTAGGATCTCTTCTTCTGAGACAGATAAGGTGCTGTTGAGCATTTCTTGAAACACACATCTCACTGACTTGTGAAAACCCCTCTGTCATAAAGTGCTTTCTTAATATCTTTATTGCACTGAATTATCAGGCACAGCAACTTAGAATGGGAAAAATTGATCAGGGCCCACAATTCCAGGTAATAGTTCCATTTTGGGAAAATCAGGATAGGAACTCAGCTAATCATAGTGCTGTGGGATGGTCTGTATGTCAAATGTGTTGCTGATTGGTCAATAAATAAATCACTGATTGGCCAGTGGCCAGGCAGGAAGTATAGGCGGGACAAGGAGGAGAATAATGCTGGGAAGTGGAAAGCTGAGTCAGAGAGACACTGCCAGCCGCCATGATGACAAGCAGCATGTGAAGATGCCAGTAAGCCACGAGCCATGTGGCAGGGTATAGATTAATTGAAATAGATTAATTTAAGCTGTAAGAAAAGTTAGCAAGAAGTTTAGTTATACAGTTTGTAAGCAATATAAGTCTCTGTGTTTACTTGGTCGGGTCTGAGCAGGTGTGGGACTGGCAGGTGAGAGAGATTTGTCCTGACTATGGGTCCTGCAGGAAAACTCAAGGTACATAATATCACATCCACAGCCAAGAGCAGAGATAAACAAATGTACCCATGCTGCCTGTTTGCTTATGCTTATGCTCTAGCTTCTTCATACTTACACAGTATTGGGTGCAGACAATGAAATATTCTGCCCATTTTAGGGAGTCTTATCATTATTATTGTTATCAATAACAATTAATAAAATCCCACAGAGACAAGTTCAAAGAAAAATCTGATCTATATTATTCCTCATTGAGGGTCCCTTTTCCCAGGTGACTAGTTTGAATCAGTCTGATAATCAAAACGAAGAATCACACTGCCCCACCATCACTGCCAGGATTTGAGATTTCTGCCTGCATTCAGAGCTGTGGTCCTCAGCCTTGTGGGTCACCACTCCATTGGGGGTTGCAAATCAGATATACTGCACATCAAATATTTGAATTACAATTCATAACAGTAGCAAAATTAGGGCTGGAGAGATGGCTCAGAGGTTAAAAGCACTGCTTGCTTTTCCAAAGATCCTGAGTTCAATTCCCAGCAACCACATGGTGGCTTACAACCATCTGTAATGAGATCTGGTGCCCTCTTCTGGCCTGCAGGGATATGAGCATACAGAATACTGTATACATAATAAATAAATAAAACTTTAAAATAAAACAGTAGCAAAATTAAAGTTAAGAAACAACGAAACAGTTGTGTTTAGGGCTCACCCCAACACAAGGAACTACTGTTCATGCTATTTAAAGATTTAAAGGGTCAGAGAATTGGAAAAAAAATACCATTGATCTAGAGTGTCCAGTGGAACCTGAGTGTCTATGTTGCTAACTATGAAGGGGCTTGCAAAGGATTTTCCTGAATATCCTTTGCTCTAAGGGAAACTCATGTTCTGTGTGGAAGACTCCAGCTATCTGGATATCTTTACTACCCAGTAATAGCAGACCGCTTTGAGCTACTGAACAGAGAGTACAACACCCACTACACACATGCTGATGACACAGATTTTAGTCACACTGGGCTCCATGACCATATCACGCTCCTATGAGTGCTTGTTCCTAGACTGTATCAGCCTCTTCCTCTAGCATAACTCTGCCTAGCTGTTTCCTGTAGACTCTTTACCAGGAAGTTGTTTAACAAGTGTCCTTCTCAGTCAGCATTAAGTCTATAATGTCTTGTGGCTAAGGAGATAAGGAGTTGTAGGTATTTTTTTTATTTTACATCTTTTTTTGTATTGTTTTGTTTTTTATCATTTTTCATTATTAAGAAATTTTCTCCTCACCCCACACACTGTCCACAGAGCCCCCTTCCTCCCTCTACCCACCCCCATCCCTCTCTCCCAAGCCACTGCACATTCCCACATCCCCAAATCGAGGTCTCCCATGTGCAGTCAGCAGAGTCCAGAACACTGAGCCTAGGCAGGTCCAACCCCCTCCACACTAAACCAAGGCAGTTCAAGGTGTCACACCACAGGCACTGGGTTCCTGAAGCCTGCCCATTGACCATGGATAGATCCCTATCCCCTGTCTGGGTGCCTCCCAAACAGTTCGAACCAAACAACCATCTTCTGTATTCAGAGGACCTAGTCCAGTCTAATGGGGGCTCCACAACCAACAGTCCACAGTTCATGGGTTTCCACTAGTGTGGCCAGTCACCTCAGTTGCAGGTACTTATGATGAACTTTAGCATATATAAATTTCTATGATATTATTACCTTGTGTACATAAAATTTCAGTAGAAGATAAAGATTCAGTTCTACACAGGGAAAGAACTGAAGGATGTTCAATCAATCAGGGAGAGATCTCTGGCTTTGGATGAAGGGGATGCTGAAGGGCTTCCCTTGTGTCCCAGGAGAGGCTCCTGCAAAGGACAACTTGACATCTAGTGTAAGGAAAGCTCTTAGCAATATCAGTTCCCATGACATCTGCAGCTCTTCCCTAGACATTCTATTGTATCCTGGAGAGCCCTGGCATCCTCTGTGATGTCACTATGTTGTGGCAACACACACTGTCCTTGGGAAGTTTATTCAGTGCCTTCACCGTTTCCTGATGAACATGATGGCATACTGAAGAGTCTAATTCAGAAAGAGAATGGAGAGGTTAGAGAAACCAGAGAGTGACTGAAGAAAGCTGACCTTCAGCCTCAATGTAAAACGTCAAGAAAGAAATGGTCAAGAGAATTATGTAATGAGTTCTGTGAAAGAAAAGGTAATCTTCCTGGAGGAAGTGGGCTTGTGCTGAATCTTCCAGTAATGGGGAACAGAAAGCGGGAGTCTCTGGGAACCAACAGAACTTCCCTGCTTGTTATGCATCTTGAAATTTAAGGAATCCAAGATATTCATTGTTCTGGCTCAGAAATCGGGAACTGGTAAGGCCAATGCTTTATAATGGGAACTCTTGGCTTTCATTTCTTTTGGTAGATATTCATTGATGTGTGAACATGAGACCAACATTAAAGCGGGATGGATTAATGAGATGAGCCCATTTCAAGGCAGGACATCAGTCTAGTAAAACCACAGTGGCTAACTTTAGTTACTTCCCAGCTGCTCTGTGTTCCTCAGTTGTCAGTGAGGAGACTTGTTGAGTCTGGTGACCATGTTCTGCCCTTATATGTCTTCTCCATCAATAGTTATATGGTTACAGTGACCTGTCAAGATATTTGGGGAACCTCTAAATGACTGGGGTGATTATGAACTATGGCAATTTTTTCCTGACTTGTAAACCTACAGGCTTGTGGACTCTGCAGCCAAGTTGAATTCTGAGTCTGCAGCTGTGAATGAGCCTGAACAGGCTATCTCCTTGGTTACTTGGAGCATGTGCTATGAGGGCAGAGAAAACCAGATAGCTAAGATAACCACTTCCCTTCAAATAGAGGGGACAGCTGAGTTCCCCACAGAGGGCATCTGAAACACAGGACAAAATAATTTGCGGTGTCACCAAGTCACTGGTAAACAAGCTTTCTCAAACATTTGATTAGGACTCAGGGTGGTCTGTCCCTTATCTTTGCCTTGTGATACAGCAAGTTCATTTATGTTCATCTACCCACAAGGAGCACCAGAGTGCCACCATCCTACCAAACCTTCCTCACCAAGATGCAGATGAAGCAGAAGGTGCAGACTGACCACTCAGCTACAGGAAATGAACATTGAAAGAAAGCAACAGTGAGATTGCCTGAACTTTATCACAGAAGAGAGCATGAAGAATAGGTATTCATTCTTTCAAACCCTGTGGTTTCAATCTCAGGTCCACTCTGTCATCATTACTTCATTTTATATAAGGTCTGTGTTTCTGGTAGGCTGCATCTTCAGGGTATGCCTTCAGGGTATGCCAAAATCATGTCTCTGAACTCCTCCCAAAGGCAGAACCTCAAATGTGGACAGGAATGGTATGAGGACAAAGACTGTTCTGCTTCCTCTAAAAAGAAACAAAAACAGAGCCTGTGGCATGAGTCATAGTACTCATGGACTGAGGCAGTAGTATGTGAGTTCCCAGCATGCATTTGAAGAGATTCTATCAAGTGCTGGCTAGTGTGATAGGATGGTTGCTGTGAGTTTGAGTTGATTGTTTTGTTACTTGCTTGAAAAGGCCTTGTGTGTCTGATTCTCCAAGCAGCAATTGGAGAGGCCTAGTCATACATCCAAATGTGTGGATATAAGGACTGATACTAATCCCTGCTCCTTTGTTGCGCTCTAAGAGGACATACCTGCACGTATTTGTTCAGCATCCAATTGATAGAGTTCTCCCACTCTCACTCAGTCTCTCTTTCTCTGTCTCTCTAAGTCTCTCTTTCTCTGTCTCTCTAAGTCTCTCTTTCTCTGTCTCTCTGTCTCTCACACACATGTGTATGTGTTGTGTATTTTTGGATGTGTATGTGCATGTATCTCCCCCTCGTCCCTGCAATCAGGTATCTGTGGTTGGGCGTGAGCAGTTCCCTATCTCACAGTTCCCAGGTGATACCTTGGTGAAAATTGGGAGCATCAAATTGAGCATTATAGTTCTGCCAGTGTACTTATTTTAGTGACACATAGATGTACCCTTGAGGAGTTTATAAATCTGTCATGATGTTGAGTCCCATCCTCAAAACTGCTCATGACGTTATTTTAGTCTCCATTGTGACAGGTACAGAAATGGAGAATTTCTTTTTGAAGACAGGAGAAACATCTTCACAGATTCTGGAGGGTACACACCTGTGGAGTAGACACTAGGTAAATTCTTAGATAGCTATTTCTGCAAACCTACTGAGAGAGCTGATGGACCTCCTCTTCCCATCATCTAAACAGCCTGCCTCTGCTAGCCTAGGGTCAGAATAGTTGTAAGTAAATTGTGTGCAACTCTGTGGGTTTGGTCCCAGGTTTCGGCACCAACAATGTAAGTAAATTTGCTGCAACAACCCTGGGGAAAGGTGTTCTGAATACCTGGGGAGTCAGGCAACACCTTGATCTGCTTAGGACAGCTCAGATGGCTGGAACTGCAAGGAGACTGTTTAGCCCTGGAGCGCAAGGTATTCCACACACTTTGAAATTCTCAGAACAGTAGCTCTGTCCTGAAGGTGTCCTGGACACCTGGAGCTGTTTAGCAACAGCTCTTTGGCTGGAACTGCAAGGACACAGTTCAACCATGGAGGGTGAGGTATCCTGGACACCTCATGCTGCTCACAACAGATCTGCCCTGATGATATAAGATAAACAACTGATTGCCGATTATCCTACTTTATAACATTTCTACCAAATACATGAAAATATGGCTTTGAATATACACATAAAGTATTTAATGCTTCTTATAATCTTTTCTATTAAGCATTTTAAAATTAAAATTGTTATGTTATCAAAACAGCCCACACTGGAAGTAGATTATCTACTCTTGGACTTGTACTCTGCAGGTAGAAACATGAGGACCATGAGTTCAAATGCATCCTAGAATCATTACTGAAATCCATGCCAGGCTTAATATAAACAACAAAATCTCAAGGGAATTTGTGAAAACATGAAATGAAAACCAAACCCCACAACCCAACACCCTTTCACAGACACACTTACTCAGAAAGTATGATCATACACTGCCTGATATTTAAATAAACCTTAGACTAGTAAGATTTTACAGAAGCAAACATAGTAAAAATGGACATCATAATGTATGAACAGATTGCTGACACTGTCAAATGCTTTTTTACAGAATGACCACCATTGTGTAACTGAATGTAAGTGTTTTGGATAAGGATATTGCCAAAAACATTATACTAATAAGCCCTCAGTGCTTTTTGCAGGTACTCAAAGACTATTGTAATGTGCAAAGGCTAAATGAGATTTACTGCACACAAAAAGGTTTATTTGTGTGTAAAGAGCAAAACTGTATGACACTGACTATATTTTTAGGGTTTCTCTGCACTTTGTCTTTTTCTAATGATTTCAAAGACTACTGATGCATACAAAGGCTTTATCACACAGATTACATTCACACAATAGGTGTTGTTTCATTCATTTGAAGAGTACAGTCTATGAAAAGACCTCACCATATTGATTAAATTCATGGGGCTTCTCTCTAGTATGTGATCTTTCATGCATTTGAAGATCACTGTGATGACGAAAAGCTTTACCACATTAATTATGGTCATAGGTTTGTGCTCCAGCATGCCTTCTTGTTTGTATTTGAAGAGTAATGTGATGAGCATAGACTTTACCACATTGATTACATTCATTGGGTTTCTCTCCAGGATGTCTTCTTTTATGTATTTGAAGAGAACTGTGATGAGATTAGGCCTTAACACACTCATTACGTTCATAGAGTTTATATCCAGTATGTGTTCTTTTATGCAATTGAAGAGTTTGGTGTTATACAAAGGCTTTACCACATTGATTACATTCATAGGGTTTCTCTCCTGTATGTGTTCTTTTATGACATTGAAGATGCCCATGTTGTGCAAAGGCTTTACCACACTGATCACATTCATAGGGTTTCTCTCCAGTGTGGGTTCTTGTGTGCCTTTGAAGATTGCTGAATCATGCAAAGGCTTTACCACTTTCCCTACAATCATAGGGTTTCTCTCTTGTATGTGTTCTTTTATGACTTTGAAGATGAGCATGTCATGCAAAGGTTTACCACACTGATTACATTCATAGGGGACATCTCCAGTATGTGTTCTTTTATGTACTTGAGGAGTATTGGGTTGTGCAAAGGCCTTATCACACTGATTACATTCATAGGGTTTCTCTCCAGTATGTGTTCTTTTATGATTTTAGAGGTTATCATGTCATGCAAAGGCTTTACCACATTGATTACATTCATAGTATTTCTCTCCAGTATGTGTTCTTTTATGCCTTTGAAGATGACTGTTATGGGCAAAGGCTTTAACACACTGATTACATTGAAAGGGTTTTTCTCCCATAGGTGCACTATCATGCCTTTGAAGATTGACTCTCATATACAACGGTTTTACCATATTCAGTTTACATGAAAGGTTTCTTCTCTGCAGTTTGACTTCTTTCATGCCTGCAAGCACATATAAAATCTTCACCATACTCAATACACTGCTGACTCTTTATATCTGTATGAATTAAATTTCAATTTGGTCTAATTATAAAGAGGAATCAGATCCTAAGATTTCATCATTGTTTTAACACCCATGTTTTATTTATGCAGTCCTAGTACTTACAGGGCTTCTCTGTAGTGTGAGTTTGTTAATGTATTAAAAGTATAGCTAAAAAATCAATTATGTGTATACTAGAATTAAATTCAACAAGTATACTCAATGTGGGGACTGCTACATATCTACTCATTGTTATGAGATTGAGGTATGTTATGTCTTCCATATCACTGTGCTCATATGGCTTGTATCCAGAGTGATATATGATATACCTAGTAAAGGTAGAATAGCAAATAAAAGATATCCACATTGAATTCCGTTTGACGTTCTGTCCTCATAGACTTGTGCTATATGGATTAAGGTTTCTCCTCAACAACATCCCTTGACTTTTGACTCTAACTGCCCCACTCACTAAACAGCTCAGTCACAAGTATATGAGTTACACTAGCTTTACTATGGACTATTTGCTCCATAGAAAGTTTTGACAATATACTTATCAGCCCTTCACTGTGTATAACTTTTGTAATATGAATGTTATGAAATAAAAAGACTGGCATTTCTACAGAATAGCTGTAATGGTCCTATGATTTTAATGGTGATCTCTTTGGAGAGACTGTTTCTTTGACATTGTTCTTAAAAGAATGCTTTGCAAATGCCGTTCACCAACCTGAAATTGAGGTTTATGGTGTTGCGAGAATTTAATAATCATCAATGCACTTTAAGTGGTACTTATTTACACTGCTGCTTTTGTTTAAAATTTCCAGGACACAATATAATTTCTTCACAGGCATATTTTTATCAGCTTGCACAAGAAAATTACCTTACATGTCTTCTAGAATTTTGAAAATGTTCCTCAATATGATTTTCTCAACTTTATCCCAAAACAGAGTACTAGAAAATTTATATTATTCAAAGCATTTCAAAATTTATGTTACTATCTTCAGTTGATCTTAGAAACATGCCTGATTTATTCACCTCACTCTTCTTTCTCAATCAAATTACACAGGAATATCCAACACCAAGAAACACTTGCCCCCATTTTTTTTAAATGTGAAGGAAAATACACTGTCTTATGTAAAATAGTGAGGTTCCTGTAGGTCTCAGTCATCACCTCTTTGTAGAAATTCTTCTGGGAAGGATCCAGAAAAGTCCACTCTTCCCAAGTGAAGTTGACATGCACATCATCATAGGCCATTGCATTCTAAAAGATCCCATACATATGTACAGCAGAAACCATGATGCTGAGAACATTATAAATGTATACTTCTTTGTCAGTATATTCATACAACTCTGGTGTTCCTCATACTTATTTCTTGGCATACATATTATAATGTAACTGCCAAGTCACTTTAGAAGGCTAACCTCTGTCATTTCTATTCCCTTTGAGTAGGATACCACCTTACAAGAGAAATGCCTGTTAACAAACATAGAGACAAGGAAACTGATGAACAGTACAGAGTACACATGAAAGAAAATGTATGAACAATAACTAACTATGGAGGAGAAAATAAGATGGACAAGCTGGGTGTATTGTCTTATGGCTTTAAACGCAACACTCCAAAGTCAGGCACAGGATTATCTGCCTCTGAGTTGAATGCCAGAATAGTCAAAGCAGTCAGGTCCAAGATAGCCAGAACATAGATGAGCAATTATTCTTGTGGTAAGATGGAGTAGTATCACTGGATATATGCACAAGAGAAGTATAGCTGGATCTTGAGGTAGATTGACTCCCAATTTTTTAAGAATTGCATAGTGATTTCCACAGTGCCTGTACAAATTTCAACTTGTGATAGCAATGAATCCCCTTGCTCCATGTCCTTGCTAGCACTAGCTGTCACTTGTGTTGTTGATCTTAATCATCCTTATAAGTGTAAGATGAAAGCTCAAAGTACTTTCCATATGCATTCCCCTGATGGCTAAGCATGTTGAACATTTCTTAAGTCTTTTTCAGCCACTTTAGATACCTCTACTGAGAATTCAGTTTAGAGGTATACCTCATTATAACTGCATTGCTTGTTTTGTTGTTGTCTAGTTTCTTGGGTTCTTTATTATCTTGTGTGAGAAGACCCAGAAGCACATAGACAAAGAAGTTGTACTCACTTATATGTGGAAATTAGCTGTTAAGTAAAGTACAATCACAGTAAAACTAGTTAATCACAGTACAACACAGAGATGCATAGAGGCTAAGTAACAAGAGCAGCTCTAGGGTACATGCATTAATCTTATTGGGAGAAGGAAATAGAATAGATTTTGTGGGTGCACTGGAGACAGTTGGGGATGGGAACAGAAATGATCAGGTGAGTAAGGAAGGTACAGATGGGGAAAAGACAGGGAGAAATAACTGTAATAGGGAAGATTTTAGCAGGGGAAATAGAAACAGTGCAATGCAAACTTTATGGAGTCTATAAGGGTGGCCCTAGTGAGTACCCCTAGTAATCAAAAATACAGAGGCTGGCTGGGTAGTGTTGGCATATACCATTAGTACCAGCACTCAAGAAGCAGAGGCAGGCAGATCATTGTGAATTTGAGTTTTCTCTTCAAAATGAGTTCTAGGACAGGCTCCCAAACCTATATGGAGCAACCCTGTATTGAAAAACCAAAAAAAAAAAAAGAAAGAAAAAGAATACAGAGGCTGAACCAATGATCTTCTGTAACCACACAAGGCTCCCAGTGGTGGAATTGGGACACCAAGCTAGACAAAAAACATTCAGCTGACACTTGACACATGGGCTGCCTGAAAGGTATGCTGGGGCAATGGTGGCTCAGAGCTTCTGTACTGTCTAACCAATGACTCGTCAAAACTGATACCCAAGCTATGAGTGAATTTCATGCCTGGCACTGCCTAGATGGATAGGAACTGGAATTGGATAGCTCAGTGAACTAGGAAAGAACCAAATACAACTGACCAAGGAAAAAACAATGAGATGGTTTATAACTATATACTGTTACAATAAAATATTGGTGCCTAGTATTAGAGTCATTAGAGAGGTTTCTTTCAGTAGATGATGAGAACACATGCAGAGATCCTTACTCAAACATGATGTGGAGCTTTATAAATCCTGTGGAAGGAGAGAATGAATATTGTAAGATCCAGGGAGATTGACGTAACAAGGAGAACCTGGCCCCAAAATCAACAAAGCAGGGTACCTAGAGGTTCAGAGAAACTGAAGTGGCAATCATGAAGCCTGCATAGCTCTGTGCCAGGTCCTCTACATTCTTGCGATGGTTGTTTTCTTTGGGGTGTTTGTGGGACTATTAACTGTAGGAGTCTTGGTGTCTGGCTCTTTAATTTTCTCTTGGGACCCCTTTCCTCCTATTGGGTTACATTGTCCAGCCTTGATATGAGGATTTGTGCCTAGCCTTATTGCACCTTGTTATGATGTGTTTGGTTGATATCCCTAGGAAGCTTACTATTTTCTGAAGGAAAACAGTGTAGCAGTGGATTTGGAGAAATGAGGATTTCAGGGGTTTGACTAGGAGTGGAGGAAGTGGAAGCTGCAGTTAAGAGAAGAAGAAATACCAAGAGAAAAGTAAAAATGAAAATATGTTTACTCTAAGTTCAATGATTCTCATAATCTGTAACAGTGTCAAACAGCTCAAATGTCAAAACTCTCTTGTAACACTCAAGACAATCTCTTGACTGTCAAATCTTGTAAATCAAGAAACAAATAAAGGATTTCCAACATACAATGGCACAGGATATACTCCCATTTAGAAGAAGAGGGATAAGGCTGTGTTCCAGCCACCAACACAAACAGACAATCCCTGCTCATGTGCGTGTCACACCAGCCAGAAGATCAGGCCACCAGCCCATGAAACTTCCACCATCCCCACATCTCCCAAGACACAGTTGCCCATCAACCCAACAGCTGCCACTCTCAAAGCCATGTCCTCAACCCCAAATTGAATGGATATCTTCTACTCAAATGCAGGCACACAATCCAAAAAAACTGATAGACAACTTGAGATAAAGACCCCCTGCTGGACCAGAGGCCATGCCAACCACCAGAAATCTTTGTAACCTGCTCACTTTTGGATCTCCTGCCTTCTTTCAATAACCCCCCAACACTATCCTCAATCACAGTTCTCTCTTAATCTCTGTGTTGTAGCCTCCATTTTCTGTTGAATACTTTCTCTAACAAAGGACATACAATCTGCCAGATGTCCATGTAGGCCACCTGCCCAATGACTTCCACTACTTTCTCTGTGCCCTCTCAACACTATCTCCAAACTTTCTCCTCTCTTGCATTTTGTCATCCACAAACTTGAGCAGATACTCAATGCTGGAACAAAGGCCACTCTGCAAGATTTCAAGGTCCCAACTTGAGATGAGAACCCATGATCAACCATAGAACACACAGAAGAGAAGAAGAAAGAGCAAACAGAAACCAAGGAATAAAACACCCTTCCAAAAAAGGCAAACTGAGAAATCATCACCTAGACGCACAATCACTTCAAATCTAGATACCTGGACACCAGCATAAGAACATAATCAATAACAGCTAGAGCAACATGTCACCACCAGATTCCAGCTATTCTACTACAGCAAGCCCTGGACAATCCATCACAGGTGAAGGACAAATAAGACAAACTTTATAAAGATGATAGGAGTTCTTATAGAGGAAGTGAAAAAATTCCTGTAAAGAAAGGAGAGAAAGGATAAATGCAATATTAGAAAAAATTAACATATTTCTTAAAGGAAGCCAAAGACAAACAAATGGTTGATAGAAGTAAACAAATCTTTTCAGGACCTGAAAATGGAAATAGAAGCAATTAAATAAATGCAAACTGAAGGTATTCTAGAAATGAATATCTAGCAAATTGAACAGGAACTACAGAGGCAAGCTTCACCAAAAGAATATAACACATGGATTCCAGGCTGTGAAGATATGATAGAAGAGATGACTATATCAATGAAAGAAAATGTTAAATCAAAGAATTTCCTGAGACATAACATTCAGGAAATCTGGAACACGTTAAAGGATCAAACCTAAAAATAATAGGAATAGAAGGAGAAATATCTCAGCTCAAAAGCCCAGAAAAGATTTTAAAAAAAATTTCTAACTAAAAGGACAGAAGATCACAACCCAGGGAATCTACTAAGCAGTGCTCACAGTGGCTCACAGAGACTGAAACAGCAATTACTACCTGCATGAGTCCACACCAGTTCCTCTGCATATGTGTTACCAATGTATAGCTTGGTGTTTTTGTGCAAATCCTAACAGTGGAAGTGGATGGTGTCTCTGACTCTGTTGCCAGCTCTTGAAATCCTTTACTGCCTACTAGCTTGCCTCATCTGGCCTTGATATGAGGGTTCCTGCTTAGGCTTATTGTCACTTGTTATGCAGGGTTTATTGATAACCAACCCTGGGATATGTGCTCTATTCTGAAGGGAAATGGAGGAAGAGTGGATCTGGTAGAAAGGAGAGAAATGGAGAGGAGTCGGAGGAGTGGAGGGAAGAAAATCTGCAGTTGGGATGTATTGTATGACAGAAGAACAAATAAAAATAAAAAAGAGAGGTGAGGCTTCATTCTCAAAGGGCTTAAATAGCTCTATCTATGAAGTTTTTCTTGTTTCTCCCTTGTTAATTCTACTCCTTGGGGTAATCAAAGAAAATGAGTGAGACAGAGAAAGAGAGAGACACAAAGAAGAGAGAGATACAAACAAAGACGAGCTCTTTATAAACTCACTGTAATGGGACTTACAAAATCACCAAACTGTAACAAGGCTTTGTATTAATTCAGTGTGGCTCTCCCTCACAAGATGACACTTTCCCAAATTCCCTTCTTCCTATCAATATCTGTGCTAAATCCACAATAAAAATCTCTTTTAATCCACGTCTGGGCACAGGAAGCAGAAACAGGTGAATCTCTGTAAGTTCCAGGCCTAGCCTATCTATTACTTAGTGAGTTCGAGGTCAGACAGGGTCAGAATGTGAGACTGTGTCTCAAAACAGATGCACTTAAAAATCTCTACTTAATAAACTTCAGGGCTGTGAAAAGGGTTTAACAAATAAATACTAACCTTGCAACTATCCCTTTACTTCTGTATTATAAAAACAGTTGTCACAATGCATACTTTTAATCCAGTAATTTTAAAACAAGATAAAAGGCAGACAGAAGAAATCTTGCAAGTTTATTTACATGTGAAAGTAAACAAGGGACTCTGTCTCAAACATGCTGAAGGGAAAGGACCAACATCTAAAATGTTCTCTGATTATTATACCCAAACCACAAAACACATGCAGGTATTTCCACACATAAATGAGGACATAGATACAAACAATCAAATAAATAATAGAGTTACAATTGGATGATGTGGCACACAACTTTTATTCCAATACTTGGGCAGCAGAGGCAGGCAAAAGTATGGGAGTTTGGAGCCAACCTTATCTGTAGTCTGAGTTCAAGGACAGCTAGAGACATACAGAGAAACCCTGTCTCAAAATAAAATTCTAACTCTGTTTTGTATTGTCTCATTCTGAAATCCTTTTCCAAAATGCATTGAAATGTCCCAGCTTAACCTCAGCAGAGGTCTCATGGTGCAGGACAATATCTCTTAAAGCCATTTCAGATGTCAGCCACTGGTACCTGTCAAATTATTCTCAGAAATAAATATAGCTTAATATGGTAGGAGAGCCAAGCAGTTCTCCTTAAATTAAAGCCCATTTGCTCTATGAAGGGAATAGGATAGTAAGACATTCCTCAGTAACACACCAAAACACACACACACACACACACACACACACACACACACACACACTCATACACACACACACGCACACACACACACACGCACACAAATATAGTTGAATACACTTTGCTTTTTTGTTTGAGACAAGATCTCATTAGAAAGTTCCAACTAGCATAATCCTCACACTGTATAGTTTATTGGATAGTATCTATTGAATATTTTAAAACAAATCCCAGAAAACATCTCATTCTATACCATTGGCTCATTATTCAAAGCATGACAGTTTTCTAAACATGGTCCTTCCAAACAATGATCTTTATATTCACTTAAATTCAGTAGATCTAGAAGTGGGAGAAAATTTATACTGTTTACATTCCTAGGTTGTTTCCCCACCTTCCAATTATTCTGTGAAATTAATATTCATCTTTTCTTGAACTTCTAATTTAGAAACATTTTAACTAATTTATTTATAAATTGAGGTATTTCCAGATTTTGTTTTAATGCTAAGACTCCAACTGTGGAACCTCAAATAATACCTATAAAAGTAAACATTCCAGCGACCAGTAACCCAATGAATTTTTAAGAATGTTTTTCTAAAATAGTTGGAAATTTTCCAAGTATTATATTAAAATTTTTGGAATATTACTCTATTTTTAATTTTACTGGAATCAAAATAAAAGGAGATTGTTGATAAATAATTTTACTACTATTTATTGTGCTACCAACGTTTTGAGTTATATACCTGTGGTTGTATGTTACATGAGATAAAGAATGACTACAGTGGATTACTAGGATTTCTATTAATAACACATGAAGAACAAGTATATAAGCCTATAGAAAATACAATTCTATCAAAAGTAAAATTAGCAGTGTTTCTTGTAGTATTTCCTCCCTAAAGAATAATGAATCATGTACTGCCAAAGTTAGAGTTTCTATTATTGTGAAGAGACACCATGAACATGGTGACTCTTATAAACAAAAAACATTTAATTGGGGTGGCTTACATTTTCAGGGGTTTGGTCCATTATCATCATGATACAATATAGCAGCATATAGGCAAACATGGTGCTGGAGAAGGTGCTGGGCATTTACACCATGATCTAGAGGTAATCTGGGACACTGGAAATGGTTTAAACATATATGAGACCAAAAAGCCCACCTCCACAGTGACACACTTCCTCCAAAAAACCACACCTTCTAATAGAGCCAATCCCTATGAGTTTCTGGGGGAAAATTTCATCCAGACTACCGCAGGTACTAAGTATTAATGTTCACAATGAAGTATGATATGCCCTGTGTGACAAAACAATGAACCCATTCTATTGAGAAAGACTAAAAGTATAAGTTTGTTCCTATGCCATAATTTATTAGATCATGAAAATTTTAATAGGGCCCCCCAAATACCCCATGACAGATTAAGTGAAATATTTAGCTTACATTTAATCTAATGTGGAAAAAATGACAAGGTTGCTCTTGTCCTCAAAGTGAACATGGAGTGTAGTTGTGCACTTCTTCAATATCAATTATGTTTTTTGAGATGACTGTTTTAATAACTTTGCTGCCAATAACTTTTACAAGTTAAACCTTTATTTTTCCCAATTTTAGGTACATAATGAAAATCTATACCATTATTAATTCCAAGGAATCCTGGTATACTATTTGATATTCAGTGTCAAATGTATATGTGAATCAGAAGCCTAATTGGAATAAGCATCATAAGAAAGGTCTTTAGGCCGGGCGGTGGTGGCGCACGCCTTTAATCCCAGCACTTGGGAGGCAGAGCCAGGCGGATCTCTGTGAGTTCGAGGCCAGCCTGGGCTACCAATTGAGTTCCAGGAGAGGCGCAAAGCTACACAGAGAAATCCTGTCTCAAAAAACCAAAAAAAAAAAAAAAAGAAAGGTCTTTCAGACAAATAAAAATAGCATAGTCAATAACTTCACTACACCCAAAGCTGTACCTGATAAGCAGAACCCAGTGACATCACTTACAAATGACAAGCAGACACAGTCCTAGAACCCCATGACACACACTGGACAGTATATAAGCAGAAATCAAGAGCAATGCTCTGCTCTGTTCATCTGGAGAGACAGCATCCTGATCTATTCAGGATGTGGAAATTCTCTCCCAAGATCTCGACCCTCAAAACAGATGTCTGTTAGAGACTGGACCTAACTTGCAGCAAACATACTTAGAACAGATGAGCAGCCTTGAGGAAGGAGTCTTAGGACCTTTGTTAGGAATCGGGGGTGTGAACTTTGTGTGATGACCATCAGCATCATAAAATATAACTTTTGTCACACTAACTACAAATATCTACCTTCTTGCTCATGACATTGCTCTTTCCCCCACTTCCTCTCCAGCATTTGTTGTCAGCTGTTTGGCAGGTCTAGGCCATTCTTACTTGAATTACCACAACTCTTTCCAACAGACCAAAACCACAATGTATAAAAACAGCAATAATTTATAATATCAACAAGTTCCATAATTCTGATAGTAGCCAATATAATAAGAGTTTTAAATAAAAAATAACAAATACCTCAAAACAACAGTTATAAGTTTATTTACCTTATAACATTTCCAGTTTTACCAAGAAGCTCACTTATGAGGATCACCCATGCTGTCTCAGGAACATTCCAAGAGTCTAGGAATTTATGAAGTCTCAGAAGGCAATGAAGGACCCCTTGGAAAGCTCTGCAAAGCAGCAGGGAACCAGGAATTCTTTGGCAGGCATTTGGACTCAAAGAAGGGTCTAAAGAGTGGCTTAGAGGGTCTAGCATCAGAAGGCAACCTGGTGGCAGGAAAGTCCTTAAAACGGGTATGTGGACACTTGCCTCACTTTTCCTGTATCAGGTTCTCACCTATATGACCATGGCAAGCAATTCCTGGGTTATTCCCTGCATCCTACGAGTCCTAACAGCTGTAGCAGCAGCACTATGACTTCCACCTCTGTGGGTTTCATCAGCAGCATTGATTGACTCCTTGCCAGGCTCAATTCAGGTCCTGGAGATCTCCAGAGACTAGTTCCAGGGCTGCAAATGATCAAAGCTGCAAATGATGACACTCCATGAAGACCTCCTTCAGGTCCACAGATGTTTAAGATAGACAACACAAGAGCTGGGTTGGTACACAGGGCTTTATTTTCTTCAACTGCTTGTTTCCTTTTTTTCTGTTTTTTTTTTTTTTTTTTTTTTTTTTTTTTTTTTTTTTTTTTTTTTTTAGATAGGGTTTCTCTGTGTAGCTTTGCACCTTTTCCTGGAACTCGCTTCAGAGTTCAGACTGGCCTCGAACTCACAGAGTTCCATCCACCTGCCTCTGCCTCCTGAGTGCTGGGATTAAAGGTGTCCACCACCACCACCCAACTCAATTGCCTTTTTCCTTTTTCTTGGTTTATTTAAAGGATTTATTCATTTCCTCCAGTTGTTTTTGTTTTCTTTAATTTCTTTAGGTACTTATTCATTTCCTCTTTAGGGACGTCTATCATCTTCCTATAGTCGGTGTTAAGGTCTTTTTCTTGTTCTTCAGCTGTGTTGTAATATTCAGGGACTGCTGGGTTATGGTGGAGACTTTTTGCCCTGGCTGTTATTGACTACATTCTTATGTTATCATCTAGACATCTGGATTTGTGATGATTATAGTTCTAGGTCTTGATTTCTGGGTTTGTCTAAGTTGCATGGGTGTTAAGTTCTTGGATTTTTGTTTCCCCTCTGGATTTTTTCGTAGTGGGATAACTTTGTGTTGCCTGATTTATTGGTCTGCTCTGCTCATGTGTTCCCAGGGAATGCCTACTGGGGTTGGTGGCTGGGTGTATGGGGGAAGGAGCACCAATGAGATGGGGGAAGGAAGATTAGAGAGGATGGTCTATGAGATCCACAAAAGGTGTGGGAAGGAAGAGGGAGGCTTCAGCTGGGGATCTGTTGCAGCACTAAGGACAAGCCATAGGGGATTTGATCTGGGAGAACAGATCACACCTCTGCCTTTTAAGTTCTTCCTGCAGTATCTTCTACAATAATTCCCCAGGCTTAGGAAGGGATTGAGCTATGTATGTTGATTTGAGTCTCAGAATTCCCTGTCAATTATTCTTTACACCTTGGCCAGATATACATCACCATGTCAATCACAATCTACTTCAATTAGAAGCATCTAAGTTGAGGGGTGGGCGGTCCATTGCTCTTTGGATATAATGGTAAGGTATTTTAAGTCAATTTAATCTTATTTCTGCTTGGCAGCATGATAGTAATGCATTCTTCCCATGCACGGCCTGCCCATGACATGTCTATCCTTAAGTTCTTAGTCTGATTATGGTGCCATGTATTTTTTTCATCCTTTGGAAATAGACTTTGATACAGTGAGGAAGTAGTTGTTACTCTCATGATACCTGTGTACATGTACACCAGTGGGCAGTTCTTGACAGGCCAGTCATTATTGTAGCTTCAAGTGTTTGTAGTTGGACATGACTGATGATTACTTTTTTCCTCCACAGTGACAGAAAACAGGTAATGTTTATCTTCTTTGGTCTGAGTTACCTTACTCAAAATATCTGTTTCTAGCTCCTTCTGTTTAGTTGTGAATCCCTGGGTTTCATTTTTCTCAATATCTGAATAACATTACCCTGTATGACTATAACACTTTCATTATTCATTCATCATTTAATGCAATTCTAAGGTGTTTCCATTTCCTGGATATTATAAATAACATCACAATGAACATGGATTAGCAGAGGTCTGTAGAATAGGATTTGGACATATTTATATACATATATGTGTGTGTGTGTGTGTGTGTGTGTGTATATATATATACATATATATATATATATAGGATAATGCTGGGTCATAGAGTACATCTAGTGTCTCCTTTTGAGGAATCTTCATATGGATTTTTAAAATGTTTGCACCAGTTTGCATTTCCACCAGCACTGAAATGGGGTTCTCTTTTCTGCACATCAATGCCAGCACTTGTCATTTTTTTTCTAATATTAGGATTTTTTACTTCAGTGAGATAAATTCAGAGAGAAGTTGTAATTTGCATTTTCCCACTAGCTAAGTATGTTCAACACTTTTAAATATTTGTCAGCCATTTCCATTTTATTTTCTGAGAAATCTCTATTTATCTCTATGCCCCATGATTATTTTTGAACACATAAACACATACCAACTCCCTTCCCCTTCATCTTTACAATTACTTCATACCCCTGTTGTAGAATATTACTTTAATGGTGTAAAGATTTGTTACATTTGATTATGCTGTGGAAAATTACTTTAGCTACATGATGGTATGTTATATTTGTTTATGCTGCATTTGGTATTTGTTATATTTATATGATTTTCAGGACAGACAACTTTGTCATGGATAACCAACTAGGAGGCTCATTTCTGGGAAAAAAATTTCTTCTCTCAATAGTCATTGGTTTCCTACAGTACTCTGTCTAGGGAGAGAGACTTATTTGAACCCCCTCCCAAACCTTCTATATTAGTATACCTGCAAGCGAAGTTTTCTTCTTCACATGAGATCTTCTTGCAGGGCTCAGGTTCTGTCTACCTTGCTGACTGTGGCTTTGGCTTCCTACCTCCTGTATTATTCCTGTTCTGGCAGTCCAAGTTTCCTCTCTCCAGGGTCCTGTGGTTGCAGTGGATGGGCAGATCTTCTGTCTTCACTGGCCTTAATCTTAGAGCAGCTTTCCAGTTTAGCTGCCAAGCACTCCTCATTCTTCCTCTTCCCTCAAATCTGAGGTGACCATAGGATGTCAGGGTCCACTAAAAGAATGTCTGAAATGACCTTTCCAGGGAGGGGGTAATTTCTGTGAGCTTGTTGTGTGGGTGTGTCTGTGAGGGACTTACCTGAGAGTGCATCTGGAGATTGCTGTGCTTGTGAGGAGAGGACTGGAGGAATTTCTGTTGAGTTTGCCTCAGCGAGAGGATGTGTTTAGTAATTGATTTGCGGGCTTGGCTCAAAGAGGCCAGAATGCAGGTCTGCACAAGCTCACAGGCCCTGTGTACCAACCCAGCTCTTGTGTTGCCTATCTCAAACATCTGTGGACCTGAAGGAGGTCTTCATGGAGTGTCATCATTTGCAGCTTTGATCATTTGCAGCCCTGGAACTAGTCCCTGGAGATCTCCAGGACCTGAATTGAGCCTGGCAAGGAGTCAATCAATGCTGCTGATGAAACCCAGAGTGATGGAAGTCATAGTGCTGCTGCTACAGCTGTTAGGACTCGTAGGATGCAGGGAATAACCCAGGAATAGCTTGCCATGGTCATATAGGTGAGAACCTGATACAGGAAAAGTGAAACAAGTGTCCACATACCCGTTTTGAGGACTTTCCTGCCACCAGGTTGCGTTCTGATGCTAGACTCTCTAAGCCACTCTTTAAATCCTTCTTTGAGTCCAAATGCCTGCCAAAGAATTCCTGGTTCCCTGCTGCTTTGCAGAGCTTTCCAAGGGGTCCTCTATTGCCTTCTGAGACTTCATAAATTTCTAGACTCTTGGAATGTTCCTGAGACAGCATGGGTGATCCTCATAAGTGAGCTTCTTGGTAAAACTGGAAATGTTATAAGGTAAATAAACTTATAACTGTTGTTTTGAGGTATTTGTTATTTTTTATTTAAAACTCTTATTATATTGGCTACTATCAGAATTATGGAGCTTGTTGATATTACAAATTATTGCTGTTTCTATAGATTGTGGTTTTGGTCTGTTGGAAAGAGTTGTGGTAATTCCAGTAAGAATGGCCTAGACCTGCCAAACAGCTGACAACAAACGCTGGAGAGGAAGTGGGGGAAAGAGTAATGTCATGAGCAAGAAGGTAGATATTTGTAGTTAGTGTGACAAAAGTTATATTTTATGATGCTGATGGTCATCACACAAAGTTCACCACCACCGATTCCTAACAAAGGTCCTAAGACTCCTTCCTCAAGGCTGCTCATCTGTTCTAAGTATGTTTGCTGCAAGTTAGGTCCAGTCTCTAACAGACATCAGTTTTGAGGGTCAAGATCTTGGGAAAGACTTTCCAGATGACGAATAGATCAGGGTGCTATTTCTCCAGATGAACAGAGCAGAGCATTGCTCTTGATTTCTGCCTATGTACTGTCCAGTGTGTGTCATGGGGTTCTAGGACTGTCTGCTTGTCATTAATGAGTGATGTCTCTGGGTTCTACTTATCAGGTACAGCTTTGGGTGTAGTGAAGATACTCACTAAGCTATTTTTACTTGTCTAAAAGACCTTTCTTATGATGCTCATTGCAATTAGGCTTCTGATTCACATATACATTTGACCCTGAATAACAAATAATACACCAGGATTCCTTGGAATTAATAATGGTATAAATTTTCATTATGTACCTAAAATTGGGAAAAATAAAGGTTTAACTTGTAAAAGTTATTGGCAGCAAAGTTATCAAAACAATCATCTCAAGAAACATAGTTGATATGGAAGAAGAAGTGCACAACTAGACTCCCTGTTCCCTTTGAGGACAAGGAGCAACCTTGTCATTATTCCCACATTGGGTTAAACGTGAGCTGAATACTTCATGTAATCTATCATGGGGACTTAGGTGGGCCCTACCAAAATTTTCATGGTCTAATAAATTATGATATGAAAACAAACTTATACTTTTAGTCTTTCTCAATAGAATGGGTTCATTGTTTTCTCACATGGGCATATCATACTTCTCTGTGAACATTATTACTTAGTACCTGTGGTAGTCTGGATGGAATTTTCCCCCATAAGCTCATAGGGATTGGCACTAATAGAGGGTGTGGCTTTGTTGGAGGAAGTGTGTCACTGTGGAAGTGGGCTTTGAGATCTCATATATGTTTAAACCATGTCCAGTCTCCAAGGTCATGGTGTAAATGTCCAGCTCCTTTTCCAGCACATTGGCTGTCTACAAGGTGCTATGTTCACCATGATGATAATGGACTAAACCTCTAAAAGTGTAAGCCATGCCAATTAAATATTTTTCCTTTGTTAGAGTTGCAATGTTCATGGTGTCTCTTCACAACAATAGAAACCCTAACTTTGGCAGTACATGATTCATTATTTTTTAGGGAGGAAATACTACAAGAAACACTGCTAATTTTACTTTCGATAGAATTGTATTTTCTATAGGCTTATATAGTTGTTCTTCATGGGTTATTAATAGAAATCCTAGTAATCCACTCTAGTCATTCTTTATTTCATGTAACATACAACCACAGGTATATAACTCAAAATGTTAGTAGCACAATAAATAATAGTAAAATTATTTATCTACAATCTTCTTTTTATTTTGATTCCAGTAAAATTAAAAATAGAGTAATATTCCAAAAATTTCAATACATTACTTGGAAAATTTCCAACTATTTTAGAAAAACATTCTTAAAAATTCATTGGGTTACTGGCAGCTGAAATGTTTACTTTTATAGGTATTATTTGAGGTTCCACAGTTGGAATCTTAGCATTAAAACAAAATCTGGAAATACCTCAATTTATAA
Source organism: Peromyscus eremicus (assembly GCF_949786415.1). Taxonomy (NCBI): domain Eukaryota; kingdom Metazoa; phylum Chordata; class Mammalia; order Rodentia; family Cricetidae; genus Peromyscus; species Peromyscus eremicus. Next base: position 1,523,258 of record NW_026734289.1, read on the forward strand.
ATAAATTAGGTAAAATGTTTCTAAATTAGAAGTTCAAGAAAAGATGGATATTAATTTCATAGAAGGATTGGAAGTTGGGAAAACAACCTAGGAATGCAAACAGTACAAATTTTCTCCCACTTCTAGATCTACTGAATTTAAGTGAATATAAAGATCATTGTTTGGAAGGACCATGTTTAGAAAACTGTCATGCTTTGAATAATGAGCCAATGGTATAGAATGAAATGTTTTCTGGGATTTGTTTTAAAATATTCAATAGATACTATCCAATAAACTATACAGTGTGAGGATTATGCTAGTTGGAACTTTCTAATGAGATCTTGTCTCAAACAAAAAAGCAAAGTGTATTCAACTATATTTGTGTGTGTGTGTGTGTGTGCGTGTGTGTGTGTGTGTGTGTGTGAGTGTGTGTGTGTGTGTGTGTGTGTGTGTGTGTGTGTGTGTGTGTGTTTCGGTGTGTTACTGAGGAATGTCTTACTATCCTATTCCCTTCATAGAGCAAATGGGCTTTAATTTAAGGAGAACTGCTTGGCTCTCCTACCATATTAAGCTATATTTATTTCTGAGAATAATTTGACAGGTACCAGTGGCTGACATCTGAAATGGCTTTAAGAGATATTGTCCTGCACCATGAGACCTCTGCTGAGGTTAAGCTGGGACATTTCAATGCATTTTGGAAAAGGATTTCAGAATGAGACAATACAAAACAGAGTTAGAATTTTATTTTGAGACAGGGTTTCTCTGTATGTCTCTAGCTGTCCTTGAACTCAGACTACAGATAAGGTTGGCTCCAAACTCCCACACTTTTGCCTGCCTCTGCTGCCCAAGTATTGGAATAAAAGTTGTGTGCCACATCATCCAATTGTAACTCTATTATTTATTTGATTGTTTGTATCTATGTCCTCATTTATGTGTGGGTATAATAGTCAGAGAGCATTTTAGGTGTTGATCCTTTCCCTTCAGCATGTTTGAGACAGAGTCCCTTGTTTACTTTCAAATGTAAATAAACTTGCAAGATTTCTTCTGTCTGTCTTTTATCTTGTCTTAAAATTACTGGATTAAAATTGTGCATTGTGGCACCTGTTTTTATAATATAGAAATAAAGGGATAGTTGCAAGGTTAGTATTTATTTGTTAAACCCTTTTCACAGCCCTGAAGTTTATTAAGTACAGATTTTTGAGTGCATATGTTTTGAGACACAGTCTCACCTTCTGACCCTGTCTGGCCTCGAACTTGCAAAGTAATAGAGAGGCTAGGCCTGGAAATTAAAGAGATTCACCTGTTTCTGCTTCATGTGCCCAGATGTGGATTAAAAGAGATTTTTATTATGGATTTAGCACAGATATTGATAGGAAGAAGGGAATTTGGGAAAGTGTCATCTTGTGAGGGAGAGCCACACTGAATTAATACAGAGCCTTGTTACAGTTTTGGTGATTTTGTAAGTCTCATTTCAGTGAGTTTACAGGGAGTTCGTCTCTGTTTGTATCTCTCTCTTCTTTGTGTCTCTCTCTTTCTCTCTCTCACTCCTTTTTTTGATTACCCCAAGGAGTAGAATCAACAAGGGAGAGACAAGAAAAACTTCATAGGTAGAGCTATTTAAGCCCTTTGAGAACGAAGCCTCACCTGTCTGAAACAGAGCTACAGGTCTTATTGTCTTCCCTCAGTGTCCACATTTCAATCCTTCTTTTTTATTTTTATTTATTCTTCTGTCATACAATACATCCCAACTGGAGATTTTCCTCCCTCCACTCCTCCGAATCCTCTTCATTTCTCTCCTTTCTACCAGATCCACTCTTCCTCCATTTCCCTTCAGAATAGAGCACATATTCCAGGGTTGTTTATCAATAAAACCTGCATAACAAGTGACAATAAGCCTAAGGAAGAACCCTCATATCAAGGCCAGATGAGGCAAGCTAGTAGGCAGTAAAGGATTTCAAGAGCTGGCAACAGAGTTAGAGACACCATGCACTTCCACTGTTAGGAGTTGCACAAAAACACCAAGCTATACATTGGTAACACATATGCAGAGGAACTGGTGTAGACCCATGCAGGTAGTAATTGTTGTTTCAGTCTCTGTGAGCCTCTGTGAGCCCTGCTTAGTAGATTCTCTGGGCTGTGTTCCCTTCTGTCCTTTTAGTTAGATTTTTTTTTTAAAATCTTTTCTGGGCTTTTGAGCTGAGATATTTCTCCTTCTATTCCTATTACTTTTAGGTTTGATCCTGTAATAGTGTTCCAGATTTCCTGAGTGTTATGTCTCAGGAAATTCTTTGATTTAACATTTTCTTTCATTGATATAGCCATCTCTTCTGTCATATCTTCACAGCCTGGAATTCTCTGTTCCATGTGTTATATTCTTTTGGTGAAGCTTGCCTCTGTAGTTCCTGTTCAATTAGCTAGATGTTCTTTTCTAGAATTCCTTCAGTTTGCATTTCTTTAATTGCTTCTATTTCCATTTTCAGGTCGTGAAGAGATTTGTTTATTTCTATCAACTGTTTGTTTGTCTTTGGCTTTCTTTAAGGGATATGTTAATTTTTTCTAATATTACATTTATCCTTTCTGTGCTTTCTTTACAGGGATTCTTTCACTTACTCTATAACAACTCGTATCATCTTTATAAAGTTTGTCTTACTTGTTCTTCACCTGTGATGGATTGTCCAGGGCTTGCTGTAGTAGAATAGCTGGAATCTGGTGGTGACATGTTGCTCCAGCTGTTATTGATTATGTTCTTATGCTGGTGTCCAGGTATCTGGACTTGAGATGATTGTGCATCGAGGTGCTGATTTCTCAATTTGTCTTTTTTGGATGGGTGTTTTATTTCTTGGTTTCTGTTTGCTCTTTGTTCTTCTCTTCTGCGTGTTCTATGGTTGATCATGGGTTCTCATCCCAAGTTGGGACCTTGAAATCTTGCAGAGTGGCCTTTGTTCCAGCAATGAGTATCTGCTCAAGTTCGTGGATGACAAAATGAAAGAGAAGAGAAAGTTTGGAGATAGTGTTGAGAGGGCACAGAGAAAGTAGTGGAAGTCTTTGGGCAGGTGGCCTACACAGACATCTAGCAGATTGTATGTCCTTTGGTTACAGAAAGTATTCAACAGAAGATGGAGGCTACAACACATAGATTAAGAGAGAAGTGGGATTGAGGATAGTGTTGGTGGGTTATTGAAAGAAGGGAGGAGGTCCAAAAGTGAGTAGGTTAGAAAGATTTCTGGTGGCTGGCATGGCCTCTGGTCCATCAGGAGGTCTTTATCTCAAGTTGTCTACCTGTTTTTTTTTTTTTTGGATTGTGTGCCTGCATTTGAGCAGAAGATATCCATTCGATTTGGGGTTGAGGACGTGGCTTTGAGAGGGGCAGCTCTTGGGTTGATGGGCAACTGTGTCATTGGCGATGTGGGGATGGTGGAAGTTTCATGGGCTGGTGGCCTAGTTACCTGATCTTCTGGCTGGTGTGACATGCACATGAGCAGGGTTTTTCTGTTTGTGTTGGTGGCTGGAACACAGCCTTATCCCTCTTCTTCTAAATGGGAGTATATCCTGTGCCATTGTATGTTGGAAATCCTTTATTTGTTTCTTGATTTACAAGATTTGACAGTCAAGAGATTGTCTTGAGTGTCAGAAGAGACTTTGAATATTTGAGCTGTTTGAGGCTGTTACAGATTATGAGAACCATTGAACTTAGAGTAAATATATTTTCATTTTTACTTTTCTCTTAGTATTGATTCTTCTCTCATACAATTTATCCTAACTGCAGCTTCCACTTCCTCCACTCCTAGTCAAACCCCTGAAATCCTCATTTCTCCAAATCCACTGCTACTCTGTTTTCTTTCAGAAAATAGTAGGCTTCCTAGGGATATCAACCAAACATATCATAACAAGGTGCAACACGGCTAGGCACAAACCCTCATATCAAGGCTGGACAACGTAACCCAATAGGAGTAAAGGGGCCCCAAGCGAAAATGAAAGAGCCAGACACCAAGATTCCTACAGTTAATAGTCCCACAAACACCCCAAGGAAAACAACCATCACATGTATTCAGAGGACCTGGCACAGAGCAATGTAGGCTTCATGATTGCAACTTCAGTTTCTATGAACCCCTACTTAAGCTGCTTTGTTGATTTTGTGGGCCAGGTTCTCCTTGTTTCGTCAATCTCCCTGGATCTTACAATATTCATTCCCTTCTTCCAAAGGATTTCTAAAGCTCCACATAATTTTTGGGTAAGGATCTCTGCATGTGTTCTCATCATCTACTGAAAGAAACCTCTCTAATGACTATTATACTAGGCACCAATATTTTATGAAAACAGAATATAGTCATAAACCATCTCATTGTTTTTTCCTTGGTCAGTTGTATTTGGTTCTTTCCTAGTTCACTGAGCCATCCAATTCCAGTTCCTATCCATCTAGGCAGTGTCAGGCATAGAATTCACTCATAGCTTGGGCATCAATTTTGACTAGTCATTGGTTAGACAGTACAGAAGCTCTGAGCCACCATTGCCCCAGCATATCTTTCAGGCAGGACATGTGTCAAGTGTCAGCTGAATGTTTTTTGTCTAGCTTGGTGTCCCAATTCCACCACTGGGAGCCTTGTGTGGTTACAGAAGATCATTGGTTCAGCCTCTGTATTCTTTTTCTTTCTTTCTTTTTTTCTTTTTTTGGTTTTTCAATACATGGTTGCTCTGTGTAGGTTTTGGAGCCTGTCCTAGAACTCATTTTGAAGAGAAAACTGGCCTCAAATTCAAAGAGATCTGCCTGCCTCTGCTTCCTGAGTGCTGGTATTAAATGTATATGCCAACACTACCCAGCCAGCCTCTGTATTTTTGATTACTTTGAGTACTCACTAGGGCCACCCTTATAGTTTCCATAAAGTTTGCAGTGCACTGTTTTCTTGTCCCCTGCTAAAATCTTCCCTATTCCAGTTATTTCTCCCTGTCTTTTCCCCATCTGTACCTTCTTTACTCACCTGACCATTCCTGTTTCCATTAGCAACTGTCTCCAGTACACCCACAAAATCTATTCTATTTCCTTCTCCCAATAAGATTAATGCATATACCCTAGAGCTGCTCTTGTTACTTAGCCTCTATGCATCTATGGGTTGTACGGTGATTAACTAGTTTTACTGTGATTGTACTTTACTTAAGAGCTAATTTTCATATATAAGTGAGTACAACATGTTTGTTTATGTGCTTCTGGGTTTTCTCACACAAGATAATAAAGAACCCAAGAAACTAAACAACAATAAACCAAGCAATGCAGTTATAATGAGGTACACCTCTAAACAGAATTCTCTGTAGAGGTACCTAAAGTGGCTGAAAAAGACTTAAGAAATGTTCAACATCCTTAACCATCAGGGAACTTCATATGGAAGCTACTTTGAGCTTTCATCTTACACTTATAAGGATGATTAAGATCAACAATACAAGTGACAGCTAGTGCTAGCAAGGACATGGAGCGAGGGGATTCACTGCTATCACAAGTTGAAATTTGTACAGGCACTGTGGAAATCAATATGTAAGTCTTAGACAATTGGGAGTCAATCTACCTTAAGACCCAGCTATACTTCCCTTGTGCATATACCCAATGATACTCCTCCATCTTACCACAATAAAAACTGCTCAACTAGGTTCTGGCTGTCTTGGACCTGATTGCATTGACTATTCTGGCATTCAACTCAGAGGCAGATAATCCTGTGCCTGACTTTGGAGTGTTGGGTTTAAAGCCATGAGACAGTACACCCAGCTTGTCCATCTTATTTTATTCTCTGTAGTTAGTTATTTTTCATACATTTTCTTTCATGTGTACTCTGTACTGTTCATCAGTTTCCTTGTCTCTATGTTTGTTAATAGGCATTTCTCTTGTAAGGTGGTATCCTACTCAAAGGGAACAGAAATGACAAAGATTACCCTTCTAAAGTGACTTAGCAGTTACATTAAAATATGTATGTAAGGAAATAAGTATGAGGAGCACCAGAATTGTATGAATATACTAACAAAGAAGTATACATTTATAATGTTCTCAGAATCATGCTTTCTGCTGTACATATATATGGGATCTTTTAGAATGCAGTGACCTATGATGATATGCATGTCAACTTCACTTGGGAAGAGTGGACTTTGCTGGATTCTTCCCAGAAGAAGTCTACAAAGAGGTGATGATTGGGACCTACAGGAACCTCACTATTATAGGTAAGACAATGTATTTTCCTTCACATTTTAAAAAAAGGGGGGCAAATATTTCTTGGTTTTGGATATTCCTGTGTAATTTGATTAAGAAAGAAGATTGAGGTGAATAAATCAGGCATGTTTCTAAGATCGACTGAAGATAGTAACATAAATTTTGCAATGCTTTGAGTAATATAAATCTTCTGGTACTCTACTTTAGGATACAGTTGGTAAAATCATAATATTGAGGAACATTTTCAAAATTCTGGAAGACATGTAAGGTAATTTTCTTGTGCAAGCTGATTAAAATATGCCTGTGAAGAAGTTATATTGTGTCCTGGAAATTTTAAACAAAAGCAGCAGTGTAAATAAGTACCACTTAAAGTGCATTGATGATTATTAAACGCTCACAACACCATAAACCTCAGTTTCAGGTTGGTGAATGGCATTTGCAAAGCATTCTTTTAAGAACAATGTCAAAGAAACGGTTTCTCCAAAGAGATCACCATTAAAATCATAGCACCATGACAGCTATTCTGTAGAACTGTCAGTCTTTTTATTTCATAACATTCATATTACAAAAGTTATACACAGTGAAGAGCTGATAAGCATATTGTCAAAAGTTTCTATTGAGCAAATAGTCCATAGTAAAACTAGTGTAACTCATATACTTGTTGTGACTGAGCTGTTTAGCGAGTGGGGCAGCTAGAGTCAAAATTCAAGGGATGTCGTTGAGGAGAAACCTTAATCCGTATATCACAAGTCTATGAGGACAGAAAGTCAAACAGAATTCAATGTGGAAATCTTTTATTTGCTATTCTACCTTTACTAGGTATATCATATGTCACTCTGGATACAAGCCATATGAACATAGTGATATAAAGATATAACGTCTCATTCTCATAACAATGAGTAGATATGTAGCATTCCTCTTATTGAGTATACTTGTTCAATTTGATTCTACTATACACACAATTGATTTTTTAGCTTTGCTTTTAATACATTAACAAACTCACACTACAGAGAAGCCCTATGAGTACTAGGGCTGCATAAATAAAACATGGGTGTAAAAACAATGATGAAACCTTAAAATCTCATTCCTCTTTACAATTAGACCAAATTTAAATTTAATTCATACCAATATTAAGAGTCAACAGTGTAATGATTATGGTAAAGATTTTACATTTGCTTGCAGGCATGAAGGAAGTCAAACTGGAGAGAAGAAACCTTTCACATATACTGAATGTGGTAAAACCATTGTATATGAGAGTAATCTGCAAAGGCATGAAAGTGCACCTATGGGAGAAAAACCATTCAATGTAATCAATGTGTTAAAGCCTTTGCCCATCATAGTCATCTTCAAAGGCATAAAAGAACACATACTGGAGAGAATCACTATGAATGTAATCAATGTGATAAGGCCTTTGCACAACACAATACTCTTGAAATCAATGCCTTTGCACGACCTGATAATCTACAAAATCATAAAAGAACACATACTGGAGAGAAACCCTATGAATGTAATCAGTGCGATAAGGCCTTTGCACAACACAATACTCTTGAAATACATAAAAGAACACATACTGAAGAGATACCATATGAATGTCTTCAGTGTGGTAAAGCCTTTGCACAACATGCTCATCTTCAAAGTCATAAAAGAACACATACAGGAGAGAAACCCTATGAATGTAAGGAATGTGGTAAAGCCTTTGCAAGATTCAGTCATCCTACCCCAAGAAAGACACGGGGATTGCCCAATGACAGAGAAATGGAATGAGATCTACATGAACAGCCTGGACATGAGTGGGGGTAGTGAAGGGCGAGGGTCGAGGGAAAGAGAGATTGGGGGAGTGGGAGATCCCAGCTGGATCAACAACAGAGAGGGAGAACAAGGAATAGAAGACCATGGTAAATGAAAACCACATGAGAATAGGAAGAAGCAAAGTGCTAGAGAGGCCCACAGAAATCCACAAAGATACCCCCACAACAGACTGCTGGCAATGGTCGAGAGACAGCCCGAACTGACCTACTCTGGTGATGGGATGGCCAAACACCCTAATTGTCATGCTAGAAACCTCATCCGACTACTGAGGGATCTGGATGCAGAGATCCATGACTAGGCCCCAGGTGGATCTCTGGGAGTCCAATTAGCGAGAATGAGGAGGGTTTATATGAGAGAGAATTGTTGAGACCAAGGTTGGATAAAGCACAGGGACAAATAGCCAAACGAACGGAAACATATGAAATATGAACCAATGGCTGAGGGGTCACCAACTGGATCAGGCCCTCTGAGTGGGTGAGACAGTTGACTGGCCTGATCTGTTTGGGAAGCATCCAGGCAGTTGGACTGGGTCCTGTGCTCATTGCATGAGTCGGCTGTTTGAAACCTGGGGCCTATGCAGAGTCGCTTGGCTCGGCCTGGGAGGAAAGGACTGGACCTACCTGGACTGAGTCTACCAGGTTGACCTCAGTATGCGGGGAAGGCTTTGCCTTGGAGGAGATGGAAATGGGGGGCGGGCTAGGGGGGGAATGTGAGGGGGGTGGGAGGGGGGAGAATAAGGGAAACCATGGCCAATATGTAGAATTGAATTGTATTGCAAAATAAAAATTAAAAATAAATAAATAAATAAATAAATAGATAAATAAATAAATAAATAAATAAATAAAGATTCAGTCATCTTCGAAGGCACACAAGAACCCATACTGGAGAGAAACCCTGTGAATGTGATCAGTGTCATAAAGCCTTTGCACAGCATGGTCATCTTCAAGTACATAAAAGAACACATTGAGGAGAGAAACCCTGTGAATGTAATCAATGTTGTAAATCCTTTGCACATCACCAAACTCTGCAAATGCATAAAAGAACACATACTGGAGATAAACTCTATGAATGTAATGAGTGTGTTAAGGCCTATGCTCATCAGAGTACTCTTCAAATACATAAAAGAAGACATACTGGAGAGATACCCTATGAATGTAATCAATGTACTAAAGTCTATGCTCATCACAGTACTCTTAAAATATATTAAAGAAGGCATGCTGGAGCAAAAAACTATGACCATAATTAACGTGGTAAAGCTTTTCATCATCACAGTCATCTTCAAATGCATGAGAGATCACATACTAGAGAGAAGCCCCATGAATTTAATCAATGTGGTGAGGTATTTTCACACACAGTACTCTTCAAATGCATGAAACAACACCTACAGGAGCGTAACCCTATGAATGTAATCTGTGTGATAAAGCTTTTGTATATATCAGTAGTCTTTAAAATCATTAGAAAAAGTCATACAGCAGAGAAACCCTAAAAATATAGTCAGTGTCATACAGTTTTGCTCCTTATACACAAATAAACCTTTTTATGTGCAGTCAATCTCTTAAAGCCTTTGCATATTACTGCAAAAAGTACTGAGGGCTTATTATTATAAAGTATTTGGCAAGATCCTTATCCAAAACACTTACATTCAGTTACACAGTGGTGTTCATTCTGTAAAAAAGCATTTGACAGTGTCGACAATCTGTTCATACATTATGATATCCATTTTTACTTTGTTTGCCCCTGTAAAATCATGGAATAAATGAACTTAGTAGTTTATAACACCCTGTGTTTAGGGTAAAATGTCAGCCAAAGAAACAAACCTGGAAACTAAAACCAGAGCCAGTGAAAAACATTCAATTTGGCACTGAAACCAGAGCCAAAGAAATACACTCTACCTCTGACCAACTGAGACAAAACCAACCAATCCATGAACAGAAAAACCAACCAATCCCTGAGCACAAAACCAAACAATCACTGTGCATGAAAGCCTCCCAATCTCTGAGTTTGAGATTGAAATCCCACCAATACCTTTCCTCGAAATCGTTTCCCTGGAAATCTCCACCACCATGAAGCCCCATAAAGTCCTGTGTCTGTTCAGCTGGCAGCTGCTCTTTTTCACACTGACACAGGCAGCCACTATTCTGGATTTCTCTCCCCTATATAAATCTCTTGAGGTAGATTTGGGTGAAGATCTTTTGCCAGAGCAGAGCAGAATCTCTGCTGGGAAACTCCCTAGTGGAGTCGAGCAGAGAAGCAATTGACATCTGTGCTGAGAAATTCGCTAGTGGAGTGGTACAGAGAAATAATGGACACCTCTGCTGGAAAATTCTTTTCAGGAAGTGGAGCTGAGTGGCAAAGGACATCTCTGCTGGAAATCTATCTTAGCTGAGTGTAGCACAGCTAAGCTGCAATGGCTCTTTTTTGGAGAGGAGCAAGTTTGCCACATACTTCAAGGAAACCATCCCACACTGGCACAAACGTTCAGGACTAGCCTAACTTTCTAATAGTCAGTATTCCTATCTCCTCACAGCTTTAGGTATCCAGCTTCCTTTCACAGCTTTTTTTTTTTTGAGAGTGGTAGGTTTTCTAGAAACCTGTCCTCCACAGCTTCAGGTATTGCCTGACACCCCAACAGCAAGGATATCTTTCTTCTCTCAATTGTGTATATCCAGGATACCTTCCACTCCCAACTATAGGTGTAGCCTAACTTTTGGTTCTCAGGAAATTTTTCTTCCAGAGTTAAACACTTCTATTATGAATTTAAATAATAATGTAGTATTTTTAGATTTTATACTCCTATTTAATTACATGAAATAACTAATTCAGGAGTAAAACTTTATGGATTTGTATTAGTTCCTTTTCTGTTCTTGTTATGTAATGTGTATGTTAACTTTTAATGAGTTTTATTTGGCTCCAGGATCAGCATATAAGTGGCATGGCATCAAGTGTCAGCATGGCAGCTAAACTGAGAGCTCACATCCTTAGCTTGCATCATGAAACAGTGAGTGAGAACTGAAAATGATGTGTGGATGTAAATTATGAAATCCTACCCCCAGTGACATATTTCCTCAGCAGAACAGCATTTCCTAAACCTTCACCAACTGAAAAGGATTTCTTTGACTTCAAGTGTACATGCTTGCTTTCTGTTATATGAACCAATTCACAATGAAGAAAATCTCTGTAAACATTTAAATATCTCAATACCTGTGCTACAGCAATGGATGTTTACAAATGAAAAAGTTTCATCAATGAAAAAATGTTACTTTAATGAGTTGTTTTTAATTTTAAGTAAGTGATGTCAGTACATGCTTTTTGGGGGGTATGTGAATTTGCATGCTAGTTTCTGAAAATGTTAGGCTCTTGGATCTTCTTGTAGCGAGAGCTAAAGGAAGTTGCAAAATCAGGTCTTATTCCTAGGAATGAACTTTCCTTAACTGTCCAACCATGTCTCTAGCCATGAAAATATTTTAAAGCCTTTTTATATCATGTTAAAATCAGGAAATAGGGACAAACTCATACGAGAGAAAAAATTTATTCACGTAAACAACTTGGTACGGATTTTAGACATCACAGTTGTCTTCAGCTTAAAAAAAAATTCTTACATCATTTTCTTTGTGTTATAGCCTTGAAGGAAGTAAATTAGTTACTATGTTTAGTCAAGACTGATGGGAGAGGTCAATGCATTTTCATTTCTATTTTGAAACATTTGATGTAGATACCAAAGTGCAGTATATGTGTGACAAATTCATATAGTTAAATTTATTTTTGTGGTCTTTATATTCCTTCTGTGGCTTTGTGCTCATCTTCCATTGTGTTTTTACTTAGTGATATGTATTTTTCTGCTGTAATACATAGAATGGGAAACCCATCATCTTACTAGTCTATTGTTTATTTAAATGTCAGGCAGTGTATGATCATACTTTCTGAGTAAGAGTGTCTGTGAAAAGGGTGGTGGGTTGTGGTGTTTGGTTTTGATTTCATGTTTTCACAAATTCCCTTGAGATTTTGTTGTTTATATTAAGCCTGGCATGGATTTCAGGAATGCTTCAAGGATACATTTGAACTCATGATCCTCATGTGTCTACCTGCAGAGTACAAGTCCAAGAGTAGATAATCTATGCCCAATGTGTGCTTTTTTTCAACACAACAATGTTAATTTTGAAATGCTTAATAGAAAAGAATATAAGAAACATTAAACACTTTGTGTATTCAAAGAGGTATTTTCATATGTCTGGTAGAAATGTAATAAAGTAGGATAACTAGTAATTAATTCTGTATTTTATACCATAGCTGGATGATTTCTTTTTGTATATATAATTTGAAGTTCCATGCATCTTCCTTTCCCCATCAGTTATCCATTTGGCACTTCACCTTCAATTATTGCCCTATAAGGTAACTATCCTGAGATGCCAGATAATGTAATGACACTAAGATTTTTTTCTTTTTATTAAGGTATTTTCTCTTCATTTTACTTACCAACCACAGATTCTCATGTCCTCCATTCTCCCACCTTCCAGCCTTCAACCCAACCTAACCCCATTCGCACTTCCTCCAAGCCAAGGTCTCCCATGAGGAGTCAGCAGAGGCTGGTACATTCACTTGAGGCAGGTCCAAGCCCGTCCTCCCTGCACCAAGGCTGCACAAAGTGTCTCACTACAGGCACTAGGCTCCAAAATGCCAGCTCATTCACTAGGAACATGTCCCAATCCCACTGTCTGAGGGCCTCCTAAACAGTTCAAGCTAATCAACTGGCTCAACTATCCAGAGGACCTAGTCCAGTACCATGGAGGCTCTTCTTCTGTTGGTCGACAGTTCATGTTTTCCACTAGTTTGTCTAGTCTTTTCTGTATTTTTCCCAGCATGGTCTCAATGTCCCTTGCTCATAGAATTTCTCTTCTCTCTCATCAATTGGACATGTGGAGCTTGGCCTGGCACCTGGCTGTGGATCTCTGCATCTGCTTCCATGAGTCGCTGGATGAAGGTTCTATGATGATTGTTAGGGTATTTAACCATCCAATCACTGAGTAGGTCAGCTCAGGCACCCTCTTGACTATTGCCAGTACTCTAAGGTGGGGTCATCCTTGTGGGTTCCTGAGAACTTTCCTAGCACCCTGTTTCTCCATATTCCCATGATGTTTTCATTTATCATAGTATCTCCTTCCTTGCTCTCCCACTCTGTCCCTTTCCAGCTTGACAATCCCGTTCCCCTGTGTTCTCATTCCTCATTCCTTGCCCTCCATTACCCCCCCTCACTACCAGGTTGCTGATGTAGATCTCATCTATTTCTTCTTTGCTGGACTATCTATGTGTCTCTCTTAGAGTACTCCTTTGTAGCTAGCTTCTCTGGAGCTGTGGGTTGTAGTCTGGTTATCCTTTCCTTTACATCATGGAAGGAGACATGAGACCCTTTTTATCAAACTAAGTCTAGGAATCCCTTTTGTTGCTCAAAAATCTTTATTCATGAGGGCAAGCTGTAAGGTAAAAAAGGAGCTTGTTATGTATTTCAAATCTCTGAGAATCTGATTTCTACATTTTGAGCCAAGATTCTTACCTGTTCTCTCAAAAGAATAAATAATTACCCTAAGAAGGGTAGATATGTCTCTTTTCTGATCACTGGACTATAACCTGATATAACGTCAGCTACTCTTGAACCTTGTGGTTTTATGTGGCTTTCACCAAAACCCAATTTTGTTCCTATTTTAAACTTGGATAATTCTAACAGTAGATATGGCATCCTATACTTACTACATACAAAAATCATTCTGTGATGTCTTCATAATCTTTTGAAGATTGACTTCTTCTCTAGAGTATATAGAATGTTTTCTTCTTTGCCAATTCATGAGTTCTCTGAATTCAAACCCTATCTTAGATTATAAGTAGGCCTTATGCTCCCCAGTATTGTACCTGTGATCATAGAGTATCTTAAACAGACAATATCAACATGTATGGAAGAGCACGGAAGGAAGATTTTTAAATTTTGACCTTGAAAGATCTGTATGAGATTTTTAGCATGTTAGTGTGTAATGTCATCCAAGTTAAAAATGAGTCATTGATTTCAAGGTGAATGTTTGCTAGTAAGTCACAAAGGCAAAGGAAACTGGAAAAAAGGAAGCTTTTCTTATTTCAAAGGTTTGAAATAACATTCCATTACAGCATGGAAGTCTCCTGATAATGTTCAAAGAGAGAAAAGACACTGCGTTCTGCTCATTGATAACAGTAGTTCCTCATGTTGTGGTGAACCCTAAACATAATTGTTTCATTGTTTCTTAAATTTAATTTTGCTAGTGTTATGAATTGTAATTCAAATATTTGATGTGCAGTATATCTGATATGCAACCACCAATGGGGTGGTGACGCACACAGGTTGAGGACCACAGCTCTAAATGCAGGCAGAAATCTCCTCAAATCCTGGCAGTGATGCTGGGGCAGTGTGATTCTTAGTTTTTATTATCAGACTGAATCAAACTAGTCACCTGGGAAGAGGGACACTCAATGAGGAATTATATGGATCAGATTTACTTTGAGCAGGTCTCTGTGAGATTTTATTAATTGTTAATTGAGAAAAGACTCCCTAAAATGGACAGAATTATTTCATTGTCTGCAACTTGTACTGTGTACATATGAAGAAGCTAGAGCATAAGCATAAGCAAACAGGTAGCATGGGTACATTTGTTTATCTCTGCTCTTGGATGTGGATGTGATATGATTAGCTGAGTTCCTACCTCGATTTTCCCAAAATGGAACTATTACCTAGAATTGTGGGATATGATCAATTCTTCCCATTCTAAGTTGCTGTACCTGATAACTCAGTGTAATAAAGATGTTAAGAAACCACTCTACAACAGAGGGGTTTTCACAAGTCAGTGAGATGTTTATTTCATGAAATGCACAACAGCACCATATTTGTTTCAGAAGAAGAGATCCTACTTCCTCCTGAACCCAACCTGTGTTTCTCTGTCACAGTTTTACAAAGACACAGACACACCCATAGACTCACAAAACACTTCACCCGGTCAACAAATGTGCCCTGATATTATCTTCCCACATCAAGTACGAAGATAAATTCTTCTAATGTGTTATATACAAGCTTCACTTAAATGAATGTATTTTTCTTTGAAATTCGTGACCATTAAAATTTTCAGATATTGGAAATTGGGTCTGAATTCACTGCCTTGACTACGAATTTCAATCTTATGCTATGTCCTTCCTTGAATGTCAGAAGAAGCTCCATAAACCTGAGAGCAAAGTAGCACATTAAATTCCAGGTATGTGGGGGTGTAAGTAATTACAGGCAATGTAATGAATAAATAACAAAGTTAATTCTGACTCATCAGGGATAAATTCTGCAGTTTCAATATGTAGGACCACTTTTTTTGCATACTGAGATTCAGTAACTATGTCAAGAGTTTCTGAAGAGAGGAAGTAATAAGGCAGGGTGCATAGAGGAGCTAACTCTCTCTTTTGGCACAGGATTTCATAGGGCTAAGATGTAGTAGCTCGCTCTCTAAGTCTCTAATCTTTCAGCTTTTACCCCAATATCTGGCTCTAGGTTTTTTATTAATAAGACCTTTTAAGATCTGTGCTGCAGGGAAGTGGCTTACCTGCTCCTTGAACCCAAAGAACCTTCAGATAAAGAAATCTGTAACAATGTAGTATTCTTTGATGATGCTCCCTTGTCTATTGCTTGGCTGTATATAAGCAATGGGCAGAGTAAACTGGATACAACAGTATTCAGTGACAGTCCTCCCAAATCTATCCTATGTCTTTGTCTTTCTTGTATGTCTCTGTTTTTTCTATCTGTCTCTTCTTAATCCACACTCCCCTACTCAGGTATTGTTTGACAGGTTGGCTGGTCCTGACAAGAGTCTGAGAAATATAAAGGTCTGATGACATAAAGGCTTGCATTATATGGGTCTAAAAGTTCCAAATAAGGTCATAAATTTTAACTTCTGTTCCTTGTTTATATCTGTCTCAACAGGTTTGCACTTTGCTGACAGACACATCCAAGCATCAATTGTTAATGACAACCTGTTCCATATGAGTATGAGCCCTGAACTTCATGAAAGCTAATATAAATTAATCCAACTGATGCAAAGGCTGTTTCTTTGGCTGTTCAATGAACCAGAGGTTTCTAAATTGCCTCCTTACCTTTGACTAACATTCTAGCCTTCCAAGATCCTGACAATAATGTGCCAATGTCAGCAGGAAGTAATTACAGAAGACAATACATTGCCATTGTTCGAACTCCCCCCTTGGAATGTTACATCAAAAGGTAATTTCTTGTCATATGGAACCTGAGATAAAATAATTACTGATGCTTAGTCATGGAGCAGTGGTGGTCACCTTTAATCCTGGCACTCAGGAGGCAGAGCCAGGCAGATTTCTGTGAGTTCAAGGACAGCCTTATCTACAGAGCAATATTCAAGACAGGCACAAAAACTGAAAAGAGAAACCCTGTCTTGAAAAACCAATAATAATAATAATAATAATAATAATAATAATAATAATAATTACTGATGCTCATTCTCATTTCCAAGTTCCTTCTCGATTAGAAAGTCCATCAGCCATCAAAGGCTTTTGGCCCTTCTGCTTCTGTTAATTGCTATTGGCTCTTGCATCACTGATGCCTTAACTCAATGATAATTCCTGTCTGGGTACCACTAAAATGATGATGCAAAAATCCCATTGCCCTTGGACCAAACCCATGACAAGCTTGGAGATCACCACAACCAAATAAGGGGAGGCTCACTTTGCCACTGGTAATGGGAAAATGGTCTCTGTTTAGAACAATGTCTGCATGGCTATTCCCAATTCTGCAACCTCACTTAGATGCCAATGGGATCCAGCTTCCCAATCCCACTAGAAGATACCTGATGAGCTATACTTCTGGCTTAAATCCCCTATGTTAATGTTAAGATTTGATTTTTTTAAAAGATTTATTTATTTATTATGTATACAACATGTATGACTGCAGGCCAGAAGAGGGCACCAGATCTCATTACAGATGGTTGTGAGCCACCATGTGGTTGCTGGGAATTGAACTCAGGCCCTTTCGAAGAGCAGTCAGTGCTCTTGACCCCTGAGCTATCTCTCCAGCCCATAATGTTAAGATTTTAAATCACACAAAAGACTCTTGCATCCTGGTCCAATAAGTCTCCATGATAGTGTCCTACCCTGATGATGAAGTTTTTTTAACAATTAGAAACATCTCCAAGATTTGAGAACATGCACTACTCAAGGGAGGAATCAGAGGACCAATCAGATGCTATGACAGGCTGATCAAACTTCTCTCAGAGATGATACCTCAATTTCAGATCCCTGAGAGTAGGCAGGCAGTTTCTGAGGACAAGCCATGAACAAAGGACAATTAATTATTAGTGCCTTTAACCACAAAGACAAGGGAGACAGAACACACCAGGCCTTGGTCACTGAGCTAGCCCCTATGATCAGTGCATACTAGGCCAGCCATCCTTGACAGAAGATCAATGACAAATCCTAGAACTTCTCCAGGCCTGTACCAAAATGGAAAAACTACAGCCTGATCAACAAATAACTAGCCATGGCAAATTAAAAGTTACTAATATGATTGACACTAGCATAAGTTAATCATATCTAAGATGAGCTGACTTCCTTGGACACTCACCTTCAGCTGTGATTGAAAGAAGCACATACATCTCTCTCACAGTATTTGCCATCATGCCTTTACATGGGATGGCAGGCCCCAGCATCCTGTAAACTTTCTCGAGATAATAAGCATTCTTGCTGTTTGCATACATAGATGGTGGGCTTATATGGGACTTCTCCAGGATGCTAACAGAGCTACATCCCCAGCAGATGTTTGTTTATTGTGATGGCAGGGATGGAACTAGTGCCCTTACCATGCCAAGTGAGGACCTTATCATTGAGTGATATCAGCCTGACCTTCTTGTTTGTAACCTCTGACATGTATGCATGCTGCCTGGTTTGCTTAACACAGCCATGTCCACAGGGTGACAGTGTATTCATGGGGTCTTCCACTGTTAGACATAGTCCAAGATGGCTATAGGCTCAGAATGTTGGAGTCCTGACTGTTGGAAATAGGGAGAACATCGGGTAGGTGTCTTTGATCACACTTATTTTCCAGCCAGCATGGTGGCACATATCTGTCATCCAAGCACTTGAGAGGCAGGAGAATCTCCTGAAACCAGGAGTGTGAGGTCAGCAGAGGTAACACAGTCAGGCACTGCATCCATGTTTAGCTGAAGTGATAAATCATGCATGCAGACATCCCCAGCCATGGGAGGAAAGCCATATGGCAGACCAGAAACCCAGAGAGACCCAGGCTGCTCTGATGGGGCATTTGTGCCTGAAGAGGCAGGGCAAGGATGGCAGCAGAAGGTACTGGTTTGAGTTGAGGGGCAGGACCCTGTTCAGATGCACTGAGGGTTAGGGTTTGAAAGACCCAGCAGCAAACCAGTGTGACTCAGCCTGGAGTGACCATTTAAGGAAAAATGGGCTCTGAGTGCAGGGCACAAAGCTGCCAGTGGCCCCATCATCTATGCAGCTGGTGGCTGTTGGATTCAGGATCAATGCCAAGGTAGGTTCTGCTATAATCAGAAAGTTCAACACAGTATCTGAAGCACAGCAAAGGACCATAGGAGAACAGGCAATGAGAGCAGAGATCTTACAGTGCTTATATGAAGCACAGCTGGGAAGTAGTGTGCAGTTGAAAGGGAGCAGCAAGCAGTGTCTGTGGAGCTGGGGCAGCCCAAGAGTTCCTGGAGCCCAGGGGCCATGCAGGGGTTAAACATAATGGAGCTGTAGAGTCTCCCTGGGCAGGGAGTCCTTTTTTTTCCAAAACAGTCTCCATTCTGATGAAGACTAAAGGGCTGAGTCTAGGAGATGAAGGAAAATAGGAATGAGGGAGGGACTGCAGAGTTGGGGGAAGAATGCAACCATGTGTGAAGCAGGGCCATGGAAGGGCCATGGGTGAGGATGTGCTATAGTTGGGTCTTCCTGGCCTCATGGTGGGACAGTCCAGATGGTAACAGGAAGGGATAGTTTATTCTCTGCTGATTTAAAGAATAAGAAGTCAGGAAAATGAAGATCTCAGCAGTCAGCCAAGTTTTTCTGGGGATACACTAGCTGGTTTTATGTCAGGTTGACAAAAGCTAAAGTCAACACAGAGGAAGCAAGCCAGTATGCAGCACCCCTCTATGGACTCTGGATCAGCTCCTGCTTCCTTGCCTCTTTGAGTTCCTGTCCTGACTTCCTTCAATGATAAACAGTGATATAGATGTATAGGCCAAAAACCTTTTTCACCCGAACTTGCTTTTTTTCGCTCATTGTGTTACATCAATGTGATGTGATGGGGAGATACCATGGAGTCATACGTGAAAGTCAGAGTATAGCTTTTGGGAGTTGTTTCTCTCCTTCCACTTGCATCCTAGGAATTGAACTGAAGATGTTAGGTTTGATGGCAAGTCTTCTACCCAAGGAGCCATCCCAATCAAGCCCTCTACTCAATGAGCCATCCCAGTGGCCCTAGCTTTCACTTTCCATGGTGTTTCTATCTTTTCCTTGATGTTTGCTTCTTCTCCAAGCACCTGCATACAAGAGACATTCTATCAATGTCTTGTAAACACTAAGTATCCTTTAAAAATTACTACATGCAGTAGCTGCCCTATGCATACCTGTGGAGATTGAAGGAGCCAGTCCGCAGGTAACAGAAGGGTTGATGCTTTTCCTGTCATTGAGCATGAAGAGCCAGTGTCCCTAGCTCTCCATTGTGTGGTCCTGGTCATGGTCTGTGTTTTCATGGTGCAGTATTCATGTTCTAGGACAAACACTGTGTTGAGTTCAGATACCTGCCACATGAGAGGAAAAAAAGAACATAATGGAGTCCTTTACTCCTGAAGTCACTGTGAGTGAGTGGGGGTGGAGGGCACATGGACACACAGGACACCGTTTGGACCTTTACCAAGTACCTGTGCCCTCCCAGTTTGGGCATAGTCATGAGTCCTAGCATTAGGCAGTCTCCATGATGTGTGCTGGCATCTCATTTGTGGGCCTTGTGGTTTTTGGGCTTCTATTCTGTTAAGTCTGTCCTCCAGCACCATCCCTTCTGTAACTCAGGAGGCTCCTTAGTGATGGGCACTGACAGTGGGCATTTGAGGGAGGTCACAAGCACATCTGGCATGGGAGATTTTGCTATCCCAACCAGAATGGTGTAAAATGTACAACTTTGGTGGTGTTCATTTCTGGAATTACCTGTATAATATTTTCAGCTCCAATGCTTAGCAAGAATAGGGAACACATATTCAGTTAGGGAGTGTCCTGGAGAGATCAGTCAGCAGCAAGTGTATTCCTGTGGTGACACCTCACCCCTGGAACATAGGCTTTCTTGTTGTCTGGCAAAGTTAGGGCTCACTGCTGAGCACAGGCAAGGTCATCCCCTGCTCAAATCTTGGTTTATGATAATCCAAATGTTATATTTGCCTCTGCCTAGACTGTGCCTTGGGGAGGGTAGTGTTGTGACTGGAATTCCGCCTTGAGGAAAAACATTTTCACATCACTCAGCAGACAGCTTCCACAAGCTGATTATTTTTGCTTCTATTCATGTTGCTGATGCTGCCTTGAAGGCTTGGCTGGCAGGAATTTTGGGTCTGGTGCATCAACAGAACCCTGCAGCTGAGTTTCATCCAGGCCCCAGCTGGTGGACCCTAGATCTAACTGGATTCTTGAGTGTCTATGTTGTCATGATAATGCCTGCAGCTTTCTCCTGTGGCTGAATGGATTTCAGATGGTGTGGCCCAGGGAGGTGTCCTCTGACTGGTTGAGGATTCTTGGAGGATCTGACCTATCTCCATATCCTGAGTAAAGTCATTTCCAGTTGAGCAGCATTTCCGATAATGAGGCACTGAGCACCTGGATCTGAAATTCAGTGTTCTCAAACTCCAGATTTCAGGTTTAGGATTAAGGGTGCTCAGCCTGTAATGTGTTTCTATTTCCCCCAGAAGCTGCCTCATAGGGACCCATGTTTTGCTGCGACCAAACCTACCCAGTGGTTATTCAAACTGTCACACCATTTCCCATTTCCCTCAGGCACACTGGGGCAGTCCACTTGGTCAGGTGCTCTAGTTTCTCCTCTAATTTCAATTGCCACATCAGTTGATTGTGGGCATTGCCCTCTACCCATTGCTTGTCTTGTGTGTGTGTGTGTGTGTGTGTGTGTGTGTGTGTGTGTGTGTGTGACACAGGTGTGACCATGTCAGATTGTATAACCCTATGTTCAAACATGGATACCAGAGAGAAATAACATGTATCTTCATTTTGTGACAGGGTTTCACTGAACTACATGCTCTCAGGATACTTTTATGTCCTTCATCTCTTGCTGGGGTTAGAGGCTTCCATGACATTCCAGGATTGGTTTTTATGTAGGTGCTGAGGATTTAGACTCAGGTCCTCAGGATTTCAGAGTGACTGCTCAAACCCTCCGAGTGTCTCCACAGCCCCACTTATTGGTCATTATATTTTCATATCATTGCTGACCTTTCTGTTCAAATATTTTCTAAGTTGGACATTTTCTCACTACTGTCTGAGGGTTTATTTACAGCCATTTGCCAGCAGCTGCAACCAGCAGTTTTTTCTTGATGAGCACAATTTTCTGATTTGCTTTCAAAAAGACCAATATTCCATTATGCAGTTTTCTTTTTCTTTTCCAGACAGGGTCTCTCAACATAGTCCTTACAGACCTGGAACTCAGAAATCCTCCTGCTTCTTTCTACCTAAAGGCTTGTAATATGTTCTTGAGCTACCATTTCCAAGCCTGTTTGTTGGTCATGTATGTTCACAGACCTCTGGAGATGTAACCCAGGCCATCCATATTCCAGGTGAGAGTGCAGAACCTTCCCATGGTTTGACTTTGTGGAATCATGAGTCAGTGTCAAGGGTGTGCTGATGTTGAAGCTCATCAAGACCCTTAACACCATGTCCTACCTTACTATGTGGCTATTCTGCAGTTTCCTAAAGGGCTTCATGCATGATATTTAGGGGTGTTATCTGGTTACAAAACATGGCATTTTCACTCTGAAATTACTAAGAATATGCTTTGGAAACATTTATTTTTATGTATTTAATTTTTGGTTTGGTTTGGCTTTTTTCAAGACAGAGTAGCTGTATGTATCCCTGACTGTCCTGGAACTTGGACTGTAGACCAGGCCGCAAACTCAGAGATCTGTCTACCTCTGCCTCCTGAGCTGGAATTAAAGGCATGTGCCACCATCACCTGGCTGAAACATTTCAATTAGCATTGATGGTGCAAATACTGAGTTTTGTGGTGACATTGTAACACATGATATTTTTACTTTATTAGGGACAGGGTTCAAGTCAACATGTCCATAGAGCTGTCAGAGGACAACTTACGGAAATTGGTTCTCACTTTCCACCACACTGGCCCTGCAGATCCAGGATTGGGGGCCAAGCACCTTTACCCACACACTGAGCCATCTCACTAGCCCAAATTTTTGTTTGTACCTTTTCATGATAAAGTTGAATATAGGATGCACACATGCTAGGAAAGCTCTCATTCAGCCAACCCTCCATTTTTTTGAGACTGCCTCATGGTGACAGTTTCCTTTCTTTCTTTGCTTCTCCAACAGAAGCAGTCTGTCACATGATCCATTCAACTCCCAGCAGATCTGACAGCTCAGACATCCTGCTCCTCCTCCATGGAAGGCAATGCACTCCCACTCACCATGGCATTGCTTATGGTCTACCTCATGGTTCCCTGTGTCTGAAATAGAGGAGAACCCTTGAAAAAACTCATAATCTACCTCCCACTGGTGCTCCTGATTGCTAGGCTTGCCCAAAGTTTCTCAATAGCTTGTCTCCAACAGGGCCTGAGGACAGTAGCAGCTCCTCTACTAGGTAAGCAGAGATCAAATGACTAAGGCAGCACAGGCTTTCACAGCTCTAGATTCTACCCTAGGGGCAGACAGTACTCTAGTCTAGGACATATGTATTTTAGTAGAAACTATTCCAGTCTCTCAGAGCACTTTCTGTTCCTCTTCCAAGAGGTGTGTATTCCATTACACAGTCACTGGCCAGTGCAGCCTAACATTTCCTTCATAGCTTAGAAATCCTGCAGACAAACTTATGTCACATTAAACAGTAAGTGCTGTTAAAGGAAAAGGAGACCATGAATTAAAAAAGCATTGAAGTGTCTATGGAAAGGCTTAGAAGTAGAAAAGCAACAGTGCAAATGAGGTAATATAATCCCCAAAAATTATTTTTAAAAATTGAAACAGGCTACATGGCCATGTGCTTCAGAGACTAGGGGTTTGTGTTAGAGCACACCGAGTATTAGTCACACATTTTCTCTCAGGTTGTTCATGTTAAACCTATAAAATAATAATTCTTTTAGGCAGGGCTACATGATTTTATCCAGTTCTATTTGGGTCAAACTAGTGTAACTACTGTAGTTTGGTTTTGTGATAAGTTCAGTTCTTTATCCAGATTCTTGATTCCCTGATCTGTGGATGCAAATGGCCAGTCAAAACAATTAATAATCATCTAAAATACATAAATTTGATCACCTTACTACTTATTTCTGAGCTACAGTCAAAGGCAGAGAGCTTTCACGTTCCTTCTTGCCCATCCCTTTCTGTAATGGGAGTACTCTTGCTTTATAGTTGGTCAGTGAACTCAATTCTTACACAGGTCCCTCTTCATTTGTAAGTTTGCAATAAAATCAAGAGAAGTTGGAGGACACTCATTTACCCGTCTATTTTTTCTTCTCAATGACCCGTTAAGGTCCAGTCTTGAAGCAGTTTGCAGAACTTTCTTTCCCGTACTGGGCAGCAGAAAAAGTATTAGGTCTTCAAAGCAATTATCAACTGCATAGTATGAGGCAAGCCTAAGCAACAGGAGACATTGCTCTAAACAGAAATAAATAATCAACTCACTTGAGAAAAATAGAAAGAAATTCTTAATGATCTGAATTCAATGTGGAACAGAAACAAATAAGAGATTAGAGCAGAGATGCATTTAAACAAAACCAAATCTTAACAGTGAAACAAAATTTGTCTTTTTTAAAAAAATAAATAGAATTGAAAAAACACATGGCTCTATTGACTTTCAAAAAGAGAACACCATTCTCTGGTAGAGGGAATGGTATTAATAAGATATCATATCACCATTCTCCTATGTGCAAAGTTAGCTGCTGAGACCTGTGACCTGGCACACACAGCTATAGCTAATGGAAATAACCATGACAAGCAGGATTGAAGATATCTACATAGGATAATTTTTGTTCAAAATTCAATATTCATGGGCTCAAGCTAACCTTCCTAAATTGTCCACCCCAAATCTAGCCTGCCTTCACTCACATGACATGGATCAATACATGCTGGGGAATTACAAAATCACTGATCCTGCCACTATCAGGTACATTTCATAATGGTGACTTCTGCAGCTGTTTGCCTACCTTGTTTCCCCCAACAGTACACAATAAATTATTCTTTCTATGCTAGTCTCCAAGCACACAAAAATCCTTTTCCTGTTACTGAAATGGATAGTTGACTACATAACCCAAATTTTTAATTTAAAATCTCAGTGGTAATTGAGTTCTTCAGTCTAAAATTGTAGGTGGTTCAATCACAAGGACAACACAGTGAAATAGATTGTGCTGAAGGCTGTATGATACAACATAAGAAAGTTTGTCTCAGAATTTTTCTACAGGGCTGGAGGTACTGCTCTTAGAGAATATGCCTCCCCAGGGATAAATTTTTCCACACACCTAAAAGTTTAATGAACAAAAATACCTTAAATAACAACATGCATCAAGTGGTGGTTAATGTCAAAAGAGAAGCCAGTCTGGCACAGATTTTGCATGCCACATGTGCTGTCATGCTTAAGTTTCTCTTAAGTCTTACCTGAGGTAGCACGTTGAACAATTTAAATAGGGCCAGGAGAATGCAAGTTTAGCCACTTAGGGAGATGGAGATTTATAGAGCAAAATTATCTTTTAGATCATGCAGTATGATCTAAATATAAATATATCATGATGTATTTTTAAAAGAGAAATAGATCATAATGTATACCCTAAAAAATGCGTTTAAAGAATGTATCAATGCAACAGTTCTCACACAAAGGACATAGAACACAAATACAAACACAGGCATGGGAAAGTCAACTATTCATACTGTGAATGGTGGTCTCAAATGAACAACTATTCTGAGCTATTCCAACCTGAGAATAAGGTTTCTTTTGCCTACAAGTAAGCTGGCACAGAAGACCACAAATTTTTCTGTGAAGGACCAGAACAAGTTCATTTTAACTAAGCCCTGACCAACTCAAGGCTGTGACATTACTGTACAGAATATCATTTTTCTTTTGGTTTTTCTGTAGCTCCAGTGGCCCTCCTGGAACTCACTCTGTAGACTAGGTTGCCTTGAACTCAGATATTCATCTGCCTTTGCCTCTTGGGTGCTGGGATTAAGGGCAAGCACTACCGGAACCTGGCTTTTAAGAATTGCATTTTTTATGTTTTTTAGTTTTTCAAAACAAATTTTTCTTTGTAGCCCTGGCTGTCCTAGAACTCACTCTGTAGACCATGCTGGCCTTGATCTCATAGTGCTCTGCCTTCCTCTGTCTTCCAATTTCTGGGATTAAATGTGTGCATCACCAGCTTCCAACAAGAATTTCATTTTTTAAACTTTATTTTATGTATATGGGTATTTACCTGCTTGTGTCTGTGTGCAGTACCTGCAGAGACCAGAAGATGAAATCAGAGCCCTTGCAACCGGAGTTATAAGCAACCATGGTTTCCAGCATATGGAGGTAGCTCACTCCCACAGCTGAGTGACTATTGAGTACAGTCCATGCCAGCTTGTCCTCAGGTACACCTCAAGCATTGCTCTGGCATTTGAACCTTGGGCTTTCACACCCAAAGGTCCATCCTTAAAAATTCTTCAAAATGCCACAGCTCTTGGTAGATGCCTGATTGCCTTAGCCTTAGACAGACTTCAGTTCAAGTCTCAGGATCTCCTCATAACCTGGAGTCGTCTAGAGTCACCACCATTCAGAGCTCCAAACTGAATGTTTTGCAGGTATCAGGGAAGCAGAAGGTAATCACATTCAGACAAGTCAGACTTTATGCCTGCAAATTGCTTTTCTCTCCTTACAGGAGGTATAAACTCAAGAAGGGGAACACCTGACATGTGAGTTTCTGTGTTCCAATTGCTGCCTATTTACCACATTGGAGATAATCTCACTCTTGTGGCTTGGATTAAATGGTCAACCATCTTTTAAAGACTTTTAGTGTCAGTTCCTCTCCTCTTTGTATTCTTTGTATTTTCCCCTCATTTTGTGGAGATTTGTGTTTAGAAAACTCTTGGATCAATTCTCCCACTGCCCCTGCAGTTCATGTGGTGGCAGCTAAGGCAGTGCAGCACAATGACAGGTTCAGCATCACAAATTCCTCCTACCCAGTGATACCACAATCATTGCCCAAGAGAAGGAGTGGTAAAGTCAGAGCCCAAGTCATGCTCGGTGAGACTGTTGTCCAAACCTACCTCTGCCAAGGTGGATTCAACACTGGAAAAGGCCATGGGAAAGGATAAAGGATCACACAGAAGAGTGCAAACAAAAGGGAAGAGGAAAATAAAGGCAACAGGCTAAACTGGCTGACCAACAATTACAGATCTGCCAGCGGAAAGTCTCTGAAGTGGAAGAGAAAGAAGCCAAGTCTGACTAACCATCCATCATGACTGTCGGTATCTCAGCCTCGATACTTGTACAATCCAGAGGAATGTTTTAACCAACTGTTTGAAAATGTGAGGGTTTTAGTAGCTCTATAAACATTTTTAAATGGTGGGTAAAAATCCTATTTCATTTTATATTTTAAGTGTAAATGATTTTTTAAGAGGTTAAATCACTTGAGATTTTTTGTTTTTTTAAAACAACCAGAAAATAGCAGGATACTGAATGAGGAGAGGGTGTAAATGTCTCAGGAGTCACCATAACATTCAGTACAGGGGGCTAGTTTTATATCCTACAACACAAAGCATTCTAAACCGTAATTTGTAGTCTCTTGGTCATCCATTTTTATCCAGAATATTCTTAGTTATATCTGGTCTCATATTTCTAGTAGAAATATTTCCTAAAAAACAACTCCTTGGGCCTTGCCTTGTCAGAACTGTCTCTGGTTAAGCAGTCCATTTTCCTAACATTTGTGATAATGTGCTGTAAAACATGAAAATTTTGAAGATGAACTGTATGTGCCATAAAACTGTGAGTCAATGGAATTGATAATTGCAAGCATTTGATTGTTATGTGAGGTCTTAGGGAAAACTTGCCAAGTTTAGGATGGATCATCACTGGAATAAGTTCAAAGAGAAACAACATGGCTCTTTTGGATACATGAACACAACGTATGACTCTTGGAGTTTGGGGAGATGTTTCAAAAATCGAAATGACTGTGTACTCTGCTCCTCAACCAATAATTTCTCATTTGGGGAAGAGTAACAACAAATTTTTAGAGCACCAAGTGTGAAGTAGTTTTGGGTTCTATCAATCTTATATTTCTTCTGGGTAACCTGGACTGAGGTAAGGATGAACTTAATTCAGCCATCCACACCTTACTACTATTAATGACATGGTCATAGGCTTGAATGTAAGACTCAGCACTGAGAACACTATTTTTTTATATAGAAGACCTGACTCTCATTCCCTGCACTCACAAGACAGCTCACAACTGACAGTGCCTCCAGTTCACAGAGGATCAGACATCATACTCTGGTCACCATTGTTACCTAGCATGAACATGGCATAATATTTTGCAAAACTTATGCTCTTAAATTAAATTCCATTCTTTTCTAAGATAACAGACACATGAATAAAGCCTTTTTTACAATATGGAATCACATACATATCTGTCTTTTTACCATTTGTATATCTGGTTTCCTAACACACAAGGTGAATGCACTCAAGGACATGGAAATACAGGTACATGTGACAAATCTCATGTAGGTGCTGGGAATCAAACTTGGGTAACCAAGAGGACCAGTACTACTGAGCCAACTCCTCAGGTCACAAATATATCATTATAATTTTGATGATGAAGATGTCCTACTACTCTTCCTGTCTCCTGTGAGTTTAAGGTGAAGAAAGCCCCCTCTAGATGGTTGTCAAAGGATTCAATGAAGTTCTATACCTCTGTGAATGGACTCTCTATATATTTTTTTAAATTTTCATTGTTAACACATCTCTTGTGATGTGAGTGAAGATAACAAAAGCTTTTGTTAAACCAGTCACAGTTCAGCCAGATTATATTATGAAAAATTCCATAATTTGAGGTATGCTTTTTCTTTGGGAATTTTTTTGAGACAGGATGTGTCCAAACAGGCTGCCCTAGAATTCACTATGGGGACCAAAGTGGCCTCAAACTCTCAGAGATTGGCCCAGCATATTCTGCCAAGGGCTGGAATTACATTTGTGCACCCCTAAGTTCAGAAATATTGGTTTCTAAGTGACCTACAATGGAATAAGAAAATGAAAGGATAATACAATATTTAAAAAGAAACCATGTTTTAAAGAACAGAATTATTTCTTGAAATTCTATAATTTAACTGGGCAAATCATTTTATATATTCTCAATAATTGGGTTATTTTCTTTGCTGGTATTTTCATCCACTTAAAAAGACTGAACTGCATTTGTGTGTCTACACCAGTGCCAGGAAGTGTATATAGCACTGAGAGGACAACTTACATTTGTCTTTTATCTACTTCCTCTATGTGAGATCTAGTGATGAACCTTATGGAGTCATTTAGTTGCAAATGACCTCAATGGTACTTATACAGGTCTAAAAATAATTTATATATTTGCTGATGTAGGAGTGTGCATATGTCAATTCCCAAGTGTAGAAATAAAAAAAATTGTAAAAATAGTATGGATCACCCAGAGATAGGACTCAGGTCCTCAAGCTTAGCAGTAACAACTTTAGAGAATGAGGCAATCCTCTGGCATTCAATTGTGGTTCTGAGACAATGTTATAAACAAATGCTTAGCCTTCATAATCAATTTTGAAAAATATATGATTTTATAAATATTTTAATATGCAAAGAAAATTTATTATTTAATTTGTCCTTTGTTCTAATATCCTACTATGAAATTATCTTTACAATCTGAAAATAAGACAATAATTTATTGTTGTAGTATTTCTACAAATCTTATTTGAGCACCTGTGAGATGGCTCATTGGTAGTCTTTGTGTGCAAAGCTGGTAACCAGACGATGACCACCCTATTAAGAGAACCACAAAGCTATCTTCTGGTCTTCACATATCTGCCATTAGCCTACTATCCATAATCATATCACATGCCTCATAAATTTTTCTTACAAGAGAAATCTTAGTGATATTACATTACCTGGCATCTTTGGATAATTCTCTTGGAAGGAAGTACTTGAAGATGAAATCCAAATATTTAACTCATGTGGATGGGACAAGAATGGAACGTCAAATTATATATATATATATATAAAACATAGCAAGTCATTGTATGAGGTTCATGGTGGATTGCTGATTATCCTACTTTATTACAACTTTATTAGATAAATGAAAATACTGCTTTGAATACACACATTAGGTATTTCACGTTTCTTATATTCTCTTCCATTAAGTATTATAACGTTAACATCATTCAATTTGGTTGAAAAAAGTACACATAATGGGAGTAAATCATCTACCTTTGGACTTGTGCTCAGGTGGTGGCTACATGAGGATCATGAGTTCAAATGTATCACTGAATCATTGCTAACATCCAAGCCAAAAAGAATTATAAGCACATATCTAAAGGGAATTAGTGAAAATATGAAAAACAAAGCCAGCATAAAAAATCCACCACCATTTTACAGACAACCTTACTTGAAAAGTATAATCACACACTGCCTGACATTTAAGTAAACAGTGGACCACTTAGTTGATGGATATACCATTCTATACATTACAGCAGAAAAATACCTATCACTAAGAAAAGTACAATAGAAAATGAACAAAAGGCATAGGAGAAATATAAAGGCAACAAAATAAACATCACTAAATGTATTTGTCACACATATTGCACACTTAATATCTACCTCAAAAGTTTCAAGATAGAAATCACAATGCAGTGATCGCCATCATTAGTCCTAAGTGAACATGGTAAGTAATTTACTTCCTTCAAGTGTGTGAAGAAAAATAAATGAAACATGATTTCTTTTTCTTGAACCTGAAGAAAACTGTGATGTCTAAAGTCTTTACCAAATTGTTTACATGAATAGGGTTTTTCTCTTGTATGAGTTTGTCCTCATTACCACACTTCAAAATGATATAAATAGACTTTAAAAAAATTACAGCACTAGAGATATGACTGGGCGTTAAAGAAATGTTCATTCCCAGGACTAAGGTCTGATTTTTGACAGCTTCCTGTCATTCATCTCGAAGTTCCAATGGTGTAACATTTTCAGCAACCAGATTGCATGATCACATAGCCACATAAACACAGAGACATCACATAATTACAGGTACAACAACTGTTTAAAGAAACAATTTTACATGACGGTTTTTCTTCTTTTAAGCATTAATTACTGTTACAGATGTTGAGATATCTAACTGCTTCCAAAATTTTTCTTCATCATGAATTGGTTCATGTAACAGAAAACTAGCATGTAGGCTTGAAGCCAGGGTAATCAATCCTTCTAAGTTGGTGGTATCCTTTTGGAATTTTTAGGAAATGCTGCCCTTCTGGAGTAAATATGTGACTGAAGGGAAGGCTTTAAGAAATTACATCCAAACACCATTTCCCAGTCCCATTCTCTGCTTCAGGCTGCAATCTAAAGATATGAGTTCATAGCCTCCTGCTTTAGCTGCTATGTCTCACACTTATTGTCATGCCACTTTCATGCTGATATTATATCCCTCTGGAACCAAGGGCCAAATTATACTCATTTATAAGTTGATCTGGTTATTATATCTCAACAGAAAAGGAAATAATACAAATACATATAATTTTATACCTGAATTAGATATTTCATGCAATTTAAGAGAAGTACAAAATCTAATACTGTTACATTACCATTTAAATCAGTAGTGCAAGTTCCAGAATTACACAAAGAAACCTTGTCACGACAAATCAAAAAAATAAATAAATAAATAAACAATTGTGCATGTTTTTACAGTTCTGTAGGGAAAGATACCCTAACTGTCAGAAATCAGCTTTTACCTAGAGCTATGAAAGGAAGATATCCTGGATGCCTATTACTGTGAGGGAAAAGGTAACCTGAATATTGAGAAGTCAGGCTACACCTGATGCTGTGCTTCACTGGGAAACAGTCTCCCTGCAAAAGGTATTAATCCTGCTCCTCTCCAAAAGTGAACCCTTACAGTTGGACTCTGCTCAACACTGCTAAGAGAGTTTCCCAAGAGAGATGTCTTCCACTCATCCTGAGGATGTTTCTCAGCATAGCTGTCAATTCATTTTCTGTTCTGCTCTATTAGAGTTTGTAGATGTCCATTTCTTCTCATCTAGAGCTCTAATTCTTAATTCTATGCTTCACTCAAGAAAGGGGTGAAATGCTGCAGAAATGTAGCAGTCTCTGGTGAAAAGTTGTTATTTCTGCTCTGACCTTTTCAGGACGTTTGCCAGCAAAAGAGTCTGCTGCTTCTATAATCCAATCCTATAGTCAGATTCTCATCTACTCCAGTGAAAAGTCTTTACCTAAAATGCATTCAAGATATATATTTGGTAGGAAGGAATCTAGGAGTGTTACAGAATCTACCAGGGAGGAAAAAGGCAGCTGCCAAAGGAACAGGCCCAGGGCTTGAAAAAGCTGAAATATTGACTGGATTTCATGCTCAAGAATTGGTTGATTTCAGGCTCAGGGAGTCTTTGGATTTCTGCTTAGTTGGTCAAAGTTAGAGTGTGTTTCTTTGGCTCCGGTTTCAGGTCCAAAGTGTGTTTGTTTTACTGCCTGCTTTTAAAATTTTGATTCTGGTTTCAGGATCAGGGTGTTTCTATAACTGGTTCTGGATTCAGGAAGAAAGTGTGTTTCTTTGACTCTGGTTTCAGTGTCAGGATGTTTTTCACTCTGATTTCAGGGCCAAAGGGTTGTCTTTGACTGGCCCTATGTTCAGGGTCAGTGTTTGTTTATGTGGCACCCTCATTTACCCTATACAAAATGTTCATAAATGCATAAATGTTTTTTTCCATGAATGTGTTGCTGTAAACAATATAAAAGGAGACACCATAATGCTTCACCAATTTTGACACTGTCAAATACTTTTCTATTGAAGACGTACTCTTCTGTAACTGATTATGTGTGTGTTGCCTAAAGATCTTACCAAACACTTTATAATCAGATGGCCACTGTAACTTTTTCATATAATTGCATATTGAAGTTTCATTTTGAAGACAATTGAGTTGTGCAGAGGCTCTACCACACTAATTACATTAATAGGGTTTGTCTCCAGTATGTGTTCTTTTATGCCTTTGAAGAGTACTATTATGTGCAAAGGCTTTACCACACTGATTACATTCATAGGGTTTCTCTCCAGTATGTGTTCTTTTATGCATTTGAAGATTACTATGACATGCAAAGGCTTTACCACAGTGATTACATTCATAGGGTTTCTCTCCAGTATGTATTCTTTTATGCCTGTGAAGAGTACTATGACATGCAAAGGCTTTACCACACTGACTACATTTATAGGGTTTCTCTCCAGTATGTCTTCTTTTATGCCTTTGAAGATTACTGTGACGTAGAAAGGCTTTACCACAGTGATTACATTCATAGGGTTTCTCTCCAGTATGTGTTCTTTTATGCCTTTGAAGAGTACCAAGATATGCAAAGGCTTTACAACACTGATTACATTCATAGGGTTTCTGTCCAGTATGTGTTCTTGCATGTATTTGAAGATGACTGTGACTTACAAAGGCTTTACTACACTGATTACATTCATAGG
Source organism: Peromyscus eremicus (assembly GCF_949786415.1). Taxonomy (NCBI): domain Eukaryota; kingdom Metazoa; phylum Chordata; class Mammalia; order Rodentia; family Cricetidae; genus Peromyscus; species Peromyscus eremicus. The sequence goes on from NW_026734289.1 coordinate 1,556,209, forward strand.
GTTTCTCTCCAGTATGTGTTCTTTTATGCATTTGAAGATTACTATGACATGCAAAGGCTTTATCACACTGATTACATTCATAGGGTTTCTCTCCAGTATGTATCCTTTTATGTCTATTAAGATTGTTATGACTTGCAAAGGCTTTACCACACTGATTACATTCATAGGGTTTCTCTCCAGTATGTGTTCTTTTATGCATTCGAAGACTGTTTTGACATGAAAAGGCTTTACCACATTCTTTACATTCATAGGGTTTCTCTCCAGAGTGGGTTCTTGTATGCCTTTGAAGATAACTGAATTGTGCACAAACTTTACCACACAAATTACATTGATAGGATTTCTTTCCAGTATGTGTTCTTTTATGCATTTGAAGACTACTGTGCCATGTAAAGGCTCTAACACAGTGGTTACATTCATAGAGTTTCTCTCCAGAACGGGTTCTTGTAGGCCTTTGAAGACTACTCAATTGTATAAAGGCTTTACCACACAGATTACATTCATAGGGTTTCTCTCCAGTATGTGTTCTTTTATGCATTTGAAGACTACATTGACATGAAAATGCTTTACCACACTGATTAACTTTGCAGGGTTTCTCTCTGGTATGCTTTTTTTTAGGTTCTTGAAGATGGGTTTGAAATTCAAAGGCTTTACCACATTGATTATATTCATAGGGTTTCTCTCCAGTATGCGCTTTTTCATACATTTGAAGAGTACTGGGAAATGGAAAATCTTTAACACATTGAGTGAATATAATATGTTTCCTTCCAGTTTGATTTTGTTCATGACTGCAAATTAATGGGACATATAAAAGCATTATTACATTTAATACACTGTTTAATCTTTATATGTGTATGAATTAATTTTACAATTTGGCTCAATTGTAAAGAAGAACCAGATCTTAAGGTTTTATCATTGTTTACCCTCATGTTATTCCACTTTATTAAGAGTTGGTGTGCATCTTTGAAGACAATTGTGATGGTAAGATCCTTTATTACATGGTTCACATATACAGAATATTTTTATATATGAGATTATTCATATATTTGAAGAGAACTGGAAAATGTCAGAGCTTTAATGTCTGCATTGCATTAATAAATTTTCCTATACAGTAAGTCATCGTGCATTTACTAAATGAACTAGGACAAAAAGAAAATTTTTCAAGTCCTAGTACTGATAGAAATTTTCTGCACAGTGATTTTGTTGATGCATCAAAAATATACCTGGAAAACTAATTATTTGTATACTTGAATCAAATTCAACAAGCATATTAAATATGAGGACTGCTATATATCTTCTAATGCTTCTAAGAAATGAGTATGTTATGTCTTTCCATATCCCTATTCTCATATGACTTGTATCCAGAGAGACATATGACATATCTAGTAAAGGAAGCTTAACCAATAAAAGTTTACCATTTAATTCACAGTTTGACTTTCTGTACTCATGGACTTGTGGTATATAGATTAAGGTTTCCTCACAATAACTGCCAATTGACTCTTGACTCTAACTGCCTCATCTGTTAGCAGCACAGTCACAACAAGTATACAAAGTACACTGCCATTACTATTCACTATTTGCTTATTAGAAAGATTAAAAATGTAATTATCACCTCTTCACTATGTATATTTTTGTAATATGAGTAGGATAAAATGAATTAATTGGCAGTTCTATAACATATTTCCCATGGTGCTATGATTCAAATGGTAATATCTGCTAAGTCACTGTTACCTTGTCTTTTGTAAAAAGAATGCTTTGCAAATTTAACAATCATTAATGTACTTTAATCTGTGTTATTTACACTGTTGCTTTTGGTTAAAACTTCCAGGACACATTTTAATTTCCTCAGAGGCACATTTGTATCAACTAGCACAAGAAAATTACCTTTCATCTCCTCTAGAACTTTGAGGATGCTCTTCAGTATTATGGTTTTCCCAATTGTATCCTAAAACATAGTACCAGAAAATATGTTATTTTCCTTAAAACTGTCCAAAATTTATGTTACTATCTTCAGTGAATCTTAGAATATGACTAATTTATTCATCTAATTTTATTTCTCAATCAAATGACAGAGCAGCATTCAAAACTTGAGGATAGTTGTCCTCTTATTTTAAAATGTGAAGGAAAATACACTATCTTACCTATAATAGTGAGGTTCCTGTAGGTCTCAATCATCACCTCTCTGTAGAGATTCTTCTGGGAAGGATCCAGTAAAGTCCACTCTTCCCAAGTGAAGTCAACATGCACATCATCATAGGTCACTGCATTCTAAAGTATCCCATGCATGTGTACAAGAGAAAATATAATACTGACAGCATTGTAAATATATACTTCTTTGAGAGTAGAGTCAAATAAATCTGATGCTCCTCACATTTATTTCATGACATACAATTTTTAATGTAATCAACAAGTCACTTGAGAAAGAAACTGAATAGGAGGATCACTTCTGTCATTTCTGTACACTTTGAATAGAATAACACCTTGCAAGAGATATACTTATTGACAAACATAGAGAGACAAATAAACAGATCAACAGTACAGAGTACACGTGAAATTGTATGAACAATTCCTAATTATAGAGAAGAAAAGTAAGATGGATAAACTGGGTGTTTTGGGTCATGTCTTAACTGTAGGACTCAGAAGAGAAAGGCAGGTATGTATATCTGCCTCTGAGTTGAATCCCAGCCTAGTGTATGCAATCAAGTCTAGGAAAGCCAATAGTACATGTTAAGACTCTGTCTATCAAGCAAAAGTCAGTAGAAAAAGAAAGAAAGAACTAAGAAGTTTTTACTGAAGTTCCTACAAAGTGTTATGCATTTACTTTAGTTCTGTAGTCGTCAAGAATCCTGAAGTGCCCCAATTCAAACAAAACATAAATATGAATTTACTAAAAGGTACTGCATGTTTAAATAGTTATAAAAGGAAAGATAAAAGCATCAGCCATATAAATGTTGACCACAAATAATCAACACATGACAAGAGAGATGGAAAGCTAGTAAAAAGCTCTTTCTGGTCTTGGATAGAGGTGGGCTCAATTGCCAGTACTTATATGAGGGAACAAAACTATCCATTATTCCAAGTTCAGGGTTACTGAGACTATCTTTTGATCACTATGAGGATCGGTACCCACATGATGCAAATCCATGCATTCAGATAAAATACTCATCCATTTCAAAATTCAAAACAAATGTAATAGGCAGGAGGAAGTTCATGCACCTGCAATGCAATGATTCACATGGCTCAATCAATATTAATATCATGAATACATGCCAAATAGAGAAATGGAATGACAACCTGTGCCAAATTTTTTTTCTTTTTTTTTTTTTTTTTTTTTTTTTTTTTTTTTTTTGGTTTTTCGAGACAGGGTTTCTCTGTGTAGCTTTGCGCCTTTCCTGGGACTCACTTGGTAGCCCAGGCTGGCCTCGAACTCACAGAGATCCGCCTGGCTCTGCCTCCCGAGTGCTGGGATTAAAGGCGTGCGCCACCACCGCCCACCTCTGTACTCTCTAAGAACAGACTTAAGCATCCCGACTACCTGTTTGAGAAGGCCTGGAGGATGTGCCAATTAAGCTTTACTTCCTCCTTTCCCAAATCTTACCTCTGGTTCCAGATCTCCCTTTATCACCAGAGGCATCTAGCTGTACACAGGCTGCCTAGCGACTAAGCACACTTTCCCCTACCCTGAAGAAAAAATGGCAGATAGCTTGGACAGTTAGGAGCCAAAGGAAAAAAGAAGAGAGTTTTATTTTCTCCCATTGACCTAGCAACTTATAGATTCTTAGTATTTTCTACCAATCACATTTAAGATTATAGTTGAGCACATAAGATCCCTCTTCTTAGATATTACCTGAATTCAGCCTTTATTTAATTCATTTCCCCATTGGTCACTTCCCTTTGGGGTTGCAAATGATAATTAACATTTATTGCCTCTCAATGTGATTCTTATCACCCCTCCATTTGACCCTGGAAGACTGGCTTTATAGACCAGGACTTCCAGGGCAAAGAGGAGAGAGAAGAGAAAAGAGAATGGAAGAACTAGATGGGTAAGAACTTGAGAGGAACAAACTGAGATGGGGAAGAAGTAAATTGAAGGGCTAGAAGAGAGTACTAGAGGAACGAGATGGAAGATGAGGAAGAGCCAGATGGTGAAGAAGAAGATGGGGAAGAACAAGATGAGGAGAGAGAAGGAGATGGGAGAGGAGATGATATGGGAAGGAACAAGATGGATGAGAACCTAGAAGGGGCAGAACTAGATGAAGGAATTAAGATAGAACCTAGAGGGGACCGCAGACAAGTGTAGAGAGATATCAGGCTAGAAATGAGCTAAATTTGAGAGCAGAATATAAGCTTATAACTGACACAGAATAATAAAGTATATGGACTAAAGAGTTTCATGTACATAGATTCATTTCTTCTCATCAAAGATTATTTATCAGCTAGTTGTAGATTCTTCCCCGACCCTAGGAGGGGACTATTGAGGGGCTGGGCCCCTTTAGTCCCTGTTAAGAGGTCTTTCATTTAATAAACTATGTTCTAAACCAGGTATCTATAAGCTCATGATCATCTATGAATCTGGTTCCAGATCTCCCTTTAACTATCACCAGAGGCATCTAGCTATACATAGGTTGCCTAGCAACTGAGCACACTTTCCCCCACCCTGCAGAAAAATGGCAGATAGCTTGGACAGATAGGAACCACAGCACTGAATAGCAATTGCTTCTACTCTATCTTATGGGATTTAGAGATAGAGCCTCTAATGGTGGTGAAGACATGACAATACAAAGAAGCTGGTTGATTAGTTTCAATCACAACTCAGTACACACAAAAAACAGGTAGTCAGTTGAGGCTATAGAGATGCATATCACATACTTAGTGAGGAGTTTGCTCCCAAAAGGTTCCTCATACTGAAGAAGCAATCAAAAGAAAGTCACCAAGGAGAGACACATGTTCCCATATATCATTGAGTCTGAGAGGTTTTTCATTCAATCAACTCTGTTCTAAACTAGGTACCCATAGGCTCATGATCATCTATGAAGAAAATGTACTTAGTCACTTCAATGATCCTCATAGTCTGCGACAGCCCCTACACTGTTTCACATGTTCTAGTCTCTTCTAACACTCAAGACGGTCTCTTGATGGTGACATTTGTAAAATCCGAAAATGAATTATAACTTTCCAACATACAGTGGCAAAGAATACTATTCAAATTCTAAAATAGGGAAATGGAGACATAGCAAGGGAAGATTAGGCAAAGGCAAGAGTGAAGTAGAGCAGGACAGACATCAATTCTCTTTCTCTGTCTCAGATGCATGAGGATTCAATATCAGCAGGCTCAGATGGCCCTATCCATGCAATTTCTCATACATTTCTTTATTTACTTCATCTCAGCCAGGGCTCTATGGGAGATGTCTCATACTTTAGATATCCCAACATCATGTGGTCACAAAATGCAATCCAGGCTGTTGTGGAATATTATTGTAAGATGTGTTATATTTGTCTGTGCTGTGGAACAATTGTTTTAAAGATGCAAAGATATGTTGTATTCTTTTATGTTGCATATGTTTAACTCTGTGAGGCTGTGATACTTTATTTGCCTAAAATACCAATTGGTCTAATAAAGAGTTGAACAGCCAATAGCTTGGCAGAAAAAGTTAGACAGGGCTGGGAGGCAGAGAGAACAAATGGGAGGAGAAAACTGAAAAAAAAAAAGAAAGAAGCAAGAAAAGGAGAGTACTCCAGGGGCCAGCCACCCAGCTACACAGCAAACCATGGAATCAAAAGTAAAGAGAGGTACACAGAATAGAGAAAGATAAAAGCCCAGAGACATAAGGAAGATGAGATAAATTAAGTTAGGAAAAGATGGCTAGATACAATCCAAACTAAGTCCAGGCACTTATAAGAAAGAGTAAGCCTCCTAGTGTGTGATTTAGTTGAGAGCTGGGTGGCAGGCCCTCAAAAGAGTAAAGAGTTAATAAACAAAAACCAGCAACACCAGGCTTCATCCTCACAGCTTCATGCAATGGACTCTCACAGTCTCCTCATTGGGTTTCTGACTATCAAACATGTAAGTCTACAACAATGCTGAACTGAACTGCCAGACTAAGAATCCATGACCTTAAATATTGATTCTTTCTTGTTTCCAGGACCAGTAGATAATGGTTGATCCTGCAAAGTTTGACTTTTTAATTCAGATAGACACTGACAAGCTTGGACCACAGGTGTAGCAGGTTTTGTATGAAGTTGCTTTCTAAGAGTAGGAATTACCTTGTTTAATACTTCCATGAGTAAAAGCCAAATAAAATTTTGTAGTCAAAATATCATACAAATGACCTCTAGCTTAATTTTTTTTTTTTTTTTGGTTTTTCAAGGCAGGGTTTCTCTGTGTAGCTTTATGCCTTTCCTGCAGCTCACTTGGTAGCACAGGCTGGTCTAAAACTCACAGAGATCCACCTGACTCTGCCTCCCGAGTGCTGAGATTAAAGGTGTGCACCTCCACAGCCTGGCTTAATAATTTATGGGTTTTATTTTTTGGTTTTTTGAGACAGTGTTTCTCTGTGTAGCACTGGAGACTATCTTGGAACTCACTCTGTAGCTTAGGCTGGCCTCAAACTCACAAAGATCCACTTGCCTCTGCATCCCAAGTGCTGTGCTTAAAGGTATATGCCACTACTGCCTGACTGCTTAATTTTTGATGAGTCTATTTCCTACTGAAATCCTATACTCTCAGTCTTCACTTTCTGCTATTCCTTTTAACATTCCTAACTTCCTGGTCATACAAGACAGGTCAGTAAAGCTCTCTGTGAAACTTTCTATGATTTTTGCCACCTAAAGTCCTGACATCTTCAACATTCTTTCAAAAGACAACATTCTTAGGTTCTACCTACCAACAAAATTACCTTTGGTGCTCCATTTTTTGTTCTAACTTGCTTTTATCCTACTGTGATTAAATTTTGCATTCGACACATTCTATCAACCTTGTGACATTTAGGTTTAGGCTCCAGATTGCACATTGAACAACTTAAATAGGGACAGAAGAATCCAAGTCTGCCCCCTTGGACAGATGGAAAACTTACACAGTAAAGACATTTCCAAAATTATTACTTAAGTACCCCAGTGATGTGAGACAGCAGGACTTTCTGAGGTGACATGTCCCTGAGGTGAAGATCACAAGGAATGAGGAAGAGAGGAAAAGTGTAAGGTAGAAAAGATAAAAGCTGGGATGGGGAGATCTTGCACAAGGTATGTCTCATGTCAACTATGCATCTTAAGAAGAAAACAGCATTATAATACTTATAGAGGCAAAATGGAAGGAAATGGGAAACTTTTACGAAGTCAGCAGAAAGTATCATACAATAGGACAGACTCAGAGAGAAGGCTAATCAAACCATGCTGCACATGGAAAAATAGGGTATCTCTAGCATATTACTGACTAAGCCCACAGTGATCTGTGGATGGATAACCATAGCCATATTTGGTGAAAGAGTTGGATTCTTGGAACCTGAAGCAACCCCACCACAAAGGCCCTGATTCACGACCATTGCCAGCTCTTCAAAGCATATTCCTGGTTTTAGGGAAGGAGCTCTGTTTTATTGTCAATATGTTATGCCTTTAGGGAAAGCTCCCAAGGTCTAGGCCCCAGGATGTTACTAGCTCTCCCAAGAAATTTCCTAATCCCTGCCTGAGGGCCTAAAGGAAAGCATTACTTGATCAGTACAGAACTTGATATAAGAGTGTTCTACTTTTCTTTTCTTTTCTTTTCTTTTTTTCATTGAGACAGGTTTTCACTCTGTAGCTTTGGATCCTTTCCTGGACATAACTCTTCAGACCAGGCTGGCCCCAAACTCACAGAGATGAACTTGACTCTGCCTCTTGAGTGAGTGCTGGGCAAAGTCATGCACCACCACTGAACTGCTAGTGTTTTACTTTTCAAATAGTTGTCACCTGGTGTCATATTGCCCATATGGCAGACCTAGGTTTTCCTTAAGAAGAAAAGTGGAATTTTTTGGCAAGTGAGGACTTAAGGTTGGTTGTGACCCTGTAATTCCTCAATGAGCAGCTTGTTAGAGTCCCATTCTTTAATACAGTGTTAGGACTGGTGGCTTGTTGTAAATCAGGGGTGGCTCCTTTGTAATTGTTTGGTTGCAGCCAAAATTCTGGACAATCCTGGTGAACATATGTGTATCCTATTGTCCTAATCTCTAATAGGCCTGGCTACAATACACTTAACTTTGAATGGTTTTCTTTTCTTTAACACAGGGTTTCTCCATGTAGTTTTGATGCCTGTCCTGGATCTTGCTATGCAGACCAGGCTGGTCTAAAACTCACAGAGATCGGGCTGGCTCTGCCTCCCGAGTCCTGGCATTTAAGGTGTGCATAACCACTGCCTGGCAGGGTTTTCTTTTCCAGGCAGTACTCCCTCAGTTAAATTCTATTTGGTGAGACTTACTATCTCCTAAGAATTAATAAATCCTTTATATCACCATTTCAACTCGTCTCTCTCTCACCTTAGTTGTAGAGTGCAACGCAACACATGAGATGCCTTTTACAACCTCCACAAAATTAACTATAGATGGATTTTACACATGAAAGTTAAATACAAAGTGCTGAACCTCTAGAAGGTACTGGACAAAGTAGGCCTGCTTTCAATGAGTGCACCAAAAGCATGTTGAAGTTGACTACAAAGATGTTTCTATACACACCTCCCCTCTCCCAATTCTGTGAACAGATTCGATCCACAGAGCAAAGTTATCCAGAGGCCTGCCCTGGGAATAGGAAGTTTTAAGGACAATATGGGACCTCACAAGACAGGGATTCTGCCTAAGTTTCCCACCCAGATCTGAGAAGGACCCACCACTCTGGCTCCTGAACTTTCCTCACAATGTTGTGGTTTTACGTCTCACCCAGGTTCTCTGCTCAGCTCTCTGCACCAGCACACACAGCACAGCACACAATACAAAACTGCTACTGCCAGTTTCTCTTCAAAGTCAAGCTTGAAGCTAGCAGCTGGAAGAACCATGTACTACTTCTGACTGGCAGGTCACCTGGAGGGCCTGATTGGCTAGTGAGGCCTGAGTGACAAGAGCACCTCCCATAGGGTTACACTGTGCTTAAAGTCACAGCACAATGTTTCCTGATCCTGCCTTCCACCACAGACCCAGACCTTTTCTAAACATTTACATTTCAATAGCACTTGCCCCTGGCTCCAATAGCAGACCCTGCTATCTTTCTGCTCTTGGTAGGCACTTCCCCTTCTTCATCCTGGATACAGTGTGGCTAGCATGTACAGCCCACTATACTATGTGGGGTGGAGTGATTCCATGTCACACAGGTGGAAAGGTGCTCAGAATATTCACAACTAAAGAGAAATTAAAAGACAAAAAAGGAGATGTTTGTTTTGTGACTTCAAGTTGAGGTCAGGTGAACTGAACCCACTTTTTACTTAGTTGTCACGGGCACTTCATATAACCAGGAGAGAAATACAGGAAGTTGATAACAAACAAGATAATAGGTCTTTCTCCCATCAGAAATGGCTTCATTGCTTTAGGATTTTTATTCCTGAAAATTAGAGTACACTGTTGGCAAATGAATTAAAATAAAGGGTAAGCTTCAAGGAAAGTTGAATATTTAAATCATAATGGAGCTAAGAAGAATATGTTTGCAAGCACAGCTATTAATCGGCATATATTACTCCTAGGGCAGGTGAAAAAACAAAACAAAAAAACCACTGCATTATTCAAGCTTCTGTACATGAACCGTTTTATGAATCATATAAAGAAGGCTCTGGAAGGTAGAGAGCCAAGGTGCCCTGCTGCTGGTGACAGACAAAGATGACATTCAGACAGCACTCACTGAAGAGGTCTATTTAGTGGAGGAAGAGAGAAGGGGATGAGAAAGAGGGGAAAGGGTGGGGGGAGGAATCCAAATGTGCTCACACTTCCTAGGAGAAAAACAGGAGAGAGAGAGAGAGAATAGTGGGTGGAAATTTCCCTTAAGAATAAGCTTTTATGTCAGGACAATGAGTGCCGCCAAGGGGCAGGATCAGAATATTAATAAACAGGACTGGTAGAATGAATCTCTCCATGTGTGTACAAAGTAGATTTATTAGAATGTCTCACAAGCTGTGGTAGAGCTAGTCTAACAATGGCTGTCCACCAATGGAAATGTGAAAAGTCCAGTAGTTATTCAGTACATGAGGCTGGACATCTCAGCTGGTCTTCAGAATACACCACAATTTTAAGGAAGTAGGCTGTAATGCTAGTAAACTAAAAAACTTGGTAACCAGAGCTAGGGCAAGCAGGTGAAAAGAGAACTTCCTTCTTCAATATCCTTTATATATGTAGGCTGACACCAAGAGTTGCTACCCAGATTAAAGTTGGATCTTATTCTTTGTTGATTTTTTTTTGTTATTTCAAGAAAGGTTTTATTGTTGTTGCCCTGAAACTCATTCTGTTAAGCAAGCCGCCCTCAAACTCAGAAAATCCAAATGCTTCTGCTTCCTGGGGTTAAAGGTGTGCACTGCCCCTAAGCAGCTAAAAGTGGATCTTATCACCTAAAATGATCCAGATTAAAGATGTGTCTTTAACTTCAAAACCTTTAAGAAAAATCCCTCACAGGTGTACACAAATCTTTTGGGTTTTAATTAATTAAAGAGGTAGTCAGCAAGCCAGGCAGTAGTGGCACACGCCTTTAACCCCAGCACTCGTGAGGCAGATCTCTGTGAGTTCGTGGCCAGTCTGGTCTCCAAAGCGAGTTTCATGAAAGGCATAAAGCTACACAGAGAAACCCTGTTTCAAAAAACCCCAAAACAAGAGGTAGTCAGCTTGACTATTAAGAATAGCCATCATGGCCAGGTGGTGTTGGCATAAGACTTTAATCCCAGTACTCAGGAGGCAGAGGCAGGCGGATCTCTTATGAGTTCAAGGCCAGCCTGGTCTCCAAAGTGAGTTCCAGGAAAGATGCAAAGCTACACAGAGAAACTCTGTCTCAAAAAAAAAAAAAAAAAGATTAGCCATCACAACAGACAAGACAAATAAAATGAGAAAGATTTTCTAACTGCAGAATGCAAGGAGAACATGGGAGTCATTTCCAAAACAATGCTTTTCCTAAACAAAGGAAGCATGTGGTTTTTGAGTAGGGAGCCTGGACACATTCCTGTAGCACTCTGCATATTCTTAAGCATGCTCAGTTAACAAATCCACTTCTGATCATGATCACAATGTAAAAGCAGAGACATTTATGGATATTCTTAACTCAAAGTTAGGCAGGAACATATATTAACTATAAAAATGATGGAAAGAAATGTCTCTGACATGTTCATCTTGTACCACAAGGTCTTAGCTGAAAATCAAGGAAATGACCTTGTAAAAAGTAGATTGCTTTGGGGCCTATGTGACCTGTCAATCTTGATGTTTGATCTAAAGTATATCTGTACCATTGCCGCAATTCTCACAGATACAAAAGATAGAGAACATAAATACAGAAACCTTCAAGGAAAAGTCACCTAACAGCACTGTTTACTTTGCTCATAGATAGATGGTTATAATGATTTATATCAACCTCAGAACAAGACTGCTTTTCCCTCTGAGCAGGCTGGCCTAGCCTGGGGGCACAGCTGCTTCCATGCAACACCAGCAGGAGTTCATTTGAACGAGCCCTGGCTTGTTTCATGGCTAAGGGCTATGACATAATAGTAAAAACTTTTATTGTTTCCTTTTTCTAACTTTTTAAAAAAATATGTATACACGTTTTGCCCATATGTGTCTCTGTGTAGTGCCTAACAAGGTTAGAAGGAGGCAGAAGATGCCTGGGACTAACGTTACAACAAATGGTTAGCTCCTGGTAGGTCCTGGGAATGGAACCTGGGTCCTCTATAAAAACACCCAGTTCTCTTAATTGCTGAGCTGTCAATCTAGCCCCCTTTTCATTTAAAATTTCTTTCCATAAATTGATAAGCAAGAGATATTACATCAGCTGGGCGGTGGTGGCGCACGCCTTTAATCCTCGCACTCGGGAGGCAGAGCCAGGCGGATCTCTGTGAGTTCGAGGCCAGCCTGGACTACCAAGTGAGTCCCAGGAAAGGCGCAAAGCTACAGAGAAACCCTGTCTCGAAAAACCAAAAAAAAAAACAAAAAAAAAAAGAGATATTACATCACTTTCCCCTTTTATCTCTTGACTCTACCCCTTCCCACATACTTTCCAACTTATTACTTATTACATGTAGGTGAATAAGTGTGATGATATACATTAATACAAACTGCTGCATCCATTTTTTGTTGGATATCTATATCTGTATCTATCTATATATATATATATATATATATATATATAGAGAGAGAGAGAGAGAGAGAGAGAGAGAGAGAGAATGGTTTGACCATGTTGTATTCGATAAATAATTAGGGATCTCATCTTTGCCTGAGGTTAATTCTCTCTGGAGAATTCCACACTTTAATCAGCATCTGGTATCTAACCATGACTGGGTTACCTTGGATGGGAAACATAATCAAGAATAGAAAGCACGTAGGAAAATTAATCACCAGTTAAGAGCTCTGAAGATGCTTTTGGAACATCCAGCTTTCATTCCCAATAAATTTAAAGGGTCACTAATACCTGTAACTCCAGTACCAGGGGTCCTGACACCATCTCCTTTCCTCCCTGTCCACCATAAGAAAAGGAGACTTAGATCATAAAAATTATTTTTCAAGCTCGAAGTGGCAGTATATTCTCATAGTGCCAGCAAACTGGACACAGAGGCAGGAAGATCATTGAGAATTTTAAAGCCTATGCCACAGTCTGCACAAACACATGCACACACACACACACACACACACACACACACACACACACAAAGAAGAAAACTGAATTACATACAAGAAAAGAAGCGGGGCTGGAGATGTGGCTCAGAGGTTAACAGCACTGGCTGTTCTTCCAGAGGTTCTGAGTTCAGTTCCCAGCAACCACATGGTGGTTCACAACCATGTGTAATGAGAACTGGTGCACTCTTCTGGCCATGTAGACAGAACACTGTATACATAATAAATAAATTAATAATTTAAAAAAAAAAGAAAAGAAAAGGAGCACTGGAGAATTAGAACTATACAATACATCTTAAAGTCATTTCAAGTGTCTGCCACTGGTCCCATAGAATCATTTTCAAAAATAAATATGGCTAAGATAAAAAACACTGAAGACAGATTATGTTGGAGAGGATGTGGAACAAGGGGAACACTCCTATACTGTTGGTGGGAGTGCAAACTTGTAGAGCTGCTTTGGAAATCAGTATGGTGCTTTCTCAGAAAATTGGAAATCAATCTCTCTAAAGACTCAGCTATACAACTCTTGGGCATACACCCAAGGAATGCTCAATCATACCACAAGGACACATGTTTGAACAGAGCAGTTTTATTTGTAATAGCCAGAACCTGGAAACAGCCTAGATGCCCTTCAACTGAAGAATAGATGAAGAAAATGTGGTACGTATACATAATGGAGTACTATTCATCAGAGAAAAACAATGACATCATGAAGTTTAGAGGCAAATGGATGGAACTAGAAAATATTATCCTGAGTGAGGTAACCCAGACTCAGAAAGACAAACATGGTATGTTATAGTGATATTTTATCCTAGCACTTGTTAGGCAGAGCTAGGCAGATCTCTGTGTGTTCAAGGATACAGCCAGCATTGGAGACACACGCCTTTAATCTCAATACCAACCATAGAAGCCCTGGAGGTCTGTATAGACAGGCAGTGAATAGGCAGTCATGTGGTTGGGTTTACAACCAATGAGAAGGCAAAACAGAAACTTTATAAATAAGACAGACACAGGAAGTAGGTCTCTTTTTCAGAGAGGTATAACAACAGCGACAGTGAAGGGTAAGGTTTTTAGCTCTTAGCTATTGCTCTGACCTCTTGGCTTCATCTCTGTATTGGCTCTGTGTTTCTTATTTAATAAGATGGTTGATTAATCTATAGTATGTCCTCTCTCATAGGTGGATACTAGATGTAAAGCAAAGGATAACCAGATTGCAACTCAGCTCCAGAGAGGCTAGCTAGTAAAGAGGACCTAGGTAAGAATTTGATTTCTAGCACACACATAAAAGCTCACAGTCATCTTTAATTCTAGTTGCAAGGAATCTGACATCCACTTCTGGCCTCAATAGGCACCAGAAATGCAAGTGGTACACAGACATACATGTAGGCAAAGTACAAACATAGGAAACCTTAAATTAAAGCTACTATCTTCTAGTAAGAAATATGCTAAGAAAAAAAGTGGGGCAAGAGTGGTGTGAGCTATAAACATAAAAATGCAATAGTGTATAAAAAAGCACCAGGATTGAATACATAGTTTCACTAGGCTGAATTAGAGAAAAGGAGCTCTCTTGGATTCTGTCAATGCTTAATTTTTTGTTCACCTCCTTCTTAACCCAGAGCCCCTACATTCACAGAAAACACCAACCTGATCCTAAAAGTTACACTGGCTAAGCTGGCCTAGTGCTGTGACAAAGCAAAGCACTGAGTTTCACCACAAGGAACATAACCTGTTCTCAGGGGCCTAGAAGCATATAATACAGGACTGCAGGAAAACTTTATTCCTTAATTTGTAGTGGTCAGAACCATCCTGGTATATTGTTTCTGTTATAAAAAAGTAATTACAACCTCAGTTAAACACACATAATGGGGGCTGGAGAGATGGCTCAGAGGTTAAGAGCACTGACTGCTCTTCCAGAGGTCCTGAGTTCAATTCCCAGCAACCACATGGTGGCTCACAATCATCTGTAGTGAGATCTGGTGCCCTCTTCTGGCCTGCAGGCATACAGGCTGTATACATAATAAATAAATAAATCTTCGGGAGCTGGAGAGATGGCTCAGAGGTTAAGAGCACTGACTGCTCTTCCAGAGGTCCTGAGTTCAATTCCTAGCAACCGCATGTTGGCTCACAACTATCTGTAATGAGATCTGGTGCCCTCTTCTGGCATGCAGTCATACATGCTGTATACCTAATAAATAAATAAATCTTTAAAAAAATAAATAAATAAATAAATAGATAAATAAATAAATAAATAAATCTTCAAAAAAAAAAACCCACACATAATGTCTTCACATTCTATGCGACAGAAAATATATCCCGAATTTAAGTAATTTAACACAAAAATGCCAGCTTCAAAGTAAAGAATAAAAAACATCTACTCCCATGATTATCTACATGTAAGAGCTACATTTATTAGCAGATTTCACATTTGCTGGAATACACAATCATTTATTTAGACATTTATGAGGGGAGAAAATAACTGGAAGATAAATGATAGTTTACTGGACATGCACCTGTAATCTCAGCTCTTGGAATGTAGCAGGATTATCCCAAGTATGAGACCAGCATGGTCTATATAGATGAATTTAAGGAAAGCCACCCAGCAAAACGAGCTTAGATATATTGATTAATTTATTCATTATAATTGTAAAAACAGGGAAAATATAATTAAGCTACAGCATTTTTTAGGCTTTGTGACAAGATGATAGATACTTTCTTACACACAGTCTCAATATTATCCAAAAGAAAAGCATGAGTCTTTGTTCAAAAATGGGATATATGAAACAAAAAGCCTTAAAAACCAAGAAATGAAGTCATATAACATCACAATTATCTTACTATAAGAAAAGTAGATGAAGTGAAAACTTATCCACAAAATTCATTAGGCAAAGGACAAGATCTATTTACTGAGATTGTACCGAAGAAAAAATATTTTCACACCACTTGGCAGTGGTGCACGCCTTAAATCCCAGGACACAGGAGGCACAGCCAAGTGGCTCTCTGTGAGTTTGAGGCCAGTCTGGGCTACAGAGCAAGAACCAGAACAGGCACCAAAACTATGCAGGGAAAAATTGCCATGAAAAAACAAAAAAAAAAAAGAAAAAAGAAAGAAAGAAAAATATTTTCACATATCAAACAAGTATTCCTAAGGAAGAAAGAAGTGCAGTGGTAGAGCCACTGCCTAGCATGAGTCCTGCCTGGGTCTCACTCCATGATGAAGATGTCTAGCATAATAAATCTAAGATACACAAAAAAATCATAGTTCTAAGCCATAAACTTTTTCAAAGAAAAGCTGAATTATAATAATAATTCATAAATAATTTGTGTAGACATGGACCAAAAAGGACAAAAGTCAAACAAAGATAACACAGACAGAATGAAAGACAATATTATTCTTCATCTCTGAATCAAAACCTACGCAGTATGAAAAAAAAGAGCAACATTTTTATATTTCATATTTATATATCATAAACTGGACACTGGCTGGTGTGGGGCTAAGAGCATTGAGACAAAGCTATCCTCAGATAAACATAGAGTTCAAGGTCACCCTGGTCTGCTAAAGAGCAGGTCACAAAATAAGTAAATGAGGCCCCAAATTTTTAGCCCACATGTGTTGTTATACTTTCTCAAAGCAAAACCAACACTGACATTTAGTAGCCATACAAAAATATCTCAGTCGGGTATGGCAACATATATTTGAATTCCAGGGCTCTGGATTCAGAAGCAAACAACTCTCTGTTCTTGAAGTCAGCCTGCCCTACTCAGCAATGCTAGGCCCATCAAGGACACATATTGAGACTGTTACACAGAAGCTAAATAAAGACCAGACATGCTGGTGTAAGCTTTCATTCCAAGCACTTAAGAATCAGAGACAGGATGATCTGTCTGAGTTCAAGGTTAGCCTGATCGACATGCAAGTTCCAGGACAGCCAGGCCTATATAGAAAGAATGTGTCAAAAAAAAAAAAAAAAAAAAAAAACAAGGTCTGTTTTTATTACACAAAACATTAAAGTTCTTTATTATAAGCCTAAATGGACTTTAAAATTTCAATATCTTCAAAAGTTGCATCCTTATACAGTACTGATAAAGATTTAAAATGATTTTTCTAAACCACAAATATTAAATGCAAAAATGTTTTATGCATCTTCTCCTCAGAGAATCAAATTGTTCCAAGTATCTCACTTTCCAAATATTTATTTTATGGCTACCAGTAAAGACTAGTTCTATGAGGTCAGAATTTTCACAACATACTGTCATGTTATACAAAATTGGTGAAGGCCAAACACTTTCCAGAGAAACGGCAATATAATTAGATGATAATAAAGCTAAAAACATAGATGGGACCACTGAAAAGTAAATGAGACATAAAGACAGAACAACAAATATATATCATGGTTCATTAAACAAGAATGACAAGATTCTAATCAAAATCAACCACAAGAAATCACTGGCCATCACTCATCCAATATACTCATTCTCTCCTTTGCCAATAATAGAAAATATGTTATGTGAGGAGCATCTCCCACTGAAATTGGGAGAGAGTCACATGAAGCCCTCTGATATTTTAACTTTGTAGAAAACACTTTTGACTACTAAAAGGATCTCATTCTCTTATGATCAAGAAAAGGATATCTGTTAGGATCACTTAGACAACATCTGTTTTTCTTGACTGATAATTGCCTGTAAGTCTGCACCAGAGTGAAGAAATGAAAACTTTTTAAAACAAAATTCAAGGTAAGAGATTTTTAAAGAATCAGTGTACACTTAAAGCACATTGGTATGCTGTAATTACTTTGTAAGTCACAAACACTTTTCAAAAAAAGTTTATTGCTATTTTAGCAGGTTTTTGCATGAGAGAGTATGTTTCCCATCTGTATACCAGATAGGCAAGAGTAGATAGTTATGAGTTTTTCAATTGAGTGTTGGTATCTGAACTCAGGACATCTCCAAAATGAATAGGTGCTGAGCCAACTTCTAAAACACATAATATGCTTTATCTAATAAACTTAAAGGCTTTCACAGATTAACAAGGACAACAAAACCTAAATCAATAAAAAAGAAATAAAATTCTTTGAGAACATGACGCACCAAATTTAAGATGTTGCTTATGGTAAATCTGCAGCATAAAATAAATACAATTGAACAACAATGCCCAACAATTTATAACAAGAAAGCTAATTACAGAGCTACTTTCATAGTTAAAACACTCAGGATGATCAATGGAATTATGAAAAAATACACAGATTGACCTAATATGACTTCTATACTTACTACAAAGCATTAACATTTGAGAAAGTGTACAGTATTAATGTAAGAACAAAGGAGACAGATACAAAAACCAAAAATAAAGGCAGGAAAGTACAGTCAACTATTAATCAGAGATCAAAGGAAACTTAACCAGAAAAGTGTGATCTTGATCACTGTTACCTAGGCAACTATAATTCTATGTGTATAGAAACTAAATAAGCACAGACTTCATAACTACCACAAAAAAAATTAACTCAAAGTGACTCTTGTATAATTGTTTCTGACCCTCAAGCTAATGATAGTTTTCCAAAGACAAATGCCCCATGCTCTAGAGGTCTCACTGCAAAATGAGGTGATCTCTTGCTATGACTATGCAGCCCCTTATGCCTTCTTCTGCTTTCAGGTAAACCCGGCCCCACTCTTTCACAATCCAAAAGCAACATAGAATTACTGAATTCTATGTTATGTTAATTCTGCTTCCTGTCCCATGGATTACAGCACAAGATGTCAATTTTGCCCTATCTACCTGCCCAACACCATGCACACCTGAGAAACATCTGCAGCTCAGAAATGCCTTTTGTCCCTGGAAACTAAATTTCACTTAAACACATCATTGCAGCTGGTGGTAGCAAAAAGTTAAAAGCATTGTAATCATGTATTTCCCAAAGGGTGATCCACATCACCATCTTTCTAACAGTTTTTAAATTATTTGTAACATTTTTAGACAAACCTGAAAGTGAAATGCAATACTCAGAACTTCTAGAAACAAGACACTAATTTTTCCAATCTGTCTTCACACTGCACACCAAAAGCATGCCTGTGTGGGCAAAATGAACTATGATATTACAAGCATCATATCCTCCCATGCTAGGTTTGCAGAGTCTCCTACCTAGGAAATCCACATACAGAGAGGCACAGAGGACAAGGGTGACTGCCCAGGTCAGCACATGGACCAACAAAACCGTATTCAGGCTAATGGTCCATCCAAGCAGAAATAACAGCTCAACACACCTTCTCTGAATACCCTATACTCACCCTGGCATAGCTTGTGTTCTTCCCTACAGATCATTACAAAAGAAGCAGAGGATAATCCCAAAAAGAATCTGCAAGCTACCTGCCACTCTTACTACTGATTGCAAAGCATTCTTAGAGTCCCTCATTGTCTAGGGACACCCAGCTGGGCCTCACAATACTAGCAGATCACCTATTAGGTGATCAGAGATCAAATGACTCAGAGAGCACAGTACTTACAGCTCTGCCCTTCTAGCCCAGCAGACAGGGACCTAGTCTAGAAAATTTCAATTTTTTAGTAGATATTCTTCTACTCTCCTAGAGTATATCCTGTTCCTCATCCAAAGCACAGTTTCCTATCTGTACCCATTCCATTATACATAGCTGGGAAATTGTGTAGTCAAACAAAGGTCACATTGACACACTAAGTGTTGTTACTGTATAACTGTTGTTAAAGAAAAGCAGGTCAAAAAAAATCAGGCCATGAATTAAAAAACAATGAGTGGTCATGGTATGTCTTAGAGACAAGAAAGTGAATGTGGATATGATGCAGTTTTGATCTCCAAAAATTATTTTGTGAAGTTGACACAGACTTTATGGCCATGTGCTCTACAGTCTAGGGATTTGTATTAGAGCACATGAAAAATTTCTCAAACCTTTTATCTCTGGATGTATATATAAAACCTGAAAAATAATAATTCCATTAGGCATGGCTACAACATTTTATCCACATCTATTATGAGTAAAGTACTGTAACTATAGCAATTTGGTTTCATGATAAGGTCAGTCTTTTATCCAGATTCTTGATTGCCTTGTCTGTGGACCCCAAGAAATGGACAATCAGAAAATTTATGGAACATCTAAAATTGATTACCTAATTCCTCCTTGCTAATCTAAGGTATTGTTGAAGTAGGAAATCTCTCAACACTCATCGCACCTTTCCCTTCTTGTGCTGTGACTCCACTAGCTTCAAAGTTTGTCAATGAACTCAATTCTTGCAGAGGTTCCTCTTCATTTATAAGTCTCCCATAAAAGACAGAGAGATTGTTGGTCACTCATTTACTGGTTTACTTTTCCTTCTGACTGACCAGTCAAGGCCCAGAATGGAAGGAGTTGCAGGACTATTTTCCCAGCACTGGACAGCAGAGGAAGGATTAGGTGTTCAATGCAATTCTCAATTACATAGAATGAGGCAAGCCTAAACTAAAGGAGAAATTGCTCAACACAGAAATAATATCAATAATCAACATGACTTCACAGAAAAGCAATAAAGCTCTTGATTATGTAGAGACATTGGAGAACAGAAACAAATAGAGATAAGAGCAGGAATGTACTAAAAGAAAGTATTAAAAATGATACCAATAAGTCATCTTTAAATATTCTAAATAATGTATTTTTAAGATAAAAAAAATTGGCAATATTGATTTTGAAAAAGAGTTGGTCCTTCCCTAGAAGTAATGTCATTAATATGAGATAGATTGATCTTGCTCATATGCATGTGTTGCTTGCTGAGATCCTTAACTTGAAACATCCAGTTACTGTTAATGCTCTGTTTCTCAAACCATGAGCTGACATAACTATGTCAAGCAGGAATGGACATATCTGCATAGCAGAGTTTCCTAATTGCAAATTCAAAATCCATTGGCTCAAGATAACCTTCCCAAACTCTACACTCACACAATCTGGTCTGTGATCATTCATGTGACATGAATTAAATCATGATGGGAAATTATAAAATAACTCCTGCTACCATAATCAGGTCCTTCATTATAACAGTGACTCCAGCTGCTAATTACCTACCCTGCTTCACCCTGCAGTGTGCACAATAAACTATTTCTGCTATTTGGTTTGAAGTCAGAAGCAATGCTCCACATGTGAAACTTTTTCTGGTGACTGCATTGAATACTCAACTACATGACTCAAATGGATAATCTTAATACTCTGAGGTGCTACAGTCATTTAAATTAAGAATTTTGAAGGTATAGTAGAGAGAACAGTGAGATTGTTGGCCTGGAGAGTAACAGAATGGAATTTTTGTGTTTTTTAGCTTCATGTTGCAGGTTGCGCTTTGAACAATTTAAACAAAGATAGACAACTTGTAGGTCTAGCCATTTGGGCAGATGGGTGAATTAGACATCAAAAATATTCCCAGAATTATTTCTTAAATAGACAAGACACCTGAAACAGTAGGTCATTCTTTAGTGACATTGTGCTGGGGTGAAGCTGACAGTGGGTGAGAATGATGGGAAAAGTGAAAGGTAGAAAAAATAAAAGCTGGTATGAGGAGATCTTGCACAATCTATATTACATGCCATTTAAGCTTCTTAAAAAGAATAGCACCTACTTCCAGGGAGGAAATGGAAGGAAATGAGGAACTTCTAGGAAGTCTGCAGAAACTACAGTACAGTGGGACAGAATCAGGAGGAGGCTAATCAAACAATGCTGCAGAAGGGAACACAGGATATCTCAAGATCATTATTGAGTAAACCCATCAGTGGTCTTGAGACTAATATTCATAGCACCATGTGGCATCTGAAGCAACCCCACCATAAAAGCCCTGGATCCAGACCATTATCAGTTCCCCCAAACATATCCCTGATTCTATGGAACAAGCTCTGTTTTATTGTCAATCAATCAGGCACTTAGGGAAAGCTCCCAAGGCCTAGGCCTCAGGCTGTTAATTGCTCTCCCAAGAATTATCCCTTTGCTTGTCTGAAGGCCTAAATGAAAGCCTTGCTTTATCAGTCCAGTCCTTAATACAACATTGTTTTACTTTTCAAATACTTGTCACCTGGTGTCATATTGACCTTCTGGCAGAACCATGCTTTTCTGAAGAAGAAAACTGGAACTTTTTGGCACAACAGGCCTCAGGGTTGGCTGTGACATATAATGTCTCAATAAGCAGCTTGTTAGAATCTCATTCTTTGATATAAGTTTGGGCCTAGTTGCTTGTTATAAATCAGCAGTTGTTCCTTTGTAGTGGTTTGGAAACAAATGTCTGGACAATCCCGGTGAACAAATTTGTATCCTACTGTCCTAATCCCTAAAAGGCCTGCCTGGCTAGAATATACTTATATTTGGGGATTTTTTTTTGAGACAGTCCTCCCTCCTATAAATTCTGTTTTGTGAGACTTGCTATCTTCTAAGCATCAGTAAATCCTTTAAATCAACAATTCTACTCATCTACATCACATGTTAGTAGTGGAGTGCTACGCAATACATGAGGTGCCTTTTACAACCACCCACAAAATTAACTATAAATGGATATTACACATAAAAATTAAATGCAAAATACTGATCCTCTATTTGGTACTAGAAGGTACTCTCTAAGTTTGGCAACATGCTTTCCAGGGGTGCACCAAAAGCATGTTGAAGTTCAAAGATGGTTTTAAGCACAGCTCCCTATTTCCAATTCTGTGATTAGATTCAGCCTGCAGAGCTGATATTCAGAGGCCTGCCCCTGGGTCCAGGGAGTTTCAAGTACCACATGGGACCTCAGAGGACAGGGATTCTGCAGACAGGTTCCCACCCAGACCAGAGGAGGACCCACCACACTGTATCATCCACCTCACCATCTGCTCCACTCCATCTGGGGACAGCAGCCTCTCACTCACCATGTCATGGTTTCCCAGCTCAGCCATGTTGTCTGCTCAGCTCCCTACAGCAGCACTCACAGCACACCACACCACACAAAACTGCTGGTGCCAGCTCCTCTTCAAAGGAAAGTCTGAAGCCTGGGGCGGCAGGAAGCACCCTGCACAACTTTTGACTGGCAGGCCACCTGGAGGACCTGACTGGCTAATGAGACCTGAGTGACAACACCACATCCCATAGGGTTACAATGTGCTTAAAAACACAGCACAATGGTTCCTGTCCCTCCTTTTCATCCTAGACAAAGACTTTTTCTAGATCAGCAGAGATATGCGTATCAATAACACTTGCCCCTGGCTGCAAAAGTAAACCCTGCTCTCTTCCTGCTCTCCTTAGGCACTTCCCCTTCTTTCTCCTAGACACAAAGTGGCTAGCTTATACAGACCACTATACTATGTGGGGTGGAGTGATTCCCTGTGACACAGGTAGAAGGGTACCCAGAATATTAACAACAAAAAAGATACTTAAAGAGACACAAGGAGTGTTTGTTGTGTGACTTCACACTGACATCACTTGAACTGAAGGTATTTCTTCCCTGCTTGTCACTGGGACTTCAGACAACCAGCAAAGAAAAGCAGGAACTAGATCACACACAAGATAATAGGTCTTTCTCCCATCAGAAAGTTGGATGTTGGTTCCATTCTTGGTCATACTTATCTTTAAAAATGGTTCTATTGGCACTAGTGGTAGACACTTGAATTGATTTTAATAGATATTGTATTGTTCCGATTTTCCAATTCTCCTATTCTTGTATTTTTTAAGTTTTGTTCTTTTACTGTGTATATGTGTGTATGTGTACCATGTGTGCATTTGTGCACTATGTAGCACATGCTGTGAATCGCAGAGTCATCTTACTGCCTCTGTCCAGATGGCTGGTACTAAAATAATGCACTACCACACACGGCTTGAAAAATAGTTTGTAATGGTCTAAGTCTCCTTTTCTTATGGTGGTCAGCAAGACCGTGAGATGGTGTCAGAGCCCGTGATGCTGGAGCTACAGATAGTAGCAAGCTTCTATATGTACTGCGAATGGAAGCTGGGTGCTATGAAGGAAACTTTGGTGCTCTTAAATGATAAGGCATTTTCTACTATAAGTTTTATATTCTTCTTTATATTTCAAGTACAAGGCAGCCTAGTCAGGGTTAAATACCTGATGTGGATTACAAAGTAGAATTCTCCTATATTTGTGAGAATAGAGCAGGGATGAGATCCCTAATTATTTGGCCAATAAAACATGGTCACTCAAACGTCCATACATGTACAACTAACAAAAATGGATGCAGCAGATTGTATTCATGTATTTCATCATACTTGTTCACTCACACTTGAAAAGGAAGAATTCAGAAGGGATTTTGGAAGGCAGTGAATGAAAAGATAAAAGGGAAAAGGAATGTAATGTCATTTAATTAACAATTTTCTTCTTTTTTATTATTAAGAAAGTTTCTATTCATATCACATACCAGCTACAGACCCTCCCTCTTCCTGCTCCCTAGCATTCCTCCTGAACATACTCTGCATTCCCACCTCCTCCAAGTCAACATCTCCCATGGGGAGTCAGTAGATCCTGGCCCACTCAGCTGAGGCAGGTCCAAGGCCCTCCCCACTGCACCAAGACTGCAAAGGTGTCACACCCTAGGCACTGGGCTTCAAAAAGCCCACCCATATACTAGGGATGGAGTGCAATCCCCCTGTATGTGGCCCCCACAAATGGTTTAAGCTAAACAACTGTCTCATGTATCCAGAGGGTCTAGTCCAGTCCTATGGGGGCTCCACACTTATTGGTACTAGGTTCGTGGGTTTCCAATAGTGTCGTTGGTCATCTCTATGTTTTTTCTCATCATGATCTTGATGTTCCCTGCCCACAGAGTCCTTCCTCCCTCTCATGGATTGGATTCCCAGAGATCGGCCTGGCACCCTGCCATGGATCTCTGTATCTGCTTCCATCAGTCACTTGATGAAGGCTCTATGATTACAGTTTGGGTACTGAGTCATCTGATCACTGGAATAGGCCAGTTCAGGCACCCTCTTCATTATTGCTAGTAGTCTAAGGTGGGGTCATCCTTGTAGGTACCTGAGAACTTTCCTAGCACCCTGTTTTTTCCTATTCCCATGACGTCTTTATTTATCATGATATCTCTTTCTCTGCTCTCTCACTCTGTCCCTTTCCAGCACAAACCTCCTCTTCCCCTATATGCTCATCTCCCATTCTTTGCCCTCCACCCACGCCCCTTACTCCCAGTTTGCTCATGTAGAGCTCATCTATTTTTCCTTTGTTGGGCTATCTGTGTGTCCCTCTTAGGGTCCTCCTTGTTAGCTAGCCTTCCTGTAACTGTGGGATGTACTCTGGTTATCCTTTGCTTTACATCTAGTATTCATTTATGAGTAAGTGTATACCATGTTTGTCCTTCTGAGTCTGGGTTACCTCACTCAGGATGATAGTGGCTAGTTCCATCCACTTGCCTGCTAATTTCATGATATCCTTGTTTTTTACTACTGAATAGTTCTCCATTGTTTATATGTGCCCTATTTTCTTCAGTTGAGGGTCATCTAGGTTGTTTCTAGGTTCTGGCTATTATAAATAATACTGTTATGAGCATAGTTGAACATTTTTCCTTGTGGCAAGATTGAGCATTCCTTGGGTATATTCCCAAGAGTGGTATAGCTGGGTCCTAAGGTTTTTGACTGCCAATTTTCTGAGAAAAAATTTATGGAAATAAATTCTAAATAAAAAGAGGGGCTAGAGACATGGCTCAGTAATTAAGAGCACTAGTTGTCATTACAGAGGACTCAGGTTCCATTTCTAGAACCCACATGCAGCTAACAATTTGCTGTAACTCCAGTCCCAGGCATCTGCTGCCTTCTTCTGACCTTTCTAAGTACTGTGCACTGACACATGCATGGACAACACTCATAATATTTCATTTTGTTAAAAGTTACAAAAAGTGAACAATGGAATTTTCTACAGGAATGTCACAGCCCTGAGACAGGCAGCAGCCAGAGCTAGTTAAATGACTTCCCTAAGGTCTTGCCAGGAAGGAGCTGTGGCCTTCCACTGATCCAGCCTGCTCAGAGGCAAAAGCAGCTTCATTCTGATGTTAATATAGTTCATCATAACCATTCATTTGAGACCAGAGTACAGTGCTTTTAAGTGTCTTTTTCTTGAAGTTTCCTTTATTTGTGTTCTCTATCTTTTCTATTGGTGGGAATAGCATTGGTACAGTTATCTTCGACATTGAACATCAGATTGACAGGTTGAATAAGCTTCAAAGCAATACTTACTTTACTGTGTGATTCATTGATTTTCAGCATGCCAGATACAATTTTTTCCAAACATTTTATAATTTATATACATTTCTGCATGACATTGGATTAAGAATACCCCTAAATGTCTCCGCTTTTACATTGTTATCATGTTCAGAAGTGGATTTGTTTACTTGCCTGCTTAGGAATAGGGAGAATTCTATGTGAATATGTCCAGTTTTCCTAAGTGAAATCCACATACTTCCTTTGCCTAGGAAAAGCATGCTTTCCCTGCCTCTTGCTGGTAAGAACATTTCTCATTTCTTCTTTCATGGCTGTTGTGAGGGCTATTCTTGGTAGTCACACCTACTCCTTGTGGAATTAACTAAAACCCTAAGAGTTGGTTATACCTGTGATGGATTTTTTTGAATGTTTTAAAAAAGGACCACCTTTAATCTGGATCATTTGAGGTGAAATTTACCTTCGGTTGCTTGGTATCTATGTACACTTTAACCAAAGCACTCAGGACATAGAAACAGTTGGATTTACCTGAGTTTGAGGCTGGCCTGGCCTACAGAAGGAGTTCCCAGGCTACACAGATAAACCCTGTCTCAAAAACACCAAAAAAGTAAAAATCAAATGAAGTTTAAGATCCACCTTTAATCTGGATTGTATCTCTGGTGGCTATTGGTGAAATTATTATGGCCACTCCACGTAGTTAAAAGGAGATTTATTTAATGGCGTAACTTACAAGTTAAGGGATAAATATGTCACGGGGTCTGGGGAAGGTGTATCGCAGTCCAGCGGTGTTCTCTGGAGCTCTGCTTGGCCCACCTTCACCGTCCAAGGTCCCAGAACCGAGTGAATGTGCCACCCATCCAGATCTCAGGTCTCCAGGTGCCTCCCTTGGCCCTGCCTTGTAGGCGTGACAGTTGCCCAAGTCTCAATGGGGGTTGGAACTTCCAGATCAAAGCTGGAATGGCTACCCTCTACATCTCCCCCTTTTTGTCTAAATAAGAAGGTTCTATCCTAATACAAGACTATATACAAAGGAATGGTTATCAAATATTGTCCAGGAATAATGAGGGATAATGACCTAGATAAGATGGAACTACAACCAATGCAAACAATATCAAGCAAGAAACACATAATAAAATCCAGAGAAGTATAGAACATAGGTAAATGGCATGTTACAAAGATCATTCCAAAAGGTGTCCTATCCTAAAGAACCTGAATCTAATACTTAATATGTTCTATCTACTAAGTTGTAACTATAACTGCTATCTACCGAAATAACCTAAGGACTAAGGCTTCACGTAAACAAGGTAAACAGTCTATAAGCAAGTGCATGGTAAAGAACGATGACTTCAAAATTGTGACAATACACAAGATGTTATAACAGAGGTAGGAATATATAGTGCGATATGCAATATGACAATAATCTTAAATATATATCAATATTTATAACAGAGGTAGGAGTATGTAGTGTGATATGCAATATGACAATAATCTTAAATATATATCAATATACTGAATATCCTAAACAGAAGTAGAACATACATAAAGTATGACAGATATAAATTTATATTTGTATCAATATACAAATATTTCAAATAAGAGTAGAAATATATGTACATTATAACATATATAGTTCTGTATTTGTATCAATATACAAATTATCTTAAACAGAAATATAAAAATAGTTTACATTTGTATCAACATATAAGAATCCATAACAGTGCAAATTACAGTGCAAATTATTTAAGGCTGCTATTTTACTAAATTTGTTTACTAGTATACACAATAATCCACCATAATATCTTATACCTATCCATTCCATTTCTTTTTTTCCCTTTTTTCTCTTTTTTTTAGAATACTGAGTTTAATATTTTCTTCCACCCCCAACCCTATAACCATCATCCATAACCCTGAGAATTATGAAACCTATGGGAGAAGGGGCGTCATTTTCTTAGAATTGCTTCCTGCTGTTTAGGGGCTGATGTTATCTCTGTTGGGTACTGTGAGAAAGCTCAGATAGTTAGACTAACTGTAGGTTCTGCAGCAAGTCTTAGAGTAATGGGTAAGATTGTCTGAAATTCTGGTAAGAAGTGTAGTATGATGATGTTTACCATGGCTTCATTCTGGATTGGATAGAGTTGTTGTTGGGGCCCCATCTTCCTTCTGGAGACCTCTGAGATTGCTATTAGAAAAACTTATTTGTTATCAAAATGGAAGATTTGTATTTAAAGAGGACATAGTATGTAAGAAAGGATTCTGAGAAATCAAGAGTAAGCATGGAGAAAATTAGAATCTAGAAGACAATGGTCCCTTTTTATTGGCTTCCTTCTGTCCCACACCAGAGGGCTCTTCTGATATGGGACTGAATAATCTCTCAAACTTTTTTTTTAGCAATGTGCTTGGGGTTAGAGAAGGAGTGAGCCAATTCCATCTCCAAAGCCAGCTTGGCTTATAATTGAATTGGAACCACAACTTTTCTATATTGATAGAGAGATAAATATTAGACAGGGAGATTTTACCGTGTGTAAATTGGTACCAATAGATTCTTTCTTTCTCCTGTAAACATCTGGATATCCAAGGCCTTATGATTTTTGGAAGATGGGTATTTCCATTATCCTAGAGAGACAAAAACAAAACCCTACCCCAACCTTTGATTGTTAAATTTTTCTTACAACTTGTAGAGATATCACATTGGTGGATGATCTTTTCTCCTCATCAAGGGTTTTTTCCTGTTCTAATCGAATTTTTATTAATTTTGTTGGTATCCATAGCTTTTCTTCTCCTGCAGAAACAAATGCAAAACCCCTTCCCCAATGTAGAACATATCCAGATTTCCATTCTGAGGTCAGCACATCCTTGAAATAAACTGGTTGGTTTAGCTCAGGAGTTTTGTCTGTCATCCAATGTCTCTCCGCAGCTGTTATTCCTTTCTCATCAGCATTGAGAAAATTCAAGGTTAATAAAGCACTATGCAATCTATTTCTAGGAGTCATTGTTACCTGTTGCTGTTTATTTAGCATATCCTTTAAAGTTTGATTGGATCTTTCTATGACTGCTTGGCCTGTGGGATTGTGTGGTATATCTGTAACATGCTTTATATTGTAATAAGCAAAGAATTTTCTCATTTTATTGGAGACATATGCTGGGGCATTGTCTGTCTTAATTTGTACAGGTATCCCCATGATGGCCATAACTTCTAATAGGTGTGTAATCACAGAATCAGCCTTTTCAGAACTCATAGGAGTTGCCCATTGAAATCCTGAATAGGTGTCAATGGTATGATGTACATACTTTAATCTTCCAAATTCTGCTAAATGAAACACATCCATCTGCCAAATTTCATTTCTTTGTATACCTTTTGGATTGCTCCCTACAGGTAATGTAAGTTGGTTATAGATGGAACAAGTAGGACATTTTTTCAAAATATCCTTAGCCTGTTTCCAAGTGATGGAGAAATCCTTCTTCAAACCTTTGCTATTTACATGGTATTTCTTATGAAATTCTGAAGCTTCTAGCACATTATCTATTAGTAACTGATCAATCTCATCATTACCTTGTGCTAGAGGTCCTGGCAGACCTGTATGGGATCTGATATGTGTTATATATATAGGATGTTCCCTTTTTCTGATGATTTCCTGCAATTGTATGAATAACAAAGTTAATTCTGTATTA
The DNA here is from genome assembly GCF_949786415.1 of Peromyscus eremicus. Lineage (NCBI taxonomy): Eukaryota > Metazoa > Chordata > Mammalia > Rodentia > Cricetidae > Peromyscus > Peromyscus eremicus. The sequence continues at coordinate 1,585,851 of NW_026734289.1, forward strand.
TCAGGAATAAGTTCAGCAGTTTCAATATGTAAAACTCTCTCTGCGAGCCGGGCGGTGGTGGCGCACGCTTTTAATCCCAGCACTCGGGAGGCAGAGCCAGGTGGATCTCTGTGAGTTCGAGGCCAGCCTGGGCTACCAAGTGAGTTCCAGGAAAGGCGCAAAGCTACACAGAGAAACCCTGTCTCGAAAAACCAAAAAAAAAAAAAAAACTCTCTCTGCATATTGAGAGTCAGTGACTATATTGAGGGGTTCTGTGAAGTCCATCAGTACCATAAGAATGGCATACAGTTCTGCCTTTTGTACAGAGCTGTATGGACTTTGTACCACTTTACTTAAGTCTCCTGATTTATATCCTACTTTCCCTGTTTTATTTGCATCAGTATAGAATGTGAGGACTCCAGAAATTGGCTTTTGTCGTACAATGTGAGGGAGGACCCATTCGGTCTTCTTTATGAATTCTATTCTCTTGTTTTTGGGATAGTGGTTCTTAATCTCTCCCAAAAAGTTACTGCAGGCTCTCTGCCAGTATTCATTATCTTTCCATAGTGATGAAATTTCTTCATTAGTTAAAGGTACTACAATTTCTGCTGGGTCCATTCCTGTCAACTGGTGAAGTCTTAGTTTACCTTTTTGAATCAAATCAGAGATGTTTTCTATATAAGTCTTTAATTTCTTATTTGGTTTACATGGTAGGAATATCCATTCCAATATAATATCTTCCCTCTGCATCAAAATACCTGTTGGGGAATGTCTGGAGGGGAATATGACAAGAATGCATTTAAGTTCTGGATCCACATGATCCACATGTGCTTCTCGAACTGTCTTTTCTACTAGAGCCAATTCCTTCTCAGCTTCGGCTGATAATTCTCTTGGACTATTTAATTCTTTGTCCCCTTCTAGAGTATTAGCTAAATTTTGTAGTCCATCTTTGGGTATTCCCATGATACCCAGTAATTTGGAAATGCTTCCTAATAATTTTTGAAAATCATTAAGAGTCTTCAATAGATCTCTCCTTAGTTGTACCTTTTGGGGTCTAATTTTTGGTAGCTCTATCTTATATCCTAAGTCATTAATAGAATCTCCTCTTTGTATTTTTTCAGGGGCAATTTACAGTCCCCAGTGAGGCAAAACTTTTTTTACTTCTTCAAACATGCTTTCTAATGTATCTAACTTTGGATCAGCTAATAGGATATCATCCATATAGTGATAAATTATGGATTGTGGAAACTTTACACAAATTATCTCCAATGGTTTCTGCAAAAAGTATTGGCACAAAGTAGGGCTATTCCCTGTGGGAGGACCTTCCATTGATGTCTCCTGACTGGCTGAGAATTGTTACAATTAGGTACTGTGAAGGCAAATTTTTCTCTATCATTTTCTTGTAAGGGTATGGTAAAGAAACAGTCTTTTAAGTCAATAACTATTATAGGCCATTCTTTACGTAGCAGAGAGGGCAAGGGCATCCCAGTCTGTAGGGAGCCCATTGGCTGAATTACTTTATTAATAGCTCTCAGATCTGTCAGCATTCTCCAATTACCAGACTTTTTTTTAAATAACAAATACAGGAGAATTCCAAATACAGGTAGATTCTTCAATGTGTTGAGCATTTAACTGCTCTTGAACCAGCTGTTCTAAAGCTTGTAGCTTCTCTTTTGTCAAAGGCCATTGTCCAACCCAGACAGGTTTATTAGTTAGCCATTTTAAAGGTAAGGCAGTTGGTACTTCTGAGAGTTCAACAGCAGTTGTGCTTTGTTTGTGAACAGCCTGAATGGTTGGTGCCTGATTTTTATAGCATGTGATGATATTATTCTTAGAAACATGCATTGGTCTGTATTCTTTTTCTGAAAGTGTAGGAATTTTAATCTGGGTATTACACTGTTTTAACAGATCTCGGCCCCAAAGATTTACTGCTACATTTGCTACATATGGCTTCAGCTTTCCTCTCTGTCCTTCTGGCCCTATGCATTCAACCCATCTCGAACTCTGTTTTATCTGAGATAGGGTGCCAATCCCTAAAAGTTGGACAACCTCTTGAAGAGGCCAATTCGGATGCCATGATTTTGGTGTAATTATAGTCACATCTGCATCTGTGTCTACCAGGCCCTCCAGAACCAGGCCATTAATTAGAATTCTAAGCTTTGGTCTTTGTTCATTTATGAAAGTCTGCCAAAATATTTGTTTTTTAGTGTTCTTTGTAAACTGTGATCCACCTATCAGAGCTGTTTTATCATCCATTGCAGTATCGGTTTTTACATTAGGCATTGGTTTATTCAGTTGTCTTGGAGAAGAATTTCTTCCACAGTGGCTGGGAATGTTCATACTGCATTTGATTTGGGGGCCTGCAAGAGGCCCCCTGAGGCATTTCCCACCAGTAAAGGGTTACCTTGTATATCTATTTTTGATCTGCACTCACTGGTCCAATGTCAGCCTTTGCCACACCTTCTACATAATCCAGGAGGTGGTTGGTGTCTCCTGTTTAGGTTATTCCTAAAAGGAGTATTACTTCTAGGAGTACCCCACGTACAGTTTTTACTTATATGATCTGGTGTACCACATTTAAAACATTTGGTAACACGGGGCCTTCTTTCACCTCTGGGATTTGTCTCTTCTATCCAAGCCTCATTACTGTAGTTACGAGACTCAACACCATTAGTATACTGAATCCATTCTTCCAAAGGAGCTGATCTGATCTTTAATGGTGTAAGTATTCTTCTGCATTCTGCATCAGAATTGTAGAACACCAAGGACTCAGTTAATACTTTTCTTAATTCTTTATCTGATACAGCTCTTGTTACAGCTGTGTTCAGTCTTCGTAAAAAATCAGTGAAGGATTCGTGCGGTCCTGAAATATCTTTGTGTATACCTCAGTTGGTTTTCCAGGTTCTGGAATTTTTTCCCAAGCATTTAGAGCTGCTGTGCGGCATAGGGATATTGTATGCTCATCATAAATGGCTTGTACATTCCTGTCAGCGAAACATCCTTCACCAAGTATTTGATCTTGGGAGATCACAAAACCTCTGAGATTACCTTGTTGTTCTAAGTTTTTTGCCTCTTCTCTCAACCAGCTTTTCCACTGTAGCTGCTGACTATATTCTAGAACAGCTGAAATTAACTGATGCCAGTCATCTGGGATGATTCTATGTGAGGTAGACCACGAATTTAACAATTGTTTTACGTATGTGGAGTGTATCCCATACGTAACTACTGCTCCCTTTATATTTTTAAAGTCCCGTGTTGAAATTGGTTGTAATGTATATGTATTATATGGCTCGGGGTGTGTGTCATCCGCTGGCTTCTCATGGATGATAACAGGATAAGGCATTGTGTGAGAGCCATTTGGAGATGTTACAACCTCTCTGGTCTTGCCCTTCTGCTTATTAGGTCCCTTGTCATGTTTACTGAGAGTTTCTTCTAAGGCCTGCAAACGAGCACCTAGGGTCTGTTCTAGGGAGTGAACCTCCTCTCTGGCAAGGGACTCCAGATTTCTCATGGAATCATAGAAGTTTTTATGTTCCTCAGAAACACATGATTCCATGGACCTTATCATATCAATTAATGATAATCTTTCTTCCTTATATAGTGTCTGGAGAGTTAGTGTTCTGTCCATTAAATATTCACATTTATTATCAATAAGATCAATTTTTGGTACAAGCCTGTTTTGTAAATCCTGATCAGCAGATTCCAGAGAAAGAATCTGTTTCTCTAAGGTCTCATTGCTATCCATTACAGCAGATTCCAGAGATAGAATCTTTTTCTGTAAGCCTTCATTGTTAGTTTTGAAAGCCTGTAAATCCTGGTTAGCAGATTCCAGAGAAAAAATCTAAGGTCTCATTGCTATCCATTAAAGCAGATTCCAGAGATAGAATCTTTTTCTGTAAGCCTTCATTGCTCTCGCTTAAAGCCTGTATCAGTCCCAATAATGACTCATCTTTGTTCTTGTTTTCAAACCAGTGTTTGAACACTGTGTGGATTATTACAATGAATGCCAAAATGGTACAGGACAGATATGTCTTAGGGAGGTCGTATATTTCCAGGAAGATGTCATTTATCATACAGGCAAAAAGGTTTTCAAATTCTTGTGAGGTAATGTTGTCAGCCATATTACAAGAATTACTCAAAATTTTTTAGTCAATTTTAAGGTGTAAAATTATCAGGTACTTTTACTTACCTTTCGTGGTTTTGGGGGGGTAGTAGCACTTTTCAGCCAGCAGGTGGCGATGGTACAGCTCCAAAGCAGGGACTGCTGGTGATCTTGGCTGACTGCAGCTCGCTGGAGTCAAGATGGCGGGAGCCGGAGCCGGCGCCGGCACTCAAGAAACCAGGGAGTCTCAACAATTCTCTCTCATATAAACCCTCCTCATTCTCACTAATTGGACTCCCAGAGATCCACCTGGGGCCTAGTCATGGATCTCTGCATCCAGATCCCTCAGTAGTTGGATGAGGTTTCTAGCACGACAATTAGGGTGTTTGGCCATCCCATCACCAGAGTAGGTCAATTCGGACTGTCTCTCGACCATTGCCAGCAGTCTGTTGTGGGGGTATCTTTGTGGATTTCTGTGGGCCTCTCTAGCACTTTGTTTCTTCCTATTCTCATGTGGTCTTCATTTACCATGGTCTCCTATTCCTTGTTCTCCCTCTCTGTTGTTGATCCAGCTGGGATCTCCCACTCACCCAAGCTCTCTTTCCCTCGACCCTCGCCCTTCACTACCCCCACTCATGTCCAGGCTGTTCATGTAGATCTCATTCCATTTCTCTGTCATTGGGCGATCCCTGTGTCTTTCTTGGGGTCCTGTTTTCCAGGTAGCCTGCCTGGTGATGTGAGTAGGAGTCCAGTCATCCTTGTTCCACATCTAGTATCCTGTTATGAGTGAGTACATACCATGTTTGTCTTTCTGAGTCTGGGATAACTCACTCAGGATGATTTTTTCTAGGTCCATCCATTTGTCTGCAAACCTCATGAGGTCATTGTTTTTCTCTGCTGAGTAGTATTCCATTGTGTATATGCACTGGATAAAGCACAGAGACAAATAGCCAAACAAACGAAAACACATGAAATATGAACCAATGGCTGAGGGGTCACCAACTGGATCAGGCCCTCTGAGTGGGTGAGACAGTTGATTGGCCTGATCTGTTTGGGAGGCATCCAGGCAGTGGCACCGGGTCCTGTGCTCATTGCATGAGTCGGCTGTTTGAAACCTGGGGCCTATGCAGGGTCCCTTGGCTCGGCCTGGGAGGAGGGGACTGGAACTACCTGGACTGAGTCCACCAGGTTGATCTCAGTCTGTGGGGAAGGCTTTGCCCTGGAGGAGATTGGAATGGAGGGCGGGCTGGGGGGAAGGTGAGGGGAGCAGGAGGGGGGAGAACAAGGGAATCTGTGCCTGTATGTAGAACTTAATTGTATTGCAAAATAAAAATTAAAAAAAATAAATAAAGTGGGCTTAGTTGAAGAGCTGTGGGCATTGGATTGCTGCTGGGAGAGGAAGACTCAATTTTATTTAGGGTGTGGATCCTGGTAGACTGATCACACTCCAGGGCAGGATCCATACATAAGATTATTTGGGTAACACAGGAGGGACTCAATGAGTTAAGAAAGAGAGAGAGAGAAAGAGAGAGAGAGAGAGAGAGAGAGAGAGAGAGAGAGCAAGAAAGAAAGAAAGGAAGAAATGAAGAAAGCAAGAAAGGAAGGAAGGAAGAAATAAAGAAAGAAAAAAGAAAAAAAGAAAGAGAAAGAAAGAAAGAAAGAAAGAAAGAAAGAAAGAAAGAAAGAAAGAAAGAAAGAAAGAGAAAGAAAAAAGAAAAATATACTGTTGGTTGGGTGAGGATCTGAGGGTGGATCTGGGAGTTGGGGAAGGATGGAGAAAATGAACAGAATACACTGTTTAAAATTCTCAAGGAACTAATAAAAACACTACTCAAAACTAAACAAACAAACAAAAAAAGAAGCCAGGGTGTGCCTCTTTCGCTGGTTTCGGGGCTAAGCTAGGGAGCTGAGACCGGACTAGCTGCTCCCTTTTTCGGGAATGGAACCTTGTAGGTGTTCCCTGGTTATATGGAACTTTGCAGGCAGGTTTAGGTACCTGCTAGCCAGGGAGGAGGCTGAGGGCAGGAGCCACCCAGGCCTTTGGTCAGCCAAACATCCATATATGTACAACTAACAAAAACGGATGCAGCAGATTGTATTCATGTATTTCAGCATACTTGTTCACTCACACTTAAAAAGGAAGAATTCAGAAGGGATTTTGGAAGGGAGTGAATGAAAAGATAAAAGGGAAAAGGAATGTTAGGTTATTTAATTAACAATTTTCTTCTTTTTTATTATTAAGAAAGTTTCTATTCATTTCACGTACCAGCTAGAGACCTTCCCTCTTCCTGCTCCCTAGCATTCCTCCCCAACACACCCTGCATTCCCACCTCCTCCAAGTCAACATCTCCCATGGGGAGTCAATAGATCCTGGCCCACTCAGCTGAGGCAGGTCCAAGGCCCTCCCTATTGCACCAAGACTGCACAAGGTGTCACACCCTAGGCACTGGACTCCAAAAAGCCCACTCATGTACATGGATGAATTGCAATTCCCCTGCCTGTGGAGCCCTTAAGTGGTTTAAGCTAAACAACTGACTCACATATCCAGAGGGTCTAGTCCAGTCCTATGGGGGCTCCACAGTTATTGGTACTAAGTTTGTGGGTTTCCAATAGTGTCGTTGGTCATCTCTATGTGTTTTCTCATGATCTTAATGTTCCCTGCCCACAGAATCCTTCCTCTCTCTCATTGATTGGATTCACAGAGATCATCCTGGCACCCTGCCATGGATCTCTGTATTTGCTTCCATCAGTCACTTGATGAGGGCTCTATGATTACAGTTTGGGTACTGAGTCATCTGATCACTGGAATAGGCCAGTTCAGGCATCTTCTTTATTATTGCTAGTAGTCTAAGGTGGGATCATCCTTGTGGGTACCTGAGAACTTTTCTAGCACCCTGTTTTTTCCTATTCCCATGACGTCTTTATTTATCATGGTATCTCTTTCTCTGCTCTCTCACTCTGTCCCTTTCCAGCACAAACCTCCTCTTCCCCTATATGCTCATCTCCCATTCTTTGCCCTGCACCCCCACCCCTTACTCCCAGTTTGCTCATGTAGAGCTCATCTATTTCTCCTTTGTTGGGCTATCTTTGTGTCCCTCTTAGGGTCCTCCTTGTTAGCTAGCCTCCCTGGAACTATGGGTTGCACTCTGGTTATCCTTTGCTTTACATCTAGTATCCACTTATGAGTAAGTACATACCATGTTTGTCCTTCTGAGTCTGGGTTACCTCACTCAGAATGATAGTGGCTAGTTCCATCCATTTGCCTGCTAATTTCACAATATCCTTGTTTTTTACTACTGAGTAGTTCTCCATTGTTTATATGTGCCCTATTTTCTTCAGTTGAGGGTCATCTAGGTTGTTTCTAGGTTCTGGCTACTGTAAATAATACTGTGATGAGCATAGTTGAGCATTTGTCCTTGCGGCAAGATTGAGCATTCCTTGGGTATATTCCCAAGAGTGGTATAGCTGGGTCCTGAGGTTTTTGACTGCCAATTTCCTGAGAAACTATTTATGGAAATAAATTCTAAATAAAAAGAGGGGCTAGAGACATGGCTCAGTAATTAAGAGCACTAGTTGTCATTACAGAGGACTCAGGTTCCATTTCTAGAACCCACATGGTAGCTAACAATTTGCTGTAACTCCAGTCCCAGGCATCTGCTGCCTTCTTCTGACCTTTCTAAGTACTGTGCACTGACACATGCATGGACAACACTCATAAAATTTCATTTTGTTAAAGTTACAAAAAGTGAACAATGGAATTTTCTACAGGGATGTCACAGCCCTGAGACAGGCAGCAGCCAGGGCTAGTTAAATGACTTCCCTAAGGTCTTGCCAGGAAGGAGCTGTGGCCTTCCACTGATCCAGCCTGCTCAGAGGCAAAAGCAGCTTCATTCTGAGGTTAATATAGTTCATCATAACCATTCATCTAAGAGCAGAGTATACAGTGCTGTTAAGTGTCTTTTTCTTGAAGTTTCCTTTATTTGTGTTCTCTATCTTTTCTATTGGTGGGAATAGCATTGGTACAGTTATCTTCTAGACTGAACATCAAGATTCACAGGTTGCATAAGCTTCAAAGCAATATTTATTTTAACGTGTGATTTATTGATTTTCAGCATGCCAGAGACAAGTTCTTCCAATCATTTTTATAGTTTACATACATTTCTGCATGACATGGGAGTAAGAATACCCCTAAATGTCTCTGCTTTTACATTGTTATCATGTTCAGAAATGGATTTGTTTACTTGCCTGCTTAGGGATAGGGAGAATTCTACATGAATATGTCCAACTTTCCTAAGTAAAATCGACATACTTCCTTTGTTTAGGAAAAGCATGCTTTCCCTGCCTCCTGCAGGTAAGAACTTTTCTGATTTCTTCTTTCTTGGCTGTTGTGAGCACTATTCTTGGTAGTCACACTTACTCCTTGTGGAATTAACTAAAACCCTAAGAGTTGGGTATACCTGTGATGGATTTTTTCGAATGTTTTGAAAAAAGATCCATCTTTCATCTGGATCATTTGAGGTGAAATCCACGTTCAGCTGCTTGGTGTCTATGTACTCTTTAACCAAAAGCACTCAGGAGGTAGAAACAGTTGGATTTACCCAAGTTTGAGGCTGGCCTGGCCTACAGAAGAAGTTCCCAGGCTACACAGATAAACCTAGTCTCAAAAACACCAAAAAAAGTAAAAATCAAATGAAGTTTAAGATCCACCTTTAATCTTGATTGCATCTCTGGTGACAACCTGCATATATAAAGCATACTGAATGAGGAAACTCTCTCTCTTTACCTCTCTGACCTAGCACTGGCTATCAAGTAAATTACTTTCCCAGCATTAGATCCTTCTTCCTCGGTATTTTGGTGTATACTGAAGACCAGCTGAGACATGCAGCCTCATGGAATGAACAACTACTGGCTTCTTCAAATTTCCATTGGTAGGCAGCCATTGTTGGACTACCTGGACCACAGCTTGTAAGACATTCTAAGAAATCAACTTTCTACATACATGGAGAGATTCAATAATACAGGTTTTTTTTCATCTGCCCACTGAGAAAAATGTGCTTTCTAACAATCGTGGACATAAAGGCATTCTTCCTAGCTCCATTGTCCTCTAAGTATTCAACTTTGCATGAAGACTACTCTTTATTGTTATATAATTTGCCAACACTTTGCCCTGAATTTCAGGAATAAAACTCCCTAAGCAATAAAGCCATGATCCAGCTTTCTGATGGTTAAAGACCTATTATCCTGTTAGTGATCTAGTTCCTGCTTTTTTTCCTGGTTGTCTGAAGTTCCTGTGACAAGCAGGTAAAAAGTACATTGAATTCACCTGACCTCCCTGTGAAGCCACCTAAAAAAATTTCCCTTTGTCTCTTAAATCTCTTTTAGTTGTTAATATTCTGGGTATTCTTCCACCTGTGTGACAGGGAATCTCCACCCCACATAGTATACTGTGTTGTACTAGCTAGTTAGCCACATTGTGTCCAGGAGGAAGAAGGGGAGTGCCTATGGACAGCAGGAAGATCACATTGTCTGCTACTAGAGCCAGGGGCAAGTGCTATTGAATTGCAAATCTTTGCTGGTTCAGAAAAGGTCTGGGTCTGGGGTGGAAGGCAGGATCAGGAATCATTGTGCTGTGTCTTTAAGCCCAAGGTAAGCCTATGGGAGCTGCTCCTGTCACTCAGGCCTCACTAGCCAATCAGGCACTCTAGGCAATCTGCCAGTCAGAAGTTCTACAGGGTCTTTCTGGCCTCCTGCTTCAGATTTGGCTAAGATAAAAATCTGTCCCTATCGTTTTTTTGTGCTATGCTGTGAGTGTTGCTGCTGTTGTTGCTGTGAGCTGAGCAAAGAGCATGGCGGAGCTGGAAAACTACAATATGGTGAGCGAGGGGCTGCTGTCCCCAGACTGGGAGGATTGCTCAGTTGAGTCATGAGAGTCAGTGTGTCCGGTTCTCCTCCTGCTGGTTGGGAGCAAGTGGTCAGGTGCAGAGTTCTGCTTGTTCTTTCTTTGTCCTGCATTGTTCAGCATGGTTCTGCTCATCCTGCATGCTCTAGTATGTGGTCCTGCATAATCTCTGCAATTGCTGGGGCCGGATCGCAGCCTCCGAATAACTTCACTCTGTTAGCTGCACCTGTGCAGACATTGGGAGCACGACTGTGCTTTGAAATGACCTTGTTGACATCACTGAAATGCCAGCACCATGTGTGTGTGTTGTTTCTATGGAACAGAGATTTCCAAACTCAAAGAGGTCTTGTCCCTCCCTTATCTTCCAGAAGTTGTACACTTTGAACATTTAACAATAAGATTTAAAATCTAACTAGAATTAATTTTAGGAGTTGTAAACAGTGTTTCCTGTGTAAAGTTGCACTCCAATGCTAAACTTTGATTTAGAAGAGTAGAATTGATGGTAATAGAATTAATGGTACATGGTCTTTCCAGTTCTAGGAGACATTAGTTCACAAAGTAGAATTTAGGTAAGAGAGGGCTGCATCCCAAATACCCCAAAGATAAGTAGTATGCTAACCATTCTGGTTAGAAATCACTATGATAAAATGTAAAAGTTTGTTCCCCAGGATTAACCAGCTACATTCCGTAACAATAGGGACAAGCTTGATTTACAACCAGTGGAAAGGCCCAATCTTCCACTAAAATCTTGGCCTCTAACATGCTGCTCAAGAGACTGTTACAGGGTCACAACTAACATTAAGTCCTGGTATGCCATGGAGGTTTATTAATTCTTGAACAGGGAGTCTCCAGTCTTTTTGAAAAGCAGTTTTTTTTTGTTTTTTTTGAGACAGGGTTTCTCTGCGTAGCTTTGCGCCTCTCCTGGAACTCACTTGGTAGCCCAGGCTGGCCTCGAACTCACAGAGATCTGCCTGGCTCTGCCTCCCGAGTGCTGGGATTAAAGGCGTGCGCCACCACCACCCAGCAGGGCTCCCTTTGGGGGATCAAATGACCTTATCACAGGACTGGCCTTAGACTCTCAGAAAGTACAGATATTTATATTATAATCCATATCAGGAAAAAAATTACAGTTGTGAGGTAGCAGTGATAATAATTTTATAATTGGGATATGACCACATCATGAGAAACTGTATTAAAGAGTCACAGCCTTAGGAAGGTTGTGAACCATTGGTTCAGGTCAATATCTCTTGTAACCCAGGCTTGCGTCACATTATATAACTGAGAATTGCTTTGAACACCTAATCCTGACTCTGCCTTCCAGTACTGGAAAGAGAGTCCTGCAACTCCTTCGAGTCTGGGCCTTGACTGGTCTGTGGGAAGGAAAAAGAGACCAGAGAATGAGTATCCTTCAACTTCTCTAGATTTTATTGTGAATTTACAAATGAGGTGGTACTTGTGTATGAATTGAGTTAACTGACCAATATAAAGCAGTTGTAGTCACAGCAGAGAGGATGAGCAAGAAAGAGGGTGAAAACTTTCCTGCTGTGATAGTAGTTGACCTTAGCAATGAGTAGTGAGATAATCAATGTTACAAGATGAATAAATGTTCTCTGACTGGCCATTTCTTGGGTCCACAGACCAGGCAATCAAGAATCTAGATTAAAAAATTGATATTTCGTGAAACCAAATTAGAGTAGTTACATCGTTTGAACCTAAGAAATAGAACTGGATAGAATGGTGTTTACCTGACTAACATGACTGTGTTTTCCAGGTTTAAGATGTATACCCCAGGAGAAATGGTGTGAGAAGTACTTGGTGTCCTGTAATACAAATGCCTGGTTCTGGAGCACATGGCCTGTTTCAACTTTTTAACAAAATGTTTTGGGATTATATTTACATTATTATCACTACATCTTTCCTGCTTTCATACCCTCCCATAGACCCTTCATTGTGTTATAATCCATGGCTTCTTTTTGTTTAAGTTACTGTTTGAATGTGACCTGTATTTGGTTGCAGGATTTCTCAGCAATGAAGCAAGAGGTTTGTTGCAGTGGACATTGAGTATGTAAAGAACTGTGCACCCAAAGGACCCTGTGCATTGGAAAAACACATTAAGTGCCCTAGGAGATTAGAGAATTTTGCTAAACTACCAAATCTCCTGGTTAGTGTCCTATCTAATCATAGTGTGGAAGGACCCACCTGGGAGGGTTTTTTTTTTTCTCTCTGAGTCCTTTGAACTCTGCTCACCCAGTAGAAAAACTGCTAATGTAGCCGATGAGGGATCTTCCAAGTTCTTTCCAGGATTCTCCTCTTGTTCTGCTCTAGGGAGCTGTAAGGAAGTCCAAGCCATGCCATGGTGAGTGTAGCATGTTCAAAGCACGTCTGCTGAGCTATCATTTCTGCTAGGACTTGGATGAGCCATGATCCAGACTGTGGTTTTGTTGGTCCATGTGGTGACCTGGGCAGTAGTCCTTGTCCTCTGACCCTTCCTGTGTATGGATTTCCTGGGTATGTGGAGACTCTGCCGCCCTGGCATGGAAGGATATGATGCTTGTAATATCATTGTCCAGTGTGCACACATGGCCAAACTTTTGGTGTGTAGCAAGAAGACAGATTGGAAAACTGAAAGTCTGGTGTCTAGAAGTTCTGAACATTGCACTCCACTTTCAGGTTTGTCTTATAAATATTACAAATAGTTTAGAAACTGGTAGAAATATGGTGTTATGAATTATATTTCAGCAATATATCATTAGAATGCTTCTAACTTTACTACAACCAGCTATAGTGGTATAATTTGGTGAAGTTTAGTTCCAGGGACAAAGTCAGTTTCTGGTCAGCATTAATTTCTCAGGTGTGCATGGTGTAGTGTGGGTGGATAGGGCAGAATCCACATCTTGTGCCATAGTCCATGGGACCAGGAAGCATTCATAGCTAATATGAGGTCTTTGTTTCATGATTTGGGAGCTGGTTTGTGGCCTAAATGAAAGCCTGCTACATGCCCCCACTCACTCTGTCTCAAAGGGGTTTTCTCTTTTGATATTACTATTGCATATATATTTATATGTGTATGAACATAAATAAATATGAGCTGCTGAGTCCATTTGGTATTTTTTCTATTTATATGATTTTAGTGCAGTCCACTTTGTTTTGGATAACCAGCTAGGAGGCTCATCCCTGGGAAAAACAATTCTGCCTCTCAATAGTCATTAGTTACCCATAGTTCTTGGTCTAGGGAGAGGGTTCATTAGATCCCTTCAAACCTTCTATGTTACTATGTCTACTGGCCATGTTTTCTCTTCCACATGAGATTTTTTTGCAGGGCTCAGGGTCTGTCTACTTTGTCAGCTGTGGCTTTGGGTTCCCAGCTCCTGTATGAATGCAGCTATGGAGTAGGTCTCCTCTTCCAGAACCCTGTGTTTGTAGTGGATGGGCTGCCCTGCTGTCTTCTCTGGCCTTGATCTTAGAGCAGCTGTCCAGTTTAGCTGCCAAGCACTCCCCATTCTGCTACTTACCAAAAACAGATGTCACCTCAGGATTTCCATATCCTCTGAGTCAGGCAAAAAATAGTGTCTGGAAGGTTATTTCCAGGGAGGAGGAATGTCTGTGAGCATGTTTTTTGGGTGTGTCTGTGAGGGACTTGCCTGGGGGATGCATCTGGAGATTGCAGTGCTTGTGAGGAGAGGACTAGAGAAATTTCTGTTGAGTTTGCTTTAGGGAGAGGTATTGGTGAAATTATTAAGGCCACTCCACGTAGTTAAAAGGAGATTTATTTAATGGCGTAACTTACAAATTAAGGGATAGGTAGGTCGCGGGGTCTGGGGAAGGTGTATCACAGTCCAGCGGTGTTCTCTGGAGCTCTGCTTTGTCCACTTCCACCATCCAGGGTCCTGGAACCGAGCGAATCACCACCAATCCAGATCTCGGGTACCCAGGAGCCTCCCTTGGCCCCGCCTTGTAGGCGTGACAGTTGCTGAAGTCTCAATGGGGGTTGGAACTTCCAGATCAAAGCTGGAATGGCTACCCACTACAGAGAGGGTATGTTTAGTAGGTGATTTGTGAGATTGGCCCAGGGAAGTAGGAATGCAGGGCTGCAAAAGTTCACAGGCCTTGTGCTCCAACACTGCTTTTCTCTAGCCTATCTCAAATATCTGTGGAGTTGAAGAAAGTGATCATGGAGTGTCACCTGGCCTGATCATTTGCAGCCCTGGAACTAGTCCCTTGAAACCCCTGTACCTGGATCTAGCTGGACAAGGAGTAAACCAAGGCTGATGATGAAACCCAGAGATGTGAAAGTCACAGTGTTGTTGCTGTAGTTGCTAGAAGTAGCTGGGTGGTGGGAATAATGTATGAAGAACTTGTCATGGTCATATAGGTGAGAACCTGATGCAGGAAAAGTGAGACAGAAATCCACCCACCGTTTTTAAGGATTTTCCTGCCACCAGGTTGTCTTCTGATTCTTTAGTGTATAAGCCAATTTCCAGATCCTTTTTGATTCCATATGCCTTTCAAATACTTCTTGGTTGCCCAACTGCCATACTTAGCTTTCCAGGAGCCCCCATTGCTTCTGAAACTTCAGACATTGCTACAGTCTTGGATGTTCCTGAGACAGCATGGGTGATCCTCATAGGTGAGCTCCTTGGTAAAACTGCAAATGTTATAAGGCAAATAATCTCATTACTGTAGTTTGAGGCATTTACTATTTTGTATTTAAAACTCTTGTTATATTGGCTATCATGAGAATTATGGAGCTTGTTGATATTATAAATTATTGCTGTTTTTATAGATTGTGGTTTTGGTCTGTTGGAAAGAGTTGTGGTAATTACATTCAGAATGGCAAAGACCTGCCAAACAACTGATAACAAGTGCTGGAGAAGAACTGGGGCAAAAGAGTAATGTCATGAGCAAGAAAGATATGTGTAGTTAGTGTGACAAAAATTATATTTTATGATGCTGATGGTCATCACACAAAGTTCACACTCTTAATTTCTAACTAAGGTACTAAGACTCCTTCCTCAAGGCTGCTCACCTGTTCTAAGTATGTTTGCTGAAGAAATGCACAACTATACTCCCTGTTCACTTCAAGGACAAGGAGCAACCTTGTCATTATTCCCACATTGGGTTAAATGTAAGCTGAATACTTCACTTAATCTATCATGGGAACTTAGGTGGGTCCTACCAAAATTTTCATGATCTAATAAATTATGGTATAGAAACAAACTTATACTTTTAGTCTTTCTCAATAGAATGGGTTCATTGTTTTCTCACACAGGACTTATCGTATTTCTTTGTGAACACTAATACTTAGTACCTGTGGTAGTCTGGATGGAAATTTCCCCCATAAGTTCATAGGGATTGGCCCTATTAGAAGGTATGGCTTTGTTGGAGGAAGTGTGTCACTGTGGAGGTGGGCTTTGAGATCTCATATATGTTTAAACTATGTCCAGTCTCCCAGATTACCTGTAGATCATGGTGTAAATGCCCAGTTCCTTTTCCAGCACCATGTCTGCCTACATGCTGTGTTGTTCACCATGATGATAATGGACTAAACCTCTAAGAATGTAAGCCACGCCAATTAAATATTTTTCCTTTGTAAAAGTTGCCATGTTCATGGTGTCTTTTCACAACAATAGAAACCCTAACTTAGGCAGTACATGATTCAATAATCTTTAGGGAGGAAATACTTTTGAGAAACACTACTAATTTTTCTTTTTTGATAGAATCATATTATCTATAGGCTTATATGATTTCTCTTCATGTTTTATTAATAGAAATCCTAGTAATCCACTATAGCCAATCTTTATTTCATGTAACATATAACAACAGGTATTTAACTCAAAGTGTCAATAGCATAATAAATAATACTAAAATTGTTTATCAACAATCTCCTATTTTGATTCTAGTAAAATTAAAAATAGAGGGATATTTCAAAAATTTCAATACAATACTTGGAAAATTTCCAACTATTTTGGAAAAATACTCTTAAAAATTCATTGGGTTACCAGTAGCTGGAACATTTACTTTTATAGGTGCTGTTTCTGCTTCCACAGTTGGGGTCTTAGCATTAAAACAAAATCTGTAAATACCTCAATTTACAAATAAATTAGTTAAAATGTTTCTAAATTAGAAGAAGTTCAAGGAAAGATGGATATTAATTTCATAGAATGATTGGATGGCAGAAAAATAACCTAGGAATGAAACAGTATAAATTTTATCCCACTTCCAGATCTTCTGAAGTTCAAGGAAATATAAAGACCATTGTTTGAAAGGTCCCTCCTGTTCAGAAAACTGTCATGCTTTGAATAATGGGCCAATGGTATAGAATGAAATGTTTTCTGGGAGTTGTTTAAAAATCTTCAATATATATTATCCATTAAACTATACAGTGTGAGGATTATTCTTGTTGGAGCTTTCTAATGATTCCTTGTCTCAAACAACAAAGCAAAATATATTAAACTATATTTGTGTGTGTGTATGTGCATGTTTGTGTCTAAGTGTGTCTGTGTCTGTGTTTATTGAGGAATGTCTTACTATCGCATTCCCTTCATAGACCAAAATGTCTTGAATTCAAGGAGAACTGCTTGACTCTGCTACCATACTAAGCTCTATTTATTTCTGAGAATGATTGGAAAGGAACCAGTGGCTGACACCTGAAAGGATTTTAAGAGATATTGTCCTGAACCATGAGACCTCTGCAGAGGTTAAGCTGGGACACTTCAATTCATTTTGGAAAATGATTTCAGGATGAGACAATGCAAATCAGAATTGAAATTTTATTTTGAGACAGGGTTTCTCTGTGTATCTCTAGATGTCCTTGAACTCAGAATATAGATTAGGTTGGCCCCAAACTCCCACAACTCTGCCTACCTCTGCTGCCCAAGTATTGGAATAAAAGTCATGTGCCACATCATCCATTTGTAATTTTATTATTTATTTGCTTATGACTGTTTTTATCTGTGTCCTAATTTATATGTGGATAGGTATGCATGTGTTTTGTGGTTTAGTTATAATAGTCAGAGAACGTTTTGCTTGTTGGTCTTTTCCCTTTAGCATGTTTGAGACAGGGTCCTTAGCTTACTATCACATGTAAATAACCTTGCAAGATTTCTCCTGTCTGCCTTTTATCTTGCCTTAAAATTACTGGATTAGAAACATGCATTGTGGCAACTGTTTTTATAAGACAGAAGTAAAAGGATAGTTGCAAGGTGAGTACTTTATTTGTCAAACCTTTTTAACAGCCCTGAAGTTTATTGAGTAGAGATTTTAGAGCAAGTGTGTTATGAGACATGGTCTGACATTCTTACCCTGTCTTACCTTGAACTCACTAAGTGGTAGATAGGCTACGCCTGGAACTTGAAGAGATCCACTAGTTTCTGCTTCATGTGTCCAGACTTGGAAAAAAAGAGACTTTTTAAAATGGATTTAACACAGATATTGGTAGGAAGTAGGGACTTTGGGAAAGTGTCATTTTGTGAGGGAGAGCTACACTTAATTAATACAGAGCCTTGTTACAATTTTGGGGACATTGTAAGTTCCAGTTCAGTGAGTTTTTTGTGAGCTCCTCTCTTTTTCTGTGTTTCTGTCTCTTCTCTGTGTCTCTCTGCCTCTCTGTCTCTGTCTCTCCTTTTTTTTAATACAGAAAGGGGTAGAAGTAGCAAGCCAAAGACATGTAAGAAACATTTCATGGACAGAGCTAACTAAGCCCTTTGAGAATGAAGCCACACCTGTCTGAAACAGAGCTACAGGATTTGTTGTTTTTCCACACTGTGTCCACGTTTCAATCTTTCTATTTTATTTTTTTTTTTATTCTTTTGTCATTCAATACACCCCAACTGCAGTTTTCCTTCCCTCTACTCCTCTGCATCCTCTCCATTTCTTCCTTTTTCACCAGATCCACTCCTCCTCCTTTTCCCTTCAGAATAGAGCAGATATCCCAGGGTTATCAATCAAACCCTGCATAACAAGTGACAAAAAGACTAGGCAGAAACCCTCATATCAAAGCTGGATGAAACAAGCTAGTACGAGTTAAAGGACTTCAAGAGCAGGCAAAGATGTCAGAGACACACCACCCACTTCTACTGTGAAGAGTTGCACAAAAACACCAAGCCATACAAGGGTAACACATATGTAGAAGAACTGGTGTGGACCCCTGTAGGTAGTAAATGCTGTTTCAGTCTCTGTGAGCCCCTGTGAGCAACCTGTGAGCTCTGCTTAGTAGATTATCTGGGCTATGTTCTCTTCTGTTCCTTTATTTAAGAAATTTTTTTTTGAAAATCCTTTCTGGGATTTGACCTGAGATTTTCCTCCTTCTATTCCTATTATTCTTAGGTTTGGTCTTTTAATAGTGTGGCAGATTTCCTGGATCTTATGTTTCAGGAAATCTTTCAATTTAACATTTTCTTTCATCAATATAGCCATATTTTTTATCATAAGTTTAAAGCCTGTAATTCTCTATTCTATGTCTTTTATTCCTTTGGTGAAGCTTGCCTCTGTAGTTCCTGTTTGAATACCTAGATTTTTATTTCTAGAATTTCTTCAGTTTGCATTTTTTAATTGCTTCTATTTCTATTATCAGGTCCTAAAGAGATCATTCATTACCACCAACTGTTTGTTTGTCTTTAGTTTTCTTTAAGGGATTTGTTAATATTTTTCCAATATTAAATTTATCCTTTCTCTGCTTTCTTTAAACAATTCATTCACTTCCTCTTTAAGAACTCCTTATAAAGTTTGTCTTAATTGTCCTTCACCTGAGATGGAATATCCAGGGCTTGCTGTAGTAGGATAGCAGGAATCTGGTAGTGAAATATTACTCCAGCTGTTGTTATTATGTTCTTATTCTGGTGTCCAGGTATCTGGATTTGAGGTGATTGTGGCTCTGGGTGCTGGTTTTTCAGTTTGTCTTTTTTGGATGGGTGTTTTATTCCTTGGTTTCTATTTGCTCTTTGTTCTTCTCTTCTTTGTGGTCTATGATTGAACAGGGGTTCTCATCCTAAGTTGGGACCTTGAAATCTTGCAGTGTTACCTTTGTTCCAGCAGAGAGTATCTGCCCAAGTTTGGGGATGACCAAAGGGAGGAGAAGAGGAAGTTTGGGGATAGGGTTAAGGGGGCATTGAGAAAGTAGGGGAGGTCTATGGGCAGGTGGCCTACATAGACATCTGGCAGATTATGTATCCTTTGTTAGAGAAAAGATTTATGTAGCTTAAGTTTTCCTGCCTGGCCCACAGTCAGGACAAATCTCTCTCACCTGCCAGTCCCACATCCACTCAGACCCGACCAAGTAAACACAGAGACTTATGTTGCTTTCAAACTGTATGGCCGTGGCAGGCTTCTTGCTAACTGTTCTTATAGCTTAAATTAATCCATTTCCATTAATCTATACTTTGCCACATGGCTCGTGGCTTACCGGCATCTTCACAAGCTGTTTCTCATCGTGGTGGCTGGCAGTGTCTCTCTGACTCAGCCTTCCACTTCCCAGCTTTATTGTCCTCCTTGCCCCGCCTACACTTCCTGCCTAGCCAATGGCCAATCAGTGTTTTATTGATTAATCAGTAACACATTTGCCATACATCACACAGCAGATTTACCCAATTTTGAGGCAACAACACAGAGATGAAGAGAGAAGTGGGATTGAGGATATTGTTAGGGGATTATTGAAAGACTGCAGGATGTCCATAAGTGAGCAGGTTACATGGATTTCTGGTGGCTGGCATTGCCTCTGGTCCAGCAAGGCATTTCTACCTCATGTTGTCTACCTGTTCTTCTGGCTGGTGTGGCTTGCCTTTGAGCAGAGGATATCCATCCAATTTGGGGTGGGGACATGGATTTGGGAGTGGCAGCTGTATGGTTGGGGGAGGATTGTGTCTGTGGATATGTGGGGATGGTGGAAGTTTCATGGGCTGGTGGCCTGGCTACCTAACCTTCTGGCTGGTGTGATATGCACATGAGCCGGGGATTCTTCATGTGTTGGGTCCAGGAACACAGTCACATTCCTTTTTTCTGAATGGGAATATATACTGCACCATTATTTGTTGGAAATCCTTGTCTCTTGATTTATACAAGATGTGACAGGCAAGAGATTATAGTGAGTGTCAAAAGAAACTGGACATTTGAGCTGTTTGGGGCTGTTACACACTATGAGGATCATTGTACTAATATTAAATGCATTTCCCTTTTTCTTTTTCTCTTGGTATTTATTCTTTTCTCATACAATACATCCTAACTTGCAGCTTCCTTCTCCTTTCTCCACTCCTTCTTGTCTTCACCCTGAAATCCTCATTCCTCCAAATCCACTGCTACCCTGTTTTCCTTCAGAAAATAGTAGGCCTCCCAGGGATATCAACCAAACACATCATAACAAGGTGCAATAAGGCTAGGAACAAACCTCATATCAAGGCTGGACAGGGTAACCCAAGAGGAGGAGAGGGGTCCCAAAAGCAAGCAAAAGAGCCAGACACCAGGACTCCTACAGTTATAAGTCCCACAAACACACCAAGCTAAACAACCATAGAATGTGTGCAGATGACCTGGCACAGAACCATACAGGCTTTATGATTTCCACTTCAATTTCTCTGAACCCCTATGCACCCTGCTTTGTTGACTCTATGGGACAAGATTTCCTTGTTTTCACAACCCTTCTGTATTCTACAATATTCATTCCCTCCTTCCACAGGATTCTTAGAGCTCATCCTCATGTTTGGGTAGGGATCTCTGCATGTGCTCCCATCATCTACTGAAAGAAGCCTCTCTGATAACAATTAGGCTAGGCACAAATCTTTGATTATAACAGAATATAGTTATACATCATCTCATTGTATTTTCCTTGGTCAGTTGTACTTGGTCCTTTCCTAGATTTCTGGACCATCCTATTGCAGTTCCTATCCATCTAGGCTTTATAAGGCATGAGCCTCCTTTCATAGCTTGGGCAACAATTTACACTAGTCATTCATTGGTTAGACACTCTGAGCCACGATTGCTCCATCATATCCTTCACGCCGGACAAGTGTTAGCTGAGTGTTGTGTCTAGTTTGGTGTCCCAATCCTACCACTGGGAGTATTGTGTGCTTAGAGAAGATGGCTGGTTCAGCCTCTGTATTCTTTTTGTTTGTTTGTTTATTTTTTCTCTTTGTAGCTTTTGGAGCCTGTCCTAGAACTCACTTTGTAAAGAAAGCTGGCCTCAAACTCATAGAGATCTGCCTGCCTCTGCCTCCTGAGTATGTGCTATCACTACCCAGCCAGCCTCTGAATTCTTAATAACTAGGACTCCTCACTAGGGTCACCCTATTAGGTTCCATGAAGTTTACATTCCACTGTGTCCATGTCTCCTGCTAAAATCTCTACTAATCCAGTTATCTCTTCCTGTCTTCTCCTCTGTCCCTTCCTTACTCACCTGACCAATTCTGATCCCATCTCCAAATGCCTCCAGTGTACCCACAAAATCTATTCTATATACTTCTCTCAGTGAGATTCATGCATATACCCTAGAGCTGCTCTTCTTACTTAGCCTCTATGCATCTGTGGATTGTACTTTGATTAACTATGTTTATTGAGAGTGTACTTTACTTAACAGCTAATTTTCATGTATCAGTGAGTACAACATGTTTGTCTATGTGCTTCTGGGTTTTCTCACAAAAAATAATAAAGAACTCTAAAAACTAAACAACAAACCAAATAATGCAATTATAATGGGGTATAACTCTAAATAGAATTCTCAGTGGAAGAATCTAAAGTGGCTGAGAAACACTTGAACAAATGTTCAACATTCTTAGCCATCAGGCAAATGCACATTGAAAGGACTCTGAGCTTTCCTCTTACACTTGTAAGAATGGCTAAGATCAATAACACAAGTGACCGCTAATGTTAGAAAGGATATGGAGCTAGGGAATTCATTGCTGTCACAGGTTCAAATTTATACAGGCACTGTGGAAATCAATATATACTATATACAGTGTAGAGTCCTCAGATAATTGGGAATCAATCTACCTCAAGATCCAGTTATACCACTTTTGTGCATGTACCCACTGTTACTCTTCCATCTTACCACAAGGACAATTGCTCATCTAGGTTCTATCTGTCTTGGACCTGATGACATAGACTATTAATGCATTCTACTCAGAGGCAGATATACCTGCACCTGGCTTTGGAGTGTTGGGATTAAAGTCGTTAGCCACTAGCTTGTCTATCTTATTTATTCTTTGTAGTTAGTTCTTACAATTTCTCTCATTGCCCCTTCTGCAGGGCTTCAACGGGTTCTCAACCACCCTAAGGATGGAATGATAGGGACAGAAGATACAAAAGAAATGCACCAAGTCTAGATTCTGATCAAGGTGCAACTTTATTTTTCTCCAAGAGGGTTTATATAGTTCCTGCAGGGTGGGGAAGCAAGAAGCTGTTATTTGCATAAGGTGGGGCAAGGTAACAGGATGTTTGTATAGGATGTTTTCAGGGTGAAATGGTCAAGTGCTCTGCCTCAATGTCCTGTTGCTAGGCAACCTGACTATAAGATGATCTAGTTGCCTGTCCTTAGAGATTCTGTCCTTGTCCCTGACATTTCCCCCTTTTTAGAAATAAATCTAAAGGCCAACATAAACCAGGTTTGAATGATCTAAAAGGAGGGCTCTGAAAGAGGATTTGCATGGAGGATTACAGAGGCCCTATCCCTCTTTAGGTTGAGAAAAAAGGGTCCAAGAGGGAATGTCTCTCCAGACTCAAGCACCACAGGCGTCCCCATATTGCGGGAATCAATGGACCATGCATTTTTTTGAGGGAGCGGAAATGAGTAAGCGCAAGGTTGCTACTGCACAACCACTATGCAACAGGGCATATAATCCAGGCTCTTGGGATTTTGGTATACCCTGGTCCCCAGCCTGTGCAGTCCCAGCTGCACTCCAATCATACCTTGAGTGACCCTTTTTCCCACACACAGGCACAGCCTTCCCCGAGTGAAGGGGTCTGTGTGGGAAATCTCTCCTCAGGGGAAACTTCAACCCTGGGTGTAGAGAGCTGCGGGAAGCTGCACTCTTAAGATGGAGCTGGCTCCCGCCCCCCGCCCTCCCTGTGGCGAGCGCTCTTTGTTTCAAGCAGCATTTTATTTGGCTTGGTTTCAGATTTTGGCTTGCTAAGGCATACGTGTACCTATCCAGGAATCCCATGCGGCGCATGGGGGCTGGTGGACTGAGACCTATATAAGGCTGGGGCAGGCTCTCCCCAGGGGTAGAAGAACAAAGAAACAGATTAAGGGTCCTGAATAAAACAGCTTGAAGAAGAGCTCTGCGTCGAGTCTTTCTTGCTGGTCGAGTTAGATGCGACACCTGGGGTCCTGCATATCAAAGCAGTGGTAATGAACCTGGAACTGCCTGGCCCACAGGTCTGTTATTTGGCTTCGGATGAACCGAGTGAGCCAGGAAAGTGCCCATGGCCCAAAGGTAAGGACCAGGAGCAGGCCTACAACAGGTCCTAGAAGGGAGGAAAGAAGGGTCATTAGCCAAGGGGAGTTGGAAAAACAATTCTGGAACCACCCAAGCTCTTGTTCTCCTTTTCTTTTTTTTCTTTTTCTAGTCCTTTTCTAACCTACCATACTGTTCCTGATTACCCCTGGGTGGTCTGTAAAGAAGCAACATTCTTCTTTGAGCCCAGTACAAAGGCCACCTTGTTGTAGAAAGAGGAGATCCAGGCCTCTCCTGTTCTGTAAAACTACCTCAGATAGGGAGGAAAGGGATGACTCGACGGCAGAAATTCTCTGTTAAAATTGGGCAATATCCTCATCTATGGACAGTCGAAGTTCAGAGTAATGTTGGTTGGACAGGACCAGAGAGGCAATTCCTGTGCCTGTTCCCGTTGCTCCAACCCCCAGAAGGACTGCTAAGGTGATAGCAGTAACAGGCTCCTGTCAAGGTAGTCATTTCAGCGTGGCTTCTCTTCCTAGAGATCTAGGAATTGATCTGAGGAATAATAGGTTAGTCTAGGTGGAAGGGACCTAAGTGCCCTGAGTGGCATCTCTGGTGCTACCCTGTTTGCTGTGCTACCTACCAGCCACAGGCTGTGTCAAGCTGGCCCAACATGGCTGTGACCGCCTGTGACACCAAGGCCAGCAGGTCCGACAAGTCTTTCTGACACCTTGGATGAAAATTCAGCACTGCCCTTGGAAACATGACCCCTGCTGTCAGACTGGATTTGTGACAAGCAATGTCCCTGCTCAGCCCAGAACATGATTGACTATGGGACTTGTATACTGTGTGAAAGGTCTCAAACACAGTTTGCTGTAAAGTTCCCACTGTCCCCCGACAGGAACTCTGAGCAGAGTGATAACAGGGCTATAGGGCTGGTAGGTGTTGCTGTGGGTGAGGACAACAGCCAGGAGGGCTTGCCTGAGGGACAGCATTTGAAACAGAATTAGTTTCCTCAGTAGAGGGGCTATCTCTCCTGGGAAGATCAGGTATATTTACAGCTCTAACCAGGCGTTCTGGTAACCATCTGGGAGCAGAGTGTATCTGGTCAAGAATGCAGGCTGAACCTCATCCCCAAATAAGGACCAGGTCGGGGCCCTTCCAAAGCCCTATGAGAGGATCTCGCCACATGGCTAGTGGCCGGGTGGCATCTGGAGAAGGGTGCCAGTGCCTGTCAGCGGCAGAGTGCCCTGCAGCATCTAAGGTGAGGAAGCTGAGAACAAACAGAGCATGGCTCAATTGATCTCTGGAGGAGGTAAAATGAAGGTTAGAAGACTTGAGGCGAGCCAACCAGGTGTTTAGGGTCTGGAGGGCTCTTTCTATTATGCCCTGTCCCTGGGGATTGTAAGGTATTCCTGTGGTATGAATAATTTGTAGACTATCACAAATTTTTTGAAGCCTGTGCTGGTATAAGCAGGGCCATTGTCTGTCTTTATCTTAGCTGGTTTTCCCAAAGCAGAAAAGGCAAGAATCAGGTGAGAAAGAACATCCTTTGTGGCTTCCCCAGCATGAGGAGAGGCGAAGATAAAGCCACTAAAGGTATCTATAGAGACATGAATAAATTTTTGTCTGCCAAATTCGGGGCAATGAGTAACATCTGTCTGCCAGATTTGGTTGGGAAGGAGGCCTCAAGGGCTGACTCCCAAGTGTGGAGCAGGGTGAAAAACAACACAAGAGGGACATTGTTTGACAATTTCTTGGACCTGTTGTTTATAGATCTTAAAAAGAAGACAGAGTGTCTGAGAATTTAAATGGTGGATCTTATGGGCAGTTTGGGCCTGTAGGACTGAGCCAACCATGACAGGGAAAATTAGCCTGGTGGCGGCATCTGCCTGTGCATTGCCATCAGTTAACGGTCCAGGAAGATCACTATGGGCTCTAATATGGCCTATATAAAATGGGTGTTGGCGAGTCAGGACAAGCTGTTGAATCTGGGAGAAAAGTGGGGTGGCATTGGAGGTAGGCCTTATGTCTGGAGAGGTTTCTAACAAGGGGATGGAAAAGGCAATATAGGCACTATCTGTATAGATATTAATAGGTTGATCAGAATAGGTCTGAAAAACCTTTAAAATTGCTGAAAGTTCAACCAACTGCGCTGACCAGAAAGGCATTAGGAAGGAGGTAGGGTGGCCTTGGGCCACAAAGGCTGCAACACCATTAGTGTAACCATAAAAGGAGTGACAGTCCCTTGGTTTCCTTCCTCGTCCTTCCAGGAAAGTGTCCTCGAACTAATTAAAGGATTATTAGACTGACCGATTCCTTTTAAATTGGTGAGGGATGGAACCAGTGGCCAAGCAGATGGCCAGTGAGACTGTGAAATGACTGGGGTGTCTGCCCCTGTATCCAAGATACCCTGAAACTTCTTTCCCTCTATAGTAAGGGTGAGAGTAGGCCGATCCTGAGTAACAGGCTGGACCCAGTAGGCGTCCGAGGAGCCCAATCCAGCTGACCCCCGAGGGGTGTTTGTAATTGAGGGATTATCACAGACAGAGGAGGGTTGAGGAACTAGCTGTGCCAGGCGCGTACCTTGAGGAATTGTGACCATGCCATTTACAGCAGTGGCCAGAATCTTAATTTCACCTGTGAAATCACTATCTATTATGCCAGGGTAGACCTGGACCCCACGGAGGGCCGCAGAAGCACGGCCAAGGACAAGCGCACAAACATTAGGAGGTAAGGGCCCTGTCACCTTTGTAGGGATGACCTGAGCCCCTTCAAGGGAGTTTAATACTGTTTCGGTGGCGGCGGCACACAAGTCCAATCTGGCACTGCCTGGAGTTGCTCCCTGGAAGGAGGAGAATGGAACTGAGGTGGGAGAATTTGTTGAGGGTGGGGAAGCAGGAGGTGAGCAGACCTCAAGGCCCCAGGGTGTGCTCTTGGAGGCATTGGGGCCAGGGGCTGGCCCCTTTGGAAGTTTCCTGGCACCCTCGGAGGAAGGGGCTGACCGAGATAATTGATTTTTGACCTGGATTCTGTAGCCCAATGACGGCCCTTGTTGCAGTGGGGACAGAGAGTGGAAGGCAGGGGCCTCATAGAGGTGGCCTCCTGAGCCGGCTGGGCTAAGGGCGCGAGGCTGTGACCTTTCTGGGGACATTCCCTAGCGAAATGTCCGGGTTGTTTACAGAAATAACAGGTAAGGGCTCCAGGCTGTTGTGAAGCCCTGAGGGCAGCACCTACAGCTAATCCCATGGCATAGGCGGTGTCAACACCTGAACAGAGTCTCACATATTCAGACAGGTCCGCTCTGTTTTTATGAGGGCGGAGGACTTCCTGGCAGGCAGGGTTTGCATTTTCAAAGGCCAAGTGTTTAACAAAGGTGCTTTTGTGTTTCTTCCACCCAAAAAGTCTCTCAGCTGCATCATTTAAGCGAGAGACAAATTCACTAAAGGTTCATCAGGGCCCTGACGAATCTTTGCTAATGAGGTGGTAGCCGAACCCTTTAGGAGAAGGCGTTTCCAGGCCCGGACACCCGCGTTTTGAATCTGGGCCAGGAGGCCAGGAGGGAATTTTGCCTGTGCTGCGTTTGTATCCTAAGGGGGGTTGCCGAGGAGTTTCTTTAGTGTCCAAGTTTTTGAGGACGGCTGTTCAATATTTTTTTGAGCAACTTCTCAACAATTTTCTGTGAATTCTATTTTCCAGAGGACAAAGTCACCCCCAAAAGAGCTGCACAGGTAAGAAAATACCAGTCATCAGGGGTCAACCAATGTTCACCAAGGCTAATGTAAAAGGAGCCTTAGGACCATACTGAGCACAGGCGGATTTCAGCTTTTCAAAAGGCGGAAATTTAATTTGTGATAAATCTGTCCTGGCAGGGGGTCCTCTGGTGAGCGCTCCTCCTCCTCCACTGCCACCACTGCTGCTGCAGTCTTCATCCCTCCCCCTCCTCATTTTGATTTTCCAAACCCCCTGAGGGGCCGTTCTGGGTGGCCACCTTGGATGAGTCCCCATAGGTCTGGCTTCTGCTAACAGGAAATGCCAGGACAAGCTGAGGCTTACTCTTCTATTTACTAGATTTTTGAGATGGTTTTAGCAGATACAAGGAACTAGGGTAAAGAAAAAAGATCTTAAAGCCTTTGTTGATTATTAATAACATTCTCAGGGTCTATAAATATTCCCCTGACATACAAAAGCTTATTAATATAGGAGAAAAAATCTCCAAAGAAGCCTTTCACTCCCCCTCTACCTGCCCTAAGACCCCCGAGCGCTTTCTGGTCCGCCTTCAGTCTGTCCCTCTGTTCATGACCTGAGCTCTATGGAAGAGGGGATGCTCACGACTTTTAAACCTAACAATCCCCTGGAGTCCGCTCCTGCCCATCCTCATCCCTCTGTTAATTTGACCTTTATCTCCCCTCTAGACCCCACCAAGGAGGCTTCCCTAGAGAAAGGGGCAGCCTGTTACCATAATCCTAACTGACCCCCTGCAAAAATCTCCCCTTAACACAGGAGTCCTTGGGCCTTTTATACCACCTCAAAAATCTCCGGCAGTTCC
The DNA here is from genome assembly GCF_949786415.1 of Peromyscus eremicus. Classification (NCBI taxonomy): domain Eukaryota; kingdom Metazoa; phylum Chordata; class Mammalia; order Rodentia; family Cricetidae; genus Peromyscus; species Peromyscus eremicus. The sequence goes on from NW_026734289.1 coordinate 1,613,759, forward strand.
CCCTTCTGCAATGGCCCCTCCCTATGTTTCTGTGTCTTCCCATTTTTGCGGGCCTATTCTTGATGACTTGGCTCCCCCTGTCCCAGATCTCGGCTCACTGGGACGCGCCCTCCAGGCTCGTAGGGAACATGTTGAGCTTTTAAGGGAATTGAAAACTCTTGACAAAGAATTTAAAGATCTTGCCCAAGAAAATGAGATTGATCAACTATTGATAAGAAATGTACAGGAGGCCTCAGAGTTTCATAAAAAAATCATGTCAATAGTGAGGTTTTAAAAAAGGATTTTTCCATAACCTGGAAACAAGCTAAGGAAATTATATGGAAATATCCTACTTGTTAATTTTACAATCAGACTCCACTACCCACAGGATGTAACCCAAAGGGCACTCAGAGAAATTAAATCTGGCAGATGGATGCATTTCATTTTGTAGAATTTGGAAAATTGAAACATGTACATCCCTCCATTGATACCTACTCAAGATTTCCATGAGCAACTGCTCTGAGTTTCAAAAAGGTTGATTCTGTAATCCAGAAATTGCTAGAAGTTATGGCCATCATGGGTATACCTATATATGTTAAACCTAACAATATCTAGCCTATGTCTCTGTTAAAATGAAACCGTTTTTTGCTTATTACAATATAAAACATATTACAGGAATACCACACAATGCTACAGGAGAAACAGTCATAGAAACATCAAATTGAACTCTAAAGGGTATGCTAAATAAACAAAAAGGAGAAACAAAATCCCCTAGAAATAGGTTACATAATGCTTTATTTATTTATTTGTTTATTTATTTATTTATTTATTTATTTAGATTTTTTGAGACAGGGTTTATCTGTGTAGCTTTGCGCCTTTTCCTGGATCTCGCTCTGTAGACCAGGCTGTCCTTGAACTCACAAATATCCACCTGCCTCTGCCTCCCCAGTGCTGGGATTAAAGGTGTGCACCACCACCTCCCAGCCACATAATGCTTTATTAACTTTGTATTTTCTCAATGCTAATGAGAAAGGAACAATAGCTGCGGAGAGACTTTGGATAATAGAAATAAAACTACAGAGTTAAATCAGCCTGTATATTTTAAGGATGTGCTGACCTCAGAATGGAAACCAGGATATGTGTTACATTGGGGATGAGGTTTTGCTTTTGTTTCTATCAGAGAAGGTAAGCTATAAATACATTCGAAATTGATAAAGGGCCGGGCGGTGGTGGCGGCGCATGCCTTTAATCCCAGCACTCGGGAGGCAGAGCCAGGCAGATCTTTGTGAGTTCAAGGCCAGCCAGGTCTACAGAGCGAGATCCAGGAAAGGCACAAAGCTAAACAGAGAAACCCTGTCTCGAAAAAAAAATCAAAAAAAAAAAAAAACCAAAACTATGGGCTTGGGGATTTAACTCAGTGGTAGAGTGCTTGCCTAGCATGCACAAGGCCCTGGGTTTGATCATCAGCTCTAGAAAAAAAAATTGATAAAAGTTTGATTTGAACAAGACAGACCTCTTAATTAGAAGAGGTAATAGTTCCTTAACCAGCATGACCATCCAATTTAAAGTAACTTGGCCTGTTGGTATTACATCACACATAAAATTCATAAGTCTTCCTAATTGTTTGTTTTTGCTCTTCTCTACAAACACTTATCACAAACGGTGTTTATGTAGTCCCAGAACAATTAAAAATTAAAGCTGGCTTTGGAGTTGGATAATGACTCTCTCCTTCTTTAAAGCCAAGGATGTTGTTAAAAAGAAAATGCATAATCTCTGTATCATGTCAGAAGAATCAACTGATATGGGGCAGAAGAAAGCCAAAATTAAAGGACGATTCTATTGCCACTGTTCTCATAATACTTTGATGATATTTTGATTCTTTAAACTTTCCTTAAAGTGTGAATTTTATATCAAAATTTATATATATATAAATTTGTAACTCAACATAAATCCAGTTACTCTGATCCTGATAGAAGAGAAAGTAGGAAGTAGTCTTGAACGCATTTGCATAGGAGATCACTTCCTAAATATAACACCAGTATCACAGTCACTGAGAGAAACAATCAATCAATGGGACCTCTTATACCAGAGAAGCTTTTGTAGAGAAAAGGACACAGTCAACAAGACAAAGTGACAGCCTACAGAATGGGAAAAGATCTTCACCAACCCCACATCTGACAGAGGGCTGATATCCAGAATATATAAAGAACTCAAGAAATTAGACATCAAAATATCCAACAGTCCAATTAAGAAATGAGCTTTAGAGCTAAACAGAGAATTCTCAACAGAGGAAGCTCAAATGGCTAAAAGACATTTAAGGAATTGCTCAACCTCCCTAATCAGCAGGGAAATGCAAATCAAAAGGACTGTGAGATACCACCTTACACCCATCAGAATGGCTAAAATCAAAAACACTGGAGAGGATGTGGAGCAAGGGAAACACTCCTACATTGTTGGTGGAAATGCAAGCTTGTACTTTTCCACTTTGGAAATGAATATGGCGATTTCTTAGAAAATTGGGAATCAATCTCCCCCAAACACAGCTATATCACTCTTGGCCATATACCCAAGGATTGCTCAATCATACCACAAGGGCACATGCTCAGCTATGTTCATAGCATTATTATTTGTAATAGCCAGAACCTGGAAACAACCTAGATGCCCTTCAACTGAAGAATGGATAAATAAAATGTGGTACATATACACAATGGAGTACTACTCAACAGAGTAAAACAATGACATCATGAGGTTTGCAGGCAAATGGATGGATTTAGAAAAAAATCACCCTGAGTGAGGTAACCCATACTCAGAAAGACAAACTTGGTATGTATTCACTCATAGAAGGATAATAGATGTAAAACGAAGGATGACTAGAGTGCTATTCACAACTCCAGGGAGGCTACCTAGAAAACAGGACCCTAAGAAAGACACAAGGATCACCCAACAACAGAGAAATGAATGAGGTCTACATGAGCAAACTGAACATGAGGGGAGTTAATGAAGGGCAAGTGTCGGGAGAAAGAAAGCTTAGGGGAGCAGGAGGTCCCAGATGGATCAGGAACAGAGAGGGAGAACAAGGAAAAAGAGACCAAGATAAATGAAGACCCCATGGGAATAGGAAGAAGAAAAGTGCTAGAGAAGTGCCCAGAAATCAACAAGGAAACCTCCACAATAGACTATTGGCAATGGTCAAGAGAAAGCCCGAACTGACCTTCTCTGGTGATCAGATGGCTAAACACCCTAACTGTCGTGCTAGAACTCTCCTCCAATGACTGATGGAAGCAGATGCCGAGATCCACGGCCAGGCCCCAGGTGGAGCTCCAGGATCCCAATCAGCGAGAGAGAAGAGAGATTGTATGAGCAAGAGATATTGAGACCATCATTGGAAAAAGCACAGGGACAAATAGCCAAACTAGTGGAAACACATGAGCTATGAACCAATAGCTGAGGAGCCCCCAACTGGATTAGGTCCTCTGGATAAGTGAGACAGTTGATTAGCTTGAACTATTTAGGAGGCCCCCAGGCAGTGGGACCAGAACATGTCCTTAGTGCATGAGCTGGATTTTTGGAGCCCAGAGCTTTGCTCAGCCTGGGTGAAGGAAGGAGGGGACTGGACCTGCCTCAACTGAATCTACCAGGCTGAGCTGAATCCCCAGGGGAGTCCTTGCACTGGAGCAGATGGGAATGGGGGGTGGATTGGGGGGAGAGCGAGGGGGGGGACCCATAGAAGGGAGGACAGGGGAATACATGGCTGATACGTAAAATTAAATTAATTATAAAATTAAAGAAAATAAAGTGCTTCTTCCATCAAAGTGCTAAAAGAAATAAAATCTGTTTTTGCAATCTTTGCTGACTCTGATGTCTGCCCCCAGCATGTAACAGGATCCTCTTAAATTCTGATTTTTTTCAGTGGAAAAACTTTTACAACTCCCAAACACATTCTGTTACAGTAGTTTATTTAAAATTTTTTCTCCAATTTAAATTGGGCCATTCACTTCCACTCAAACAAACAAATCTTCCAAATAAGAATAGCAAGACAGAGAAGAAATTATTAATAGCTGGACTGAATACATACTACATGAGTTATAGTAAGTCACCAAAATCGTTTATGTGCTTTTATTAAAATACAACAATGGAGCCGGGCGGTGGTGTCACACGCCTTTAATCCCAGCACTCAGGAGGTAGAGCCAGGCAGATCTCTGTGAGTTTGAGCCAGCCTGGGCTACCAAGTGAGTTCCCGGACAGGCGCAAAGCTATACAGAGAAACCCTGTCTCAAAAAACCAAAAAAAAAAAAAAAGAATACAACAATGGGCACAGGTGGCATTTATTTGTTGTTAGATTAGCCAGATAAGGATTAGAATTCTGAGATTACAACAGGCAAACATCACTCTATATTTAGGATCAAACATGTTGATTTCTACCTTCCCTCTCCATCTTCTTTACTTTTAGCATCTGAAAGTGGCTAATTAATAAAGAATAGCTAGCTGGTGACTCTTTCCAAATGGTAAAGGACAGGAGCCATGCACAATATTTGATAATGGTCATGAAGAGAATTGTTAATTTTTTTCAACCAAGTGAAGTGATTCTCTGCTCTAAAGCATAATTTTCAGCATTTTTTAAGTTTAATATCTGATTCTTTTGTACCCAGAAAGAGATGTTCTCCAGAAATAGATATGCAACTTAGCTCATATATGCTGTGGGATGGTCTGTATGTCAAGTGTGTTGCTGATTGGTCAGTAAATAAATCACTGATTGGCCATTGGCTAGGCAGGAAATATAGGCAGGACAAGGAGAAGAATTCTGGGAAGTGGAAGGGTGAGAGAGAGAGAGACACTGCCAGCCGCCACCATGACAAGCCGCATGTGAAGATCCCGGTAAGCCACGAGCCATGTGGCAAGGTATAGATTTATAGAAATGGATTAATTTAAGCTGTAAGAACAGTTAGCAAGAAGCCTGACACGTCCATACAGTTTGTAACAGATATAAGTCTCTGTGTTTACTTGGTTGGGTCTGAGTGGCTGTGGGACTGGCGGGTGACAAAGATTTGTCCTGACTGTGGGCCAGGCAGGAAAACTCTAGCTACACATATAAATGCTAGCATGTAACCCCACACACAAAAAGAAACATGAAAAAAAAAGTCCCACTTATGAAGGAAGTGATTTTGTAAGTCATGCCTTGTGACAGCCCCCATCTCCATGGTGTATCCCAACCCATCTTTCTCTAGGTAGAAGAAACTGGCATGCAGAGAGGCTAAACTGCCAAAGACATAACCAAGAATTTCCTGGGTGTTCCTGCTGTCCTGCCCTTGTTTTGCACTCTGTTCCTCAGACCTGCATTCTAAACCTGTACCTGTGACTATTTCAGATCTTATTCTCCTTGGATAACCTTTCATGTAGCTCAAAAGGGCCTGTTTCATGTCCTAGGAGGAGAAGGATAAAAATCAAAGTGACTTTTCACATCTGATAAGGTCTATTTACTTTCAAAGGAGGAAATTTGTCAAAGATCCATTTACAGAAACCTTGTTGAAGAGGCACAGAATTTTGAGCTACTGAATAGAGAGTACAACACCCACTACACACATGCTGATGACACAGGTTTTAGTCTCACTGGGCTCCATGACCATATCACACTAAACCAAGGCTGTTCAAGGTGTCACACCACAGGCACTGGGTTCCAGAAGCCTGCCCATTGACCACGGATAGATCCCTATCCCCTGTCTGGGTGCCTCCCAAACAGTTCGAGCCAAACAACCATCTTCTGTATCCAGAGGACCTAGTCCAGTCTCATGGGGGCTCCACAGCCACCAGTCCACAGTTCATGGGTTTCCACTAGTGTGGTCAGTCAACTCAGTTGCAGGTACTTATGATGAACTTCAGCATATATAAATTTCTATGATATTATTACCTTGTGTACATAAAATTTCAGTAGAAGATAAAGATTCAGATCTACACAGGGAAAGAACTGAAGGATGTTCAATCAATCAGGGAGAGATCTCTGGCTTTGGATGAAGGGGATGCTGAAGGGCTTCCCTTGTATCCCAGCAGAGGCTCCTGCAAAGGACAACTTTACATCTAGTGTAAGGAAAGTTCTTAGCTATCTCAGTTCCCATGACATCTGCAGCTCTTCCTTAGACATTCTAATGTATCCTGGAGAGCCCTGGCATCCTCTGTGATGTCACTATGTTGTGGCAACACCCACTGTCCTTGGGAAGTTTATTCAGTGCCTTCACCATTTCCTGATGAACATGATGGCATACTGAAGAGTCTAATTCAGAAAGAGAATGGAGAGGTTAGAGAAACCAGAGAGTGACTGAAGAAAGCTGACCTTCAGTCTCAATGTAAAACGTCCAGAAAGAAATGGTCAAGAGAATCATGTAATGAGTTCTGTGCAAGAAAAGGGAATCTTCCTGGAGGAAGTGGGCTTGTGCTGAATCTTCCAGTAATGGGGAACAGAAAGCTGGAGTCTCTGGGAACCAACAGAACTTCCCTGCTTGTCATGCCTCTTGAAATTCTAGGATTCCAGGATATTAATTGTTCTGGCTCAGAAGTCAGGAACTGGTAAGGCCAATGCTTTATGCTGGGATATCTTGGCTTTCATTCTTTTGGTAGATAGGCATTGATGTGTGAACATGAGACCGACATTAAAGCGGGAGGGATTAATGAGATGTGCTCATTTCAAGGCAGGACATCACTCTACTTCAACCACAGTGGCTAACTTTAGTTACTTCCCAGCTGCTCTGTGTTCCTCAGTTGTCAGTGAGGAGACTTGTTGAGTCTGGTGACCATGTTCTGCCCTTATATGTCTTCTCCATCAATTGTTATATGGTTAGAGTGACCTGTCAAGATATTTGGGGAACCTCTAAATGACTGGGGTGATTTTGAACTATGGCAATTTTTTCCTGACTTGTAAACCCACAGGCTTGTGGACTCTGCAGCCAAGTTGAACTCTGAGTCTGCAGCTGTGAATGAGCCTGAAGAGGCTATCTCCTTGGTTACTTGGAGCATGTGCTATGAGGGCACAGAAAACCAGATAGCTGGGATAACCACTTCCCTTCAAATAAAGGACACAGCTGAGTTCCCCAGAGGGGGCATCTGAAGCACAGGACAAAATAATTTGCGGTGTCACCGAGTCACTGGTAAACAAGCTTTCTCAAACATTTGAGTAAGACTCAGGGTGGTCTGTCCATTATCTTTGCCTTGTGATACTGCAAGTTCATTTATGTTCATCTACCCACAAGGAGCACCAGAGAGCCACCATCCCACCAAACCTTCCTCACCAAGATGCAGGTGAAGCAGAAGGTGCAGACTGACCAGTCAGCTACAGGAAATGACCATTGAAAGAAAGTAACAGTGAGATCGCCTGATCTTTATCACAGAAGAGAGCATGAAGAATAAGTATTCATACATTCAAACCATGTGGTTTCAATCTCAGGTCCACTCTGTCATCATTTCTTCATTTTATATAAGGTCTGTGTTTCTGGTAGGCTGCATCTTTAGGGTATGCCTTAAGGATATGCCAAAATCGTGTCTCTGAACTCCACCCAAAGGCAGAACCTCAAATGTGGACAGGAATGACATGAGGACAAAGACTATTCTCTTTCCTCTAAAAAAAAAACAAAAACAGAGCCTGTGGCATGAGTCATAGCACTCATGGACTGAGGCAGTAGTATGAATTCCCAGCATGACTTTGAAGAGAATCTATCAAGTGCTGTCTAGTGTGAGATGTTAGTTGCTGTGAGTTTGAGTTAGATTTTTGTTACTTACTTTAAAAGGCCTTGTACATTTGATTCTCCAAGCAGCAGTTGGAGAGGCCTGGTCACACATCTAAATGTGTCCATACAGGGACTCAGACTGATCCCTGCTCCTTTTGTTCCCCTCTGAGAGGACATGCCTGCATTCATTTGTTCAGCATCCAATTGATGGAGTTCTCCCACTCTCACTCAGTCTCTCTTTCTCTGTCTCTCTAAGTATCTTTTTCTCTGTCTCTCTGTCTCTCACATACATGTGTTTATGTTGTGTATTTTTCTATGTGTTTGTGCATGTATCTCCCTCTATTCCCTGCAGTAAGGGATCTATAGTTGGGCATGAGCAGTTCCCTATCTCACAGTTCCCAGGTGATACCTGGTTGAAAATTGGGAGTACCAATTTGAGTATTATAGTTCCACCAGTATACTTACTTTAGTGACACATAGATATTTTCATGCAGGTGTTTATAAATCTGTCATGATGTTGAGTCCCATCCTCAAAACTGTTCATGATGTTATTTTGGTCTCCATTGTGACAGGTCCCATCATAGACAATTCGTTTTTGAAGACAGGAGAAACATCTTCACAGACTCTGGAGGGTACACACCTGTGGAGTAGACACCAGGGAAATTCTTAGACAGCTATTTCGGCAAGCCTCCTGAGAGAGCTCATGCAACTCCACCTCCCATCATCTACACAGCCTGCCGCTACTGACATAAAGTCAGCATAGGTGTAAGTAAACTGTTTTCAAATCTGTGGGTTGGTCCCGAGTTTGGGTACCAACAATATAAGTAAATTTGTTGTAACAACTCTGGGGAAAGGTGTCTTGACTACCTGGGGAGTCAGGCAACACCTTGATTTGCTTAGGACAACTCTGATGGCTGGAACTGCAAGGAGACAGTTTAGCCCTGGAAGATGAGGTATCCCACACACCTTGAGCTGCTCAGAACAGCAGCTCTGCCCTGAAGGTTCCCTGGACACCTGAAGTTGTTTAGCAAAGCTCTGATGGCTGAAACTGCAAGGGACAATTAGCCCTGGAGGGTGAGGTATCCTGGACACCTCAAGCTGCTCACAACAGCTCTGCCCTGAAGGTGTCCCAGAGACCTGGAGCTGTTGTGCACAGCTCTGACAGCTGGAACTGCAAAGAAGCAGCCCAACACTGGATGGGACAATTTTCTGACATCTTGGGAAATTCAGGCCTGGAACTGATGGGGGATGATCTCCCTGCAGGATAAAAAAATGCTGCTCTTCTCCTGGAGAGCTGCTACAGCTGAGCTTTGCTCAGTCCCCTCATAAGGGGGCTTCCTAGCAGAGATCTGCTTCTCTTGCCTATGGTGTGGCTTTCTTTTGCTTCACTCTGCAAAAAGGGAAAAAACTTTTTAGCTCTTTATGGCTCTGTCCACTGAGGGACATCTCAGCAAAGATCTTCTGTTCAGCTCCTCCTTGCTCTGCTCTTTCAGCTCCCTCTTGCTCTGTCCACTGGGGGACATCTCAACAAGGATCTTCTCTATGCCAGTGAATGAAGATCATCACACCCAAAATTCTTTTGAGAAAGGTATTTATTTGAGAAAGAGGAGTCCAGGAGAGTATCTGCCTCTACCAGGGTGGATATGCACCAGTAGTTCTGGGAAGTGAGTGTTTTGTGAGAATCATTTGGCAATCAATCCCTGCTTCTCTGCCTGAAGCTGAAGTCCAATGATGCAGATGGATCAGTCACACATCACATATCTTCATGTCATTATGAGGAGAGAGGTGCTATGAACAGCCTTGAGGGAATAAGTTCAAAGTCTAGCACCATTTGCTTTTTGCACATTTGCTTTCCAGGGTTTATATATGATCACAGTGGGGCTAGCAGCTTGCAAGTAGGAGGGCCCCCTACATAGGTCAAGTGAGTCATTCTTTTTGTCACCTTGTTGGGTGGCATGTGGCCTTCTTCCTCCCATGCTCTGCATGCCAAGGTGGTCTCTTCACTTTGACAAGCTGTTGGTTCACACTTACAGAGACCTCAGTGGGAGATAGGCAGCAGTGTTTACTGTGTGTTCTGTTCTCTTTTCTTTTGTCCTCTCCCACCGTTGTTGACCAAATTCCCTATCTGATGCTCTCCAAAATGTTAGAACCACAGTGTCAATAATACTAGGGAAGACTGAATGTATTGTCACTTTTGAACGTGATGCCCATATTACCACTGAGGGACTGTTTTACTCTCCATGTCAATATGTAGCTCTGCCATGCTGAGAGGTCTTGAGCTCTGCCCCCTGACCCAGCATCAGTGATTTTTGTTTCTGAAGCTTCTGGGCCCTGACCCAGCTAATTGTGAGGTTCCACTCATCCTTCAATTTGTGTGGTCTTTTAACTTGAAGTGGTGTCATTCTTATTAGAGGAGTGTGTTGTATACGTTGATCCTTTTATAGAACTAAGTGTTTTACTGGTTCTTTTGTATGATTTGCCAGGTTTGATTTTATTAGTATTGGCTGAGTATTCTCTTGTGCTGTATGGGTTGAGATTCAGAACTCATTGACTTGAGTTCTGATCATTGTTGTTTCTTTCTGACTAATGATATTTCATTTTTATGTTTTCAACACATAGTTATTTGTGAATAAACTCACAAACATAGCATTCACTCAGTTGTGCACACACTATAACTCACATGTAGATGGTGGATGGGAATAGTTTAATAGTGTTCAATGCCTTTATTCTACCATGTTTCCCAGGAATTGAATTCAGACTTGTTGGAATGTACCTTTACTTGCTGAACCATCTACTAGTCCCTAATTTTTAAATGTATACCTTTATATTAAATAGACTTCGACTTCCCTCTTGCAACACTTTATTTTTTGTAGATTCCAATGCTCTGTTATTTTCATACATTTCAAGAATGTTATGCTCTATTCCTACCACCATTTGTGTCTAAGAACTTTGGAATCCACTCCCAATTTCTTTAGCATCTCACTGATTGTTCAGTGTTTTGTTTTCTAGCCTCCATGTGTTAATCTGATATAATCATGTATTAAAATCACCCCAAATAATGATGAATTCTATCTGTTATCTCATATTTTGTAGTGAGTGCTTTATAAAATTGAGAACATCAATGTCACAAGAACATGTGTTTATGGACTCTTGTTGAATTTTTCACTTTATCAATATGTAGTGACCTTCATTTTCTCATTCACTAATTTAACTTTAAAGGGTAAATTGTGGACTATCAGTATGGTTATACCTGTTTGTTTCCACATGTGATTTTCTGCCTATTACTTTGGCACTGAAGTTCATTTGTTGTAGGTACCAAGTAACTCTATGTGATAGAATATTATTTTAAGGTGTACTGCTTTTGTACATGTTGAATTTGTTTAACTCTGTGAAGCTATGTTACTGTGCTTGTGTAAAACAACTGATGATTTAATAAAGAACTGGCCAATAGCAAGAAAGGAGAAAAAATAAGTGGGACTTGCAAGCTCACAGTATATATAGGAGAAAACTGGGTAGAAAGCTCTAAAATCAAGGAGTCAGAGAAGGAGGAGGAGGAGGAGAAGGGCTCCAGGAGCCAGCAACCCAGCTACACAGCAAGCCACAGAGTAAGAGTAAGAATTACAGAATTAGAGAATAAGAAAAGCCAAAGGCAAAAGATAAAAGGGTTAATTTAAGAAAAGCTGGCTGGAAATTAAGCCAAACTTATGAGTACTCATAAGTAAGAATAAGCCTAGATGTATGATTTACTTAGGAGCTGGATGGAGGACCATCAAAAGAGCAATAACCTCCAAAACCAGCTCTCTTTCACTTATATAGACTATTCTGTCAGGCTATTTCTTCTAATTGGAATGTAAGACACTTGAAAGTCAGAATTATCTCAAGTTATAAAATAATTACTATCAGTTTATTATATCTCCTTTATGCTGTGGATATCGCTCTATATAAATAAAGCACTGATTGGCCAGTGACCAGGCAGGAAGTATAGGTGGGACAAGGAGAGAGGAGAATGGAGGAAGGAGGAAGAAAAGAGAGACCAGCTGGAGCCACTGCCAAGACAAGAAAGATGTAAAGTACCGGTAAGCCACAAGCCACGTGGCAAAGTAAAGATTAATAGAAATGGGCTGAATATAAGAGTGAGAGCTAGACAATGATAAGCCTGAGCTAATGGCCAAGCAGTTTAAATAATGTAAGAGTCTGTGTGTTTATTTTATAAGTGGGCTCTGGGACTGGCGGGACTTGGTGGTGGGAGCTGGAGAAAAATTCTCCAGCTACAAATGGCGCCCAATGGCTCGAGTTTCCACCTTAAACCTAACAATATTTATAAACAGAGCCAAAACCAGGTTCCTGCTTCATGTCTCACATGGGCAGCTAGACGCTGCAAAACGCGGGTTTGAACTATTGGCAGGTTCCTGGCATGTGCACTTGACCTGCAGTATAGTGGGAATGAGACGTGTGCCAGCGGCACATTACACTGTGTGTTAGATTTAGTCTTTACTAGTATTTAAAAAAAAGAGGGAGAGAGCTTTCTGGGCTACACACTGCTTTGATAAAAGCATAGACCCACTATTTCTGAGACTTGATGGCTCCCAGAGCTGGCAGAACCGAAATGTTGGGAAGCTAAAGTGGGCAGAGCCAATAGCCACAGTGCCATAGTCTTCAAAAAGAGATAAAAAGGAATATATACAATTATATAAACAAATAGTTTTTAAAAGTAAACTCTTTAAAAAAACAATAAAAGTAATAAGCCACGTAAAGATGGCTATCACACAGAGAATCTAGATTATGTTGTCTTTGATATTTGTAACTGAAGAAAAACATTTAATTGTAAAAGCTGTTCAGTTATGCCAAAATGTAAATTTTAAAGGTACCTTGACTTCAAAATTTGGATATAAGGATATGTTACTTTGGAAAAGAGGTTCTGCTTTTGTTTCCACAGAAATCCAAGGAATGCTCAATTATACCACAAGGGCACTTGCTCAGCTATGTTCATATCAGCGTTGTTTGTAATAGCCAGAACCTGGAAACAACCTAGATGCCCTTCAACGGAAAAAGGGATAAATAAAATGTGGTATATATACACAATGGAGTACTACTCAGCAGAAGAAAACAATGACATCATGAGGTTTGCAGGCAAATGGATGGATCTAGAGAAAATCATCATGAGTGAAGTAACCCAGACTCAGAAACACAAACATGGTATGTACTCACCCATATGAGGATACTAGATGTAAAACAAAGGAAGACTAGACTGCTACTCCCAACTCCAGGGAGGCTACCTAGAAAACAGGACCCTAAGAAAGACACAGAGATTGCCCAATGACAGAGAAATGGATGAGATCTATATGAACAACCTGGATGTGAGTGGGGTTATTGAAGGCAAGGGTTGAAGGAAAGAGAGCTTAGGGGAGCAGGAGATCCCAGCTGGATCAAGAACAGAGAGGGAGAACAAGGAATAAAAGACCAAGATAAATGAAGACCACATGAGAATAGGAAGAAGCAAAATACTAGAGAGGTCCTCAGTAATCCACAAAGATACCTCCACCATAGATAACTGGCAATGGTCAAGAGAAAGCCTGAACTGACCTACTCTGGTATAGGATGGCCAAACACCCTAACTGTTGTGCTAGAAATCTCATCCAATGACTGAGGGAAGTGGATGCAAAGATCTACAGCCAGGCCGCAGGTGGAGCTCCAGGAGTCCAATTGGTGAGAAAGAGGAGGGATTATATGAGCAAGAATTATTGAGACCAAGACTGGAAAAAGCACAAGGACAAATAGCCAAACTAATGGAAACACATGAACTATGAACCAATAGCTGAGGAGCCCCCAACTGGATCAGGCCCTCTGGATAAGTGAGACAGTTGATTAGCTTCATCTGTTTGAGAGGCATCCAGGCAGTGGGACCTGGAGCTCTATACAGACAGGCAGTGAGGAGGTAGTCATGTGGTTGGGTTTACAACCAATGAGAAGGCAGAACAGAAAGTCTATATAAAGACTTTAACACAGGAAGTAGCTCTGTTTCAGAGAGGTAAGACCACTGCAGGAGGAAGGGTAAGCTTTTAGCTCTTAGCTCTGACCTCTTGGCTTTCTTCTTTGCATTGCTTCTGTGTTTCTTATTTAATAAGACGGTTGGTTACATCTACACCTTATGAAGAACTAATATCAAAAATATTCATACTGAACACATGAAATCAAATATTTAAACAAAAATTCTCATCTGATAAGGTCTAATATCCAAAATATACAAATTAAACATAAATAGATAAATAAAACAAAATTTCTCATCTGTTAAAGGTCTAATATTCCAAAATATACATACTGAACACAAGAAATTAAATAAAAGAAAATTCTCACCTGATAAAGGTCTAATATTCTAAATATGCACATGGCATATAATTAGATAAATAAAACAAAAATTCTGATCTGATGAACATCTAATATCCAAAATACACATATTGAACATAATTAGAAAAGCAACACAAAAGTTTCTTATCTGAAACTATTCTAATATCCAAAATATACATATTGAACACAAGAAACTAAATGAAACAAATATTCTCACCTGATAATCGTCATTATCCAAAATATACAAAATTGAAAACTAGAAATCACATAAATAACATAAAAATTCTGTTGTGATGTAGGTATATCAAAAATATACATATTGAACATAATCAGATAAATAAAACAAAAATTTCCATCTGATATAGGTCTATTATCCAAAATATACATAAGGAACATAATTGGATAAGTAAAACAAAAATTCTATTCTGATAAATTTCTGATATCCAAAACATACATATTGAAAACCAGAAATTAAATAAAACAAAAATTTTCTTTTGATAAAGCTCTAATATAAAAAAAAAACATATTGAAAAAAAGAAATTAGATAAATAAGTCAAAAACTCTGGTCTGATAAAGGTCTAATATCCAAAATATACATACTAAAAAAATTAAATAAAAAATTATCAACTGATAAAGGTCTAATTTCCACAATATGCTTACTGAACACAAGAAATTAAATAAAACAAAAATTCTCACCTGAAAAAGAAATTATATCCAAAATATGCATACTGAACACAGGAAATCAGATAAATAAAACAAAAATTCTCATCTGTAAAAGGTCTAATATCCAAAATCAATACACTGAACAGAAGAAATCACATAAATAAAATAAAAATTCTCATCAGATTAAGGTCTATATCCAAAATATATACATTGAACACAAGATATCATACAAATAAATCAAAACTTCTCATCTGATAAAGGTCTAATTTTTAAAATATATATATTGAACATAAATAAATAAATAAAACAAAAATTCTGATCTGATTAAGGTCTATTATCCAAAATATATATATTGAAAACAAGAAATCGGATAAATAAAAATAAGTCTCATCTGATAAAGACCTAATTTCAAAAAATACATATTGAACATAATTAGATATATAAAACAAAAAATTATATCAGTTAAAAGTCTAATATCAAAATGTATTTATTGAAAACAAGAAATTAAATAAAACAAAACTTCTCACCTAATAAAGGTCTAATAACCACATTATACATACTGAACACAAGATATCTGATGAAGGAAACAAAAATTCTAACATGATAAAGGTCTAATATCCAAAATATACATATTAAACACAAGAAATTAGAAAAAAACAGCAAAAATTATCAGCAGTAAGTCTAATATACTAAATATAAATATTGAAGACAAGAATTCAGATAATTAAAAAAAATTCTCATCTGATAGAGGTCTAACATCAAAAATATAAAGATTGAATACAAGAAATAAAAAAATTCTCATGTGATAAAGGTCAAATTACAAAAAATTATCTTATTCAACACAAGAAAATAAATAAAACAAAAATTCTCATCTAATTAATGTCTAATATTGAAAATAAACATATTCAACATAATTACATAAATACAATGAAAATTCTCATCTGATAAAGGTCTAAGGTCAAAAATATACATATTGAACACAAGAAATCAAATATATAAATCAAAAATCCTCATCTGATAAAGGTCTAATATCCGCCGGGCGGTGGTGGCGCACGCCTTTAATCCCAGCACTCGGGAGGCAGAGCCAGGCGGATCTCTGTGAGTTCGAGGCCAGCCTGGTCTCCAAAGCGAGTTCCAGGAAAGGCGCAAAGCTACACAGAGAAACCCTGTCTCGAAAAACCAAAAAAAAAAAAAAAAAAAAAAAAAGGTCTAATATCCAAAATATACATACTGAACACAAGAAATTAAAAAAAAAAGAAACTCTCACTTGATAAAGTTTTATATCCTAAATATACATATTGAAAATAAGACATTAGATAAACAAAATAAAAATTCTCATCTTACACATGCCTTATATCCAAAATATACATATTAAAAACAGGATGTGAAATACACAAAACAAAAATTCTCAACTGATGAAGGTCTAATACAAATATATACATATTGAACACAAGAAGTCACATCAATAAAACAAAATATCTCACCTGATGAAGGTCTAATACTCAAAATGTAAATACAGAACACAAGAAATCAGAAAAAAAATCTCATGTGATAAAGAACTAATATGAAAAATATACATATTGAACACAAGAAATTAAATGAACCAAAAATACTGATCTGATAAAGGTCTAATATGCTGAATACAAGAAATCTGATAAATAAAACAAAAATTCTCTCTTGATAAGGGTCTAATATCCAAAATATACATAGTGAACACAAGATATCAGGTAAATAAAAAAAAATTCTCATTTCATAAAAGTATAATAATTTAAATATACATTTTGAACACATTAATTTAGAAAAAAACAAAAATTATCAGTGTTAGGTCTAATATTCACAATATACATATTGAACACAGGAAATCAGATAATTAAAAAAATTATGATCTGATAAAGCTCTAATACCAGAATATACATATTGAACACAAGAAATTAAATAATCTAAAAATTCTAACCTGACAAAGGTCATCTTCCAAAATATATATATTGAAAATTAGAAACCAGATAAATAAAACAAATATTCTGATTTGATAAAGGTCCTAAATCCAAAACAGACATACTGAACATTACTAGATAAATAAAACAAAAATTTTCATCTCATGAAGATCTAATATCCAAAATACACACACTGAACATGAGAAATTAAATAAAACAAAAATCCACCTGATAACGAACTAATATCCAAAATATGCATACTATACACAAGAAATCAAATATATAAAATAAAAATACTCATCTTCTTAAGGTGTAATATCAAAAAATGGACACATTTAACATAATTAGATAAATAAAATGCAAATTCTCATCTGATGAAGGTCTAATATCCAAAATATATGTACTGAACACAAGAAATTAAATAAAACAGAAATTCTTATCTGATAAATGTCTAATACCCAAAATATACATATTGAACACAAGAATTTAGAAAAATAAAACAAAAATTCTGACCTGATAAAGGTCTAATACCAAAAATATTCATATCAAACACAAGAGGTCAGATAAATAAAACAAAAATTCTCCTCTAGTAAACATCTAATATCCAAAATCTACATATTGAACACAATAAACTAGAAAAGAAAATTATCAGTGGTAAGTTTAAAATTAAAAATATTGCACTCGGGAGGCAGAGCCAGGCGGATCTCTGTGAGTTCAAGGCCAGCCTGGGCTACCAAGTGAGTTCCAGGAAAGGCGCAAAGCTACACAGGAAAACCCTGTCTCAGAAAAAAAAAAAAAAAGAAATCAGATAAATACAACTAAAATTCTGAACTGAGAATGGTCTTATATCAAATATGTACATATTGAGCATAATTAGATATATAAAACAATAATTCATCTGATAAAAGTAACATCAAAAATATTCACACTGAACACAAGAAATTAAATGAAACAAAAATTCTCACATAATAAAGGTCTATTATCCAAAATATACATATTGAACACAAGAAATCAGACAAATAAAAGAAAAATACTCATGTGATAAAGATCTAATATCAAAAATATACATATTGATCACATGAAATCAGATAAATAAAAAATTTTCATCTGATAAAGGTTTAATATCGAAAATATACATATTGATCACAAGATTTAAATAAAACAAAAAATTATCATGTGTCAAAGGTCAAATTACAAAAATATTACTATGAAACACCAGAAATTAAATAAAACAAAAATTCTCATCTGATAATATTCTAATATAAAAAATACACCTATTGAACACAAGAAATTGGACAAATAAACAAAAATTCCCATCTCTTAAAGATCTAATATCCAAAATATACAAGAAATTCTCATCCAATAATGGTCTAATATCAAAAATATGCATACGGAACACAAGAAACTGGATAAATAAAACAAAAATTCTCATCTGATAAATGTCTAATATCCAAAATATACATATTAAACACAGAATACAATATTAAAAAAAACAAAAATTCTCATCTGATAACAGTCTAACATCAAATATATATATATATTGAACAAAAGAAATCAGATAAATAGAACAATTCCCATCTGATAAAAATCTAATATCTAAAATATACATATTGAATACAATAATTAATAAAACAAAAATTATCAATGTTAGTTCTAATATCCACAACATACATATTGAACTCAAGAAATCAGAAAAATAAAACATAAATTCTGATCTGATAAATGTCAAATATCCAAATCAGACATACTGAAGATAATTAGATCAATAAAACAAAAATTGTCACCTGATAAATATTTAGTATCCAAAATATACACATTGAACACAAGAAATCAGGTAAATAAAACAAAAAATCTCACCTGATGTAGATCTAATATGGAAAATATAAATATTGAATAAAAGAAATCAGATAAAGAAAATGAATATTCACATCAGATAAAGGTGTATTATCCAAAACAGATGTATTGAACATAAGTAGTTAAATTAAAGGAAAATTCTCATCTAATAAAAGTCTAATATCCAAAATAAACATACAGAACACAAGAAATCAGATAAATAAAATGAAATTTCTCATCTGATAAAGGTGTATTGTCAAAAATATACATATTGAACACAGAAATTAAATAAAACAAAAATTCTCACCTTAGAAAAACTGTATCCAAAATACACATATGAATACAAGAAATCAAATATATAAAACAAAAATTCTCACCTGATCAAGGTCAAATATACAAAATATACATATTGAACACAATAAATCAGATAAATAAACCAAAGTTCTCACCAGATAAAGGTCTAATATTAAAAATATACATATGGAACACATGAAATTAGAAAAACAAAACAAAATTCTCATCTGATAATGGTTTAATATCCAAAATGTAAATATTGAATACAATTACTAAAAAAAAATTATTAGTGGTAGATCTAATATCCAAAATATACATATTAAACACAAGAAATCAGATAAATAAAACAAAAATTCTGAGCTGAAAAAGTCAAATATCCAAAACAGACATATTCAATATAATTAAATAAATAAAACAAAAATTCTCACCTGATAAATGTTTAATATCTAAAATATACATATATAACACAAGAAATCACATAAATAAAACAAAAATTCTCATCTGATAAAGGTCTAATATCAAAAATATACATATTGAACACAGGAAATCAGATAAGTAAAATGAAAATTCTCTAATAAAGATCTGATATCCAAAATATACATATTGAATACACAAAATCATAGAAATGAAACAAAAATTCTCATCTGATAAAGATATAATATCCAAAGAATATATGTTGAACACAAGAAATTAGATAAATAAAAAATTTTTATCTGATAAATGCCTAATATACAAAATATACATATTGAAAACAATAAACAAGAAAAAATAATTGTCAGCGGTAGGTCTAATATCCAGAATATACATATTGAACACAAGAAATCAAATAAAAAAAAATTCTCACCTAATAAAGATCTAATATGCAAAACAGACATAATAAACATAATTATATGAATAAAACAAAAATTCTCACCTGATAAATATATCATATCCAACATATACATATTGAACACAAGAATTAAGAGAAATAAAACAAATATTCTTATCTGATGAAGATCTAATATCAAAACTATACATGTTGAACACAAGAAATCAGATAAATATAACTAAATTTCTTACCTTATAAAGGTCTAATATTCAAAATGTATATATAAAACACAAGAAATCAGATAAACAAAACAAAATTCTCACTGATTAAGGTCTAATATCCAAAATATACATATTGAACATAATAAATTAGAAAAAATCAAAAATTATTAGCTGTAGTTCTAATACCCAAAATATACATATTGACCACTAGAAATCAGATAAATATGAAAACATTCTGATTTGATAATGCTCTAATATTGCAAAAGGACATATTGAACATAATTAGATAAATAAAATGAAAATTCTCATCTGATAAAGGTCTAATATCCAAAATATACATATTAAAGACAGGATATGAGATAAATAAAAAAAATTCTCATCTGATGAAGGTCTAATATCAAATATGTACATATTGAACACAAGAAATTAAATAAAACAAAAATTCTCACCTGAGAAAGGTCTAACATTCAAAATATACAGATAGAACACAAGAAATCAAAAAAAGCAAAACAAAATTCTAATGCGTTGAAGGACTAATAAGAAAAATATTCATATTGATTGTAATTAGATAAATAAAACAGAAATTATCTGCTGATAAAAACCAAATGTCCAAAATATACATATTAAACACAAGAAATCAGAAAAATAAAAAAAAATTCTCATCTAATAAAGATCTAATATCCAAAATATAAATATTGTACACAAGAAATCAGATAAATAAAATAAATTCTCATCCGGTAAATGTATAATATCCAAAACGTACATGTTGAACACAATGTATAAAAAAAAACAAAAATTATCAGCAGTAGGTCTAATATCCAAAATATACATATTGAACACATGAAATCAAATAAATAAAATAAAAATTCTGATCTGATAAAGGCCTAATATTCAAAACAGACATATTGAACATTATTTAAATAAAAGAAAAATTCTTCTCTGATAAATGTCTAATACCCAAAATATACACTTTAAACATAATTAAATACATAAAACAAAAATTCGCTCCAGATAAAGATATAATATACAAAATATACATATCAACACAAAAAATTAGATAAGTAAAACAAAAATTCTCATCTCATAAATGTCTAATATCCAAAATATACAATTAAAAACAGGATAACAGAGAAATAAAATAAAAAATCTCATCTGATGCAGGTCTAATACCCAAAATATGCATGTAGAACACAAGAAATTAGAAAATAAAATAAAAATTCTTATCTGATATAAACCTAATATCAAAAGTATACATATTAAAAATGAGAAATCAGATAAAAAACTGTCATTTGATAAAAGTATAATATCCAAAATATACATACGGAACCCAATAAATAAGAAAAAAACAAAAATTCTCACCTATTGGTCTAACATCCACAATATACATATTGAACACAAGAAATAAGATAAATACAACAAAATTGTGATCTGATAAAGGTCTAATATCTAAAACAGACATATTGAACATAATTCGATAAATAAAACAAAAATTCTCATCTGATAAAGATCTAATATCCAAAATATACATACTGAACACAAGAAATCAGATATATAAACAAAGACTCTCATCTGATAAAGGTCTCCTATTCAAAATATACATATAGAACACAAGAATTCAGAAAAACAAAATAAAATTTTCATGTGATAAAGGACTAATATAAAAATATACATATTGAAAACAAGAAATTAAATAAACAAAAATTCTGATTTGAAATAAATATCTATTTTCCTAAATATAAATTTTGAACACAAGAAATCAGGTGTATAAAATGAAAATTCTCATCTGATAAATCTCTAAGATCCAAAATATACATATTGAACACCATTATATAGAAAAAAACAGAATTTATCAGCAGTATATCTAATATCCACAACATACAAATTGAACACAAGAAATCAGATAATTGAAACATAAATTCTCACCATATAGGTCCAATACCAAAACGTATATATTGAACACAAGAAATTAAATAAATCAAAAATTCTAACCTGATAAATGTCATTATCCAAAATAAACATATTGAAGACTAAAAATCAGATAAATGAAATTAAATAAAACAAAAATTCTCATATGATGATGGTCTAATATCCAATATATACATATCAAACACAAGAAATTAAATAAAAATTCTCATCTCATAAAGTCATTATCCAAAATATATGTATTGAAAACTAGAAATCAGATAAATAATAGAATAGGAAAGTTCTCACTGGTTAAAGGTGTAATATCCAAATTATACATATTGAACACAAGAAATCAGATAAATAAAATGAAAATTCTCATCTGATAAAGGTCTAATATAAAAAATATGCATATCAAACACAAGATTTAAATAAATAAAACAAAAATTCTCATCTGATAAAGATCTAATATTCAAAATATAAATATTGAACACAGGATAACAGATAAATACAACAAAAATTCTCATCTGATAAAAGTCTAACATCAAACATATTCATATTGAACACTAGAAATTAAATAAAACAAAATTATCAACTGATTAAAGTCATTATCCAAAATATACATATTGAAAACTAGAAATCAGATAAATAATACAAAAATTCTGATCTGATACATGTCTAATATCAAGTATATACATATTGAATGTAACTGGATAAATGAAACAAAAATTCTCATCTGATGAAGGTCTCAAATCCAAAATATACATACTGCACATAATTAGATTAATAAAACAAAAATTCTCATCTGATAAAAGTTAAATATCCAAAGTATACATACTAAACACAAGAAATCAGACAAATAATAAAAAATGTCATCAGCTAAAGATCTAATA
Organism: Peromyscus eremicus; assembly: GCF_949786415.1. Lineage (NCBI taxonomy): Eukaryota > Metazoa > Chordata > Mammalia > Rodentia > Cricetidae > Peromyscus > Peromyscus eremicus. The sequence continues at coordinate 1,636,343 of NW_026734289.1, forward strand.
TCAAAAATATACATATTGTACACCAGAAATCAGATAAAGAAAACAAAATTTCTGATCTGATAAAGGCCTAATATTCAAAATAGACATAAAGAACACAAGATAATAGCTTTAAAAAACAAAAATTCATATTTAATAAAGGTCTAATGTCCAAAATATAGATATTCAACTCAAGATACCAGATATAGAAGAGGGAAATTCCATCTGATAAATGTCCAATAACAAAATATCCATACTGAACACAAGAAATCAGATAAATAAAACTAAAATTCCAATCTGATAAAAAATTTAAATATCAAATATATATATATATATATATATATATTAAACACGGGATACCAGATAAATGAAATAATTCACATCTGATAAAGGACTAATATCAAAAATATGCACATTAAACACAAGAAATTAGGTAAATAAAACAAAATTTCTCATCTGATAAAGATCTAATATCAAAAATATACATGTTGAACACAAGAAATCGAATAAATAAAAAAAACTTGTCATATGATAAGAGTATAATATCCCTCAGGAGGCAGAGCCAGGAGGATCTCTATGAGTTCGAGGCCAGCCTGGGCTACCAAGTGAGTTCCAGGAAAGGCGCAAAGCTACACAGAGAAACCCTGTCTCGAAAAACCGAAAAAAAAAGTATAATATCCACAAAATACATATTGAACACAATAAATAAGAAAAAATATATTGGCAGTAGGTCTAATGTCAACAATATACATATTGAACATTAGAAATCACATAAACAAAATAAAAATTCACATCTGATAAAGGTTTATAACCAAAATATACATATTGAACACAAGAAATCAGATAAACAAAAAAATTCTCCTCTGATAAAAGTATAATATCCAAAATATACATATTGAATGAAATTAAAAAATTATCAGCGGTAGGTCTAATATCCAAAATATGAACATTGAACAGAAGAAATCAGATAAATAAAACCAAAATTCTCTTCTGATACAAGTCTAATATCAAAAAGAAACATATTGAACATAACTCAATAAAAGAAAAATTCTCATTTTTTAAAGGTCCCATTACCAAAATATACATAAAGAACATAGGATATCTGATAAATAATAAGAAAATTCTCATCTCATAAAGGTCTAATATCAAAAATATACATATTGAACACAAGAAATTAAAAAAATTCTCACCTGATAAAGAATATCAAAAATATACATATGAACACAAGAAATCAAATTTATAAAACAAAAATTCTCATCTGATAAAAGTCTAATATTCAAAATATACTTACTGAACACAAGAAATTAAAAAAACAAAAATTTTGATCTCATAACGAACTAATATAAAAAATATGCATACTGAACACAAGAAATCAATATATACATAAAACAAAAATTCTCACCTGATAAATGTCTAATATCCAAAATATACATATTGAACATAATTAGATAAATAAAACAAAAATTCTCACCTGACAAAGGTCTAACATCCAAAACATACATAGTAAACACAGCATACCAGATTAAAAAAACAAAAATTCTCACATGATAAAGGTCTAATATCAAAAATATGTGTATCCAACACAAGAAATTAGATAAATAAAAATTGTCATCTGATAGAGGTCCAATATCAAATATATACATATTGAACACAAGAAATAAATAAAACAAAAATTCTCACGTGATAAAGAACTAATATTGAAAATATGCATGCTGAATACAAGAAATCAAATACATAAAACAAAAATTCTCATCTGATCAAGGTCTAATATCCAAAACATTCATATTGAACACAAGATATCTGATAAATAAAGCAAATACTTTCATGTGTTAAAGATCTAATATCCAAAATATACATATTGTACACTGGAAATTAGATAAATAAAATGAAAATTCTCATCTGATAAAGGTCTCATATCAGAAATCTGCATTTTGAATACAAGATACTAGATAAATAAGCAAAAATTCTCACCTGATAAATGTCTAATATCAAAAATATACATATTAAACACATGAAATCAAATAAATAAATTCCTATCTGATAAAAGTCTAATATCTAAAATATACATATTGAATACTATTTTTAGAAAATAAGAAAAATTATCAACGGTAGGCCCCTCAACTGAAGAATGGATAAAGAAAATGTGGCTCATATATACAATGGTAAATATAAATGGTAAATAATATATACAGCAGTAAAAAACAATGACATCATGAAATTTGCAGGCAAATGGATAGAACTAGAAAATATCATCTTGAGTGAAGTAACCCAGACTCAGAAGGACAAACATAGTATGTACTCACTCATAAGTAGATACCAGATGTGAGGGAAAGGATGGCCAGACTGCAACCCACAACTCCAGAGAGGCTAGCTAACAGGAAAAGACCCTAGGAGGGACACATGGATGATCTTGTGAAGGAGAAGTGGATGAGATCTACATGAGTGGACTGGGTGTGGGGGGGTGGCAGAGGGTGAGGAGTGGGGGATGAAAACATAGGGACATGGGAGGGTCAAGCTGGAACAGGGACAGAGTGGGAGGGCAGGGAGGAAGATATACCATGATAGATGAGGACATCATGGGAATAGGAAAAGGCAGGGTGCTGGGGAGTCTTTCAGGAATCCACAAGGTTGATCCCACCTTGGTCTGCTGGCAGTGGTCCAGAGGGTGCCTGTGCCAGTCTACTCTGGTGACCAGTCTAGTGAATAACCTAGCTGTCATCATAGAGCCTTTGTCCAGTGAATGATAGAGACAGATACACAGATTCACGGCAAGGCACCAGGCTGAGCTCTGGGAATCCAATTGATGAGAAAGAGGAGAGATACTGCAGACAAGGGATGTCGAGATCATGATGGGAGGACATGCAGAGATGACCGGCCACACTAGTGGAAGCCCATGAACTGTGGACTGTGTGGACTGGTGGCTGTGGAGCCCCAATGGGACTGGACTAGGCGCTCTGGATATGGAAGACGGTTGTTTGGCTCAAACTGTTTGGGGAACATCCAGGCAGGGGGATCAGAATCCATTCCTGCTGCATGAGCAGGGCTTTAGGTATCCAGTGCCTGTAGTGTGGTGCCCTGCGCAGCCTTGGTACAGTGGGAAAGGGCTTGGACCTGTCTAGGCTCAGTGTGCAGGGCTCTGCTGACTCCCCATGGGAGACCTTGATTTGAGGGAAGTGCAGATATGGAGTGGCTTAGGCTGGAGGTTTGGGAGACGGGAGGAGGGAGGTGATGGGACTGTGGGTGGTATATAGAGTGAGTAGAAAATTTCTTTTTTTTTTTCCTTTTGGTTTTTCGAGACAGGGTTTCTCTGTGTAGTTTTGCGCCTTTCCTGGAACTCACTTGGTAGTCCAGGCTGGCCTCGAACTCATAGAGATCCACCTGGCTCTGCCTCCCGAGTGCTGGGATTAAAGGCGTGCGCCACCACCGCCCGGAGAAAATTTCTTAATAAAGAAAAGAAATATACATATGGAACACAAGAAAGTAGATAAAACAAACATTCTCACCGGTAAAGATCTACTATCAAAAATATACTTATAGAACACAAGAAATCAGAAAAATAAAACAAAATCTCTCATCTGACAATAGTCTAATATCCAAAATATACATATTGAACATAATTAGTTAAATAAAACAAAAATTCTCATGTGATAAAGGTCTAATACCTGAACTATAAATATTGAACACAAGACATCATCTATATATAAAAAATTCTCATCTGACATAAGTCATATCTAAAATATACATGTTCAACACAAGAAATCAGATAAATGAAACAAAAATTCATATCTGATAAAGTCCTGAAATCCTAAATATACACATTGAACCAAAGAAATCAGATAAATAAATCAAAAATTCTCACCTGATTAGGGTCTAATTTCCAAAATATACATACCAAATATAATTAGATAAATAAAACAAAAATTATCATCTGATAATTTTCTAATATCCAAAATATACATGTAGAACAGAAAAAGAAAACAAAATTTTCATGTGATAAAGCTCAAATATCAAAAATATAATTAAAGAACACAAGAAATAAAATAAAACAAAAATTCTATTCTGATAAAGGTCTCATATCCAAAATATACATACAGAACACAAGAAATCAGGTAAAGAAAACAAAAACTCTCATCTGATAAAGTACTAATTTCCAAAATATTCATAATCAAATCCAAGAAACCAAGGAAGTAAAGCAAAAATTCTCACCTGATAAAGATCTAATATAAAAAATATACATACTCAACACAAGAAATCACATAAAAATACAAAAATTCTCATCTGATGAAGGTCTAAAAACAAAAATATACATATTGAACACAAGAAATTAAATAAAACAAAAATTCATCTGCTAAAGTTCTAATATCCAAAATATATATGTTGAAATCAAGAAATTAGAAACAACAAAATTGTCACCGGTAGGTCTAATATATAAAACATACTTATTGAAAACAAGAAATTAGATAAAACAAGAATTCTCACCAGTAGAGTTTTAATATCCAAATTATACATATTGAACACAAGAAATTAGATAAATAAAATGAAATTGTCACCTGATAAAGGTCTAATATACAAAATATACATATTGAAAAAAAGAAAACAGAAAAACAAAGCAATAATTATCATCGGATAAAGGTCGAGTACCCAAAATATACATATTGAACATACTTGGATAAATAAAGCAAAAAAATCCTCATTGGATAAAAGTCTAATATCACAAATATACTTATTGAACACAAGAAATTAAATAAAACAAAAATTCTCATCTGATCAAGGTCTAATATCCAAAAATACATATTGAACACAAGAAATCAAATAAATAAAGCAAAAATTATCACAGGGTAAAGGTCTAATATCCAAATTACACATATTGAACACAAGAAGTCAGATAAAAAAAAATTCTCATCTGAAAAGGACTAATATCCAAAACATACATGTTGAATCCAAGAAATCAGGTAAATAAAACAAAAATTTTCATCTTATAAAACTTTAATATCCAAAATATACATATTGAACACAAGATATTAAATAAAAGAAAAATTCTCATCTCATAAAGGTCTAATATCCAAAATACATACTGAACACCAGAAATCAGAAAAATAAAACAAAAATTATCATTAGATAAAGGTCTAATATCTAAAATATATACATTGAGCACTGGAAATCAGATAAATAAAACAAAAATTCTCATCTGATAAAAGTCTAATATCAAAAATATACACATTGATCCTAAGAAGTCAGATAAATAAAAATAAATCATTTGATAATGTTCTAATACCCAAAGTATACACATTGAACATGATAACATAAATAAAACAAAAAATTATCACATGATAAATTTCTAGTATCCAAAATATACATACAGAACACAAGAAATTAATTAAAACTAAATTTCTCATCTGATAAAGGTCTAATATCCAAAATATACATATTGAACACAATAAATAATATAAATAAAATGAAAATTCTCATCTGATAGAGGTCTACTATCCCTAATATACTTTTTGAACACAGATATTAAATGAAACAAAAATTCTCTTATGATAAAGGTCTACTATCCCAAACATACACATCAAACATAATTAGATAAATAAAAAAATTCTCACCTAATAAAGGTCTAATATCAGAAATATACATATTGTACACAAGACGTCAGATAAATAAAACAAAAATTTGCATCTGATAAAGTTCTAATATTCAAAATATACATAATGAACACAAGAAATCAGATAAATAAAACAAAACTTCTCATCTGACAAAGGACTAAGTCAAAATATAAATACTGAACACTAGAAATCAGATAAATAAAACAGAAATCCTCATCTGATAAATGCAACATAATTAGATAAATTAAACAAAAATCCTAATCTGATAAACTTCTAATGTTGAAAATTACATATTGAACTCAAGAAATTAAATAAAACAAAAATTTTAATCTGATAAAGATCTAGTATCATATATATATATACATTAAACACAAGAAATCATATACACAACACAAAAATTCTCATCTGATAAAGGCTTAATAACCAAAATACACATATTGAATGCAAGAAATTAAATAAAACAAAAATTCTCACCTAATAAATGTCTATATGCAAAATATACATATTGAAAATGAGAAATCAGATTTCAAATCTTGAGCTGTTTCCCTCAAATATTTAATTGCTTTCTCTTGGCTTTCAAGGGATTTACTGATTGCTTCCCATTTTTTGTTTGACTTTTCCTCTAATTCTTTAAGGGAATTTTTCATTTCCTCTTTAAAGATCTCTAACATCTTCTTAAGATCATTTTTAAGGTCGATTTCTTCTGTTTCCTCTGTGTTGGGATGTTCAGGTCTTGCTGGTGTAGGTTCTGATGGAACCATGGTGTGTTTTTTGTTGTTGACTGTACTTTTGCACTGGCCTCTATCCATCTCTTTCTCCACTTGGTGCAAGCGGTGTCTGTGTCTGAGGGAGGCTCTCTCAGTTGGATCAATACTCTTGGTCCAGTGGGAGCTCTTGGTCTATTGGGTTCTGATGGACTGTTTGTCTCAGGGAGAAGCACTTAGTCCAATTGGCTCTGTGGGCTCTGTCTCAGGGAGTAGTTGTAATCTTGGCACACAGGTGGGTTGGGAGGGGTGGGACTTGTGAGTTACAAGGTCTGGTGGGGGATGGTGGTAGTCTGAACTGCCTGCAGTAGGTCTGCCTGCCAACTGGCCTGAAACTAGGACTGCAATGGGTAGTGGTGTAGAGGTGCAGGGTTGTGCCCCTGGGCCCAAAGCCTAGGGGCTTGGGTGTTCAGGATTGAGAATGACTCACCTTTTAGTCCAATCAGGTCCTGGCCATCACTGTCTCAGGGAACAGTTGCAGTCTGGAAGGATGGGTGGGATTTGGGGGAGGTGGGGCTTGATTACAGGGTCTCATGGGGGATGGTGGTAGTCTGACCTGTCTGCAGGAGGTCTGCTGCCTGACTGAAATAGAGACAAAGAAGACACAAATTGAGGAAATGCTGGAAGTGTAAATCTGAATAAATGAACAGGAACTGTAGATGCAAGCATAACCAACAGAGTGCAAGAGATGGAAGAGCAGATCTCTGGTGTTGAAGATACGGTAGAGGAAATAGATTCGTCAGTCAAAGAAAACACTAAGGCCAACAAAGTCATGACCCAAAATGTCCAAGAAATTTGGGACACCATGAAAAGACCAAACCTACGAATAATAGGGATAGAAGAAGGAAAAGAATACCAACTCAAAGGCACAAAAAATATATTCAACAAAATCATAGAAGAAAACTTTCACAACCTAAAGAAGGAAATGCCTATAAAGATACCTTTATCAGATGAGAATTCTTCTTTTGTTTGATTTCTTGTGTTCAATAGGTATATTTTTATATTAGACCATTATTGGAACAGAAGTTTTGTTTTGTTTAATTTCTTGTGTTCAATAAATACATTTTTCATGTAAAACCTTTATCACATGAAAATTTTGTTTTGTTTTTCTGATTTCTTGTGTTTTTTGTATATTTTGAATATTAGACCTTTATCAGATTAGAATTCTTGATTTATTTATCTGATACCATGTGTTCAGTATGCATATTTTGGATATTAGTTCTTTCTCAGGTGAGAATTTTTGTTTTATTTAATCTCTTGTGTTTAATACATATATTTTTGATATTAGACCTTTATCAGATGAGAACTTTTGTTTTATTTATCTGATTTCTTGTGTTCAATATATATACTTGTCATTAGATCTTGATCAGATGAGAAATTTTGTTTTATTTATCTGGTATCCTGTTTTCAATATCTATGTTTTGGATATTAGACTTTTTTTTTTGGAAACAGGGTTTCCCTGTGTAGCTTTGTGCCTTTCCTGGAACTCACTTTGTAGACCAGGCTGACCTCGAACTCACAGAGATCCACCTGGCTCTGCCTCCCGAGTGCTGGGATTAAAGGCGTGCACCACCACCGCATGGTTTGGATAGTAGACTTTTTTTTTTAAAAAAAGATTTATTTATTTATGTATACAGCATGTATGACTGCAGGCCAGAAGAGGGCACCAGATCTCATTACAGATGGTTGTGAGCCACCATGTGGTTGCTGGGAATTGAACTCAGGACCTCTGGAAGAGTAGTCAATGCTCTTAACCTCTGAGCCATCTCTCCAGCCTGATATTAGACTTTTATCCAATGAGAATTTTTGTTTTCATTTATCTAAATATGTTCAATATGTATATTTGAATTTGAGACCTACCTCTAATAATTGTTGTTTTTTCTCATTTATTTTGTTCAATATGTGTATTTTGGATATTAAAATTTTATCACATGAAAATTTTTCTTTTATTTATCTGATTTCCTTTGTTCAAACTGTATATTTGGATATTAGACCTCTATCAAATGAGAATTTTTCTTTAATATATTTGATTTCTTGTGTTCAGTATGCATATTTTGGATATTAGTCTTTTTCTCAGGTGAGAACTACTGTTTTATTTAATTTATTGTGTTCAATAAATATATTGTGGATATTAGACTTTTATCAGATCTGAATTTTTGTTTTACTTATCTAATTATGTTCAATATGTATATATTGGATATGAGACATCTCTCAAATGAGATTTTTTGTTTTATACATTTGATTCTTGTGTTCAGTATGCATAATTTTGGATATTACATCTTTATCAGTCTAGAATTTTCATTTAAATTATCTGATTTCTTGTGTTCCATATGTATATTTTTGATATTATACCTTAATAAGATGAGAATTTTTCTTTTATTTATCCAATTATGTTCAATATGTCTGTTTTGGATATTAGACCTTTATCAGATCAGAATTTTTGTTTTATTTATCTGTTTTCTTGTGTTCAATGTGTATATTTTGGATATTAGACTTACCGCTGATAATTTTTGTTTTTTCTTATTTATTGTGTTCAATTTATATTTTGGATATTATATATTTATCAGATGAGAATTTTTTTTTATTTATCTGAATTCTTGTGTTCAATATGTATATTTTTGATATTAGACCATTTTCAGATGAGAATTTCAGTTTTAATTATCTAATTTCTTGTGTTCAATATGTGTATTATTGGTATTAGACATTTTTGTATTCAACAGGTATGTTTGGGATATTAGACATTATCAGATGAGAATTTTGCTTTTATTTAATTTCTTGAGTACAATAAGTACGTTTTTGATGTTAGATGAACATCAGATGACAACTTTTGTTTTATTTATTTGATTTCTTGGGTTAAATATGTATATTATGTATATAAGACATTTATCAGATGACAATTTTTGTTTTATTTATCTGATGTCTTGTGTTCAACATATATTTTGGAATATTAGATATTTATGAGATGATAATTTTTGTTTTATTTATCTAATTATGTGCAATATGTGTATTTTTGATATTAGACCTTTATTAGGTGAGAAGTTTTGTTTTATTTAATTTCTTGTGTTCAATAAGAATGTTTTTGATATTTTACCTTTATCACATGAAAATTATGTTTTGCTTTTCTGATTTCTTGTATTCCATATGTATATTTAGGGTATTTGATCTTTATGAGATGAGAATTTTTGTTTTGTTAATTTAATTTTTTTGTATTAAACATGTATATTTTGAATATTAGACTTTTATCATGAGAAAATTTTTGTTTTATTGATTTAATTATGTTCAATATGTACATTTCCGGTATTAGATCTTTACAAGATTTGAAGTTTTGCTTTATTTATATGATTTCTTGTGTTCAATGTGTATTTTTTGGATATTAGGTCTTTATCAAATGAGAATTTGTGTTTTTGTAATTTATTATGTTTTTAAGTATGTTTTTGATATTGGACCGTTATCACATGAGAAATTTTGTTTTCTTTTTCTGATTTCTTGTGTTCAATATGTGTATTTTGGATATTAGACCTTTATCAGATGAGAATTGTTGTTTTATTTATGTGATTTCTTTCCATAACTATGTATATTTTGTATAATAGACATTTATCAGATGAGAATTGTGGTGGTATTGTGTTCCCCAAAATATTGTGCACCATAATAAACTTATCTGGGGTCAGAGACAGAACAGCCACAATATTAAACCTAATGGTTAGGCAGTGGTAGCACACGCCTTTAATCCTAGCATTCCAGAGGCAGAAATCCATGTGTTCAAGGATACAACCAAGCATGGTGACTCACGCCATTAATCCCAGAAAGCGAGCCTTTAATCCCAGGGAGTGATGGCAGATAGCACAAAGGTATATAAGGCATGAAGACCAGGAACTAGAAGCTTTTGGCTGGTTAAGGTTTCAGGCTTTGGAGCAGCAGTTCAGCTGAGATTCATTCTAGAGGAGGACTCAGAGGCTTCCAGTCTGAGGAAACAGGATTAGCTGATGAAATGGCGAGGTGAGGTGCCTGTGGCCTGTTCTGTCTCTCTGATCTTCCAGTGTTCACCCCAATACCTGGTACAGGTTTGATTTTATTAAAAAAAACTTTTAAGATTCATGCTACAGAGAATTTTTGTTTTATTTATCTCAATATATTCAATGTGTCTATTTAGGATATTAAAACTTTATCAGATGCAAATGTTTATTTAATTTATCTAATTATGTTCAATATATATTTTGGATATTAGACCTTTTTAGATGATAATTTTTTGTTTCATTTATGTGATTTCTTGTGTTCAATATGTATATTTTTGATTTTAGACCTTTATCTGATGTGAATTTTTGTTTTATTTATCTGTTTTTTTGTGTTGAATATGTATAATTTTGATACAAGTTCTTTATCTGGTGAGAAGTTTTGTTTTATTTAATTTCTTGTGTCCAATATTATTTTTCAGATATTAGCACTTTTCAGATAAGTATTTTTATTTATTTATCTGATTTCAAGGGTTCTTTTTGTATATTTTGGATATTAGACCTGTATCAGATAAGAATTTTTGTTTTATTTATCTGATTACTTGATTTCAATATGTATATTTTTGATATTTAATATTTATGACATAATTTTTGATTTATGTAGTAATTTCTTGTGTGCAATAAGTATATTTTTGATATTTGAACTTTATTACATGGGAAATTTTTTTCTTATTTCTTGTGTTCAATATGTATATTTTGGTTTTATTTAATTTCTTGTGTTCAATAAGTACATTTTTGATATTTCAACTTTATAACATGAGAATTTTATTTTCTTTTTCTAATTTCTTGTGCTCACTTTTTATATTTGGGATATTAGACCTTTATCAGATGAGGAATTTTGTTTTATTTATCTGATTTTTGTGTTCAGTGTGGGTATTTTGGATGTTAGACTTTTATCAGATAAGAATTATTTTATTTTTCAGATTTCTGTGTCCAATATGTATATTTTGGATATTAGACCTTTATCAGCTGAGAATTTTTGTTTGTTAGATTTCTTTTGTTCAATGTGTATATTTTGGAAATTAGACCTTTATCAGCTGAGAATTTTTGTTTATTTGTTTAATTTCTTTTGTTCAATGTGTATGTTTTGGATATTAGACCTTTATCAGAAGAGAATATTTGTTTTATTCATCTGATTTCTTGTTTTCAATATGTATATTTTGAATATTAGACATTTATCAAATGAGAATTTTTGTTTTTTTAATTTCTTGTGTTCAATAGATCCATTTTTGATACTAGACATTTATCTGATGATAATTTTTGTTTTATTTATCTATTTTTATTAAATATGAGTATTTTGGATATTAAATATATATCAGATGAGAATTTTTGTTTTATACATATAATTATGTTAAATATGTATATTTTGGATATTAGACCTTTATGAGAAGTGAATTTTTGTTTTCCTTATATGATTTCTTGTGTTCAATAAGTATACTTTTGATATTAGACATTTATCAGATATTAATTTTCATTTTATTGCTCTGATTATGTTCAATATGTATATTTTTGAAGTTGGACCTTTATCAGCTGAGAATTTTTGTATTATTTATCTGATTTCTAGTTTAGTATGTATATTATGGATATTACACCTTTATCAGATGAGAATTTTTATTTTATTTATCTGATTTCTTGTGTTCAACATGTATATTTTGAATACAAGACCTGTATCAGATGAGAATTTTTGTTTTTGTTTTGTTTTTCTGTTGTTGTTGTTTTTTCGAGACAGGGTTTCTCTGTGTAGCTTTGCGCCTGTCCTGGAACTCACTTGGTAGCCCAGGCTGGCCTCGAACTCACAGAGATCCACCTGGCTCTGCCTCCCGAGTGCTGGGATTAAAGGCGTGTGCCACCACCGCCCGGCTGAATTTTTGTTTTATATAGCTAATGTCTTGTGGTCAATATGTATAGTTTACATATTAGACCTTTAACACATGAGAATTTTTGTTTTTTGTTTTTTTAATTGTGTTCAATTAAAAATTTTTTTTTAAAAATATTTATAGTTTGGATATTAGAACTTCATCAGAAAAGAATTTTTGTTTTATTTTTCTAATTATGTTCAATATGCATATTTTGGATATTAGACATTTTTCTTATGAGAATTTTTGTTTTATTTAATTTCTATGTTCAGTATGTATATTTTTGATATTAGACCTTTATCAGAGGATAATTTTCATTTTATTTATCTGATTTCTTGTGTTCAACATTTGTATTTTGGATGTTAGACCTCTACCAAATGAGAATTTTCCTTTTATTTATCTGATTTCTTGTGTTCACTATGTATATTTTTAATATTAGACCTTTATCAGATGAGAATTTTTATTTTATTTATCTAATTATGTTCAATATGTATATTTTGGCCGGGCGGTGGTGGCGCACGCCTTTAATCCCAGCACTCGGGAGGCAGAGCCAGGCGGATCTCTGAGTTCGAGGCCAGCCTGGGCTACCAAGTGAGTTCCAGGAAAAACGCAAAGCTACACAGAGAAACCTTGTCTCGAAAAACCAAAAAAAAAAAAAAATGTATATTTTGGATATAAGACCGAATTCAGAGGAGAATTTTTGTTTTATGTGTATGATTTCTTTTATTCAATATGTATATTTTGGATATTAGGCCTTTATCAGATGAGAATTTTTGTTTTATTTAATTTCTTGTGCTTAGTATGTATATTTTAGACATTATACCATTAACAGATGAGAATTTTTATTTTATTTATCTTATTATGTTCAATATGTATATTTTGGTTATTAGATATTTTTCAGACGACAATTTTTTGTTTTATTTAATTTCTTGTGTTCAGTATGTATATTTTGGATATTAGACATTTATCAGATGAGAATTTTTGTTTTATTTATCTAATTTCTTGTGTGCAATATGCATTTTTTGATATTAGACCTTTTTAAATTTAGAATTTTCAATTGTTTTCTTGGATTTTTTTTTGTGTTCAATATGTATATTTTGGATATTAGACCTTTAACAGATGAGGATTTTGTTTTATTCATCTGATTTCTTGTGTTCACTATGTACATTTTTTATATTAGACCTTTATCAGATCAGAATTTTGTTTTATTTCATTTCTTGTGTAAAGCATGTATATTTTGGACATTAAATGTTTAACAGATGATAATTTTTGTTTTATTTATATTATTAAGTTCAATATGTATATTTTGGATATTAGACCTTTATCAGATAAGAATTTTTGTTTTATATATTTGATTTCTTGTGTTCAGCATGCATATTTATGATATTAATACTTTATCAGGTGAAAATTTTTTTTATTTATATGGTACACTGCATTCTATATGTATACATTGGATATTAGACATTTGTCAGATGCTAATTTTTGTTGTATTAGTCTGATATCTTGTATTCAACATGTATATTTTGGATATTAGACCTTTATCTGATGAAAGTTTTTGTTTTGTTGATCAGGTTTCTTCAGTTCAATATGTAAGTTTTGGATATTAGACTTTTATCAAGTGACAATTTTTTTATTTCTTGCATTCATTATGTATATTTTGGATGTAGACCTTTATCAGAGGTGATTTTTTGGTGTTATTTATCTAATTAAGTTCAATATGTATATTTTCAATATAAGACATTTATCAGATGAGAATTTTTTTATTTAGCTAGTTATGTTTGATATGTATATTTTGGATATTGCACCTTTATCAGGTGAGAATTTTTAATTGATTAATGATATCTTGTGCTCAATATGTATATTTTTTATATTCGACATTTCTATGATGAAAATTGTTATTTTATTTATCTGATTTTCTGTTCAATAGGTTTAATTTAGATATTAGACCTTCATCAGATGAGAATATATGTTTTATTATTTGATTTCTAGTGTTTAATATAATATTTTTGATATTGGACTTTTATCAGATGACAATATTTTTTATTTAATTTCTACTGTTCAGTAAATAATATTTGGATATTAGACATTTATCAGATGAGAAATTTTGTTTATTTATTTGATTTCTTTATTTGAATATGTATACTTTAGATATAAGTTCTTTATCAGGTGAGAATTATTGTGTCATTTAATTTCTTGAGTTCAATATGTATATTTTGGATATTAGATTTTAATGAGTTGTTAATTTTTTTAATTTAATTTAATTTTATTTTAGAATACAATTCAGTTCTACATATCAGCCACAGATTCCTTTGTTCTCCTCCCTCCTACCCACCTCCCCTTCCCACCAGCCTACCCCCTATTTCCACCTCTTCCAGGACAAAGCCTTCTCCCTGAGGACTGAGATCAACCTGGTAGACTCAGTCCAGGCAGGTCCAGTCCCCTCCTCCCAGGCTGAGACAAGCGACCCCGTATAAAGCCCAGGTTTCAAACAGCCAACTCATGCAATGAGCACAGGACCCGGTCCCACTGCCTGGATGCCTCCCAAACAGATCAAGCCAATCAAATATCTCACCCATTCAGAGGGCCTCATCCAGTTGGGGGCCCCTCAGTCATTGGTTCATAGTTCATGTGTTTCCATTTGTTTGGCTATTTGTCCCTGTGCTTTATCCAACATTGATCTCAACAATTCTTGCTCATATAAACCCTCTGCTTTCTTGCTAATTGGATTCCCAGAACTCCACCTGGGGCCAAGCCATGGATCTCTGCATCCAGTTCCCTCAGTCTTTGGATGGGATTTCTAGCATGACAATTAGGGTGTTTGGCCATCCCATCACCTGAGTAGGTCAGTTCCGGCTGTCTCTCGACCATTGCCAGCAGTCTATTGTGGGGGTATATTTGTGGATTTCTGTGGGCCTCTCTAGCACTTTGCTTCTTCCTATTCTCATGTGGTCTTCATTTACCATGGTCTCTTATTCCTTGTTCTCCCTCTCTGTTCTTGATCCAGCTGGGATCTCCCGCTCCCCAAAGCTCTCTTTCCCTCAACCCTCAACCTTCATTCCCCCCACTCATGTCCAGATTGTTCATGTAGATCTCTTCTTTGGGCATTCCTTGGGTATATGTCCAAGAGTGGTATAGCTGGATCTTGGGGGAGATTGATTCCCAATTTTCTAAGAAAGTACCATATTGATTTCCAAAGTGGTTGTACAAGTTTGCATTCCCACTAGCAGTGGAGGAGAGTTCCCCTAGCTCCACATCCTCTCCTGTAGAAGGTGTCTTCCTTGTTTTTGATCTTTGCCATCCTGTCAAGTGTAAGTTGGAATCTCAGAGTCATTTGGAAGGCCTCCCTTCTCCAAGATCCCCGGCAGACCCTTCAATGTCCTCGAGTTGTTAATTTTTATTGGATGAGAATTTTTATATCATTTAACTGATTTCTAGTGTTCAATATGTATATTTTGAATTTTAGACAGGTGTCAGGAGAGAATTTTCTTTTTATTCGTCTGATTTTTTTTGTGTTCATTATACATATTTTTGGTATTAAACCTCTATCTATCAGGTGAGAATTTTTGTTTTGTTTATATGATTTCTTGTATTCAATATGTATATTTTGGATATGAGACGTTTATCATGCAGGAATTTTTGTTTTAGTTATGTGATTTTTTGTGTTCAATTGGTATATTTTTATATTAGTCCTTCATCAGAACAGAATTTTTGTTTTAGTTTATTTCTTATATTCAATAAGTATATTTTTTCATATTAGACCTTTATCTCATGAGGATTTTGTTTCCTTTTTCTGATTTCTTTTGCTCAGTATGTGTATTTTGGATACTAGACTTATCAGATGAGAATTTTCCTTCTATTTATCTGATATCTTGTATTCAATATGTATATTTTTATATTACACCTTTATGAGATGAGAATTTTTGTTTTATTTACTCTTGTGTTCAGTATGTATGTTTTGGATATTAGACTTTCATGAGATAATAATTTTTGTTTTAATTAATTTACTGTGTTCAGTATGTTTTTTTTATAAAAGACCTTTACTAGATGAGAATTTTTATTTATCTGATTTCTTATGTTCAATATATATATTTTGGATATTAGACTTTTTTTGTTTTGTTTTGTTTTGTTTTTTCGAGACAGGGTTTCTCTGTGTAGCTTTGCGCCTTTCCTGGAACTCACTTGGTAGCCCAGGCTGGCCTTGAACTCACAGAGATCCTCCTGGCTCTGCCTCCTGAGTGCTGGGATTAAAGGCGTGCGCCACCACCGCCCGGCAGATATTAGACTTTTATCAGATGAGAAATTTTGTTTTAAATATACATATTGAACACAAGAAATCATATAAACATAGCAAAAATTCTCACCTATAGGGGTTAAATATCAAAAATATGCATAATTAACACAAAAAATCAGACAATTAAAACAAAAATTATCATCTAATAATTTTTTGTGTTTTCAATATGTATATTTTGGGTATTAGACATTTGTTAGGTGAGAATTTTTGTTTTATTTACTTTCCTGTGTTTACTATGTATATTTTCAATATTAGACTTTTATCAGATGAGAATTTGTTTTATATATCTAATAATATCAGTATGTATATTTTGGATATAAGACCTTTATCAGGTGAGAACTTTTGTTTTATTGATCTGATTTTGTCTGTTCAACATCGATATTTTGGATATTAAAACTTTAACAGATGAGAATTGACACTTTATTTACCTGATTTCTTGTTTTCAATTGATGTATTTTTTATATAAGAACTTTATCAGAACAGAATTTTTGTTTTATTTTATTTCTTGTGTTCAATAAGTATATTTTTCATATTAGACCTTAATCACTCAATAATTTTGTTTTGTTTTTCTGATTTCTTGTGTTCTATATGTATATTTTGTATGTTAAACCTTTTATGAGGTGAAAAGTTTTTTTTTATTGATCTGATTTCTTGTTTCAATATGTATATTTGCATAATAGACCTTTAGCAGATGAGAATTTTTATTTGTTTATATGATTTCTTGCATTCCATAGGTATATTTGTGATATTTGACCTTTATCAGATCAGAATTTTTGTTTCATTCATCTAATTACATTCCACATGCATATTTTTAATATTAGACCTTTATCAGATGAGAATTTTACTTTTATTTATTTTCTTGTGTACAGTATGTGTATTTTATTTATTAGACCTTTATCAGGTGAGAAATTTTGTTTTATTTATGTGATTTCTCAAGTTTTTTATATATATTTGGATATTAGACTTTTGTCATGTGAGAATTTTTTTGCTGTAATTTCTTGTGTTCAGTATGTATATTTTGGAATATTAGACCATTAACAGGTGAGAAAATTTATTTTTCTAAATATTTTCAATATGTGTATTTTGGATGTTAGACCTTATGAGATGAAAATTTTTGTTTTCTTTTATGATTTCTTGTGTTCAATATGTATATTTTTGATATTAGAGCTTAATAATATCTGATTTTGTGTTTTATTTAATTTCTTGTGTTAAGTATAAATATTTTAGAAATCACCACATCATCAGGTGAGAATTTTTGTTTTGTTTAACTTCTTGTGTTCATTATGTATATTTTTGATATTAGACCTTTATCAGATGAGACTTTTTGTTTATTATATCTGATTTCTTATGTTCATTTTGCATATTTTGGATATTAGTTCTTTATTAAGTGAGAATTTTTGTTTTATTTAATTTCTTTTGTTGAATGTGAATATTTTTGATATTACATCCTAATCAGGTGAGAATTTTTGTTTTATTTATCTAGTGTCCTGCGTTTAAAATGTATATTTTAAATATTAGACATTTATCAGATGAGAATTTTTTATTTGTCTAATTTCTTGTGTTCAATATGCATATTGTGCATATTAGATCTTTATTAAAGGAAAAATTTTGTTTAATTCATCTAATTTTTTATGGTATATATATATATAATTATATATATATATATATATATATATATATATATATATATATATAAAATATTAGACCTTTATCAGGGGAGAATTTTAGTTCTTTGTCAGTTGAGAATTTTTATTTAATTAATTTATTGTGTTCAGTATGCATATTTTGGATATTAGATTTTAATCAGATGAGTATTTTTGTTTTATTTATTTAAATATGTTCAATATGTATATTTTTGATATTAGACATTTATCAGGTGATAATTTTTGTTATAATAGTCTGATACCTTATGCTCAGCATATATATTTGGATATTAGACATTTATCTGATGAGACTTTTTGTTTTATTTTTCTAATTTCTTGGGATAAAACGTATATTTGGATGGTAGACGTTTATTAGAATAAAATTTTTGATTTTTTTTATTTCTTAGGTTCATTATGTATATTTTGGATATTCAAATTCTATCAAATGAGAGGTTTTGTTATATTTATTTGATTTCTTAGGTTCAATATGTAAATTTTGGATATAGACCTTTTTTAGGTGAAAATGTTCCTTTATTTATTTTGTTCAATGTGTGTAGATGTAACCAACTGTCTTCCTGCTAATTAAGGGCACTGGTATTCTGTGGGGATCCTGAGGAAATTTAGATTTATGGTCAGGTCTTGATTGGGGTTATTTGTGTGGTTAGTCAATCTCAGCCAGTAGCATTGAAGCTGTTGTGGATATTGGATGATCTTGGCCATCATTCTCATTGGAGATTTTTCGGGGGTTCTTGCAAAATCAAATCATACTAACCCAAAAGTAATCCATAGGTTCTCATCTTCTGTGGAAACAAATTAGAAACTTTTTTTGAAAGCAACATATCCTAAGACACAAATTTTGAAGTCAAGATACCTTTAAAACATATGTGTTGGCATCCCCCATAATCAGGTGTGAGTCTGTAGTTAGTTCATTAACAGTCAAAGAATTCAAAGAAAACATAATACTATACATAATCCAGGTGCTTTGTTTATTTTTCATTTTTATGTAGCATATTTTATTTATATTATTATTGTTTCTTTAAGGAAATTTTAAAGTATTTATTTCATTTTATACTGGCCTATACTTTTTTCCTTTTTTTACTCAAACCTACATATATATTTTTAAGTACATCATAACCCATTTAGAGACTTTTCTGTTTGAATTTGTTTTTACTGTGTTTCTTAACCCTTTGTATATGTGACGAAAATGTTGACTTTCCCACAGCATGATGGCTACTGGTGCTTCCCACAGCATGATGGCTGCTGGTGCTTTGTGGGATTAACTTAAGCCTGCAGGCAACTTCTGGGATAATCCTCTCTTTAGAGCAGCATGGCCCATGTAAGAGGCTGTAGGATGGACCAATAGTGTCTCCCTGAGACACAGATACTGCTTGTACTGATTGGAGAAATAGATGGGTAGGTGGATGTGCATGAATGCATTCAACAACAAAAAAGCAATATAGTACCACCAGAACCTAGTGGTTCTACAACAGCAAGACTTGAATATCCCAACATAGAAGAAGCAGAGCAAAGTGATCTTAAAATGGCTTTATGAAGATGATAGAGGCCTTTAAAGAGGAAATGAAAAATTCCCTTAAAGAAATAGAAGTAAAGACAAACAAAAAGTTGGAGGAGATCAATAAATCTATTAAAGAAAGCCAAGACACCCAAGAAAAACAATCAAACAAAGAAAACAGATCACGCTTTGAAAATTGAAATTGAGGCAATAAAGAAGACGCAAACTTAGGAAATATTAGAAATGGAAAATCTGAGTAAATGTACAGGAACTACAGATGCAAGCATAACCAACAGAATGCAAGAGATGGAACAGAGAATCTCTAAGCTTTGAAGATGCCAGAGGAAAAAAAATATTTTTTTCAGGCAAGGAATACATTCAAGTCAACAGAGTCATAACAAATAAACATCCAGCAAATGTGGGACACAATGAAAAGAACAAACTGAAGAATAATAGGGATGCAAGAAGAAGAATACCAGCTCAAAGGCACAGAAAATATACTCAACAATATGGCTTAATGTTAGAATTAAACAACAGAAATTACAGAAATCATACAAAATAATGAAAACTAAATAAAGCCCAACTGAATTACCAATGAGTGAAAGACAAAATAAAGAAATTAAAGACTTCTTAGAGTTCAATGAATAGAAGTGTACAATGTACCCAAACTTATATTACACTATGAAAGCAGTAGTAAAAGGAAAGTTCATACAACTAAATATCTACATAAAGAATTTTGAGAAATCTCACACTAGTGGCTTAACAGCACATCTGAAAGCTCTAGAGCAAAAAGAAGGAAATTCAACCAGGAGAAAAAGAGGTCAGAAAATAATCAAATTGAGGGCTGAAATCAATAAAGGAGAAACAAAGAGAACAAAACAAAATTCAGTGAAACAAAAAAGTTGGTTCTTTGAGAAAAACCAAGAAGATAGACAACCCCCTAATCAAACTAACCAAAAGGCAGAGAGAGAGAATGTCTAGATTAAAACAAAATCAGAAATGAGAAGAAGACATAATAATAGAAAATGAGGAAATATGGAGAATCACGAGGTCATAATTCAGAAACCTGTACTTGACAAAATTAGAAATTCTAAAAGAAATGGACAATTTTCTGAATAGGTACCAACTACGCAAACTAAATCAAGACCAGATAAATAATTTAAATAGACCTATAACCCCTAAGGAAATAGAAGCAGTCATTTAAAGTTTGTCAACCAATAAAAGCCCAGGTCCAGATGGTTTCAGCACAAAATTCTACAAGAATTTCAAAGAAGAGCTTATACTGATACACCTCAAATTGTTCCACACACTAGAAACAGAAGGAATACTGCCAAATTGCTTTATGAGACTTTAATTACCCAAATCAAACAAAGATACAACAAAGAAACATAATTACAGAACTAACAACCCTCATGAACACAGATGGATATATACTCAAAAAAATATTGGCAAACCAAATTCAAGAACACATCAAAATATCATCCAATATGATCAAGTAGGCTTCGTGAAAGAAATGCAGTCATGGTTCAACATACAAAAATCTGTGCGTGTAATCCATCATATAAACAAACTGAAAGAAAAGAAATACATGATATTCTCATTAGATTCTGAAATAGCCTTTCACAAAATCCAGCACCACTTCATGATACCCTCAAGGTCTTGGAGAAAGAAGAAACATAAGGAACATACCTAAACATAATAAAGGCAATTTACAGCAAGCCAACAGCCAACATGAAATTAAAGGGAGAAAAACTCAAATATCCAAAATATACATACTGTACACAAGAAATTAAACAAAAGATAAATTCTCATCTGATAAAGGTCTAATATTAAAAATATGCATATGGAACATAATTAGATAAATAAAACAAAAATTCTCAACTGATTAAGGTCTAATATCCCAAATATACATATTGAACACAAGAAATCATATAAACAAATGAAAATTCGCATCTTATAAAGGTGTAGTATGAAAAACATACATAAAGATACAAGAAATCAGATCAATAAAACAAAAATTCTCACCTGATAAAGGTCTAACATTGAAAATATACATATAGTAAACAAGAAATCAGAAAAACAAAATTCTCACGTAATAAGGTCTAATATGAAAAATATACTTATTGAACAAAAGAAATAAAATAAAACAAAAATTCTATTTTGATAAAAGTCTAATATAAAAAATATTCCTATTGAAAAGAAGAAATCACGTAAATAAAACAAAAAAATTCTCATCTGTTAAAGGTCTAATATCCCAAATATCCATGTTGAACAGAAGAAATCATATCAATAAACAAAAATTCTCACCTGATAAAGGTCTAATATCCAAAATATACATATTGAACACAAAAAATCAATTACATAAAACACAAAATGTATATTCAAAATGTACATTTTGACATTATGAGATAAATAAAATTCTCATCTGATAAATGTCTAATATCGAAAATATACATAGTGAACACAAGAAATAAAAAAAAAACAGAAATTATCACCTAACAGAAGGCTAATATCCAAAATATACATATTGAATACATGAAATCACATAAATAAAAAAAATTCTCACCTGATAAATGTCTAATAGCCAAAATATACATACTGAATATAAGAAAATAATGAAAGAAAAATTCTGATCTAACAAATGTCTAACGTCAAAAACATGCATATAGAACATAATTAGATAAATAAAATAAAAATTTTAATCTGATAAAATTCTAATATCCAAAATATACATAGTGAACACTAGAAATTAGATATATAAAACAAAAATTCTCATCTGATAAAGGTCTAATATCAAAATATACACATTGATCCCACGAAACCAAGTAAATAAAACAGAAATTCTCACTGATAAAGGTCTAATATCCAAAATATACATATTGAACACTAGAATTGAAATAAATAAAACAAAATTTTTCATCTGATAAATGTCTAGTATCCAAAATATAAATACTGAACACAAGAAATTAAATAAAACAAAATTTCTTCCATGATAAAGAATTAATATCCCAAATATACATATTGAAAACAAAAAAATCAGATAAATTAAAGAAAAATTCTCACCTGATAAAGGTCTAATATTCAAAATATACATATAGAACACAAGAAATCAGAAAAACAAAACAAAATTTTCATGTGATAAATATCAAATATGAAAAATATACTTACTGAATACAAGAAATTAAATAAAACAAAAATTCTGAACTGATAAAGGTATAATATCAAATATATCCATATGGACCATAATTAGATAAATAAAAAATAATTCTCATCTGATAAAAGTCTCATATCCAAAATATACATACTAAATAAAAGAAATTATTTTCATAAAAATTCTAACCTTATAAAGAACTCATTTCCAAAATATGCATACTGAACACAGACATCAAATATATAGAACAAAATTTCTCATCAGATAAAGGTCATTATCAAAATATACATAACAAATTCATGAAATAAGAAAAAACAAAATTCTCACCAGAAGGTCTAATAGTATGCATACTGAACACAAGAAATTAAAAAAACAAAATTTCTCATCTGCTAAAGTCTAATATCCAAAACATACACACTAAACAGAATATATCAGACAAACAAAATTCTCATCAGAAAATGGTCTAATATCAAAAATATACTTATTGAACACAAATTATATAAAATTCACACCATTAAATTTCTAATATCCAAAATATACTAATTGAATGCAAGAAATCAGTTATATAAAACAAAAATTGTCATGTGATAAAGGTCTAATATTCAATATATTTTTATTGAACCCAATAAATTAGAATAAACAAAAATTTCACATGTGAAGTTCTCATATACAAAATACATCTATTAATCAGTATAAATCAGATAAATAAAACAAAAATTTTCACATGATAAAAGTCTAATAAACAAAATATACATATTAAACACAAGAAAACAGAAAAACAAAACAAAAATTCTCATCTGATAAAGGTCTGATATACAAACATACATAGATCCCAAGAAATCAGATAATTAAAACAAAAATTCTCAACTGATGAAGATCTAACTATAAAAATATCCATACTGAACACAGGAGAATAAATAACACAAAAATACTCATCAGATAAAGGTCTAATATCAGATGAATAGTTACTGAACACAATAAATTAAATAACACCAAAATTCTCCTCTGATAAAGTTCTAATATCCAAAATATACTTATTGAACACAAGAAATCAGCTAAATAAAACAAAAAATTCTCACTTGATAATGGTCTAATATTCAAAATATACATATAGAACACAAGAAATTAGAAAAACATGTATGTCTTTCTGAGTCTGGGTTAACTCACTCAGGATTTTTTTTTTCTAAATCCATCCATTTGCCTGCAAACCTCATGATGTCATTGTTTTTCTCTGCTGAGTAGTACTCCATTGTGTATATGCACCACATTTTCTTTATCCATTCTTCAGTTGAAGGGGATCAAGGTTGTTTTCAGGTTCTGGTGATTACAAACAATTCTGCTATTAACATAGCTGAGCATGTGTTCTTGTGGTATGAGTGAGCATTCCTTGGGTATATATATGTAGTCACTCATAAGTGGATACTAGATGTAAAGCAAAGGATAACCAGACTGCAACTCACAACTTCAGGGAGGCTACCTAGTAAAGAGGACCCCGAGAAAGACACAGGGATTGTCCAGCGACAGACAAATGGATGTGATCTACATCAGCAAACTGGATGTGATGGGGTGGTGGTGGCGTAATGAAGGGCAAGTGTCAGAGGAAAGAGAGCTTAGGGGAGCGGGAGGTCCCAGCTTGATCAGGAACAGAGAGGGAAAACAATGAAAGAGATACCATGATAAATGAAGACCCTATGAGAATAGGAAGAAGCAAAGTGCTAGAGAGGTCCCCAGAATTCCACAAAGATACCTTCACAATAGAGTACTGGCAATGGTCAAGAGAAAGCCTGAACTGACCTACTCTGGTGATTGGATGGCCGAACACCATAGCTGTCATGATAGAACTCTCATTCAATGATTAATGGAAGAAAATGCAGAGATTCATGGCCAGGTGCCAGGTGGAGCTCTTGGGAGTCAAATCAGTGAGAAAGAGGAGGGATTGAATGAGTGAGAGATGTTGAGACCATGATTGGAAAAAGTACAGGAACAAATAGCTGAACTAGTGGCAGCATGGAAGCAATGCCAGTTCCCATGACATCTGCAGCTCTTCCCTGGACATTCTATTGTATCCTGGAGAGTTCTGGCTACTTCTGTGATGTCACCTATGTTGTGGCAATACCAACTGCCCTTGGGAAGTTTATTCAGTGCCTTCCCCATTTACTGATGAACATGATGGCATACTGAAGAGTCTAAATTGGAAAGAGAATGGAGAGGGTAGAGAGAACAGAGAGTGACAGAAGAAAGCTGATCTTCAGTCTCCGTGTAAAACATCAAGGAAGAAATGATTGAGAGAATGGTGCAATGAGTTCTGTACAGGAAAAGGGAAGCTTCCTGGAAGAAGTGGGCTTGAGCTGAATCTTCCAGTAATGGGGAATAGAAAGTTGGAGTCTCTGGAAACCAACAGAACTTCCCTGCTTGTCATGGCTCTTGAAATTCAAGGATTTCAGGATATTAATTGTTTTGCCTCAGAAGTCAGGAACTGTTCAGATCAAAGCTTTATGCTGGGAACTCTTGGCTTTCATTCCTTTTGGAGGATAGGCATTGGTGAGTGAACATGAAACCAACATTACAGAGGGAGGGATTAATGAGGTGTGCCCATTTCAAGGCAGGACATCACTGTACTTCAACCACACTGGCTAACTTTGGGTACTTCCCAGCTGTTCTGTGTTCCTGAGTTGTTAGTGAGGTGACTTGTTGAGTCTGGTGACCATGTTCTGCCCTTATATGTCTTCTCATTCAATAGTTATATGGTTAGAGTGACCTGTCAAGATATTTGGGGAACCTCTAAATGACTGGGGTGATTGTGAACTATGGCAATTTTCTCTGACTTGTAAACCCACAGGCTTGTGGACTCTGCAGCCAAGTTAAATTCTGAGTCTGCAGCTGTGAATAAGCCTGAAGAGGCTATCTCCTTGATTACTTGGAGCATGTGCTATGGGGGCAGAGATAACCAGATAGCTGAGATAACCACTTCCCTTCAAACAGAGGAAACAGCTGAGTTCCCCAGAGGGGGCATCTGAAGCATGGGACAAAACCATTTGGGGTGTCATTGAGTCATTGGTAAACGAGCTCTCTCAAAATTTCATTAGGACTCAGGGTGGTCTGTCCATCCTCTTTGCCTTGTCATACTGCAAGTTAATTTGTGTTCATCTACCCACAAGGAGCATCAGGGAGCCACCATCCCACCAAATCTTCCTCACCAGATGCAGGTGAAGCAGAAGGTGCAGAGACTGACCAATCAGACCACTGAAAGAAGTTAACAGTGAGATCAGATGGCCTTTATCACAGAAGAGCGCATGATGAATAGGTATTCATTCTTTCAAACACTTTTGTTTCAATCTTAGGTCCACTCTGTCTTCATTAATTCATTTTATACAAGGTTTGTGTTTCTGGTAGGCTGCATCTTCAGGATATGTCTTTGCCCAACATCATGTCTCTGAATTCTACCCAAAGGCAGAACCTCAAATGTGGACAGGAATGATATGAGGACAAAGACTATTCTGCTTCCTCTAAAAAGAAACAAAAACAGAGCCTGTGGCAGTAGTATGTGAGTTCCCAGCATGCATTTGAAGAGATTCTATCAAGTGCTGGCTAGTGTGATTAGATGGTTGCTGTGAGTTTGAGATGATTGTTTTGTTATTTGCTTGGAAAGGCCTTGTGTGTTTGATTCTCCAAGCAGCAATTGGAGAGGCCTAGTCATACATCTAAATGTGTGGGTATAAGGACTAAGACTGATCCCTGCTCCTTTTGTTCCCCTCTGAGAGGACACACCTGCATGCATTTGTTCAGCATCCAATTGATAGAGTTCTCCCACTCTCAGTCTCTCTTTCTCTGTCTCTCTAAGTCTCTCTTTCTCTGTTTCTCTAAGTCTCTCTTTCTCTGTCTCTCACACACATGTGTATGTGTTGTGTATTTTTTGATGTGTTTGTGCATGTATCTCCCCATAGTCCCTGCAATCAGGTATCTGTGGTTGGGCATGAGCAGTTCCCTATCTCACAGTTCCCAGGTGATACCTTGGTGAAAATTGGGGGCATCAAATTGAGCATTATAGTTCTGCCAGTGTACTTATTTTAGTGACACCTAGATATACCCTTGAGGAGTTTATAAATCTGTCATGATGTTGAGTCCCATCCTCAAAACTGTTCATGATGTTATTTTAGTCTCCATTGTGACAGGTACAGAAATGGAGAATTTGTTTTTGAAGACAGGAGAAACATCTTCACAGATTCTTGAGGGTACACACCTGAGGAGTAGACACTAGGTAAATTCTTAGATAGCTATTTCTGCAAACCTACTGAGAGAACTCATGTACCTCCTCCTCCCATCATCTAAACAGCCTGCCTCTACTGGTGTAGGGTCAGCATAGGTGTAAGTAAATTGTGTGCAACTCTGTGGGTTTGGTCCCAGGTTTCGGCACCAACAATGTAAGTAAATTTGTTGCAACAACTCTGGGGAAAGGTGTTCTGACTACCTGGGGAGTCAGGCAACACCTTGATGTGCTTAGGACAGCTCTGATGGCTGGAACTCCAAGGAGAATGTTTAGCCCTGGAGTGCAAGGTATCCCACACACCTTGAATTTCTCAGAACAGCAGCTCTGCCCTGAAGGAGTCCTGGACAACTGGAGCTGCTTAGCAACAGCTCTTTTGGCTGGAACTGCAAGGAGACAGTTTAGCCCTGGAGGGTGAGGTATCCTGGACACCTCATGCTGCTCACAACAGCTCTGCCCTGATGATATAAGATAAACAACTGATTGCCGATTATCCTACTTTATTACATTTCTACCAAATACATGAAAATATGGCTTTGAATATACACATAAAGTATTTAATGCTTCTTATATTCTTTTCTATTAAGCATTTTAAAATTAAAATTGTTGTGTTGTCAAAACAGCACACACTTGGGAGTAGATTATCTACTCTCGGACTTGTACTCTGCAGGTAGAAACATGAGGACCATGAGTTCAAATGCATCCTTGAATCATTACTGAAATCCATGCCAGGCTTAATATAAACAACAAAATCTGAAGGAAATTTGTGAAAACATGAAATGAAAACCAAACACCACAAACCACCACTCTTTCACAGATACTCTTACTCAGAAAGTATGATCATACACTACCTGATATTTAAATAAACCTTAGACTAGTAAGATGATGGGCTTCCCATTTTATGTATTACAGCAGAAAAATACATATCATTAAGTAAAAACACAATGGAAGATGAGCAAAAGCCACAGAATATAAAGACCATAAAAGTAAATTTTACTAAATGAATTTGCCACACATATAGCACACATTGGTATCTACCTCAAATGTTTCAAAATAGAAATGAAAATGCATTGATCTCCCCATCAGTCTTGACTAAACATAGTAACTAATTTACTTCCTTCAAGACTATGATGAAAGAAAATGATGTAAGATCTTTTTCTTTAAGTTGAAGACTACTGTGATGTCTAAAATCTGTACCAAATTGTTTACATGAATAAAATTTTTCTCTTGTATGTGTTTGTCCCACTTTCCTGATTTTAACATGATATAAATAGGCTTTAAAATATTTTCATGGCTAGAGACATGGTTGGGCAGTTAAGAAAGTTCATTCCCAGGAATTAGACTTGATTTTGACAACTTCCTTTAGTTCTTGTTACAAGAAGATCCTAGTGTAACATTTTCAGAAACTACCATGCAAATTCACATACTTCACCAAAAAAGTGTACTGACATCACATAATTAAAATTAAAACAACTCTTTAAAAAAACAATTTTTCACCGATGAAACTTTTTCATTTGTAAGCATGCATTGCTATAATACAGGTATTGAGACATTTAAAGGTTTACAGAGATTTTCTTCATTGTGAATTGGTTCATGTAACAGAAAGCAATCATGTACACATGAAGTCAGATAAATCCGTTTCAGTTGGCAGTATCATTTGTGAAGGTTTAGGAAATGCTGTTCTGCTGAGGAAATATGTCACTGGGGGTAGGCTTTGATAAATTACATCCACACATCATTTTCAGTTCCCACTCTCTGCTTCATTTTGCAGGGTAAGGATGTGAGCTCTCGATTTAGCTGCCATGTCTGATATTTGTTGCCATGCCACTAATATGGCGATACTGTATCCCTCTGGGGCCAAATAAAACTCATTATTAGTGAACATAGACATTATATCACAAGAACAGAAAAGGAACTAATACAAATCCATTAAGTTTGACACCTGAATTAGTTATTTCATTTAATTAAAGAGGAGTATAAACTCGAAAGCCAGAGCCAGGTGGATCTCTGTGAGTTTGAGGCCAGCCTGGGCTACCAAGTGAGTTCCAGGAAAGGCGCAAAGCTACACAGAGAAACCCTGTCTCGAAAAAACAAAAAAAAAAGAGGAGTATAAAATCTAAAAATACTACATTGTTATATAAATTCATAGTGGAAGTGTTTAGCTCTGAAAGGAAAAGTTCCCTGAGTATCAAAAGTTAGGCTACATCTATAGTTGGGAGGGGAAGGTATCCTGGTTATATACAATTGAGAGGAGAAAGATATCCTGGCTGTTGCGGTGTCAGGCTCTACCTGGAGCTGTGGAGGAAAAGTTTTCCAGGATACCTACAGCTCTCAAAAAAAAAAGCTGTGAAAGGAAGCTGGATACCTAAAGCTGTGAGGAGATAGGAATACTGACTTAGAAAGTTAGGCTAGTCCTGAAAGCTTGTCCCAGTGTGGGATGGTTTACTTGAAGGATGTGGCAAACCTGCTCCTCTCCAAAAATGAACAATTACAGCTTAGCTGTGCTACACTCAGCTAAGAGAGATTTTCAGAAGAGATGTCCTTTGCTGCTAAGCTCCACTCCCCGAAAAGAATTTTCCAGCAGAGGTGTCCATTATTTCTCTGTTCTACTCCACTAGCGAGTTTCCCAGCAGAGATGTCAATTGCTTCTCTGCTCGACTCCACTTGGGAGTTTCCCAGCAGAGATTCTGCTCTGCTCTGGCAAAAGATCTTAATCCAAATCTAATTCAGGAGATTTATATAGGGGAGAAGAATCCAGAAGAGTGTCTGCCTGTCAGTGTGAAAAAGAGCAGCTGCCAGCTAAACAAACACAGGACTTATATGGGACATCATAATGGTAGGGATTTGCAGTGAAAAGATTTTGAGGATCGGTATTGGTTGGATTTCAAGCTGAAGCTCAAAGATTGGGAGGCTTTCATGCACAGAGATTGATTGGTTTTGTGCTCAGGAATTGGTTGGTTTTTCTGCTCATGAATTGGTTGGTTTTGTGCTCAGATGGTCAGAGGCAGAGTGTATTTCTTTGGCTCTGGTTTTAGTGCCAAATTGAATGTTTTTCACTGGCTCTGGTTTTAGTTTCCAGGTGTGTTTCTTTGGCTGATCTTTTACCCTACACACAGGGATTTATGAACTAATAAGTTCATATATTCCATGATTTTACAGGAGCAAACATAGTAAAAATGGACCTCATAATGTATGAACAGATTGCTGACAGTGTCAAATGCTTTTTCACAGAATGAACACCATTGTGTAACTGAATGCAAGTGTTTTGGATAAGGATCTTGCCAAAAACATTATAATAATAAGCCCTCAGTACTTTTTGCAGGTACTCAAAGCCTATTGTTATGTGCAAAGGCTAAATGAGATTGACTGCACAGAAAAAGGATTATTTGTGTGTAAAGAGCAAAACTGTATGACACTGACTATACTTATAGGGTTTCTCTGCACTTTGTCTTTTTCTAATGATTTGAAAGACTACTGATGCATACAAAGGCTTTATCACACAGATTACATTCATTCACACAATAGGTGTTGTTTCAATCATTTGAATAGTACTGTGTGTGAAAAGACCTCACCATACTGGTTAAATTCATGGGGTTTCTCTCTAGTATGTGATCTTTCATGCATTTGAAGATGACTGTGATGACGAAAAGCTTTACCACATTAATTATGGTCATAGGTTTTTGCTCCAGCATGCTTTCTTTTATGTATTTGAAGAGTACTGCAATGAGCATAGACTTTACCACATTGATTACATTCACAGGGTTTCTCTCCAGGATGTCTTCTTTTATGTATTTGAAGAAAACTGTGATGAGCATAGGCCTTAACATTACATTCATAGAGTTTATCTCCAGTATGTGTTCTTTTATGCAATTGAAGAGTTTGGTGTTGCGCAAAGGCTTTACCACATTGATTCCATTCATAGGGTTTCTCTCCTGTATGTGTTCTTTTATGACATTGAAGATGACCATGTTGTGCAAAGGCTTTACCACACTGATCACATTCATAGGGTTTCTCTCCAGTATGGGTTCTTGTGTGCCTTTGAAGAATGCTGAATCATGCAAAGGCTTTACCACATTCCTTACATTCATAGGGTTTCTCTCCTGTATGTGTTCTTTTATGACTTTGAAGATGAGCATGTCATGCAAAGGTTTACCACACTGATTACATTCATAGGGGACCTCTCCAGTATGTGTTCTTTTATGTATTTCAGGAGTATTAGGTTGTACAAAGGCCTTATCGCACTTAATACATTCATTGGGTTTCTCTCCAGTATGTGTTCTTTTATGATTTTGGAGGTTATCATGTTGTGCAAAGGCTTTACCACATTGATTACATTCATAGTGTTTCTCTCCAGTATGTGTTCTTTTATGCCTTTGAAGATGACTGTTATGGACAAAGGCTTTAACACACTGATTACATTGAAAGGGTTTTTCTCCCATAGGTGCACTATCATGCCTTTGAAGATTGACTCTCATATACAATGGTTTTACCATATTCAGTTTATATGAAAGGTTTCTTCTCTGCAGTTTGACTTCTTTCATGCCTGCAAGCACATATAAAATCTTTACCATACTCATTACACTGTTGACTCTTTATATCTGTATGAATTAAATTTCAATTTGGTCTAATTATAAAGAAGAATCAGATCCTAAGATTTCATCATTGTTTTTACATCCATGTTTTATTTATGCAGTCCTAGTACTTATAGGGCTTCTCTGTAGTGTGAGTTTGTTAATGTATTAAAAGTAAAGCTAAAAAATCAATTATGTGTATACTAGAATTAAATTCAACAAGTATACTCAATGTGGGGACTGCTACATATCTACTCATTGTAATGAGATTGAGGTAAGTTATGTCTTCCATGTCACTATGCTCATATGGCTTGTATCCAGAGTGATATATGATATACCTAGTAAAGGTAGAATAGCAAATAAAAGATATCCACATTGAATTCCGTTTGACTTTCTATCCTGATAGACTTGTGCTATATGGATTAAGGTTTCTCCTCAACAACATCCCTTGACTTTTGACTCTAACTGCCCCACTCACTAAACAGTTCAGTCACAACAAGTACATGAGTTACACTAGCATTACTATGGACTATTTGCTCAATAGAAAGTTTTGACAATATACTTATCAGACCTTTACTGTGTATAACTTTTGTAATATGAATGTTATGAAATAAAAAGACTGACAGTTCTACAGAAGAGCTATCATGGTCCTCTGATTTTAATAGTGATCTCTTTGGAGAAACTGTTTCTTTGACATTGTTCTTAAAAGAATGCTTTGAAAATGCCATTCACCAACCTGAAATTGATGTTTATGGTGATGCGAGCATTTAATAATCATCAATGCACTTTAAGTGGTACTTATTTACACTGCTGCTTTTATTTAAAATTTCCATGACACAATATAATTTCTTCACAAGCATATTTTTATCAGCTTGCACAAGAAAATTACCTTACATGTCTTCTAGAATTTTGAAAATGTTCCTCAATATTATGATTTTCCCAACTGAATCACAAAATAGAGTACTAGAAAATTTATATTATTCAAAGC
Source organism: Peromyscus eremicus (assembly GCF_949786415.1). Lineage (NCBI taxonomy): Eukaryota > Metazoa > Chordata > Mammalia > Rodentia > Cricetidae > Peromyscus > Peromyscus eremicus. Next base: position 1,668,973 of record NW_026734289.1, read on the forward strand.
ATTGTAAAATTTATGTTACTATCTTCAGTTGATCTTAGAAACATGCCTGATTTATTCACCTCACTCTTCTTTCTCAATCAGATTACACAGGAATATCCAAAACCAAGAAACACTTGCCCCCATTTTTTTAAATGTGAAGGAAAATACACTGTCTTATGTAAGATAATGAGGTTCCTGTAGGTCTCAATCATCACCTCTTTGTAGAGATTCTTCTGGGAAGGATTCAGCAAAGTCCACTCTTCCCAAGTGAAGTTGACATGCACATCATCATAGGTCATTGCATTCTAAAAGATCCCATACATATGTACAGCAGAAAGCATGATACTGAGAACATTATAAATGTATACTTCTTTGTCAGTATATTCATACAATTCTGGTGCACTTCATACTTATTTCCTGACATACATATTATAATATAACTGCCAAGTCACTTTAGAAGGGTAACCTCTGTCATTTCTGTTCCCTTTGAGTAGGATTCCACCTTACAAGAGAAATGCCTATTAACAAACATAGAGACAAGGAAACTGATGAACAATACAGAGTACACATGAAAAAAATGTATGAACAATAACTAACTATGGAGGAGAAAATAAGATGGACAAGCCGGGTGTATTGTCTTATGGCTTTAAACACAACACTCCAAAGTCAGGCACAGGACTATCTGCCTCTGAGTTGAATGCCAGAATAGTCAATGCAATCAGGTCAAGATAGCCAGAACATAGTTGAGCAATTATTCTTGTGATAAGATGGAGGAGTATCATTGGGTATATGCACAAGAGAAGTATAGCTGGATCTTGAGGTAGATTGACTCCCAATTTTCTTAGAATTGCATATTGATTTTCACAGTGCCAGTACAAATTTCAACTTGTGATAGCAATGAATCCCCTTGCTCCATATCATTCCTAGCACTAGCTGTCACCTGTGTTGTTGATCTTAATCATGCTTATGAGTGTAAGATGAAAGCTCAAAGTAGTTTCCATATGCATTTCCCTGATGGCTATGGATGTTGAACATTTCTTAAGTCTTTTTCAGCCACTTTAGATACCTCTACTGAGAATTCAATTTAGAGGTGTACCTCATCATAACTTCATTGGTTGGTTTGTTGTTGTCTAGTTTCTTGGGTTCTTTATTATCTTGTGTGATAAGACCCAGAAGCACATAGACAAACATGTTATACTCACTTATATGTGGAAATTAGCTGTTAAGTAAAGTACAATCACAGTAAAACTAGTTAATCACAGTACAACACAGAGATGCATAGAGGCTAAGTAACAAGAGCAGACCTAGGGTATATACATTAATCTTATTGGGAGAAGGAAATAGAATAGATTTTGTGGGTGCACTGGAGGCAGTTGGGGATGGGAACAGGAATGGTCAGGGGAGTAAGGAAGGAACAGATGGGGAAAAGACAGGGAGAAATAACTGGAATAGAGAAGATTTTAGCAGAGGACATGGAAACAGTGCACTGCAAACTTTTTGGAACCTATAAGGGTGGCCCTAGTGAGTACCCCTAGTAATCAAAAATACAGAGCCTGGCTGGGTAGTGTTGGCGTATACCTTTAATACCAGCACTCAGGAAGCAGAGGCAGGCAGATCTCTGTGAATTTGAGTTTTCTCTTCAAAATGAGTTCTAGGACAGGCTCCCAAACCTATATGGAGCAAACCTGTATTAAAAAAACAAAAAAAAGAAAGCAAAAGAATACAGAGGCTGAACCAATGATCTTCTGGAACCACACAAGGCTCCCAGTGGTGGAATTGGTACACCAAGCTAGACAAAAAACATTCAGCTGACACTTGACACATGTCCTGCCTGAAAGATATGCTGGGGCAATGGTGGCTCAGAGCTTCTGTACTGTCTAACCAATGACTAGTGAAAATTGATGGCCAAGCTATGAGTGAATTCCATGCCTGGCACTGACTAGATGGATAGGAACTGGAATTGGATGGCTCAGTGAACTAGGAAAGAACCAAATACAACTGACCAAGGAAAAAACAATGAGAAGGTTTATAACTGTATACTGTTATAATAAAATATTGGTGCCTAGTATAATAGTCATTAGAGAAGTTTCTTTCAGTAGATGATGAGAACACATGCAGAGATCCTTACTCAAACATGATGTGGAGCTTTAGAAATCCTGTGGAAGGAGGGAATGAATATTGTAAGATCCAGGGAGATTGATGAAACAAGGAGAACCTGGCTCAAGAATCAACAAAGCAGGGTACCTAGAGGTTCAGAGAAACTGAAGTGGCAATCATGAAGCCTGCATAGCTCTGTGCCAGGTCCTCTACATTCTTGCGATGGTTGTTTTCTTTGGGGTGTTTGTGGGACTATTAACTGTAGGAGTCTTGGTGTCTGGCTCTTTTATTTTCTCTTGGGGCCCTTTTCTTCCTATTGGGTTACATTGTTCAGTATTGATATGAGGATTTGTGCCTAGCCTTATTGCACCTTGTTATAATGTGTTTGGTTGATATCCCTAGGAAGCTTACTATTTCCTGAAGGAAAACAGTGTAGCCGTGGATTTGGAAAAATGAGGATTTCAGGGGTTTGACTAGAAGTGGAGGAAGTGGAAGCTGCAGTTAGGATAAATTGTATGAGAGAAGAATAAATACCAAGAGAAAAGTAAAAATGAAAATATATTTACTCTAAGTTCAATGGTTCTCATAATCTGTAACAGCCTCAAACAGCTCAAATGTCCAAAGTCTCTTCTGACACTCAAGACAATCTCTTGACTGTCAAATCTTGTAAAAATCAAGAAACAAATAAAGTATTTTTAACATACAGTGGCACAGGATATATTCCCATTTAGAAGAAGAGAGATAAGGCTGTGTTCCAGCCACCAACACAAACAGACAATCCCTGCTCATGTGCATGTCACACCAGCCAGAAGATCAGGCCACCAGCCCATGAAACTTCCATGATCCCCACATCTCCCAAGACATAGTTGCCCATCAACCCAACAGTTGCCACTCTCAAAGCCATGTCCTCAACCCCAAATGGAATGGATATCTTCTGCTCAAATGCAGGCACACAATCCAGAAAAACTGATGGACAACTTGAGATAAAGACTCCCTGCTGGACCAGAGGCCATGCCAACCACCAGAAATCTTTGTAACCTGCTCACTTTTGGAGCTCCTCCCATCTTTCAATAACCCTCCAACAATATTCTAAATCCCACTTCTCTCTTAATCTCTGTGTTGTAGCCTCCATCTTCTGTTGAATACTTTCTCTAACCAAAGGACATACAATCTGCCAGATGTCCATGTAGGCCACCTGCCCAATGACTTCCACTACTTTCTTTGTGCCCTCTCAACCTTATCTCCAAACTTTCTCCTCTCTTCCATTTTGTCATCCACAAACTTGAGCAGATACTCATTGCTGGAACAAGGACCATGCTACAAGATTTCAAGGCCCCAACTTGGGATGAGAACCCCTGTTCAATTACCACAAAGAAGAGAAGAACAAAGAGCAAATAGAAACCAAGGAATAAAACACCTATCCAAATATACAAACTGAGAAATCAGCACCTAGACCCACAATCACCTCAAATCCAGATGCCTGGACACCAGCATAAGAACATAATCAATAACAGCTGGAACAATATTTCACTAACAGATTCCAGCTATCCTAGTACAGCAAGCCCTGGACATTCCATCACAGGTGAAGGACAATTAAGACAAACTTATAAATATGGTAGGAGTTCTTATAGAGGAAGTGAAAGAATCCCTTTAAGGAAAGCAGAGAGAGGATAAATGTAATATTGGAAAAATTTAACAAATCTCTTAAAGAAAGCCAAAGACAAACAAAGAGTTGATAGAAGTAAATGAATCTCTTCATGACTTGAAAATGGAAGTAGAATCAATTAAAGAAATGTGAACTGAAGGAATTCTCTAATGAACATCTAGCTAATTGAACAGGAACTACAGAGGCAAGCTTCACCAAAAGAATATAACACATGGAACAGGCTGTGAAGATATGATAGAATAGATGGCTATGTCAATAAAAGAAAATGTTAAATCAAAGAATTTCCTGAGACATAACATTCAGGAAATCTGGAACACTATTAAAGGATCAAACCTAAAAATAATAGGAAAAGAAGGAGAAATATCTCAGCTCAAAAGCCCAGAAAAGATTTTCAAAAAAATGTCCTAACTAAAACACAGAAGGGAACACAGCCCAGAGAATCCACTAAGCAGGGCTCACAGGGGTTCACAGAGACTGAAACTACAATTACTACCTGCATGAGTCCACACCAGTTCCTCTGCATATGTGTTACCAATGTATAGCTTGGTGTTTTTGTGCAACTCCTAATAGAGGAAGTGGGTGGTGTCTCTGACTCTCTTGCCAGCTCTTGAAATCCTTTACTGCCTACTAGCTTGCCTCATCTGTCCTTGATATGAGGGTTCCTGCTTAGGTTTATTGTCATTTGTTATGCAGGTTTTTTTTTTTGATAACCCTGGGATATGTGCTCTATTCTGAAGGGAAATGGAGAAAGAGTGGATCTGGTAAAAAGAACAGCAATGGAGAGGACTTGGAGGAGTGGAGGGAGGGAAAGTTACAGTTGGGGTGTATTGTATGACAGAAGAATAAATAAAAATAAAAAAAGAAGGATTGAAATGTGGACACTGAGGGAAGACAACAAATCCTGTACCTCTGTTTCAGACAGGTGAGGCTTCATTCTCAAAGAGCTTAAATAGCGCCATCTAGGATATTTTTCTTACACATCTCTTCCTTGTTAATTGTACTCCTTGGGGGTATCAAAGAAAATGAGTGAGACAGAGAGACAGAGAAGAGAAAGATACAAACACGGACAAGCTCCCTAAAAACTCACTGAAATGGAACTTAGAAAATGACCAAAACTGTAACAAGGCTTTGTATTAATTCAGTGTGCCTCTCCCTCACAAGATGACACTTACCCAAATTCCCTTCTTCCTACCAATATCTGTGCTAAATCCATAATAAAAATCTCTTTTAATGCACGTCTGGTCACATGAAGCAGAAACGGGTGAATCTCTTCAAGTTTCAGGCCTAGCTTGTCTACTACTTAGTAAGTTTGAGGTCAGACAGGATTAGAATGTGTCTCAAAACAGATGCACTCAAAAATCCCTACTTAATAAACTTCAGGGTTGTGAAAAATGTTTAACAAATAAATACTCACCTTGCAACCATTCCTTTACTTCTGTATTATAAAAACAGTTGCCACAATGCATACTTTTAGTCCAGTAATTTTAAGACAAGATAAAAGGCAGACATTTATTTACATGTGAGAGTAAAGAAGACACTCTGTCTCAAACACGATGAAGGGAAAGGACTGACACCTAAAATGTTCTCTATTATACCCAAACCACAAAACACATGCACGCCTTTCCACACATAAATAAGGACATAGACACAAACAGTCAAATAAATAATAGAGTTACAATTGGAAGATGTGGCACACAAATTTTATTCCATGAAATTCACCAAATCCATTGGGAATGGCTATGGAGAAAGGGGAGACAAAATGCACAGATACATAGGGAAAAATAGAACAAGGAGTATTAAACTGGAATGGGGGTTAAGGTAGGGTATGGAAGGGAGATGGGAAAGTGATAAAGGAAACAAAAAACCTTTTGAAAAGACATGGAAATTTACAACACTTTAATATCAGTAACAAACACTCACACAGAGAGACACAAACACACACATAGAAAGGTTAATAGACAGAGAGGTGGCAGAGATACAGGACTGAAATGAGATACTCTGAAACAGAAAAATAAGCTCTTAATGGACAATAGAGGGAAAAAAAATTCTATGCCATGTGTAAGTTACTTCTCTTGGAGTTTTTGCCAGTTGTGTTCCAAAAATTCCTTAAACATTACACCACAATGTTATTTTTTTGTTTACCCTCAAGAACTTGATGATATGACCCTATTGATAAAGACACCATATGCTTGCATCATAGAACATGGCAAAATCAAAGTGGTAAAGATGCAGAAGCTTTATTCATACTGACTTGCTTTCACAGTGCTGGAAAGTGCTATGTAAGCTACTGGGGGAGAAAAGTAATCATCAGTCATGCCCAACTACAAACACTTGAAGCTACAATAATAACTGGCCAGTCAAGACCTGCCCACTGGTGTAATAATAACACAAGTATCATGAGAGTAACAACTACTTCCTGACTGTATCAAATCTATTTCCAAAGGATGAAAAAAAATACATGGCACCATAATCAGACTAAGAACTTAAGGATAGACATGTCATGGGCAGGCTGTGCATGGGAAAAATGCATTACTATCATGTGCAAAGCAGAAATAAAATTAAACTGACTTAAAATACCTTACCATTATATCCAAAGAGCAATGGACCACCCAAACCTGAACTTAGATGCTTCTAAGTAGGTTGTGATTGACATGGTGATGTATATCTGGCCAAGGTGTAAAGAATAATTGACAAGGAATGCTGAGGCTCAAATCAACATACATAGCTCAATCCCTTCCTAAGTCTGGGGAATTATTGTGGAAGATATTGCAGGAAGAACTTAAAAGGCAGAGGTGTGAACTGTTCCCCCAGATCAAATCCCCTACGGCTTGTCCTTAGTGCTGCAACAGATCCCCAGCTGAAGCCTCCCTCATCCTGCCCACACCTTCTGTGGATCTCATAGACCATCCTCTCTAATCCTCCTTCCCCCATCTCATTGCTGCTCCTTCCCCCATACACCCAGCCACCGACACCAGTAGGCATTCCCTGTGAACACATGAGAAGAGCAGACCAATAAATCAGGGAACACAAAGTTATTCCACTATGAAAAAATCCAGAGGGGAAACAAAAATCCAAGAACTTAACACCCATGCAACTTAGACAAACCCAGAAATCAAGACTTAGAACTATAATCATCACAAATCCAGATGTCTAGATAATAACATAAGAATGTAGTCAATAACAGACAGAGCAATAAGTCTCCACCATAACCCAGCAGACCCTGAATATTACAACATGGCTGAAGAACAAGAAAAAGACCTTAACACCAACTATATGAAGATGATAGATGTCCCTAAAAAGGAAATGAATAAGTACCTAAAGAAATCAAAGAAAACACAAACAACTAGAGGAAATGAATAAATCCTTTAAATAAACCAAGAAAAAGGAAACAAGCAATTGAGGTGGGTGGTGGTGGTGCACACCTTTAATCCCAGCACTCAGGAGGCAGAGGCAGGTGGATGGATCTCTGTGAGTTTGAGGCCAGTCTGGTCTCCAAAGTGAGTTCCAGGAAAAGGCGCAAAGCTACACAGAGAAACCTTATCTCAAAAAAAAACCAGAAAAAAAGGAAACAAGCAGTTGAAAAAAATAAATGAAACTTTTCAAAACATGAAAATGGAAATAGAAGCAATGAGGAAAATACAAACTAAGGGCATTTTGGAAAGGAAAAGGTTAGGGATGCAAACAGGAAATACTGAGGCAAGCTCCACCAATAGAATAGAAGGAATGGAAGAAAGAATCTCAGGTATTAAAGATAAGATAGAAGTAATGGCTAAATTGGTCAACCCCCCCCAAGAAAAAAATTTCTGAAACAAAAATCCAGGAAATCTAAGACAGTACAAAAGAACAAATACAAGAATAATGAAGAATACATGAAAAAGGAGTAACTCAGGTCAAATGAACAGAGAATATGTTCAAAAAAATAATAGAAGAAAATGTCTCAACCTAAAGGAGGACTTCAAAGTAAAAGAAGCATAGAGAATGCCAAATAGGTTGGACCAAAAACAGTCCCCTTGCACATAATAATCTAAACACCAAACATCCAGAATATACAAAGAATATTAAAAGCTGCAAGGGAAAAACACCAAGTAATGCATAAAGGGAAACCTATTATAATTACACTTGAATTCTCAATGGAGACTCTAAAGCCAGAAGGTCTTAGACGCATGCACTGCAGACTCTAAGAGATGACAGATGCCAACCCAGACTACTATACCCAGCAAAACTTTCAATTACAACAGAGGGAGAAAATAAGATATTCCATGATTATTCAAATTTAATCAATATCATTTACAAGTCCAGCCCTACAGAAGAAAATCTCCAACCCATGGAGCTTAACTACACTCATGGAAACACAGGAAATAATGACACACCAGCAAAGCCAAAAGAAGGAAAAGTGGGAAATGAACATTCTCTCTCAGCTTCTCTCTCTCTCTCTCTCTCTCTCTCTCTCTCTCTCTCTCTCTCTCTCTCACACACACACACACACACACACACACACACACACATGCAAAGGAACAATAAGAACAAAAGCAATATAACAGGAATCAACAATCATTGGTCATTAATATCTCTCTATATATAGCCTAGGTATATCCTCTGCTATAAGTATATAAATAAGTGGAAAGGTATATACTTTGATATAAATATGACTGCATTACCACTTTCTATATTTTGCTTTTATTTTATCATAAATACAGAGTAGTAACAAAATGTATCTCTGAAAATAGTAGTTCAAGAGCCATATAAGTTAAAAACTAAAAAATTCTATTGATATATTATATGTACTTATACTCTCAAATACCCAATGAGAAGATACAGACTAAAAGAATGGATATGAAACCAGGAGCCATTCTTCTGCTGCAGACAAGAGATATATCTCAACAACAAACATAAAAATTACCTCCTGGTAAGGGGTAGGAATAAGATATTCCAAACAAATGGACATACGAAGCATGCTTGTGTGGCCATTTTAATATCTATCAAAATATGCTACCATCCTTTCAAGTGCCCTATACATGCTCAAAGCAAGTATAAGATCCAGAATTGCATTTCATTTTTAGTTCTGGGAGTGTGTTTCCACAATGATGGCCTAGGTATATCCTCTGCTATAAGTATATAAATAAGTGGAAAGGTATATACTTTGATATAAATATGACTGCATTACCACTTTCTATATTTTGCTTTTATTTTATCATAAATACAGAGTAGTAACAAAATGTATCTCTGAAAATAGTAGTTCAAGAGCCATATAAGTTAAAAACTAAAAAATTTTATTGATATATTATATGTACTTATACTGTGATTGTTCTAAGTATGTAATGACCAGACATTAAAATGCACAGTATCAAAGAGGAGAGCTTAGATTTTAGGAGCAAAGTGAGGGACAAATGTGGTTCACTTAATATTACTGCATACCAGAAACAAATATTGCTGCTTTTAATTAACACATAGAAATTGATCTCATTCTCTTGAAAAAATGTTTAAGTATCCACACAATAACCAATAGAAGAATGTGATTAGAGATAACAGTAATAGCATAATTATGCTATAAGTAATAATTTTAAAACAGCTTGATTCTCATAACATTAAAGATATTTCAATGTACATATAATCACCAAGACATGTGTATGTGAACACCAAATTATGAATTCCAGAAGCAATCTACATGGTTGTATATTGTAGAAGTGAATGAAATTTATGCTGAACTGCATTAAGTGCTAGGATGGCAGGTAAACATATTTATGCATAATATTTAAGGAAAGACAGTTAAGACCATCTCAGTCAGATCCTTAGACACACATGCAAATTAGCCCTGACAAATGAAAGTAATAAGAAATATGAGAGCTAAGGAGTTGCCTCAGACAATAAAGGCCATTGCAACCAAGGCTAATGACTAGGTTGATCTACAAGACCCATGTGTTAGAAGGAAATAAATGCCTTGTAGCTGTCCTCTGGCCGCCACAAAAGCACTGTGGAATCTGTGTGTGTGAAAACAGTAGAATAATGAACAAGTGTTTACATTAACAAGACAAGTAGTGTGCTTTAGATCTTTCATTCTCCTAATGATAGGACACTTTTGGGACCCTATAGACATTATTCTTAGCAAGTCCAGCATGGTCTACATGCAAGTTCCAGGATGGCCGGGGCTACATAGAAAGAATGTGTCAAAATAAAAACCAAATCCAAACAAGGTCTATTTTCATTATCAAAATATAAATGTCCTTTATTACTTAAGTTTTAAGAGTCTTTAAAATTTCAGTGTTTCCAACAGTCGCAGCCTATTTTTAGGACTTTTTTTTATATTTAAAAGGTTTTTTTTTTCCATCTTACATACCAACCACAGTTCCCTCTCCCTCCCCTCAACCTGCTCATCCCACCTTTCCACACTGCCCCCATCCACTCTTCAGAGAAGGCAAGGCTCCCATTCAGAGTCAACAAAGTCTGGCATATATAGTTGAGGCATAACCAAGCCTCCCACACTTTCCTGCATCACGGCTGAGCAAGATATCCCTCCATAGGCAATGGGCTCCAAACAGCCTGTTCATGCACTAGGGATAAATCCTATCCTACTGTCAGGGGCCTCTCATACTGCACAAGCCACACAACTTTCAGCCACATTCAGTGGACCTAATTTGTTCCCATTCAGGTTCCCCAGCCATCAGTCCAGAGTCCTTGAGTCCCCACTAGCTCAGGTCAGATGTATCTGTGGGTTGCCTCATCATGATCTTGACCTCCCTTCTCATATAATCTCTCCTCCTTCTCTAAGACTGGAATCAAGGAACTCAGCCCATTGCTTAGCTATGAATCTCTGCATCTGCTTCCATCATTAACAGTTACTGCCTTATATGGTACTGATAAAGATTCAAAATTATTCTTTTAAACCACTAATATTAGAAGCAAAAATATTTTATGCATCCTCTCCTCATAGTAGCCAAAGTCTTCCATGTATCATACTTTGCAAATATTTATTTTATGGCTACCAGAAAAGACAAGATTTATGAAGTAAGATCTCAGAACATTATGTTACACAAATAAAAAAAAAAAGAAAAAAGTCCAGTGCTGTGTAAGTTTATTCAACACATATCTTAAGTGTTCTTTAAATACTAAAACTGTTTTTGAATGTTTCTTTGTGGGTATATGTGTGTATATCTATTTGTTTGTGTCTCTTTGTGTGATGTGTATGTATTTTTTTTGTGTGTGTATGTATATGTTTGTGTGTTGTATGTTATTTATGTGATCTGTGTCTCTGTGTGTGTGCATATTTGTATGTGTCTTCATGTTTATGCATGTGTTTGTGTGTGTAGTTTGTGTTTGTCTGTCTGTGTTAGAGTACTATGTGTGTGTTTTTGTGTGGTGTGTGTGTTTGTGTGTATATTGTGTGTATATTTGCATATGTGTGTGTACAGAGAGGTGTGTGTAATGTGTGTGTTTCTTTGTTGGGTAAGTGCACATACATGCTAGACCTCATATACAGTGGCCAATGGTCAACTCTCAGGACTTGGTTCTCTCTATCATGAGTTCCCAGGAACAATTTTATTGCACTTGTACAGCAACATGCTTTCACTCGATGAGTTATTTCAGTATCTCACTAATACATGTAAATAAACTATAAAATAATTGCTGTCACCTAACATCAGTGCAAATATACTGTCTTGTGTGATTCCTTTTCAAACATACAAGAACTAACTCAGGTTTACTATTGAACCATCTTAGGTCAACTTCATGAGTGGAGAGATTTTAATGTTTAAAATTATTTTACCTGAAGCAACATTGGCTACAATTATCCATATTCACTATATCCACTGGTCTATGAAGCTGCTAACAACAGTTTGAGCCTTCTCTAGTCTTAAACATTAGGTGGATGTCTTTGCCACAGCACAAAGTTGGCAACTTAACATGCATACAAATTATGATACCATCCACTACTATAGTCAGGGGATTGGGAAGTCATTATACTTTAAAATATACAGAGTACATGTACTAGCAAATGATCCCTCTAGTGGGCAGATTTCACATGATGCCATGTTGAGAGTTCCTCCTGTGAAACTCGCTAGAGCTGCAAACTGCAAAATACCTTCATTAAATAATTCTTACTGAAAATTCAATTTTCTGGGATCCATCTCCTAACTGCCATGATTCAGAGTAACTCAGATGATGTTGAGTAAGCTGGAGTATGCTCTTTTTACAATCCTGACAAGCAGCCAAATTTGGGTACCATTAATTTACACATGTTGAGTATTTGTTTTTAAATCCCCTGTATTGTTCCCTCATTGTGTGAATAGCACAATGGATGTGAACAGATGCCCTCAGTCTCTGTAGACTCTTTTATATAGCTCTCATTGACTGAACCACTTTCTTTTCTAACTCTGCAAGAAAGAGTAAACCAAGATCTTCTCATCTAACAGTAGTTTTTTTTTTTATGATTGATAGGAATACATCATATATAATCCTAGCACTCAGAAGCTGGGAGGAAAGATGAAAGACAATCCACATCACTATCTTTCTAAACTACTGGAAAGATTTATGAGACAAACCTGAAAGTGGAATTCAATATTCAGAACTTCTAGAAACCAGACCTTCAGTGTTCCAATCTGTCTTCCCACTGCACACCAAAAGCGGTGCCCATGTGTGCACACTGGACAGTGATATTACCAGCATCATAGCCTCCCATGTCAGGACTGCAATCCCCCCTACCCATGAAATCCATTCACAGTGAAGCTCAAAATACAAGGACCACTGCCCAGTTCACCAACTGGACCAACAGAACCACAGTCTAGCTCATCATCCACCCAAATACCAAGAGAAATAACAGCTCAACACACCATCTCTGAATACCATACACTAACTTTGTCAAAACTTGCAGACTTTCTTACAAATAATTACAGGAAAAGCAAAGGAAAGAATCTCCATGCTACCTGCAACTCTTACTACTGATTGCAAAGCATTCTTAGTGTTCCCCTTTGGCTAGGGCCACCCAGCTGGGCCTCAGAATATTAGCAGCTCACATACTGAGTGATCAGAGATCCAATGACTCAGAAAGCACAGTACTTACAATACTGCCCTTCCAGCCTAGCAGACAGGGACCTAGTCCAGAAAGTTTCTCTTTTTTGTAGACATTCTTCTACTCTCCTAGAGCATATCCTGTTCCTCATCAAAATCACAGGTTCCTTTGTGTGCACATTTCATTATACACTCAATGTGCAGTGAAGGCAAACCACTGCCTCATAGATGGGAAATTGTGTAGCCAAACAAAGGTTACATTCACACAGTGAATTACTGTTGTTATTGCATAACTGTTATTAAAGAAAAGTAGGAAAAAATCCCAGGCCATGAATTAGAAAACAATGAGTGGTCATGGTATGCCTTGGAGGCAGGAAAGGAAAGGTGGCCATGATGCAGTTATGGTCTCAAAAATTATTTTGAAAAGTTGAAACAGACTTTATGTTCATGTGTTCCACAGTCTAGGGATTTGTATTAGAGCACATGAAAGATTTCTCAAACCTTTTATCTCTGGGTGTATATCTAAAACCTGAAAAATAACAATTCTATTAGGAATGGCCACAACATTTTACCCACATCTCTTTTGATTGAACTACTGTAGTTATAGCAATTTGGTTTCATGATAAGGTCAGTCCTTTATCCAGATTCTTGATTGCCCTTGTCTGTGGACCCCAAGAAATAAACAGTCAGGACATTTATGGAACATCTAAAATTGATTACCTAATTCCACATTGCTAATCTCAACTACTGTTGAAGTAGAAAACTTCTCAACCCCAATCCAGCCCCTCCCTTTCTGCACTGTGACTCTCCCAGCTTCAAAGTTGGTCAATGAACTCAATTATTGCACAGGTCCTCTTCATTTATAAATCTCCACTAAAAGCCAAAGAGAGTGTAGGCCATTCATTAACTGGTTTATTTTTCCTTCTCACTGACCAGTCAAGGCCCAGAATTGAAGGAGTTGCAGAAATTTTTCTGAGCACTCGGCCACAAAGGCAAGATTGGGTGTTCAATGCAATGCTCAACTACATAGAATGAGGCAAGCCTAAGCTAAATGGGACATTGCTCTACACAGAAATCAATAACATCACTTGAGAGAAAAGGACTAAATCTACTGATTACCTAGAAACATTGGAGAACAGAAACACATAGAATTCAGAGCAGTAATGCACTAAAAGAAAGTATTAAAAATGACACCAAGAAGTGATCTTTAAAATGATACAAATAATAAATTTTTAAGATAAAAAAATTAGCCATATTGATTTTGAAAATGAATAGGCCCTTCCCTAGTAGAGGGTATGTCAATATATGAGATAGATAGACCTTGCCCATATGCATGTGTTGACAGCTGAGATCTATAACTTGACACACCCAGTTACAGTCAATGGTCTGTTTCTCAAAACATGAGCTGACATAACTATATCAAGCAGGATTGGACATATCAGCATAGGAGAGTTTTCTAATTGCAAATTCAGTATCCATTGGCTCAAGATAACCTTCCCAAACTCCACACTCACATAATCTGGTCTGTGATAATTCATGTGAAATAAATTAAAACATGATGGGAAATTATAAAATAACTCCTGCTACCATAATCAGGTCCTTTTTTATAACAGTGACCACAGCTGCTAATTACCTACCCTGCTTCCCCCTGGAGTGTGCATAGTAAACTATTTCTGCTATTTGGTCTGGAGCCAAAAGCAATGCTCCACATGCAAAACCTTTTCTGGTGACTGCATTGAATACTCAACTACATGACTCAAATGCATAATCTTAATACTTTGAGGTGCTACAGTCATTTAAATTAAGAATTTTGAAGGTATAGTATAGAGAACAGTGAGATCATTGGCCTGGAGAGAAACAAAATGGAATTCTTCTGTTTTTTAGCTTCATGCTCCAGGTTGCACTTTGAATAATTTAAACAAAGATAGACAACTTGTAGGTCTAGCCATTTGGGCCGATGGGTGAATTAGACAGCAAAAATATTCCCAGAATTGTTTCTTAAATAGACCAGACACCTGAAACAGCAGGTCATTCTTTAGTGACATTGTGCTGGGGTGAAGATGACAGTGGGTGAGAATGATGGGAAAAGTGGAAGGTAGAAAAAATAAAAGCTGGTGTGAGGAGATCTTGCACAATCTATATTACATGCCATGTAAGCTTCTTAAAAAGAGTAGCACCTACTTATAGGGAGGAAATGGAAGGAAATGAGGAACTTCTAGGTAGTCTGCAGAAACTACAATACAGTGGGACAGATTCAGGAGGAGGCTAATTAAACAATGCTGCAAAAGGGAACACAGGATGTCTCAAGGTCATTACTGAGTAAACCCATCAGTGGCCTTGGGACTGATATCCATAGCTCCTTGTGGGATCTGAAGCAACCCCACCATAAAAGCCCTGGATCCAGACCATTACCAGTTCCCCCAAACATATCCCTGATTCTATGGAACAAGCTCTGTTTTATTGTCAATCAATCAGGCACTTAGGGAAAGCTCCCAAGGCCTAGGCCTCAGGCTGTTAATTGCTCTCCCAAGAATGATCCTTTTGCTTGTCTGAAGGCCTAAATGAAAGTCTTGCTTGATCAGTCCACTCCTTAATACAATATTGTTTTACTTTTCAAATACTTGTCACCTTGTGTCATATTTACCTTCTGGCAGAACCATGCTTTTCTCAAGAAGAAAACTGGAACTTTTTGGCACAACAGGCCTCAGGGTTGGCTGTGACATATAATGTCTCAATAAGCAGCTTGTTAGAATCTCATTCTTTGATCTAAGTTTGAGCCAGGTTGCTTGTTGTAAATCAGCAGTTGTTCCTTTGTAATGGTTTGGAAACAAATGTCTGGACAATCAAGGTGAACAAATTTGTATCCTACTGTCTTAATCTCTAAAATGCCTGGCTAGAATACACTTATATTTGGGAAATTTTTTTTGAGACAATCCTCCCTCCTCTAAATTCTGTTCTGTGAGACTTACTATCTCTTAAGCATCAGTAAGTCCTTTAAATCAACTATTCTACTCATCTACATCACATGCTAGTAGTGGAGTGCTACCCAATACATGAGATGACTTTTACAATCACCCACAAAATTAAGTATAAATGGATATTACACATAAAAATTGAAAGGACTAAGCAGATGCCATAACAGGTTGCTCAGTCTTCTCTCAGAGATCAGGCCTCAATTTCAGTTTCCTGAGACTTGAGCAAGCAGTTTCTGGGAGGGCCATGAACAAAAGACATAGTCCTTACAGTAGCTCCCTTTCTGCATGCACTCTGACTGCTCAAAGTTCAGCCAGATGTTTACTGTCTGGGGCCCCTCACTAACTTAGAGTTATGTGCAGTACGTGCTTGGCTAGCCAGCCCCCATGGTGGCTCAAGGACAAAGCCTGGGACTTGTGCTGGACTGCCACCAAAGTAATAAATTGTAACCACCAACCAGTCAATTCAAAGGTTACATACCCTCACCCAATTAAAAGAGAACCGAGATAAAAATAAACCAATCCGAGTTGCGGCTGTGCAAAACTCCCCCAACCCCCTGAAGGGCTTGTGGATTTTGCCTTTAAAAAGCTAGCCACACAAAGAAAAAGCAAGTTCCTCCTGGCCTCACGGTTACTACGCTTTGGATCGAGCTTCCCTGCCCGTGACTTGTATACAAACAGAAATAAACCATGCTATTGCATTCTGTACCTAAGGTCTGTGGTGGAATCTTTGGGGTCCCAATCTGGGCATAACACATTAAATACAAAATACTGATCCTCTATACAGTACTAGAAGGTACTCTCCAAGTTTGGCAACATGCTTTCCATGGGTGCACCAAAAGCATGTTGAAGTTCAAAGATGGCTTAAGCACAGCTCCCTATTTCCAATTCTGTGAGCAGATTCAGCCCACAGAGCCGATATTCAGAGGCCTGCCCCTGGGTTCAGGGGGTATCAATTACCACATGAGACCTTAGAGGATGGGTATTCTTCAGGCAGGTTCCCATCCTGACCCAGGGAGGACCCACCACACTGTATCCTCCATCTCACCACCTCCTCCACACCATCTGGACACATCAGCCCCTCACTCACCACGTCATGGTTTCCTAGATCAGCCATGCTGTCAGCTCAGCTCCCTGCAGCAGCACTCACAGCACACCCCACCACACAAAACTGCTGGTGCCAGCTCCTCTTCAAAACCTAGTCTGAAGCCAGTGGCTACAGGAAGAACCCTACACTACTTTTGACTGGCAGGTCACCTGGAGGACCTGATTGGCTAATGAGACCTGAGTGACAAGACCACATCCCATAGGGTTATCATGTGCTTAAAAATACAGCACAATGGTTCCTGTCCCTCCCTTCCACCCCAGACAAAGACTTTTTCTAGATCACCTGAAATATGCATATCAATAGCACTTGCCCCTGGCTGCAAAAGTAAACCCTCCTCTCTTCCTGCTCTTCTGAGGCACTTCCCCTTCTTCCTCCAAAACACAATGTGGCTAGCTAGCTTGTACATACTAGAAAAACAAACCACCACCATTTCAAGCAAGTACCTTACCCCAGCTTGAAACAGGCCTGAGTTTCAAAGTTCTCAGAGCTACTTACATAGGTCCCAGGACAAATTCAGGATGTTTGAAGAGCCATCTGGTAACAACTAATTAACCATAGAATGCGCCAATACCAGAGATGGTTAAAAGTTCAAAGTCAGGAGGTTTGAAGGACTATCTGGGAGAAACTGATTAACCACAGAATGCCCCAATGCCAGAGGTAGTCTATAAAGTTTGACTAACAACCGGTTAAAACTACAAAGTAAGATAACACAGAAAATCTGAAAAGCCCCTCAAACTTGAGCCAATCAAAATTGTACCCATACTAGCACCCATAAATGATGTAACCTTATCCTTTTTGCCTTTAAAACCTAAGCTTGCAGATGGTCAGGTATCTCCTCCAGCCTCTATGGTGTTGGATGGCTGGACAAGGTCCCTAGATCAGAAACAAGATATTAGGCCTTTCTCCCATCAGAAAGCTGGATGATGGTTCCATTGCTTAAGAAGTTTTATTCCTGAAATTTAGAGCAAACTGTTGGCAAATTAAATAAAATAAAGAGTAGTCTTCATGGAAAGTTGAAAACTTAGAGAATAATGGACCTAGGAAGAATGCATTTATGAGCACCATTGTTAGCCAGCACATCTTCCTTCCTGGGCAGGTGAAAAAAAAAAAGAGAACTGTATTATTTAAGCTTCTCTACATGATCAGGACTACTAGAATGAATATATCCATGTATGTAGAAAATTGATTTCATAGAATGTTTTACAAGCATTCAGGATGGGAATCAGATCCTTTTAACTAGCCCTGCCTGCTGTCTGTCTCAGGGCTGGGACATCATTGCAGAGAATTCCATTTTTAAGCTTTATTTTATTTTGTGTATATGGGTGTTTGCTTCCAGGAGTCTGTGCAGAGGTCTTGCAGGGCCAGAAGAGAGTTACAGGAGATGTTTAATTATAATGGAACCTTTATCCTATGTAACAACCCGGTGCTGCTTTTAACTTTTCAGCTATC
The DNA here is from genome assembly GCF_949786415.1 of Peromyscus eremicus. Classification (NCBI taxonomy): domain Eukaryota; kingdom Metazoa; phylum Chordata; class Mammalia; order Rodentia; family Cricetidae; genus Peromyscus; species Peromyscus eremicus. Next base: position 1,687,244 of record NW_026734289.1, read on the forward strand.
TCCCAAGAACACTTTTTTATTTAAAATTTATTTTCATACATTTTAATTAATATGTATAAGGAACATGTAAGGCCTAGGGTGAACAACCCTGGTCAGGAGTGATAAGCAATAGAATGATGTAAGTAAACCACAAATGGAGTAGTGATAAGCTATAAGCTATGTGTGGAAGTAGGGATAAGACCAGAGACCTAGCCAGAAAAGAATATAAAAGATGAAGCCTCGGACCCGACCAACAGAGCTCGTCAGGCCCTCGCGCGAGACGACTCTCCTCCACCAGAGAAGTGAGATCTTGTCCCCAGTGCAGATGTGGCTGACCTGAGGCAGGCTGACCCAAGATCCAGAGGAACAGATGTGGCGAGTCCTGACCTGTACACTTAGAGAGGCACTCCTGCTTCCATTTGGAAGACAGGATGAATATTGCTTGTAATCTTACTGTGTGAACAAATGAGTGTTATAGCAAATCTGAATCAAGAGTGATTATTCCTCCCCCATAACTGGAGTATGTGCTCACTACAGTGTGTATTAAATCAATTTCCCCTTCCTTGTCCTCTCACCATCCCTTCCCAAATTCTTCCCTCACAAAATTTCTTCCTTGTTAAGCATATGAGAATATGTATGCACAAATATATGAATAAAACCTGCTCAGTCCATTTCTGTTGGTTGTGTTTATAGAGATTCAAGGATGAACACATTGTATTAGATATGCATTTGGGGATGAGGCTAATTCTCCCACCTGAAGGATTATTCCACTATTTAATGAGCAACAAGAGTCTTATCCCCAAGTGATCTAGGTTCCTTGGACAGAAAACATTATAAAAAATAGAGAATATTATTCAGAATAGTAAACTTGAGTTGGTAAATATAAGGTATTGGTCCTTAATTACGTCATCAGCCTTGGAAGGCATCCCAGGCTAAAAAGTGGTTGGGCCCGCTGTGAGCACTTCCTCTTCCCTCTCTTTCCTCTCCGCTCCTCCCTTCCATCGCCCCACCCTTCCTCTCTCTCCCCCCCTGCTAATAAAGCTCTAAAAAGGTAACTATGGCTTGTGACTCTCCTCCAGCATTCTACATGCATGGCCACTGTGGGCAACAGCCAGCCACGAGGAGCAGCGCCAGTCTAACCAACAGTAAATACCTCACCTAACAATTGCTGATGCCATAACCCTGAAGTTTTGGAGCTGCAGGGAAGACTATGGACACCCTCCTAAGCCAATTACAGTTTTTTTTTAGTTCTATGGTCCTCCCAACAGACCCCATTGACCATTCTCATTTTGGATGATTTGAAAACCTGAAATTCCTACCTCCACATTCTAAGTACCATGATTACAGGCCTGAGGCACCATGTCTGGCTTAGTTTCCTTCAAATGCATTTAGTGAGGCATTAGAATGATGGGATGAGTTACATGAACATTTATACTTAACTATATTCAAAAAATACTTATCTCTGTGAGCCTGGCTTTCACCATCTGCAGAATAAGGACAGAAAATTTACCAGGTCATTGTTCAATTAAAATAGACTCAATAATAAAGAAAAATAAAATTTCTCATAGTTTGAAGACAGTGGACATTTAGGCAGGAAGGCTGCATTTGATGGGAACCTTTTTCTGTTAATGGAGATAGGATCAGAACCTGTGTCCTGGCTACTCTATCTAAGCAGGCTCAGTCATTCATCCTCAGTAAGCCAATCAAATGAACCACATTATCCTGTGAGTGACATGCCCAGCTACAATGCAAACACTGTGGTGACAAGGTGATGAGATCTCTCTGATGTCCTAGGACAGGCTAGTCTATAGTGTGAGTTCCAGACCAGCCAAAGAGTCATAGTAATACTATTCTCTACAAAAAAAGAAAACAGAAATAGAAAATGGAATAAAGCAAATTATTAATGAAAATTTAAAACATGACATTTATTCAAATTGACTAATTTGGAACAATAAAGAAAATACAAGATAACTAACTTATTCTTGAGTTCTTAGATGGCAAAAGATATGTAAAACAAAGCAATCTAATAAAGCCATATAATGAATTTTTCCCATCTATAAAACCCTCCCATATTCTCATCTGGAGGATTCAAGTCTTTTCCCAGAAAGACACACTCAGTGAAATTAATATTTCATGTAGTTCACTGTTTCACTTGTTGACAAAGGGAGAGCTATAAGTGTCTCTTTAGAACATCCTTATTCCTACCAGGAATGTAGGTTGCAGGGATTGAGAGGGTGGGGACTGAGGAGCTTTAAAGCCCAAGTGTGAATCACAAAGTGTGGGCCTGCAGGAATTTGTCTCTTACAGCTACATGTAGTTTTCAAAAACAGGAAAGAGTGGAAGACCTGGAGTGCACTGGTTCATTGAAAACATAGGGTAGAAAATATCTTACCAGCTAAGAAACCTGATGATTCTTTCAGCACATCCAGCTTCCATTCCTAGTACATACAGAAGTTCACTACTATCTGTAATTCCAGGATCAGGAGTCTGTAGCTCCAGATCTAGGGGATCTGACACCTTCACAGAGACATCTGTCAATCTTGATCTTATCTATTCTTATGTAAGAGTTGGAATGTTTCGAATGTCAGGTACTTTCCCTTAGATGCTGGCCTATCCTTGGGTGGATCCCTGGGTGGTGTCAGCATAAGGATCCAGATGTTGCCTACCAGTAAGATTATTATGACAGATGTACCTGGGTCCCTAAGCCTGTCATGACAGCTATGTAGTCAAGCTGTTTTGGGCTCTTACACATTTCACCAATATCTTTCAGGCTTGTGCCCAAATGGGATTGAAATGCTGCAGCTGTCTAATTCTTGGTGGTGCCTGCATGATGTACAGGACCATTAACTGACCCTAGTCTTCTCTTACTTCAGCCAATCATAGGGAATACCCCATGAGACTCTAGGTGCATGCTTGGCAGCAGAAGGCATTGTAAGAGGAGTAGAAACCTGTAACTGGATTTTTCTCCAGGCCCACAGCTGCTCAGAACCAAATATACACAGAGGCTTATATTAATTAAAACTATATGGCATAATGGCTCAGGCTTCTTACTACCTAGATCTTACATCTTAAATTAACCAATTTCTTTAAATCTATACTTTGTCACGTGGCTTGTAGCTTATCAGTATCTTTCCATCTTGCTATTCATGGCGGCAGCTGGTGGCGTCTCCTGACTCAGCCTTCCTGTTCCCAGAATTCTTGTCTCTTTTGGTCCTGTGTATACTTCCTGCCTGGCTACTGGCCAATCAGCACTTTAATTATTAACCAGTCAGAGCAACATAGTCACAACATACAGAGCAACAACAGAAACCATAGGCATTCTAGCAACTTCTTCATGGAGCTTGCTTGTTCCTTCAGGGCCTGTTTGTGCCCAGTCACTCATATACCACTTCCATTTGATAAGAGATTGCTGCAGTGTGTCTTATTTCATGACTTCCTTGGTCTGATAACACCCAGCTCATCATGGGCAGTTCAGTTAAAATGGTAAGGTGGTGGCCTACCAAGAAGTATTCAGTTTCTCTCAGTGGCTGGGATTGATGGCCTGTGATTGTATGCGTGGTCATAATTATTTTTGAAAATGGTTCTATGGACACCAGTGGCAGACACTTGAATTGATTTTAATAGATATTGTATTGTTCCAATTTTCCATTTCTCCTGTTCTTGGTTTTTTTTTTTTTTAGTTTTGTTCTTTTACTGTGTATATGTGTGTGTGTGTGTGTGTGTGTGTGTGTGGGTGGGTGGGTGGGTGGGTGTGGGTGTGCCATGTGTGCATTTGTAGACTATGTATCACAGGCTGTGAATCTCAGAGTCATCTTTCTGCCTCTGTGTGCAGATGGCTGGTACTAAAATAATGTACTACAACACATGGCTTGAACAATAGTTTTAATGGTCTAAGTATCCTCTTCTTATGGTGGCCAGCAAGACCATGAGATGGTGTCGGAGCCCATGATGCTGAAGTTACAGATAGTAGTAAGCTGCTACATGTACTGGGAATGGAAGCTGGGTGCTATGAAGGAAACTTTGGTGCTCTTAAATGATAAGGAATTTTCAACCATAAGTTTTATATTTTTCTTTATATTTCTGGTACAAGGCAGCCTAGTCAGGGCTAAATACCTGATGTGGATTACAAAGTAGAATTATCCTATATTTGTGAGAATAGGGCAGGGATGAGATGCCTAATTATTTGGCCAATACAACATGGTCACTCAAATGTCCATATATGTATAACTAACAAAAATGGATGCAGTAGATTGTATTCATGTATTTCAGCATTCTTGTTCACTCACACTTAAAAAGGAAAATTTATAAGGGATTTTGGAAGGGAGTGAATGAAAAGATAAAAGGGAAAAGGTATGTTATGTTATTTAATTAATAATTTTCTTCTTTTTTATTACTAAGAAAGTTTTATTAATTTCACATACCAGCTACAGACCCTCCGTCTTCCTGCTCCCTAGCATTCCTCCCTAACATACCCTGCATTCCCACCTCCTCCAAGTCAACATCTCCCATGGGGAGTCAGTAGATCCTGGCCCACTCAGATGAGGCAGGTCCAAGGCCCTCCCCACTGCACCAAGGCTGCACAAGGTGTCACACCCTAGGCACTGGGCTCCAAAATCCCACCCATGTACCAGCGATGGAATGCAATTCCCCTGCCTGTGGGCCCCTTAAATTGTTTAAGCTAAACAACTGTCTCACATATCCAGAGGGTCTAGTCCAGTCCTATGGGGGTTCCACAGTTATTGGTACTAAGTTTGTGTGTTTCCAATAGTGTCGTTTGTCATCTCTATGTCTTTTCTCATCATGATCTTAATGTCCCCTGCCCACAGTATCCTTCCTCTCTCTTATTGATTGGATTCCCAGAGATCATCCTGCCACCCTGCCATGGATCTCTGTATTTGCTTCCATCAGTCACTTGATGAGGGCTCTATGATTACAGTTTGGGTACTGAGTCATCTGATCACTGGAATAGGCCAGTTCAGGCACCCTCTTCATTATTGCTAGTAGTCTAAGGTGGGGTCATCCTTGTGGGTACCTGAGAACTTTCCTAGCACCCTGTTTTTTCCTATTCCTATGATGTCTTCATTTATCTTGGTATCTCTTTTCTTGCTCTCCCACTCTGTCCCTTTCCAGCACAAACCTCCTCTTCCCCTATATGCTCATCTCTCATTCTTTGCCATGCACCCATGACCCTTACTCCCAGTTTGTTCATGTAGAGCTCATCTATTTTCCCTTTGTTGGTCTATCTATGCGTCCCTCTTAGGGTCCTCCTTATTAGCTAGCCTCCCTGGAACTATGGGTTGCACTCTGGTTATCCTTTGCTTTACATCTAGTATCCACGTATGAGTAAGTACATACCATGTTTGTCCTTAATTGATATCGAAGAAGTGCACAACTTGACTTCCTAATCACTTTGAGAACAAGGAGCAACCTTGTCATTATTCCCACATTGGGTAAAATGTGAGTTGAATACTTCACATAATCTATCATAGGGACTTAGGTGGGCCCTACCAAAATTTTCATGATCTAATAAATTATGATATGGAAACAAACTTACACTTGTATTCTTTCTCAATAGAATGGGTTCATTGTTTTCTGACACTGGACATATCATACTTCTTTGTGAATATTATTACTTAGTACCTGTGGTAGTCTGGATGGAATTTTCCCCTGTAAACTCATAGGGATTGGCAATATTAGAGGGTGTGGCTTTGTTGGAGGTAGTTTGTCACTGTGGAGTTGGGCTTTGACATCTCATATATGTTTAAACCATGTCCAGTCTCCCAGATTACCTGTAGGTAATAAATGGTGTAAATGCCCAGCTCCTTTTCCAGCACCATGTCTGCCTACGTGCTTCTACTTTCACCATGATGATAATGGACTAAACCTCAAAAAATGTAAGCCATACCAATTAAATATGTTTCCTTTGTAAGAGTTGCCATGTTCATGGTCTCTCTTCACAACAATAGAAGCCCTAACTTTGTCAGTACATGATTCATTAGTCTTTAGGGAGGAAATCCTTTTGAGAAACACTGCTAATTTTACTTTTTTGATAGAATCATATTATCTATAGGCTTATGTGATTTCTCTTCATGTTTTATTAATAGAAATCCTAGTAATCCACTACAGTCATTCTTTATTTCATCTTGCATACACCAACAGGTATTTAACTCAAAGTGTTGATAACATAATAAGTAGTAAAATTTTCTATCAACAATCTCCTTCTATTTTGATTCTGGTAAAATTAAAAATAGAGGGATATTCCAAAATTTTCAATACAATGCTTGGAAAATTTCCAACTATTTTAGAAATATATTCTTAAAAATTCACTGGGTTACCAGTAGCTGGAATATTTACTTTTATATGTATTGTTTCAGCTTCCACAGTTGGGGTCTTAGCATTAAAACAAAATCTGTAAATACCTCAATTTACAAATAAATTAGATAAAATGTTTCTAAATTAGAAGAAGTTCAAGGAAAGATGGATATTAATTTCATAGAATGATTGGATGGAAGGGAAATAACGTAGGAATGAAACAGTATAAATTTTCTCCCACTTCCAGATCTACTCAAGTTTAAGAAAATATAAAGACCCTTGTTTGACAGGTCCCTCCTGTTCAGAAAACAGTCATGCTTTGAATAATGGGCCAATGGTATAGAATGAAATGTTTTCTGGGATTTGTTTTAAAATAGTTTATATATATTATCCATTAAACTACACAGTGTGAGGATTATTCTAGTTGGAGGTTTCTAATGAGATCTTGTCTCAAACAACAAAGCAAAATATATTAAACTAGGTGAGTGAGGGTGTGTGTGTGTGTGTGTGTGTGTGTGTGTGTGTGTGTGTGAGAGAGAGAGAGAGAGAGAGAGAGAGAGAGAGAGAGGGAGGGAGGGAGAGAGGAAGAGGGAGAGGGAGAGGGAGAGGGAGAGAGACAGGCAGGCTGAGAGAGAATGTTCATTTCCCACTTTTCCTTCTTTTGGCTTTGCTGGTGTGTCATTATTTCCTGTGTTTCCATGAGTGTAGTTAAGCTCAATGGGTTGGAGATTTTCTTCTGTGGGGCTGGACTTGTAAATGATATTGATTAAATTTGAATAATCATGGAATATCTTATTTTCTCCCTCTGTTGTAATTGAAAGTTTTGCTGGGTATAGTAGTCTGGGTTGGCATCTGTCATCTCTTAGAGTCTGCAGCGCATGTGTCTAAGACCTTCTGGCTTCAGAGTCTCCATTGACAAATCAAGTGTAATTATAATAGATCTCCCTTTATGCATTACTTAGTGTTTTTCCCTTGCAGCTTTTAATATTCTTTGTATATTCTGGATGTTTAGTGTTTAGATTATTATGTGTGAGGGCACTGTTTTTGGTCCAACCTATTTGGCGTTCTCTATGCTTATTTTACTTTGAACTCCTCCTTCACGTTGAGACATTTTCTTCTATTATTTTCTTGAACATATTCTCTGTTCATTTGACCTGAGTTTCTTCTTCTTCATCTGTTCTTTTTTTTGTAATTTTTTTTTTGCAATACAATTCAGTTCTACATATCAGCCACGGATTCCCTTGTTCTCCCACCTCCCGTCCCCCTTCACCTTCCCCCCAGGCCGCCCCCCATTCCCATCTCCTCCAGGGCAAAGCCTTCCCCGCAGACTGAGATCAACCTGGTAGACTCAGTCCAGGTAGGTCCAGTCCCCTCCTCCCAGGCCGAGCCAAGCGATCCTGCATAGGCCCCAGGTTTCAAACAGCCAACTCCTGCAATGAGCACAGGACCCGGTCCCACTGCCTGGATGCCTCCCAAACAGATCAAGCCAATCAACTGTCTCACCCATTCAGAGGGCCTGATCCAGTTGGTGACCCCTCAGCCATTTGTTCATAGTTCATGTGTTTCCATTCGTTTGGCTATTTGTCCCTGTGCTTTATCTAACCTTGGTCTCAACAATTCTCACTCATATAAACCCTCCTCATTCTCACTAATTGGACTCCCAGAGATCCACCTGGGGCCTAGCCATGGATCTCTGCATCCAGGTCCCTCAGTAGTTGGATGAGGTTTGTAGCATGACAATTAGGGTGTTTGGCCATCCCATCACAAAAGTAGGTCAGTTCGGGCTGTATCTCGACCATTGCCAGCAGTCTGTTGTGGGGATATCTTTGTGGATTTCTGTGGGCCTCTCTAGCACTTTGCTTCTTCCTATTCTCATGTGGTCTTCATTTACCATGGTCTCCTATTCCTTGTTCTCCCTCTCTGTTGTTGATCCAGCTGGGATCTCCTGCTCCCCCAAGCTTTTTTTCCCTCAACCCTTGCCCTTCATTACCCCCACTCATGTCCAGGCTGTTCGTGTAGATTTCATTCCATATCTCTGTCATTGGGTGATCCCCATGTCTTTCTTGGGGTCCTGTTTTCCAGGTAGCCTCCCTGGTGATGTGAGTAGCAGTCCAGTCATCCTTGTTTTACATCTAGTATCCTGCTATGAGTGAGTACATACCATGTTTGTCTTTCTGAGTCTGGGTTACCTCACTCAGGATGATTTTTTCTAGATCCATCCATTTGTCTGCAAACCTCATGATGTCATTGTTTTTCTCTGCTGAGTAGTATTCCATTGTGTATATGTACCACATTTTGTTTATCCATTCTTCAGTTGAAGGGCATCTAGGTTGTTTCCATGTTCTGGCTATTACAAACAATGTTGATATGAACATAGCTGAACAAGTGCTCTTGAGGCATGGTTGAGCATTCCTTGGGTATATGCCCAAGAGTGGTATAGCTGGATCTTGGGTGAGACGGATTCCCAATTTTCTAAGAAAGCGCCATATTAATTTCCAAAGTGGTTGTACAAGCTTGCATTCCCAAGAGCAGTGGAGGAGAGTTCCCCTAGCTCCACATCCTCTCCAGCATAAGGTGTCTTCAGTGTTTTTTATCTTAGCCATTCTTACAGGCGTAAGGTGGTATCTCATAGTTGTTTTGATTTGCTTTTCCCTGATGATTAGGGATGTTGAGCAATTCCTTAAATGTCTTTCAGCCATTTGAGTTTCCTCTGTTGAGAATTCTCTGTTTAGTTCTATAGCCCATTTCTTAATTGGACTGTTGGGCATTTTGATGTCTAATTTCTTGAGTTCCTTATATATTCTGAATATCAGTCCTCTGTCAGATGTGGGGTTGGTGAAGATCTTTTCCCATTCTGTAGGCTTTTGCTTTGCCTTGATGACCGTATCCTTTGCTCTACAAAAGCTTCTCAATTTCAAGAGGTCCCATTGATTGATTGTTTCTCTCAGTGTCTGTGCTACTGGTGTTCTATTTAGGAAGTGGTCTCCTATGCCAATGCGTTCAAGACTACTTCCTACTTTCTCTTCTAGCAGGTTCAGAGTAGCTGGATTTATGTTGAGGTCCTTGATCTACTTGGACTTAAGTTTTGTGCACCGTGATAGATATGGATCTATTTGCAGACTTCTACAAGTTGATATCCAGTTTTGCCAGCACCATTTGTTGAAGATACTTTATTTTTTCCATTGTGCACTTTTGGCTTCTTTGTCAAAAATTATATGTTCATAGGTGTGAGGATTAATGTCAAGGTCTTCAATTCAATTCCATTGGTTCACATGTCAGTTTTTATGCCAGCACCAAGCTGTTTTTATTACTGTAGCTCTGTAGTAGAGCTTGAAGTCAGGGATCGTGATGACTCCAGAGGTTGTGTTATTGTACAGGATTCTCTTGGCTATCCTGGGTTTTTTTGTTTTTCCATATGAAGTTGAGTATTATTCTTTCCAGGTCTGTGAAGAATTGTGTTGGTATTTTGGTGGGGATTGCATTGACTCTGTAGATTGCTTTTGGTAAGATTGCCATTTTTACTATGTTAGTCCTGCCTATCCATGAGCATGGGAGATCTTTCCATTTTCTGACATCTTCTTCAATTTCTTTTTTCAGAGACTTAAAGTCCTTGTCATATAGGTCCTTCACTTGCTTGGTTAGTGTTACCCCAAGGTATTTTATGTCATTTGTGGCTAGAGTAAAGGGTGATGTATCTCTGATTTCCTTCCCCCTTCTTTGTCCATTGTATATAGGAGGGCTACTGATTTTTTTGAGTTGATCTTGTATCCTGCTATGTTGCTGAAGGTGTTTATAAGCTGTATCAGTTCCTTGGTGGAATCTTTGGGGTCGCTCAAGTATACTATTATGTCATCTGCAAATAGGGAAAGCTTGACTTCTTCCTTTCCAATTTGAATCTCTTTAATCTCCTTATGTTGTCTTATTGCTCTGGCTAGAACTTCAAGTACTATATTGAATAAGTATGGGGAGAGCGGACAGCCTTGCCTCGTTCCTGATTTTAGTGGAATTGCTTTGAGTTTCTCTCCATTTAATTTGATGTTGGCTGTTGGCTTGCTGTAAATTGCCTTTATTATGTTTAGGTATGTTCCCTGTATTCCTGATCGCTCCAAGACCTTTATCATGAAGGGGTGTTGGATTTTGTCAAATGCCTTTTCAGCATCTAGTGAGATGATCATGTGGTTTTTTTCTTTGAGTTTGTTTATATGGTGTATCACATTGACAGACTTTCGTATGTTGAACCATCCTTGCATCCCTGGAATGAATCCTACTTGATCATGGTGGATAATTGTTTTGATGAGGTCTTGGAGTCTGTTTGCCAGTATTTTATTGAGTATTTTTGCATCAATGTTCATGAGGGAGATCGGTCTGTAGTTCTCTTTCTTTGTTGTATCCTTGTTTGGTTTGGGAATCAGGGTAATTGTAGCCTCATAGAAGGAGTTTGGTAATGTTCCTTCTGTTTCTATTATATGGAACAATTTAGAGAGTATTGGTATTAACTCTTCTTTGAAGATCTGGTAGAATTCTGCACTGAAACCATCTGGTCCTGGGCTTTTTTTGGTTGGGAGACTTTTAATGACTGTTTCTATTTCGTTAGGGGTTATTGGACTATTTAAATAGTTTATCTGGTCTTGATTTAATTTAGGTATGTGGTACCTATCCAGAAAATTATCCATTTCTTTTAGGTTTTCCAGTTTTGTGGAATAGAGGTTTTTGAAGTATGACCTGATGATTCTCTGGATTTCCTCAATGTCTGTTGTTATGTCCCCCTTTTCATTTCTGATTTTGTTGATTTGGATGCTCTCTCTCTGTCTTTTGGTTAGTTTGGATAAGGGCTTGTCTATCTTGTTGATTTTCTCAAAGAACCAACTCTTTGTTTCATTAATTTTTTGTATTGTTCTCTTTGTTTCTATTTTATTGATTTCAGCTCTCACTTTGATAATTTCCTGGCATCTATTTTTCCTGGGAGACTTTGCTTCTTCCTGTTCTAGAACTTTCAGGTGTGCTGTTAAGTCACTAGTGTGAGATTTCTCCAGCTTATTTATGTGGGCGTTTAGTGCTATGAATTTCCCTCTTAGTACTGCTTTCATAGTGTCCCATAGGTTTGGATATGTGGTGTCTTCATTTTCGTTGATCTCTAGGAAGTCTTTAATTTCTTTCTTTATTTCTTCCTTAACCCATTGGTGATTCAGGTGGGTATTGTTCAGTTTCCATGAGATTGTAGGTTTTCTGTAGTTTTTGTTGTTGTTGAAATCCAACTTTAGACCATGGTGGTCTGATAGAACACAGGAGGTTATTCTAATTGTTTTGTATCTGTTTAGATTTGTTTTGTGACCAAGTATGTGGTCGATTTTAGAGAAGGTTCCATGGGGTGCTGAGAAGAAGGTATATTCTTTTTTGTTAGGATGGAATGTTCTGTAGATGTCGATTAAGTCCATTTGAGTCATGACATCAATTAAGTCCTTTATTTCTCTGTTAAGTTTCGATTTGGGGGATCTGTCCAGTGGTGAAAGTGGGGTGTTGAGGTCTCCCACTATTAATGTGTGGGGTTTTATATGTGATTTAAGCTTTAATAATGTTTCTTTTACATATGTGGGTGCCCTTGTGTTTGGGGCATAAATGTTCAGAATTGAGACTTCATCTTGGTGGATCTTTCCTGTGATGAGTATGTAATGCCCTTCTTGATCTCTTTTGATTGATTTTAGTTTGAAGTCTATTTTGCTGGATATCAGGATGGCTACACCCGCTTGTTTCTTAAGACCGTTTGATTGGAAAGTCTTTTCCCAGCCTTTTATTTTTAGGTAGTGTCTATCTTTGAATTTGAGATGTGTTTCTTGTATGCAGCAGAAAGATGGGTCCTGCTTTCGTATCCATTCTGTAAGCCTATGTCTTTTTATAGGTGAATTAAGTCCATTGATATTGAGAGATATTAATGTCCAGTGATTGTTCATTCCTGTTATTTTTTGGTGGTGATGTGTGTGTACTTCTCTTCGTTGGGGTTTACTGCTGTGGCTTTATCTATTGCCTGTGTTTTCGAGGTTGTATCTGACTTCCTTAGGTTGGAATTTTCCTTCTAGTGCTTTCTGTAGGCCTGGGTTTGTGGATAAATATTGTTTAAATCTGGCTTTGTCATGGAATGTCTTGTTCACTCCATCTATGAGGATTGAAAGTTTTGCTGGGTATATTAGTCTAGGCTGACATCCATGGTCTCTTAATGTCTGCATTACATCTGTCCAGGACGTTCTGGCTTTCAAAGTCTCCATTGAGAAATCGGGTGTTATTCTGATAGGTTTGCCTTTATATGTCACTTGGCCTTTTTCCTTTGCTGCTCTTAATATTCTTTCTTTATTCTGTACGTTTAATTGTTTAATTATTATGTGGCGAGGGGACTTTTTTGGGAGGTCTAGTCTGTTTGGTGTTCTATAGGCTTCCTGTATCTTCATAGGCATTTCCTTCTTTAAGTTGGGAAAGTTTTCTTCTATGATCTTGTTGAATATATTTTCTGTGCCCTTGAGTTGGTATTCTTCTCCTTCTTCTACCCCTATTATTCGTAGGTTTGGTCTTTTCATGGTGTCCCAAATTTCTTGGACATTTTGGTTCATGACTTTGTTGACTTTAGTGTTTTCTTTGACTGATGAATCTATTTCTTCTATTGTATCTTCAACGCTAGAGATCCTCTCTTCCATCTCTTGCATTCTGTTGATTATACTTGCATCTGAAGTTCCCAATCATTTTCTCAGATTTTCTATTTCCAGCATTCCCTCTGTTTGTGTCTTCTTCATTTTTTCTATTTCCCTTTTCAGGTCTTGGACTGTTTCCTTCATTTGTTTCATTGATTTTTCTTGATTTTCTTTCAGTATTTTATTGTTCTCTTCCAGGACTTTTTTGATTTCTTCTAATTTGTTTGCCTTTTCCTCTAGTTGTTTACAGCGTTCTTCACATTTTTTTGTCTTTTCCTCTACACGAGCCTCTAGCTTCTTCATGATGACATTCATAAGGCTATTTTCTTCTGCTTCTTCCAATTTCTGATGTTCAGGTCTAGGTGTTGGAGGAGGGCTAGGGCCTGGTGATGGTGTATTACTATTCATTTTGTTGTATGTGTTTCTGCCTTGACGTCTGCCCATCTCCTTGTGGTTCGTTCCTGGCCTTATCCGCACACTTGGTTCAGACAGAGCTGACAGATTCAGGAAGTCTCTCTCTCTTGTCCAGATGGGAGCTCTCTTGTCCAAATTGGAAGTCTGTGCTTCAGAAGGGAAGTCCGGGGCAAGATCCACCTTTTTCTTAACTGGTGTTTGCTTATGTATTTATTTATGTCAGTTTATAGCAGTGCTTCTCAACCTTGGAGATCATGGCTCCCTTTGGGGGATCAAATGACCCTATCACAAGACTGGCCTAAGACTGTCAGAAAGTGCAGATATTTATGTTATAATTCATATCAGGAACAGAAATACAGTTAATTGGCAGTGATAATAACTTTATAGTTGTGGTGTCACCTCATCATGAGAAACTGTATTAAAGAGTCACAGCATTAGGAAGGTTGTGAACCATTGGTTCAGGTCAATATCTCTTGTAACCAAGGCTTGCCTCACATTATATAATTGAGAATTGCTTTGAATACCTAATCCTGCCTCTGCCTTCCAGTGCTGGAAAGAGAGTCCTACAACTCCTTCCAATCTGGGCTTTGACTGGTCTGTTGGAAGGAAAAAGAGATCAGAGAATGAGTATCCTCCAACTTCTCTAGATTTTTTTGTGAATTTATAAGTGAGGTGGAACTTGTGTAAGAATTGAGTTCACTGACCAACTATAAAGCATGTGTAGTCACAGCAGAGAGGATAAGCAAGAAAGAGGGTAAAAACTTTCCTGCTGTAATAGTAGTTGACCTTAGCAATGAGTAGAGAGGTAATCAATGTTACAAGATCAATAACTGTTCTGACTGGCCATTTCGTGGGTCCACAGACCAGGCAATCAAGAATCTGGATAAAAGCCATGCAGTGGTGGCGAACGCCTTTAATCCCAGCACTCGGGAGGCAGAGGCAGGTGAACCTTTGTGAGTTCGAGGCCAGCCTGGTCTACAGAGCAAGATCCAGGAAAAGGTGCAAAGCTACACAGAGAAACCCTGTTTCAAAAAAAAAAAAACAAGAATCTGGATAAAAAATTGATATTTCATGAAACCAAATTAGAGTAGTTACATCATTTGAACCTAAGAAATAGAACTTGGAAAGAATGGCATTTACCTGCCTAACATGACTGTGTTTTCCAGGTTTAAGATGTATACCCCAGGAGAAATGGTGTGAGAAGAACTTGGTGTCCTCTAATACAAATCCCCGGTTCTAGAGCACATGGCCTGTTTCAACTTTTTAACAAAATGTTTTGGGATTATATTTACATTATTATCACTATGTCTTTCCTGCTTTCATTCCCTCCCATAGACCCTTCATTGTGTTCTAATCCATGCCTTATTTTTGTTTAAGAACAGTTACTGTTTGAATGTGACCTGTATTTGGTTGCAGGATTTCTCAGCTATGAAGCAAGAGGTTGGTTGCAGTGGACATTGAGTATGTAAAGAACTGTGTACCCAAAGGACCCTGAGCATTGGAAAAACACATTAAGTGCTCTAAGAGATTAGAGAATTTTACTAAACTACCAAATCTCCTGGTTAGTGTCCTATCCAATCATAGTGTCGAAGGACCCACCTGGGAGGGTTTTTTTTCTCTCTGAGTCCTTTGAACTCTGCTCACCCAATAGGGAAACTGCCAATGTATCTGATGAGGGAGCTTCTAAGTTCTTTCCAGGATTCTCCTCTTGTTCTGCTCTAGGGAGCTGTAAGGAAGTCCAAGACATGCCATGGTGAGTGTAGCATGTTCAGAGCAGGTCTGCTGAGCTATTATTTCTACTGGGACTTGGATAAACCATGATCCAGACTGTGGTTTTGTTGGTCCATGTGGTGACCTACCTGGGCAGTAGTCCTTGTCCTCTGAGCCTTTCTGTGTATGGATTTCCTGGGTATGTGGAGACTCTGCCGCCCTGGCATGGAAGGATATGATGCTTGTAATATCATTGTCCAGTGTGCACACACGGCCAAACTTTTGGTGTGTAGCTAGAAGACAGATTGGAAAACTGAAAATCTGGTGTCTAGAAGTTCTGAACATTACACTTCACTTTCAGGTTTGTCTTATAAATATTACAAATAGTTTAGAAACTGATAGAGGGCTGGAGAGATGGCTCAGCCGTTAAAGGCTAGGCTCACAACCAAAATAGAAACTGATAGAAATATGGTGTTATGGAGTATCTTTCAGCAATATATCATTAGAATGCTTCTAACTTTACTACAACCAGCTATAGTGGTATGATTTGGTGAAGTTTAGTTCCAGGGGACAAAGTCAGTTTCTGGTCAGCATTAATTTCTCTGATGTGCATGGTGTTGTGTGGGTGGATAGGGCAGAATCCTCATCTTGGGCCATAATCCACTGGACCAGGAAGCATTCATAGCTAATAAGAGGTCTTTGTGTCATGATTTGGGAGCTGGTTTGTGGCCTAAATGAAAGCCTGATACATGCCCCCACTCATTCTGTCTCAAAGGGGTTTTCTCTTTTGATATTACTATTGCATATATATTTATATGTCTATGAACATAAATAAATATGAGCTGCTGAGTCCATTTGGTATTTTTTCTATCTATATGATTTCAGTGCAGTCCACTTTGTTTTGGATAACCAACTAAGAGGCTCATCCCTGGGAAAAACAATTCTGCCTCTCAATAGTCATTAGTTTCCCATAGTTCTTGGTCTCCGGAGAGGGTTCATTAGATCCCATCAAACCTTCTATGTTTCTATGTCTACTGGCCATGTTTTCTTTTCCATGTGAGATCTTTTTGCAGGGCTCAGGGTCTGTCTACTTTGTCAGCTGTGGCTTTGGGTTCCCAGCTCCTATATGAATGCAGCTATGGAGTAGGTCTCCTCTTCCAGAACCCTGTGGTTGTAGTGGATGGACTGCTCTGCTGTCTCCTCTGGCCTTGATCTTAGAGCAGCTCTCCAGTTTAGCTGTCAAGCACTCCCCATTCTGCTACTTACCAAAAAACTGATGTCACATAGGATTTCCATATCCTCTGAGTCAGGCAAAAAATAGTGTCTGGAAGGTTATTTCCAGGGAGGAGGAATGTCTGTGAGCATGTTCTGTGGGTGTTTCTGTGAGGGACTTGCCTGGGGGATGCATCAGGAGATTGCAGTGCTTGTGAGGAGAGGACTGGAGGAATTTCTGTTGAGTATGCTTTAGGGAGAGAGTGTGATTAGCAGGTGATTTGTGGGCTTGGCCCAGGGAAGTAGGAATGCAGGGTTGCAAAAGCTCACAGGCCTTGTGCACCAACACTGCTCTTCTCTTGCCAATCTCAAATATCTGTGGAGCTGAAGGAGGTGCTCATGGAGTGTAACCTGGCCTAATCATTTGCAGCCCTGGAACTAGTCCCTTGAACCCCCTGTACCTAGATCTAGCTGGACAAGGAGTCAACCAAGGCTGATGATGAAACCCAGAGATGTGAAGGTCACAGTGTTGCTGCTCTAGTTGCTAGAAGTAGCTGGGTGGTGGGAATAATGTATGAAGAGCTTGCCATGGTCATATAGGTGAGAACCTGATGCAGGAAAAGTGAGACAGAAATCCACCCACCTTTTTAAGGATTTTCCTGACACCAGGTTGTCTTCTGATTCTTTAGGCTATAATCCAGTCTCCAGATCCTTTTTGATTCCATATGCCTTTTAAATACTTTTTGGTTGCCCAGCTGCCATACTTAGCTTTCC
This sequence comes from Peromyscus eremicus, assembly GCF_949786415.1. Classification (NCBI taxonomy): domain Eukaryota; kingdom Metazoa; phylum Chordata; class Mammalia; order Rodentia; family Cricetidae; genus Peromyscus; species Peromyscus eremicus. The sequence continues at coordinate 1,704,322 of NW_026734289.1, forward strand.
AGGAGCCCCCATTGCCTCTGAAACTTCAGACATTGCTACAGTCTTGAATGTTCCTGAGACAGCATGGGTGATCCTCATAGGTGAGCTCCTTGGTAAAGCTGGAAATGTTATAAGGCAAATAATCTCATTGCTGTTGTTTGAGGCATTTACTATTTTGTATTTAAAACTTTTGTTACATTGGCTATCATGAGAATTATGGAGCTTGTTAATATTATAAATTATTACTGTTTCTGTCTATTGTGGTTTTGGTCTGTTGGAAAGAGTTGTGGTAATTACATTCGGAATGGCAAAGACCTGCCAAACAACTGATAACAAGTGCTGGCAAGAACTGGGGCAAAAGAGTAATGTCATGAGCAAGAAAGATATGTGTAGTTAGTGTGACAAAAATTATATTTTATGATGCTGATGGTCATCACACAAAATTCACACTCTTAATTTCTAACTAAGGTACTAAGACTCTTTCCTCAATGGTGCTCACCTGTTCTAAGTATGTTTGCTGAAGAAGTGCACAACTACACTCCCTGTTCACTTCAAGGACAAGGAGCAACCTTGTCATTATTCCCACACTGGGTTAAATGTAAGCTGAATACTTCACTTAATCTATCATGGGACCTTAGGTGAGCCCTGCCAAAATTTTCATGGTCTAATAAATTATGGTATAGAAACAAACTTATACTTTTAGTCTTTCTCAATAGAATGGGTTCATTGTTTTCTCACACAGGACATATTATACTTCTTTGTAGACTTTAATACTTAGTAACTGTGGTAGTCTGGATGGAATTTTCCCCCATAAGTTCATAGGGATTGGCACTATTAGAAGGTGTGGCTTTGTTGGAGGAAGTGTGTCAATGTGGAGATGGGCTTTGAGATCTCATATATGTTTAAACCATGTCCAGTCTCCCAGATTACCTGTAGGTCATGGTGTAAATGCCCAGCTCCTTTTCCAGCACCATGTCTGCCTACATGCTGCTATGTTCACCATGATGATAATGGACTAAACCTCTAAAAATGTAAGCCATGCCAATTAAATATTTTTCCTTTGTAAGAGTTGCCATGTTCATGGTGTCTCTTCACAACAATAGTAACCCTAACTTCGGCAGTACATGATTCGTTAGTCTTTAGGGAGGAAATACTTTTGAGAAACACTGCTAATTTTTCTTTTTTGATAGAGTCATATTATCTATAGGCTTATGTGATTTCTCTTTATGTTTTATTAATTGAAATCCTAGTAATCCACTATAGTCATTATTTCAAGTAACATACAACAACAGGTATTTAACTCAAAGTGTTGATAGCATAATAATAATAGTAAAATTGTTTATCAACAATCTCCTATTTTGATTCTATTAAAATTAAAAATAGAGGGATATTCCAAAAATTGCAATACGATACTTGGAAAATTTCCAACTATTTTAGAAAAATATTCTTAAAAATTTATTGGGTAACTGGTAGCTACAATATTTACTTTTATAGGCATTGTTTCAGCTTCCACATTTGGAGTCTTACCAGTAAAACAAAATCTGGAAATACCTCAATTTACAAATGAATTAGTTAAAATGTTTCTAAATTAGAAGAAGTTCAAGGAAAGATGGATATTAATTTCATAGAATGATTGGATGGAGGAGAAACAACCTAGGAATGTAAACAGTATAAATTTTCTCCCACTTCCAGATCTTCTGAAGTTTAAGGAAATATAAAGACCATTGTTTGAGTGGTCTCTCCTGTTCAGAAAACTGTCATGCTTTGAATAATGGACCAATGGTGTAGAATGAAATGTTTTCTGGGATTTGTTTAAAAATCTTCAATATATATTATGCATTAAGCTGTACAGTGTGAGGATTATTCTAATTGGAGCTTTCTAATGAGATCTTGTCTCAAACAACATATCAAAATATATTAAACTATATTTGTGTGTGTGTGTGTGTGTGTGTGTGTGTGTGTGTGTTTATTGAGGAATGTCTTATTATTGTATTCCCTTCATAGACCAAAATGTCTTGAATTCAAGGAGAACTGCTTGGCTCTGCTACCATACTAAGCTATATTTATTTCTGAGAATGATTTGACAGGGACCAGTGGCTGATACCTGAAAGAATTTTAAGTGATACTGTCCTGAACCATGAGAACTCTGCAGAGGTTAAGCTGAGACACTTCAATTTATTTTGGATTGCCCAAGTATTGGATTAAAAGTCATGAGCCACATCATCCAATTGTAATTTTATTATTTATTTACTTATGACTGTTTTTATCTGTGTCATAATTTATATGTGGATAGGTATGCATGTGTTTTGTGGTTTAGTTATAATAGTCAGAGAACATTTTGATGTTGGTCTTTTCCCTTTAGCATGTTTGAGACAGGATCCTGAGTTTACTATCACATGTAAAAAACCTTGCAAGATTTCTTCTGTCTGCCTTTTTTTTATCTTTTCTTAAAATTACTGGATTAGAAGCATGCATTGTGGCAACTGTTTTTAAAAGACAGAAGTAAAGGGGTAGTTGCAAGGTGAGTACTTTATTTGTAAAACCTTTTTAACAGCCCTGAAGTTTATTGAGTAGCGATTTTTGAGTGCATGTGTTTTGAGACATGATCTGACATTCTAACCCTGTCTTACCTTGAACTCACTAAGTAGCAGATAGGCTAGGCCTGGAACTTGAAGAGATCCACCAGTTTCAGCTTCATGTGTACAGACTTGGAAAAAAAAGAGACTTTTTTAATGGATTTAACACAGATATTGGTAGGAAGTAGGGACTTTGGGAAAGTGTCATTTTGTGAGGGAGAGCTACACTTAATTAATACAGAGCCTTGTTACAATTTTGGGGACACTGTAAGTTCCAGTTCAGTGAGTTTTTTGGGAGCTCCTCTCTTTTTCTGTGTTTCTCTCTCTTCTCTGTGTCTCTCTGCCTCTCTGTCTCTGTCTCTTCTTTTTTTAATACCAAAAGGAGTACAAGTAGCAAGCCAGAGACATGTAAGAAACATTTCATGGACAGAGCTATCTAAGCCCTTTGAGAATGAAGCCACACCTGTCTGAAACAGAGCTACAGAATTTGTTGTTTTTCCACACTGTGTCCACATTTCAATCTTTATTTTTTTATTTTTTTTATTCTTTTGTCATTCAATACACCCCAAATGCAGTTTTCCCTCCCTCCACTCCTCTGCATCTTCTCCATTTCTTTCTTTTTCACCGGATCCACTCCTCCTCCTTTTTCCTTCAGAATAGAGCAGATATCCCAGGGTTATCAATCAAACCCTGCATAACAAGTGACAAAAAGACTAGGCAGGAACCCTCATATCAAAGCTGGATGAAACAAGCTAGTAGGAGTTAAAGGATTTCAAGAGCAGGCAAAGATGTCAGAGACACACCACCCACTTCTACTGTGAGGAGTTGCACAAAAACACCAAGCTATACAAGGGTAACACATATGTAGAGGAACTGGTGTGGACCCATGTAGGTAGTAAATGCTGTTTCAGTCTCTGTGAGCCCCTGTGAGTCCCTGTGAGCTCTGCTTAGTAGATTATCTGGGCTATGTTCTCTTCTGTTCTTTTATTTAAGATTTTTTTTTTAAATCCTTTCTGGGATTTGAGCTGAGATTTTCCTCCTTTTATTCCTATTATTCTTAGGTTTGGTCTTTTAATAGTGTTGCAGATTTCCTTGATCTTATGTTTCAGGAAATCTTTCAATTTAACATTTTCTTTCATCAATATAGCAATATTTTCTATCATAAGTTTAAAGCCTCTGGTCCAGCAGGGCATCTCTACCTCAGGTTGTCTACCTGTTCCTCTGGCTGGTGTGGCTTGCCTTTGAGCAGAGGATATCCATCCAATTTGGGGTGGGGACATGGATTTGGAAGTGGCAGCTGTATGGTTGGTGAAGGATTGTGTCTGTGGGTATGTGGGGATGACGGAAGTTTCATGGGCTGGTGGCTTGGCTACCTAACCTTCTGGCTGGTGTGATATGCACAAGAGCCAGGGATGTCTGCATGTGTTGGGTCCAGGAACACAGTCACATTCCTTTTTTTCTGAATGGGAACATATACTGTGGCATTATTTGTAGGAAATCCTTGTCTCTTGATTTGTACAAGATGTGAAAGCCAAGAGATTATCTTGAGTGTCAAAAGAAACTGAACACTGGAGCTGTTTGGGGCTGTTACAGACTATGAGGATCATTGTACTAAGATTAAATGCATTTCCCTTTTTCTTTTTCTCTTGGTATTTATTCTTCTCTCATACAATACATCCTAACTTGCAGCTTCCTTCTCTTTTCTCCACTCCTTCTAGTCACCACACTGAAATCCTCATTCCTCCAAATCCACTGATACTCTGTTTTCCTTCAGAAAATAGTAGGCCTCTCAGGGATACCAACCAAACACATCATAACAAGGTGCAATAAGGCTAGGAACAAACCCTCATATCAAGGCTGGACAAGGTAACCCAATAGGAGGAAAGGGGTCCCAAGAGCAAGCAAAAGAGCCAGACACCAGAACTCCTACAGTTATAAGTCCCACAAACACACCAAGCTAAACAACTATAGAATGTATGCAGATGACCTGGCACAGAACCATACTGGCTTCATGATTGCCACTTCAGTTTCTCTGAACCCCTATGCACCCTGCTTTGTTGATTCTATGGGCCAAGATCTCCTTGTTTCCACAACGCTTCTGTATCCTACAAGATTCATTCCCTCCTTCCAAAGGATTTTTAGAGCTCACCCTCATGTTTGGGTAGGGATCTCTGCATGTGCTCCCATCATCTACTGAAAGAAGCCTCTCTGATGACAATTAGGCTAGGCACAAATCTTTGATTATAACAGAGTATCGTTATACATCATCTCATTGTATTTTCCTTGGTCAGTTGTACTTGGTCCTTTCCTAGTTTTCTGAGCCATTCTATTCCAGGTCCTATACATCTAGGCTTTGTAAGGCATGAGCTTCCTTTCATAGCTTGGGCATCAATTTAGACTAGTCATTCATTGGTTAGACACTGAGCCACAATTGTTCCAGCATATCTTTCAAGCAGGACAAGTGTTAGCTGAGTGTTTTGTGTCTAGCTTGGTGTCCCAATCCTAACTGTGAGTGTTGTGTGGTTAGAGAAGATGGTTGGTTCAGCCTCTGTATTCTTTTTGTTTGTTTGTTTGTTTTTTCTCTGTGTAGCTTTTGGAGCCTGTCCTAGAACTCACTTTTTAGAGAAAGCTGGCCTCAAACTCACAGAGATCTGCCTGCCTCTGCCTTCTGAGTACTGGGATTAAAGTTATGTGCTATCATTACCCAGCCAGTCTCTGAATTCTTGATAACCAGGACTCCTCACTAGGGTCACTCTATTAGGTTCCATGAAGTTTGCACTGCACTGTGTCCATGTCTCCTGCTAAAATCTCCTCTAATCCAGTTATCTTTCCCTGTCTTCTCCTCTGTCCCTTCCTTACTCACCTGACCAATACTGTTCCCATCTCCAACTGCCTCCAGTGCACCCACAAAATCTATTCTATATACTTCTTCCAGTGAGATTCATGCATATACCCAAGAGCTGCTCTTCTTACTTAGCCTTCCTGCACCTGAGTATTGTACTGTGATTAACTATGTTCATTGTGAGTGTACTTTACTTAACAGCTAATTTTCATGTATAAGTGAGTATAACATGTTTGTCTTTGTGCTTCTGGGTTTTAAACTCTAGAAGCTAAACAACAAACCAAATAATGCAATTATAATGGGATATACCTGTAAATAGAATTCTCAGTAGAAGAATCTAAAGTGGCTGAGAAACACTTGAAGAAATGTTCAACATCCTTAGCCATCAGACAAATGCATATCCAAATTACTTTGAGCTTTCATCTTACACTTGTAAGAATGGCTAAGATCAATTACACAAGTGACAACTAATGTTGGCAAGGATATGGAGCATGGGAATTCATTGCTGTCACAAGTTCAAATTTGTGCAGGCACTGTGGAAATCAATATGATATCCTCAGATAATTGGGAATTAATCTATCTCAAGATCCAGTTATACCACTTTTGTGCTTATACCCAATGATGCTCCTCCATCTTACCACAAGGACAATTGCTCATCTAGATTCTATCTGTCTTGGACCTGATTACATAGACTGTTCTGGCATTCAACTCCGAAGCAGATATACCTGCACCTGGCTTTGGAGTGTTGGGGTTCAAGTTGTGAGCCAATACACCCAGCTTGTCTATCTTATTTCTTCTTTGTAGTTAGTTCATACAATTTCTCTCATATGTGTTCTGTACTGTTGAATTGTTTCTTTTCTCTGTATGTTTGTTAATTGGCATGGTGCTTGCAAGGTAACATCCCTTTCAAAGGGTACAGAAATGACAGAGGTGAACACCCTTTTCATTTTCCTGGTAAAGTGTCTTGGTGATTACATTATAACAACTATGTAATGGAGTAAGATAGGGAGGACCAGAATTGTATGAATATACTGTCAAAGAATTATATATTTACAATGTTGTCAGTATCATGCTTTCTGTTGTACACATGTATGGGATCTTTTAGAATGCAGTGACCTATGATGATGTGCATGTCAACTTCACTTGGGAGGAGTGGACATTTCTGGATTTTTCCCAGAAGAATCTCTACAAAGATGTGATGATTGAGACCTACAGGAACCTCACTACTATAGGTAAGATGGTGTATTTTCCTTCACATTTTAAAATAAGGGGACAAGTGTTTCTTGGTTTTGGATGTTCCTGTGTAATTTGATTGAGAAAGAAGAGTGAGGTGAATAAATCAGGCATGTTTCTAAGTTTCACTAAAGACAGTAACATAAATTTAACAATGTTTTCAATAATATAAATTTATCAGATCAGAATTTTTCTTTTATTTAATTTCTTATATTCAGTATGTACATTTTGGCTATTAGACCTTTATCAGGTGAAAATTTTTGTTTTATTTATGTGATTTAATGTATTCAATATGTATATTTTGGATATTAGCCTTTTGTTAGGTGATAATTTCTGTTTCTTTTTATTTCTTGTGTTCACTATGTATATTTTCGATATTAGACATTTATCAGATGAGAATTTTTATTTTATTTATCTCATAATGTCAATATGTATATTTTGAACATACACTTTGTGTTTTATGCAGTTGATTTTTTGTGTTCAATGTGTATATTTTGGATATTAGACCTTTATCAGGTGAGAATTTTTGTTTATTGATCTGATTTCTTCTGTTCAACATGGATATTTGGGATATTAGACCTTTAACAGATGATAATTTTTTGTTTTATTTATGTGATTTCTTCTTTTCAATAGGTATAATTTTTATATTAGACCTTTATCAGAACAGAATTTCTGTTTTGTTTTATTTCTTTTGTTCTATAAGTATATTTTTCATATTAGACCTTTATTACATGAGAATTTTGTTTTTCTGATTTCTTGTTTTCTAAATGTATATTTTCAATATTAGACCTTTATCAGGTGAGAATTTTTGATTTATTGACCTGATTTCTTATGTCCTTATGTATATTTTTCATACTAGACCTTTATAAGATGCTAATTTTCATTTGGTTATATGATTTCTTGTGTTCAATATGTTTATTTGGGATATTAGACCTTTATCAGATGAGAATTTTTGTTTTATTTATCTAATTATGTTCCATATTCATATTTTTAATATTAGACCTTTATCAGATGAGAATTTATCTTTTGTTTAATTTCTTGTGTACAGTATGTATATTTTGGATATTTGAGTTTTTCTCCCTTTAATTTCATGTTGGCTGTCGACTTGCTCTAAATTGCCTTTATTATGTTTAGATATGTTCCTTGTATTTCTTCTTTCTCCAAGACCTTGAGGGTGCCATGAAGGGGTGTTGGATTTTTTTCAAAGGGTTTTTCAGAATCTAATGAGAATATCATGTATTTCTTTTCTTTCAGTTTGTTTATATGATGGATTACACTCACAGATTTTTGTGTGTTGAACCATGACTGCATTTCTTTCATGAAGCCTACTTGATCATGGTGGATGATATTTTGATGTGTTCTTGAATTTGGTTTGCCAGTCATTCTTTGGGTACATATCCATCTATGTTCATGAGGTTTGTTTATTCTATAATTATATTTCATTGTTGTATCTTTGTTTGACTTGGGTAACTAAAGCCTCATAAAGAATTGGCAATATTCATTATATTTCTAGTGTGTGGAACAATTTGAGATGTATCAGTATAAGCTCTTTTTGAAATCCTGGTAGAATTCTTTGCTGAAACCTTCTGGCCCTGGGCTTTTATTGGTTGATAAACTTTAAATGACTGCTTCTATTTCCTTAGGGGTTATAGGTCTATTTAAATTGTTTATCTGGTCTTGATTTAGTTTGTGTATTTGGTACATATTCAGAAAATGGTCCATTTATTTTAGAGTTTCTAATTTTGTCAAGTACTGGTTTTTGAATTATGACCTGATGATTCTCCATATTTCCTCATTCTCTGTTGTTATGTCTTCTTTTCATTTCTGATTTTTTTTTAATCTGGACATTCTCTCTCTGTGTCTTTTGGTTAGTTTGATAAGGGGTTTGTCTATCTTCTTGGTTTTTCTCAAAGAACCAACTTTTTGTTTCATTGAATTTTGTTTTGTTCTCTTTGTTTCTCCTTTATTGATTTCAGCCCTCAATTTGATTATTTTCTGACATCTATTTCTCCTGGTTGAATTTCTTTCTTTTTGCTCTAGAGCTTTCAGATGTGTGTTAAGCTACTAGTGTGAGATTTCTCAAACTTCTTTATGTAGGCATTTAGTTGTATGAACTTTTCTTTTACTACTGCTTTCATAGTTTGAGTACATTGTATACTTCTATACATTGAACGCTAAGAAGTCTTTAATTTCTTTATTTTGTCCTTCACTCATTGGTAATTCAGTTGGGCTTTATTTAGTTTCCATTATTTTGTCTGATTTCTGTAATTTCTGTTGTTGTTTAATTCTAACTTTAAGCCATATTGTTGAGTATATTTTCTGTGCTTTTGAGCTGGTATTCTTCTTCTTGTATCCCTATTATTCTTCAGTTTGGTCTTTTCATTGTGTCCAACATTTGCTGGATGTTTATTTGTTATGACTCTGTTTACTTGAATGTATTCCTTGCCTGATAAAAATATCTTTTCTATGATATCTTCAAAGCTTAGAGATTCTCCGTTGCATCTTTTGCCTTCTGTTGGTTATGCTTGCATCTGTAGTTCCTGTTCATTTACTCAGATTTTCCATTTCTAATATTCCCTAAGTTTGTGTATTCTTTATTGCCTCAATTTCAATTTTCAAAGCTTGATCTGTTTTCTTTGTTTGATTGCTTTTTCTTGATTTTCTTGGCTTTCTTTAATAGATTTATTGATCTCCTCCAACTTTTTGTTTGTCTTTACTTCTATTTCTTCTAGGGAAGTTTTCATTTCATTTTTATAAAGTCATTTTAAGGTCACTTTGCTCTGCTTCTTCTATTTTGGGATATTCAAGTTTTGTTGTAGAACCACTAGGTTCTGGTGGTACCATATTGCTTTTTTGTTGTCAAATGCATTCTTGCATGTCTACCTACCCATCTCTTTCTCCAATCAGTACAAGCAGTATCTGTGTCAAAAAATATTGTTTATGAGTGTTTGTTTTTATTTAAAGAGGGTTAATTATAAATAGTTAATGGTCATAGTCAATCTTTCTAAAAATTGGATAATATAGAAATGACAAGGTCAATAATTGGATGTACTTTAATAAAAAAACTGTTAATCTCAAAATGCTTTACATTGGTATGGATTTTGGTTTATTGATAAAAAATTTAAGGTCAACTTTGCTATAGTATATGTTTATTTCAACTCTTTTTAAAAGTATTTTAATGTAGCTCATTTAAAAATTCAATGTATAGTTAATGCAAATTAATAGTTATCTATAATAGTCATACTTATAGTTATGTTTATTAGGTTTTCTAGGTATACAGAGAGATATTTAAGATATATAGGTAACCTTCAAACATTTCAAAGTCCTACAGAACATAGCATATTTAAATGTTCTAAGAACTCAGATTTTTCTGAACAATTAGACACATTTGTTCCTGGCAGTACTCATTGCTTCGAAGAGAATGATGGACATTAAAAAAAACTCAGTATGGAGTTTATTTACAATAGGGAAAAGCTTAGCCATTTGAGCAAGAAACTGTTGTTCATAGACTGCACAATAAACTCACCATGCGGGACACATAGAAAAGTGTGTAGCTAGAGTTTTCCTGCCTGGCCCACAGTCAGGGCAAATCTCTGTCACCCGCCAGTCCCACAGCCACTCAGACCCGACCAAGTAAACACAGAGACTTATATTGCTTACAAACTGTATGGCCGTGGCAGGCTTCTTGCTAACTGTTCTTACAGCTTAAATTAATCCATTTCTATTAATCTATACCTTGCCACATGGCTCGTGGCTTACCGGCATCTTCATATGCTGTTTGTCATCGTGGCGGCTGGCAGTGCCTCTCTGACTCAGCCTTCCACTTCCCAGCTTTATTCTCCTCCTTGCCCCGCCTATACTTCCTGCCTAGCCAACAGCCAATCAGTGTTTTATTGATTAATCAGCAACACATTTGCCATACATCCCACAGCAAAAGTGACCTTTGAACTTTGCCAAAACAAGGAGAGATGGTCCTTCAGGTTTCTGATTTGCAGAAGAAACTGCCAAACATTCTTCAGGACACATAGGAAAGTGACTGATGTACTTTGTCCACAGAAGGAACAGTTTATCAAATTTTCTGCTTCTTGGAAAAGTCTGACAGAGACTCTAAGCTAGTAGGCTAAAGATGGATGCCCGAATATTACAGAAGAACTTTGGATGACTGACCAGGCAGCCCAATGTTGCTGTCATTTCTAGAATTTTGGAAGTTGCTTGAAATGCACTTTGTTGTTTACTCAGATAATATTCTTCTAGGGTCTTTGATGGAATTGAAGATTAGATATTTATAATTATAATTTTCCTTTGTTATGAATGATAGGTAAATTAGATATAAAACTTTAGACTTACAAAGATAGAATAGATGGTAGAATATTTTCTTTAATTTTGCCAAATACAAATAGACTACTTATTATAACTATAATTCTTGCTTGATAACTGTTTTGTTATATGTAATTTTACTATGTTAAAATAAAAAAACTTCCTTTTGATTAGACAGAAAAGGGTAAGTGCTCTGGGATGGTCTTTCTGTTTGCTGTGTATATGTGTTGTGACCATTGGTTAATATAGAAAGTGCTTTGTCCTAAGGCAAGACAGGTTAGATCCAGGTAGGAAATAAAAAAAATAGACAAAGAGAAGAAAGGCAGAGTGCAGGAAGATGCTGCAGTCTGCTGGGGTAGCCAGATGTATTGGAACACCCATAAGGCCATGAGACATGTGGTGATACTTAGATTAATAGAAATGGGTTAATTTAAGATCAAAGTGCTCATCAATGATAAGCCTGAGCTATAGACCAGTCTGTAATTAATATGAGCCTCTGTGTGTTTATTTGGGACTTACCAGCTGTAGGACCTGGAAAACTACCAGCTGCAGGGCTTCTTCTGCTTTGGAAGCCCAAGGTGCTTTAAAGTGTTTTGTCCATCATAGATAGTGCACTATCCTGAGATATGAAGTGCTGCACAGTTTTTGGCCAAAACTGTACAATGGAAAAGAGAAGGCATCTTCAACAAATGGTGATGACATAATTGGATGTCAACATGTTGAAGACTGTAAATAAATCCATATCTGTTGCCATGCACAAAACTCAAGACCAAGTGGCTCAAAGACCTCAACATAAATCCAATTACATTGAACCTGATAGAAGAGAAAGTAGAGAGTAGTCTTGAAGTCATTGGCACAGGAGATCACTTCATAAATATAACACCGGTAGCACAGACACAGAGAGTAACAATAAATAAATGGGCCCTCCTGAAACTGAGAAATTTCTGAAAGGCAAAAAACACAGTCAATAAGACAAAACAACAACCTACAGAATGGGAAAAGATCTTCACCAACCCCATATCAGACAGAGGGCTGATTTCCAGAATATATAAAGAACTCAAGAAATTAGACATCAAAATACCCAACCGTCCAATTAAAAAATGGGCTATAGAGCTAAACAGAGAATTCTCAACAGAAGATTCTCAAATTGCTGAAAGACATTTTAAGGAATTGCTCAACATCCTTAGTCATCAGGGAAATGCAAATCAAAATGACTCTGAGATACCACCTTAAACCTGTCAAAATGGTTAAGATCAAAAACACTGAAGACAGCTTATTTTTGAGAGGATATGGAGCAAGGGTAACACTCCTCCACTGTTGGTGGGAATGAAAACTTGTACAGCCACTCTAGAAATCAGTATGTTGATTTGTCAGAAAATTGGAAGTTGATCTTCCTCAAGCCCCAGCTATACACCTCTTGGGCATATATCCAAGGAATCTTCAATAATATCACAAGGGCACATGCACAACTATGTTCATAGAAGCATTATTTGTGATGGACAGAACCTGGAAACAACTTAGATGCCCTTAAACTATAGAATGGATAAAGAAATTGTACATATACACAATGGAGTACTACTCAGCAAAGAAAACCAACGACATCATGAGGTTTGCAGGCAAATGGATAGAACTAGAAAAAATCATCCTGAGTGAGGTAACCCAGACTCAGAAAGAGAAACAGGGTATTGTACACACTCATAAGTGCATACTAGATATAAAGCAAATGATAACCAGACTGCAACTCAAACTCCAGGGAGGCTACCTAGTAAAGAGATCCCTAAGAAAGACATAGGGATCACACAACAACAAAGAAATGGATTAGATCTACATGAGCAAACTGGGGGGTGAGGGGAGAAGGTAATGGAGAGCAAGTATCAGGGGAAAGAGCTTAGGGGAGTGGGAGGTCCCAGCTGGATAAGGAACAGAGTGGGAGAACAAGGAAAGAGACACCATGGTAAATGAAGACACAATGGGAATAGGAAAAAGAAGAGTGCTAAAGAGGTCCCCAGAAATCCACAAAGATTCCTCCACTATAGACTACTGGCAATGGTGTTGAGATTGCCTGAGATGACCTGCTCTGGTAATCAGATGGCCAAATACCCTAATTGTCATGATAGAACTCTCATCCAGTGACTGATGGAAGCAGATGCAGAGATCCATGGCCAAGCCCCAGCTGGAGCTCCAGGAGTCCAATCAACAAGAGAGAGGAGGGATTGTTTGAGCAAGAGATATTGAGACCATGATTGGCTAAAGCACATTGATGAATAGTCAAACTAGCAGAAATGTATGAACTATGAACAAATAGCTGAGGAGACCCCAAAGAACTGGATCAGGCCCTCTGGATAAATGAGACAGTTGATTAGCTTGAACTATTTAGGAGGCCCCCATGCAGTAGGACCAGGAACTGTCCTTGGAACATGAGCTGGCTTTTTTGAACCTAGGGCCTGTGCTAGGACAATTTGCTTAGCCTAGGTGAAGAGAGGAGGGGATTGCACCTGCCTCAACTGAATCTACAGGGCTGAGCTGAATCCCCAGGCGAGTCCTTGCCCTGGAAGAGATGGGAATGGGGTTGGAATGGAGGAAGGGCAGGAGGGGAGGGAGGAGGGAGCACAGAAGAATACATGGCTGATACATAAAATTAATTATAAAATTAAAAAATAATAACAAACAAAAGAAATAAAGTTCTTTTCCCATTAAAGTGATAAAAACAAATCTGTTTTTGCAAGCTTTGCTGACTCTGATTTTTGCACCCAGCATGTAACAAGATCCCCTTAAATTCTGATTTTTTTCAATGGAAAAACTTTTACAACTCCCAAACGTATTCTGTTACAGTAGTTTATTTAAAAAAAACTCCCCCCATTTTAATTATGGTGGTTCACTTCCACTCAACCAAGCAAACCTTCCAAATAAGAATACCAAGTCAGAGAAGAAAATATTAATACCTAGACTCAATATATAATACATGAGTTCTAGTAAGCCACCAAAATCATTTATATGCTTCTATTAATATACACCAATGGGCACAGGTGGCATTTATTTGTTCTTAGATTAGTCAGACAAGGATTAGAATTCTGAGATTAGAACAGGCAAACACAACTCTATATTTAGGATCAAACATGTTGATTTCTACCTTCCCTCTCCATCTTCTTTGCTTTTAACATCTGAAAGTAGTTAATAAAGAATAGCTAGCTGGTGAGTCTTTCCAAATGGCAAAGAACAGGAGATATGCACAATATTTGGTAACAGTCATGAAGACAAGTGTTAATTTTTTTAACCAAGTGAAGTGATTCTCTGCCCTAAAGCATCATTTTCAGCATTTTTTTGTAAGTTCAGGATCTGATTCCTCTGTTCCCAGAAAGAGACGATCACCAGAAAGAGATGTTTAGCTTACCTCATACAAATGCTAGTTCATCACCCCACCCAAAAAATGCATGCAAACAAACAAACCAAAAGAAAGTCCCACTTATGAAGGAAGTGATTTTATAAGTTATGCCTTGTGACAGCACCCATCTCCATGGTGTATCCCAACCCATCTTTGTCTAGGCAGAAGAAACTGACATGCACAGAGACTAAACTGTCAAAGACATAATCAAGAATTTCCTCGGTGTGCCTGCTGTCCTGCCCTTGTTTTGCACTCTGTTCCTCAGACCTGCATTCTAAATCTGTACCTGTGGCTATTTCAGTTCCTAGCCCAAGACCTTATACTCCTTGGATAGCCTTTGATGTACCTCAAAAGGGCCTATCACAGACCCTAGGAGGAAAAGGACTAAATCAAAGTGACTTTTCACATCTGATAAGGTCTATTTACCTCAAAGGAGAAAATTTGTAAAAGATTTGTTTACAGAAACCTTAATGAAGAAGCGCAGAAGTTAGAGAGATATCGAGGTTTTCACAGGGATGTGTGTACATCAGCCCTGGAGTTAATCTCCAACCTAAGGTAACTAGTGAACACATTGCCAGTCATTACTTACACCTGCACATACCTGGAATTTATGGTGCTACTTTGCTCTTAGCTTTAAGGAGCTTCTTCTGACCTTCAAGGAAGGACATAGCATAAGATTGAAATTCATAGTCAAGGCATTGAATTCAGATCCAATTCCCCATATCTGAAAATTTTAATGGTCAGGAAATTCAAAGAAAATACATTCGTTGAAGTAAAACTCATTGTATATAACACATTGGAAGAAGCCGGGCGGTGGTGGCGCACGCCTTTAATCCCAGCACTTGGGAGGCAGAGCCAGGCGGATCTCTGTGAGTTCGAGGCCAGCCTGGACTACCAAGTGAGTTCCAGGAAAGGTGCAAAGCTACACAGAGAAACCCTGTCTCGAAAAACCAAAAAAAAAAAAAAACAAAAAAAAACAAAAAACAAAAAAAAAATAACACATTGGAAGAATTTAGCATAGTACTTGATAGGGCAAGACAATATCAGGTGACATTTGTTGACAGGGTGAAGTGGTTTGTGAGTTTATGGGTGTCTCTGGGTCTTTCTAAAACTATAAGAAGGAAACACAGGTTAGGATCAGGAGGAAGTAGGATCTCTTCTTCTGAGACAGATATGATGAAATACACATCTCACTGACTTGTGAAAACCCCTCTGTGATAAAGTGCTTTCTTAACATCTTTATTACATTGACTTATCAGGCACAGCAACTTAAAATGGGAAACATTGAATATAGCCCACAATTCGAAGTAATAGTTCCATTTTTGGGATATCAAGTTAGGGACTCAGCTAATCACATCACATCCACAGCCAAGAGCAGAGATAAACAAATGTACCCATGTTGCCTGTTTGCTTATGCTTATGCTCTAGCTTCTTCATATGTACACAGTACAGGTTGCAGACAATGAAATGATTCTGCCCATTTTAGGGACTATTATCTCAATTAACAACTAATAAAATCTGACAGAGACATGCTCAAAGTAAATCTGATCTATACAATTCCTCATTGCGTGTCCCTCTTCCCAGGTGACTAGTTTGATTCAGTCTGATAATAAAAATTAAGAATTACACTGCCCCAGTATCACTGCCAGAATTTGAGGAGATTTCTGCCTGCATTCAGAGCTGTGATCCTCAACCTGTGGGTCACCACCCCATTGGGGGTTGCATATCAGATATCCTGCAATCAAATATTTGAATTAGGATTCATAACAGTAGCAAAATTAAAGTTAAGAAACAATGAAACAATTATGTTTAGGGTTCACCACAACATGAGGATCTACTGTTAGTACTATTTAAAGGGTCAGAGAATTGGAAAAATTTAGAACAATTGATCTAGAGTGCCCAGTGGAACCCTAGTGTCTATGTTTCTAAATATGAAGGTGCTTGCAAAGGACTTTCCTGAATATCCTTTGCTCTGTAGGAAACTAATGTCCTGCGTGGAAGACTCCAGCTGTCTGGCAACCTTCAGTGCCCAGTAACAGCAGACCACTTTGAGCTACTCAAGAGAGAGTACAACAGCCACTACAAACATGCTTATGACGAAGATTTTAGTCACACTGAGCTCCATGACCATATCACACTCCTATGGGTACTTGTTCCTAGGCTGTGTCAGTCTCCTCCTCTAGCATAACTCTGCCCAGAGGTTTCCTGTAGACTCTTTACCAGGAAATTGTTTAACAGGTGTCCTCAGTCAGCATCAAATCTATAATGTTTTGTGGATAAGGCGATAAGGAGATGCAAGAACCTATGAAGAACTATAGCATATGTAAATTTATGATATTATTACCTTGTGTACATAAAATTTCAGTAGGAGATAAACATTCAGTTCCACTCATGGAAAGAACTAAAGGATGTCCAATAAATTGGGGAGAGATCTCTGGCTTTGGATGAAGGGGGTGCTGAAGGGCTTCCCCTGTATCCCAGCAGAGGCTCCTGCAAAGGTCAACTTGACTTCCAGTGTATTATAAGAAAAGCTCATTAGCATGGAAGCAATGTCAGTTACCATAACATTTGCAGCTCTTCCCTGGACATTCTATTGTATCCTGGAGAGCCCTGGCTTCTTCTATGATGTCACGTATGTTGTGGCAACACCAAATGTTCTTGAGAAGTTTATTCAGTGCCTTCACCATTTACTGATGAACATGATGGCATACTGAAGAGTCTAATTCAGAGAGAGAATAGAGAGGGTAGAGAAACCAGAGAGTGACTGAAGAAAGCTGACCTTCAGCCTTAATGTAAAACGTCCAGAAAGAAACGGTCAAGAGAATCATGTAATGAGTTCTGTGCAAGAAAAGGGAATCTTCCTGGAGGAAGTGGGCTGGTGCTTAATCTTCCAGTATTGGGCAACATAAAGCTGGAGTCTCTGGGAACCAACAGAACTTCCCTGCTTGTCATGCCTCTTGAAATTCAAGGATTCCAGGATATTAATTGTCCTTGCTCAGAAGTCAGGAACTGGTAAGGCCAATGCTTTAATCTGGGAACTCTTGGCTTTCATTCCTGTTGGTAGATAGGCATTGATGTGTGAACATGAGACTGACATTAAAGCAGGATAGATTAATGAGGTGTGCACATTTCAAGGCAGGACATCACTCTACTTCAACCACAGTGGCTAACTTTGAGTACTTCCCACCTGCTCTGTGTTCCTGAGTTGTCAGTGAGGTGACTTGTTGAGTCTGGTGACCATGTTCTGCCCTTATATGTCTTAACCATCAATAGTTATATGGTTAGAGTGACCTCTCAAGATATTTGGGGAACCTCTAAATGACTGGGGTGATTGTGAACTATGGCAATTTTTTATTGACTTGTAAACCCACAGGCTTGTGGACTCTGCAGCCAAGTTGAATTCTGAGTCTGCAGCTGTGAATGAGCCTGAAGAGGCTATCTCCTTGGTTACTTGGAGCATGTGCTATGAGGGCAGAGAAAACCAGATAGCTGGGATAACCACTTCCCTTCAAATAGAGGAGACAGCTGAGTTCCCCAGAGGGGGCATCTGAAGCATGGAACAAAATAATTTGGGGTGTCACAGAGTCATTGGTAAACAAACTTTCTCAAACATTTGATTAGGACTCAGGGTGGTCTGTACATCCCCTTTGCCTTGTCATACTGCAAGTTCATTTATGTTCATCTCCCCACAAGGAGCACCAGAGACCCACCATCCCACCAAACCTTCCTCACCAAGATGCAGGTGAAGCAGAAGGTGCAGACTGACCACTCAGCTACAGGAAATGACCACTGAAAGAAAGTAACAGTGAGACTGCCTGATCTTTGTCACAGAAGAGAGCATGAAGAATAGGTATTCATTCTTTCAAACTCTGTGGTTTCAATCTCAAATCCACTCTGTCATCATTCATTCATTTTATATAAGGTCTGTGTTTCTGGGAGGCTGTATCTTCAGGATATGCCTTCAGGGTATGCCAAAATCATGTCTCTGAACTCCTCCCAAAGGCAGAACCTCAAATGTGGACAGGAAAGTCACAAGGACATAGACTATTCTGCTTCCTCTAAAAAGAAACAAAAACAGAGCCTGTGGCATGAGTCATAGTACTCAAGGACTGAGGCAGTACTATGTGACTTCCCAGCATGCACTTGAAGAGATATTATCAAGTGCTGGCTAGTGTGAGATGTTAGTTGCTGTGAGTTTGAGTTAATTTTTTTGTTACTTGCTTTAAAAGCCTTGTGCGTTTGATTCTCCAAGCAGCAATTGGAGAGGCCTGGTCACACATCTAAATGTGTGGATACAGGAACTGAGACTGATCCCTGCTCCTTTTCTTCCCCTCTGAGAGGACACACCTGCATGCATTTGTTCAGCATCCAATTGACAGAGTTCTCCCACTCTCACTCAGTCTCTCTTTCTCTGTCTCTCTAAGTATCTCTTTCTCTGTCTCTCACATACATGTGTATATGTTGTGTATTTTTCTAGGTGTTTGTGCATGTGTCTCCCTCTAGTCCCTGCAATCAGGATCTGTGGTTGCGCATGAGCAGTTCCCTATCTCGCAATTCCCAGGTGATACCTTGGTGAAAATTCGGAGTACCACTTTGAGTATTATAGTTCCGCCAGTGTATTTTCTTTAGTGACACATAGATATTTCCATGCAGGTGTTTATAACTCTGTCATGATGTTGAGTCCCATCCTCAAAACTGTTCATGATGTTATTTTGGTCTCCATTGTGACAGGTACCATCAGTGAGAATTTCTTTCTGAAGACAGGAGAAACATCTTCACAGACTCTGGAGGGTACACACTTGTGGAGAAGACACTAGGGAAATTCTTTTTTTTTTTTTTTTTGGTTTTTTGAGACAGGGTTTCTCTGTGTAGCTTTGCGCCTTTCCTGGGACTCACTTGGTAGTCCAGGCTGGCCTCGAACTCACAGAGATCCGCCTGGCTCTGCCTCCCAAGTGCTGGGATTAAAGGCGTGCGCCACCACCGCCCGGCCATAGGGAAATTCTTAGACAGCTATTTCTGCATGTCTCCTGAGAGAGCTCAAGCAGCTCCACCTCCTATCATCTAAACAGCCTGCCTCTACCGGTGTAGGGTCAGAATAGGTGTAAGTAAATTGTTTGCAACTCTGTAGGTTTGGTCCTGGGTTTTGGTACCAACAATATAAGTAAATTTGTTGCAACAACTCTGGGGAAAGGTGTCCTGACTACCTGGGGAGTCAGGCAACACCTTGAGCTGCTTAGGTCAACTCTGATAGATGGAACTGCAAGAAGACAGTTCAGCCCTGGAGGGTGAGGTATCCTGGACACCTCAAGCTGCCCAGAACAGCAGCTCTGCCCTGAAGGTGTCCCGGACACCTAGAGCTGTTTAGCACAGCTCTGATGGCTGGAACTGCAAAGAACCAACCTGACCCTGGAAGGGACAATTTTCTGACTTCATGGGAAATTCAGGCCTGGAACTGATGGAGGATGATCTCCCCACAGGATACAATAATCCTGCTCTTCTCCTGGAGAACTCCTACATCTGAGCTTTGCTCAGCCCCCTCTTAAAGGGGCTTCCTAGCTGAGCTCTGCCTCTCTGGCCTAAGATGTTGCTTCTTTTGCTTCACTCTTCAAAAAAGGAAAAACCCCTGCAGAAATGTAGCAATGTCCTCCAGCTCTGGAGAAAAATGTTACTTTTTAGCTCTTTATTGCTCTGTCCACTGAGGGACGTCTCATCAAAGATCTTTTCTACACCAGTGAATGAAGATCTTCACACCCAAAACTCTTCTGAGAAAGAGATTTATTTGAAGGGAAGGAGGAGTCCAGGACAGTAGGTGCCTCTACCAGGCTGGAGAGAACAGCCTTTTTTCCTAACTGACCAGGCAGGGCGGTTTACACATGATGTTTTGGGGGTGGAGTCAACCAGGGGTTGGCTTGGGGCCCAGGGTTCTACTGTCCTACTCTGTGATTGGTTGGTTTCACAAGTCAGTTGGCCAGGGGCAGAGATGGCTCTGATCTGACTGAGCCTATTGGTGTGTTTCTTTCTGCCCCGATCTGAATCTTCTTTCCCTAGTTCTGGGCTCCAGGGTGAGGATGGGTTTATTTAGCCAGCCCCTTGTCCCTACAACAAAAATGTATAATAAGTGCCAGAAGTTCTCAGCCTCCAGAACAACTATTTTTAACCTTCCTAATGCCATGACCATTGAAATATAATTCCTTGTGTTTGACATTCCACCATGAAATTATTTTTCTTGCTGCTTCATAACTGTAATCACTACTGTGATCAATCACTATGTAAATATCTATTATGCAGGGGGTCTGAGATTCCTCCCCTGTGAAAGAGTCATTCCATCAACAAATGAGTCATGACACTTAGAAATCCAGTGTTCCACATGAGATGGTTATCACGCAGGGTCTTGGGCAGGGGTCTATTGCCATAGGACTGCTACACCACTAGTGTCTCCTACCCTCACTCAGAGGGGATTTGTCCTCTACTTGCTGATATTGCCCCATTTCCATGGTCAGAGAAGGGCAGATGGGGAATCTGTTTTCTTACTTCAGGTTCGTGGATTTCTGTTGTTTTTGGAGTTTTCAGAAATAGTATTATTCTTTCTGGAATTCCCTTTTCTTTACCGTTGGCCAGGAGGAAATGGTCAGAGACCCTCAGACACAGAAAAAGCAGGTAAGAACAAGCAGCTGGGTCAAGGTTCGGTACAGCACCATTTCCTCCTATAACATTAGCCTGTTTAACATTCAGCCCACTTGTGTTTAATTCATCACTTTACTCATACACATTCCCCACACACACATTCAACCCCATTACCACTTTCATGACAGTCAACTGTTTATTTTTTTGTTCATGCACCAGTAGTTCTGGGAAGTGAGTCTTTGTGAGAATCATTTGGCAATCAATCCCTGCTTCTCTGCCTGAAGCTGAAGTCCAACGATGCAGATGGATCAGTCACACATCACACACTTACATGCCATTATGAGGAGAGAGGTACTATGACCAGCCTTGAGGGAGTAAGTTCAAAGTCCAGCACCATTTGCTTTTTGTACATTTGATTTCCAGGGTTTATATATGATCACAGTGGGGCTAGCAGCTTGCAAGTAGGAGAGTCCCCTGTAAAGGTCAAGTGAGTCATTCTCTTTGTGACCTCATTGGGTGGCATGTGGTCTTCTTCCTCCCATTCTCTGCATGCCAAGGTGGTCTCATCACTTTGACAAGCTGTTGGTTCACACTTATAGAGACCACAGTGGCAATTGGGCAGCAGTGTTCATTGTGTGTTCTGTTCTCTTATCTTTTGTCCTCTCCCATAGCAGTTGACCAAATTCCCTATATGATACTCTCCAAAATGTTGGAATCACAGTGTCAATAACACCAGGGAAAGACTGAATGTATTGTCACTTTTGAACGTGATTCCCGTATCATAGTTGAGCGATTCTACTACTCTCCAGGTCAGTATGTAGCTGTGCCATGCTGAGAGATCTTGAGCTCTGCCCCCTGACACAGCATCAGTGATTTTTGTTTCTGAAGCTTCTGGGCCCTGACCCAGCTAATTGTGGGGTTCCATTCATCCTTCCATTTGTGTGGTCTTTTAACTTGAATTGGTGTCATTCTTATTAGAGGAGTGTGTTATATACGGCATTCCTTTTATAGAACTGAGTGTTTTACTGGTTCTTTTGTATGATTTGTCAGGTTTGATTTTATTACTATTGGCTGAATATTCTCTTGTGCTGTATGAGTTAAGATTCAGAACTCACATGAGTTCTGATCTTTGTTGTTTCTTTCTGACTAACGATATTTCATTTTTACATTTTCAACACATAGTTATTTGTGAATGAACTCACACACATAGCATTCACTCACTTGTGCACACACTATAACTCACATGTAGATGGTGGATGGGAATAGTTTACTAGAGTTCAATGCCTTTATTCTACCATGTTTCCCAGGAATTGAATTCAGACTTGTTAGCATGTACCTTTACTTGCTGAACCATCTACTAGTCCCTAATTTTTAAATGTATACCTTTATATCAAATAGACTTCGACTTCCCTCTTGCAACACTTTATTTTTTGTAGATTCCAATGCTCTGTTATTTTCATACATTTCAAGAATGTTATGCTCTATTCCTAGCACCATTTGTGTCTAAGAACTTTGGAATCCACTCCCAGTTTCTTTAGCATCTCACTGATTGTTCAGTGTTTTGCTTTCTAGCCTCCATGTGTTTATATATTTTCTATAGTTCATTTTTGTTCTATTTTGTATTTTTTATACTGTGATCTTATAAAAATAAAAATTATTTCAATTACCTTGTTTTTAAGAAGATTTGCTTTGCATAAAAACATTTTGAAAAGTAACTGCTCAGGCTGCTGATAAAAATGAATTCTGCTACTGTTCTGTGGAAATTTCTGTAAGTGTTAAATCAGTCCATTTACTTGTATATCAGTTGTTCATTGCTTTCCTTTTGTTTTGATAACTGATATAATCATGTATTAAAATCACCCCAAATAATGATGAATTCTATCTGTTATCTCATATTTTGTAGTGAGTGCGTTATAAAATTGGGAACATCAATGTCACAAGAACATGTGTTTATGGACTCTTGTTGAATTTCTCACTTTACCAATATGTAGTGACCTTCATTTTCTCATTCACTAATTTAACTTTAAAGTGTACATTGTGGACTATCAGTATGGTTATACCTGTTTGTTTCCACATGTGATTTTCTGCCTATTACTTTGGCACTGAAGTTCATTTGTTGTAGTACCAAATAGCTCTATGTAATAGAATATTATTTTAAGGTGTACTGCTTTTGTTGATGGTGAATTTGTTTAACTCTGTGAAGCTATGTTACTGTGCATGTCTAAAACACCTGGTGACTGAATAAAGAACTGGCAAATAGCAAGAAAGGAGAAAGGATAGGTGGGACTTGTAGGCTCAGAGTATATATAGAAGGAGAAAACTGGGTAGAAAGCTCTAAAATCAAGGAGTCAGAGGAGGAGGAGGAGGAGGGCTCCAGGAGCCAGCCACCCAGCTACAGAGCAAGCCACAGAGTAAGAGTAAGAATGACAGAATTTAGAGAACAAGAAAAGCCAAAGGCAAAAGATAAAAGGGTTAATTTAAGAAAAGCTGGCTGGAAATTAAGCCAAACTAAGGGCTGGGTACTTATAAGTAAGAATAAGCCTAGATGTATGATTTACTTAGGAGCTGGATGGAGGACCATCAAAAGAGTAATAACTTCCAAAAACAGCTCTCTTTCACTTACATAGTCTATTCTGTCAGGCTATTTCTTCTAATTGGAATGTAAGACACTTAAAAGTCAGGATAATCTCAGCTTATAAAATAATTACTATCAGTTTATTATATCTCCTTTACTA
Source organism: Peromyscus eremicus (assembly GCF_949786415.1). Classification (NCBI taxonomy): domain Eukaryota; kingdom Metazoa; phylum Chordata; class Mammalia; order Rodentia; family Cricetidae; genus Peromyscus; species Peromyscus eremicus. The sequence continues at coordinate 1,728,010 of NW_026734289.1, forward strand.
TGTTTTAATTTTTCAAGATAGTTTTTACTTAAATATTTTTAGTCTAATGATGTATTTGGACTCTCTCAAATACATTTATACTCAACCTTCCAGTTCTCTTCTTCTTGCTTTGGTTTTGGGAATGCTTTCTTCTAACTTATTATTTTTGTCTGTTTTTATAGGATACATTTACAGGATACATTGCAATCTTTGCCTTTAGTTACTTTAAATGCACCAAAGATAAATACATTCTGAATGTAAGGTTTATTTCCTATTATTCAATACAACATTTTTTTTAAAAAAAAATAGAATTTTCAAGATAGCACTACTCAATTTCACCCAAGGAGAAAAATAACACCATTGTAAGGTATGATAGGCAAAACCAAAAGGTGTTAGAAAATGTAAGCTGCCTTATCCAGGCTTGTAAAATTCTAGTTGTGTCCATATTCTGCAAAGCCTTTTGATAGTACTGCATAATTTATTTGTGGCATAATGACATTATAGGTTACCCAAACTTTTGATATTTGAATGACTGATATAATAGTAAAACTTACCCTAAAGGTTTCTCTTTTATTCACCAGTAACCTCATATGAGAAATTACTGCAATTATCAGTGATTTTTAAAAACTTAACTTATTCATAATAGACATAAAGTCTCAGGTGGAAAAACATTAACATTTAAAAGGGGTATAGTAACAAAGGCCTGAGTAAATAATGGGCACAAAAGTGGGGTTGTTTCCATTCTCCTGATATGAGAAGTAGATTAAGTGGACCATGTCTTAATGTTTATCAGTCTACTGAGATAAAAAATGATGCCTTCAATAATGCTTGTTTTACTACAGCCATATTAAAGGTAGAAGGAAAAATACAACTCACAGAGAGACTTGTGTTTTCAGGAGTAGAAAAATGAGGATATAAAGTGAGGTCATGATTGGGTGGGGTTGATTTGCCATGTGGCTATTGTGACAGACTGTGAGATCAATATTGTTGCCTGGCAACCCAAGTGGGTTTCTCTCTGCCCATACCATGGGACCAAGAAGCAGGGAGCAGCTGAGATGCAGTGTTTTCTTAGGACACTTTATTATCCAAAATATGTGTACCATACAACCTTTATTGTGCACAAAGTGGGAGGTGATGCCAATCAGGCCAGGCACAATCCTTCAACATTACCCTTGCACCTGGCACTAATATTTAATAAAGGGTACCTAATCCCACTGAATACTACCTGAGCAAAGATGTTCAGAGCCCTTTCTGGGTTGATGTCCCATTAACTAAGAAATAAACTGTGGAATAAGAAATAAAAGCCTCAGAGTTACCTACCAGGGTAACAGTTATTCTATTGTTACCTTCTTTCTCCAAGGTTTTAAGCCATTTCTTATACTAGATTGAGGTAGAAGTAGGAGTTGCTTTTCTCAGAGACAGGTGCCCAACTTAACCTGTTGCACTCTTAAACCCTAGATGAATGGGGACAGTACCACCTATGAAAGGTGACGGCCTTTTGTGTCACTTATGAACTTGGGATCTGAAGATAGGTGAGGTTCCACCCACACTGTTGAAACTAGGATATTATTGTTACTTATTGAGAAGTCTCTGGCTCTGGCTCTATGCCAATGTTGATAATATTTATTCTGATGCTTCTGGAACCTCTTACTGTTAATAATGGGGTTACAATAATCTTTCAATATTTGTAGTTACTGTAAATTGTGGAGCTGCCATTGGCACTAGAAGAGTGACTCTGGTCTTGGAATCAAGTGAGTAAACCTATGTTAATTCTGTGGAAATTCTGCGCTGAAACTGAATTGTCTTAGTAATACACTCAGCTTTTTTTTTTTCCTTTGACTTCATGTGAGAGATTGCAAATAATGGAGTCTGCATTCTCCAGGACATCCAAGGTGATTTAAGATCTGTGAACCTGGTTGACAGTGTACATTCCCAAAGCATGCAGGGCTCTTGAAATCTTGACCAAACAGAAAGAGAAAAACAGTCTTACAGTTACAAAAGTTGTTGTATTTAGCAGGGAAACAAAAATTATCACCCCAGGAGTCTACACATGGTGCTTGGGTAAGAAGGGAAGTTGCCTGGGCTTTCTTCACACTTGATAGAAAATGGAGATACAAATTCTACAGAGCCACACTCAGTGTCCCTAGCTGTTCTTTGGTTCTTTAAACTAAACCATTCTTTAGGGCCCTGGTCTCCTCCCATATTGAGTAAAGCCTTTGCCTGCTTGCCGACCTTGACCAGAAGTCCTCCTTGTGCTAATTTCCTGCCAGTATCCACCCTCCTGAATGCTTAAGAAAAGTTCCTTGTTTGTGTATCCTGCATATTGGGCATTAACAGCTTAGATGCAAGATTGTAAACATCAGTAGGGAACTTCTGCCCTCTAGGGTTCTCCCATTGTGCTGTAAGCCTGAATTTAAGGTTTCTTCCCTCTTTCAATAAAAGACATTTGGCATTCTCCTGAGGCAAATGACCCGCTGTCTTTGTCTCTGTTTTTCGATCCACAGCCCCTCACTCGGACATGGTGAATGGGTGATGGTAACTTGTGCGTTATTGCTAAACCATTCCACAATTCCAGGGAACCCAACATATCTAGGTTGTTCTTCTCTCTTCCCAGGAAATTGAGGGAATACTGATATTCCTCCTAGTGTTTGCTTTTATTTACTATTGAGATTATAATATGATTATGTTATTTCCCCTTGATTTGTGGACTCACAAACATCCCATTTATGTTTTTTGTTCTATGCATTTGATAAAAATTTAACAATATAAATACCCAAACAGGAGCTAAATAATCCAACAATTGCTATGCCAATTTGCATGAGAAAAAACCCAGGAGGCCACAGTCCTACATAATAATCTAGCAGAAACTCAGGGATGTTGGGCATGGGAGAAATTTTCTTCCCAATGGAATAGGACAATATGTTAACTGATATTGTTCTTTTTTTTAGATTGCATTATACTATATTAAAATACTCTTCTTACGCATAAACAATACCACATATATTCCTTTGTTTACACATTAAAGGATTCTTTTATCTGTAATTTTTTTACAAACTCTAAATCATTTATAAGCACAAAAATTTCTAATATCATAAATATTATCTTCTCAGTTATCTGTTCTAGCTTCCTTTCCTTTCTCCTTCCTTGATTCTTCTTTCCTACCTACTTTCCCTCATCCACCTTTCATCCTTTATCTTTTATTATTATGCACTATACTCATATACATTTTATTTTCCTTTACATATTTTTCTTTCTTCTTTACTTGTGTTCTTCCTCCCATCATTTATTCTTTCATTCTTCCTTCCTTTCTTTCATTTTTCTTCTTTGTAATGTCCTTCTTTACAAGAGCTGATGATTTAGTTCACAGACCAAGCTCATGTCAGAAAAAATTACTACAAGTGAACCGCACATACATAATTAATAGGAGATGGTAAAAAATTGTACCTTGCTTTGCTTGCAGGCATCTCTTTGGGTAGTGGATTTGTAGTATCAATGAGCAGAATGCAGTGTCTTTTCTCTGTGTGAACACTATCAGGAGACTTCCATGCTGTAATGGAATGTTATTTCAAACCTGTGAAATAAGAAAAGCTTCCTTTTTTTCCAGTTTCCTTTGCCTTTGTGACTTACTAGCAAACATTCACCTTGAAATCATTGACTCATTTTTAACTTGGATGACATTACACACTAACATGTTAAAAATCTCCTGCAGATTGTTCAAGGTCAGTTTAAAAATCTTTCTTCCATACATATTGATATTGTCTATTTAAGATACTGTATGATCGCAGGTACAATAATGGGGAGCATAATAAGGCCTCCTTATAATCTAAGATAGGGTTTGAATTCAGAGAACTCATGAATTGGCAAAGAAGAAAACATTCTATATACTCTAGAGAAGAAGTCAGTCTTCAAAAGATTCTGAAGACATCACAGAGTGATTTTTGCATGTAGTAGGTATAGGATGCCATATCTACTGTTAGCATTATCCAAGTTTAAAATACGAACAAAATTGGGTTTTGGTGAAAGCCACATAAAACCACATGGTTCAAGAGTAGCTGAAGTTATAGCAGGTTATAGTCCAGTGATCAGAAAAGAGACGAATCTACCCTTCTCAGGGTAATTATTTATTCTTTTGAGAGAACAGTTGAGACTCTTGGCTCAAAATGTAGAAATCAGATACTCAGAGATTTGAAATACATAACAAGCTCCCTTTTATACCTTACAGCTTGCCCTCATGAATAAAGAAGATTTGTCAGCAACAAAAGGGATTCCTAGACTTAGTTTGGTAAAGAGGAAGGATCTCATGTCTCCATATATGATGTAAAGCAAAGGATAACCAGACCACAACTCATAACGCCAGAGAAGCTAGCTACACAGGAGTACCCTAAGAGAGACACATAGATAGTCCACCAAAGAAGAAATAGATGAGATCTACATGAGCAAACTGGTAGTGAGGGGGGTAATGGAGGGCAAGGAGTGGTGAATGAGAATACAAGGGAATGGGATGGTCAAGCTGAAACAGAGACAGAGTGGGAGAGCAAGGAAAGAGATACTATGATACATGAAGACATCATGGGAATAAGGAGAAACAGGGTGCAAGGAAAGTTCTCAGGAACCCACAAGGATGACCTCACCTTAGAGTACTGGCAATAGTCAAGAGGGTGCCTGAGCTGGCCTACTCAGTGTTTGGATGGTTAAATACACTAACAATCATCATAGAAACTTCATCAAGTGACTCATGGAAGCAGATGCACAGATGGACTGCCAGGTGCCAGGAAAATCTCCACATGTCCAATTGATGAGAGAGAAGAGAAATTCTATGAGCAAGGGACATTGAGACGATGCTGGGAAAAAGTACAGAGAAAACTAGACAAACTTGTGGAAAACATGAACTGGGGACCAATAGCTAAGGAGCCCCCATGGTACTGGACTAGGCCCTCTGGATAGTTGAGACAGTTGATTAGCTTGAATTGTTTAGGGGGCTCTCATGCAGTGGGATTGGGGGACCTGTTCTTAGTGCATAAGCTGGCATTTTGGAGCCTAGTGCCTACAGTGAGACACTTTGTGCAACCTTGGTGCAGGCAGAAGGGGCTTGGACCTGTCTCAACTGAATGTACCAGGCTCTGCTGACTCCCCATGGGAGACCTTGCCTTGGAGGAGGTGGGATTGGGGTGGTGGGTTGGATTGAAGGCTGGGAGGTGGGAGAAGGGAGGACATGAATATCTGTGGTTGGTATGTAAAATGAAGAGAAATATCTTAATAATAAAAGAAAAATCTTAGTGTCATTACATTATCTGCCATCTTGGGACAATTCCCTTACAGGGCAATACTTCAATGTGAAATGCTAAATGGATAAGTGATGGGGAAAGGAAGATGCTTGGAACTTCAAATTATATATACAGAAAGAAATCGTCAAGCTATGATATAAGAAACACAATTGACTGCTGATTATCCTACTTTATTACATTTCTACCAGACACATGAAAATACCACTTTGAATGCACATATAAAGTGTTTAATGTTTCTTGTATTCTTTTCTATTAAGCATTTTAAAATTAACATTGTTGGGTTGACAAAACAGCACACATTGGGCATAGATTATCTACTCTTGGTGTTGTACTCTGGAATTAGACACATGAGGATCATGAGTTCAAATGTATCCTTGAAGCATTCCTGAAATCCATGCCAGGCTTAACATAAACAACAAAATCTCAAGGGAATTTGTGAATACATGAAATCAAAACCAAACACCACAACCCACCACCTTTTTCACAGACACTCTTACTCAGAAAGTATAATCCTACACTGCCTGATATTTAAATAAATAATAGACTAGTAAGATGATGGGTTTCCCATTCTATGTATTATAGCATAAAAATACATATCACTAAGTAAAAACTCAAAGGAAGATGATCAAAAGCCACAGAAGAAATATAAAGACCAAAAAAACAAATTTAACTAAATGAATTTGCCCCACATATACTGCACCTTGCTATCTACCTCAAATGTTTCAAAATAGAAATGAAAATGCATTGATCTCCCCCATCAGTCTTGACTAAACATAGTAACTAATTTACTTCCTTCAAGGCTATACTGCAAAGAAAATGATGTAAGATTTTTTTTAAGCTGAAGACAACTGTGATTTCTAAAATCTGTACCAAGTTGTTTACATGAAAAATTTTTTTCTCTTGTATAAGTTTGTCCCTATTTCCTGACTTTAATGTGTTATAAATAGGCTTTAAAATATTTTCACAACTAGAGACATGGTTGGGCAGTTAAGGAAACTTTATTCCTAGAAATAAGACCTGATTTTGACAACTTCCTTTAGTTCTTGCTACAAGAAGATCCAAAAGCCTAACATTTTCAGAAACTAGTATTCAAATTCATATATCCCCAAAAAACATGTACTAACATCACATAATTAAAATTAAAACAACTCTTTAAAAAAACAATTTTTCATTGATGAAATTTTTTCATTTGTAAGCATGCATTGCTGTAGCACAGATATTGAGACAATTAAAGGTTTACAAAGATTTTCTTCATTGTGAATTGGTTCATATAACAGAAAGCAAGCATGTACACTTGAATTCAAAGAAATCCTTTTCAGTTGGTGGTATCATTTGTGAAGGTTTGGGAAATGCTATTCTGCTGAGGAAATATGTCATCAGGGGTAGGATTTGATAATTTACATCCACACATCATTTTCAGTTCCCACTCTGCTTCATGATGCAATCTAAGGATGTGAGCTCTCGATTTTTCTGCCATGTCTGACAATTGATGCCGTGCCACTTACATGATGACCCTGGGGCCAAAAAAAACTCATAAGTTGACATAGACATTACATAACAAGAACAGAAAAGGAACTAATACAAATCCATAAAGTTTGACACCTGAATTAGTTATTTCATGTAATTAAAGAGGAGTATAAAATCTAAAAATACTACATTATTATTTAAATTCATGGTGGAAGTGTTTAGCTCTGGAAGGAAAAGTTCCCTGAGTATCAAAAGTTAGGCTACACCTATAATTGGGAGTAGACGGTATCCTGGATATATACAATTGAAAGGAAAAAGGTATACTGGCTGTTGGAGTGTCAGTCTCTACCTGAAGCTGTGCAGGAAAGGTTTCCAGGATACCTACAGCTCTCAAAAAAAACTGTGCAAAGAAGCTGGATACCTAAAGCTGTGAGGAGATAGGAATATTGACTTGTTAGAAAGTTAGGCTAGTCCTGAAAGCTTGTCCCAGTATGGGATAGTTTACTTGAAGGATGTGGCAAACCTGCTCCTCTCCAAAAATGAGCAATTACAGATTAGCTGTGCTACACTCAGCTAAGACAGATTTCCAGCAGATCTGTCCTTTGCTGCTCTGCTCCACTCCCTGAAGAGAATTTTTCTGCAGAGGTGTCCATTATTTCTCTGTTCCACTCCACTAGGAAGTTTCCCAGCAGAGATTCTGCTCTGCTCTGGCAAAAGAAGATCTTCACCCAAATCTAAATCAAGAGATTTATATAGGGAGAGGAATCCAGAATAGTGGCTGCCTGTGTCAGTGTGAAAAAGAGCAGCTGCCAGCTGAACAGACACAAGGCTTCTACAGGGCTTCATAGTGGTGGAGATTTCCAGTGAAAATATTTTGAGGATAGGTATTGGTTGGATTTCAAGTTCATGCTCCGAGATTGGGAGGGTTTCATGCACAGTGATTGGTTGGATTCTCTGGTCATGGATTGGTTGATGTTGTTGTCAGTTGGTCAGAGGTAGAATGTATTTCTTTGGCTCTGGTTTCAGTGCCAAATTGAATGTTTTTCACTGGCTCTGGTTTTAGTTTCCAGATATGTTTCTTTGGCTGACCTTTTATTCTACACAGAGGGCTTTATAAACTAATAAATTCATTTATTCCATGGTTTTGCAGGGGCAAACACTGTAAAAATGGACATCATGATGCATGAACAGATTGCTGATACTGTCAAATTGTTCTTTACAGAATGAACACCGTTGTGTAAATGAATGCAAGTCTTTTGGATAAGGATCGTGCCAAATACTTTATAATAATAAGCCCTCAGTACTTTTTGCAGGTACTCAAACACTATTGTAATATGCAAAGGCTTTAAGAGATTGACTGCACAGAAAAAGGTTTATTTGTGTATAAAGAAAAAAACTGTATGACACTGACTATATTTTTAGGGTTTCTCTGCAGTATGACTTTTTCTAATGATTTCAAAGACTACTGATATATACAAAGACTTTCTCACACAGATTACATTCATATGGTTTCTCTCCAATAGGTGTTGTTTCATGCATTTGAAGAGTACTGTGTGTGAAAAGACCTTACAACATTGATTAAATTCATGGGGTTTCTCTCTAGTATGTGATCTTTCATGCATTTGAAGATGACTGTGATGATGAAAAGCTTTACCACGTTAATAATGGTCATAGGATTTTGCTCCAGCATGTCTTCTTGTATGTATTTGAAGAGTACTGTGATGAGCATAGGCCTTAACACATTGATTACATTCATAGAGTTTATCTCCAGTATGTGTTCTTTTATGCATTTGAAGAGTTTGGTGATGTGCAAAGGCTTTACCACATTGATTACATTCATAGGGTTTCTCTCCTGTATGTCTTCTTTTATGTACTTGAAGATTACCATGTTGTGCAAAGGCTTAACCACACTGATTACATTCATAGGGTTTCTCACCAGTATGGGATCTTGTGTGCCTTTGAAGACTATTGAATCGTACAAAGGCTTTACCACATTCCTTACATTCATATGGTTTCTCTCCTGTATGTGTTCTTTTATGACTTTGAAGATGAGCATGTTGTGCAAAGGCTTTCCCACACTGATTACATTCACAGAGTTTCTGTCCAGTATGTGTTCTTTAATGCATTTGAAGAGTTTGGTGATATGCAAAGGCTTTACTACATTGATTACATTCATAAGGTTTCTCTCCAGTATGTGTTCTTAAATGCATTTGTAGCTGACAATGTTTTGCAAAGGCTTTACCAAATTGATTACTTTCATAGGGTTTCTCTCCAGACTGGGTTCTTTCATGTACTTAAAGTGTACTGTGTTTTGCAAAGGCTTTATCACACTGATTACATTTATAGGGTTTTGCACAAGTATGTGTTCTTTCATGCTTTTGAAGAGTACTGTATTGTGCAAAGGCTTTAGCACACTGATTACATTCATAGGGTTTCTCTCCAGTATGTGTTCTTTCATGCTTTGAAGAGTACTGTGTTGTGCAAAGGCTTTAGCACACTGATTACATTCATAGGGTTTCTCTTCTGAATGTGTTCTTTCATGCTTTTGTAGAGTACAGTGTTGCACACTGATTATATTCATAGGGTTTCTCCCCAGTATGTGTTCTTTTATACCTTTGAAGATTACTATAATATGCAAAGGCTTTAACACACTGATTACAAAACAACAGTAATGAGATTATTTGCCTTATAACATTTCCAGTTTTACCAAGGAGCTCACCAATGGGGATCACCCATGCTGTCTCAGGAACATCCAAGACTCTAGCAGTATCTGAAGTCTCAGAGACAATGGAGGCTCCTGGAAAGCTAAATATGGCAGCTGAGCAACCAAGAAGTATTTGGAAGGCATATGGACTCAAACAAGGCTCTGGAGATTGGCTTATAGACTAAAGAATCAGAAGACAACCTGGTGGCAGGAAGATGCTTTAAAAATGTAGATGGATTTCTGTCTCACTTTTCCTACATCAGGTTCTCACCTTTATGACCATGGCAAGTAGTTCTTGCATTGTTCCCAGCAACCAGCTACTCCTAGCAACTACAACAGCACAATAGGGAACTTCACATCTCTTGGTTTCATCATCAGCCTAGTTTGGATGCTTGTCCAGCTAGATTCAGGTTCAGGGGTTTCCAGGACTGCAAATTATCAGGACACATGACACTCCATGAACACCTTCTTCAGTTCCATAGATATTTGAGATAGGCAAGAGAAGAGCAGTGTTGGTGCACATGGCCTGTGAACTTTTACAGCCCTGCATTCCTACTTCCCTGGGCCAAGCCCACAAATCACATACTAAACATATCTTATCCCTGAGATGATCTCAACAGAAATTCCTCTAGTCCTCTCCTCATTGCAATCTCCAGATGCATCCCCCAGGCAAGTCCCTCACAGACACACCCAGAAAACGTGCTCACAGACATTCCTCCTCCCTGGAAATAACCTTCCAGACACTATTTTTTGCCTGACTCAGAGGATATGGGAATTCTGTGTGACATTAGTTTTTTGATAAGTAGCAGAATGGGGAGTGCTTGGCAGCTAAACTGGAGAGCTGCTCTAAGATCAAGGCCAAAGAGACAACAGGGAAGCCCGTCTACTACAAACACAGGGCTCAGGAAGAGGAGACCTACTCCAGACCTGCATTCATACAGGAGCTGGAAACACAAAGCCAAAGCTGACAAAGTAGACAGACCCTGAGCCCTGCAAGAAGATCTCATGTGGAAGAGAAAACATGGCCAATAGACATAGTAACATAGAAGGTTTGAAGAGATCTAATGAACCATCTCCCTAGACCAAGAACTATGGGAAACTAATGACTATTGAGAGGCAGAATTGTATTTCCCAGGGATGAGATATAGTTGGTTATCCAAAACAAAGTGGACTGCACTAAAATCATATAAATAGAAAAAATACCAAGTGGACTCAGCAGCTCATATTTATTTATGAATATAGACATACAAATATATATGCAATAGTAATATCTGAAGAGAAACCCTCTATGAGAAAGAGTGAGTGGGGATCTGTAGCAGGCTTTCATTTAGACCACCAACCAGCTCTCAAATCATGACACAAAGACTTCTTATTAGTTATGAATGATTCCTGATACATGGATTTTGGCACAAGATGTGGATTCTGCCCTATCCACCCACACAACACAATGCACAACTGCGAAATTTCTGCAGCCTTCCTTGCTGGCCTTGACCTTGATGTCCTCCCTATGCTAATTCCCTGCCAGTTTCCACCCTCCTCAATGCTTAAGGGAAGTGCCTTGTTTGTGTATCCTGCATATTGGGTGTTAAGAGCTTAGATGCAAGATTGTAAACATCAGTAGGGAACTTCTGCCTTCTGGGGTTCTCTCATTGTGCTGTAAGACTGTATTTAAGGTTTCCTTCCTCCTTCAATAAATGACATTTGGCATTCTACTGAGGTGAATGACCTGCTGTCTCTTGTCTCTGTTTTTAGATCCACAGCCTCTGGCTAGAACATGGAGAAAGGGTGGTGGCAGTGCAGGCATTATTGCTACACACCACACACTAAAAACTGGGCCATGGGCACATACTGTACAGTGATATTACAAGCATCCTATCTTCCCATGCAGGGCTGCAGAGTCTCTACATACTTACATACTCAAGAAATCCATACACAGTAAGGCTCAGAGGACAAGCACTAGTGCCGAGGTTAACACATGGACCAAGAAAACCACAGTCTGGATCATGGTTCATCCTAGTCCCAGCAGAAAAGAAAGCTCAACAGACCTGCACTGAACGTGCTACACTCACCACAGCATGGGCTTGTGGACTTCCTTACAGATCCCTAAAGCAGAACAAGAGGAGAATCCTGGAAAGAAACTGGAAGCTACCTCCTACTGGTGTTCCTAATTGCTAACACTCCCCAGAGTTTCTCATCAGAGACTTCACCTGGCCTTCAGGATATTAGCAGTTCCCCTACTGGGTGAGCAGATTTCAAAGGCCTCAGAGAGAAAATAAACCCTCCCAGGTGGGTCCTTCCAAACTTGATTGGATAGGACACTAACCAGAACATTTGGTATTTTAGTAAAATTCTCTAATCTCTAGAGCTCTTCCTGTTTTTCTTCCAAGGCACATGCTTCTATGGGTGCACTGTTCATTACATAATCAAAGTCCAGTGCAACCAAACTGTTGCTTCACAACTGGGAAATCCTGCAACCAAATACAGGTCACATTCAAACAGTAACTGTTCTTAAACAAAAAGAAACCATGGATTTGAACACAATGAAGGGTCTATGGGAGGGTATGAAAGCAGGGAATGTGAGACCAAAATGATCCATCTTATAAATAAGACGAAAATGCTTTCACCCAAAAATTAAGGCCTAAGATTTCTCCTTCTAGGAATAGGCCAGTAGTTACTGAAACAAGTCAGTCCAGATTCCAGAAACCAGGAAGTGTAATAGTACAGAGTCACAATGTAGTCATGAGGTAATGACTGCTGGACTATGGATTGTCCTCTCCCTGGTTTCCAGGGTAACTGACCACAGAAATGTCCCTACCTGAGGGCAGCCAATGAGGAATGGTGGCGGGTAACCACTCCCTTAGAAGTAAGATTAAGCCATGACTTCTAGAAAGCTCCTAGAAGCGAAACAATCAGAATTGTATCCGTACTAACACCTCTAAATGATGTAACCTTGTGGATTTTGCCTTTAAAAACTGAGCTTGCAGACAGGCAGCCACTTCCTTCAGCCTCCACTGCATTGACTATATTGGACGAAGTCCCTGTTTAGGCTTGTATATCCAGAATTAAACCTTGCTTTTGCATTCTGGCATGCTCATCTTTGGTGGTCTCTCTGGGGGTCAGGATCTGGGCACAACAGGAAGACATTGTGATAATAATGTAAATATAATCCCAAATAATTTTGTTAAAAAGTTGAAACAGGTTTTATGGCCATGTGCTCCAGAGACCAGGGATTTGTATTAGAGGACACCAAGTACTACTCACACCATTTCTCTTGGGGTATACATCTTAAACCTGGAAAACACAGTCATGTTAGGCAGGGCCACACCATTCTATCCAGTTCTACTTCTTAGGTTCAAATGGTGTAACTACTCTAATTTGGTTTTACAAAATTTCAGTTCTTTGGTATCCAGATTCTTGATTGCCTGGTCTGTGGACCCATGAAATGGCCAGTCAGAACATTTATTGATCTTGTAACATTGATAACCTCACTACTCATTGCTAATGTCAACTACTATCACAGCAGGAAAGTTTTCACCCTCTTTCTTCCTCATCTCTCTCTCTCTGCTGTGACTACACGTGCTTTATAGTTGGCCAGTGTACTCAATTCTTACACAAGTTCCACCTCATTTGTATATGCAAAATAAAATCTAGAGAATTTGGAGGATACTTATTCACTGGTCTATTTTTCTTTTTCACAGATCAGTCAAGGCTCCTATTGGAAGGAGTTGCAGGACTTGCTTTCCAGCACAGGGAGACAGAGGCAGGATTAGGTGTTCAAAGCAAATTCTCAATTACATAATGTGAGGCAAGCCTGAGCTACAAGAGATTTTGACCTGAACCAAGGGTTCACAACCCTCCTAATGCTGTGACTCTTTAATACAGTTTCTCATAATGTGGTGACACTCAAACTATAAAATTATTTTCACTGCTACTTCATAACTATATTTTTCCTCTTAGAATTATAATATAAATATGTGCACTTTCTGACAGTCTTAGACCTGTCCTGTGATAGGGTTATTTGATCCCCCAAAGGGAGCCATGACCTCTAAGAATGAGAAGCACTGCTATAAACTGACATAAATAAATACATAAACAAACCAGTTAAGGAAAAAAATGGAATAAAATTCTTAAACTGGGAAACGTAGAAAAAATTATCAGTAATGCATTAAAAGAAAATGAATATTAAAAGTGATACCAATAATAGATATTTTAAAGTAACAAAAGTGATTGAAAGCATACGTAGCTATACTGATTTTGAATCAGAGTAGGCACCCCCATGGTAGAGTGAATACCATTTATAAGAGACTGAATGACTTTGTCACATGTAAAATGGCAGCAACTGAGTGTTGTAAGCTAACACATGGAATTACGGCCAAAGGCCTGTATCTCAAATATCTCAGCTGACTTCACTGTATCAGTAAGGATTGCACATATCTCCATATGAGAGTTCGCTATTTGGAAAGTGAATACTTGAAAGTCCAAGCTATCCTCCATAAACTGTACACCACACAATAGTATCCATCTTCATTCACATGGGAGAAATTAATACATGCAGGGAAATTATAGAGAAAGTCACTCACCATGCTCCATCATCCCTTCTTTGTAATGGAGACCAATTCAGCTCACTAGACTCAACTTCAATCTGTGATCAAGCTATTGCCTAGTCTAATGCCCACTGCTGTGTACACAGTGGCCTGTTCTCCTGTCTACAGGCATCACCATCTCTCTGCAGGCCATTTCCACTCTTCTTCCTCTTCTGGTCTGAAGAAGCCATTTTTCACACACATTTCCTTTCCTTGTTGTGCAGTGGACAATTCACTATGTGATTCAAACTGGTAATTTTAGAACCTTGTGGTGGTGCAGACATGTAATATAGAATTTAGGGTGATTAGTCAGGGGATAACAAAGGCAATGCTATGTGGGGCTACAGACAGGGTTCAAGTCCACCACAACCAATGTAGGAGAACTTGACTCAAAACTGCTTTTCAAAAAGACTGGAGAATCCTGTTCAAGAATTAATAAACCTCCATGGCATACCAGGACTTAATGTTGGTTGTGACCTTGTAATGGTCTCTTGAACAGCATGTTAGAGACCCAGTTTTTAGTGGAAGGATGGGCCTTTCTACTGGTTATAAACAAGGGTTGTCTCCCATGTTAAGGAATGTAGCAGGTTAATCCTGAGGAACAAAATTTTACATCTTTTCCTAGTAATTTCTCATCAGCATGGTTACCATACTACTTATCTTTGGGGTATTTGTGATGCAGCCCTATCTTACCTAAATTCTATTTTGTGAATTAATGTCTCCTAAGTGTTGTGCCCAGATCGTGACCCCCAGAGAGACCACCAAGGACGAGCAAGCAGGAATGCAAAAGCAAGGTTTAATTTTGGGATATCCAAATGCAATACAAGCCTAGGCAGGGACTTTGTCTAACAGATCCAATGCAGTGGAGGCTGGAGGAAGTGCCCACTTATCTGCAAGCTCAGCTTTTAAAGGGAAAAATCACAAGGTTACATCATTTAGGGGTGCTAGTATAATTCTGATTGGCTCGCTTCTAGGGACTTCTAGAAATTACTTCTAAGGGAATGGTTGCCTGCCACCATTTCTCATTGGCTGCCCCCAGATGGGGGCATCTGGTGATTACACAGTCACTATGGAAACTAGGGTTGGGACATTCTATGGTCTAGCAGTTGCCTAGGGGGCCAGGGAGAGGACATTCTATACTCCAGCAGCCTTTACCTCCTGACTACCTTGTGGCTCTGTACTTTTACACTTCCTGATTTCTGGAATCTGAACTGACTGGTTTCAATAACTTCTGGCCTGTTCCAGTAACTTATGCCCTGTAGCTAAAAAAGAGCAGTCTTAGGCCTTTAGTTTTGGGTTGAAAGTATTTTGGTCTTAATTTGGTTCCCCACTAAGAACTGTGAAGACCATGTACCATCAGTTCTATTACCATCATTTTTACTCTTCTACATCACAATTGAGCATTGGAGTGCAACTTTAATCAGGAAATACTGTTTACCAGCTCCTAAAATTAATTCCACTTGGATTTTAAATCTTAATGTTAAATGTTGAAAGTGTAGAACTTCTGGAAG
This sequence comes from Peromyscus eremicus, assembly GCF_949786415.1. Taxonomy (NCBI): domain Eukaryota; kingdom Metazoa; phylum Chordata; class Mammalia; order Rodentia; family Cricetidae; genus Peromyscus; species Peromyscus eremicus. The sequence continues at coordinate 1,743,539 of NW_026734289.1, forward strand.
ATAAGGGATGGACCAGTTCTCTTTGAGTTTGGAAATCTATGTTCCATAGAAACAACACACACATGGTGCTGGCATTTCACAGTGATATCAACAAGGACATTTCAAAGCACAGTCCTGCTCTCAGTGTTCTGCACAGATGCAGCCAACAGAGGGAAGTTATTCAGAGGCTGCCAGCCAATCCCAACAATTGCAAAGACTTTGCAGGACCACTAAGATCCACACTGGAGCAGGCAGGAAGAGTGGCACCATGCTAGACAATGCAGGACAAGAACAAGCAGAACTCTGCATCTGACCACTTTCTCCCACCCAGCAAGGGAAGGACCTGACACACAGACTCCCATTTCTCAACTGAGCACTCCTCCCAGTCTGGGGACAGCAACCCCTCACTCATCATATTGTGGTTCTCCAGCTGGGCCATACCCTTTGCTCAGCTTGCAACAGCAACACTCATAGCACAGCACACACAACTACTAGAGACATGTAGCTCGAGTTTTCCTGCCTGGCCCACAGTCAGGACAAATCTCTCTCACCTGCCAGTCCCACAGCCTCAGACCCGACCAAGTAAACACAGAGACTTATATTGGTTACAAACTGTATGGCCATGGCAGGCTTCTTGCTAACTGTTCTTACAGCTTAAATTAATCCATTTCTATTAATTTATACCTTGCCACGTGGCTCGTGGCTTATCGGAATCTTCACATGCTGTTTGTCATCATGGAGGCTGGCAGTGTCTCTCTGACTCAGCCTTCCACTTCCCAGCTTTATTCTCCTCCTTGTCCCGCCTACACTTCCTGCCTAGCCAATGGCCAATCAGTGTTTTATTTATTGACTAATTAGCAACACATTTGCCATACAGAACATCCCACAGCACTTCCCCTTTTTTTTTTTCAAAAGGAAGGTTTTAACCTTAACAAAGTAAAATTACATATAACTTGGGAATTTGGGCATAGCTTTTCTTACTACTTCCTGCTAGAGGGGGGCGCTGTATCTTATGAGGACACAAAGAAAATTTTAGGATTATGGAATAGTCCATGAGGCTGTATTGTCTGAGCCAGTTGCCTTCAAACCATTCTGGATGTTGGATCACCTGGTCCCTGGTGTCATCGGAGACCTTTCAGGGGGTCTTGGCTGGTCAAACCTGATGTATTTTAATCTGTAACAAATCCATAGCCTTTGGCTTTCTGTGGGAACAAAAGCTGAGTCTCCTTTCCAAAGCAACATATCCTTACACCCAAATTTTGAAGTCAAGATATCTTTAAAATATGCATATTGGTTTAACTCAGCTTCCTTTACAATCAAATATCTCTCTGAAGTTAAGAATCCCAAATACAACACAATCCAGATTCTCTGTGTAATATTCATCTTTACGTGGCTTATATTTTTTATATTAATTTTACTGTCTCTTTAAAGACTTTATTTTTTAAAACTATGTATTTGTTTCACTGACTGTATATATCACCTTTTTTGTCTCTTTCAAGCCTACATATCTTTTACACACGTTGTAAACTATTACATCTGAATCTGTCTTATTGTGAATCTATTGCTTTAACCTGCAGCAGCTGTGGCTGCTGGCACCACCCACCTCAGCTTCCCAACATGGCGGTGGTAGTTTACCGCCAGCTCTGGGAGTTATTGTGGGTCTATGATTTCTCCAAGCAGCATGTAGCCCAGAAACCTTTTTTTTTCTTTTGTACTAGCAAAGTCTAAATCCACTGTGCAGCTTAATGTGCCACTTGCAGAGGCTTCATTCCTGCCATACTGCAGGTCAAGCATGCACGCTAGGAACCCACCAGTAGCTCAGACCGGCAGCTGGGGCTCATTTGAGAGAGACAATTAGAAACTGTTTTTAGCTCCATTTTAGAATCTTTTCTCAGGTTTTAGGTGGAAACTCTTGACACCACATTGGACGCCATGTGTAGCTAAAGTTTTTCTGCCTGGCCCACAGTCAGGACAAATCTCTCACCCACCAGTGCCACAGCCGCCCAGACCTGACCAAATAAACACAGAGACTTAAATTGGTTACAAACTGTATGGCCGTGGCAGGCTTCTTGCTAACTGTTCTTACAGCTTAAATTAATCCATTTCTATAAATCTATACCTTGCCACGTGGCTCGTGGCTTACCGGCATCTTCACATGCTGTTTGTCGTTGTGGCAGCTGACAGTGTCTCACTGACTCAGCCTTCCACTTCCCAGCTTTATTCTCCTCCTTGTCCTGCCTACACTTTCTGCCTAGTCAATGGCCAATCAGTGTTTTATTTATTGACTAATCAGCAACACAATTGCCATACAGAACATCCCACAGCAGAAACATTAAATACTTTATGTGTGTATTCAAAGAGATATTTTCATGTGTCTGGTAGAAATGTAATAAAGTAGGATAATCAGCAATCAGTTTTTTATCTTATATCATAGCTTCATTATACATACATACATATATATATATATACATATATATGTATTTGAAGTTCTGAGCATCTTCCTTTCTCCATCAGTTATTCATTTGGCACATCATATTGAAGTATTGCCCTGTAAGGGAATTTTCCAGAGATGCCAGATAATGTAATGGCACTAAGATTTTTTTAGTTTTCTTTTTTATATTATAGAGAGATTTTTTATTCATTTTACATACCAACCACAGATTTCCCTGTCCTCCCTTCTCCCACCTCCCAGCCTTCAAACCAACCCAACCCCATTCCTTCCTCCTCCAAGGCAAGGTCTCCCATGGGGAGTCAGCAGAGCCTAGTATATTCAGTTGAAACAGGTCCAAGCCCCTCCTCCCTGCACCATGGCTTCTCAAAGTGTGTCACCATAGGAACTAGGCTCTAAAAAGCTGGTTAATGCACTAGGGACAGGTCCTGATCCCACTGCCTGGGTGCCCCCTAAACAATTCAAGCTAAACAACCATCTTACTATGAAGAGGGCCTAGTCCAGTACCATGGGGTCTCCTCAGCTTTTGGACCACCGTTCATGCATTTACACTACTTTGGCTAGTTGTCTCTGTACTTTTTTCCATCATAGTCATAGAATTCCTTGTCTCTCTCATCAATAGGACACCTGGAAATTGGCCTGGCACCTGGCTGTGGATCTGTTGATCTGCTTCCATGAGTCACTGGAAGAAGGTTCTATGATGATTGTTAGGGTATTTAACCATCCAGTCCCTGGGTAGGCCAGCTCAGGCACTTTCTCGACTATTGCCAGTACTCTAAGGTGAGATCATCCTTGTGGGTTCCTGAGAACTTTCCTAGTACCCTGTTTCTCCATATTCCCATGATGTCTTCATTTATCATAGTATCTTTTTCCTTGCTCTCCCACTCTGTCCCTTTCCAGCTTGACCATCCCATTCCCCTGTGTTCTCATTCCCCATTCCTTGCCCTCCATTACCCCATTAATACCAGTTTGCTCATGTAGATCTTATCTATTTCTTCTTTGCAGGACTATCTATGTGTCTCTCTTAGGGTCCTTCTTCTTAGATAGCTTCTCTGGAGCTGTGGGTTGTAGTCTGGTTATCCTTTGCTTTACATCATGACTGGAGACATGAGATCCTCACTCTTTACTAAACTAGGTCTAGGAATCCCTTTTGTTGCTGACAAATCTTCTTTATTCATGAGGGCAAGCTGTAAGGTACAAAAAGAAGATTGTTATATAATTCAAATCTCTGAGAATCTAATTTTAACCTTTTGAGCCAACAGTCTTACTTGTTCTCTCAAAAGAATAAATATTTCTATACTATACAGAATGTTATCTTCTTTCCCAATTCATGGGCTCTCTGAGTTCAAACCAATCTTAGATTATAAGTAGGCCTTATGCTCCTCATTATTGCACCTGTGATCATAAAATATATGAAATAGACAGTATCTCTATGTATGGAAGAGCATGGATGGAAGACTTTTTACATTTTGACCCTGTAAGACCCGTATGGGATTTTTAGCATGTTGGTGTATAATGCCATCAAAGTTAAAAAGAATCAATCCTTTCAAGGTGCATCTTTGCTGGTAAGCCACAAAGGCAAGGAAAAGTGGACAAAGGAAGCTATTCTAATTTCACTGGTTTGAAACAACATTCCATTATAGCATAGACATCTCCTAATAATGTTCACCCAGAGAAAAGACAATGCCTTCTGCTTATTGATACTCCAAATCCACTAGCAAAACCAGATGCCAGCAAGCAAAGCAAGCTACAATTTTTCCACCATCTTCTATTAATAATGTGTACGAGGTTCACTTGTAGTAATTTTTTCTGACATGAGGTTAGTCTGTGAACTAAATCTTCAGCTCTTATAAAGAAGAACATTTCATAGAAGAAAAATGAAAGAAAGGAAGAAAAGAGGGAAGAAAGAATGAAAGAATAAAGGAAGGAAGGAGGAAATAAAGTAAAAAGAAAGAAAAATATGAAAAGGAAAATAAATTGAATATGAGTATAGTGAGTAATAATAACAGATAATGGATGAAAAGTGGATGAGGGAAAGTAGGTAGGAAAGAAGAATCACGGAAGGAGAAAGGAAAGGCAGCTAGAACAGATAACTGAGAAGATAATATTTATGATATTAGAAATGTATATGCTTATAAATGATTTATATTTTATTTAAAAAATTACTGATAAAAGAAGCCCTGAATGTGTAAACAAAGTGATATATGTGGTATTGTTCACACATAGAAAGAGGATTTTTTTTTTTTTTTTTTTTTTTTTTGGTTTTTCGAGACAGGGTTTCTCTGTGTAGCTTTGCGCCTTTTCCTGGAACTCACTTGGTAGCCCAGGCTGGCCTCGAACTCACAGAGATCTGCCTGGCTCTGCCTCCCGAGTGCTGGGATTAAAGGCGTGCGCCACCACCGCCCGGCAGAAAGAGGATTTTAATATAGTGTAATGCAATCTAAAAAAAAAAGAACTATATCAGGTAACATATTTTCCTATTCCATTGGAAAGACAATTTCTCCCATGCCCAACATCCTTGAGTTTCTGCTAGATTGTTATGTAGGACTGTGACCTCCTGGGTTTTTTCTTATGCAAATTGGCATAGCAATTGTTGGATTATTTAGCTCCTGTTTGGGTATTCATATTGTTAAAATTTTATCAAATGGATAGAACATAAAAACATAAATGGGATGTTTGTGAGTCCACAAATCAAGGGGACATAACATAATCATATTATAATCTCAATGGCCAAACAAAAACAAACACTAGGATAAATACCAGTATTCTTTCAACTTCATGGGAAGAGAGAAGAACAACCTGGATATGTTGGGTTCTCTTGAAATGTGGAATGATTTAGTTTAAAGAACCAAAGAACAGCTAGGGACACTGACTGTGGCTCTGTAAATTTGTATCTCCATTTTCTATCAAGTGTGAAGGCAACTTCTCTTCTTACCTAAGCTCCATTTGTAGACTCCTCAGGTGATAATTTTTGTTTTCCTGCTAAATACAACAACTATTATAACTGTAAGACTGTTTTTCTCTTTCTGTTTGGTCAAGAATTCAAGAGCCCTGCATGCTTTGGGAATGTACACTGTCCACCAGGTCCACAGATCTTAAATTACCTTGGATGTCTTGGAGAATGCAGACTCCATTACTTGCAATCTCTCACATGAAGTCAAAGAAAAATAAACCTGAGTGTATTACTAAGACAACTCGGTTTCAGCATAGAATTTCCATAGAATAAACATAGGTTTACTCACTTGATTCCAAGACCAGAGTCACTCTTCTAGTGTCAATGGCAGCTCCACAATTTACAGTAACTATAAATATTGAAAAAATAGTGTAACCCCATTATTAGCAGTAAGAGGGTCCAGAAGCATCACAATAAATATTGTCAACATTGGCCTAGAGCCAGAGACTGAGACTTCTCAATAAGTACCAATAACATCCTAGCTTGAACAATGTGGCAGGAACCTCACCTATCTTCAGACCCCAAGTCCAAAACTGACACACAAGGCCCTCACCTTTCATAGGTGGTACTGTCCCCATTCATCTAGAGTTTAACAGTGCATCAGATAGGTTAAGTTGGGCACCTGTCTCAGAGAAACGCAACTCCCACTTCAATCTCAATCTACTAAAAGAAATGGCTTAAAACCTTGTAGAAAGAAGGTAACAATAGAACAACTGTTACCCTGGAAGATAACTCTGAGGCTTTTATTTCTTATTCCATAGTTTACTTCTTAGTTAGTGGAACATCCACCCAGAAAAGGCTCTGAATATCTCTTGCTCAGGCAGTATTCAGTGGGATTAGGTACCCTTTATTAAGTACTAGTGCCAGGTACAAGGGTAATTTCAAAGGATTTTGCCATGGCCTGATTGGAATCACCTCCCACTTTGTGCACAATAAAGCTTGTATGGTACACATATTTCGGATAATAAAGTGTCCTAAGAAAACACTGTATCTCAGCTGCTCCCTGCTTGTTTGTCCCATGATCTGGGCAGAGAGAATCCCACTTGGGTTGCCAGGCAACAATATTGATCTCACAGTCTGTCACAATAGCCCCATGGCAAATCAACCCCACCCAAACATGACCTCACTTTATATCCTCATTTCTCTACTTGTGAAAACACAAGTCTCTCTGTGAGTTATAAGTATTTTTCCTTCTACCTTTAATATGGCTGTAGTAAACCAAGCATTATTAAAGGTATCCTTTTTTATTCCAGTAGTTTGTTGAACATTAAGACATGGTCCATATAATCTACTTCTCATATCAGGAGAATGAAAACAACACCACTCTTGTACCCATTATTTACTCAGGCCTTTGTTACTATACCCCTTTTTAAATGTTAATATTTTTCTTCCTGAGACTGTGTGTCTATTATGAATAAATTAAGTTTTTAAAAATCACTGATAATTGCAGTAATTTCTCATATGACGTTACTGGTGATTAAAGGAGAAACCTTTAGAGTAAGTTTTACTATTACATCAGTCATTCAAATATTAATAATTTGGGTAAACTATGTCATTATGCCACAAATAAATTATGCAGTACTATCAAAAGGCTTTGCAGAATATGGATACAACTAGAATTTTAAAAGTTTGGATAAGGCAGCTTAAATTTTCTAACACCCTTCAGTTTTGCCTGTCATAGCCTACAATGATGTCATTTTTCTCCATGGGTGAAATTGAGTACTGCTCTCTTGAAAACTCTATTTATTAAAAAAAAAATTGTATTGAATAATAGAAAAGAATCCTTTCATTCAGAATGTATTCATCTTTGGTGCACTTAAGGTAGCTAAACACAAAGATTGCAATGTATCCTGTAAATGTATCCTATAAAAACAGACAAAAATAATAAGGTAGAAGAAAGCATTCCCAAAACCAAAGCAAGAAGAAGAGAACTGGGAAGGTTGAGTATAAATGTATGTGAGAGAGTCCAAGTACATCATTAGACTAAAAATATTTAAGTAAAAACTATCTTAAAAAATTAAAACTTATTGTAAAGGAGATATAATAAACTGATAGTAATTATTTTATAACTTGAGATAATTCTGACTTTTAAGTGTCTTACATTCCAATTAGAAGAAATAGCCTGACAGAATAGACTATGTAAGTGAAAGAGAGCAATTTTTGGAGGTTATTGCTCTTTTGATGTCCCTCCATCCAGCTCCTAAGTAAATCATACATCTAGGCTTATTCTTATTTATGAGTACCCAGCCCTTAATTTGGCTTAATTTCCAGCCAGCTTTTCTTAAATTAACCCTTTTATCTTTTGCCTTTGGCTTTTCTTGTTCTCTAAAATCTGTAATTCTTACTCTTACTCTGTGGCTTGCTGTGTAGCTGGGTGGCTGGCTTCTGGAGCCCTCCTCCTCCTCCTCCTCTGACTCCTTGATTTTAGAGCTTTCTACCCAGTTTTCTCCTTCTATATATACTCTGAGCCTGCAAGTCCCACCTATCCTTTCTCCTTTCTTGCTAATGGCCAGTTCTTTATTAAATCATCAGGTGTTTTACACAGTCACAGTAACATAGCTTCACAGAGTTAAACAAATTCAACATGAACAAAAGCAGTACACCTTAAAATAACATTCTATTACATAGAGCTATTTGGTACCTACAACAAATGAACTTCAGTGCCAAAGTAATAGGCAAAAAATCACATGTGGAAACAAACAGGTATAACCATACTGATAGTCCACAATGTACACTTTAAAGTTAAATTAGTGAATGAGAAAATGAAGGGCACTACATATTGATAAAGTGAGAAATTCAACAAGAGTCCATAAACATATGTTCTTGTGACATTGATGTTCCCAATTTTATAAAGCACTCACTACAAAATATGAGATAACAGATAGAATTTATCATTATTTTGGGTGATTTCAATACATGATTATATCAGTTATCAAAACAAAAAGAAAGCAATGAACAACTGAAATACAAATAAATGGACTGATTTAACATTTACAGAACTTTCCACGGAACAGTAGCAGAATTCATTTTTATCAGCAGCCTGAGCAGTTACTTTTCAAAATGGTTTTATGCAAAGCAAATCTTCTCAAAAACAAGGTAATTGAAATAATTTTTATTTTTATAAGATCACAGTATAAAAAATACAAAATAGAACAAAAATGAACTATAGGAAATATATAAACACATGGAGGCTAGAAAACAAAACACGGAACAATCAGTGAGATGCTAAAGAAATTGGGAGTGGATTCCAAAGTTCTTAGACACAAATGGTGGTAGGAATAGAGTATAACATTCTTGAAATGTATGAAAATATCAGCGCATTGGAATCTACAAAAAATAAAATGTTGCAAGAGGAAAGTCGAAGTCTATTTGATATAAAGGTATACATTTAAAAATTAGGGACTAGTAGATGGTTCAGCAAGTAAAGGTACATGCCAACAAGTCTGAATTCAATTCCTGGGAAACATGGTAGAATAAAGGCATTGAACACTAGTAAACTATTCCCATCCACCATCTACATGTGAGTTATAGTGTGTGCACAACTGAGTGAACCCTATGTGTGTGAGTTCATTCACAAATAACTATGTGTTGAAAATGTAAAAATGAAATATCATTAGTCAGAAAGAAACAAGAAGGATTAGAACTCAAGTCATTGAGTTCTGAATCTCAACCCATACAGCACAAGAGAATACTCAGCCAATACTAATAAAATCAAACCTGACAAATCATACAAAAGAACCAGTAAAACACTCAGTTCTATAAAAGGATTGTTGTATGTAACACACTCCTCTAATAAGAGTGACACCACTTCAAGTTAAAAGACCACACAAATGGAAGGATGAATGAAACCCCACAATTAGCTGGGTCAGGGCCCAGAAGCTTCAGAAACAAAAATCACTGATGCTGGGTCAGGGGGCAGAGCTCAAGACCTCTCAGCATGGCAGAGCTACATTCTGACATGGAGAGTAAAACAGTCCCTCAGCTATGATATGGGCATCACATTGAAAAGTGACAATACATTCAGTCTTCCCTAGTGTTATTGACACTGTGGTTCCAACATTTTGGAGAGTATCAGATAGGGAATTTGGTGAACCATGATGGGAGAGGACAAAAAAAAGAGAACAGAACACACAGTAAACACTGCTGCATAACTCCCACTGAGGTCTCTATAAGTGTGAACCAACAGCTTGTCAAAGTGAAGAGACCACCTTGGCATGCAGAGAATGGGAGGAAGAAGGCCACATGCCACCCAATGAGGTGACAAAGAGAATGACTCACTTGACCTTTGCAGAGGGTTCTTCTACTTGCAAGCTGCTATCCCCACTGTGATCATATATAAACCCTGAAAAGCAAATGTCCAAAAAGCAAATGGTGCTGGACTTTGAACTTACTCCCTCAAGGCTGTTCATAGCACCTCTCTCCTCATAATGACATGAAGGTGTGTGATGTGTGAATGATCCATTTCCATCATTGGATTTCAGCTTCAGGCAGAGAAGAAGGTATTGATTGCCAAATGATTCTCACAGAAGACTCACTTCCCAGAACTACTGGTGCATGGACAAAAAAATAAACAATTGACTGTCATGAAAGTGGTGATGGGGTTGAATGTGTGTGTGGAATGTGTATGAGTAAACTGATAAAGTAAACACAAGTGGGTTAAATGTTAAACAGGTTAATGTTACAGGAGGAAATGGTGCTGGACCTAACCTTGACCCAGCTGCTTGTTCTTACCTGCTCTTTCTGTGTCTGGGGGTCTCTGACATTTTCCTCTTGGCCAATGGTAGAGAAAAAGGAATTCCCGAAAGAATCAAACTATTTCTGAAAACTCCAACAACAAAAGAAATCCAAGAACCTATAGTAAGAAAACAGATTCCCCATTTGCCCTTCTCTGACCATGGAAATGGGAAAACATCAGCAAGAAGAGGACAAATACCATCTGAGTGAGGGTAGGAGACACTAGTGGTGTAGCAATCCTATGGCAATAGACCCCTGCATAAACCCATACATGATATCCATCTCGTGTTGCAAACTGGACTTCGTGTTGCAAACTGGACTTCTAAGTGTCATGACTCATTTGGTGATAGAATTACTCTTTCAAAGTGGTGGCATCTCAGATACTCTGCATAACAGATATTTACATTATGATTGATAACAGTAGTGATTACAGTTATGACATAGCAAGAAAAATAATTTTATGGTGAAATGTCAAAACATGAGGAATTATACTTCAATGTTCACGACATTAGGAAGGTTAAAAATAGTAGTTCTGGAGGCTATTAAGTATGACAATATGGGGTTGTGAGTAGCTAACAGTGTCTTTCACTATTGGCAATGCTGAGAATGAGAAGCATAAGACAAAGCACTACTTGCTAAGGAAGCTTGCTAAGAGGCAGAAAGGCTGGAGCCAGAGCTTCAGACTCTGCAGTACAGCAACAAGGAAAGCCAGAGATGGCCATTGCACAATGTTGTGGTCCCCTGAAATGCAGGTACTTAATAATGGAAGACAGACTCCTCGGCCAGACCATTTAATTTCTCTGAGGCCTTGGTGTTCTCATTCTTTAAGCTCTGCGTGTGTGACATGACCTGCTCATGTCCCATCTTGAGCTTTTCATAGAAAGGATTTGCCTGGTAGTAGGTCCTGGACCTAGAGGTAATGAACTCCATGAACATAGTCCTCAAGTATCACAGGAATTCAGGAGGTGTTCTAAACTACTGGATGTCATGGAATGCCACATCTTGTCTCCTAAGTAATGGGAACTTCTGGTATTTATTAAACTTGCTATTGTAGGGACAAGGGGCTGGCTAAAAAAACCCACCCTGACCCTGGAGCCCAGAACTAGGGAGGAAAGACTCAGATCAGGGCAGAAAGAAACACACTGTTTGTCTCAGTCAGATCAGAGCCATCTCTGCCCCTGCCCAACTGACTTGTGAAATCAACCAATCACAGAGCAGAACAGTAGAATCCTGGGCCCCAAATCAACCCGAGGTTGACTGCACCTCCAAAACATCCAGTATAAACCGCCCTGCCTGGTCAGTTTAAAAAAAAAAGGCGTTTCTGTCCACCCTGGTAGAGGCAGCTACTCTCCTGGACTCCTCCTTCCCAAACAAATATCTTTCTCAAAAGAATTTTGGGTGTGATGGTCTTCATTCACTGGCATAGAGAAGATCTTTGTTGAGATGTCCCCCAGTGGACAGAGCAAGAGGGAGCTGAAAGGGCAGAGCAATGAGGAGCTGAACAGAAGATCTTTGCTGAGACATCCCTCAGTGGACAGAGCCATAAACAGGTAAAAGTAACACTTTTCGCCAGAGCCAGAGTACATTGCTACATTTCTGCAGGGGTTTTTCCCTTTTTGCAGAGTGAAGCAAAAGAAAGCCACAGCATAGGCAAGAGAAGCAGAGCTCTGCTAGGAAGCCCCCTTATGAGGGGACTGAGCAAAGCTCAGCTGTAGCAGCTCTCCAGGAAAAGAGCAGGATTTTTCTATCCTGCAGGGAGATCATCCCACATCAGTTCCAGGCCTGAATTTCCCAAGAAGTAAGAAAATTGTCCCATCCAGGGTTGGGTTGCTTCTTTGCATTTCCAGCTGTCAGAGATGTGCACAACAGCTCCAGGTCTCTGGGACACCTTCAGGGCAGAGCTGTTGTGAGCAGCTTGAGGTGTCCAGGATACCTCACCCTCCAGGGCTAATTGTCCCTTGCAGTTTCAGCCATCAGAGCTGTGCTAAAGAACTTCAGGTGTCCAGGACACCTTCAGGGCAGAGCTGCTGTTATGAGCAGCTCAAGGTGTGTGGGATACCTTGTCCACCAGGGCTAAACTGTCTCCTTGCAGTTCCAGCCATCAGAGCTGTCCTAAGCAGGTCAAGGTGTTACCTGACTCCCCAGGTAGTCAGGACACCTTTCCCCAGAGTTGTTACAACAAATTTACTTATATTGTTGGTAACCAAACCCAGGACCAACCCACAGATTTGAAAACAATTTACTTACACCTATGCTGACCCTATGTCAGTAGAGGCAGGATGTTAAGATGATGGGAGGTGGAGTTGCATGAGCTCTCTCAGGAGGCTTGCCGAAATAGCTGTCTAAGAATTTCCCTGGTGTCTACTCCACAGGTGTGTACCCTCCAGAGTATGTGAGGATGTTTCTCCTGTCTTCAAAAACAAATTGTCTATGATGGGACCTGTCACAATGGAGACCAAAATAACATCATGAACAGTTTTGAGGATGGGACGCAATATTATGACAGATTTATAAACACCTGCATGAAAATATCTATGTGTCACTAAAGTAAGTATACTGGTGGAACTATAATACTCAAATTGGTACTCCCAATTTTCACCAAGGTATCACCTGGGAACTGTGAGATAGAAAACAGCTCATGCCCAAACACAGATCCCTGACTGCAGGGACTATAGGGAGATACATGCACAAACACATAGAAAAATACACAACAAAAACACAGGTATGTTAGAGACAGAGAGACAGAGAAAGAGATACTTAGAGAGACAGAGTGAGAGTGGGAGAACTCTATCAATTGAATGCTGAACAAATTCATGCAGGTGTGTCCTCTCAGAGGGGAACAAAAGGAGCAGGGATCAGTCTGAGTCCGGGTATGGACACATTTAGAAGTGTGACAAGGCCTCTCCAACTGCTGCTTGGAGAATCAAACATACAAGGCCTTTTAAAGTAAGTAACAAAAAATTTAACTCAAACTCACAGCAGCTAACATCTCACATTAGATAGCACTTGATAGATTCTCTTCAAAGTCATGCTGGGAATTCATACTACTGCCTCAGTCCATGAGTACTATGAATCATGTCACAGGCTCTGTTTTTGTTTCTTTTTTAGAGGAAGCAGAATAGTCTTCGTCCTCATGTCATTCCTGTCCACATTTGAGGTTCTGCCTTTGGGAGGAGTTCAGAGACATGATTTTGGCATACCCTGAAGGCATACCCTGAAGAACTTTCAGTATCACTAGGTAAAGATAATGGACAGACCACCCTGTGTCCTAATCAAATGTTTGAGAAAGCTTGTTTACCAGTGACTCCGTGACACCGCAAATTATTTTGTCCTGTGCTTCAGATGCCCCCTCTAGGGAACTCAGCTGTCTCCTCTATTTGAAGGGAAGGGGTTATCCCAGCTATTTGGTTCTCTCTGCCCTCATAGCACATGTTCCAAGTAACCAAGGAGATAGCCTCTTCAGGCTCATTCACAGCTGCAGACTGAGAATTCAACTTGGCTGCAGAGTCCACAAGCCTGTGGGTTTAAAGTCAGGAAAAAATTGCCATAGTTCACAATCACCACAGTCATTTAGAGGTTCCCCAAATATCTTGACAAGTCACTCTATCCATGTAACTATTGATGGAGAAGACATATAAGGGCAGAACATGGTCACCAGACTCAACAAGTCTCCTCACTGACAACTGAGGAACACAGAGTGGCTGGGAAGTAACTAAAGATAGCCACTGTGGTTAAAGAAAAGTGATGTACTGCCTTGAAATGGGCTCATCTCATTAATCCCTCCCGCTTTAATGTTGGTCTCATGTTCACACATCAATGCCTATCTACCAAAAGGAATGAAAGCCAAGAGTTCCCAGATTAAAGCATTGTCCTTACCAGTTCCTGACTTCTGAGCCAGAACAATTAATATCCTGGAATCCTTGAATTTCAAGAGGCATGACAAGCAAGGAAGTTCTGTTGGTTCCCAGAGACTCCAGCTTTCTGTTCCCCATTACTGGAAGATTCAGCACAAGCCCACTTCCTCCAGGAAGATTCCCTTTTCTTGCACAGAACTCATTACATGATTCTCTTGACCATTTCTTTCTTGACGTTTTACATTGATGCTGAATGTCAGCTTTCTTCAGTCACTCTCTGGTTTCTCTAACCTCTCCATTCTCTTTCTGAATTAGACTCTTCAGTATGCCATCATGTTCATCAGTAAATGGTGAAGGCACTGAATAAACTTCCCAAGGACAGTGGGTGTTGCCACAACATAGTGACATCACAGAGGATGCCAGGGCTCTCCAGGATACAATAGAATGTCTAGGTAAGAGCTGCAGATGTCATGGGAACTGATATTGCTAAGAGCTTTCCTTACAGTAGATGTCAAGTTGTCCTTTGCAGGAGCCTCTCCTGGGATTCAACAGAAGCCCTTCAGCATCCCCTTGATCCAAAGCCAGAGATCTCTCCCTGGTTGATTGAACATCCTTCAGTTCTTTCCCTGTGTAGGACTGAATCTTTATCTCCTACTGAAATTTTATGTACACAAGGTAATAATATCATAGAAATTTATATATGCTAAAGTTCATCATAAATACCTGCAACTAAGGTGACTGGCCACTAGTGGAAAGCCATGAACTGTGGACTGGTGGCTGTGGAGCCCCTGTGAAACTGGACTAGGTCTTCTGGATATAGAAGATGATTGTTTGGCTTGAACTGTTTGGGAGGCACCCAGACAGGGAATAGGGATCTATCCGTGGTCAATGGGTAGGCTCCACGAACCCAGTGCCTGTGGTGTGACACCTTGAACAGACTTGGTTTAGTGTGGAGGGGGTTGGATCTGCCTAGGCTCAGTGTTCTGGACTCTGTTGACTGCCCATGGGAGACCTCGATTTGGGGGATGTGGGGATGTGCAGTGGCTTGGGAGAGAGGGATGGGGGTGGGTAGTGGGAGGAAGGGGGCTCTGTGGACAGTATGTGGGGTAAAGAGGAAATTTCTAAATAATGAGAAATGAAAAAAATAAAAAAAAAGATGTAAAATAAAAAAAAATACCTACATCTCCTTATCTCCTTAGCCACAAGACATTATAGACTTAATGCTGACTGAGAAGGACACTTGTTAAACAACTTCCTTGTAAAGAGTCTACAGGAAACAGCTAGGCAGAGTTATGCTAGAGGAAGAGGCTGATACAGTCTAGGAACAAGCACTCATAGGAGCGTGATATGGTCATGGAGCCCAGTGTGACTAAAATCTGTGTCATCAGCATGTGTGTAGTGGGTGTTGTACTCTCTTTTCAGTACCTCAAAGTGGTCTGCTATTACTGAGTAGTAAAGATGGCCAGATAGCTGGAGCCTTTCACACAGAACATGAGTTTCCCTTAGACCAAAGGATATTCAGGAAAATCCTTTGCAAGCCCCTTCATAGTTAGCAATATAGACATTCGGGTTCTACTGGACACTCTAGATCAATGGTTATTTTTTTTCCAATTCTCTGACCCTTTAAATTTTTAAATAGCATGAACAGTAGTTCCTCGCATTGTGGTGAGCCCTAAACATAACTGTTTCGTTGTTTCTTAACTTTAATTTTGCTACTGTTTTTTTTAAAGTTTTATTTATTTATTATGTATACAGTATTCTGCATGCACATATCCCTGCAGGCCAGAAGAGGGCACCAGATCTCATTACAGATGGTTGTGAGCCACCATGTGGTTGCTGGGAATTGAACTCAGGATCTTTGGAAGAGCAAGCAGTGCTTTTAACCTCTGTGCCATCTCTCCAGGCCTAATTTTGCTACTGTTATGAATTGTAATTCAAATATTTGATGTGCAGTATATCTGATATGTGACCCCCAATGGGGTGGTGACCCACACAGGTTGAGGACCACATTCCTGAATGCAGGCAGAAATCTCCTCAAATCCTGGCAGTGAAGGTGGGGCAGTGTGATTCTTAGTTTTGATTATCAGACTGAATCAAACTAGTCACCTGGGAAGAGGGACCCTCAATGAGGAATTATATAGATGAGATTTTTCTTTGAACTTGTCTCTGTGGGATTTTATTAATTGTTAATTGAGATAAGACTCCCTAAAATGGGCAGAATCATTTCATTGTCTGCAACCTCTACTGTGTAAGTATGAAGAAGCTAGAGCATAAGCATAAGAAAACAGGTAGCATGAGTACATTTGTTTATCTCTGCTCTTGGCTGTGGATGTAATATGATTAGCTGAGTTCCTATCCTGATTTTCCAAAAATGGAACTATTACCTGGAATTGTGGGCTATGATCAATTTTTCCCATTCTAAGTTGCTGTGCCTGATAATTCAGTGCAATAAAGATATTAAGAAAGCACTATATGACAGAGGGGTTTTCACAAGTCAGTGAGATGTGTGTTTCATGAAATGCTCAACAGCACCTTATCTGTCTCAGAAGAAGAGATTCTACTTCCTCCTGAACCCAACCTGTGTTTCCCTGTCAAAGTTTTACAAAGACCCAGAGACACCCAAAGACTCACAAACCACTTCACCCTGTCAATAAGTGTCCCCAGAAATTGTCTTGCCATAACAAGTACCATGCTAAATTCTTCTAATGAGTTATATACAACAAGCTTCATTTCAATGAATGTATTTTTCCTTGAATTTCCTGACCATTGGAATTTTCAGATATGGGGAACTGGGTCTGAATTCACTGCCTTGACAATGAATTTCAATCTTATGCTATGTCCTTCCTTGAAGGTCAGAAGAGGCTCCTTAAAGCTGAGAGCAATGTAGCACCATAAATTCCAGGTATGTGGGCGTGTATGTAATGACTGGCAATGTGTCCACTAGTTACCTTATGTTGGAGATTCACTCCAGGGCTGATGTACGTAGATCCCTGTGAAAACTTGTTGGTATCACTCTAACTTCTGTGCCTCTTCAACAAGGTTTCTGTAAACGGATCTTTGACAAATTTCCTCCTTTGAAAGTAAATAGACTTTATCAGATGTGAAAAGTCACTTTGATTTTTTTCCTTCTCCTTCTAGGACATGAAACAGGCCCTTTTGATCTACATAAAAGGTTATCCAAGGAGAATAAGCTCTGAAATAGCCACAGGTAAAGCTTTAGAATGCAGGTCTGAGGAACAGATTGCAAAACAAGAACAGGACAGCAGGCATACCCAGGAAATTCTTAGTTATGTCTTTGGCAGTTTAGCCTCTCTGCATGTCAGTTTCTTCTACCTGGAGAAAGATGGGTTGGGATACACTATAGAGATGGGTGCTGTCACAAGGCATGACTTACAAAATCACTTCCTTCATAAGTGGGACTTTGTTTTTTTTTTCTTGTTTCTTTTTGTGTGTGGGGTTACAAGCTAGCATTTATATAACCTAAGCTGCACATCTGTTTCTGGAGAACATCTCTTTCTGGGAACAAAGGAATCAGATATTAAACTTACGAAAATGCTGAAAATTACGCTTTAGATCAGAGAATCACTTCAATTGGTTGAAAAAATTAACACTTCTCTTCATGACCATTAGCAAGTATTGTGCTTGGCTCCTGTCCTTTGCCATTTGGAAAGACTCACCAGCTAGCTATTCTTTATTGATTAGCCACTTTCAGATGCTAAAAGTAAAGAAGATGGAGAGGGAACGTAGAAGTCAACATGTTTGATCCTAAATATAGACTTGTGTTTGCCTGTTCCAATCTCAGAATTCTAACCCTTATCTGGCTAATCTAATAACAAATAAATGCCACCTGTGCCCAATGTTGTATTTTAATAAAAGTAGGTAAATGATTTTGGTGACTTACTATAACTCATGTAGTATGTATTGAGTCCAGCTATTAATATTTTCTTCTCTGTCTTGCTATTCTTATTTGGAACATCTGTTTTTTTGAGTGGAAGTGAACCACCCCAATTTAAATGGGAGAAAAATTTTTAAATAAACTGCTGTAACCGAATATGTTTGGGAGTTGTAAAAGATTTTCCACTGAAAAAAAATCAGAATTTAAGAGGATCCTGTTACATGCTGGGGGCAGACATCAGAGTCAGCAAAGCTTGCAAAAACTGATTTTTTTCATTTAGCACTTTGATGGAAGAAGCACCTCATTTTCTTTAATTTTATAATTAATTTAATTTTACGCATCAGCCATGTATTCCCCTGTCCTCTCTACTACCGGTCCCCCACCTCGCTCTCCCCCTAATCCACCCCCCATTCCCATCTGCTCCAGTGCAAGGACTCCCCTGGGGATTCAGCTCAGCCTGGTAGATTCAGTGGAGGCAGGTCCAGTCCCCTCCTCCCTTCACCCAGGCTGAGCAAAGAGTCCAAGCATAGGCTCTGGGCTCCAAAAAACCCAGCTCATGCACTAAGGACAGGTTCTGGTCCCACTACCTGTGGACCTCCTAAATAGTTCAAACTACTCAACTGTCTTACTTATCCAGAGGGCCTCATTCAGTTGGGGGCTCCTCAGCTATTGGTTCATAGTTCATGTCTTTCCCCTAGTTTGGCTATTTGTCTCTGTGCTTTTTCCAATGATGGTCTCAATATCTCTTGCTCATACAATCCCTCTTCACTCTCGAGATTCGGCCTGCATTCTTGACTAGATACACTCTGCTCCCAGATGGTTACCAGAATGCCTGGTTAGAGCTGTAAATATACCTGATCTGCCCAAGAGAGATAGCCCCTCTCCTGAGGAAACTAATTCTGTTTCAAATACTGTCCCTCAGGCAAGCCCTCCAGGCTGTTGTCCTCGCCTACAGCAACCCCCACCAGCCCTTTAACTCTGTTATCACTCTGCTCAGAGTCTGTGGGGGGACAGTGCAAACTTTACAGCAAACTGTGTTTGAGACCTTTCACACAGTATACAAGTCCCATAGTCAATCACGTTCTGGGCTGTGACACTGCTTGTCACAAATCCAGTCTGACAGCAGGGGTCATGTTTTCCAACGGCAGTGCTGAATTTTCATCCAAGGTGTCAGAAAGACTTGTCAGACTTGCTGGCCTTGGTGTCACAGGTGGTCATAGCCATGTTGGGCCAGCTTGACACAGCCTGTGGCTGGCAGGTAGCACAGCAAACAGGGTAGCACCAGAGATGCCACTCAGGGCACTTAGGTCCCTTCCACCTAGACTAACCTTTTATTCCTCAGATCAATTCCTAGATCTCTAGGAAGAGAAGCCACGCTGAGACTACTGCCTTGACGGGAGCCTGTTACTGCCATCACCTTAGCAGTCCTTTTGGGGGTTGGAGCAATGGAAACAGGCACAGGAATTCCCTCTCTGGTCCTGTCCAACTAACATTACTCTGAACTTCGAATGTCCGTAGACGAGGATATTGCCCAATTAGAACAGGGAATTTCTGCCCTCAAGTCATCCCTTTCCTCCCTAGCTGAGGTAGTTTTACAGAACAGAAGAGGCCTAGATCTCCTCTTTCTACAACAGGGTGGCCTTTGTACTGTGCTCAAAGAGAAATGTTGCTTCTTTACATACCACACCCGAGTAGTCAGGGACAGTATAGTAAAGGTCAGAAAAGGACTAGAAAAAGAGAAAAAGAAAAGGAGAACAAGAGCTTGGGTGGTTCCAGAATTGGTTTTCCAACTCCCCTTAGATAACAACCCGTTTTTCCTCCCTCCTAGGACCTGTTGTAGGCCTGCTCCTGGTCCTTGCCTTTGGGCCATGGGCAATTTCCTGGCTCACTCAGTTCATCCAAAGCCAAATAACAGACCTGCTGGCCAGGCAGATCCAGGTTTATGACCACTGTTTTGATATGCAGGACTCCAGGGTTGAAATTTCGTCTGATGAGAGATGCCCCACACAGACCCCTTCACTCGGGGAAGACTGCAACTGTGTGTGGGAAAAAGACTCGCTCAAGGTATGATTGGAGTGCAGCTGGGACTGCACAGGCTGGGGACCATGGTACACCAAAATCCCAAGAGCCTGGATTATAAGACCTGTTGCATAGCAGTTGTGCAGTAGCAACCTTGTGCTTACCCATTTCTGCTACCTCAAAAAACTGCATGGTCCATTGATTCCCACACTATGGGGACACATGTGGTGCTTGAATCTGGATAGACATTCCCTCTTGGACCCTTTTTTCTCAACCTTTAGAGGGATAGGGCCTCTGTAATCCTCCATGAAAAGCCTCTTTTAGAGCCCTCCTTTTAGACCATTCAAACCTGGTTTATGTTGGCCCTTAGATTTATTACTAAGAAGGGGGAGATGTCAAGGACAAGGACAGAATCTCTAAGGACAGGCAACTAGATCATCTTATAGTCAGGTTGCCTAGCAACAGGACATTGAGGCAGAGCACTTGACCCTTTCACCCTGAAAACATCCTATACAAACATCATGTTAGCTTGCCTCACCTTATGCAAATAACAGCTTCTTGCTCCCCCCACCCTGCAGGAACTATATAAACCCTCTTGGAGAAAAATAAAGATGCACCTTGAACAGAATCTAGACTTGGTGTATTTCCTTTGTATCTCCTGTCCCTATCATTCTGTCCTTAGGGCAGTTGAGAACCCATTGAAGGCCTGCCGGCAGGGCAATGAGAGAAATTGTATGAACTAACTACAAAGAAGAAAGAAGATACACAAGCTATTGGCTAACGACTTTAATCCTAACACTTCAAAGTCAGATGCAGGTATATCTGCCTCTGAGTAGAATGCCAGAATAGTCTATGTAATCAGGTCCAAGACAGATAGAACCTAGACGAGCAATTGTCCTTGTTGTAAGATGGAAGAGTAACATTGGGTATATGCACAAAGTGGTATAACTGGATCTTCAGGTAGCTTGATTCCCAATTATCTGAGGATATCATATTGATTTCCACAGTGCCTGTATAAATTTGAACCTGTGACAGCAATAAATTCCCTTGCTCCATAACCTTTCTAACATTTGCTGTCACTTGTGTTATTGATCTTAGCCATTCTTACAAGTGTAAGACGAAAGCTCAGAGTCGTTTCAATATACATTTGCCTGATGGCTAAGATGTTGAACATTTTTTCAAGTGTTTCTCAGCCACTTTAGATTCTTCTACTGAGAATTCTATTTAGAGGTATACTCCATTTTAATTGCATTATTTGGTTTGTTGTTTAGTTTCTAGAGTTCTTTATTATCTTTGATGAGAAAACCCAGAAGCACATAGACAAACATGTTGTACTCACTGATACATAAAAATTAGCTGTTAAGTAAAGTACACTCACAATAAACATAGTTAATCACAATACAATCCACAGATTGTATTTGGTTGATATCCCTGGGAGGCCTACTATTTCCTGAAGGAAAACAGGGTAGCAGTGGATTTAGAGGAATGAGGATTTCAGGGTGGTGACTAGAAGGAGTGGAGAAAGGGGAAGGAAGCTGCAAGTTAGGATGTATTGTATGAGAGAAGAATAAATACCAAGATAAAAAGAAAAAGGGAAATGCACTTAATCTTAGTACAATGATCCTCATAGTCTGTATCAGCCCCAAACAGCTCAAATGTCCAGTTTCTTTTGACACTCAAAATAATCTCTTGCCTGTCACATCTTGTACAAATCAAGAGACAAGGATTTCCAACAAATAATGGCACAGTATATATTCCCATTCAGAGAAAAAGGAATGTTACTGTGTTCCTGGACCCAACACATGCAGACATCCCTGGCTCATGTGCATGTCACACCAGCCAGAAGATTAGGTAGCCAGGCCACCAGCCCATGAAACTTCCACCATCCCCACATACCCACAGACACAATCCTCCACCAAACATACAGATGCCACACCCAAATCCATGTCCCCACTCCAAATTGGATGGATATCCTCTGCTCGAAGGCAAGCCACACCAGCCAGAAGAACAGGTAGACAACCTGAGGTAAAGATGCCCTGTTGTGCCAGAGGCCATGCCAGCCACCAGAAATCCATGTAACCTGCTCACTTTTGGACATCCTGCAGTCTTTCAATAATCCTCTAACAATATCCTCAATCCCACTTCTCTCTTCATCTCTGTGTTGTTGCCTCAAAATTGGGTTGAATCCTTTCTCTAACAAAGGACACACAATCTTCCAGATGTCTATGCAAGCCACCTACCCATAGAACTCCACTTCTTTCTCAATGCCATCTCAACCCTATCCCCAAACTTCCTCTTCTGCTCCCTTTGGTCATCCTGAAACTTGGGCAGATACTCTCTGCTGGAACAAAGGTAACACTGCAAGATTTCAAGGCCACAACTTGGGATGAGAACCCCTGTTCAATCATAGACCACAAAGAAGAGAAGAACAAAAAACAAATAGAAACCAAAAAATAAAAAACCCATCCAAAAAAGACAAACTGAGAAATCAGCACCCAGAGCCACAATCACCTCAAATCCAGATACCTGGACACCAGAATAAGAACATAATCAACAACAGCTGGAGCAATATTTCACTACCAGATTCCTGATATCCTACTACAGCAAGCCCTGGATATTCCATCACAGGTGAAGGAAATTAAGACAAACTTTATAAGGAGTTTTTAAGGAGGAAATGAATGAATATGTTTAAAGAAAGCAGAGAAAGGATAAATTTAATATTGGAAAAAATTAACAAATCCCTTAAAGAAAACCAAAGACAAACAAACAGTTGATGGTAATGAATGATCTCTTCAAAAACTGATAATTGAAATAGAAGCAATTAAAAATGCAAACTGAAGAAATTCTAGAAATGAAAATCTAGGTATGCAAGCAGGAACTACAGAGGCAAGCTTCACCAAAGGAATACAAGACATAGAATAGAGAATTATAGGCTTTAAAATTATGACAGAAAATATGGCTATATTGATGAACTAAAATGATAAATTGAAAGATTTCCTGAAACATAAGATCCAGAAAATCTGCAACACTATTAAAAGACCAAACCTAAGAATAATAGGAATAGAAGGAGAAAAATCTCAGGTCAAATCCAGAAAGGATTTCCAAAAAAAAAATCCTTTATTAAATAAAAGAACAGAAGAGAACATAGCCCAGATAATCTACTAAGCAGAGCTCACAGGGGCTCACAGGGGCTCACAGAGACTGAAACAGCATTTACTACCTACATGGGTCCACACCAGTTCCTCTACATATGTGTTACCCTTGTAAAGCTTGGTGTTTTTGTGCAACTCCTCACAGTAGATGTGAGTGGTGTGTCTCTGACATCTTTGCCTGTTCTTGAAATCCTTTAACTCCTACTAGCTTGTTTCATCCAGCTTTGATATGAGGGTTCCTGCCTAGTCTTTTTGTCACTTGTTCTGCAGGGATTGAATGATAACCCTGGGATATCTGCTCTATTATGAAGGGGAAAGGAGGAGGAGTGGATCCGGTGAAAAAGGAAGAAATGGAGAGGATGCAGAGGAGTAGAGGGAGGGAAAACTGCAGTTGGGGTGTATTGAATTACAAAAGAATAAAAAAAATAAAAAATAAAGATTGAAATGTGGACACAGTGTGGAAAATCAACAAATCCTGTAGCTCTGTTTCAGACAGGTGTGGCTTCATTCTCAAAGGGCTTAGATAGTTCTGTCCATGAAATGTTTCTTACATGTCTCTGGCTTGCTACTTCTACTCCTTTTGGTATTAAAAAAAGAAGAGACAGAGACAGGGAGGCAGAGAGACACAGAGAAGAGAGAGAAACACAGAAAAAGAGAGGAGCTCCCAAAAAACTCACTGAACTGGAACTCACAATGACCCCAAAATTGTAACAAGGCTCTGTATTAATTAAGTGTAGCTCTCCCTCACAAAATGACACTTTCCCAAAGTCCATACTTCCTACCAATATCTGTGTTAAATACATTTAAAAAGTCTCTTTTTTTCCAAGTCTGTATACATTAAGCAGAAACTGGTGGATCTCTTCAAGTTCCAGGCCTAGCCTATCTACTACTTAGTGAGTTCAAGGCAAGACAGGGTTAGAATGTCAGACCATGTCTCAAAACACACGCGTTCAAAAATTTTTACTCAATAAACTTCAGGGCTGTTAAAAAGGTTTGACAAATAAAGTACTCATCTTGCAACTATTCCTTTACTTCTGTCTTATAAAAACAGTTGCCACAATGCATGCTTCTAATCCAGTAATTTTAAGGCAAAATAAAAGGCAGACAGAAGAAATCTTGCAAGGTTATTTACATGCGATAGTAAACAAAGGACACTGTCTCAAACATGCTAAAGGGAAAAGACCAACAAGCAAAATGTTCTCTATTATAACTAAACCACAAAACACATGAATATCTATCCCCATATAAATTAGGACACAGATAAAAACAGTCATAAGCAAATAAATAATAAAATTACAATTGGATGATGTGGCACATGACTTTTATTTCAATACTTGGGCAGCAGAGGTAGGCAGAGTTATGGGAGTTTGGTGCCAATCTCATCTATATTCTGAGTTCATGGACAGCTAGAGATACATGTAGAAACCCTGTCTCAAAATAAAATTTCAATTTTGATTTGTATTGTCTCATCCTGAAATCATTTTCCAAAATGAATTGAAATGTCCCATCTTAACCTCTGCAGAGGTCTCACGGTTAAGGACAATGTCTCTTAAAATCCTTTCAGGTGTCAGCCACTGGTCCCTGTCAAATCATTCTCAGAAATAAATATAGCTTAGTATGGTAGCAGAGTCAAGCAGTTCTCCTTGAATTCAAGACATTTTGGTCTATGAAGGAAATATGATAGTAAGACATTCCTCAATAAACACAGACACAGACACAGACACACATACACACAGACACAAACACACAGACACACACACACACACACACACACACACACACAAATTTAGTTAAATATATTTTGCTTTGCTATTTGAGACAAGGTCTCATTAGAAAGCTCCAACTAGAATAATCCTCACACTGTATAGTTTAATGGATAATATCTATTGAATATTTTTAAACAAATCCCAGAAAACATTTCATTCTATACCATTGGCCCATTATTCAAAGAATGACAGTTTTCTGAACAGGAGGGATCATTCAAACAATGGTCTTTATATTTCCTTAAACTTCAGAAGATCTGTAAGTGGGAGAAAATATATACTGTTTACATTCCTAGGTTGCTTCCCCTCCATCCAATCATTCTATGAAATTAATATCCATCTTTCCTTGAACTTCTTCTAATTTAGAAATATTTTAAGTCATTTATTTGTAAATTGAGGTATTTCCAGATTTTGTTTTAATGCTAAGACTCCAACTGTGGAAGCTGAAACAATATCTATAAAAGTAAATATTCCAGCTACCAGTAACCCAATGAATTCTTAAGAATATTTTTCTAAAATAGCTGGAAATTTTCCAAGTATTGTATTGACATGTTTGGAATATCCCTCTATTTTTAATTTTACTAGAATCAAAATAGGAGATTGTTGATAAACAATTTTACTATTATTTAGTAGGCTATCAACACTTTGAGTTAAATACCTGTTGTTATATGCAATGTGAAATAAAGAATGACTATAGTGGATTACCAGGATTTCAATTAATAAAACATGAAGAGAAATCACATAAGCCTATAGATAATCTGATTCTATCAAAAAAGAAAAATTATCAGTGTTTCTCAAAAGTATTTCCTCCCTAAAGATTAATGAATCAAGTACTGCCTAAGTTAGGGTTTCTATTGTTGTGAAGAGACACCATGAACATGGCAACTCTTACAAAGGAAAAATACTTAATTGGCATGGTTTACATTTTTAGAGGTTTAGTCCATTATCATCATGGTGAACATAGCAGCATGTAGGCAGACATGGTGCTGGAAAAGGAGCTGGGCATTTACACCATGACCTACAGGTAATCTGGGAGACTGGACATAGTTTAAACATATATGAGATCTCAAAGCCCACCTCCACAGTGACACACTTCCTCCAATAAAGCCGCACCTTCTATAGTGCCAACCCCTATGAGCTTATGGAGGAAAATTTCATCCAGACTACCACAGGTACTAAATATTAAAGTTCACAAAGTAATAAATTGTAACCACCAACCAGTAAATTCAAATGTTACGTACCCTCACCCAATTAAAAGAGAACAGAGATAAAAATAAACCAATCGAAGTTGCACCCATGCAAAACTCCCCCAACCCCCTGAAGGGCTTGTGGATTTTGCCTTTAAAAAGCTAACCACACAAAGAAAAAGCAAGTTCCTCCTGGCCTCACGACTACAAGTGAGTGCTTTGGATCGAGCTTCCCTGCCTGCGGCTTGTAAACAAACAGAAATAAAGCATGCTATTGCATCCTGTACCTAAGGTCTGTGGTAAAGTCTTTGGGGTCCCAATCTGAGCACAACATTTGGTGGATTGGCCGGGAAACCCCAGAGACCCCACCAGGACCCTCAAGTGTCCAGAGGTTTATTGTCATCTACCAGTAAGAGCGCTCTCTGTCTTGTCTGTGTCTGTCATGTTACTTTTGTTTTGTACCAGTGCATCGATTTGTACTTTGTAGGCTCGATTTGTACTTTGCAGGCTCTCACTGGGACAGACGTGTCCAGACAGTGATCCTGGGAGGGAAAGAGAGACGTCTCATTCCCTGATTTGGGCAAGAGACCTCTTGGTCCCGAGCCATTTGAGGCCACCTCAGAGGTGACCATTTGGTTTAGGAGCATCTTTGGTTATCTTCCCCCATGGTGGGAGGAAGTGCCACTTTGTATTTTGTCCTGGGAATTTGTCAGAGCCATTTTGTGGGGTTTTTTTTTTGTCTATTTTGTTGTGATCATTGTTACTTTACTCTCTCCTTCTCTTCCAAGAAAAAAAGGTGCATGTCTGACAGGGATGTGGAAGCCCCTGATGTCTGTTTGATCAAGGACAAAGATCCTCCAGTCTGGATTGCTTTTGGTGTGATTGAGCCTGGAGGGTTACCCCCCCCAC
Organism: Peromyscus eremicus; assembly: GCF_949786415.1. Lineage (NCBI taxonomy): Eukaryota > Metazoa > Chordata > Mammalia > Rodentia > Cricetidae > Peromyscus > Peromyscus eremicus. Next base: position 1,770,433 of record NW_026734289.1, read on the forward strand.
CCCCACCCCCGCAGAGCATATCAGGCTGTCATTGTTCTTGGAGCTTTGTTGGTTGTCTCGTTGGGGCAAAGTTTTTTTTTCCATGTGCCCTTGGTCTTATGTGTAATATGTTAATTGTTCTCATTGTTGACTTGACTGTGACGGGCGCTATGGGACAGTTCCCTTCTTCTCCACTAGACCTTTGCCTAGCCCACTGAAAGGATGTGCAAGCCACAATAGAGGGAACGGGGTCCCCCACCCTCACTCTCCGACTGAACTGAGATAAACAGGTAGCTCCTGCCAGGTGGGGCTTGCATACTGCAAGAGGGGCATCGTCTCAGTGCTGATGTGCCAGTACTTAGATTGTCTATGTAAATGTTATTTGTTTCTGTCTACTAACCTCCCTTATTTTCCTAGAGGAAGACAAGGAGAGAGAGGCATAGCAAAGGCCACTTCCCTCCCTCCGTAGCTCTCTTGCTATCAGGACTGCAGCCAGCTGGCTGCTCTCAGGAGGGTGGGGGTGTGTGCTCTCGGTACAGGCAGGCAAAGATGGGAGCTTTGGACAGGGCAATGGGGACTGCCTGCAATTGACAAAAACTGTGTGAACATTGAGCAGAGAATCTGACTTTAGTCAGAGGAGTTAACAAAAACTTTTTTTTTCAGGAACACTGGCAGCCAAAGACAGGCTCTATGCCCACTGCTCCCCCTCCCTTCCTTTACTGTGATAACTTCAAGGTCTCTTCTGCCGGCCAGCCGCTTCTCTTGTTAATCCTTCTCTGTCCTGGTATTGTTTGAAAAGAAATGTTAAATTACCAGTACAAGATACTGGGAAAATTATGCTTTTGTTTCCACAGGAAAAATAAAAATTTACATGAGTTTTGGTCATTTGAGTTCAGTGAGTTACAAATACTTGCCATCATTTAAAAAAATTGGTTTCAAATTATTGTTGGTTAAGATAAAAAAAAGTTTTAAAATATAATGTTTTTATGAAAATACGAAGGCTTGAGATGTGAGGATAAATGTTTAAATAAATGATTTTTTGGTTTGAGAAAGCAGTTTAAGATATAAAAATTTAAAGGCTTAAGCATGTCATGAGGGTTTAGATATATGATATTTTGGGTCTAAATAAATAGTTTGAGCTATAAAAACATAAAACTTTAAAGTTTAACTTTAAAGTTTAAATAAATTATGAGATTTAAATAAAATTTATATAGGATATAAGATATAAATTTTTAGATATAAAAATAAAAAAATGTTTTAAAAAATATGTAAAATGCAAGTTATTAAAATATGTAAAAGCAAGGTATAAAGGTCTGAGGATAAAAAGGCTTAAATAATGATTTAAAAAAATGACTTGAGATATATAAAAAAATGAAACATGTTTCAAATTTCTTTGTCTTGCTATTCTGCTGTTACATTGAGACTCCAATGGGTCATAGTTGTAAAAATGTCTGTCTACTCTACAGGTATGAATGAAAAATGTGGCCACATGTATGTTTGGTTTTGAATGTCTGAGTTTGCATGTCCTTTGTGTTAAAGAATACAAGTTAATACTAGTCATCTGGCTATTCAGATACTAGTTTAAGGCATAAACTGTTCTATTTAAATAAAAAAACTGAAAGGTATATTTGACTAATATATCTATAGGAGAACAAATTGGCCTGATTATTGTTACCAAACTTAGAGATATTTCCAAGATTAGGCCTAGATTTGTTTGGCTCAGATACATTTAATAGATAATGGTCCTCAAACCTGTCAAAGATCTGATGAATATGGCATTTACATTATTTGATAAAAAGCTTACTATAGCAAACAGAGACTCCAAGCTCCCCAGTTCCTAGCAATGACTCCCAAGGTCTCCAGAGAAGATATGGAACAACAACAAGAAGATGCCACCTGAATTGCGGACAACACCGACCACTGGGCAAGACGCTCTGACTCAACACCTGCTGCCAGGGATCCAGCATAGAAGAATGGACAAATGAGTCACTGACAAGATAAGGTCAGTCTTTCTCTTCCACAGGGAGAATTTCACATTATGGGCCCAGCAGCCAAGACTGATGCTGTCCTGACACCTGTCCTGCCAACACTATGAAGACTATAGGAGCCTGGGATGATGGCAGTCTGGGTAATGGATAGTCTCTGCTGTTTTTAAATAGATTTAAAAGTCTGCACTCAGGTAGAGTTTATCCTTCTCAGATCTTTGATGACATTGATGACTGGGCTAGCAATACCTTTGTCAGCTTAGTAATTGATTGATCAATGGATTAATTAATTAAAGAGAATAAAGCTAATAAGGAGGAGAATAAAGCTGGAAAATGGAAGGTTGAGAGACATTGCCAGCTGCCACGATGACAAACAGCATGTGAAGATGCTGGTAACCCACGAGCCACGTGGCAGGGTATAGGTTTATAGAAATGGATTAATTTAAGCTATAAGAACAGTTAACAAGAAGCCTGCCACAGCCATAAAGTTTGTAACCAATGTAAGTCTCTGTGTGGACTTGGTCGGGTCTGAGCAGCTGGGAGACTAGCAGGTGAGAGAGATTTGTCCTGACTGTGGGCCAGGCAGGAAAACTCTAGCTACAAGTCTCTTTAAAAAACATAAAAAGGCCGGGCGGTGGTGGCGCACGCCTTTAATTCCAGCACTTGGGAGGCAGAGCCAGGCGGATCTCTGTGAGTTTGAGGCCAGCCTGGTCTCCAAAGCGAGTTCCAGGAAAGGCGCAAAGCTACACAGAGAAACCCTGTGTTGAAAAAACCAAAAAAAAAAAAAAAAAAAGATAAACAGGTTCTAAATACAGACTTACAGATGCTTTTCATTGGGCCAAAGAAATTTCAGTCCAATCTATACTTGGCTCTTTAGATAAAAAAGACACTATGGATTTCAGGGCAAACTGATAATACTACAATTACTAAGACTATGGGTCTAAAAGTTCCAAATAAGTTCATTAGTTTTAACTCCTGTTCCTAGTTTGTATCTGTCTCAACAGGTTTCTACTTGGCTGACAGATATATCCAAGCATCATTTGCTGGTGACAACCTACTGCAAATGACTGTGAGCCCTGAACTTGCTGAAAGCTGATATGGACCAATTCAGCCGATACGCATACCATCTCTTCAGCTGGTCAATAAAACGCTCCCTCTTGTCTTTGACTAACATTCTGGCTTTCCATGGTCCTGACAACAATGTCCCAATGTCAGCAGGAAGTAATTACAGAAGAGAAAACATTGCCCTTGTCCCCCCTCTCCCCCCCTCCGGAATGTAAGATCAAAAGGGAATTTCTTGTCATAGGGAACCTGAGATAAAGTTCCAAGTTCCTTGAGGATAAGAAACTGTCAGCCATCACAAGGCTTTTGGCCCTTGTGCTTCTGCTAATTGCTGTTGGCTCTTATATCACTGGTGTCTTAACTAAATGAAGATTCCTGTCTGGGTACCACTAAACTGAGGATGCTAGAATTCCAATATCCACTTCTGAACCCATGACACACTTAACAATGGCAAAAACTGAATAAGGAAAAGCTCATTTTGCCATTGATAACGAAAAAACTCTTATGTTCTGGTCCAATTAGTCTCTGATATGATCTACTACCCTGATGATAAAGTCTTTTACCAAAAGCAACATCTCCATGATTGGAGAAGATACACAACTCAAGAGGAGAATGAACAGACCAAGCAGATGCCATAACAGGCTGCTCAGTCTTCTCTCAGAGATCAGGCCTCAATTTCAGTTTCCTGAGACTTGAGCAAGCAGTTTCTGGGAGGGCCATGAACAATAGACTGCTCAAAGTTCAGCCAGATGTTTACTGTCTGGGGCCCCTCACCAACTTAGAGTTATGTGCAGTATGTGCTTGGCCAGCCAGCCCCCATGGTGGCTCAAGGACAAAGCCTGGGACTTGTGCTGGACTACCCCAAAAGGAATAAATCATAACCACCAACCAGTAAATTCAAAGGTTACGTACCCTCACCCAATTAAAAGAGAACAGATATAAAAATAAAGCAATCCGAGTTGCACCAGTGCAAAACTCCCCCAAACCCCTGAAGGGCTTGTGGATTTTGCCTTTAAAAAGCTAGCCACACAAAGAAAAATCAAGTTCCTCCTGGCCTCACAGTTACTATGAGTGAGTCCTTTGGATCAAGCTTCCCTGCCCGCAGCTTGTAAACAAATAGAAATAAACCATGCTATTGCATTCTGTACCTAAGGTCTGTGGTGGAATCTCTGGGGTCACAATCTGGGCATAACAAAACAACTGTGGTATCTGCCCCTGTATCCAAGATACCCTGAAACTTCTTTCCCTCTATAGTAAGGGTGAGAGTAGGGTGATCCTGAGTAACAGGCTGGACCCAGTAGGCGTCCGAGGAGCCCAATCCAGCTGACCCCTGAGGGCTGTTTGTAATTGAGGGATTATCACAGACAGAGGAAGGTAGAGGAACTAGCTGTGCCAAGCGCGTACCTTGAGGAATTGTGACCATGCCATTTTCAGCAGTGGCCAAAATCTTAATTTCACCTGAGAAATCACTATCTATTATGCCAGGGTAGACCTGGACCCCTCGGAGGGCCACAGAAGCACGGCCAAGGACAAGCATGCAAACATTAGGAGATAAGGGCCCTGTCACCCCTGTAGGGATGACCTGAGCCCCTTCAAGGGAGTTTAATACTGTTTCAGCGGCGGCACACAAGTCCAATCCGGCACTGCCTGGAGTTGCTCTCCGGAAGGAGGAGAATGGAACTGGGGCAGGAGAATTTGTTGTGGCTGGGGAGGCAGGAGGTGAGTGGACCTCAAGGTCCCAGGGTGCGCTCTTGGAGGCATTGTGGCCAGGGGCTGGCCCCTTTGGAAGTTTCCCAGCACCCACAGAAGAAGGGGCTGACCGAGATAATTGATTTTTGACCTGCATTCTGTAGCCCAATGACGGCCCTTGTTGCAGCGAGGGCCGAGAGTGGAAGGCAGGGGCCTCATAGAGGAGGCCTCCTGAGCAGGCTGGGCTAAGGGTGCGAGGCTGTTATCTTTCTGAGGACATTCCCTAGTGAAATGTTTGGGTTGTTTACAGAAGTAACAGGTGCAGGCTCCAGGATGTTGTGAAGCCCTGAGGGCGGCAACTATAGCTAATCCCATGGCATGGGTGGCGCCAACACCTGAACAGAGTCTCACATATTCAGAGAGGTCTGTTCTGTTTTTATGAGGGCAGAGGACTTCCTGGCAGGCTGGGTTTGCATTTTCAAATGCCAAGTGTTTAACAAAGGACTTTCGTGTTCGTTTGGCCCCAAAAGTCTCTCAGTTGCATCATTTAAGCAAGAAACAAATTCACTAAAAAGTTCATCAGGGCCCTGACAAATCTTTGCTAATGAGGTGGTAGCCGAACTCTTTTGGGGCAGGCGTTTATACACCCGGACTTCTGCGTTTTGAATCTGGGCCAGGAGGCCAGGAGGGAAATTTGCCTGTGCTGCGTTTGTATCATAAAAGGGGTTGCCGAGGATTTTCTTTAGTGTCCAAGTTTTTGAGCACACTTGTTCAATATTTTTTTGAGCATATTCTTGACAATTTTCTGTAAATTCTATTTTCCAGAGGATAAAATCACCCCCAGAAAGAGCCTCATGGGCAAGAAAATATCAGTCATTAGGGGTCAACCAATGTTCACGCTGGTTTTCCACCAAGGCTAATGTAAAAGGAGCCATAGGATCATACTGAGCACAGGTGGATTTCAGGTTTTCAACAAGGCAGAAATTTAAATTGTGATAAGTCTGTCCTGGCAGGGGCATCCTCTGGTGACAGCTTCTCCTCCTCCTCCACCTCCCCCACTTCCCCCTCCTCATTTTGATCTTCCAAACACCCTGAGGGTCCACTCAGGGCGGCAGCCTTGAATGAGTCCCCAGAGATCTGGCTTCTGGTAACAGGGAATGCCAGGACAGGCTGAGGCTTACTCATTGATATACTAGATTTTTGAGATGGTTTTAGCGGACCAGGAGCCACCACTTCAAGGGCAAGATCTTTAAATTCTTTTTCAAGAGTTTTCAATTCCCTTAAAAGCTCAACATGTTCCCTACAAGCCTGGAGGGCCCCTTCGCAGTGAGCTGAGATCTGGGACAGGGGGAGCCAACCCATCAAGAATGGGCCCGCAAAAATGGGAAGACAGAGAAACATAGGCAGGGGGCATTGCAGAAGGGGGAACTGCCAGAGATTTTTGAGGTTTTTAAAAAAGGGCCCAAGGACTCTTGTGTTAAGGGAAGATTTTTGCAGGGGGTCAGTCTGGATTATGTTAACGGGGCACCCATTTCTCTAGGGAAGCCTCCTTGGTGGGTTCTAGAGGGGAGATAGAGGTCAAATTAACAGAGGGATGAGGATGGGCAGGAGCGGACTTCTGGGGATTGTTAGGATTAAAAGTCGTGAGCATCCCCTCTTCCATAGAGCTCAGGCCGTGAACCGAGGGACAGACTGAAGGCAGACCAGAAAGTGCTGGGGGGGGGGGGTTGTCTTAGGTCAGGTAGAGGGGGAGCAAAAGGCTTCTTTGAAGATTTTTTCTCCTATATTAATAAGCTTTTGTATGTCAGGGGAATATTTATAGACCCTGAGAATGTCATTAATAATCAACAAAGGCTTTAAGGTCTTTTTTCTTTACCCTAGTTCCTTGTATCTTGAGGGGCTCATTTAGGCCAGAAAGAAATAAAACTTGTGACAAAATTGCCTGTCCCATGGCTCATCACTTTCTTACCTGCGTCGTCTCTGCTCTCCTCCAGAATCCCGTCCTGAACCGGGTGATTTCAGGGGGATCCAACAACTTCACTAAGGCATTGATCTTCCTCCGGGAGATGACGATCCAAATCCTCAGGAGGTGGTTTCATCCATGTGGGGTGCCAGTTGCCCCACCTGCAGGGCTTCAATGGGTTCTCGACCACCCTAAGGACGGAATGATAGGGACAGGAGATACAAAGGAAATACACCAAGTCTAGATTCTGATCAAGGTGCCACTTTATTTTTCTCCAAGAGGGTTTATATAGTTCCTGCAGGGTGGGGGGAGCAAGAAGCTGTTATTTGCATAAGGTGGGGCAAGCTAACAGGATGTTTGTATAGGATGTTTACAGGGTGAAAGGGTCAAGGGCTCTGCCTCAATGTCCTGTGGCTAGGCAACCTGACTATAAGATGATCTAGTTGCCTGTCCTAGAGATTCTGACCTTGTCCCAGACATTGTCAGGACCTTGGAAGGTTAGAATGTTAGTCAAAGGTAAGGAGGCAATTTAGAAACTTCTGGTTCATTGACCAGTTGAAGAAACAGCCTTTGCATCAGTTGGATTAGTTTATATCAGCTTTCGTGAAGTTCAGAGCTCATAGTCACATGGAGCAGGTTGTCATTAACAACTGATGCTTGGATGGGTCTGTCAGCAAAGTGCGAACCTGTGGAGACAGATATAAACTAGGAACAAAAACAAAAATTTATGACCTTATTTGGAACTTTTAGACCCATATAATGCAAGCCTTTATGTCATCAGACTTTTATATTTCTCAGACCCTTTTCAGGACCATCCAACCTGTCAAACAATACCTGAATAGGGGAGTGTTGATTAAGAAAAGACAGAAAAAACAGAGACATACAAGAAACACAGAGACATAGGATAGATTTGGGAGGACTATGATTGAATACTGTTGTATCCAGTTTATTCTACCCAGTGCTCATATACAGCTGAGCAATAGACAAGAGAGTATCTGCAAAGCATACTACATTGTTACAGACTTCTTTATATGAAGATTCTTTGGGTTCAAGGAGCAGTTAAGCCACTTCTCTGCAGCACAGATCTTAAAAGGTCTTATTAATAAAAAACCACAAGCTAGATATTGGGGTAAAAGCTGGAAGATTAGAGAGGTAGAGAGCAAGCTACTACATCTTAGCCCTATGAAATCCTGTGCCAAAAGAGAGAGTTAGCTCCTCTATGCACCCTGCCTTATTACTTCCTCTCTTCAGAACGTCTCAACATAGTTACTGAATCTCAGTATGCAGAAAAAGTGATCCTACATATTGAAACTGCAGAATTTATCCCTGATGAGTCAAAATTAAATTTGTTATTTATTCATTTACAAGACATAATCAGAAACAGGAAGTATCCCCTACATATAACTCACATCCAATACCATCTGAGTCTGTCAGGCCCTTTAGCACAAGAAAATGAGGAGATTGATCAACTATTGATAAAAAATGTACAGGAGGCCTCAGAGTTTCATAAAAAAAAATCATGTCAATAGTGAGGTTTTAAAAAAGGATTTTTTCATAACCTGGAAACAAGCTAAGGAAATTATATGAAAATATCCTACTTGTTCATTTTACAATCAGACTCCACTACCCAAAGGATGTAACCGAAAGGGCACTCAGAGGAATGAAATCTGGTAGATGGATGCATTTCATTTTGTAGAATTTGGAAAATTGAAACATGTGCACCACACCATTGATACCTACTCAGGATTTCCATGAGCAACTGCTCTGAGTTTCAAAAAACTTGATTCTGTAATCCAGAAATTGCTAGAAATTTTGGCCATCATGGGTACACCTATATATGTTAAACCTAACAATATCTAGCCTATGTCTCTGGTAAAATGAAACAGTTTTTTGCTTATTACAATATAAAACATATTACAGGTATACCACACAATGCTACAGGAGAAACAGTCAGAGAAACATCAAATTGAACTCTAAAGGGTATGCTAAATAAACAAAAAGGAGCAACAAAATCTCCCAGAAATAGATTACATAATGCTTTAATAACTTTGTATTTTCTCAATGATAATGAGAAAGGAACAATAGCTGCGGAAAGACAGTGGATAATAGAAGAAAAAAAAAACCTACAGAGTTAAATCAGCCTGAATATTTTAAGGATGTGCTGACCTATGAACCAATAGCTGAGGAGCCCCCAACGAATGAGGCCCTCTGGATAAGTGAGACAGTCGATTAGCTTGAACTATTTAGGAGGCCCCCAGGTAGTGGGACCAAAATCTGTCCTTAGTGCATGAGCTGGTTTTTTTGGAGGCCAGAGCCTATGCTTGGACTCTTCGCTCAGCCTGGGTGAAGGGAGGAGGGGACTGGACCTGCCTCCACTGAATCTACCAGGCTGAGCTGAATCCCCAGGGGAGTCCTTGCACTGGAGCAGATGGGAATGGGGGGTGGATTGGGGGGAGAGCGAGGGGGGGGACCGGTAGTAAGGAGGACAGGGGAATACATGGCTGATGCGTAAAATTAAATTAATTATAAAATTAAAGAAAATGAAGTGCTTCTTCCATCAAAGTGCTAAAAAAAAAAATCTGTTTTTGCAAGCTTTGCTGACTCTGATGTCTCCCTCAGCATGTAACAGGATCCTCTTAAATTCTGATTTTTTTTCCAGTGGAAAAACTTTTACAACTCCCAAACATATTCTGTTACAGCAGTTTATTTAAAAATTTTTCTCCCATTTAAATTGGGGCGGTTCACTTCCATTCAAACAAACAAATGTTCCAAATAAGAATAGCACGACAGAGAAGAAAATATTAATAGCTGGACTCAATACATACTACATGAGTTATAGTAAGTCACCAAAATCGTTTATGTGCTTTTATTAAAATACAACAATGGGCACAGGTGGCATTTATTTGTTATTAGATTAGCCAGATAAGGATTAGAATTCTGAGATTAGAACAGGCAAACACCACTCTATATTTAGGATCAAACATGTTGATTTCTACCTTCCCTCTCCATCTTCTTTACTTTTAGCATCTGATAGTGGCTAATCAATAAAGAATAGCTAGCTGGTGAGTCTTTCCAAATGGCAAAGGACAGGAGCCACGCACAATATTTGGTAATGGTTATGAAAAGAAGTGTAATATTTTTTTCAACCAAGTGAAGTGATTCTCTGCTCTAAAGTATCATTTTCAGCATTTTTGCAAGTTTAATATCTGATTCCTTTGTTCCCAGAAAGAGATGTTCTCCAGAAATAGATGTACAGCTTAGGTCATATAAATGCTAGCTTGTAACTCCACACACAAAAAAGAAACATGAGAAAATACAAAGTCCCACTTATGAAGGAAGTGATTTTGTAAGTCATGCCTTGTGACAGCACCCATCTCCATGGTGTATCCCAACCCATCTTTCTCTAGGTAGAAGAAACTGACATGCAGAGAGACTAAACTGCCAAAGACATAACCAAGGATTTCCTGGGTGTGCCTGCTGTCCTGCCCTTGTTTTGCACTCTGTTCCTCAGACCTGCATTCTAAAGCTTTACCTGTGGCTATTTCAGACCTTATTCTCCTTGGATAACCTTTCATTTAGCTCAAAAGGGCCTGTTTAATTTCCTAGGAGGAGAAGGACAAAAATCAAAGTGACTTTCCACATCTGATAAAGTCTATTTACTTTCAAAGGAAGAAATTTGTCAAAGATCCGTTTACAGAAACCTTGTTGAAGAGGCACAGAAGTTAGAGTGATACAGACAAGTTTTTACAGGGATCTATGTACATCAGCCCTGGAGTGAATCTCCAACATAAGGTAACTAGTGGACACATTGCCAGTCATTACTTACACCCCCACTTACCTGGAATTTATGGTGCTACATTGCTCTCAGCTTTAAGGAGCCTCTTCTGACCTTCAAGGAAGGACATAGAATAAGATTGAAATTCATTGTCAAGGCAGTGAATTCAGACCCAGTTCCCCATATCTGAAAATTCCAATGGTCAGGAAATTCAAGGAAAAATACATTCATTGAAGTGAAGCTTGTATATAAACCATTAGAAGAATTTAGCATGGTACTTGTTATGGCAAGACAATTTCTGGGGACACTTATTGACAGGGTGAAGTGGTTTGTGAGTCTTTGGGTGTCTCTGGGTCTTTGTAAAACTTTGACAGGGAAACACAGGTTGGGTTCAGGAGGAAGTAGAATCTCTTCTTCTGAGATAGATAAGGTGCTGTTGAGCATTTCATGAAACACACATCTCACTGACTTGTGAAAACCCCTCTGTCATATAGTGCTTTCTTAATATCTTTATTGCACTGAATTATCAGGCACAGCAACTTAGAATGGGAAAAATTGATCATAGCCCACAATTCCAGGTAATAGTTCCATTTTTGGAAAATCAGGATAGGAACTCAGCTAATCATATTACATCCACAGCCAAGAGCAGAGATAAACAAATGTACTCATGCTACCTGTTTTCTTATGCTTATGCTCTAGCTTCTTCATACTTACACAGCAGAGGTTGCAGACAATGAAATGATTCTGCCCATTTTAGGGAGTCTTATCTCAATTAACAATTAATAAAATCCCACAGAGACAAGTTCAAAGAAAAATCTCATCTATATAATTCCTCATTGAGGGTCCCTCTTCCCAGGTGACTAGTTTGATTCAGTCTGATAATAAAAAATAAGAATCACACTGCCCCACCATCACTGCCAGGATTTGAGGAGATTTCTGCCTGCATTCAGGAATGTGGTCCTCAACCTGTGTGGGTCACCACCCCATTGGGGGTCACATATCAGATATACTGCACATCAAATATTTGAATTACAATTCATAACAGTAGCAAAATTAGGCCTGGAGAGATGGCTCAGAGGTTAAAAGCACTGCTTGCTCTTCCAAAGATCCTGAGTTCAATTCCCAGCAACCACATGGTGGCTCACAACCATCTGTAATGAGATCTGGTGCCCTCTTCTGGCCTGCAGGGATATGTGCATACAGAATACTGTATACATAATAAATAAATAAAACTTTAAAAAAAAAGTAGCAAAATTAAAGTTAAGAAACAATGAAAGAGTTATGTTTAGGGCTCACCATAATGCGAGGAACTACTGTTTATGCTATTTAAAGATTTAAAGGGTCAAAGAATTGGAAAACAAATAACCATTGATCTAGAGTGTCCAGTGGAACCCAAGTGTCGGTGTTGCTAACTATGAAGGTGCTTGCAGAGGATTTTCCTCAATATCCTTTGCTCTAAGGGAAACTCATGTTCTGTGTGGAAGACTCCAGCTATCTGGCCATCTTTACTACCCAGTAATAGCAGACCACTTTGAGCTACTGAACAGAGAGTACAACACCCACTACACACATGCTGATGACACAGATTTTAGTCACACTGGGCTCCATGACCATATCACGCTTCTATGAGTGCTTGTTCCTAGACTGTATCAGCCTCTTCCTCTAGCATAACTCTGCCTAGCTGTTTCCTGTAGACTCTTTACAAGGAAGTTGTTTAACAAGTGTCCTTCTCAGTCAGCATCAAGTCTATAATGTCTGGTGGCTAAGGAGATAAGGAGATGTAGGTATTTTTTTTTTATTTTACATCTTTTTTTGTATTTTTTTTTCATTTTTCATTATTTAGAAATTTCCTCTTTACCCCACATACTGTCCACAGAGCCCCCTTCCTCCCACTACCCACCCCCATCCCTCTCTCCCAAGCCACTGCACATCCCAACATCCCCCAAATCTAGGTCTCCCATGGGCAGTCAACAGAGTCCAGAACACTGAGCCTAGGCAGATCCAACCCCCTCCACACTAAACCAAGTCTGTTCAAGGTGTCACACCACAGGCACTGGGTTCCAGAAGCCTACCCATTGACCATGGATAGATCCCTATTCCCTGTCTGGGTGCCTCCCAAACAGTTCAAGCCAAACAATCATCTTCTGTATCCAGAAGACATAGTCCAGTTTCACAGGGGCTCCACAGCCACCAGTCCACAGTTCATGGCTTTCCACTAGTGTGGCCAGTCACCTCAGTTGCAGGTACTTATGATGAACTTTAGCATATATAAATTTCTATGATATTATTACCTTGTGTATATAAAATTTCAGTAAGAGATAAAGATTCAGTTCTACACAGGGAAAGAACTGAAGGATGTTCAATCAATCAGGGAGAAATCTCTGGCTTTGGATGAAGGGGATGCTGAAGGGCTTCTCTTGTATCCGAGGAGAGGCTCCTGCAAAGGACAACTTGACATCTAGTGTAAGGAAAGCTCTCAGCAATCTCAGTTCCCATGACATCTGCAGCTCTTCCCTAGACATTCTAATGTATCCTGGAGAGCCCTGGCATCCTCTGTGATGTCACTATGTTGTGGCAACACCCACTGTCCTTGGGAAGTTTATTCAGTGCCTTCACCATTTACTGATGAACATGATGGCATACTGAAGAGTCTAATTCAGAAAGAGAATGGAGAGGTTAGAGAAACCAGAGAGTGACTGAAGAAAGCTGACATTCAGCATCAATGTAAAACGTCAAGAAAGAAATGGTCAAGAGAATCATGTAATGAGTTGTGTGCAAGAAAAGGGAATCTTCCTGGAGGAAGTGGGCTTGTGCTGAATCTTCCAGTAATGGGGAACAGAAAGCTGGAGTCTCTGGGAACCAACAGAACTCCCTTGCTTCTCATTCCTCTTGAAATTCAAGGATTCCAGGATATTAATTGTTCTGGCTCAGAAGTCGGGAACTGGTAAGGCCAATGCTTTATGCTGGGAACTCTTGGCTTTCATTCCTTTGGTAGATAGGCATTGATGTGTGAACATGACTCCGACATTAAAGCAGGAGGGATTAATGAGGTGTGCCCATTTCAAGGAAGGACATCACTCTACTTCAACCACAGTGGCTAACTTTAGTTAAATCCCAGCTGCTCTGTGTTCCTCAGTTGTCAGTGAGGAGACTTGTTGAGTTTGGTGACCATGTTCTGCCCTTATATGTCTTCTCCATCAATAGTTATATGGTTAGAGTGACCTGTCAAGATATTTGGGGAACCTCTAAATGACTGGGGTGATTGTGAACTATGGCAATTTTTTCCTGACTTGTAAACCCACAGGCTTGTGGACTCTGTAGCCAAGTTAAATTCTGAGTCTTCAGCTGTGAATGAGCCTGAAGAGGCTATCTCCTTGGTTACTTGGAGCATGTGCTATGAGGGCAGAGAAAACCAGATAGCTGGGATAACCACTTCCCTTCAAATAGAGGAGACAGCTGAGTTCCCCAGAGGGGCCATCTGAAGCACAAGACAAAATAATTTACGGTGTCACCGAGTCACTGGTAAACAAGCTTTCTCAAACATTTGATTAGGACTCAGGGTGGTCTGTCCATTTTCTTTGCCTAGTGATACTGCAAGTTCATTTATGTTCATCTACCCACAAGGAGCACCAGAGAGCCACCATCCCACCAAACCTTCCTCACCAAGATGCAGGTGAAGCAGAAGGTGCAGAGTGACCACTCAGCTACAGGAAATGACCATTGAAAGAAAGTTAACAGTGAGATCACCTGATCTTTATCACAGAAGAGAGCATGAAGAATAGGTATTCATTCTTTCAAATGCTGTGGTTTCAATCTCAGGTCCACTCTGTCATCATTACTTCATTTTATATAAGGTCTGTGTTTCTGGTAGGCTGCATCTTCAGGGTATGCCTTCAGGGTATGCCAAAATCATGTCTATGAACTCCTCCCAAAGGCAGATCCTCAAATGTGTACAGGAATGATATGAGGACAAAGACTCTTCTGCTTCCTCTAAAAAGAAACAAAAACAGAGCCTGTGGCATGAGTCATAGTACTCATGGACTGAGTCAGTAGTATGAATTCCCAGCATGACTTTGAAGAGATTCTATCAAGTGCTGTCTAGTGTAAGATGTTAGTTGCTGTGAGTTTGAGTTAATATTTTTGTTACTTGCTTTAAAAGGCCTTTTACGTTTGATTCACCAAGCATCAGTTGGAGAGGCCTGGTCACACATCTAAATGTGTCCATACAGGGACTCAGACTGATCCCTGTTCCTTTTGTTCCCCTCTGAGAGGACACGCCTGCATGCATTTGTTCAGCATCCAATTGATGGAGTTCTCCCACTCTCACTCAGTCTCTCTTTCTCTGTCTCTCTAAGTATCTCTTTCTCTGTCTCTCTGTCTCTCACATACATGTGTATATGTTGTGTATTTTTCTATGTGTTTGTGCATGTATCTCCCTCTAGTCCCTGTAGTCAGGGATCTCTGGTTGGGCATGTGCAGTTCCCTATCTCACAGTTCCCAGGTGATACCTTGGTGAAAATTGGGAGTACCACTTTGGGTATTATAGTTCTGCCAGTGTACTTACTTTGGTGACACATAGATATTTCCTTGGAAGTGTTTATTAATCTGTCATGATGTTGCATCCCATCCTCAAAACTGTTCACGATGTTATTTTGGTTTCCATTGTGACAGGTCCCATCATAGACAATTTGTTTTTGAAGACAGGAGAAACACCTTCACAGACTCCGGAGGGTACACACCTGTGGAATAGACACCAGGAAAATTCTTAGACTTCTATTTCAGCAAGCCTCCTGAGAGAGCTCATGCAACTCCACCTCCCATCATCTAAACAGCCTGCCTTTACTGACATAGAGTCAGCACAGGTGTAAGTAAAAATGTTTTCAAATCTGTGGGTTTGGTCCTGGGTTTTGCTACCAACAATATAAGTAAATTTGTTTCAACAACTCTGGGGAAAGGTGTCCTGACTACCTGGGGAGTCAGGCAACACCTTGATGTGCTTAGCACAGCTCTGATGGCTGAAATTGCTAGGAGACAGTTCAGCCCTGGATGGTGAGATATCCTGCACACCTCAAGCTGCTCACAACAGCTCTGCCCTGAGGGTGTCCCAGAGACCTGGAGCTGTTGTGCACAGCTCTTACAGCTGGAACTGCAAAGAAGCAGCCTGACCCTGGAAGGAACAAATTTATGACTTCTTTGGAAATTCAGGCCTGGAACTAATGGAGGATGATCTCCCTGAAGGATACAACAATCCTGCTCTTCTGGAGAGCTGCTACAGCTGAGCTTTGCTCAGTCCCATCTTAAGGGGACTTCCTTGCTGAGCTCTGCTTCTCTTGCCTATGCTGTGGCTTTCTTTTGCTTCACTCTGCAAAAAGGGAAAAACCCCTGCAGAAATGTAGCAACGTACTCTGGCTCTGGAGAAAAGTGTTACTTTTTAGCTCTTTATGGCTCTGTCCACTGAGGGACGTCTCAGCAAAGATCTTCTGTTCAGCTCCTCCTTGCTCTGCTCTTTCAGCTTCCTCTTGCTCTGTCCAAGGGGGACATCTCAACAAGGATCTTCTCTATGCCAGTGAATGAAGATCATCACACCCAAAATTCTTTTGAGAAAGATATTTATTTGAGAATGAGGAGTCTAGGTGAGTAGCTGCCTCTACCAGGGTGGACAGAACAGCCTTTTTTTTTAATACTGACAAGACAGGGCGGTTTACACTGGATGTTTTGGGGGTGCAGTCAACCTCGGGTTGACTTGGGGCCCAGGGTTCTTCTGTTCTGCTCTGTGATTGGTTGATTTCACAAGGCAGTTGGCCAGGGGCAGAGATGGCTCTGATTTGAATAAGCCAAACTGTGTTTTCTTCTGCCCTGATCTGAGTCTTTCCTCCCTAGTTCTGGGCTCCAGGATCAAGATGAGTTTCTTTAGCCAGCCCCTTGTCCCTACAATAGCAAGTTTAATAAATACCAGAAGTTCCCATTACTTAGGAGACAGGATGAGGCATCCCATGACATCCAGTAGTGTAGAACACACCCTGAATTCCTGTGATACTTAAGGACTATGTTCATGGAGTTTATTACCTCTAGGTCCAGGACCTACTACCAGCCAAATCCTTTCTATGAAAAGCTCAAGATGGGGCATGAGCAGGTCATGTCACACACTCAGAGCTTAAAGAATGAGAACACCAAGGCCTCAGAGAAATTAAATGGTCTGGCCGAGGAGTCAGTCTTCCATTGTTAAGTGCCTGTCTTTCAGGGGACCACAACATTGTGCAATGGCCATCTCTGGCTTTCCTTGCTGTTGTACTGCAGAGTCTGAAGCTCTGGCTCCAGCCTTTCTGCCTCTTAGCAAGCTTCCTTAGCAAGTAGTGCTTTGTCTTATGCTTCTCATTCTCAGCATTGCCAATAGTGAAAGAGACTGTTAGCTACTCACAACCCCATATTGTCATACTTAATAGCCTCCAGAACTACTATTTTTAACCTTCCTAATGGCATGACCATTGATGTACAATTCCTCATGTTTTGACATTTCACCATAAAATTATTTTTCTTGCTATGTCATAACTGTAATCACTACTGTTATCAATCCTAATGTAAATATCTGTTATGCAGAGTATCTGAGATGCCTCCCCCTTGAAAGAGTAATTCCATCACCAAATGAGTCATGACACTTAGAAGTCCAGTTTGCGACACGAGATGGATATCATGTATGGTTTTGTGCAGGGGTCTATTGCAATAGGACTGCTACAGCACTTGTGTCTGCTACCCTCACTCAGACAGGATTTGTCCTCTGCTTGCTGATGTTTCCCCATTTCCATGGTCAGAGAAGGGCAAATGGGGAATCTGTTTTCTTACTATAGGTTCTTGGATTCTTTTGTTGTAGGAGTTTTCAGAAATAGTATGATTCTTTCGGGAATTCCCTTTTCTCTACCATTGGCCAAGAGGAAAATGTCAGAGACCCCCAGACACAGAAAGAGCAGGTAAGAACAAGCAGCTGGGTCAAGGTTAGGTCCAGCACCATTTCCTCCTGTAACATTAGCCTGTTTAACATTCAACCCACTTGTGTTTAATTCATCGCTTTACTCATACACATTCTCCCCACACACACATTCAACCCCATCACCACTTTCATGACAGGCAACTGTTTATTTTTTTGTTCATGCACCAGTATTTCTGGGAAGTGAGTCTTCTGTGAGAATCATTTGGCAATCAATCCCTGCTTCTCTGCCTGAAGCTAAAATCCAATGATGGAGATGGATGTCACACATCACACACCTTCATGTCATTATGAGGAGAGAGGTGCTATGAACAGCCTTGAGGGAGTAAGTTCAAAGTCCAGCACCATTTGCTTTTTGCACATTTGCTTTCCAGGTTTTATGTATGATCACAGTGGGGATAGCAGCTTGCAAGTAGGAGAGCCCCCTGTAAAGGTCAAGTGAGTCATTCTCTTTGTCACCTCATTGGGTGGCATGTGTCCTTCTTCCGCCCATTATCTGCATGCCAAGGTGGTCTCTTCACTTTGACAAGCTGTTGGTTCTACAACATAGCACTCATGGTGCTATGATTTTAATGGTGATATCTTTTGAGGAATTGTTTCTTTGACATTGTTCTTAAAATGCAATTCACCAACCTGAAATTGAGATTTATGTTTTTGTGAGAATTTAATAATACTCAATGCCCTTTAAGTAGTACTTATTTACACTGTTGCTTTTGTTTAAAATTTCCAGGGCACAATATAATTTCTTCACAGCCATATTTTTATCAGTTTGCACAAGAAAATTACCGTACATGTCTTCTAGAATTTTGAAAACGTTCTTCTGTACCTGGAGAATTGTTCTCCAGCTCCCACCGCCAAGTCCCGCCAGTCCCGGAGTGTACTTATAAAATAAACACACAGACTCTTTTAAGCCTACGTACATTTTACACACATTGTAAACTATTCCATCTGAATCAGTCTTATTGTGAACTTCTTGCTTTAAACTGCAACATTCTAAGCCTGAAATGGCGCTGTGGCTGCTGGCTCCCCCCACTTTAGCTTCCCAACATGGTGGTGGTCCGTTTTCTGCCAGCTCTGGGAGCTGTAACTCTCAGAAATAGTGAGTCTACACTTTTATCAAAGTAGTGTGTAGCCTAGAAACCTCTTTTTTTAAAATATATATACTAGTAAAGACTACATCTACAGGGTAATGTGCTGCTGGCAGAAGCCTTATTTCCACCATACTGCCGGTCAGACACGCAGGCCAGGAACCCGCCAGTAGTTCAAACCCGCATTTTGGGGCGTCTACCTGCCCATATGAGACATGAAGCAGGAACCTGGTTTTGGCTCTGTTTAGAATTGGTTAATAGCTGGGCGGTGGTGGCGCACGCCTTTAATCCCATCACTTGGGATGCAGAGCCAGGCGAATCTCTGTGAGTTCGAGGCCAGCCTGGGCTACCAAGTGAGTTCCAGGAGAGGCGCAAAGCTACACTGAAAAACCCTGTCTTGAAAAACCAAAAAAAAAAAAAAAAGAATTGGTTATTAAATATTCTCAGGTTTAAGGTGCAAACTCGAGCAATTGGGTGCCATTTGTAGCTGGAGAATTTTTCTCCAGCTCCCACCGCCAAGTCCCGCCAGTCCCGGAGTGCACTTATAAAATAAACACACAGACTCTTACATTATTTAAACTGCTTGGCCATTAGCTCAGGCCTATCATTGTCTAGCTCTCACTCTTATATTTAGCCCATTTCTATTAATCTTTACTTTGCCACGTAGAGGTAAACTGAATAGAATGTTCACATCTGTCAATTCTGTACCCTTTGAAAGGGGTATCACCTCACAAGAAAAATGCCAATTAACAAACATATACAGACAAGTAAACAAAACAACAGTACAGAGTACACATGAGAGAAATTGTATGAACTAATTACAAAGAAGAAATAAGATAGACAAGCTATTGGCTAATGACTTTAATCCCAACACTTCAAAGTCAGATGCAGGTATATCTGCCTCTGAGTTGAATGCCAGAATAGTCTATGTAATCAGGTCCAAGACAGATAGAACCTAGATGAGCAATTGTCCTTGTGGTAAGATGGAAGAGTAACAGTGGGTATATGCACAAAAGTGGTATAACTGGATCTTGAGGTAGATTGACTTCCAATTATCTGAGGATATCATATTGATTTCCACAGTGCCTGTATAAATTTGAACCTGTGACAGCAATAAATTTCCTTGCTCCATATCCTTTCCAACATTAGCTGTCACTTGTGTTATTGATCTTAGCCATTCTTACAGGTGTAAGACAAAAGCTCAAAGTAGTTTCAATATGCATTTGCCTCATGGCTAAGAATATTGACCATTTTTTCAAGTGTTTCTCAGCTACTTTAGATTCTTCTACTGAGAATTCTATTTAGAGGTATACCCCATTATAATTGCATTATTTGGTTTGTTGTTTAGTTTCTAGAGTTCTTTGTTATCTTTTGTGAGAAAACCCAGAAGCACATAGACAAACATGTTGTACTCACTGATACATGAAAATTAGCTGTTAAGTAAAGTACACTCACAATAAACATAGTTAATCACAGTACAATCCACAGATGCATAGAGGCTAAGTAAGAAGAGCAGCTCTAGGGTATATACATGAATCTCACTGGGAGAAGTATATAGAATAGATTTGTGGGTACACTGGAGGCATTTGTAGATGGGAACAGGATTGGTCAGGTGAGTAAGGAAGGGACAGAGGAGAAGACAGGGAAAGATAACTGGATTAGGGGAGATTTTAGCAGGAGACATGGACACAGTGCAGTGCAAACTTCATGGAACCTAATAGGGTGACCCTAGTGAGGAGTCCTAGTTATCAAGAATTCAGAGGCTGGCTGGGTAGTGATAGCACATACCTTTAATCCCAGTACTCAAAAGGCAGAGGCAGGCAGATCTCTGTGAGTTTGAGGCCAGCTTTCTCTAAAAAGTGAGTTCTAGGACAGGCTCCAAAAGCTACACAGAGAAAAAATAAACAAACATACAAAAAGAATACAGAGGCTGAACCAACCATCTTCTGTAAACACACAACACTCCCAGTGGTAGGATTGAGACACCAAGTTAGACACAAAACACTCAGCTAACACTTGTCTTGCCTGAAAGATACGCTGGAGCAATCGTGGCTCAGAGTGTTTAACAAAGAAATGACTAGTGTAAATTGTTGCCCAAGCTATGAAAGGAAGCTCATGCCTTACAAAGTCTAGGTGGATAGGAACTGCAATAGGATGGTCCAGAAAACTAGGAAAGGACCAAGTACAACTGACCAAGGAAAATACAATGAGATGATATATAACTATATTCTGTTATAATCAAAGATTTGTGTCTAGCCTAATTGTCATCAGAGAGGCTTCTTTTAGGAGATGATGGGAGCACATGCAGAGATCCCTGCCCAAACATGAGGATGAGCTCTAAAAGTCCTGTGGAAGGAGGGAATGAATATTGTAGGATACAGAAGTGTTGTGGAAACAAGGAAATCTTGACCCATAGAATCAACAAAGCAGGGTACATAGGGGTTCAGAGAAATTGAAGAGGCAATCATAAAGCCTGTATGGTTCTGTGACAGGTCATCTGCATACATTCTATAGTTGTTTACCTTGGTGTGTTTGTGGGACTTATAACTGTAAGAGTCCTGGTGTCTGCTCTTTTGCTTGCTTTTGGGACCCCTTTCCTCCTATTGGGTTACCTTGTCCAGCCTTGATATGAGGGTTTGTTGCTAGCCTTATTGCACCTTGTTATTGTGTGTTTGGTTGATATCCCTGGAAAGCCTACTATTTTCTGAAGGAAAACAGAGTATCAGTGGATTTGGAGGAATGAGGATTTCAGGGTGGTGACTAGAAGGAGTGGAGAAAGGGGAAGGAAGCTGCAAGTTAGGATGTATTGTATGAGAGAAGAATAAATACCAAGAGAAAAAGAAAAAGGGAAATGCATTTAATCTTAGTACAATGATCCCCATTGTCTGTAAGAGCCCCAAACAGCTCAAATGTCCAGTTTCTTTTGACACTCAAAATAATTTCTTGCCTGTCACATCTTGTACAAATCAAGAGACAAGGATTTCCAACAAATAATGCCACAGTATATATTCCCATTCAGGAAAAAAAAGGAATGTGACTGTGTTCCTGGACCCAACACAAGCAGACATCCCTGGCTCATGTGCATGTCACACCAGCCAGAAGATTAGGTATCCAGGCCACCAGCCCATGAAACTTCCACCATCCCCACATACCCACAGACACAATCCTCCACCAAACATACAGCTGCCACACCCAAATCCATAGCCCCACTCCAAATTGGATGGATATCCTCTGCTCAAAGGCAAGCCACACCAGCCAGAAGAACAGGTAGACTACCTGAGGTGGAGATTCCCTGTTGGAACAGAGGCAATGCCAGCCACCAGAAATCCATGTAACCTGCTCACCTTTGGACATCCTGAAGTCTTTCAATACTCCCCTAACAATATCCTCAATTCCACTTCTCTCTTCATCTCTGTGTTGTTGCCTCAAAATTGGGTTGAATCCTTTCTCTAACAAAGGACACACAATCTTCCAGATGTCTATGCAGGCCACCTGCCCATAGAACTCCCCTACTTTCTCAATGCCCCCTCAACCCTATCCCCAAATTTCCTCTTCTGCTCAGTTTGGTCATCCTGAAACTTGGGCAGATACTCTCTGCTGGAACAAAGGTAACATTGCAAGATTTCAAGGTCCCAACTTGGAATGAGAACCCCTGTTCAATCATAGACCACAAAGAAGAGAAGAACAAAGAACAAATAGAAACCAAGGAATAAAAAACCCATCCAAAAAAGACAAACTGAGAAATCAGCACCCAGAGCCACAATCACCTCAAATCCAGATACCTGGACACCAGAATAAGAACATAATCAACAACAGCTGGAGCAATATTTCACTACCAGATTCCTGATATCCTACTACAGCAAGCCCTGGATATTCCATCACAGGTGAAGGAAATTAAGACAAACTTTATAAGGAGTTTTTAAGGAGGAAATGAATGAATATGTTTAAAGAAAGCAGAGAAAGGATAAATTTAATATTGGAAAAAATTAACAAATCCCTTAAAGAAAACCAAAGACAAACAAACAGTTGATGGTAATGAATGATCTCTTCAAAAACTGATAATGGAAATAGAAGCAATTAAAAAATGCAAACTGAAGAAATTCTATAAATGAAAATCTAGGTATGCAAGCAAGAACTACAGAGGCAAGCTTCACCAAAGGAATACAAGACATAGAATAGAGAATTATAGGCTTTAAAATTATGACAGAAAATATGGCTATATTGATGAACGAAAATGTTAAATTGAAAGATTTCCTGAAACATAAGATCCAGGAAATCTGCAACACTATTAAAAGACCTAACCTAAGAATAATAGGAATAGAAGGAGAAAAATCTCAGGTCAAATCCCAGAAAGGATTTTCAAAAAAAATTCTTAAATAAAAGAACATAAGTGAACATAGCCCAGATAATCTACTAAGCAGAGCTCACAGGGGCTCACAGGGGCTCACAGAGACTGAAACAGCATTTACTACCTACATGGGTCCACACCAGTTCCTCTACATATATGTTACCCTTGTATAGCTTGGTGTTTTTGTGCAACTCCTCACAGTAGGTGTGGGTGGTGTGTCTCTGACATCTTTGCCTGCTCTTGAAATCCTTTAACTCCTACTAGCTTGTTTCATCCAGCTTTGATAGGAGGGTTCCTGCCTAGTCTTTTTGTCACTTGTTATGCAGGGATTGATTGATAACCCTGGAATATCTGCTCTATTCTGAAGGGAAAAGGAGGAGTGGATCCGGTGAAAAAGGAAGAAGTAGAGAGGATGCAGAGGAGTAGAGGGAGGGAAAACTGCAGTTGGGGAGTATTGAATGACAAAAGAATAAAAAAAAATAAAAAATAAAGATTGAAATGTGGACACAGTGTGATAAAACAACAAATCCTGTAGCTCTGTTTCAGACAGATGTGGCTTCATTCTCAAAGGGCTTAGATAGTTCTGTCCATGAAATGTTTCTTACATGTCTCTGGCTTGCTACTTCTACTCCTTTTGGTATTAAAAAAAGAAGAAACAGAGACAGAGAGGCAGAGAGACACAGAGAAGAGAGAGAAACACAGAAAAAGAGAGGAGCTCCCAAAAAACTCACTGAACTGAAACTTACAATGTCCCCAAAATTGTAACAAGGCTCTGTATTAATTAAGTGTAGCTCTCCCTCACAAAATAACACTTTCCCAAAGTCCATACTTTCTACCAATATCTGTGTTAAATACATTTTAAAAGGTCTCTTTTTTTCCAAGACTGGACACATGAAGCAGAAACTGGTGAATCTCTTCAAGTTCCAGGCCTAGCCTATCTACTACTTAGTGAGTTCAAGGCAAGACAGGGTTAGAATGTCAGACCATGTCTCAAAACACACGCGTTCAAAAATTTCTACTCAATAAACTTCAGGGCTGTTAAAAAGTTTTGACAAATAAAGTACTCACCTTGCAACTATTCCTTTACTTCTGTCTTATAAAAACAGTTGCCACAATGCATGCTTCTAATCCAGTAATTTTAAGGCAAGATAAAAGGTAGACAGAAGAAATCTTGCAAGGTTATTTACATGTGATAGTAAACTAAGGACCCTGTCTCAAACATGCTAAAGGGAAAAGACCAACAAGCAAAATGTTCTCTATTATAACTAAACCACAAAACACATGAATACCTATCCCCATATAAATTAGGACACAGATAAAAACAGTCATAAGCAAATAAATAACAAAATTACAATTGGATGATGTGGCACATGACTTTTATTCCAATACTTGGGCAGCAGAGGTAGGCAGAGTTATGGGAGTTTGGTGCCAATCTCAACTATATTCTGAGGTCATGGACAGCTAGAGATACATGTAGAAACCCTGTCTCAAAATAAAATTTCAATTCTGATTTGTATTGTCTCATCCTGAAATCATTTTCCAAAATGAATTGAAATGTCCCATTTTAGCCTCTGCAGAGGTCCCATGGCTCAGGACAATATCTCTTAAAATCCTTTCAGGTGTCAGCCACTGGTCCCTGTCAAATCATTCTCAGAAATAAATATAGCTTAGTATGGTAGCAGAGCCAAACAGTTCTCCTTGAATTCAAGACATTTTGGTCTGTGAAGGGAATATGATAGTAAGACATTCCTCAATAAACACAGACACAGACACACACACACATACACACACACACACACACACACACACACACACACACAAATATAGTTGAATATATTTTGCTTTGTTATTTGTGACAAGGTCTCATTAGAAAGCTCCAACTAGAATAATCCTCACACTGTACAGTTTAATGGATAATATCTATTGAATATTTTTAAACAAATCCCAGAAAACATTTCATTCTATACCATTGGCCCATTATTCAAAGAATGACAGTTTTCTGAACAGGAGGGATCATTCAAACAATGGTCTTTATATTTCCTTAAACTTCAGAAGATCTGTAAGTGGGAGAAAATTTATACTGTTTACATTCCTAGGTTGCTTCCCCTCCATCCAATCATTCTATGAAATTAATATCCATCTTTCCTTGAACTTCTTCTAATTTAGAAACATTTTAAGTAATTTATTTGTAAATTGAGGTATTTCCAGATTTTGTTTTAATGCTAAGACTCCAACTGTGGAAGCTGAAACAATATCTATAAAAGTAAATATTCCAGCTACCAGTAACCCAATGAATTCTTAAGAATATTTTTCTAAAATAGCTGGAAATTTTCCAAGTATTGTATTGAAATTTTTGGAATATCCCTCTATTTTTAATTTTACTAGAATCAAAATAGAAGGAGATTGTTGATAAACAATTTTACTATTATTTAGTAGGCTATCAACACTTTGAGTTAAATACCTATTGTTATATGCAAGGTGAAATAAAGAATGACTATAGTGGATTACTAGGATTTATATTAATAAAACATGAAGAGAAATCACATAAGCCTATAGATAATTTGATTCTATCAAAAAAGAAAAATTAGCAGTGTTTCTCAAAAGTATTTCCTCCCTAAAGACTAATGAATCAAGTACTGCCTAAGTTAGGGTTTCTATTGTTGTGAAGAGACACCATGACCATGGCAACTCTTACAAAGGAAAAATATTTAATTGGCATGGCTTACATTTTTAGAGGTTTAGTCCATTATCATCATGGTGAACATAGCAGCATGTAGGCAGACAATGTGCTGAAAAAGGAGCTGGGCATTTACACCATGACCTACAGGTAATCTGGGAGACTGGACATAGTTTAAACATATATGAGATCTCAAAGCCTACCTCCACAGTGACACACTTCCTCCAATAAAGCCGCACCTTCTATAGTGCTAACCCCTATGAGCTTATGGAGGAAAATTTCATCCAGACTACCAAAGGTACTAAATATTAAAGTTCACAAAGTAATAAATTTTAGCCACCAACCAGTAAATTCAAAGGTTACATATCCTCACCCAATTAAAAGAGAACGGAGATAAAAATAAACCAATCCAAGTTGCACCCGTTCAAAACTCCCCCAACCCCCCTGAAGGGCTTGTGGATTTTGCCTTTAAAAAGCTAGCCACACAAAGAAAAAGCAAGTTCCTCCTGGCCTCACGACTACAAGTGAGTGCTTTGGATCGAGTTCCCTGCCCACGGCTTGTAAATAAACAGAAATAAAGCATGCTATTGCATTCTGTACCTAAGGTCTGTGGTGAAGTCTTTGGGGTCTCAATCTGTGCACAACATTTGGTGAATTGGCTGGGAAACCCCAGAGACCCCACCAGGACCCTCAAGTGTCCAGAGGTTTATTGTCATCTACCAGTAAGAGCACTCTCTGTCTTGTCTGTGTCTGTCATGTTACTTTTGTTTTGTACCAGTCCATCGATTTGTACTTTGCAGGCTCGATTTGTACTTTGCAGGCTCTCACTGGGACAGACGTGTCCAGACAGTGATCCTGGGAGGGAAAGAGAGACGTCTCATTCCCTGATTTGGGCAAGAGACCTCTTGGTCTCGAGCCATTTGAGGCTACCTCAGAGGTGACCATTTGGTTTAGGAGCATCTTTGGGTATCTTCCCCCACGGTGGGAGGAAGTGCCACTTTGTATTTTGTCCTGGGAATTTGTCAGAGCCATTTTGTGGGTTTTTTTTGTCTATTTTGTTGTGATCATTGTTACTGTACTCTCTCCTTCTCTTCCAAGAAAAAAAGGTGCATGTCTGACAGGGATGTGGAAGCCCCTGATGTCTGTTTGATCAAGGACAGAGATCCTCTAGTCTGGATTGCTTTTGGTGTGATTGAGCCTGGAGGGTTACCCTCCCCCCACCCCCCGCAGAGCACATCAGGCTGTCATTGTTCTTGGAGCTTTGTTGGTTGTCTCCTTGGGGCAAAGTTTTTTTTTGTGTGTGTGCCCTTGGTCTTTTGTGTAATATGCTTACTGTTCTCATTGTTGTCTTGACTGTGACGGATGCTATGGGACAGTTCCCTTCTTCTCCACTAGACCTTTGCCTAGCCCACTGAAAGGATGTGCGGGCCACAATAGAGGGAACTGGGTCCCCCACCCCCACTCTCCGACTGAACTGAGATAAACAGGTAGCTCCTGCCAGGTGAGGCTTGCATACTGCAAGAGAGGCTCACTAGCTGTGAATGAGGCCATCATCTCAGTGCTGATGTACGGGTACTTGGATTGTCTGTGTAAATGTTATTTGTTTCTGTCTACTAACCTCCCTTATTTTCCTAGAGGAAGAGGAGGAGAGAGAGGCATAGCAAAGGCCACTTCTCTCCCTCTGTAGCTCTCTTGCTATCAGAACTGCAGCCAGCTGGCTGCTCTCAGGAGGGTGGGGGTGCGTGCTCTCGGTACAGGCGTGCAAAGATGGGAGCTTTGGACAGGGCAATGGGGACTGCCTGCAATTGACAAAAACTGTGTGAACATTGAGCAGAGAATCTGACTTTAGTCAGAGGAGTTAACAAAAACTTTTTTTTTCAGGAACACTGGCAGCCAAGGACAGGCTCTATGCCCACTGCTCCCCCTCCCTTCCTTTACTGTGATAACTTCAAGGTCTCTTCTGCCAGCCAGCAGCTTCTCTTGTTAACTCTTCTCTGTCCTGGTATTGCTTGAAAAGAAATGTTAAATTACCAGTTCAAGATACTGGGAAAATTATGCTTTTGTTTCCACAGGAAAAATAAAAATTTACATGGGTTTTGGTCATTTGAGTTCAGTGGGTTACAAATACTTGCCATCATTTAAGAAAATTGGTTTCAAATTATTGTTGGTTAAGATAAAAAAAAGTTTTAAAATATAATGTTTTTATGAAAATACAAAAGCTTGAGATATGAGGATAAATGTTTAAATAAATGATTTTTTGGTTTGAGAAAGCAGTTTAAGATATAAAAATTTAAAGGCTTAAGTATGTCATGAGGGTTTAAATATATGATATTTTGGGTCTAAATAAATAGTTTGAGCTATAAAAACATAAAACTTTAAAGTTTAACTTTAAAGTTTAAATAAATTATGAGATTTAAATAAAATTTATATAGGATATAAGATATAAAAGTTTTAGATATAAAAATAAAAAAAATGTTTTAAAAAATATGTAAAATGCAAGTTATTAAAATACGTAAAAGCAAGGTATAAAGGTCTGAGGATAAAAAGGCTTAAATAATGATTTAAAAAAATGACTTGAGATATATAAAAAAATGAAACATGTTTCAGATTTCTTTGTCTTGCTATTCTGCTGTTACATTGAGACTCCAATGGGTCATAGTTGTAAAAATGTCTGTCTACTCTACCGGTATGAATGAAAAATGTGGCCACATGTATGTTTGGTTTTGAATGTCTGAGTTTGCATGTCCTTTGTGTTAAGGAATACAAGTTAATACTAGTCATCTGGCTATTCAGATACTAGTTTAAAGCATAAACTGTTCTATTTAAATAAAAAAACTGAAAGGTATATTTGACTAATATATCTATAGGAGAACAAATTGGCCTGATTATTGTTACCAAACTTAGAGATATTTCCAAGATTAGGCCTAGATTTGTTTGGCTCAGATACATTTAATAGATAATGGTCCTCAAACCTGTCAAAGATCTGATGAATATGGCATTTACATTATTTGATAAAAAGCTTACTATAGTAAATAGAGACTCCAAGCTCCCCAGTTCCTAGCAATGACTCCCAAGGTCTCCAAAGAAGATATGGAACAACAACAAGAAGATGCCACCTGAATTGCGGACAACACCGACCACTGGGCAAGACGCTCTGACTCAACATCTGCTGCCAAGGGATCCGGCATAGAAGAATGGACAAATGAGACACTGAACATGGAGGGCACATCGCAGTGAGCTGAGATTTGGGACAGGGGGAACCAACCCATCAAGAATGGGCCCACAAAAATGGGAAGACAGAGAAACATAGGCAGGGGGAATTGCGGAAGGGGGAACTGCTGGAGATTTTTGAGGTAGTAAAAAAGGGCCCAAGGACTACTGTGTTAAGGGGAGATTTTTGCAGGGGTCAGTCTGGATTATGGTAACGGGGCACCCATTTCTCTAGGGAATACTGCTTAGTGGGTTCTAGAGAGGAGATAGAGGTCAAATTAATAGAGGGATGAGGATGGGCAGGAGCGGACTTCTGGGGATTGTTAGGATTAAAAGTCGTGAGCATCCCCTCTTCCATAGAGCTCATGTCATGAACAGAGGGACAGACTGAAGGCAGACCAGAAAGTGCTGGGGGGGGGTTGTCTTAGGGCAGGTAGAGGGGGAGCAAAAGGCTTCTTTGAAGATTTTTTCTCCTATATTAATAAGCTTTTGTATGTCAGGGGAATATTTGTAGACCCTGAGAATGTCATTAATAATCAACAAAGGCTTTAAGGTCTTTTTTCTTTACCCTAGTTCCTTGTATCTTGAGGGGCTCATTTAGGCCAGAAAGAAATAAAACTTGTGACAAAATTGCCTGTCCCATGATTCATCACTTTCTTACCTGCGTCGTCTCTGCTCTCCTCCGGGATCCCGTCCTGAACCGGGCGATTTCAGGGCGATCCAACAACTTCACTAACGCATTGATCTTCCTCCAGGAGATGACGATCCAAATCATCAAGTGGTGGTTTCATCCATGTGGGGTGCCAGTTGCCCCACCTGCAGGGCTTCAGTGGGTTCTCGACCACCCTAAGGACGGAATGATAGGGACAGGAGATACAAAGGAAATACACCAAGTCTAGATTCTGATCAAGGTGCCACTTTATTTTTCTCCAAGAGG
This sequence comes from Peromyscus eremicus, assembly GCF_949786415.1. Taxonomy (NCBI): domain Eukaryota; kingdom Metazoa; phylum Chordata; class Mammalia; order Rodentia; family Cricetidae; genus Peromyscus; species Peromyscus eremicus. The sequence goes on from NW_026734289.1 coordinate 1,800,128, forward strand.
GTTTATATAGTTCCTGCTGGGTGGGGGGAGCAAGAAGCTGTTATTTGCATAAGGTGGGGCAAGCTAACAGGATGTTTGAATAGGATGTTTACAGGGTGAAAGGGTCAAGGGATCTGCCTCAATGTCCTCTTGCTAGGCAACCTGACTGTAAGATGATCTAGTTGCCTGTCCTTAGAGATTCTGACCTTGTCCCAGACATTGTCAGGGCCTTGGAAGGCTAGAATGTTAGTCAAAGGTAAGGAGGCAATTTAGAAACTTCTGGTTCATTGACCAGTTGAAGAAACAGCCTTTGCATCAGTTGGATTAGTTTATATCAGCTTTCATGAAGTTCAGAGCTCATAGTCACATGGAGCAGGTTGTCATTAACAATTGATGCTTGGATGGGTCTGTCAGCAAAGTGCAAACCTATGGAGACAGATATAAACTAGGAACAAAAACAAAAATTTATGACCTTATTTGGAACTTTTAGACCCATATAATGCAAGCCTTTATGTCATCAGACTTTTATATTTCTCAGACCCTTTTCAAGACCATCCAACCTGTCAAACAATACCTGAATAGGGGAGTGTAGATCAAGAAAAGACAGAAAAAACAGAGACATACAAGAAACACAGAGACATAGGATAGATTTGGGAGGACTATCACTGAATACTGTTGTATCCAGTTTATTCTACCCAGTGCTCATATACAGCTGAGCAATAGACAAGAGAGCATCTGCAAAGCATACTACATTGTTAAAGACTTCTTTATATGAAGATTCTTTGGGTTCAATGAGCAGTTAATCCACTTCCCTGCAGCACAGATCTTAAAAGGTCTTATTAATAAAAAAACCACAAGCTAGATATTGGGGTAAAAGCTGGAAGATTAGAGAGGTAGAGAGCAAGCTACTACATCTTAGCCCTATGAAATCCTGTGCCAAAAGAGAGAGTTAGCTCCTCTATGCACCCTGCCTTATTACTTCCTCTCTTCAGAACCTCTCAACATAGTTACTGAATCTCAGTATGCAGAAAAAGTGGTCCTACATATTGAAACTGCAGAATTTATCCCTGATGAGTCAGAATTAAATTTGTTATTTATTCATTTACAAGACATAATCAGAAACAGGAAGTATCCCTTATATATAACTCACATCCAATACCATATGAGTCTGTCAGGCCCTTTAGCACAAGAAAATGAGGAGATTGATCAACTTCTGATAAGAAATGTACAGGAGGCCTCAGAGTTTTATAAAAAAAAAAATCATGTCAATTGTGAGATTTTAAAAAAGAATTTTTCCATAACCTGGAAACAAGCTAAGGAAATTATATGGAAATATCCTACTTGTTCATTTTACAATCAGACTCCACTACCCAAAGGATGTAACCGAAAGGGCACTCAGAGGAATGAAATCTGGTAGATGGATGCATTTCATTTTGTAGAATTTGGAAAATTGAAACATGTGCACCACACCATTGATACCTACTCAGGATTTCCATGAACAACTGCTCTGAGTTTCAAAAAGGCTGATTCTGTAATCCAGAAATTGCTAGAAGTTATGGCCACCATGGGTACACCTATATATGTTAAACCTAACAATATCTAGCCTATGTCTCTGGTAAAATGAAACAGTTTTTTGCTTATTACAATATAAAACATATTACAGGTATACCACACAATGCTACAGGAGAAACAGTCAGAGAAACATCAAATTGAACTCTAAAGGGTATGCTAAATAAACAAAAAGTAGCAACAAAATCTCCCAGAAATACATTACATAATGCTTTATTAACTTTGTATTTTCTCAATGATAATGAGAAAGGAACAATAGCTGTGGAGAGACAGTGGATAATAGAAAAAAAAAACAAACTACAGAGTTAAATCAGCCTGAATATTTTAATAATATGCTGACCTCAGAATGGAAACCAGGATATATGTTACGTTGGGGATGAGGTTTTGCTTTTTTTTCAGTCAGAGAAGGTAAGCTATAAATACCATCAAAATTGATAAAGGGCCGAGCGGTGGTGGCGGTGCATGCCTTTAAACCCAGCACTCGGGAGGCAGAGCCAGGCAGATCTTTGTGAGTTCAAGAACAGCCAGGTCTACAGAGCGAGATCCAGGAAAGGCACAAAGCTTCACAGAGAAACCCTGTCTCAAAAAAACCAAAAAAAAAAAAAAATTATGGGCTTGGGGATTTAGCTCAGTGGTAGAGTGCTTGCCTAGCATGCACAAGGCCCTGGGTTTGATCCTCAGCTCCAGAAAAAAAAATTGATAAAAGTTTGATTTGAACAAGACAGACCTCTTAATTAGAAGAGGTGATAGTTCCTCAAGCAGCATGAACATCTAATTTAAAGTAAGTTGGCCTATTGGTATTACATCACACGTAAAATACATAAGTCTTCCTAATGTTTGTTTTTGTTCTTCTCTGCAAACACTTATCACAAATGGTGTTTATGTAGTTCCAGATAAATTAAAAATTAAAGCTGGCTTTGGAGTTGGATAATGACTCTCTCCTTCTTTAAAGCCAAGCATGTTATTAAAAAGAAAATGCATAATCTCTGTATCATGTCAGAAGAATCAACTGATATGGGGCAGAAGAAAGCCAAAATTAAGGGACGATTCTATTGCCACTGTTCTCATAATACTTTGATGCTATTTTGATTCTTTAAACTTTCCTTAAAGTATGAATTTTATATCAAAATTTATATATATATTTGTAACTCAACAGAAATCCAGTTACTCTGATCCTGATAGAAGAGAAAGTAGGAAATAATCTTGAACGCATTGGCATAGGAGATCACTTCCTAAATATAACACCAGTATCACAGTCACTGAGAGAAACAATCAATCAATGGGACCTCTTATACCAGAGAAGCTTTTGTAGAGAAAAGGACTCGGTCAACAAGACAAAGTGACAGCATACAGAATGGGAAAAGATCTTCACCAACTCCACATCTGACAGAGGGCTGATATCCAGAATATATAAAGAAATCAAGAAATTAAACATCAAAATATCCAACAGTCTAATTAAGAAATGGGCTATAGAGCTAAACAGAGAATTCTCAACAGAGGAAGCTCAAATGGCTAAAAGACATTTAAGGAATTGCTCAACCTCCCTAATCAGCAGGGAAATGCAAATCAAAAGGACTGTGAGATACCACCTTACACCCATCAGAATGGCTAAGATCAAAAACACTGGACAGGATGTGGAGCAAGGGAAACACTCCTACATTGTTGGTGGGAATGCAAGATTGTACTTTTCCACTTTGGAAATGAATATGGCAATTTCTTAGAAAATTGGGAATCAATCTCCCCCAAACACAGCTATACCACTCTTGGGCATATACCCAAGGAATGCTCAATCATACCACAAGGGCACATGCTCAGCTATGTTTATAGCAGTATTATTTGTAATAGCCAGAACCTGGAAACAACCTAGATGCCCTTCAACTGAAGAATGGATAAATAAAATGTGGTACATATACACAATGGAGTACTACTCAACAGAGAAAAAAATGACATCATGAGGTTTGCAGGCAAATGGATGGATTTATCAAAAAAATCATCCTGAGTGAGGTAACCCATACTCAGAAAGACAAACATGGTATGTACTCACTCATATAAAAATAACAGATGTAAAATGAAGGATGACTAGAGTGCTACTCACAACTCCAGGGAGGCTACCTAGAAAACAGGACCCTAAGAAGAACACAGGGATCACTCAACAACAGAGAAATGAATGAGGTCTACATGAGCAAAGTAGACATGAGGGGAGTTAATGAACTGCAAGTGTCAGGGGAAAGAAAGCTTAGGGGAGCAGGAGGTCCCAGCTGCATCAGGAACAGAGAGGGAGAACAAGGAAAAAGAGACCAAGATAAATGAAGACCCCATGGGAATAGGAAGAAGAAAAGTGCTAGAGAAGTCCCCAGAAAACAACAAAGATACCTCCACAACAGTCTACTGGCAATGGTCAAGAGAAAGCCCGAACTGACCTTCTCTGGTGATCAGATGGCTAAACACCCTAACTGTCGTGCTAGAACTCTCCTCCAATGACTGATGGAAGTGGATTCAGAGATCCACGGCCAGACCCCAGGTAGAGCTCCAGGAGTCCAATCAGCGAGAGAGAAGAGGGATTGTATGAGTAAGAGTTATTGAGACCATCATTGGAAAAAGCACAGGGACAAATAGCCAAACTAGTGGAAACACAGGAACTATGAACCAATAGCTGAGGAGCCCCCAACTGGATGAGACCCTCTGGATAAGTGAGACAGATGATTAGCTTGAACTATTTAGGAGGCCCCCAGGCAGTGGGACCAGAACCTGTCCTTAGTTCATGAGCTGGGTTTTTTGGAGCCCAGAGCCTATGCTTGGACTCTTTGCTCAGCCTGGGTGAAGGGAGGAGGGGACTGGACCTGCCTCCACTGAATCTACCAGGCTGAGCTGAATCCTCAGGGGAGTGCTTGCACTGGAGCAGATGGGATTGGGGGATGGATTGGAGGGAGAGCGAGGGGGGGGGACCCGTAGTAGGGAGGACAGGGGAATACATGGCAAATATGTAAAATTAAATTAATTATAAAATTAAAGAAAATGAAGTGCTTCTTCCATCAAAGTGCTAAAAGAAAAAAATCAGTTTTTGCAAGCTTTGCTGACTCTGATGTCTGCCCCCAGTGTGTAACAGGATCCTCTTAAATTCTGATTTTTTTTCAGTGGAAAAACTTTTACAACTCCCAAACATATTCTGTTACAGCAGTTTATTTAAAATTTTTTCTCCCATTTAAATTGGGGTGGTTCACTTCCACTCAAACAAACAAATGTTCCAAATAAGAATAGCAAGACAGAGAAGAAAATATTAATAGCTGGACTCAATACATACTACATGAGTTATAGTAAGTCACCAAAATCATTTATGTGCTTTTATTAAAATACAACAATGGGCACAGGTGGCATTTATTTGTTATTAGATTAGCCAGATAAGGATTAGAATTCTGAGATTGGAACAGGCAAACACAAGTCTATATTTAGGATCAAACATGTTGATTTCTACCTTCCCTCTCCACCTTCTTTACTTTAGCATCTGAAAGTGGCTAATCAATAAAGAATAGCTAGCTGGTGAGTCTTTCCAAATGGCAAAGGACAGGAGCCAAGCACAATATTTGCTAATGGTCATGAAGAGAAGTGTCAATTTTTTTTCAACCAAGTGAAGTGATTCTTTGCTCTAAAGTATCATTTTCAGCATTTTTGCAAGTTTAATATCTGATTCCTTTGTTCCCAGAAAGAGATGTTCTCCAGAAATAGATGTGCAGCTTAGGTCATATACATGCTAGCTTGTAACTCCACACACAAAAAGAAACATGAAAAAATACAAAGTCCCACTTATGAAGGAAGTGATTTTGTAAGTCATGCCTTGTGACAGCACCCATCTCCATGGTGTATCCCAACCCATCTTTCTCTAGGTAGAAGAAACTGACATGCAGAGAGGCTAAACTGCCAAAGACATAACCAAGGATTTCCTGGGTGTGCCTGCTGTCCTGCCCTTGTTTTGCACTCTGTTCCTCAGACCTGCATTCTAAAGCTTTACCTGTGGCTATTTCAGACCTTATTCTCCTTGGATAACCTTTCATGTAGCTCAAAGGGGCCTGTTTTATTTCCTAGGAGGAGAAGGACAAAAATCAAAGTGACTTTCCACATCTGATAAGGTCTATTTACTTTCAAAGGAAGAAATTTGTCAAAGATCCGTTTACAGAAACCTTGTTGAAGAGGCACAGAAGTTAGAGTGATACAGACAAGTTTTTACAGGGATCTATGTACATCAGCCCTGGAGTGAATCTCCAACATAAGGTAACTAGTGGACACATTGCCAGTCATTACTTACACCCCCACTTACCTGGAATTTATGGTGCTACATTGCTCTCAGCTTTAAGGAGCCTCTTCTGACCTTCAAGGAAGGACATAGAATAAGATTGAAATTCATTGTCAAGGCAGTGAATTCAGACCCAGTTCCCTATATCTGAAAATTCTAATGGTCAGGAAATTCAAGGAAAAATACATTCCTTGAAGTGAAGCTTGTATATAAACCATTAGAAGAATTTAGCATGGTACTTGTTATGGCAAGACAATTTCTGGGGACACTTATTGACAGGGTGAAGTGGTTTGTGAGTCTTTGGGTGTCTCTGGGTCTTTGTAAAACTTTGACAGGGAAACACAGGTTGGGTTCAGGAGGAAGTAGAATCTCTTCTTCTGAGACAGATAAGGTGCTGTTGAGCATTTCATGAAACACACATCTCACTGACTTGTGAAAACCCCTCTGTCATATAGTGCTTTCTTAATATCTTTATTGCACTGAATTATCAGGCACAGCAACTTAGAATGGGAAAAATTGATCATAGCCCACAATTCCAGGTAATAGTTCCATTTTTGGAAAATCAGGATAGGAACTCAGCTAATCATGTCACATCCACAGCCAAGAGCAGAGATAAACAAATGTACTCATGCTACCTGTTTTCTTATGCTTATGCTCTAGCTTCTTCATACTTACAAAGCAGAGGTTGCAGACAATGAAATGATTCTGCCCATTTTAGGGAGTCTTATCTCAATTAACAATTCATAAAATCCCACAGAGACAAGTTCAAAGAAAAATCTCATCTATATAATTCCTCATTGAGGGTCCCTCTTCCCAGGTGACTAGTTTGATTCAGTCTGATAATCAAAACTAAGAATCACACTGCCCCACCATCACTGCCAGGATTTGAGGAGATTTCTGCCTGCATTCAGAGCTGTGGTCCTCAACCTGTGTGGGTCACCACCCCATTGGGGGTCGCATATCAGATATAGTGCACATCAAATATCTGAATTACAATTCATAACAGTTGCAAAATTAGGCCTAGAGAGATGGCTCAGAGGTTAAAAGCACTGCTTGCTCTTCCAAAGATCCTGAGTTTAATTCCCAGCAACCACATGGTGGCTCACAACCATCTGTAATGAGATCTGGTGCCCTCTTCTGGCCTGCAGGGATATGTGCATACAGAATACTGTATACATAATAAATAAATAAAACCTTAAAAAAATACAGTAGCAAAATTAAAGTTAAGAAACAATGAAAGAGTTATGTTTAGGGCTCACCATAATGCGAGGAACTACTGTTCATGATATTTAAAGATTTAAAGGGTCAAAGAATTGGAAAAAAAATAACCATTGATCTAGAGTGTCCAGTGGAACCCAAGTGTCTCTGTTGCTAACTATGAAGGTGCTTGCAAAGGATTTTCCTGAATATCCTTTGCTCTACGGGAAACTCATGTTCTGTGTGGAAGACTCCAGCTATCTGGCCATCTTTACTACCCAGTAATAGCAGACCACTTTGAGCTACTGAACAGAGAGTACAACACCCACTACACACATGCTGATGACACAGATTTTAGTCACACTGGGCTCCATGACCATATCACGCTTCTATGAGTGCTTGTTCCTAGACTGTATCAGCCTCTTCCTCTAGCATAACTCTGCCTAGCTGTTTCCTGTAGACTCTTTACAAGGAAGTTGTTTAACGAGTGTCCTTCTCAGTCATCATTAAGTCTATAATGTCCTGTGGCTAAGGAGATAAGGAGATGTAGGTACTTTTTTTTTAATTTACATTTTTTGTATTGTTTTGTTTTTTTTTTCATTTTTCATTATTAAGAAATTTTCTCCTCACCCCACATACTGTCCACAAAGCCCCCTTCCTCCCTCTAACCACCTCCATCCCTCTCTCCCAAGCCACTGCACATCCCCACATCCCCCAAATCGAGGTCTCCCATGCGCAGTCAGCAGAGTCCAGAACACTGAGCCTAGGCAGGTCCAACCACCTCCACACTAAACCAAGGCTGTTCAAGGTGTCACACCACAGGCACTGAGTTCCAGAAGCCTGCCCATTGACCACGGATAGATCCCTATCCCCTGTCTGGGTGCCTCCCAAACAGTTCGAGCCAAACAACCATCTTCTGTATCCAGAGGACCTAGTCCAGTCTCATGAGGGCTCCACAGCCACCAGTCCACAGTTCATGGGCTTCCACTAGTGTGGCCAGTTACCTCAGTTGCAGGTACTTATGATGAACTTTAGCATATATAAATTTCTATGATATTATTACCTTGTGTACATAAAATTTCAGTAGGAGATAAAGATTCAGTTCTACACAGGGAAAGAACTGAAGGATGTTCAATCAATCAGGGAGAGATCTCTGACTTTGGATGAAGGGGATGCTGAAGGGCTTCTCTTGTATCCCAGCAGAGGCTCCTGCAAAGGACAACTTGACATCTAGTGTAAGGAAAGTTCTTAGCAACCTCAGTTCCCATGACATCTGCAGCTCTTCCCTAGACATTCTAATGTATCCTGGAGAGCCCTGGCATCCTCTGTGATGTCACTATGTTGTGGCAACACCCACTGTCCTTGGGAAGTTTATTCAGTGCCTTCACCCTTTACTGATGAACATGATGGCATACTGAAGAGTCTAAGTCAGAAAGATAATGGAGAGGTTAGAGAAACCAGAGAGTGACTGAAGAAAGCTGACCTTCAGCCTCAATGTAAAACGTCAAGAAAGAAATGGTCAAGAGAATCATGTAATGAGTTCTGTGCAAGAAAAGGGAATCTTCCTGGAGGAAGTGGGCTTGTGCTGAATCTTCCAGTAATGGGGAACAGAAAGCTGGAGTCTCTGGGAACCAACAGAACTTCCCTGCTTGTCATGCCTCTTGAAATTCAAGGATTCCAGGATATTAATTGTTCTGGCTCAGAAATCGGGAACTGGTAAAGCCAATGCTTTATTCTGGGAACTCTTGGTTTTCATTCCTTTTGGTAGATAGGCATTGATGTGTGAACATGAGACCGACATTAAAGCGGGAGGGATTAATGAGGTGTGCCTATTTCAAGGCAGGACATCACTCTACTTCAACCACAGTGGCTAACTTTAGTTACTTCCCAGCTGCTCTGTGTTCCTCAGTTGTCAGTGAGGAGACTTGTTGAGTCTGGTGACCATGTTCTGCCCTTATATGTCTTCTCCATCAATAGTTATATGGTTAGAGTGACCTGTCAAGATATTTGGGGAACCTCTAAATGACTGGGATGATTATGAACGATGGCATTTTTTTCCTGACTTGTTAACCCACAGGCTTGTGGACTCTGCAGCCAAGTTGAATTCTGAGTCTGCAGCTGTGAATGAGCCTGAAGAGGCTATCTCCTTGGTTACTTGGAGCATGTGCTATGAGGGCAGAGAAAACCAGATAGCTGGGATAACCACTTCCCTTCAAATAGAGGAGACAGCTGAGTTCCCCAGAGGGGGCATCTGAAGCACAGGACAAAATAATTTGCGGTGTCACCGAGTCACTGGTAAACAAGCTTTCTCAAACATTTGATTAGGACTCAGGGTGGTCTGTTCATTATCTTTGCCTTGTGATACTGCAAGTTAATTTATGTTCATCTACCCACAAGGAGCACCAGAGAGCCACCATCCCACCAAACCTTCCTCACCAAGATGCAGGTGAAGCAGAAAATGCAGACTGACCACTCAGCTACAGGAAATGACCATTGAAAGAAAGTAGCAGTGAGATCGCCTGATCTTTATCACAGAAGAGAGAGTGAAGAATAGGTATTCATTCTTTCAAACCCTGTGGTTTCAATCTCAGGTTCACTCTGTCATCATTACTTTATTTTATATAAGCTCTGTGTTTCTGGTAGGCTGCATCTTCAGGGTAGGCCAAAATCATGTCTCTTCTCCCAAAGGCAGAACCTCAAATGTAGACAGGAATGACATGAGGACAAAGACTATTATGCTTCCTCTAAAAAGAAACAAAAACAGAGCCTGTGACATGAGTCATAGTACTCACAGACTGAGGCAGTAGTATGAGTTCCCAGCATGCATTTGAAGAAATTCTATCAAGTGCTGTCTAGTGTGAGATGTTAGTTGCTGTGAGTTTGAGTTAATTTTTTTGTTACTTACTTTAAAAGGCCTTGTATGTTTGATTCTCCAAGCAGCAGTTGGAGAGGCCTGGTATCACATCTAAATGTGTCCATACAGGGACTCAGACTGATCCCTGCTCCTTTTTTTCCCCTCTGAGAGGACACACCTGCATTCATTTGTTCACCATCCAATTGATAGAGTTCTCCCACTCTCACTCAGTCTCTCTTTCTCTGCAACTAGAATTAAAGATGACTGTGAGCTTTTATGTGTATGCTGGAAATCAAATTCTTGCCTAGGTCCTCTTTACTAGTTAGCCTCTCTGGATCTGAGTTGCAATCTGGTTATCCTTTGCTTTACATTATCCACCTATGAGTGAGAACATACTGTAGATTAACCAACCATCTTATTAAATAAGAAACACAGAGCCAATACAGAGATGAAGCCAAGAGGTCAGAGCAATAGCTAAGAGCTAAAAACCTATTCTTCACTGTCACTGTTGTTGTACCTCTCTGAAAAAGAGACCTACTTCCTGTGTCTGTCTTTTTTATAGAGTTTCTGTTCTGCCTTCTCATTGGTTGTAAACCCAAACACATGACCACCTAGTCACTGCCTGCCTATGCAGACCCCCAGGTCTTCTATGGTTGGTATTGAGATTAAAGGCGTGTGTCTCCAATGCTGGCTGTATCTTTGAAAACACAGAGATCTTCCTAGCTCTGCCTACCAAGTGTTGGGATTAAAGGCATGTACCACCACTGCCCAGCTCTCGCTATGGCTTGCTAATACCTCTGACCCCCAGGCAACTTTATTAACATACAAATCACATTTCAGTACAAATAAAATACTGTTATAACATACCATGTTTGTCTTTCTGAGTCTGGGTTACCTCACTCAGGATAATATTTTCTAGTTCCATCCATTTGCCTGTAAACTTCATGATGTCATTGTTTTTCTCTGATGAATAGTACTCCATTATGTATATGTACCACATTTTCTTCATCCATTCTTCAGTTGAAGGGCATCTAGGCTGTTTCTAGGTTCTGGCTATTACAAATAACGCTGCTCTGTTCAAACATGTGTCCTTGTGGTATGATTGAGCATTCCTTGGGTATATGCCCAAGAGTTGTATAGCTGGGTCTTTAGGGAGATTGATTTCCAATTTTCTGAGAAAGCACCATACTGATTTCCAAAGTGGCTCCACAAGTTTGCACTCTCACCAACAGTATAGGAGTGTTCCCCTTGTTCCACATCTTCTCCAACATAATCTGTCTTCAGTGGTTTTGATCTTAGCCATATTTATTTTTGAAAATGATTCTATGGGACCAGTGGCAGACACTTGAAATGACTTTAAGAGGTATTGTATAGTTCTAATTCTCCAGTGCTCATTTATTTTCTTTTTTTTAAATTATTAATTTATTTATTATGTATACAGTGTTCTGTCTACATGGCCAGAAGAGGGCACCAGATCTCATTACAGATGATTGTGAACCACCATGTGGTTGCTGGGAACTGAACTCAGAACCTCTGGAAAAACAACCAGTGCTCTTAACCTCTGAGCCACCTCTCCAGCCCCACTCCCTTTCTTGTATGTAATTCAGTTTTCTTCTTTTTGTGTGTGTGTGTGTGTGTGTGTGTGTGTGTATGAATGTGTGTGTGTGTGTGTGTGCATGTGTTTGTGCAGACTGTGGCATAGGCTTTAAAATTCGCAATGATCTTTTTGCCTCTGAGTCCAGTTTGCTGGCATTATAAGAATGCACTGCCACTTCCAGCTCGAAAATAATTTTTATGATCTAAGTCTCCTTTTCTTATGGTGGACAGGGAGGCAAGGGGATGGTGTCAGGACCCCTGATACTGGCGTTGCAGATATTAGTGACCATCTAAATGTACTTGGAATGGAAGCTGGATGCTCTAAAAGAATCTTCAGTGCTCTTAACTGGTCATTCATTTTCCTACCTATGTTTTCTATTCTTGATTATGTTTCCTATCCAAGGTAACCCAGTCAGGGTTAGATACCAGATGCTGATGAAAGTGTGGAATTCTCCAGAGAGAATTAACCTCAGGCGAAGATGAGATCGCTAATTGTTTATCCAGTACAACATGGTCAGCCCATTCTATGTCTCTCTCTCTCTCTCATATATATATATGATATATATATCCAACAAAAATGGATGCAGCAGGTGCTATTAATGTATTTCAGCCTACTAATTCACCTAACTTAATAAGTGAGAAATTGGAAAGGATTTGGGAAGTGATAGAATGAAGAGATAAAAGGGGAAAGTGATGTAATTGCTCTTGCGTATTAATTTATCAAAAGAAAATTTAAATTAAAAAGGGGCTAGATTGACCACTCACCAATTAAGAGAACTGAGTGTTTTTATAGAGGACCCAGGTTCCATTCCCAGAACCCACTTGGTAGCTAACCATTTGTTATAATTTTAGTCCCAGGTAAATTCTTCCTTCTTCTGGTCTTGTTAGACACTACACACAGACACATGCAGGCAAAACATTGTATACATAATTTTTTAAAAAGATAGAAAAAGGAAAGAATAAAATTTTTTACAGTGATGTCATAGCCCTTAGCCATAAAATAAGCCAGGGCTCATTCAAATGAACTCCTGCTGGTGTAGCATGAAAGCAGCTGTGACCCCCTGCTATGTCAGCCTGCTCAGAGGGAAAACAGTTTTGATCTAAGGTTGATAGAGATCATTATAATCATCTATCAAGGAGCAAAGTAAACAGTGCTCTTAGGTGACTTTTCCTTGAAGATATCTGTATTTGGGTTCTCTATCTTTTGTATCTGTGAGAATTGTAGCAATGGTACAGTTATCTTTTAGATCAAACATCAAGATTAACAGGTCACATGGGCCCCATAGCAATCTACTTCTTACTGGGTCATTTCCTTCATTTTCATCTAAGACCTTGTGGTACAGGATGAACATGCCAGAGACATTTCCTTCCATCATTTATATATGTTCCTGCACAATTTTGAGGTAGAAATATCCATAAATGTCTCTGCTTTTATATTGTGATCATGATCAGAAGTGGATTTGTTAACTTAGCAAGCTTAAGAATATGCAGAGTGCTACAGGAATGTGTCCAGACTTCCTAATCAAAATCCACATGCTTCCTTTGTTAAGGAAAAGCATTGTTTTGGAAATAACTCCCATGCTCTCCTTGCCTCCTGAAGTTAAGAAATCTTTCTCATTTTATCTGTCTTGTCTGGAGTGATCGCTATTCTTAATAGTCAAGCTGACTACCTCTTTAATTAATTAAAACCCAAAATATTTGTGCAAACATGTGAGGGATTTTTTTTAAGATTCTGAAGTTAAAGACACTTCTTTAATTTGGATCATTTTAGGTGATAGGATCCACTTTTAGCTGCTTGGTGGCAGTGCACACTTTTAACCCCAGGAAGCTGAAGCATTTGAATTTTTTGAGTTTGAGGCCAGCCTGCTCAACAGAATGAGTTTCAGGGATACAACGATAAAACCTTTCTTGAAATCACCAAAAAACCAATCAACAAAGAATAAGATCCAACTTTAATCTGGGTAGCAACTCTTGGTGTCAGCCTACATATATAAAGGATATTGAAGAAGGAAGTTCTCTCTTCACCTGCTTGCCCTAGCTCTGGTTACCAATTTTTTTACTTTACTAGCAGTAGAGCCTACTTCCTTAAAATTGTGGTTTATACTCAAGACCAGCCCAGCTGAGGTGTCCAACCTCATGTACTGAACCACTACTGGACTTTTCAATTTTCCATTGGTAGACAGCCATTGTTAGACTAGCTCTACCACAGCTTATGAGACATTCTAATAAATCCACTTTGTACACACATGGAGAGATTCATTCTACCAGTCCTGTTTGTTAATATTCTGATCCTGCCCCTTGTCGGCATTCAATGTCCTGACATAAAAGCTTATTCTTAAGAGAAATTTCCACCCATTTCCCTCTCTCTCTCTCTCCTGCTTTCCTCCCAGGAAGTGTGCGGACCCTTGCACTCCTCCCTCTCTTTCTCCCCCCACCCTTTTTTCCTCTTTCTCTTCCCCTTCTCTCTTCCTCCACTAAATAGACCTCTTCACTCAGTGCTGTCTGAATATCATCTTTGTCTGTCACCAGCAGCAGGGCACCTTGGCTCTCTACCTGCCAGAGCCTTCTTTATACAATTCATAACACTGTTCATGTACAGAAGCTTGAATAATGCAGTGGGTTTTTTTGTTTTGTTTTTTCAACTGCCCTAGGAGTAAGATATGCTGACTATTAACAGTGCTTGCAAGCATATTCTTCCTAGCTTCATTATGCTTTAAATATTCAACTTTCTTTGAAGCTTACCCTTTATTATTATTCATTGGCCAACAGTGTGCTCTAATTTTCAGGAATAAAAATCCTAAAGCAATGAAGCCATATCAGATGAAAGAAAGACCTATTATCTTGTTTGTGATCTACTTCCTGCATTTCTTTCCTGGTTGTATGAAGTCCCTGTGACAACTAGGTAAAAAGTGGGTTCAGTTCACCTGACCTCAACTAGAAGTCACAAAACAAACATTTCCTTTTCTGTCTTTTAATCTTTCTTTGGTTATTAATATTCTGGGCATCTTTCCACCTGTGTGACGTGGAATCACTCCACCCGACATAGTATAGTGGGCTGTACATGCTAGCCACACTGTGTCCAGGATGAAGAAGGGGAAGTGCCTACCAAGAGCAGAAAGATAGCAGGGTCTACTATTGGAGCCAGGGGCAGGTGCTATTGAAATGTAAATGTTTAGAAAAGGTCTGGGTCTGTGGTGGAAGGCAGGGTCAGGAACCATTGTGCTGTGGCTTTAAGCACAGTGTAACCCTATGGGAGGTACTCTTGTCACTCAGGCCTCACTAGCCAATCAGGCCCTCCAGGTGACCTGCCAGTCAGAATTGGTGCAGGGTTCTTCCAGCTGCTAGCTTCAAGCTTGACTTTGAAGAGAAACTGGCAGCAGCAGTTTTGTGTTGTGTGCTGTGCTGTGTGTGCTGGTGCAGAGAGCTGAGCAGAAAACCTGGGTGAGTTGGGAAACCATAGCATTGTGAGGAAGGTTCAGGAGCCAGAGTGGTTGGTCCTTCTAAGATCTGGGTGGGAAACTTCAGCCAGAATCCCTGTCCTGTGAGGTCCCATATGGTCCTTGAAACTTCCTATTCCCAGGATAGGCCTCTGAATAACTTTGGCCTGTGGGCTGAATCTGTTCACATAATTGGGAGTAGGGAGGTGTGTATAGAAACATCTTTGTAGTCAACTTCAACATGCTTTTGGTGCGCTCATTGAAAGCAGGCCTACTTTGTCCAGTACCTTCTAGAGGTTCAGCCCTTTGTACTTAACTTTCATGTGTAAGATTCATTTATAGTTAATTTTGTGGAGGTTGTAAAAGGCATCTCATGTGTTGGGTAGCACTCCACAACTAAGATATGAGGGAGAGGAGTTGAAATAATGATATAAAGCATTACTAATTCTTGAGACATAGTAAGTCTCACAAAATAGAATTTAACTGAGGGAGTACTGCCTGGAAAAATACCTGCCAGGCAGTGGTTGCATACACCTTAAATGCCAGGACTCAGGAAGCAGAGCCAGGCAGATCTCTGTGAGTTTTACACTAGCCTGGTCTGCATAGCCAGATCCAGGACAGGCTCTAAAATTACATATAGAAACCCTGTCTTAACAAACAAAACAAAAACACTGAAAGATAAGAGTATTGTATCCAGGCCTGTTAGAGATTAGGACAATAGGATATACATTTGTTCACCAGGATTGTCCAGACATTTGACTGCAAACCATTACAAAGGAGCCACATCTGATATACAACAAGCCACTAGGCCTAACACTATATCAAATAATGGGATTCTAACTAGCTGCTCATTGAGGCATTACAGGGTCATAACCAACCTTAAGTCCTGGCATGCCAAAAAGTTCCAGTTTTCTTCTTGACAAAATCCTAGTTGTGCCAGATGCATGATATAAAACCAGGTGACAACAATTTGAAAAGTAAAACACTAACTCAAGAGACAGAGTCAGGTTCTTCTCTGTGAGTTTGGGCCCAGACTGGTCTACAGAGTTATGTCCAGGAAAGGATCCAAAACTACACAGTGAAAACATGTCTCAATGAAAAAAAGAAAAGAAAAAAGAAAAGTTGTACACTCTTTTATTAAGTTCTATACTGATCAAGCAATGGTTTCCTTTAGTCGCTCAGTCAGGGATTAGGAATATTGTTGGGAGAGCCTGTAACAACCCGGATCCTAAGCCTTGGGAGATTCCCTGAAGGCATAAAATATTGACAATAGAACAGATCTCCTTCCCTAAAACCAGGAATATGCTTTGAAGAGCAGGCAATGGTCTTGAATCAGGGCCTTTGTGGTGGGGTTGCTTCAGATCCCAAGAATCCAACACTTTCACCAGATATGACTATGGTTATCTAGCCACAGATCATTGTGGGCTTAGTCAGTAATAGTCTTGAGATATCCTGTTTCACCATATGCAGCATGGTTTGATTAGCCTCCTCTCTGAGTCTGTCCTATTGTATGATACTTTCTGCTGACTTCCTAAAAGTTTCCCATTTCCTTCCATTTTGCCCCTAGAAGTATTATAAAGCTGCTACTCTTCTTAAGATGCATAGTTGACATGAGACATACCTTGTGCAAGATCTCCCCATCCCAGCTTTTATCTTTTCTACCTTATACTTTTCCTCTCTTTCTCATCCCTTGTGATCTTCACCTTAGGATCCTGTCACCTAAGAAGGTCCTGCTGTTTCACATCACTGGGGCACTTAAGTAATAATTTTGGAAATGTCTTTACTGTGTAAGTTTCCCATCTGTCCAAGGGGGTAAACTTGCAGTCTTCTGTCCCTCTTTAAGTTGTTCAGTGTGTGACCTAGAGCCTGAACCTAAATGTCACAAGGTTGATAGAATATGTGGAATGTGGGGGGAAGGTGAGGGGGGCGGGAGGGGGGAGAACAAGGAAATCTGTGGCTGATATGTAGAACTGAATTGTATCGCAAAATTTAAAAAAAAAAGAATATGTGGAATGCAAACTTTAATCACAGCAGGATAAAAGCAAGTTAGAACAAAAAATGAAACACCAAAGGTGATTTTGTTTTTAGGTAGAACCTAAATATGTTGTCTTTTCAAAGAATGTTGAGGATATCAGGACTTTATGTGGCAAAAATCATGCAAGGATTATACAAGGTAATCCCTACTCCTAGAAAGCAACTTCATACAAAACTTGCTCTACCTGTGGTCCAGCATGTCAGTGTGCACCTGAATTAAGAAGTCAAACTTTGCAGGATCACCCATCATCTACTGGTCCTGGAAACAAGAAAGAATCAATATTTAATGTCATGGATTCTTAGTCTGGAGGTTCAGTTCAGCATTGTTGCAGGCTTCTATGTTTGAGAGTCAGAAACCCAGTGAGGAGACTGGGAGATTCCATTTCATGGAGTTGTGAGGATGAAGCCTGGTGTTGCTGGTTTTTCTTTTTTAACTCTTTACTCTTTTGGAGGACTGCCACTCAGCTCTCAAATAAATCACACACAGGGAGGATTACTCTTTCTTATAAGTGCTTGGCCTCAGTTTGGCTTGTATCTAGCCATCTTTTCCTAACTTATCTACCTTATGCCTCTGGGCTTTTATCTTTCTCTATTCTGTATACCTCTCTTTACTTTTGATTCCATGGTTTGCTGTGTAGCTGGGTGGCTGACCCCTGGTGTCCTCTCCTTTTCTTGCTCCTTCCTTTTTTCTTTTCAGTTTTGTCCTCCCAAGTGTTTTCTCTGCCTGCCAGCCCTGCCTAAATTTTCTGCCAAGCTATTGGCTGTTCAACTCTTTATTAGATAAATGGGATTTTAGAAAAAGTATCACAGCCTCACAGAGATAAACATATGCAACATAAAAGAATACAACATATCTTTGCATCTTTAAAACAATTGTTCCACAGCATAGACAAATATAACACATCTTAATATTACACAACAGCCTGGATTGCATTTTGTGACCACATGATGTTGGGATATCTAAAGTATGAGACATCTCCCATGGAGCCCTGTCTGAGATGAGGTAAATAAATATATGAGAAATTGCATGGATAGGGCCATCTGAGCCTGCTGATATTGAATCCTCATGCATCTGAGACAGAGATAGAGAATTTGATGTCTGTCCTGCTCTACTTCAGTCTTGCCTTTGCCTAATCTTCTCTTGCTGTGTATCCACTTCTCTATTTTAGAATTTGAACGGCATTCTGTGCCACTGAATGTTGGAAAGTTATAATCCATTTTCGGAATTTACAAATGTCACCATCAAGAGTCTGTCTTGAGTGTCAGAAGAGACTTGAACATGTGAAACAGTGTAGGGGCTCTCGCAGACTATGAGGATCATTGAAGTAACTAAAAGCATTTTCTTCATAGATGATCATGAACCTATAGGTACCTGGTTTAGAACATCGTTGATTGAATGGAAAACCTCTCAGACACAATGTGTCTCTCCTTGGTGACTTTCTTTTGATTGCTTCTTTAGTAGGAGAAGCCTTTTGGGAGCAAACTCCTCACTAGGTGTGTGATATGCATCTCTATAGCCTCAACAGATTTCCTGTTCTTTGTCTATACTCAGTTGTGGTTGAAACTAATCAGTAGTCAGCTTCCTGGTATTGTCATGCCTTCACCATTAGAGAGTCTATCTCAAAATCACAGAAGATAGAGTAGAAGCAATTGCTATTCAGTGCTAAGGGAGTTTGTTAACCTGGTCTTTTAATTATGTTGGTTATTTTTTTATACAAGGTTTGTCAGTGTAGTGCTTCGTGGCCTCTATGGAGTTCTGTACACCAGGCTGGCCTGGAACTCAGAAATCCCCCTAATTCTGGCTCACAATTCCATGGATTAAAGTGGGTGAACATTCCTGGCTGTTTTGTTCTTATATTATTGGGTGATGGGCTTGGGATGTAGGTTTTTGTACATGTCAAGCATATGCTGTTGTACTGAGCTTCACTCATATCTTGAATTTTAAAATTTGGCACAGGTTGTCATTCCATTTCTCTATTTGGCATGTATTCATGATATTAATATTGCTTGAGCCATCTGAATCATTGCATTGCAGGTGCATGAACTTCTTCTTGCCTGTTACATTTATTTTGAATTTTTAAACGAATATGAATATTTTATCTGAATGCACGAATTTGCACTATGTGGGTACCAGGTCCTCACAGTGATCAAAAGATGGTCTCAGTAACCCTGAACTTGGAATAATGGATAGTTGTGTTCCCTCATATAAGTACTGGCAACTGAGCCCACCTCTATCCAACACCAGCAAGAGCTTTTTACTAGCTTTCTATCTCTCTTGCCATGTGTTGATTATTTATGATCAACATTTATATGGCTAATGCTTTCATCTTTCCTTTTATAACTATTTAAAACTATTATAGTACCTTTTAGTAAATTCATATTTTTGTTATAGTCTGAATTGGGGCACTTCAGGATTCTTGATGACTACAGAACTAAAGTAAATGCATAACACTTTGTAGGAACTTCAGGAAAAACTTCTTAGTTCTTTCCTTCTTTTTCTACTGATTTTTACTTGGGAGACAGAGTCTTAACATGTACTATTGGTTTGCCTAGACTTGATTGCATACACTAGGCTGGGATTCAACTCAGAGGCTGATATATATACCTGCCTTTCTCTTCTGAGTCCTACAGTTAAAGGCATGTGCCAATACACCCAGTTTATCCATCTTATTTTTCTTCTCTATAGTTAGTAATTGTTCATATAATTTCTCTCATGTGTACTCTGTACTGTTAATCTGTTTAATTGTCTCTCTATGTTTGTCAATAAACATTTCTCTTGCAAGGTGATATTCCATTCAAAGGGTACAGAAATGACAGAAGTGATCTTCTTATTCAGTTTCCTTCTAAAGTGACTTGTTGACTACATTATAATTTGTATGTCATGAAAGAAGTGTGAGGAGCATCAGAATTATTTGACTCTACTCTCAAAGAAGTATACATTTACAATGTTGTCAGTATTATGTTTTCTCTTGTACACATGTATGGGATATTTTAGAATGCATTGACCTATGATGATGTGCATGTTGACTTCACTTGGGAAGAGTGGACTTTACTGGATCCTTCCCAGAAGAATCTCTACAAAGAGGTGATGATTGAGACCTACAGGAACCTCACTAAGTAAGACTGTATTTTCCTTCACATTTTAAAATAAGAGGACAACTGTCCTTAGCTTTTGGATGCTGCTCTGTCATTTGATTGAGAAATAATATTAGGTGAATAAATTAGTCATATTCTAAGATTCACTGAAGATAGTAACATAAATTTTGGACAGTTTTAAGGAAAATAACATATATTTTCTGGTACTATGTTTTAGGATACAATTGGGAAAACCATAATACTGAAGAGCATCCTCAAAGTTCTAGAGGAGATGAAAGGTAATTTTCTTGCGCTAGTTGATACAAAAGTGCCTCTGAAGAAATTAAAACGTGTCCTGGAAGTTTTAAACAAAAGCAACAGTGTAAATAACACAGATTAAAGTACATCAATGATTATTAAATTTGCAAAGCATTCTTTTAAGAAAAAGACAAGGGAACAGTGGCTTACCAGATATTACCATCTGAATCATAGCACCATGGGAAATATGTAATAGAACTGCCAATTAATTCATTTTATCCTACTCATATTATAAATGTATACATAGTGAAGAGGTGGTAATTATATTTTTAATCTTTCTAATAAGCAAATAGTGAATAGTAATGGTAGTGTACTTTGTATACTTGTTGTGACTGTGCTGCTAACAGAGGGCACAGTTAGAGTAAAGAGTCAAATGGCAGTTATTGTGAAGAAACCTTAATCCATATACCACAAGTCCATGAGTACAGAAAGTCAAATTGTGAATTGAATGGTAAAAAACTTTTATTGGTTAAGCTTCCTTTACTAGATATGTCATATGTCTCTCTGGATACAAGTCATATGAGAATAGGGATATGGAAAGACGTAACATTCTCGTTTCTTAGAAGAATGAGAAGATATATAGCAGTCCTCATATTTAATATGCTCGTTGAATTTGATTCAAGTATACAAGTAATTAGTTTTCCAGGTGTATTTTTGATGCATCAACAAAATCACTATGCAGAAAAGTTCTATCAGTAGTAGGACTTGAAAAACATTCTTTCTGTCCTAGTACATTTAGTAAATGTAGGATGACTCACGGTATAGGAAAATGTATTAATGCAATGCAGACATTAAAGCTCTGACATTTTCCAGTTCTCTTCAAATATATGAATAATCTCACATATAAAAATATTCTGTATATGTGAATCATGTAATAAAGGATCTTACCAATACAAGTATCTTCACAGATGCAAACCAACTTTTAATAAAGTGGAATAACGTGAGTGTAAACAATGAGAAAACCTTAAGATCTGGTTCTTCTTTATAATTAAACCAAGTTGTAAAATTAATTCATACAGATATAAATATTAAACAGTGTATTAAGTGTGATAATGCTTTTACATGTCTCATTATTTTTGCAGTCATGAACAAAATCAAACTGGAAAGAAACATATTATATACACTCATTGTGTTAAAGATCTTGCATATCCCAGTACTCTTCAAATGTATGAAAAAAGACATACTGGAGAGAAACCCTACGAATATAATCAATGTGGTAAAGCCTTTGAATTTCAAAGCCATCTTCAAGAACATAAAACAAAGCATACTGGAGAGAAACCCTGCAAAGGTAATCAGTGTGGTAAAGCCTTATCATGTCAATGTAGTGTTCAAATGCATAAAAGAAAACATACTGGAGAAAAATCCTATGAATGTAATCTGTGTGGTAAGGCCTTTACACAATTCAGTAGTCTTCAAAGGCCTACAAGAATCCATTCTGGAGAGAAACCCTATGAGTGTAAAGAATGTGGTAAAGCCTTTTCATGTCAAAACAGTCTTTGAATGCATAAAAGAGCACATACTGGAGAGAAACCCTATGAATGTAATCAATGTACTAAAGCCTTTGCACAATTAAGTCATCTTCAAAGGAATAAAAGAACACATATGGGAGAGAAACCCTATGAATGTAATCAGTGTGATAAAGCCTTTTTAAGTCATAACAATCTTAATAGACATGAAAGAACACATACTGGAGAGAAACCATATGTTTGCAATCAGTGTGGTAAAGCCTTTGTATGTCATAGTACTCTTCAAAGGCATAAAAGAAAACATACTGGAGAGAAACTCTATAAATAATCAGTGTGGTAAAGCCTTTGCACATAGTAGTACTCTTCAAAGGCATAAAAGAACACATACTAGAGACAAACCCTATTAATGGAATTAGTGTAGTAAAGACTTTACATTTCATAACAATCTTCAAATACATAAAAGAACACCTACTGGAGATAAACCATATGAATGTAATCAGTGTGGTAGAGCCTCTGCTCAACTCAATTGTCTTCAGTATAAAACTTCAATATGCAACTATATGAAAAAGTTACGGTGGCCATCTGCTTATAAATTATTTGTTAAGACTTTAGGCAACACACATATAATCAGTTACAGAAGAGTATGTCTTCAATAGAAAAGTATTTTTCAGTGTCAAAAAATGGGGAAGCATAAAGATGTCTGCTTTTATATTGTTTACAGCAGCACATTCATGGCAAAAAACATTTATGAATTTATTAAACCTTTTGTATAGGGTAAATGAGGCAGCCATATAAACAAACACTGACCCTGAACATAGGGCCAGTGAAAGACACACCGTTTGGCCCTGAAATCAGAGTGAAAAACATCCTGACACTGAAACCAGAGTCAAAGAAACACACTTTGCTCCTGAATACAGAACCAGTTATAGGAACACCCTGGTTATGAAACCAGAATCAAAATTTTAAAAGGGGGCATTAAAATAAACACATTTTGGACCTGAAACCAGAGCTAAAGAAACACACTATAAACTTGACTAAGTAAGCACAAATCCAACCATTCCATGAGCCTGAAATCAACCAATTCATGAGCATGAAATCCACCCAATATTTCAGCTTTTTCAAGCCCTGTGTCTGTTCATTTGACAGCTGCCTGGGAGATTCTGGAGCTCTCCTAGATTCCTTCCTACCAAATATATCTTGGATGCATTTTGCATGAAGACATTTTACTAGAGTAGATGAGAATCTGATGATAGAATTGGATTAGAGAAACAGCGGAGCCCTCTGCTGGCAAACTCCCTTAAAGGATCAGAGCAGAAGTAATAACTTTTCACCAAAGACTGCTACATTTCTGCAGCATTTTACATCTTGATTGAGTGCAGCATAGAAGTAAGAATTTAAGCTCTAGATGAGAAGAAATGGACATCTTTGTTAGAAACTAATAGAGCAGAACAGAAAATGAATTGACAGCTCTGTTGAAAAACTCCCTCAGGGGAGTGGAGGAGAGCAGCACTGGACATATTTCTTGGGAAACTCTCTTAGCATTGTGAAGCAGAGTCCAACTGTAAGGGCTCTCTTTTGGAGAGGAGCAGGATTAATACCTTTTGCTGGGAGACTCTTTCCCACTGAAGCACAGCATGAGGTGTAGCCTGACTTCTCAATATTCAGGTTACCGTTTCTCTCACAGCAGTAGGCATCCAGGATATCTTCCCTTCATAGCTCTAAGTAAAAGCTGACCTTTGACAGTTGGGGTATCTTTCCCTCCAGAACTGTAAAAACTTGCACTATTTTTTATTTATTTATTTATTTTTTAATTTGTCATGACAAGATTTCTTTGTATAATTTTGGAATTTGCACTATTGATTTAAATGGTAATGTAATTATGAGATTTTATACTTCTCTTAAATTGCATGGAATATCTAATTCAGGTATAAAATGTTATGTATTGTATTATTTCCTTTTCTGTTGAGATATAATGTCCAGATCAACTTATAAATGAGTACAATTTAGCCCTTGGTTCCAGAGGGATACAATATCAGCATTAAAGTGGCATGGCAATATGTGTCAGATATGGCAGCTAAATCAGGAGGCTACGAACTCACATCTTTAAATTGCAGCCTGAAGCACAGAATGGAACCTGGATATGGTGTGTGGATGTAATTTCTTAAAGCTTTCCCTCCAGTCACATATTTACTCCAGCAGGGCAGCATTTCTTAAAATTCCAAAAGAATACCACCAACTTAGAAGGATTGATTATCCTGGCTTCAAGCCTACATGCTAGTTTTCTGTTACATGAACCAATTCGTGATGAAGAAAAATTTTGAAAGAAGTTGGATGCCTAAACACCTGTTACAGTAATTAAGGCTTAAAGAAGAAAAACCTTCATGCAAAATTGTTTCTTTAAACAGTTGTTGTACCTGTAATTATGTGATGTTGCTGTGTTTGTGTGGGTATGTGATCATGTAATCTGGTTGCTGAAAATGTTAGACCATTGAATCTTGATGATGAATGACAGAAAGTTGTCAAATATCAGACCTTGGTCGTGGGAATGAACATTTCTTAACTTCCCAGTCATATCTCTAGTGCTGTAATTTTTTAAAGTCTATTTGTGTCATTTTGAAGTGTGGAAATGAGGACAAACTCACACAAAAGAAAAACCCTACTCATGTAAATAATTTGGTAAATACTTTAGACATCACAGTTGTCTTTGGCTTCAAGAAAAAGAAATCATGTTTCATTTATTTTTCATTACACACTTGAAGGAAGTAAATTACCATGTTCACTCAGGGTTAATGGTGGAGATCACTGCATTGTGATTTCTATCTTGAAACTTTTGAAGTAGATACTAAAGTGTTTTATATATGTGACAAGTACATTTAGTGATGTTTATTTTATTGCCTTTTTATTTTTCCTATGCCTTTTGTTCAGTTTGTATAGTGATAGGTATTTTCCTTCTGTAGTGTATAGAATGGTATACTCACAATCTAAGTGGTCCACTGTTTACTTAAATATCAGGCAGTGTGTGATCATACTTTTCAAGTAAGGTTATCTGTAAAATGGTAGTGGGCTTTTGTTGCTGGCTTTGTTTTTCAGATTTTCACGAATTCCCTTGAGATATGAGCTTGTAATTCTTTTTTACTTGGATGTTAGTAATGATTCAGGGATACATTTGAACTTAGATTCCTCATGTATCCACCTTCTGAGTACAAGTACAAAGGTAGATGATGTACTCCCATCATGTATGCTTTTTTCAACAAAATTTAACTATGTTAATGTTATAATGCTTAATGGAAGAAAATAAAAGAAACATTAAATACCTCATGTGTTTATTCAAAGCATTATATTCATTTATCTGATAAAGATGTAAAAAGTAGGATAATAAGCAATCCACCATGCACCTCATCCCATAGCTTGCTTTGTTATATATGTATATTTATATAATTTGATATTCCATGGTTGTCCCATCCACATGAGTTAACCTTTTGACATTTCATCTTCAAGTACTTCCTTCCAAGAGAATTATCGAGAGATGCCAGGTAATGTAATATCACTAAGATATCTCTTGTAAGAAACATTTATGTAGTGTGTGATATGATTATGGGTTGTAGGCTCATGGCAGTTATGTGAAGACAAGAAGACAGCTTTGTGGTCCTCTTAATAGGATTATCATCATCTAGTTTCCAGCTTTGCCCACCAAAGACCTTATCAAAAAGCCATTTCACTGGTGCTCAAATAAGATTTGTAGAAATACTACAACATTAAATTATTGTCTTATTTTCAGATTGTAAACTTAATTTCATAGAAGAATACAAGAACAAAGGACAAATTGAATAATAAATTTTCTTTGCATATTAAAATATTTATACAACCATATATTTTTCAAAATTGATTATGGGGGCTAAGCATTTGTTTATTACATTGTCTCAGAACCACAATTGAATGCCAGAGAATTGCCTCATTCAGTAAAATTGTTTTTGCTAAGCCTGAGGACCTGAATTCTATCTTTGGGTGATCCATACTACTCCTACAATTTTTTTTTATTTCTACACTTGGGCATTGACATATGCACACTCCTACATCAGCACATACATAAATTATTTTTAGACCTGAATAAGTGTCATTGATGTCATTTGAAAATAAATGAGTCCATAGGTTTCATCACTAGAACTCACATAGGAGAAGTAGATAACAGACAAATGTAAGTTGTCCTCTCAGTGCTACATAAACATCCTGGCACAGATGTAGACACACAAATGCAGTTCAAACATTTTTAAGAGGATGAAAATATTAGCAAAGAAAATAACCCAATTATTGAGAATATATAAAATGATTTGCCCAGTTAAATTATAGAATTTCAAGAAATAATTCTGTTCTTTAAAAAATTTTTTTTTTTTTGGTTTTTCAAGACAGGGTTTTTCTGTGTAGCTTTGTGCCATTCCTGGAACTCACTTGGTAGCCCAGGCTGGCCTCGAACTCACAGAGATCCACCTTGCTCTGCCTCCCAAATGCCGAGATTAAAGGCATGTGCCACCACCGCCCGGCCTTAAAACATGGTTTCTTTTTAAATATTGTTTTATCCTTTCATGTTCTGATTCCATTGTAGGTCAATTAGAAACCCATATTTCTAAACTTAGAGGTAAATGAATGCAATTCCAGCACTCTGTGAGATTGAGGCCAGCTTGGTCCCCATAGTGAATTCCAGGGCAGCTTATTTGGACACATCCTGTCTCAAAAAAAATTCCAAAAGAAGAAGCATATCTCAAATTATGGAACTTTTCATAAGATAATCTGGCTGGACTGTGACTGGTTTCAACAAAAGCTTTTGTTATCTTTACTCACTTCACAAGAAATGTGTTAACAATGAAAACAAAAAACAATATAAAGAGTCCATTCACAGAGGTATAGAAATCAATTGAATCCTTTGACAACCATCTAGAGGGGACTTTCCTCACCTTCAAGTCACAGGAGATAGAAAGATCAGTAGGACATCTTCATCATCAAAATTGTATTGACATATTTGGGACCTGAAGAGTTGGCTCAGTAGTACTTGTCTTCTTGGTTACCCAAGTTGGATTCCTAGCACCTACATCAGTTTTGTCACATCTACCTGTATTTCCATGTCCTTGAGTGCATTTGCCTTGCCTCTAGGAAACCAGATATGCAAATGGTGAAAAGACAGATATGTGTGTGATTCCATATTGTAAGAAAGTCATTATTCATGTGTCTGTTATCTTAGAAAAGAATGAAATTTAAGTGCATAAGTTTTGCAAGTTAGTATACCAAGTTCACGCTAGGTACCAAAGGTGACCAGAATATGGTGTCTGATCCCCTGTGACTGAGGTACTCACAGTTGTCAGCTTGTCTTGTGAGTGCAGGAAATGAGAGTCAGTCCCTGTGTATGAACTGATAGTGTTCTCAGTGCTGAGCCTTCTATTCAAGCCTATGTACATGTCATTAATAATAGTAAGGTGTGGATGGCTGATCTAAGTTCATCTTTACCTCAGCCCAGCCTCCCAGAAGAAATATATGATTGATAGAACCTGAAACTAGTTTAGACTTGGTGCTCCAAGAATTTGTTTTTACTATTCCCCAAATGAGATTTTATGAGCAGAGTACACAGACATTTCAATTCTTGAAACATGTACCCAACCTCTAAGAGTCATACATTGTGTTCATGTATCCAAAAGAGCCGTGTGGTGTTTCTCTTTGAACTTATTCTAGTGATGGTCCATCCTAAACTTGTCACATTTTCCCTAAGACTTCACATAACAATCAAATGCTTGCAACTATCAATTCCATTGACTCACAGTTTTATGCCACATACAGTTCATATTCAAAATTTCCATTTTTTACAACACATTATCACAAATTTTAGGAAAATGGACTTCATGACCAGAGCCAGTTCTGACAAAGCAAGGACCAAGCAGTGGTTTTTTAGGAAACATTTCTACTAAAAATATGAGACCGGATATAACTAAGCATATTCTGGATACAAATGCATGAACAAAAGACTTCAAATTTCACTTAGAATGCTGTGTGTTGTAGGATATAAAACTAGCCCCCTGTACCGAATGTTATGGTGGACCCCTGAGACATTCACATCCTCTCCTGATTAAGTATCCTGATATTTTCTGATTGTATGAAAAAAACCAAAAACTGTCAAGTGATTTAACTTCTTAAAAAATCATTTATACTTAAAATATGGAATGAAATAGAATTTCCCCCCACTATTTAAAAATGTTTATACAGCTACTAAAAAACACATTTACAAATAGATTGGTTAAAATATTCCTCTGGATTGTACAAGTAGCGAGGCAGGGACACTGACAGACATGATGGATGTTTAGTCAGATGTCTTCTTTCTCTTCTACTTCAGAGACTGGACTCTGTTTTTCAGTGTCTCCACTTTCCGCTGGCAGATCTGTAGCTGTTGGACAGCCACTTTAGCCTGTTGCCTTTATTTTCCTCTTCCCTTTTGTTTTCACTTTTCTGTGTTATGATTTATCCTTTCCCATGGCCTTTTCCAGTGTTGCATCCACCTTGGCAGAGGCAGGCTTGGATAACTGTCTCATTGAGCATGACTTGGGCTCTGACTTCACCACTCCTTCTCTTGGGCAATGATTGTGGTGTCACTGGGTAGGAGAAACGTGTGATGTTGAACCTGTCATGGTGCTGCACTGCCTTAGCTGCTACCACATGAACTGCAGGGGCAGTGGGAGAACTGATCCAAGAGTTTTCTAAACCCAAATCTCCACAAAATGAGGGGAAAATACAAAGAATACAAAGAGGAGAGGAACTGACACTAAAAGTCTTTAAAAGATGGTTGACCAATTATTCCAAGCCACAAGAGTGAGTTTATCTCCAATGTAGTAATAATAGGCAGCAATTGGAGCACAGAAATTCACATGTCAGGTGTTTCTCCCTTCTTGAGTTTATTCCTTGAGAAAAAGAACTTGCAGGAGTAAAGTCTGACTTGTCTGAATGTGATCATTTTCTGCTTCCCTGATGCCTGCAAAACATTCAGTTTGGAGCTCTGAATGGTGGTGAATCTAGAAGACTTCAGGTTATAAGAAGATCCTGAGACTAGAACTGAAGTATGTCTAAGGCTAAGGCAATCACACATCTACAAAGAGCTGTGGAGTTTTGAAAAATTTTTATGGATGAACCTTTGGGTGTGAAAGCCCAAGGTTCAAATGCCAGAGCAATGCTAGAGGTGTACCTGAGGACAAGCTGGCATGAATTGTACTCAACAATCACTCAGCTGTGATTGTTGCTGGAAATCATGGTTGCTTATAACCCCAGGTTCAAGGGCTCTGATTCTATCTTCTGGTCTCTGCAGGTACTGCACACAGACAAAAGCAGGTAAACACACATATACATAAAACAAAGCTTAAAAAATGAAATTCTTGCTAGAAGGTAGTGGTGCACACCTTTAATCCCAGAACTTGGGAGGCAGAGGAAGGCAGAGCTCTGTGTGTTCAAGGCCAGCATGGTCTACAGAGTGAGTTCTAGGACAACCAGGGCTACACAGAGAAACTTGTTTTGAAAAACTAAAAAAAAAATGAAATTCTTGGAAGCCAGGTGGTTGTAGTGCATGCCTTTAATCCCAGCACCCAAGAGACAAAGGCAGGTGAATCTCTGAGTTCAAGGCCAGCCTGGTCTACAGAGTGAGTTCCAGGAGTGCCACTGAAGCTACAGAAAAACCAAAAATAAAAAATAAAATTCTGTACAGTGATGTCACAGCCTTGAGATACACAGCAGTCAGGGCTTAGTTAAAATAAACTTGTTCTGGTCATTCATAGAAGCACTTGTGGTCTTCTGAGCGAGCTTACCTGTAGGCAAAAGAAGCCTTATTCTCAGGTTAGAATAGCTCAGAATAGCTGTTCATTTGAGACCACCATTCACAGTATGAATGGGTGACTTTCCCATGCTGGTTTTTGTATTTGTGTTCTATGTCCTTTGTGTGGAAATTGTGGCATTGATACATTCTTTAAATATGTCTTTTAGGTTATACGTTATGTTCTATTTCTCTTTTAAGTCATGCATCATGATATATTTGTATTTAAATCATACTGCATGATCTAAAAGATAATTTTGCTCTATAAATCTCCATCTGCCTAAGTGGCTAAACTTGCATTCTCCTGGCCCTATTTAAATTGTTAAATGGGCTACCTCAGGCCAGACTTAAGAGAGACTTAAGGATGACAGCACAAGTGGTAAGCAAAATCTGTGCAAGACTGGCTTCTCTTTTGATATTAACCACCACTTGATGCATGTTGTTATTTAAGATATTTTTGTTCATTAGACTTTTAAGTGTGTGGAAAAATTTATCCCTGAGGAGGCATATTCTCTAAGAGCAGTACCTCCAGCCTTGTAGAATTTTTTTTCTGAGACAAACATTTTTATGCTTGATCAGGTAGCCATGAGCACAGTCAATTTCATTGTGTTGTCCTTGTGATTGAACCAACTATAATTTTAGATTGAAGAACTCAAATACCACAGAGTTTAAACTTTAAAATTTGGGTTATATAGTCAACTGTCCATTTCAGTAACACGAATAGGATTTTTGTGTGCCTGGAGACTAGAATAGAAAGAATAGTTTACTGTGTACACTGCTGGGGGAAACAGGGGAGGCAAAATGCTGCATAAGTCACCTTTATGAAATGGACCTGATTATGGCAGGATCAGTGATTTGGTAACTCCCCAGCACGTATTGATATATGTCATGTGAATGAAGGCAGGCTAGATTTTGTGTGTACCATTTGAGAAATGTTAGCTTGAGCCCATGAGTATTGAATTTTGAACAATAAATTATCCTATGCAGATATTTTCCATCCTGCTTGTGATGGTTGTTTCCATTAGCTGTAGCTGTGTGTGCCAGGTCACAGGTCTCAGCAGCTAACTTTGCACATAGGGCCATGGTGATCTTATTAATACCATTCCCTCTACCAGAGAATGGTTTTCTTTTTTTTAAGTCAATAGAGCTATGTGTTTTTTCAATTATATTTATTTTTTTAACAAGACAATTTTTGTTTCACTTTTAGAATTTGATTTTCTTTAAATGCATCACTGCTCTTATCTCTTATTTGTTTCTGTTCTCCATTGTTTTCAGGTCATTAAGAATTTCTTTCCATTTTTCTCAAGTGAGTTGTTTATTTCTGTTTAGAGCAATGTCTCTTATTGCTTAGGCTTGCCTCACACTATGCAGTTGAGAATTGCTTTGAACACCTAATTCTGCTTCTGCTGTCCAGTAGTGGAAAGAAAGTTCTGCAAACTGCTTCAAGACTGGACCTTAACTGGTCATTGAGAAAAAATATAGACTGGTAAATGAGTGTCCTCCAACTTCTCTTGATTTTATTGCAAACTTACAAATGAAGAGGGACCTGTGTAAGAATTGAGTTCATTGACCAATTATAAAGTAGGTGTACTGTCCTTACAGAAAGGGATGAGCAAGAAGGAACATGAAAGCTCTCTTCCTTTGACTGTAGCTCACTTTAGAAATAAGTAGTGAGGTGATCAATTTTATGTATTTTAGATAATTATTAATTGTTGTGACTGGACACTTGTATCCACAGATCAGAGAATCAAGAATCTGAATAAAGAACTGAAATTTTCACAAAACCAAACTGTAGTAGTTACACTAGTTTGACCCAAATAGAACTGGATAATATGGTGTAGCCCTGCCTAAAAGAATTATTATTTTATAGGTTTAAGATGAACAACCTGAGAGAAAATGTGTGACTAATACTTGGGGTACTCTAACACAAACCCCTAGTCTCTGAAGCACATGGCCATGTAGCTTGTTTCAATTGTTTTTTAATTTTATTTTATTTTACAATACAATTCAGTTCTACATATCAGCCACAGATTCCTTTGTTCTCCCCCTTCCCGCCCCCCTCCCCTTATCCCCAGCCTACCCCCTATTCACACCTCCTCCAGGGGAAAGCCTCCCCTGAAGACTGAGATCAACCTGGTAGACTAAATCCAAGCAGGTATAGTCCCCTCCCAGGCTGAACCAAGCGACCCTGTGTAGGCCCCAGGTTTCAAACAGCCAACTCATGCAATGAGCACAGAACACAGTCCCACTGCCTGGATGCCTCCCAAAAAGATGAAGCCAATCGACTATCTCACCCATTCAGAGGGACTGATCCAGTTATGGGCCCCTCAGCCATTGGTTCATAGTTGATGTGTTTCCACTTGTTTGGCTATTTGTCCCTGTGCTTTATCCAACCTTGATCTCAACAATTCTTGCTCATATAAACCCTCCTCTTTCTCGCTAATTTTTTAAAATAGTTTTTGGTAATTATATTATATCATTTTCATTGTTGCTTTTCTACTTCTAATCCTTTCCAGAGACACTTCATTGTTTTCTAATTCATAGTCTCCCTTTAACAGCTGGCCTCACACTCCTGGTTTCAGGAGATTCTCCTGCATCTCAAGTGCTTGGATGGCAGATATGTGCCACCACACTGGCTAGAAAATAGGTGTGATCAAAGACACATACCTGATGTTCTCACTAATTCCAAGAGTAAGGACACTAACATTCTGAGTGTATAGCCATCTTGGACTATGTCGAACAGTGGAGGACATCATGAAGACATTGTCACCCTGAGAACATGGATGTGTTAAGCAAACCAGGCAGCATGCATACATGTCAGAGGTTACAAACAAGAATGTCAGGCTGACATCACTCAATGACATGGTCATCACTTGGCATGGTAAGGGCCCTAGTTTCTTCCCTGCCATCACTGTAAACAAACATCTGCTGGGGATGTAGCTCTGTTAGCATCCTGGAGAAGTCCCATATAAGACCACCATCCATGTATGCAATCAGCAAGAATGCTTATTATCTCAAATTTTCCAGGATGCTGGGGCCTGCCATCCCATGCAAAGGCAAGATGGCAAATATTGTGAGAGAGATGTATGCGCTCCTTTCAATCAGAGCTGAAGGTGAGCATCCAAGGAAGTCAGCTCATCTTAGATGTGATAGACTTATGCTAGTGGCAATCATGTTAGTAACTTTTAATTTGACAGGGCTAGTTAGTTGTTGATCAAGCTATAGTTTTCCATTTTGGTACAGGCCTGGACAAGTTCTAGGCTTTGTCATTCATCTTCTGTTGAGGATGACTGGCCTAGTATGCACTAACCATAGGAGCTAACTCAGGGACCCAGGCCTGATGTGTCCTATCTCCCTTGTCTTTGTGGTCAAAGGCACTAGTAATTAATTGTCCTTTGTTCATAGCTTCTCCTCAGAATCTGCCTGCCCAGTCTCAGGAAACTGAAATTGAGGTCTGATCTTTGTGAGGAGATTGATCAGCCTGTTATAGCATCTTCTTGCTCCTCTGATTCCCCCCTTGAGTAGTGCATGATCTCAAATCTTAGAGATGTTTCTAAAAAAACTTCATCATAAGGGTAGGAGACTATCATGGAGACTCATTGGACCAGGATGCAAGAGTCTTTTGTGTGATTTAAAATCTTAACATTAACATAGGGGGTTTAAGCCAGAAGTATAGCTCATCAGGTATCTTCTAGTGGGATCAGAAAGCTGGATCCCATTGGCGTCTAAGTAAGGTTGCAGAGTTGGGAATAGCCATGCAGACATTGTTCTAAACAAATACCATTTTCCCATTACCAGTGGCAAAGTGAGCCTCCCCTTATTTGGTTGTGATGACCTGCAAGCTTGTCATGGGTTTGGTCCAAGGGCTGACATTGGCACTTTAGCATCATCAGTTTAGTGGTACCCAGAGAGGAATTATTATTGAGTTAAGGCATCAGTGATGCAAGAGTCAAATGCAATTAACAGAAGTAGAAGGGCCAAAATCCTTTGATGGTTGACAGACTTCCTTATTGAAAAGGAACTTGGAAATGAGAATGAACATCAGTAATTATTATTATTATTATTATTATTATTATTATTATTATTATTACTGTTTTTTCAAGACAAGGTTTCTCTTTACTTTTTGTGCCTGTCTTGAATATTGCTCTGTAGATCACGCTGTCCTTGAACTCACAGAAATCTGCCTGGCTCTGCCTCCTGAGTTCCAGCATTAAAGGTAACCACCACTGCTCCATGTCTAAGCATCAGTAATTATTTTATCTCAGGTTCCATATGACAAGAAATTGCCTTTTAATGTAACATTCCAAGGTGGGGGGAGGTGGAACAAGGGCGACGTATTGGCTTCTGTATTTACTTGCTGCTAACACTGGCACATTATTGTCATGCCCAGCCTGCAGGGCTTCAACAGGTTCTTGACCACCCTAAGGATGGAATGATAGGGATAGGAGATAAAAAGGAAATACACCAAGTCTAGATTCTGATCAAGATGCCACTTTATTTTTCTCCAAGAGGGTTTATATAGTTCCTGCAGGGTGGGGGAAGCAAGAAGTTGTTATTTGCATAAGGTGGGGCAGGCAAACAGGATGTTTGTGTAGGATGTTTACAGGGTGAAAGGGTCAAGGGCTCTGCCTCAATGTCCTGTTGCTAGGCAACCTGACTGTAAGATGATCCAGTTGCCTGTCCTTAGAGATTCTGTCCTTGTCCCTGACATCTCCTCCTTCTTAGTAATAAATCTAAGGGCCAATATAAACGAGGTTTGAATGGTCTAAAAGTAGGACTCTGAAAGAGGCTTTGCATGGAGGATTCCAGAGGCCCTATCCCTCTAAAGGATGTTAAAAGGGTCCGAGAGGGAATGTTCTCCAGATTCAAGCACCACAGGCATCTCCATAGTGCAGGAATCAATGGACCGTGCAGTTTTTTGAGGTAGTGGAAATGGATAAGCGCAAGGCTGTTATTGCACAACCCCTTTGCAATGGGGCATTTAATCCAGGCTCTCAGGATTTTGGGGTACCATGTTCCCCAGCCTGTGCAGTCCCAGCTGCACTCCAATCATGCCTTGAGTGAACCTTTTTCCCACACACAGGTGCAGCCTCCCTCGAGTGAAGGGGTTTGTGTGGGGCATCTCTCATCAGGGGAAATTTCAACCCTGGAGTCCTGCATATCAAAGCAGTGGTAATGAACCTGGATCTGCCTGGCCCGCAGGTCTGTAATTTGGCTTCAGATTAACCGAGAGAGCCAGGAAAGTGCCCATGGCCCAAAGGCAAGGACCAGGAGCAGGCCAACAACAGGTCCTAAGAGGGAGGAAAGAAGGGTCATTAGCCAAGGGGAGTTGGAAAACCAATTCTGGAACCACCCAAGCTCTTGTTCACCTTTCCTTTTTTCTTTTTCTAGTCCTTTTCTAACCTACCATACAGTCCCTAACTACCCTGGTGTGGTCTGTAAAGAAGCAACATTCTTCTTTGAGCCCAGTACAAAGGCCACCTTGTTGTAGAAAGAGGAGATCCAGGCCTCTCCTGTTCTGTAAAACTACCTCAGCTAGGGAGGAAAGGGATGACTCGAGGGCAGAAATTCTCTGTTCAAATTGGGCAATATCCTCATCTATGGACAATCGAAGTTCAGAGTAATGATGGTTGGACAGGACCAGAGAGGCAATTCCTGTGCCTGTTCCCATTGCTCCAACCCCCAGAAGGACTGCTAAGGTGATAGCAGTAACAGGCTCCCATCAAGGCAGTCGTCTCAGCGTGGCTTCTCTTCCTAAAGATCTAGGAATTGATCTGAGGAATAATAGGTTAGTCAAGGTGGAAGGGACCTAAGTGCCCTGAGTGGCATCTCTGGTGCTACCCTGTTTGCTGTGCTACCTACCAGAAACAGGCTGTGTCAAGCTGGCCCAACATTGCTATGACCGCCTGTGACACCAAGGCCAGCAGGTCCGAAAAGCCTTTCTGACACCTTGGATGAAAATTCAGCACTGCCCTTGGAAACATGACCCCTGCTGTCAGACTGGATTTGTGACAAGCAGTGTCACAGCCCAGAATGTGATTGACTATGGGACTTGTATACTCTGTGAAAAGTCTCAAACACAGTTTGCTGTAAAGTTCCTACTGTCCCCCCACAGGAACTCTGAGCAGAATGATAACAGAGCTAAAGGGCTGTTGGGTGTTGCTGTGTGCGAGGACAACAGCCAGGAGGGCTTGCCTGAAGGACAGCATTTTAAACAGAAGAAGTTTCCTCAGGAGAGGGGCTATCTCTCCTGGGCAGATCATGTATATTTACAGCTCTAACCAGGCATTCTGGTAACCATCTGGGAGCAGAGTGTATCTGGTCAAGAATGCAGGCCGAACTTCGTCCCCAAATAAAGACCGGGTCAGGGCCCTTCCAATGCCCCATGAGGGGATCTCGCCACATGGTTAGTGGCCGGGTGGCATCTGGAGAAGCGTGCGAGTGCCTGTCAGCGGCAGAGTGCCCTGCAGCATCTAAGGTGAGGAAGCTAAGAACAAACAAAGCATGGCTCAATTGATCTCTGGGGGAGGTAAAATGAAGGTTAGAAGACTTGAGTTGTGCCAACCAGGTCTTTAGGGTCTGATGGGCTCGTTTTATTATGCCCTGTCCCTGGGGATTGTAAGGTATCCCTGTGGTATGAATAATTTGCAGACTATCACAAAATTTTTTGAAGCCTGTGCTGGTATAAGCAGGGCCATTGTCTGTCTTTATCTTAGCTGGTTTTCCCAAGGCAGAAAAGGCAAGAATCAGGTGAGAAAGAACATCCTTTGTGGTTTCCCCGGCATGAGGAGAGGTGAAGATAAAGCCACTAAAAGTATGTATAGAGACATGGATAAATTTTTGTCTGCCAAATTTGGGGCAAGGAGTAACATCTGTCTGCCAGATTTGGTTGGGAAGGAGGCCTCGAGGGTTGACTCCCAAGTGTGGGGCAGGGTGAAAAACAACACAAGAGGGACATTGTTTGACAATTTCTCGGGCCTGTTGTTTAGAGATCTTAAAAAGAAGACGGAGGGTCTGAGAATTTAAATGGTGGATCTTATGGGCAGTTTGGGCCTGTAGGACTGAGTCGATCATGACAGGGAAAGTTAGCCTGGTGGCGGAATCGGCCTGTGTGTTGCCATCAGTTAATGGTCCAGGAAGATCACTATGGGCTCTAATATGGCCTGTAAAAAATGGGTGTTGGCAAGTCAGGACAAGCTGTTGAAACTGGGTGAAAAGTGGGGTGGCATTGGAGGTAGGCCTTATGGCTGGAGAGGTTTCTATCAAGGGGATGGAAAAGGCAATATAGGCACTATCTGTATAGATATTAATAGGTTGATCAGAATAGGTCTGAAAAACCTTTAAAATTGCTGAAAATTCAACCAACTGCGCTGATCAGAAAGGCATTAGGAAGGAGGTAGGGTGGCCTTGGGCCACAAAGGCTGCAACACCATTAGTGGAACCATCAGTAAAGACTGTAAGTGCACAAGAAATGGGACAAGTTTTTGTAATTTTTGCAAAGACGAAGGGATGTAGCTGGGCAAAATGGAGCAAGAGATCATCTGGGAGGTGATTATCCAAGGTCCCCATAAACCCTGCCAAGGCAACCCCCCACTTATTTAAGGTTTGGAACAAAAACTGAGTTTGATCCTTGGAATAGGGTGTGAGTATGATATCAGAGTCCTTACCAAAATATTGGCGAGAGGTCTGTCATCCTTTCATAATGAGTGAGGCCACCTGTTCAGGGTAGATGGAAATGACTCTCGAAAGGGCAGCGGGCATGTGGACCCAGAGGAGTATCTTGCCTTTAAGTTTTGGTTCTTGAGCATGTTGCCAAAAGACTCCTGTGGGTGTGTGTAGTGTAGGCAGGACTATAAAATATAGAGGTATGGCATAGGAAATCTGAAAGCAAGACTGTTGGTTAATGGCAATGGCTATCTGAATCAAAGCCTCGTTGGCTGCAGGGGAAAGCACACTGGGTGATGTGGGGTCAGGGTCGCCCTGGAGGATCACGTAGAGGGGAAGGAGAGAATCCATAGGAAGTTTAAGGTAAGACCTAAGCCATTGGATATGGCCGAGCAATTGTTGGAAATCATTTAGGGTATGGAGATGGTCAGTGCGTAACTGGACGTGAGGAACGAGGACCCGGTTTGAATGGAGTTCCAACCCCAGGTAATTGAAAGGATCCTGGGTTTGGACCTTATCTGGAGCAATCTGTAGTCCCTGTCCATTAAGGTCTCTACTGAGTTCTGGAAAACATCATTCAAGGGAGATGGGGTCAGGTGCAGCGAGGAGAAGGTCGTCCATGTAATGTAAGATATATATCTGGGGCCAATTAAGTCTGACAGGGTCCACAGCCTGAGCCACGAATTTCTGGCAGAGAGTAAGACTGTTGGCCATGCCCTGGGGTAATACCTTCCATTGGTAGCAAAGCATGGGTCCCTGAAAATTGGGGCAGGGAAGGCTGAATGCAAAATAGGCTCTGTCCTCAGGGTGCAAGGGAATAGTAAAGAAACAATCTTTAAGATCAATGACCATCTTGTAAAATTTAGCAGGAATAGCCACAGGCGAAGGCAATCCAGGCTGAAGTACCCCCATAGGCCTCATTACCTTATTTACTGCCCTTAAGTCTTGAAGGAGCCTTCATTTTCCTGACTTCTTTTTGATAACAAATATAGGTGTATTCCAAGGGGAGTTGGAAGGCTCAATGTGGCCAGCCATAAGCTGCTCCTGTACAAGCATAGTGGCGGCCTGTAGCTTTTCTTGAGTAAGGGGCCACTGATCCATCTAGACAGGGGTCTGGGTCATCCAGCTAATTTTGTCTGCATGGGGTACAGGAGGGTCAGTGGCCACTACTAAAAACCTGAATATCCCAGCCCATGTCTATCCTCCTTGGGAATGGGCTGAATTGGTTGGACTCTCCCCTGAGCTGCCTTGCTCAAGCCTGTGCCAGGGATATAATTCATCCATAGCATTTGTTGTGTGACTGTAGAGTTTGGGCTATATAAGATTACTTGCATTTGTGAAAGTATGTCTCTTCCCCAAAGATTAACAGGCAGGCCCGGAACCACAAAAGGAATGACAGTCCCCTGGTTTCCTTCCTCGTCCTTCCAGGAAAGTGTCCTTGAACTAATTAAAGGATTATTACACTGACTGATTCCTTTTAAATCGGTGAGGGATGGAACCAGTGGCCAAGCAGACGGCCAGTGAGACTGTGAAATGACTGAGGTGTCTGCCCCTGTATCCAAGATACCCTGAAACTTCTTTCCCTCTACAGTAAGGGTGAGAGTAGGGTGATCCTGAGTAACAGGCTGGACCCAGTAGGCGTCCGAGGAGCCCAATTTAGCTGACCCCCGAGGGATGTTTGTAATTGAGGGATTATCACAGGCAGAGGAGGGTAGAGGAACTAGCTGTGCCAAGCACGTACCTTGAGGAATCGTGACCATGTCATTTACAGCAGTGGCCAGAATCTTAATTTCACCTGTGAAATCACTATCTATTATGCCAGGGTAGACCTGGACCCCTCGGAGTGCCGCAGAAGCATGGCCAAGGACAAGCACAAACATTAGGAGGTAAGGGCCCTGTCATGCTTGTAGGGATGACCTGAGCCCCTTCAAGGGAGTTGAATACTGTTTCGGTGGCGGCACACAAGTCCAATCTGGCACAGCCTGGAGTTGCTCTCTGGAGGGAGGAGAATGGAACTGGGGTAGGAGAATTTGTTGAGGCTGGGGAGGCAGGAGGTGAGCTGACCTCAAGGCCCCAGGGTGCGCTCTTGGAGGCATTGGGGCCAGGGGCTGGCCCATTTGGAAGTTTCCTGGCACCCACAGAGGAAGGGGCTGATTGAGATAATTGACTTTTGACCTGCATTCTGTAGCCCAATGACTGCCCGTTTTGCAGCAGGGGGCAGAGAGTGGAAGGCAGGGGCCTCATAGAGGCGGCCTCCTGAGCCGGCTGGGCTAAGGGCACGAGGCTGTGACCTTTCTGAGGACATTTCCTTGCAAAATGTCTGAGTTGTTTACAGAAATAACAGGTGCAGGCTCCAGGCTGTTGTGAAGCCCTGAGGGCAGCACCTATAGCTGATCCCATGGCATGGGCGGTGCCAACACCTGAACAGAGTGTCATATTCAATCAGGTCCACTCTGTTTTTATGAGGGCAGAGGTCTTCCTGGCAGGCAGGGTTTGCATTTTCAAAGGCCAAGTGTTTAACAAAGGTGCTTTCATGTTCGTTTGTCCCAAAAAGTCTCTCATCTGCATCATTTAAGCGAGAGACAAATTCACTAAAAGGTTCATCAGGGCCCTGACGAATCTTTGCTAATGAGGTGGTAGCCGAACCCTTTAGGGGAAGGCGTTTCCAGGCCGGGACCCCCGAGTTTTGAATCTGGGCCAGTAGGCCAGGAGGGAATTTTGCCTGTGCTGCATTTGTATCGTAAGGGAGGTTGCCGAGGAGTTTCTTTAGTGTCCCAAGTTTTTGAGGACGGCTGATCAATATTTTTTGAGCAACTTCTTGACAATTTTCTGTAAATTCTGTTTTCCAGAGGACAAAGTCACCCCCAGAAAGAGCCGCACGGGCAAGAAAATACCAGTCATTAGGGGTCAACCAATGTTTGCTCTGGTTTTCCACCAAGGCTAACTAAAAGGAGCCATAGGACCATACTGAGCACAGGCAGATTTCAGCTTTTCAACTAGGCGGAAATTTAATTTGTGATAAATCTGTCCTGGCGGGGGTTCTCTGGTGACGGCTCCTCCTTGTCCTCCTCCCCCTCTTCCCCCTCCTTATTTTGATCTTCCAAACCCCCTGAGGGGCTGCTCTCGGCAGCCCCCTCAGATGAGTCTGCAGAGGTCTGGCTCCTGGTAACAGGAAATGCCAGGACAGGCTTAGGCTTACTCGATTTACTAGATTTTTTAGATGGTTTTAGCGGACGGGGAGTCACCACTTCAAGGGCAAGATCTTTAAGATCTTTGTCAAGAGTTTTCAATTCCCTTAAAAGCTCAACATGTTCCCTGCTAGCCTGGAGGGCCTGTCTCAGTGAGCCGAGATCTGGGACAGGGGAAGCCAACTCATCAAGAATAGGCCCACAAAAATGGGAAGACGGAGAAACATAGGGAGGGGGCATTGTGGAAGGGGGAACTGCCAGAGATTTTTGAGGTGGTATAAAAGGGCCCAAGGACTCCTGTGTTAAGGGGAGATTTTTGTGGGGGGGGCCAGTCTGGATTATGGTAACGGGTCACCCCTTTCTCTAGGGAAGCCTCCTCGGTAGGGTCTAGAGGGGAGTTAGAGGTCAAATTATTAACAGAGGAATGAGGATGGGCAAAAGCAGACTCCTGGTGATTGTTAGGTTTAAAAGTCGTGAGCATCGCCTCTTCCATAGAGCACAGGTAGTGAACTGAGGGACAGACTGAAGGCTGACCAGAAAGCACTCGGGGGTTGTAGCGAGCACATACCCCAGTTACGGGGGAGGAATAATCACTCTTGATTCAGACTTGGTATAACACTCATTTATTCACACAGTAAGATTACAAGCAATATTCATCCTGTCTTCCAAATGGAAGCAGGAGTACCTCTCTGGATATACAGGTCCGGACTCGCCACGTCTTTTCCTCTGGATCTTGGGTCAGCCTTCCTCAGGTCAGCCACGTCTGCACTGGGCACAGGATCTCACGTCTCTGGCAGAGGAGAGTCGTCTCACGTGAGGGCCTGACGAGCTCTGTTGGTCGGGTCTGAGGCTTCATCTTTTATATTCTTTCCTGGCTAGGTTTCTAGTCTTATCCCTACTTTCACACATAGTCTATAGCTTATCACTACTCCATTTGTGGTTTACTTACATCATTCTATTGCTTATCACTCCTGACCAGGGTTGTTCACCCTAGGCCTTACATGTGTTCCTTACATTCCATCCCCTGATGCCTGAAATGTCTTCAACATAAAAGGCATCACCTGAGGTCGCAGCCTGGGAATTTACAATATATTATCCTAATTTGTTAATCCTAGCATTCTTATCCTTCTCATTCTAGGTGGTTTATTTTTATGTTTTTTCTCTATATATGCATTATATAACTTCAACCAAGTGCTATAAGCTGCAAATTCTTTTAACACATCTATAACAAAATCTCTACACAATATTCTAGTACATATGCTTTGTAAATACATTGGTTCTCCTGTTTCCCACTGTGGGTCATTCAGGAAATCTTTATCAATGCTTATTATTGCTTCATCAGGATTATGTTTTAGCCATGTTCTATATGTTTCATATAGTCTGTGATTACCGCGGCCCACATATGCTGCAGCTAAAGCGGCACTTATATGTAGGGCTGCATCCATGTTATTTCTGTGTATTTTATACATTCCATTCACCCTATATATACTAGATTGCATGGTTCCATAATATCTCATGTATCCATCTCCAATTAATCTCATATCATGTATACCTCTTTCTATTGTCAAGTGGAACGTTAAGTGCATCAAGAGCATTGGGAGGTTGTCTACCTCACCTGGTTCTGATAGGTAGAACATTGCATATTTATGGGTGCAGTATTTGCATCCCTGTATCATTCCTGCCATAGATAATATACCTATTCTATAGAAAATATCAGACAATGGTTCCATATATTTTTGGTATGTGGTATATAGTAAATTACTCATTCCATTTTTACTAAGTAAATCGAAGCGTCTGCCTGATGGATTCCAAAGTGGGTTTCCTGTTACTTGATTCCTGTAAGACATCTTAAGCATGGAGTTATTATCAAGCACTTGATTTTTTCAGACAAACATAAAGCAATACTTATCCCTAAAATTACTAAAAACCAAAAGGTTGCTAACTTTATCCAATGCCACCATGTGT
This sequence comes from Peromyscus eremicus, assembly GCF_949786415.1. Taxonomy (NCBI): domain Eukaryota; kingdom Metazoa; phylum Chordata; class Mammalia; order Rodentia; family Cricetidae; genus Peromyscus; species Peromyscus eremicus. The sequence continues at coordinate 1,842,593 of NW_026734289.1, forward strand.
AAATTGGTGTACATATTAGATCTAATCTGACTAATCTGCCTAAATAATCCCAAAAGCTGCATTTCTGCATCTGTTTCGCCCAGTCCTTGTGTATGTATGTATTTGTTCTTAACAGATTCACTAGATTGTGTGTTTGTGCTTGTGATGTATGTATGGCTGCATCTTGTTCTTTAATTTTGTTATGTATGGATTCTAGTTGTTTCTGATTGAAATCTGCAATGTGTTGTAACTCCATTGCTTGTTTTACAAATATTTGGTGATGTTCTAATTCTGTTGGGTCATTAAATAAGTGTGAGCCATCAAAATAATGTTTTTCTTCTAGTGTTAATGTGGTCACTCTTTGTTTGGTTATGTTTTTACCATCATAATTAGTGAAATTCATTTGTAGGATGCTACAGTTGTGTACCATATAGCATCCTGATTCTGTAATATTGAATGTTGTGATATCATCATTCATTGTGGTTTCATTAAGATTTATGCAGCTAACTAAAGTAGGTAAATATTTAGCACATATCAAGAAAGTGTAATCTCCTGTATCTTCTAGTGACTGTGTGATAGTAGTTACTGCTAATTGACTAGTTTCAAGTGTGCTTTCTGGTAGATGTGGATAAATGTATGTATTTGCTCCTAATGATATGGAGTCTTCTAATGGTATGTACACTGGTGTGTCATTCATATTGGTCCATAAGTAATGGTCTATGGGTACTAAGTATTGGTGGTTCCATTCTGATACTCCTGTTCTTTCAGTATATAGCTGTGGTATCGCCTTGGAATGATATGCTGAAAATGAATTTTGTAAGAAGATCTGTACTAAATGTATATTGCATAATCCATCTGTACATGAGCTTTCATATTCAGGGTTTAGTATACTTTGATATTCTCTTGTTCTTCTCCCTAACCCTGTGCTAAATAAACTATTTAATTCATTATTCATATTACTGACTTGAGTTCAATACATTTGACACATCATCATGTTATGGTTAGTATTAATAAGTTTTGCTTGATAGGAGAACTGCTCCTTATAAAGGTCTTGTGACATTTTTATCTCGCCTTGCATAGTTTGTATTAGTGTATGCATGCCATCTATAGAATTTGATATAGCTGCTAAAGCTTCTGCTGTTTTCTTATTTACTTTTTGTATGTGGTATATTTCTGCCTTTATTGGTTCTATCATTGCTGCTGATACTCCTCCACCCATTATTCCACCTAAAATTGCTCCTGCCATAAAGGCTGCTACTGCCATTGCTTGTAGTGGTTTTCTTCCTACTCTTGTCGGTGATGAGTAGTCTAAATCGAATCTAAAATTCACATCACTACAATATTCTATAGGTGGTTTCAGTGCTGTCAAGTCTATTGTAATTTCAATTTTTCTAATCCTAGGGTATAAAACTAATTTAGCTGGACTTTTTAGGTCTGGTATAATAGCTGGTGCCTTGACTACTGTTGGGGTTCCTTCTGGTGGTATTAGTTATCCTTTTGGAAAATGAGCTGTATATAATGCAATATTTTCTTTATTTGGTCTGGTCATATTTCCTCTAAATATAATTAATGGTGTGTTGGAATGTTCGCTGAGAAAATCCTTATTTCTTGATATCGGGAGATAATATATTTTATCCCAATATTGTGTATGTGATTTCATTGATCCTCTAGGTTTGTGTGCTACCCATTCAGCCTTATTCCATTCTTTATATTGTGGATTTGGCATTAACATGTAGAAATAATATGGGAGATTATGGTGCTGTAATTCAATTACTCTATCCATTTCATAATCCAAAGTTTGCCAAAAACTCCCTGATCTAGTTATCCCATTTTTATAATGTACCACTAGGTCATCTGGATCCATAACCTTATTGATTCTCATAGCCTTTGCCATTTGTACATATGGTGGGATATATTCTACCTCCCTTATACCTGTGAAGTTGTATGCCCTTTGTTCAATTGCCCTATTAAATATGAAAATATTTTTTGCTGCTACTTCATCTGTAGTAACATTGGCACTGACTTCCCAGGGTATGGGCATGTCCAGTAAGTCTTTAGATTCGTGAAACCAGCAAATTGATATCTTACTGCCACCTAGCATGTTATGTATTTTATGTTTTGGTTCATGTATCATACCTATGGTTAATATTGGTGTGCTGTCAAATTTTGCTAATGACATATGTTTGTTTATTATGGTAATTTTACCATATATATTCAAATTTATTATCGTGGTTGCTTTATTTGTGGTACAGTTAGTCCATACCGCTGTATTATTTGTTTCGGTAAAGCATGATAATTTGTTTCTCAGGCTTGTGGCACCTCGTGTTAGTGATTTTGCTAAGGTTAGGTTAAAAAGTCCCAGATTGCTTGCTTGCGTAAAATATGTTGGATATGACTGTTGGTCATCATTAAATCTCATTATTGCCTGGACCTGTTTAGTAGCTGTTATATTTGCAGTACTGTCTGCAAAAATTCCTAGCCATGGTATTTCCTGGCCTATTGTATCTGTGATTACTATTAGATCTTGTACTGACCTTGATGTTCTTCCAGTAAATAAAGGTCCTACATGTAGGTCCACTATGGTTTTCGTATTGTTGTTTTGTCTAATGTTTGTGTTTGCTTCGGACATGTTGATACATGCATATGCAAAAGAGTGTTTTTCCCTGTGTAATGTGGAATTTACTGTAAGTATGCAGATGTGTGTTGTGGTGTCTGTGTTGCAATCATATTTAGGTTTCATTGTGTGTCTCATTGAAGCCCAAGGTTGTTGTATAATATCTGTAAGTATGATTGGGAATCTCCAATGTTCTACTCCTAATTGCAGTATTTTTGTCCAGTCATCCCATTTCCATTCCTTCCCTTTTACTGACGGGTTATCTGTGCTATATAATACAGAGAAGTTACCATAGAATGGTAAATTGGGATAGTCTGCTACGCATAACCAGTTAGTACTATTTTGTCCTGGTACATCTAGCTTATGTTTTTTAATGTATCTCCATAAGTTATTGGGACATCTATTTCCCCAGGGTTTGGGTAATGGTATCATTCCAGATACTACTGGCCATGGTTTTACCATTTCACCATCGTTACATACTGTCCAATTCATAGGGTTGCATGGGTTTATAGGTGTTGTAGTTACTTTAGGTGTTGTTGAATATGTACTAGTAGGGTAATCACCATCATAGTAATCATCATTGTAATTATATACTTGTTCTTCCCACCTTTCTGATATCTTATTATACAGCATACCTATCTCCTCCATTTGTTGTGCTATTACTGGTGCGAAATATTGTCTCACAAAGGAGCTATTCATGCCTAGTTCACAGTCAAATTCTGGTTCTGTCTCTATTCCCATTGTATTGGTCCTATAGTGTGAGTTTACCCTTAATGTGTTTGTTCTGATATGTGAATTCTTTGTCCAATACATGTTGTATATGGCTGCGTGATTGGTAATGTTGGTCCATAATTCATTGTAATGGCATTTTAATGGGTTCTGCTCATGTATGTTGGTGTTAACATCATCCCCTGATTCTAGCATATATTCTTTGTTTGGATGGTATATGCTAAGTGCCATTCTATATTGATCACAACCCTTATACCAGGCATATGTTAAACATGCTGCATATTTTTGCCAAAAACTATGTGTTTTTCCTATATAATGTGTAAATCTTCTCTCTGCTGACCAATGTAGTGGTAATTTGCCTTCTAGATCATAAATTGTTGGAGTAGCAATGGTATTCTGTTTCCTAGTGCCCACTTGTATAACATGTGGTGTGGTGGTGGGTCTGTTTGTTGTGGGTGTACTATCCAATAGGGATGGCATTGGTATGCTGTTATTGCCATCACATCTGCTAACCTGAGACAGAAAAATGAGCACACAGAGGCCCCAATAGCATATAGCTTGCTTGCCTTTAGTGTGTACATCACCTTTGCTATTCTTATTGCCTCCTGTGCAGATAGTGTATCCAGCATACCGTGAAGTTGGCTGCTCTGGATGCTGCAGAAGCGTATCCAGGATTGGTATTGTTGACTATGTTGTATGAGTAGCTTCTTTGGTAAATGATGTTACAGAAGGGAAAAACAAATTCTAAGATTGGCAGTACTATGTATACTGCAATAGCTATTAGCCAAATTGTCAGGAGGGTTGCCCTTATGAATATCACCTCCCTGACACACATTTATGCTATATCCTCCAGCCTGGCTAATTTCAAGTCCTTTTTACCTTGAGTTATCCACACGTTGTTTCCTGTTCCTGGTGCTATTATTTCTGCTGGGGATAATTTGTTATTCTTCCGGTTCCTGTAAAGGCAATTAGGATTCCTTATTACTTCTCTATCTATAACTGTAGGATAATCTATTGTATGTTGTTTTTGTATAGCTTCTTCTATTGGTGACTTCCTATTTATTCTGGGTCTGGTATTCAATTCATAAGTTGCTATTTTTATTGCTAATGACAGTGGCATTCCCTTATGCATCTCTAGCTGTTTTTTAATCATTCCGTTCCATCTTTCTATTGCTCCGGCTGCTGTTGGTGTATAGGCTCTATGGAAGTCCCATTGAATGTTTAAGTTTCTAGCCATTCTTTGTGTTTTGGCTCCTGTGAAATGAGTTCCTTGATCTGATTGTATTATATCAGGTGTTCCATATGCTGCACACCATCCCCAGACTGTAAGTATCGTTGTGTTTTGGTCTGGGTGTGTGCTTTCTCGGGCCATCCCGAGGCCTGTCGTTATGTCTACTAGGGTACAGCAATATTTTCCCTTGAAGCTGTTTAACGGTCCTATGAAGTCTATTTGTAGGATTCTATTAAAATCCATTCGGTGTCCTATTATCCCTTGGTAATTGTGTGTTAATCTTGTCATAGCCTTTGGGCAATTGTTGCAACTATTGATTGCTTTCCTTATTGTCTGCCATGTTATCTTAAGATTTCTTTTATCGAACCAACTTTTTAGTGCATGTGTACCTATATGTCCTAACTGCTCATGGATTTTCAGTATCTCTTCTGTACTTATAGGTATGTCCTTAGTTGATGGTCTTACCTGTATCCATTCTCTCTGTATTTTACCTTTTCCTGTTTCTGGATCAATGTTTGCCTTCCATGCACCTTTTAATTTTATACTTAATGCTGAAGCTAGTTTGTCTACTACTTCATTGTTTTTACTTGTCTCATCCTGTTTCTTGGTATGTGCATCTACATGGTATACTATGATTTTGATTAGTCTGCTTGCTGCATCCAATTCCTGCCATGCTGCCTTTGACCATATGTCTTTACCATTAATTTTCCATCCATTATTTCTCCATTTACCTGACCATACTGCTATGCCATTTGCCACACACCATGAATCGGTGTATAAATAAATTTGTTTATAATTGTCCTTTATGGTTTGTCTTATCGCCAATAGTGCGGCTATAACTTCTGCATTTTGGGCTGATTTATCAGTGTCCTGGTCTGTAATGACCATTCCATCCCCAGGTCTATAGGCGGCTGCTTTCCATCTCACTTTGTTGTTCACCGTAGTTGCTGATCCATCAGTGAACCAGGCATTAACCAGGGAGGGATCGTACTCTCTAGTCCCCCAATGGCCCATTGGTTCCTGTTTCTGGGGAGGGGTTGAGGTTGGGAAAATGTATCCCTCTGGAGTCATGGGCCTGTCGGACTGAAGTATCGACTCCGATACCGCTGGTACCGACCCCTTTGCTGACAGAGGTGTTGATCGAAGGAACTCCTGAAGGTACCATTTCCATTGAAGTACCTTTCCTTCCATGGGTAGTCCAGCCCATGCCTCTCCTGGTGCCTTTACCCAGTCCAAAATGGGTATATATGACCGGAGAGTCACATGGTTCTCTTTGAGCAGTGAGTGGATTGTCCTGAATGCCTCGTAGGCTGTCCATATGGTTCTTTCGAACAGCGAATATTTGTTCTCTGACCATGGGAATTTCTTGCAGTAGAAGCCTATTGGTGTTTCCCTGTCTTTATTTCTTGAAAATATATTCCAATTACCATAGCCCTGCATATACAAGATGTCCACAAATACGTGGTCACCGGGCTGTATATAATATAGGTGGCTGTACTGGTTTATATATTCCAGTACCAGTTTAATGGCATTTTCGCAGTTTTGGTCCCATTCAAAATCCTGTGCTTTTTTTGTTATTTTATATAAAGGCTGTAATATGATCTGTAGGTATGGGATATGTTGCCTCCAATATGCAAATAGGCCAATTAGATGTTGTACCTCAGTTTTATTCTGGGGTCGCTTAATTTGTTTTAATTTATCTATTACTGTTTCGGGTATTGTTGGTCCTTCTGCAGTCCAATGTACCCCTAAGAATTTTACTTCTGTTCCTGCTTTATTTACTTTTTCTAGGTTTATAGTCCATCCTTCATTTCTTAAATGTTGAATTAGTTTCTCTAATGTACTTTGTACTTTTTCAATGGCTTGTCCTGCTATCATTATATCATCTACATAGGTATATATGTTACATTCTGATTCTGGTTCGAAGTTCTTTAATGTAGTTGTTAAGGTGTTGTGTGCAATAATAGGACTGTTCAAATACCCTTGAGGGAGTCTCAAGAATTGATATTGCTGTCCTTGCCATGTAAATGTAGTAAGTTCCCTAGATGTTGGGTGTAATGGGATTCCAAAGAACATATCACTTAAGTCTATAGTTGCCATTGCCTTTGGAGCTGAATTTTTAATTCTAAGAAAGATGTCTTCCACATCAGGAAGTTGTCCTGGAAGTTTGGGTGTTTTTTCATTTACTCTCCTAAAGTCCACTGTAAATCTCCATTTGCCATTAGGTTTCAACACCGGCCATACCGGGCTGTTATAATTAAATGATTGAGATTTCTCTATAATGCCTTCTTTTAGCAAAGTTTGTACAGTCTCTGTTATTTCCTTAATACCTCCTTTGATAGGGTATTGTGCCGTGAAGGTCGGGGGTGTGTGTGGTAATTTAATAGGTTGTATTTTTACTTCTGCTAGGTTACATCTGACCTTAGCTATTCTCTTATTATTTAGAAAGTCTGGGAATAATTTTCTTATTTCTTTAATGCCTAGGATATTACAGGGTGCATTGAAACTAGCTGCTTCAATCTCATATTCCTTATTATATAATTTGAGTCTTAATTTTATTACTGGTACTTCTGTTTCTGCTGCTATTCCCTGTATTATAACCCTTTTGTCAGTTTTAAAATGTTCTGTAAATTCCGTTATTATACTAATTTCAGAACCTGTATCTATTAGCCATTTTACTATTCTCGGCCCTTTGTTAGTTATTATAGGTATAGCTACGAATGGTCTACCAGCCGGGTTGATCAGGTCCGTCTTGGTATGTAGCGTCTGGGGGGTCCTGTTCTTGGGGGCCTGTGGTTGTTCTGATTGAAAAATTTTGGTCTGAAATTTGGTTTGAAATTTCGATTGCCTAAAAAAAGTTTTGGTTGGTATGTCTGTCTCCATGGGTTGCTCTGTGTCTCTCTCCATGGGATATTTTTCCTTCCTGTCAACCTTCTAATCGGATTCCATGGTTTGTTTGCATTCTGTCTTATGGGCATTTGATTAGGTTTTCCAAATGGTCTTATGTTTGAAAACCGTGGTGTAACTTTCTTCTTGTCCTGTTTCTTATTAACATTAAATGATACTACCTTGTCTATGTCCATTTCCCTGTAAGATTTAAAGAATTCCATGGCATCTGAGATGGTTTGACATGCTTGCAGGGGTCCAGCTAGGCTCATTTTAAGGTGTGCTGGAGCTCCTTTAATAATGATTTTTTTAAATTGTGGTGTAAAAGGTGCGGCTTGAGGTGTGGGTACCTGGTTGTATATGAAATATAATATACCTAATTTTCTACATTGTTTTATGGCTTGTGCATATGTTGTCCACTGTGCTGCTGATTCAAATTGAGTGAGGTCTAGTGTTGGAAATGCAAATCTCCAAGCTGCAGTAATCCAATCTAATAGTGGATGTGTATCACCTTTTGATGTCTCAATTACATGCTCTAGAGCTTCCGATACTGAGGGGTTCTCTACTATGTTTCTGATCTTTCTCATTTCTAGATCAGTTAACATGACTGTGTCAGCTCCCTTTTCCCACAGTCGGCACATATATTCTGCATCTTTCTGTCCATTTTGGGCATAATCTTTCCGTAATTCTGAGATCTCCTGAGGAGTATATGGCCTGATTTCCTCAAACTTCGTTCCCATTTCAAATTTGGGATGATTACTACCTCCTCCAGTGCTGAAGGGGTTCAGAGCTGATATAGTACTTCTAATAGGAGTTCTCTTACTTTGGGTAGAGACAGGAAATGATGGTACGGTGTTACGTCCGTTCCATCCAGGAGTAGCGCTACGCTCCTGTTCCTTCCTCACTATGTTTAAGGCTAGCCTTTTGCCCATTAATCTGTCCTTATCAATATCCTGCACTGTTTTCATAAGCAGTGCGGTAGTTTGTGCCTTGCTACATCCCTCTAATTCTTGTTCTACCACATCCGGATTTGTTAATGTGTTAGTCACATTTACTGATTTCATGCCGGCCTTATTTTTAACCTTGGAGGCTACTTTCCCCCACTGTTCTTCAACCTCATCTTGATATTCTCTACCTGTCACCGGGGAGATGTTAGTTTTCTTAAATTTCTTAATTAATCTATTCATTGTAAGTGGTATACCAAGCCGTACAAAAATTTAATTAATTTTTTCCTACGGTACCACTCCCAGTCACTAATTCGTTTAGACTGATTTAAGGAATCAGTTATCAATTTTTCAAATTTTAAATCCGCAATCCTTTCTATCCTTTTGGCCAGCCAGCGCCTCATTTAGCTCTTTCCCAGCACCTTCCGCTCTTCCCCAGGGGTCTGGGTTGGCATCAAGGTGTCCGGTATTCTTTCGGTGCTCCGCACCCTTAGGGAGGGTGGTGTTTCCCGTCTGCTTCTGATACTCTCTCTCCTACCAGTTCTTCCTCCTTGGACCTTCAGATTAGGTCCTCAGAGTTGACTTCGAGGAGTTGATTTCTCAGAGCGGCTTTGAGGTCGCTTGCTAGTTTATTTGGTTTCCTGTAATTTGTTACTCCACCAGAGTAATAGCCAATTCTTTTGTATTACTTATTTTACATTCCTCAGTGCTCAGTGGTCAAGGAGGCCTTAAACCCAAAATCCTGCCGACTACGCCAACTGTAGCAAGCACATACCCCAGTTACGGGGGAGGAATAATCACTCTTGATTCAGACTTGGTATAACACTCATTTATTCACACAGTAAGATTACAAGCAATATTCATCCTGTCTTCCAAATGGAAGCAGGAGTACCTCTCTGGATATACAGGTCCGGACTCGCCACGTCTTTTCCTCTGGATCTTGGGTCAGCCTTCCTCAGGTCAGCCACGTCTGCACTGGGCACAGGATCTCACGTCTCTGGCAGAGGAGAGTCGTCTCACGTGAGGGCCTGACGAGCTCTGTTGGTCGGGTCTGAGGCTTCATCTTTTATATTCTTTCCTGGCTAGGTTTCTAGTCTTATCCCTACTTTCACACATAGTCTATAGCTTATCACTACTCCATTTGTGGTTTACTTACATCATTCTATTGCTTATCACTCCTGACCAGGGTTGTTCACCCTAGGCCTTACATGTGTTCCTTACAGGGGTCTTAGGGCAGGTAGAGGGAGAGCGAAAGGCTTCTTTGAAGATTTTTTCTCCTATATATTAATAACCTAATGTATGTCAGGGGAATGTTTATAGACCCTGAGAATTTCAATAATCAACAAAGGCTTTAAGATTTTTTTTTCTTTACCCTAGTTCCTTGTATCTTGAGGGGCTCATTTAGGACAGAAATAAATAAATCTCGTGATGAAATTGCCTGTCCCATGGTTTGTCACTTTCTAACCTGCTTCGTCTCTGCCCTCCTCCGGGATCGGATCCTGAACCGGGTGATTTCAGGGGGATCCAACAACTTCACCAAGGCCTTGGTCTTCCTCTGGGAGATGACATTCCAAATCATCAAGAGGTGGTTTCATCTATGCAGGTGCCAGTTTGCCCCACCTGCAGGGCTACAACGGGTTTTTGACCACCCTAAGAATGGAATGATAGAGACAGGAGATACAAGGAAATACACCAAGTCTAGATTCTGATCAAGGTGTAACTTTTATATTTCTCCAAGAGGGTTTATATAGTTCCTGCAAGGTGGGGGGAGCAAGAAGCTGTTATTTGCATAAGGTGGGGCAAGCTAACAGGATGTTTGTATAGGATGTTTATAGGGTGAAAGGTTCAAGGGCTCTGCCTCCTATTGCTAGGCAACCTGACTGTAAGATTATCTAGTTCCCTGTCTTATCGGGGTTCTGTATTTTTCCACTAACTAGAGATTCTATCCTTGTCCCTGACACTCTCCCTGGTTTCCAGGGTAACTGACCACAGAAATGCCCCCACCTGAGTGCAGCCAATGAGAAATGATGGCGGGCTACCACTCCCTTAGAAGTAATCTCTAGAAGTCCCTAGAAGCCAGCCAATCAGAATTGTACCCATACTAGCACCCCTAAACGATGTAACCTTGTGATTTTTCCCTTTAAAAACTGGGCTTGCAGACAGGCGGGCACTTCCTCCAGCCTCCACTGTGTTGGATGTGTTGGACGAAGTCCCTGCCTAGGCTTGTATTGCTTTTGTATATCCAAAATTAAACCTTGCTTTTGCATTCTGGCATGCTCGTCTTTGGTGGTCTTTCTGGGGGTCACGATCGGGGCACAACATTTGGGGGCTCTCTGGGACCCCAGAGACCCCCCACTGGCACCCCTAAGAGCTCCGGAGGTCCATCTGCACAGATCGGTAAGAGCGCTCCATTTTCTTGTCTCTGCTTTCCTTTTACATTCATTTTCTTTTTTCTTTTTTTTTTTTTTTTTTTGGTTTTTCAAGACAGGGTTTCTCTGTGTAGCTTTGAGCCTTTCCTGGAACTCCCTTTGGAGAACAGGCTGGCCTCGAACTCACAGAGATCCGCCTGGCTCTGCCTCCCGAGTGCTGGGATTAAAGGCGTGTGCCTCACTGCCTGGCTTTACTTTTATTTTCTTATCTTATGGTTCACTGATGGGAGCAGCTATGTGAGGAAAGGAACGAGGTGTGCCATGGTGGCTGTCACCACAATGGACAAGCTCCAGAGGTCCATCTGCACCGATTGGTAAGAGCACTCCATTTTCTTGTCTTTGCTTTCCTTTTACTTTCATTTTCTTATCCGAAGCCGGCGGTTGAATCTGACAGGCTCTCACCTTGGCAGATGCACCTGTAAGGTGACCCTGGAGGAGTTGGGAGATGTTCCAACCCCTCGTCAGGACTCAGCGGTCCCCACAGGTTCCCCCTGTCATAGGATGCCCAAAAGGGGTTCGTCTGTTTGGACACCTGTGAGGGGTCCGTCTGTTTCGTGGGGATCTGGAGACTCTGTGGAGTTGTCCCTGTCCCATCCGTATGGTCTTTGGTATAATCGAGGCTCACTTTCTGGACTCTCATCTGCCTGGACCATCTGTAGGGCCCTTGTTCTTCGTTTTTGTCTGCCTATCTTGTTCGTCAGTGTTATTTGTTATACCTATATAAATGTATAAATGTGTGAGAACTGTGGTCACATTGTGAGGATTTTATGGTTGAGCTTGTGTATGTGTTGGGACTTGAGGGCCGGATTGCCAGTAGAAGGGATGGAGAACCCTTCGGTGGTTGAACTGGCATAGACTAACCGAACTCCTCCATTGCTTCCCTCTCTCTCTGTGACTAGAGTACAGTCAGCAGGCAGCAGAAAGCTTGCAATGAGTCTGGCAGGTAGCAGCTGCACAGCTGCTTCTTCAAGGACCCAGGGAGCCACTGAGAGGGCTAGGCAGCCCGTGAACATCACGGGGCCTAGACGCAGAGGGTTTGGGGCCCCAGCTCGCTCAGAGAGCTTTGGAGTAGAGACTTTCTAGGGCAGGCTATGAGCACTGTGGGGCCCAGATATGGCCGGCAGGTTCTGGCTAGGCTCCTGTGTGGACACGGGGCAGAGCTGGCTGGAGCTAGCAGGAGCCTCAAGGAGCTCAGTGTGGGGGCTGGTGGAGAACTAATTGCCCCTCCACTGTCACAGCTGTGGAGTGGCCTACAAGTCTGTGGGCCCACCCAGGGAATGGAGTCACTTTCAGTCTGCCATTCTTGTGTTCTTGAAAATCTGAGGTTAACAGCAACCTTTTGTCCCCATGGTGCATGCTTTCCCCATCCTTCTCTTCCATGCTGTTGGGTGGGGCTCCCAAGACCTGCTCTGGGGCTAAAACCTGATCAAGGTCTGGCTCCAAGAATGGAATGTCACCAACAGTTTCTTGTCTGCAGTACACTGCTGATACAAATTGAGAGTTATTCTTGTTATGGTATATGCATGTATTTCTGTTCTTGTTTAAAATATTGTAACTTTACAATGTATTCTAGATTACTGTGGGAAATCACAAGAAAGACTTTGGTAAGAGTTTCTGTTTTAAAAGAAAAGAAAAAGTGGAATTTGTCTAGAGTAAAGGTCTGAGGGATCAAAGGAAAGGACTGAGGGTATATAGAACATTGTAGAAAGTCAGAGGGCATGTGATGTAAACTGTTATGGTTTCTTATACCTGCAAATACTGAGTTTAAAATTTAATTCTTGTTGGTTTTCATCTTAAGAATGGCTAATGATTCTGCAAACTGCTTATGTGTGTATGTGGACAGGTATGTGACTTGGAAATGTAAGCAAGCTTTAACTGTACAAATGTATGTGTGTAACTTGGATCCAACTGTGTGTATGTATGCAAGTAATTATTGTTTAGAAAAATGAGCTTTAAACAACAACCACGTGGCTTCCTCCATCTTGGCTGGTGACCTCATGGGCAGCCATGTGGCTGGCAGCCATCTTACTAAGATTATAAAAATCTACTCTGGTTAACACCTAAGTACTTATGTCTTTACCAAGTGTTCAACAGCAAGTTTCTAGAGAATTTAAATAGATGGCAACATATGTTCAATAAATAAGATACTTAATAAATATTAAAACTGCATATCAATGCTTTTATACTCAGGAATATACCTTGCTTCTGGTGGCTAAACTTTGTAACATAAAGGAATCATAAGAAACAGCTCAGGTTTGCAAATGTATGGCAGGACTAGAGTTCCAAAGAGAGTCTAGTTGCAGTGGTGGACCTTAGCAGTTTTAAAAAATGCTAATGCCAGGTGATGATCACCAGAAGCACCAGCCATAATAAAATGGAACAGGCAGGCTACGTATGTGCTGCCAAAGATAGGGTCAAAGAAATCATCCAAGCCTCTAAGTAAAAGAACCAAAAGGATTATAAATAAATCCCAGATATTGAACTTTGGGATTGTTTGTACTCTGGAGCTTGGTTTTACTTTTATACAGATTATGATGGTGCCATGTTTTCTCTCCCTTAAAGTAAAAAAAAGATACTTTATTGTTGATATTACAGAAGGCATTTGAGAGACCTTAATCTTTTAAGAATAGTTTTTGTTTTTTTTTTCTGAGACAGGGTTTCTCTGTGTAGCTTTGCGCCTTTCCTGGGACTCATTTGGTAGCCCAGGCTGGCCTTGAACTCACAGAGATCCGCCTGGCTCTGCCTCCTGAGTGCTGGGAATAAAGGCGTGCGCCACCACCGCCCGGCAAGAACAGTTTTTATAGTTAAAAACCAATGACTTAAAATGTGTTTCTCCTTATTCAAGGTACGTTCAGGCTTAAGAATGTTGTATATTGATATTTTGTTTTGGTTTCTTTACTGAACCTGTATTTGGTGCTAGAAGAGCTTCAACTTAAAAGCATTGATTTTAGGCTACTTATTGTAGACTGTTAGAGAACATAGTCAGTCATAAGTAATCAAGTTTTTTAATTGTAGTCAGGGTAATTAAGTACTGATGTAAGTTTACTAATTTACTCAGTCCCTTGCATATGTTTTCAGGGTTGAGCTTGAAACAAGTAACTAGAAACAAAGTTTGTCTATTCAGATATACTTCGACAGCCCTCATACTTCAGAGATCTGCAGAATATGGCATTTAAATGTTGATCTAAAAGCTTATTATATCAGACAGGCTTCCAGATCTTAGCAGTGACCCAAGGTCTCCAAAGAAGATTCTGTATGAGGCACCACAATGTCTCTGCCTAAAATACGACAACGCTGACCACAGGGCAAGATGCCCCAATGCAATGCCTGCCACCAGGACCCAGCTTAGACTGTGGACAAGCAGTAGGACACTGAAATTGATTTCACCCATTTGCCTGGTCAAGGTCAGTCTTCCATGTCCCTATTCCACAGGAAAAATACTCTGCTTTATGGGCCTTATTGTGGAAGAAGATTGATGCTTTTCTGACTGGTGCCTCCAACGTTATGGAGACCTGGGTAGGAATTGCTCCCTGTAATTTATAGGATTGGAAGCTTCTTGGTCTGCACTCAGATATAGTTTATCCTTCTCAGATTTCTGATAGTACTGATAGCTAGGCTAGCTCTAACTATGTCAGCATGGCAGCATCACACAACCAGATCCTTCTGCAAAGCTATAGCTAGTTTGTTAGCTCACTTTTAGAAAAATGTTCTAAGACATAAAAGTTTAAATAAGTTATAAAGGTTCAGATATGAGTCTAAAATGAGATAAGTTTCAGATTATTTTCCTGTTCTATGGTTCAGAGCTTAACATTTAGGAGTCCTGATGAGCTGGTAGAGCAATGACTACTTACTGTTCAGTCACAAGCTCAATATTTTGGATTTTTTTTAGATGTCATCTAAATATATTTAAATGTAAACCTAAAAGTGCTTCTCATCAGGCCAAAAATCTCTGTCCAATTTATACCTGGCTTTCTGGACAGAAGGAAAATGCACAAGCTTTTAACACAAATTTGTAGTTCTTGTTGGGACTCAAAGGTATGAGTCCACTTCTGCTGTTTTACAGATACCCATTATCTGCTTTGTCTACAATATGGATTTCAGTACAGATTGGTAATACTAATGTATCTAAAATTTTTATGTCATTTTGTAAGTAGGCCTCAAAGGATCAAAAGAGTCTTAAAAACCTAGACCTACTTCACAGAGGTTGAAAGGACCCAAGATAAGTATTCCTATTTTTCCTCTTTCCTGGTCTTGGGACTAGTGCTTTTCCCATTACTAAGGGTATGGACCTTCCAAATAAGTTCATAAATTTTAACTTCTGTTCCTAGTTTAAATTTGTCTCAACAGATTTCCACTTGGCTGGCAGTCACCTCCAAGTTTTAGTCACTGACTCCACTGCTCCAGAAGACTGTGAGCTCCGGACTTGCTAAAAGCTGATGTGGACCAGCCCAGCTAACATGGTTCTTCCCTGTCCCTATGGAGTCAGGCAGCTACATACTGGCAGGCAACACACAGTCCCAGGAAAAGCCATAAACTGGCACCACCCAGGAATGGGCCAATCAGCATCCAGGGAGAAAATACCTAAGATCCCAAGGAAATAACTGACATTCCAACCCTTATAGATTTCACCAGATGTCCCTTATCCCAGCACACACATATCCTCTTTCACCAAGACATCCTTAAACAAATGTCAGCCAAACAGGGGTCCTAAACTTTGGAAATGCATTTACCTAAACCGGTGCTATGATAAAAAAAAAAAAAACCCTACCCCAACCAGGCTTGAGGCTCTCTGATCTCAATTGCTGTGTTGGGCTGATGGAGGGGTCAAGCACTAGATTGAATAAAGGCTTTTTGCTCCTGCATGTAAATTCAGTCTCTTTGAGGGTCTCTGGGGAATTCTGAGACTTGGACATGACAGTATCAGCACACAGCTCCCTGTTCTCAATGCTGTGCACAGAGGCAGTTCATGAAGGGAAGTTATCCAGAAGCAGGAACCTGGGTCCTGAGTATTTCAAGAACCACATGGAACCTCAAAAGAGACAAAATCTTGATTTAGGCTCCCACCCAAACCCAGAGACTCCTACCATCTCAGCTCCAGAGGATTACCATCCACTTCTCTCCATTTGGACAACAACCCCTCACCTACCTTGTCATGGCATTCTATATTGCCCATGAACCCCATTCAGCTCCCTGCAGCGGCCCTCAAAGAACAGCACACAAAACCAATGAAGCCCCCTCTTCTACAAAGCCAATTCTGTACCCTGGCCCTAGCAAGAGCCTAGCACCACTTCTGACTGGCAGGTCAGACTGGAGGCCATGATTGGCTAGTGAGGCCTGAGTGACAAGAGAACCTCTCTTAGGGTTACATTGTGCTTAAAGACACGGCACAGTGGTTCCTGGCCCTAACTCTCACTTCAGACCCAGACTTCTCAGATCTGCAGAGATAAGCATTTCAATAGCACTTGCCTTGGATCCAACAGAAGACCCTGCTATCTTCCTGCCCTCCATACGTACTTCCCATTCTTCTTTCTGCACACAATGTGGCAAGCTTGCACAGCCCATTACACAATGTGGAATACAATGATTCCCCTCTTCCCCAGGTGGAAGGGTGCCCCAAATATTAACAATTAAGAGAGATTTTAGGACAAAAACAGAGATGTTTGTTCTGTGGCTACATGCTAAGGCTGGGTGAACTGAAGATACTTTTTTTTTTTTTTTGATTTTTCGAGACAGGGTTTCTCTGTGTAGCTTTGTGCCTTTCCTGGAACTCACTTGGTAGCCCAGGCTGGCCTTGAACTCACAGAGATCCTCCTGGCTCTGCCTCCCCAGTGCTGGGATTAAAGGCGTGCGCCACCACCGCCCGGCCTGAAGATACTTTTTATGTGACTGTCACAGGGACTTTGGACGACAGGGACAGAAGAAGAAACCAGATCACAAACAAGACAATAGCTCTTTCTCTCATCAAAAGGCTGGATGGTGGCTCCATTGTTTTAGGAATTTTCTCCTGAAATCCATTTCAATCTCTTAACCACCTAACAATAGTAAAAAGTGAAGTCTTCTCAATAAGTTGAATACTTAGAAATGGAGCAAGGAAGAATGCCTTTATGTTAGCTAACACATCTTACTCAGTGGGCAGCTTTAAAAAGAACTCAGCAGTGTAGTGGCATTCCTGCTGAGCTCCTGGCTTGGCTCCAGAGAGCTGTACCTAGCTCTAATCCTTCCTTTGTTTAATCACACCTTTTGTTCCTCTTACCTTTTGTTTCTCTTATCCCCCTATGTGAATCTTATTTGAGAGTCAAGGATCAGAGAGTGCCCCAAGGATCAAAGGCCTATGCAAAACTTGGTCCAGGAAACCCGGAAAACTGAGGTACCTGAGACATCAAGTAATTTGCACCTGGCATTTGGTCTCTGGGAGCTCCTTTTGGGTTGCTTTGAAGGTATGGAAATTAACTATCTAAACTGTAAAAAGGAGTAAATAAATATGCCCTAGGCGAAGGGAAGAGTGCTTCAGTCCTTCTAGGCTGGACCCCCCTGCAGCCATGATAGGCTAAATTCATTCTTAAGATGTCTCTGTGTCTTCATTCCCCTGATCCTCATGAACCCACACACTCATGTAGTGACCACACAGCTACACAGCAGTATTAGTCGAGATTCTCTGCTTGAACAGAACTAACAGAATAAATCTCTGTATGTATTTAGAAAGTGAATTTACTAGAATGTCTCATAGGCTGTGGTCCAGCTAGTTCAAGATTGGCTATCTACCAATGGAAAGTTGAAGAGCTCAACTTTCAATCCATGAGGCTGGATGTCTGAGTGTCTACAGTATATACCAGAATTCCTAAGAACGTGGCTCTAAAGAGGATAAAGGAATGACTTTCACAGCCACAGCCAGGACAATCAGTAAAAAAGAAAGAGCTTCCTTCTTTAATATCTTTTACATATGTAGGCTGCCATCAGAAGGTCTGACTCAGATTAAAGGTGGATCTTTTTATCTCAGATGATCAGGTTAGTGATAAGTTTTCCCATTTCAAAAATTTAGTTAAATGAAATCCTTCCCAGGTATACTCAGTTCCTTATGTGTTAGTTAATTCCAGAGGTAGTCTGTTTTATTACCAAAAATAGCCATCATAATAGCCAAGATTAAAGAAAAGAGAAAAATTTCTTGCCTGCAGGAGGCAAGGAAAGCATGGAAGTTATTTCCAAACCAATGTTTTCCTAAACACAGGAAGCATGTGGATTTTACTTAGGGAGTCTGGACACATTCATGTAGTGTCCTCCCTCTTCCTAAGCATGCTCACTTAACACATGTACTCCAGAACATGATGAAAATATAAAAGCAGAGACATTTATGGACCTTATCACCTCAAACTCATGCAGGAATGTATATAAATTAAATTACCAAAACGATGGAAAAAAATGCATCTGGCATGTTCATCATATTCTACAAGGTCTTAACTGGAAATCAAAGGCACTGTGAAATTAGATTGCTTTGGAGCTTATGATACCTGTCAATTATGATATTTCATCTAAAATATAGATGTTTCAATGACAAAATTCTCAAAAAAAAAAAAAAACCCAAAGGACAGAGAACACAAATACAGAAAACATCAAGGAAAAGTCACCTGTCAGCACTGTGGTCACTGCTCTTAGTTCAATGGCTCTGCTAGACTACTTTCAGCTCAGAACAAAGCTGTTTTTGCCTCTGTACAGACTGACTCAGAAGAAGTCTATAGCTTCTTCTGTGCAGGACTAGGAGGAGTTCATTTTGACTGTCCCTGGCTGCTGTCTATCTTAGGCCTGTGACATTACTGTAGAGAATTCCACTCTTTTGGTTTTTTCTTTTTTTAACCTTTTTTTTTTTTTTTTTTCTGAGACAAGGTTTCTCTGTGTAGCTTTGCGCCTTTTCCTGGAACTCACTTGGTAGCCCAGGTTGGCCTCGAACTCACAGAGATCCACCTGGCTCTGCCTCCCGAGTGCTGGGATTAAAGGTGTACACCACCACCGCCCAGCTTTAACCTGTTTTTAACATTAGTTATGTTGGAATTTTGCCTGCATGTGTTTGTGCACAGTACCTACAGAGGCCAGAAGGCAGGAGATGCCTGGGACTAGAGTTATAGCAAATGCTGAGCTATCACGTGAGTTCTGGGAATGGAACCTGGTTTCTCTGTAACAACACCCAGTGCTATTAACTGCTGAGCCGTTTCTCTAGTCCCATTTTTATTTACAATTTATCTCTATGAGTTTCATTTAAAAGATATTACACCACTTTCCCCTTTTTTCTCTTCACTCTATCTCTTTTCAAATACTTCACTTCCAACTTCTTTCTTGTAAAGTATATATGACTAAGTATGCTGAAATAGATAAAGACAACCTGGTAAGTCTGCTTTTTGTTGGTTTTATGTATATGGTTGCAGGGCTGATGATGTAATAGAGAACAATAAAGAATAATACATTAGTGACCCAGAAGAGGATTAAAATTGTATGTTTTAGATCACTATTAAAAGTGGGTTTCAGTAGTAGACCTTGTAGATAGCCAGATTCTATTCCCTTTGAGTAGCAAACAGGACAGTGGAGTAGTCTCATTCCTTTTAATGTGACTCAAAATAACTTTGGGGGAAAATATTCATTTGACTCATAGTTTTACAGTACATCTCTATTAAACAAGAAGTTTCGCCGGGCGTTGGTGGCGCATGCCTTTAATCCCAGCACTCAGGAGGCAGAGCCAAGCGGATCTCTTTGAGTTCGAGGCCAGCCTGGGCTACCAAGTGAGTTCCAGGAGAGGTGCAAAGCTACACAGAGAAACCCTGTCTCGAAAAACCAAAAAAAAAAAAAGAAGAAGTTTCATCCATGGTCCCCAAAGTCTTTTGTTAGTCATAATGTGAAACACTTTCAAATTCTTAATCCATTAGTCTTAAAAAATCCCAATATTTACACAGTCTACAGTCTCTTAAATGTGTATTATTTGAAAAAATGAGTAACAGCTCACTGTTTCAAAAAGGGAAGAACAGAATCATAGAAAATAACCAATCATATTTAAAGGAAACAAAACGGGTAGCCATGCTAATATACAAGCTAATCTCTTATACACACACCCCAGAAAATAACATGATCTAGATAAGCCCTCACCAGTATCCCTGGAGGAGTGTCCCTTGGCTGATTCTAGATCTTATCAAGTGGAAAGTCAATATTAGCCTCACACAAAATTAGTAAAATTTGATGTGAAGACAGAGAAAACCTTCCTTTCTTTAGTGATATCTCAAATACCAATGAACCATGTTTGAGGCCAAACTATATAAAACCTTTTGAGTATGGACTTACTCTTTTCCCAGATGTAAGCAGCAACTTTCTGAATATTGCCAAGACAGAATTATGAACTTCATGTAGAGTAAGACACAGTAGAGAACTCTTCTGATCTATACTTTTACCTTATTTAATCCCACCCAAGCCTCCTCAGGAACTGACCTATGATCTTGTTACCAAAAAGAAGGAGAGAGAGAAACACAGAGACACAGAGAAGAGAGACATACATACACACAACAAGAGAGTCACTATAAGAACCCATTGAAATGGAACTTACAAAGATGCATTTTTCAGCCTACCCCTGGTACCCCAGAGTCAGCCTTATTTTGCCTTCAAGCGTGAGGACCCTGAGACTGGGGTCAGTGGACAACTGACCTTGACTCAACTACCTCAGGGGTTAAAAACCTTGCCAAGCAGTTTTGATGAAGGCCTCCATGATGACTTGTGTGAGTATTGCACCCAGAACCCAGGTATCAGTCTGTTACAGTATGTAGATGATCTGCTGATCGCAGCTGCAGACCAAGAAACCTGCCTGGTCGGTACAGAAAGTTTACTACAAACTCTTGGAAACCTGGGGTACTGACCTTCAGCCAAGAAGACTCAGATCTGCAAAGAACAGGTAATGTATCTGGGATATGTCTTGGAGGGGGGCCAAAGGTGGCTCTCGAATGCATGCATTTTTAACTGTGTTAAAAATCCCCACTCCAGCTACTGCTAAAGGAGTGAGGGAGTTTTTAGGCACTGATGGGTTCTGCTGTTTGTGGATCCCAGGCTTTGCTGAACTGGCAAAACCACTAGTCAGGGATAAATACCTGATGTGGATTACAACGTAGAATTATCCTATATTTGTGAGAATAAAGCAGGGATGAGATCCCTAATTATTTGGCCAATACAACATGGTCAGCCGAACATCCATATATGTACAACTAACAAAAATGGATGCAGCAGATTGTATTCATGTATTTCAGCACAATTGTTCACTCACACTTAAAAAGGAAGGGATTTTGGAAGGAAGTGAATGAAAAGATAAAAGGGAAAAGAAATGTTGTAGCATAAATTTTTTTTTTTGTAGCATGAATCTTAACAGTTCTTATTAATAAGATCAAATCTGAGGCCAGTTATTGGGGTGAACACTGGAAGGTCAGAGTACCAGAACAAGCCACAGCTAACCTAACCTGGCCAACTTCTCAGCTGGTCCTGTTTCCTCAGACTGGAAGCTTGTGTGTCCACATCCCAATGGCTCTCAGCTGAACTGCTGCTAGAAGCCTGAATGCTTAACCAGCTAAATGCTTAACCAGGCAAATGCCTCTAGTTTCTGGTCCAAACGCCTTATAAACCTTTCTGCTTTCTACCACCACTCCCTTGAATTAAAGGCTGCTTTCTGGGATTAAAGGCATGAGTCACCACACCTGGCTGTTTCCAATGCAGCCTTGAACTCACAGAGATCCAGAGGGTTTTTTGTTTCTGAAATGCTAAGATTAAAGGCGTGAGTGCCACCATTTTCTAGCCTCTGTATCTATTGGCTGTCTGTTCTCTGACCCCAGATAAGTTTATTAAGGTACACAATATTTGGGGGAATACAATACCACCACAGAATGTAATGTCATTTAATTAACAATTTTCTTCTTTTTTTATTACTAAGAAAGTTTCTATTCATTTTACATACCAGCTACAGACCCTCCCTCTTCCTGCCCCCAGGATTCCTCCCCAACACACCCTGCATTCCCACCTCCTCCAAGTCAACATCTCCCATGGGGAGTCAGTAGATCCTAGCCCACTCAGCTGATGCAGGTCCAAGGCCAGCCCACTGCACCAAGACTGCAAAGGTGTCACACCCTAGGCACTGGGCTTCAAAAAGCCCACCCATGTACCAGGGATGGATTGCAATCCCCCTGTATGTGGGCCCCACAAATGGTTTAAGCTAAACAACTGTCTCACATATCCAGAGGGTCCAGTCCAGTCCTATGCGTGCTTCACAGTTATTGGCACTAAGTTCGTGGGTTTCCAATAGTGTCGTTGGTCATCTCTATGTGTTTTCTCATCATGATCTTAATGTCCCCTGCTGACAGAATCCTTCCTCTCTCTCATCGATTGGATTCCAAGTGATCAGCCAGGCACCCTGCCATGGATCTCTGTATCTGCTTCCATCAGCCACTTCATGAGGGTTCTATGATTACAGTTTGGGTACTGAGTCATCTGATCACTGGAATAGGCCAGATCAGGCACCCTCTTCATTGTTGCTAGTAGTCTAAGGTGGGATCATCCTTATGGGTACCTGAGAACTTTCCTAGCACCGTTTTTTCCTATTCCCATGATGTCTTTATCATGGTATCTCTTTCCCTGCTCTCCCACTCTGTCCCTTTCCAACTCAAACTTCCTCTTCCCCTACATGCTCATCTCCCATTCTTTGCCCTGCACCCATGACCCTTACTCCCAGTTTGATCATGTAGAGCTCATCTATTTTTCCTTTTTTGGGCTATCTGTGTGTCCCTCTTATGGTCGTCCTTGTTAGCTAGCCTCCCTGGAACTATGGGTTGCACTCTGGTTATCCTTTGCTTTACATCTAGTATCCACTTATGAGTAAGTACATACCATGTTTGTCCTTCTGAGTCTGGGTTACCTCACTCAGGATGATAGTGGCTAGTTCCATCCATTTGCCTGCTAATTTCACAATATCCTTGTTTTTTTTTTAACTACTGAGTAGTTCTCCATTGTTTATATGTGCCATATTTTCTTCAGTTGAGAGTCATCTAGGTTGTTTCTAGGTTCTGGCTATTATAAATAATACTGTTATGAGCATAGTTGAGCATTTGTCCTTGTGGCAAGATTGAGCATTCCTTGGTTATATTCCCAAGAGTGGTATAGCTGGGTCCTGAGGTTTTGACTGCCAATTTTCTTAGAAACAATTTATGGAAATAAATTCTAAATAAAAAGAGGGGCTAAAGACATGGCTCAGTAATTAAGAGCACTAGCTGTCATTACAGAGGACTCAGGTTCCATTCCTAGAACCCACATGGAAGCTAACAATTTGTTGTAACTCCAGTCCCAGGTATCTGCTGCCTTCTTCTGACCTCTCTAAGTAGTGTGCACTGACACATGAATGGACAACACTCATAAAATTTCATTTTGTTAAAAGTTACAAAAAGTGAACAATAGAATTTTCTACAAGCATGTCACAGACCTGAGACAGACAGCAGCCAGGGCTAGTTAAATGACTTCCCATGGAAGGAGCTGTGGCCTTCCATTGATCCAGCCTGCTCAGAGGCAAAAGCAGCTTCATTCTGAGGTTAATATAGTTCATCATAACCATTCATCTAAGAGCAGACTATACAGTGCTGTTAGGTGTCTTTTTCGTGAAGTTTCCTTTATTTGTGTTCTCTATCTTTTCTATTGGTGAGAATAGCATTGGTACAGTTATCTTCTAGATTGAACATCAAGATTGACAGGTTGCCTAAGCTTCAAAGCAATATTTATTTTACTGTGAGATTTATTGATTTTCAGCATGCCAGAGACAATTTTTTCCAATCATTTTTATAATTTATATACATTTCTGCATGACATTAGAGTAAGAATACCCCTAAATGTCTCTGCTTTTACATTGTTATCATGCTCAGAAGTGGATTTGTTTACTTGCCTGCTTAGGAATAGGGAGAATTCTACATGAATATGTCCAGCCTTCCTAAGTAAAATCCACATACTTCCTTTGTTTATGAAAAACATACTTTCCCTGCCTCCTGCAGGTAAGAACTTTTCTCATTTCTTCTTTCTTGGCTGTTGTGAGGGCTTTTCTTGGTACTCACACCTACTCCTTGTAGAATTAACTAAAACCCTAAGAGTTGGGTATACCTGTGATGGATTTTTTTGAATGTTTTGAAAAAAGAACCATCTTTCATCTGGATCATTTGAGGTGAAATCCACCTTCAGCTGCTTGGTGTCTATGTACACTTTAACCAAAGCACTCAGGAGATAGAAACAGTTGGATTTACCCAAGTTTGAGGCTGTCCTGGCCTACAGAAGGAGTTCCCAGGCTACACAGATAAACCCTGTCTCAAAAACACCAAAAAAGTAAAAATCAAATGAAGTTTAAGATCCACCTTTAATCTGGATTGCATCTCTGGTGGCAGCCTGCACATATGAAGCATGTTGAAGGAGGAAGCTCTCTCTCTTTGCTTCTTTGCCCTAGCACTGGCTAACAAGTAAATTACTTTCTCAGCATTAGATCCTTCTTCCTTGGTGTTTTGGTGTATACTGAAGACCAGCTGAGACATGCAGCCTCATGGAATGAGCAACTACTGGCTTCTTCAAATTTCCATTGGTAGGCAGCCATTGTTGGACTACCTGGACCACAGCTTGTAAGACATTCTAAGAAATCAACTTTCTACATACATGGAGAGATTCAATAATACAGAATTTTTTTTTTATCTCCCCACTGAGGAAGATGTGCTGGCTAACAATGGTGGGCATAAAGGCATTCTTCCTAGCTCTATTATTCTCTAAGTGTTCAACTTTGCATAAAGACTACTCTTTATTGTTATATAATTTGCCAACACTTTGCGCTGAATTTCAGGAATGAAACTCCCTAAGCAATAGAGCCATGATCCAGCTTTCTGATGGTGAAAGACCTATTTATCCTGTTAGTGATCTAGTCTCTGGTTTTTTTCCTGGTTGTCTGAAGTCCCTGTGACAAGCAGGTAAAAAGTACATTGAATTCACCTAACCTCCCTGTGAAGCCACCTAAAAAACATTTCCCTTTGTCTCTTAAATCTCTTTTAGTTGTTAATATTCTGGGTATTCTTTCACCTGTGTGACAGGGAATCTCCATCCCACATAGTATACTGTGTTGTCCAAGCTAGTTAGTCACATTGTGTCCAGGAGGAAGAAGGGGAGTGCCTATGGAGAGCAGGAAGATCACATTATCTGCTACTAGAGTCAGGGGCAAGTGCTATTGAATTGCAAATCTTTGCTGGTTCAGACAAGTTCTGGGTCTGGGGTGGAAGGCAGGATCAGAAATCATTGTGCTGTGTCTTTAAGCCCAGTGTAACCCTATGGGAGCTTCTCCTGTCACTTAGGCCTCACTAGCCAATCAAGCGCTCCAGGCAGCCTGCCAGTCAGAAGTTCTACAGGGTCTTTCCGGCCTCCTGACTCAGAATTGGCTAAGACAAAAATCTGTCCCTGTCGTTTTGTGTGCTATGCTGTGAGTGTTGCTGCTGTTGTTGCTGTGAGCTGAGCAAAGAGCATGACGGAGCTGGAAATCTACAATATGGTGAGCGAGGGGCTGCTGTCCCCAGACTGGGAGGAGTGCTCAGTTGAATCATGGGAGTCAGTGTGTCGGGTTCTCCCCTTGCTGGGTGGGAGGAAGTGGTCAGGTGCAGAGTTCTGCTTGTTCTTTCCTTGTCCTGCATTGTCCTGCATGGTCCTGCTCATCCTGCATGCTCCAGTATGAGGTCCTGCATAATCTCTGCAATTGTTTGGGCTCGCTGGCAGCCTCCAAATAACTAAACTCTGTTGGCTGCACCTGTGCAGACATTGGGAGCAGGACTGTGCTTTGAAATATCCTTGTTGACATCACTGTGAAATGCCAGCACCAAGTGTGTGTTGTTTCTATGGAACACAGATTTCCAAACTTAAAGAGGCTTGGTTCCTCCCTTATCTTTGAGAAGTTCTACACTTTCAACATTTAACATTGAGATTTAAAAATCCACCTGGAATTAATTTTAGGAGCTTGTAAACAGTATTTCCTGTTTAAAGTTGCACTCCAATGCTAAACTGTGATTTAGAAGAGTAGAATTGATGGTAATAGAATGAATGGTACATGGTCTTTTCAGTTCTAGGAGACATTAGTTCACAAAGTAGAATTTACATAAGAGATGGCTGCATCCCAAATACCCCAAAGATAAGCAGTGTGCTAACCATTCTGGTTGGAAATTACTATGATAAGATGTAAAAGTTTGTTCCCCAGGATTAACCAGCTACATTCCGTTACAATTGAGACAACCTTGATTTACAACCAGTGGAAAGGCCCAATCTTCCACTAAAATCCTGGCCTCTAACATGCTGCTCAAGAGATCATACAGCGTCACAACTAACATTAATTCCTGGTATGCCACGGAGGTTTATTAATTCTTGAACAGGGAGTCTCCAGTCTTTTTGAAAAGCAGTTTTAAGTCAAGGCCTCCTAAATTTCTTGAGGTGGACTGAACCCTGTCTGTATCCCCACAAAGCATTGCCTTTATTATCCCCAAGTAATCACTCTAAATTCTGTATTACATGTCTGCACCTCCACAGAGTTCTAAAATTACCAGTTTGAGCCACATAGTGGACTGTCCATTGCACAAAAGGGAAAGGAAATGTGTATGGAAAATGGCTTCTTCCTTCAGACCACATGAGGAGGAAGAGTGGAATTGACATGCAGACATGGCTGGGGCCTGCAGACAGGGGCACAGGCCACTGTGTACACTGCAGGGTGCATTAGACTAGGCAATAGCTTGATCACAGACTGAAGTTGAGTGCAGTGAGCTGCAGGGGTCTCCATTACAAAGAAGGGCTGATGGGGCAGGGTGAGTGACTTTCTCTGTGATTTCCCTGCATGTATTGATTTCTCCCATGGGAATGAAGACTGACACTATTGCGTGGTGTACAGTTTATGGAGGATAGCTTGAACTACTAAGTATTCAGTTTCCAAATACGTGAACTCTTCTATGGAGATATGTGCAATCTTTATTGATACAGTGAAGTCAGCTGAGAGATTTGAGATACAGGCCACTGGCTATACCACCAAATGTTAGCTTACAACATTCAGTTGCTTTCATTTTATGTGGGATAAAGTCATACAGTCTCTTATAAATGGTATTCAATATACTGTGGAGGTGCCTACTCTTATTTAAAGTCAGTATAACTACATATGCTTTCAATTATTTTTGTCACTTTAAAACATCTATTATTAATATCATTTTTAATATTCATTTTCTTTTAATGCATTACTGATAGTTTTTTCTATATTTCCCAGTTTAAGAATTTTATTCCATTTTTTTTAACTGATGTTTGTTTATGTATTTATTTATGTCAGTTTGTAACAGTGCTTCTCAATCTTAGAGGTAATGTCTCCATTTGGGGGATCAAATAACCCTATCACAGGACAGGCCTAAGACTTTCAGAAAGTGCAGATATTTATATTAAAATTCTAACAGGGACAAAAATATAGTTGTGAAATAGCAGTGAAAATAATTTTTTAGTTGGGGTGTCACCACATCATGAGAAACTGTATTAAAGAGTCACAGCATTAGGAAGGTTGTGAATGTTCAGGTCAATATCTCTTGTAACCCAGGCTTGCCTCACATTATATAATTGAAAAGTACTTTGAACACCTAATCCTGCTTCTGCTTTCCAGTGCTGGAAAGATAGTCCTGCAACTCCTTCCAGGCTGTACCTTGATTGGTCTGTGGAAAAGAAAAATAGACCAGTGAATAAGTTTCCTCCAAGTTCTCTAGATTTTATTGTGAATTTACAAATGAGGTGGAACTAGTATAAGAATTGAGTTCACTGACCAACAATAAAGCAGGAATCGTCACAGAAGAAAGAGGGATGAGGAAGAAAGAGGGTGAAAACTATCCTGCTGTGGTTTTAGTCGATATTAGCAATGCATAGTGAGATAATCAATGTTACAAGATCAATAAATGTTCTCACTGGCCATTTCTTGGGTCCACAGACCAGGGAATCAAGAATCTGGATAAAGAACTGAAATTTAATGAAACCAAATTAGAGTAGTTACATCATTTGAACCTAAACAGTAGAACTGGATAAAAAAACATGACCGTGTTCTCCAGGTTTAAGATGTATACCTGAAGAGAAATGGTGTGAGCAGTACTTGGTGTCCTCTAATACAAATCCCTCGTCTCTGGAGCACATAGCCATAAAGCCTGTTTGAACTTTTTAACAAAACTATTTGGGATTATATTTACATTATTATCACTATGTCTTTCCTGCTTTCATACCCTCCAATAGACCCTTCATTGTGTTCTAATCCATGACTTCTTTTTGTTTAACAACAGTTACTGTTTGAATGTGACCTGTATTTGGTTGCAGGATTTCCCAGTTTTGAAGCAACAGTTTGGTTGCACTGGACTTTGTGTATGTAACAAACTGTGCACCAATAGGAGCATGTACCTTGGAAGAAAAATGGGAAGTGCTCTAGAGATTAGAGAATTTTACTAAACTACCTAATCTTCTGGTTAGTGTCCTATCCAATCATAGTATGGAAGGACCCACCTGGGAGGGTTTTTTTCTCTCTGAGTCCTTTGAACTCTGCTCACCCAGTAGGGAAGCTGCTAATGTCCTGAAGTCCAGCCAGGTGGTCTTACCTGATGAGGGATTCTGGGGAGTGTTAGCAATCAGGAGCACCAGCAGGAGGTAGCTTCCAGGTTCTTTCCAGGATTCTCCTCTTGTTCTGCTTTAGCGAGCTGTAAGGAAGTCCAAAAGCCATGCCATGGTGAGTGTAGCATGTTTAGAGAAGGTCTGTTGAGCTGTCATTTCGGCTGGGACTAGGATGAACCATCATCCAGACTATGGTTTTTTTTGGTCCACGTGGTGACCTGGGCACTAGTCCTTGTCCTCTGAGCCTTCCTGTGTATGTATTTCCTGGGAATGTGGAGACACTGCAGCCCTGGCATGGGAAGATAGGATGCTTGTAATATCACTGTCCAGTGTGCACCCATGGTCCAGTTTTTAGTGTGTGGTGTGTAGCTACACACCACTTGTTCACCATGTCTGTGCAAGCGGCTGTGGATTGAAAAACAGAGACAAGAGACAGCAAGTCATTCGCCTCAGCAGAATGCCAAATGCTATTTATTGAAGGAGGGAAGAAACCTTAAATACAGATTTACGGCACAATGGGAGAACCCCAGAGAGCAGAAGTTTGCTACTGATGTTTACAATCTTGCATCTAGGCTGTTCATGCCCAATATCCAGGTTATACAAACAAGGAACTTCCCTTAACCATTCAGAAGCATGGAAACCTGCAGGGAATTAGCATAGGGAGAACATCAAGTTCAAGGTCAGCAAGCAAGACAACAGCTACCCAAACCGGGGGACAGGGCCCTACAGTGGTGGGAAGACAGATTAGAAAAATGAAGGTCTGGTGTCTAGGCATGCTGTATATTGCACTCCACCTCAGGTTTTATAAATATTGTGTTATAAATACTACAAATAGTTTAGAAACTGGTAAAAATGTGGTGATATAGATTGTGTTTCAGCAATATATGATTAGAATGCTTCTAACTTTGCTACAACCAACAATAATGGTATGATTTGGTGAAGTTTAGTTCCAGGGGACAAAGGCAGTTTCTGATCTGCAGAAGTTTCTCAGGTGTGCATTGTGTTGTATGGGTGGATAGGGCAGAAACCACATCTTATGCCATAATTCATGTGACAGGAAGCATTCATAACTAACAAGTTTTTGTGTCATGATTTGAGATCTGGTTGGTGTCCTAAATGAAAGCCTGCTACATACCCCCACTCACTCTGTCTCAAAGGGGTTTTCTCTTTAGATATTACTATTGCATGTATATTTATATGTATATGAACATAAATAAATATGAGCTGCTGAGTCCATTTTGTATTTTTTCTATTTATATGATTTCAGTGCAGTCCACTTCGTTTTGGATAACCAACTAGAAGGCATGTCCCTGGGAAATACAATTCTGCCTCTCAATAGCCATTAGTTTCCCATAGTTCTTGGTCTAGGGAGAGGGTTCATTAGATCCCTTCAAACCTTCTATGTTACTATGTCTACTGGCCATGTTTTCTCTTCCACATGAGATCTTCTTGCAGGACTCAGGGTCTGTCTACTTTGTCAGCTATGCCTTTGGGTTCCCAGCTCCTGTATGAATGCAGCTATTGAGAAGGTCTCCTCTTCCAGAACCCTGTGTTTGTAGTGGATGAGCTGCCCTGCTGTCTCCTCTGGCCTTGATCTTAGAGCAGCTCTCCAGTTTAGCTTCCAAGCCCTCCTCATTTTGCAACTTACCAAAAACAGTGATGTCACCACAGGATTCCTATATCCTCTGAGTCAGGCTAAAAATAATGTCTGGAAGGTTATTTGCAGGGAGGAGGAATGTCTGTGAGCATGTTCTGTGGGTGTGTCTGTGAGGGACTGGCCTGGGAAATGCATATGGAGATTGCAGTGAGGAGAGGACGGGAGGAATTTCTGTTGAGATTGTCTCAGGGATAAGATATGTTTAGTAGGTGATTTGTGGGCTTAGCCCAGGGAAGTAGGAATGCAGGGCTGCAAAAGTTCACAGGCCTTGTGCTCCAACACTGCTTTTCTCTTGCCTATCTCAAATATCTCTGGAGCTGAAGGAGGTGTTCATGGAGTGTCACCTGGCCTGATCATTTGCAGCCCGGGAACTAGTCCCTGGAAACCCCTGGACCTGGATCTAGCTGGACAAGGAGTCAACCAAGGCTGATGATGAAACCCAGAGATGTGAAGTTCCCAAATTGTCCTGTTGTAATTGCTAGGAGTAGCTGGGTGCTGGCAACAATGCAAGAACAGCTTGCCATGGTCATAGAGGTGAGAACCTGATGCAGAAAAAGTGAGACAGAAATCCACCTACCTTTTTAAGGGATTTTCCTGCCACCAGGTTATCTTCTGATTCTTTAGTCTATAAGCCAATCTCCAGACCCTTGTTTGAGTCCATATGCCTTCCAAATACTTCTTGGTTGACCAGCTGCCATACTTAGCTTTCCAGGAGCCCCCATTGCCTCTGTGACTTCAAATAGTGCTACATTCTTGGATGTTCCTTAAAAAGCGTCGGAGATCCTCATAGGTGAGCTCCTTGGTAAAACTGGAAGTGTTATAAGGCAAATAATTTCATTTCTGTTTTGAGGCATTTGCTATTTTGTATTTAAAACTCTTGCTATGTTGGCTATTATGAGAATTATGGAGCTTGTTGATATTATCAATTATTGCTGTTTTTATAGATTGTGGTTTTGGTCTGTTGGAAACAGTTGTGGTAATTATATTCAGAATGGCAAAACCTGCCAAACAACTGACAACAAAGGCTGGAGAAGAACTGGGGAAAAGAGTAATGTCATGAGCAAGAAATATATGTGTAGTTAGGGTGACAAAAATTATATTTTATGATGCTGATGGTCATCACACAAAGTCACACTCCTAATTTCTAACTAAGTTCCTAAGACTTTTTCCTCAAGGCTGCTCACCTGTTCTAAGTATGTTTGCTGAAGGTCAGATCTAGCTAGTCTCTAACAGACATCTGTTTTGAGGTTTGGCATTCTGGGGGAGACTTTTCACATGTAGGGTATAATACAGTGGTGTCTCTCTAGATGTATAGCCTAGAGCATTGCTCTTGATTTCTGCTTATATACTGTCAAGTGTGTGTAATGGGGATCTGGGCCTGTGTCTGCTTGTCATTAGTGAGTGATGTCACTGGGTTCTACTTATCAGGTACAGCTTTGGGTGTAGTGAAGTTATTGACTAAGCTATTTTTACTTGTCTAAAAGATCTTTCTTATAATGCTCATTCCAATTAGGCTTCTGATTCTCATATACATTTGACCATGAATAACAAATAATATACCAGGATTCCTTGGAATTAATAATTTTATAGTTCTTCATTATGTACCTAAAATTGGGAAAAATAAAAGTTTAACATATAAAAGTTATTGGCAGGAAAGTTATTAAAACAGTCATCTCAAAAAACATAATTGATATTGAAGAAGTGCACAACCAGACTCCCTGTTCACTTCGAGGACAAGGAGCAACCTTGTCATTATTTCCACATTGGTTTAATGTAAGCTGAATATTTCATAAGGCATTAGGTGGCCCTACTAAAAATTTCAAGGTCTAATAAATTATGGTATAGAAACAAACTTATACTTTTAGTCTTTCTCAATAGAATGGGTTCATTGTTTTCTCACATAGGACATATCCTACTTCTTTGTGAACATTAATACTTAGTACCTGTAGTAGTCTGGATGGAATTTTCCCCCATAAAATCATAGGGATTGGCACTATTAGAAGGTGTGGCTTTGTTGAAGGGAGTGTGTCACTGTGGAGGTGGCATTTTTGGTCTCATGTATGTTTAAATCATGTCCAGTGTCCCAGATTACCTGTAGATCATGGTGTAAATGCCTAGCACCTTCTCCAGCACCATGTCTGCCTATACCCTGCAATGTTCACCATGATGATAATGGACTAAAGCTCTGAAAATATAAGCCACCCAAATTTAATATTTTTCCTTTGTAAGAGTTACCATGTTCATGGTGACTCTTCGCCACAATAGAAACTTTAACTTAGGCAGTACACGATTCATTACTCTTTAGAGAGGAAATACTATGAGAAACACTGTAATTTTAATTTTGATAGAATCATATTATCTATAGGCATGTAGTTTCTCTTCATGTTTTATTAATATAAATCCTAGTAATCCACTACAGTCATTTTTTATTTCATATAACAAAGAACCACAGGTATATAACTCAAAAATGTTGATAGCACAATAAATAACAGTAAAATTGTTTATCAACAATCTTCTTTTATTTTGATTCCAGTAAAATTAAAAATAGAGTGATATTCCAAAAATTTCAATACAATAGTTGGAAAATTTTCAACTATTTTAGAAAAATATTCTTAAAAATTCATTGGGTTACTGGTAGCTGGAATGTTTACTTTTATAGGTATTGTTTGAGTTTCCACAGTTAGAGCCTTAGCATTAAAACAAAATCTGTAAATAGCTCAATTTACAAATAAATTAGTTAAAATGTTTCTAAATTAGAAGAAGTTCAAGGAAAGATGGATATTAATTTTGTATATGGATTGGATGGAGGGGAAACAACCTAGGAACGTAAACAGTATAAATTTTCTCCCACTTCCAAATCTACTGAAGTTTAAGGGAATATAAAGACCATTGTTTGAAATGTCCCTCTTGTTCAGAAAACTGTCATGCTTTGAATAATGGGCCAATGGTATAGAATGAAATGTTTTCTGGCATTTGTTTTAAAATATTCAATATATATTATCCATTAAACTATACAGTGTGAGAATTATGCTAGTTGGACCTTTCTAATGAAATCTTGTCTCAAACATCTCAAACAACAAAGCAAAGTATATTTAACTGTGTGTGTGTGTGTGTGTGTGTGTGTGCGTGCGTGTCTCTCCTGTGTGTTATTGAGGAATGTCTTACTATCATATTCCTTTGATAGACCAAACTGGCTTGAATTTAAGGAGAACTTCTTGGCTCTGCTAACATACTAAGCTATATTTATTTCTGAGAATGATTTGACAGGGACCAGTGGCTGACACTTGAAATGATTTTAAGAGATATTGTCCTGAACCATGAGACCTCTGCTCAGGTTAAGCTGGGACATTTTAGTGCATTTTGGAAAAGGATTTCAGAATGAGACAATACAAATCAGAGTTAGAATTTTACTTTGAGATAGAATTTGTCCATGTATCTCTAGCTTTCCTTGAAATTAGAATATAGGTAAGTTTGGTCCCAAACTCCCATATCTTCTCCTGCCTCTGCTGCCCAAGTATTGGAATAAAAGTTGTGTGCTACATATCTAATTATAACTATATTATTTATTTGCTTATAACTGTTTGTAACTATGTCCTCATTTATGTGTGGAAAGGCATGCATGTGTGTTGTGGTTTGGGTATACTAGTCAGAGAACATTTTGGGTGTTGGTCCTTTCCCTTCAGCATGTTTGAGACAGGGTCCCTAGTTTACTATCACATGTAAATAAACTTGCAAGATTTCTTCTGTCTGCCTTTTATGGTGCCTTAAAATTACTGGATTAAAAGCATGCATTGTGGCAACAGTTTTTATAAGACAGAAGTAAAGGGATAGGTACAAGGTGAGTACTTTATTTGTTAAACCTTTTTCACAGCCTTGAAGTTTATTAAGTAGTGATTTTTGAGTACATCTGTTTTGAGACACAGTCTCACATTCTAATCCTGTCTCACCTTGAACTCACTAAGTAGTAGATTGGCTGGAACTGGAACTTGAAGAGAGCCACAAGTTTCTGCCTTAAGTGATGAAACATGCATAAAAAGAGATTTTTATTATAGATTTTATACAGATATTGGTAGGAAGAAGGACTTCTGGAAAGTGTCATCTTGTGATAAGAGCTGTTCTTAAGAATTAATACAGAACCTTGTTACAGTTTTGGTGACTCTGTAAGTTCCATTTCAGTGAGTTCTTAGGGAGCTACTCTCACTTTGTTTGTGTGTCTCTCTTTTCTCTGTCTCTTTGTGTCTTTGTCTTTCTATCTCTCTTCCTGTTTCCTTTTCTTTGATACCACAAGGAGTAGAAGTAGCAAGCCAAAGACATGACAGAAACATGTCATGGATAGAGCTATGTAAGCCCTTTGGGAAAAAAGCTCACCTGTCTGAAACAGAGCTACAGGATTTGTTGTCTTCCCTCAGTGTGTCCACATTTCAATCTTTCTTTTTTTATTTTTATTTTTCTTCTGTCATACAATATATACCAACTACAGTTTCCCCTCCTTCCACTCTTCCAAGTCCTCTTCATTGCTCCTCTCTTCACCAGATCCACTCCTCCTCCATTTCTCTTCAGAGTAGAGCAGCTATCCCAGGGTTTTCAACCAAACCCTGCATAACAAGTGACAATAAGACTAGGTGGGAACCTTCCTATCAAGGCTGGACAAAGCAAGCTAATAGGAGATAAAGGATTCAAGAGCAGGCATTAGAATCAGAGACACACCTCCATTTCCACTGTTAGGAGTTACTCAAAAACACCAAGCTATAAATGGTAACACATATGCAGAGAAACTGCTGTGGACACATGCAGGCTGTGATTGCTCTTTCAGTCTCTGTGAGCCACTATGAGCCCTGCTCAGTAGATTCTCTGGGTTGAGTTCTCTTCTGTCCTTTTAGGCAGAAAAATTTTTCTTTCAAAATCCATTCTGGGCTTTTGAGCTGAGATTTTCCTCCTTCTATTGCTGTTAGTCTTAGGTTTGGTCTTTTAATAATGTTCCATATTTCCTGGATCTTATGTTTCAGGAAATCTTTAGATTTAACATTTTCTTTCATTGATATATCCATCTCTTCTATCATATCTTCAAAGCCTGAATTTCTATATCCCTTGTCATGTTTCTTTTGGTGACGCTTGCCTCTGTAGTTATTGTTTGAATATCTAGATTTTCATTTCTAGAATTCCTTCAGTTTGCATTTTTTAAATGCTTCTATTTCCATTATCAGGTCTTGAAATGCTTCCTTCGTTTCCATTAGGTGTTTGTTTGCCTTTGGCTTTCTTAAAAGGATTTGTTAGTTTTTTTCCAATGTTACATTTATCCTTTCTCTTCTTTCTTTAAAGGGATTCATTCATTTCCTCTTTAAGAACTATCATCGTTATAAAGTTTGTCTTAATTGTCTTTCAAACATGATGAAATGTCCAGGACTTGCTGTAGTAGGACAGCTGGAATCTGGTAGTGACATATTGCTCCAGCTGTTTTTGATTATGTTCTTTTGCTGGTTTCCGTGTATCTGAATTTGAGCTGATTGTGGATCTAGGTGCTAATTTCTCAGGTTTTTTTTGGATGAGTGTTTTATTCCTTGGTTTATATTTGCTCTCTGGTGTTCCATTCTGTGTGACCTATGTTTGAACAGGGGTTTGCATCCCAAGGTGCAGGCTTGAAGTCTTGCAGTAGGTGTGGCCTTTGTTCCAGCATTGAGTATCTACTCAAGTTTGTCAATGACAACAGGGAAGGGAGGAGAAAGTTTGGGGATAGGGTTGAGAGGGCACTGAGAAAGTAGGAAGGTCATTGGGCAGGTGGCCTACATGACATCTGGCACATTGTATGTCCTTCGGTTAGAGAAAGAATTCAACGGAAATTGGAAGCTACAACACAGAGATTAAGAGAGAAGTGGGATTGAGGATAGTGTTGGGGTTTATTGAAAGAAGGCAGGAGGTCCAATAATGAGCAGGTTACATGGATTTCTGGTGGCTGGCATGGTCTCTGGTCCAGCAGGGGGTCTTTATCTCAAATTGTCTACATGTTTTTCTGGATTGTGTGCCTGCATTTGAGCAGAAGATATCCATTTGATTTGGGGTTGAGGCCATGGCTTTGGGAGTGGGAGCTTCGGGTTGATAGGGGACTGTGTCTTTGGAGATGTGGGGATTGTGGAAGTTTCATGGGCTGGATGATTAAGATCAATAACCCAAGTGAGAGCTAGTGTTAGGAAGGACATGGAGCAAGGAGCTTCATTGTTATCACAAGTTGAAATTTGTACAGGCACTGTGGAAATCAATATGCAATTCTTAGAAAATTGGGAGTCAGTCCAACTCAAGACCCCGCTATACTTCTCTTGTGCATATACCCAATGATACTCCTCCATCATATCACAAGAACAATTGCTCAACTATGTTCTGGCTGTCTTGGACCTGATTGCATAGACTATTCTGGCATTCAAGTCAGAGGCAGATATACCTGCACTTGACTTTGGAGTGTTGGGGTTAAAGTCATAAGAAAATACACCTGACTCTTCCATCTTATTTTCTTCTCTGTAGTTAGTTACTGTTCATGTATTTTCTCTTATATGTACTCTGTACTGTTCATCAGTTTCCTTGTCTCTACGTTTGTTAATAGGCATTTCTCTTGTAAGGTGGTATCGTATTCAAAGGGAACAGAAATGACAGACATTACCCTCCCATTCAGTTTCTTTCTAAAGTGACTTGGCAGTTACATTATAATATGTATGTCAGGAAATAAGTATGAGGAGCACCAGGATTGTATGAATATACTGTCAAAGAAGTATAGATTTATAATGTTCTTAGTGTCATACTTTCTGCTGTACATATGTATAGTATCTTTTAGAATGCAGTGACCTATGATGATGTGCATGTCAACTTCACTTGGGAAGAGTGGACTTTTCTGGATCCTTCCCAGAAGAATCTCTACAAAGATGTGATGATTGAGACCTACAGAAACCTCACTACTATAGGTAAGACAGTGTATTTTCCTTCACATTTTAAAATAAGGGGACAAGTGTTTCTTGGTTTTGGATGTTCCTGTATAATTTGATTGAGAAAGAAGAGTGAGGTTAATAAATCAGGCATGTTTCTAAGATTCACTGAAGATAGTAACATAAATTTTACAATGCTTTCAATAATATACATTTTATGGTACTCTACTTTAGGTTACAGTTGGGAAAATCATAATATTGAGGAACATTTCCAAAATTCTAGAAGACATGTAATGTAATTTTCATGTGCAAGCTGATAAAAAAATGCCTGTGAAGAAATTATATTGTGTCCTGGAAATTTTAAACAAAAGCAGCAGTGTAAATAAGTACGACTTAAAGTGCATTTGTTGCTAGAGTTTTCCCGCCTGGCCCACAGTCAGGACAAATCTCTCTCACCTGCCAGTCCCACAGCCACTCAGACCCGACCAAGTAAACACAGAGATTTGTATTGGTTACAAACTGTATGGCCATGGCAGGCTTCTTACTAACTGTTCTTACAGCTTAAATTAATCCATTTTCATTAATCTATACCTTGCCACATGGCTCGTGGCTTACCGGCATCTTCACATGCTGTTTCTCATCGTGGCAGTTGGCAGTGTCTCTCTGACTCAGCCTTCCACTTCCCAGCTTTATTCTCCTCCTTGCCCCGCCTATATTTCCTGCCTAGCCAACGGCCAATCAGTGTTTTATTTATCAACTAATTAGCAACACATTTGCCATACAGAACTTCCCACAGCATGCATTGATGATTATTAAATTCTCACAACACCATAAACCTCAATTTCAGGTTGGTGAATTGCATTTGCAAGGCATTCTTTTAAGATCAATGTCAATGAAACAATTTCTCAAAATTTATCACCATTAAAATTATAGCATATGGGAGCTATGTTGTAGAACTGTCAGTCTTTTTATTTCATAACATTCATATTACAAAAGTTATACACAGTGAAGAGCTGATAAGTATATTGTCAAAGCTTTCTATTGAGCAAATAGTACATAGTAAAGCTAGTGTAACTCATATACCTGTTGTGACTGTGCTGTTTAGTGAGTGGGGCAGTTACAGTAAAACATCATGAGATCTTGTCAAGGAGTAACGTTAATCCCTATTCCACAAATCTATGAGGACAGAAAGTCACATGAAATTCAATGGGGAAATCTTTTATTTGTTATTTTTCCTTTACTAGGTATATCATTTGTCACTCTGGACACAAGCCATATGAGCATTGGGATATGGAAGTCATAATATACCTCATTCTCATAACAATGAGAAGATATGTAGCAGTCCCCACATTGAGTATACTTGTTGAATTTGATTCTAGTATAAACGTAATTGATTTTTTAGCTTCATAGTTAATACATTAACAAACTCACACTACAGAGAATCCCAATGAGTACTAGAACTGCATAAATAAAACATGGGTGAAAAAACAACAATGAAATCTTAAGATCTGATTCCTCTTTACAATTACACCAAATTTAAATTTAATTCATACAGATTTAAAGAGTCAACAGTGTAGTGATTATGGTAAAGATTTTACATGTGCTTGTAGGCATGAAAGAAGTCAAAATGGAGAGAAGAAATCTTTCATATATACTGAATGTGGTAAAACCGTTGTTTTATGAGAGTCATCTTCAAAGGCATGAAAGTGCACCTATGGGAGAGAAACCCTTTCAATGTAATCAGTGTGTTAAAGCCTTTGCCCATTGCAGTCATCTTCAAAGGCATAAAAGAACACATACGGGAGAGAAACTCTATGAATGTAATGAATGTGGTAAAGCCTTTGCATATCATAATAATCTTCAAATACATAAAAGAACATATACTGGAGAGGAACCCTATGAATGTAATCAGTGCGGTAAGGCCTTTGCACAGCACAATACTCTTCAAATGCATAAAAGAACACATACTGGAGAGAAACCCTATGAATGTAATCAATGTGGTAAAGCCTTTGCTCGACATGGTCATCTTCAAATGCATAAAAGAACACATACTGGAGTAAACCCCTATGAATGTAATCAGCGTGGTAAAGACTTTTCACATCACACTAATCTTCAAAGGCATAAATGAACACATACTAGAGAGAAAAACCTACGAATGTAATTAGTGTGGTAAAGCCTTTGCATGTATCAATAATCTTCAAAATCATTAGAAAAACCTCATTCTGCAGAGAAACCTACAAGTATAGTCAGTGTGGTAAAGTTATACAAGAGTAAAACATTTAGTGTACAATCAGTCTATTACAGCTTTTCTATACTACAAGAGTCTTTGACTATAGGAAAAAGATACTCATGGCATCTTATTATAAAGTACTTGGAAAGATCTACAGCCCACACAGTGATAATCAGGTACAGAAAAGTATGTGTTCTGAAGGTAAATATTTGACAGTGTCAATAAACTGTTCAAACATTATGTTGTCCATTTTTATATTGTTTGCACCAGCAAACTTAATGAAGAAAACCAAATTTATGAATTTTGAAAGCTTATGTGTAGAGTAAAAGGGCCAGCCATGGAAACACACTCTGACCCTGAAAATGGAGGCCATCAAAGATACATTTTTGGCCCTGAAACCAGAGTAAGAAGCATGCCCCAAGCCTGAAACCAAAGTCAAAGAAACACAGGTTGTTTCTGAATCCAGAAGCAGGTATAGAAACACCCTGACCTTGAAGCCAGACCAAAAGAGTTAAAAGGGGGTGGCTGGACAGATGGCTCAATGGTTAAGAGCACTGGCAGCTTTTCCAGAGGACCTGAGGACACGAGTTCAATACCCAACAACCACATGGTGGCTCACAACCATCTATAAGAGGATCTGATGCCCTCTTCAGTCATGCAGGCATACATGTAGAACACTCATACATAAAATATAAGTAAATAAATAAATAAATAAAATTGTTAAAAGGGGCCAGTGAAATAAACACAGGTTAGACCTGAAACCAGAACCAAAGAAACACACTCTGCCCTTGACCAGCTATGCACAAAGCCAACCAATCACTGAGTTTCAAATTAAACAATTCCAGAGCATAAAATCCAGCCAGTTTTTGAGTTTGTTCAAGCCCTGTGCCTGTTCAGGTGGCAGCTGCCTTTTTCTACCCTTGAAAAGGCAGCCAGTTTCCTGGATTCCTCCCTCCTAAATAAATCTCTGGAATGTGTTTTAAGTGGAGACCTTTAATTGAAGGAAATAAGAAACTCACTATTGGATTGGATAAGCAAAGAAATGGACACCTCTGCTGGCAAACTCCGTTAGAGAAGTAGAGTATAACAGCTTTTCATTGGACTCTTATACTTCTGCAGCAATTTCCCCCTTACTTGAGTGAATCATAGAAGTAAGAATTTGGGCTGGAGCTGAGAAGAAATGGACATCTCTGCTGGAAACACCCTAGTAGAGCAAAGAAGAGAAACATGTGATAGCTGTGATGAGAATCTCCCTCAAAGAAGTGGAGCAGAGCAGCAATGGACATCTCTCCTGGTAAACTCTCTTAGCAGAGTGGTGCAGAGCCCAGTTGTAAGGGCTTCCTTTTGGAGAGAAGCCAAATTACGACATTCTGTGGGGAGACAATTCCCTCTGAAACACAGGTTCAGATATGTCCTGACTTCATGATAGACAGGGTACCTTTTGTCTCTCAGCAATAGGTATCCAGGATATCTCCCTTCACAGCTAAAGGTAGAGCCTGACATCCAATAGTCAGTGTTCCTTTCTCTTCTGAGCTATAAGTATCTAGGATACCTTCCTTTCACAGCTCTAAGTATAGCCTGACTTCTGATAGGCTGGTTACCTTTCCCTCTAGAGCTGTAAAACTTGCACTATAAATTTAAATAATAATGAAACACTTTTAGATTTTGTACTTGTTTTAAATTGCAATAAATATCTAATTCAGGTGTAAAACTTTATGGAGTTTTGTTAGTTCTTTTTCTGTTGTTGTGATATATTTTCTAGGTCAACTTATAAAATAGTTTAATTTGGCCCTTGGTTCCAGAGGGATACAGGCTCACCATGAAAGTGGCATGGCAACAAGTGTCAGACATGACAGCTAAAACAGGAGGCCATGAACTCACATCCTTAAACTTCACCCTGAAGCAGAGTGTGGGAACTGTGAATGGTGTGTGGATGTAATTCTCAAATCCTCCCCCCAGTGGCATGTTTCCTCCTGCAGGGCAACATTTCCTGAAACTGACCAAATGATAAGATATGGAGTGACTTCCTGTCACTCCACTACACTTAGGGTAGTGGGGTGTGCAAGGAAGTATCTATGGAAAGCAGGAAGACAGCAAGGTCTGCTCTTGGAGCCAGGAGCAAGTGGTATTGAAATGCATATCTCTGCTGATCTAGAAAATGTCTTTGTCTGGGGTGGAAGACAGGGTCAGAAACCATTGTGCTGTGTCTTTAAGCACAGTGTAACCCTTAGGGAGGTGTTCTTGTCACACAGGCCTCACCAGCCAATCAGGCACTCCAGGAAACTGTCCATCAGAAGTTGTGCTGGGTCCTTCCTGCTGTAGGCTTCAGGCTTGGCTTTGGAGAGAAGCTGGCACCAGTGGTTTTGTGTGCTGTGTTATGAATGCTGCTGCAGGGAGCTGAGCAGGGAGCATGGGTGAGCTGGAAAACCACAACATGGTGAGTGAGGGGCTGCCATCCCCAGACTGGGACTAGCAGTCAGTTGAGTCATGGGAACCAGTATGTTGGGTCCTCTCCTGGCCTGCTGGGTGCATGTGGCCAAATGCAGAGTTTGTCATGTTCTTGCCTGGTCCTGCATGGTCCAGCATGATCCTGCTTGTCCTTCATGCTCCAGTGTGGTTCAGCATGGTCCTATGTGGTCTTTACAATTTCTGTGGCCAGCTATTACCCGCTACATAACTTCACTCCACCAGCAGTATCTGTGTAGAGCATTAGGAGTGGGACTGTGCTTTAAAATATCCTTGTTGACATCACTGTGAAATGCTGGTGCCCTTAGTGCTTATGTTGCTGCTGTAGAACACAGATTTGACAAACTCAGGACCCCCTGGTTCATCTCACATCTCCCAAAAGTTCTGCACTTTGAAATTGAACATTAAGGTTTAGGAAACAACTGGTGTTTGTGAAGGGGCCCCAAAATATCTTGACCACACAGCAGCCATGACAGGTGTAGGGGCCTAGACATGGCTTCTGAGACAGGCTTACCGGCAGGCAACATCCAGATGCAGGAAAAGCCTCTAGCAGATACCACCCAGGGATCTACCCAGGAATGAGGAAATTCCTAACATTCCTACCATAAGGTGGCCAGATGTCCTTGAGTGTAGCACACACCTATTTTTGTTTTACAGATAGCCCTAGACATTTGTCAGCCAATCAGCATCCTAAACCCAGGAAATCCCCTCACCCCTACCTCTGCTTTGATTAAAAAAAAATCCCACCCTGCCTGGGCTCAGGGCTATCTGCTCCCACCCCTGCTTTTGACAGACAGAGGAACTGAGCCCCAGAGCTTGAATGAAGGCTCTTTGATTTTACACATGGGATTTGGTCTCTGTGATGGTCTTTAAGGGTCCCTGTGATCTGGGCATAACAGAGTTAATTTTGTGGAGCTTGTAAACAGTATCTCCTGTGTCAAGTAGCACTCCACTGTTAACCTGTGATGTAGAAAGAGTAGAATTGATGGTAATAGAATTGATGGTATAAAGGCTTCCCAGTTCTTAGGAGACATCGAGTCACAAAGTAGAATTTAGGTATGGGAGGGCTGCATCTCAGTATCCCAAAGATAAGTAGTATGCTAACCATACATGTTAGAGATTAGTAAAATAAGATGATAGTGTTTGTTTCCCAGGATTAACCAGCTACATTTCCATAATAAAGGGGACAACCTTGATTTATAACCAGCAGAAAGGCCCATTCCCTCCATTAAAAACCTGGCCTCTAAATGCTTCTCCAGTGACAATTACAAGGTTACAGCCAACATTAAGTCCTGGTGTGCCACAAAACTATGTTAATTTTAGAACAGGGGCATCTCTAGTCTTTTTGAAAGTCAGTTTTGAGCCAAGGCCTTCTGTGTTGATTGAGGTGGACTTGAACCCTGTCTGTAGCACCACAGGGCATTTCCTTTGCTATCTTCCTGACTAACTAATCCTAAATCTTGGTTTATACATCTGTAGCACTACAGAGTTCTAAAATTACTTGTCTGAGTCACATAGTGGACTCTCCATTGCAGAACAGGGAAAGGATTTGTGTGTGAAGCATGGCTCCTCCCTTCAGGCCAGAAGAGGAGGAACAGTGTACTCTGTTCACTGTAGGGGGAAACAGTAGACAATAACTAAGTCTTAGACTGAAGTTGAAGGTAGTGAGCTGCAGGGGTCTCCATTACACTGAAGGATTGATGTGGCATGGTGAGTGACTTTCTCTGTAATTTCCCTGCATGCATTAGTTTTTTCCAGGTCAATGAAGACAGACAGAATTGATGGGTGTACAGTTTTGGGAGGATAGCTACTAAGTATTTAGATTCCAACAGCAAACTCTCCCATGAAGATGTGTGTAATCCAGGTTGACACAGTTAAGTTGGCTTAGAGTTTTGAGGCACAGGCCATTGGCTGTAAATCTGTGTCCTCTTACAGCACTCAGCAGCTAATAATTTACATGAGACAAAGTCCTACAAAGTCTTACTAAAGGCATTTTCTTTAACAGGAAAGTGACTACTCTTTTTCAACATCAGCATAGCCTATTATTCCTTCAATTCTTTTCACAATTTTAAAATCTATTATTGCTATCATTTTAAAATTTTATTTTCTTTAAATGAATTAGTGCTCTAATGAATATTTGTTTCTATTTCCTAATGGTTTTTTAAGTCACTAAAAATTTCATTCTGTATTTATTAAGTGTAAGTTAATTAATTAATTAAGTTAACTAATTAATATCAGCATAAAATAGTAGTCCTCCATCTGGGAATTATGACTCCCTTTGGGGGTGTCAAAAAATCCTATCACAAGGGTTGCTTAAGACCATCAGAAAACACAGTTGTTTACATTATGGTTCATAACAGTAACAAAATTATAGTTATGGGGTAGTAGTTAAAAGAATTTTATAGTTGTGGGGGTCACTACAATGTGAAGAACTGTATTAAAGGGTCACAGAATTAGGAAGATTGAGAACCACTGGTCAAATTAATGTCTTCTGTAGCTCAGGTTTCTCTCACAATACATAATTGAAACTTGTTT
The DNA here is from genome assembly GCF_949786415.1 of Peromyscus eremicus. Lineage (NCBI taxonomy): Eukaryota > Metazoa > Chordata > Mammalia > Rodentia > Cricetidae > Peromyscus > Peromyscus eremicus. Next base: position 1,886,871 of record NW_026734289.1, read on the forward strand.
AAAAATTTAATGCTGACTCTGCTGCCTAGTCTTGGAAGACAGTCTTGCAACTGCCTCCAGGCAGGGCCTAGACTGGTATGTGAAAACAAAGAATAAAAGGGTGAATGTGTTTCCTCCAATCTCTCTGACTTTTATTGGGAACTTAAAATGAAGAGGTTCTGTGCAAGAATTGAGTTCACAGATGAAGAATAAAGCCAGGTGTATTCACAGCACAGCAAGGGGGGGCCAAGATGGAGTTTCACCATTCCTACTCTGACAGTAGTTGATATTAACAATGAGAAATGAGGTATTAATTTTTTCATGATGTCATTGTTTTAACAGTTGAGTAATATTACATTATATAAATGTACCACATCCTCTTTATACATTCTTCAGTTCAGGGATATCTTCACTATTTTTTAGTTCCTGGCTATTATGAATAAAATCCTCATAAATGAATGTAGTTGAGCAAGAGTTCCTAGGGTAGGATGGAACATTCTTTGAGTATATGCCCAAAGAGTGGTATAGCTGAGTCTTGAGGTCAATAGATGCCCAGTTTTCTGAAGAACCATGGTATTGATTTCCATGGTGCCTGTATTAGTTTTCACTCCTACACACAATGGGGTTGTGTTGTCCTTGCTTCACTTCCTCATTAGCATGACATGTCACTTGGGTTTTTCATATTTGCCATTCTTACTGGTCTAAGATGGAATCTAAAAGTAATTTTGATTCAAATTTCCCTGGTGGCCAATGATGTTAAACATTTCTTCAAGTGTTTCTTGGGTATTTGACATTCCTCTGTTGAGAATTCTCTGCTTAGATCCATACACCATTTTTTAATTAGTTAGATTTTCAAGGGTAGGTACATGTATTTTTCCTGGTTGCAGCTCACAAATAAATACACTGAGGCTTATATTTACAAGTGCTCAGCCTATAGCTCAAACTTGTGACTAAATAGCTCTGATAACAGAAATTAAACCACTTCTATTCATCTATGTGCAGCCCAGAGGCTTGTGGCATTTACCTTTCTGGCATGTCTTAATTCCTTTTTGTCTAATTGGTGACTCCTCTGTCTCTGAACTCTTTTTCACAGAATTCTCCTAGTCTGACTCTGCCTTCTAACCTCTTCCTACCCAGCTATAGGCCAGTCAATTTGTAATTAACCTGTGAGAGTACTACATATTCACAATGTACAGAAGGGTTATTCCGTAGCATTCAATATCTTGGGTTTTTTTTTTTTGAGTTCTTTGCATATATTGGAGATTTGGCCTCTATTGGTTATGGAATTGTTAAAAATTTTTTCCCATTCCTTAAGCTGCCTCTTTAATCGACTATGTCCTTTGCCTTATAGAAGGTTTAGAGCTTCATGAGGTCCCATTTATTAATTATTGACCTTAGTGTTCTGTTCAGAAAGTTGTCTCCTGAGCCAGTGCATTCAAGGCTTTCCCCCAGTTAGTCTTGTATCCTTTTCAGTGTGTCTGGTTTTATGTTGGGGTTTTTGACCCTCTTGGACTTGAGTTTTGTTCAGCATGATGAAAATGGATCTATTTGAATTCTTCTACATGCAGAAATTCAGATTAATAGGCACCATTTGATGGAAGTGCTCTCTTTTTTTTCATATTTCTTATTTTCATTATCAGAAAGCAGGTGTCCACATGTTTATAGATTTATGTCTAAATCTTAAAAACTTGATTCCATTTTTCAACTTGTCTTTTTTACTAACAATGCCATGTTGTTCTTTTATTGTTCAAGATTGTTTTAGCTATTCCATTCTTTTGGTTATTCATATGAATCTGCAAACTGTCTCTTCAAGGTGTTCAAACAAATGTGTTTGAATTTTGATGGAGATCGTGCTGAATCTTTACATTGCTGTTGGTAGGGTGGCCTTTTTACTGTGTTAATCCTACTGATCCATGAGCATGGGGGATCTATCCATCTCCTGATATCCTCTCCAATTTCTGTCTTCAAATACTTTGAAATTTTGATCACACATGTGTTTCACTTGCTTTGTTAGAGTTACTTGAACATGTTTTATAATATTTGAGGCTATTGTGAAGGGTGTTTCCCTTATTTCTTTCTCAGTCAGTTTGTCACTTTTTAGAGGAGGGATACTGATTTTTTTTGAGTTTCCCTTGTATCTAGCCACTTTGCTGAAAGTGTTAATCAGTTGTAGTCCCCTTGTTGGAATTTTATTGTCACTTAAGTATATTATCATATCATCTACAAATAATAATACTTTGACTTTTTCCTTTCCAAATTATATCTCTTTTATGTCCTTTGTTTGTTTTTTTTTGGTCTATCTAGAACTTCAAGTACTATATTGAGTAGCTACAGAGAGTTCACAGCATTATCTTGTTTCATATTTTAGTGCAATTACTTTGAATCTCTCTCCATTTAATTTGTTGTTAGCTATAGGCTTGCTGTATATTTCCTTTATTACACTTATGTATTTACCTTGTATCCCTTATCTCTCCAAGACTTTTATGATGTATGATTTTGTCAAATGCTTTTTCAGTGTCTAATGGGATGATATAGTTTTTTTCCAGTATATTTTTATGGTGGATTGCATTTACTGATTTTTATATATTGAGTCATCACTGCCTCTCTATGATGAAGCATACTGCATCAGTTTGGATGATCTTTTGGATGTATTCTTGAAATCAGTTTGCAAATCTTTTATTGGGTATTGTTTCTCTATGTTCATGATAGCAATTGCTCTTTAATTCACTTTATATTTACCACAACACTGGAAGTCTGTGCTTAATTAGTTTAATGATCTCAAGGATATCAAGCAGTGAGGCTATGACTCATTGAATAGCTGAAATTGGAACCCCAGAGTCTGTTTACCTCCAGATTGTTGCAATCTCCAGATTTTTAAGGGCCAGTTTTGTTTTTGATTTTGTAAATTAGAATATTATCTCTGTGTCTTTTAGTTTGAAATAGGATTTGTATGTCTTGTTGATTTTCTCACAGAACCAAATCTGTGCTTCATTGACTCCTTGTATTTTTCTTTGTTTCTATTTTGTTGATTTTTTTTTTTTGCTCAATTTGATAGTTTCTTCCTGTCTACTCCTCTTAGGTATGCTCACTTATTTTTGTTTTAGTATTTTCATATGTGCTGTTAAGTTGCTAATATAAGATCTCTTCATTCTTTGAACTTCTTTATATAGGCTCTTAGTGCTATGAAGTTTCCTCATATCAGCACTTCTGTTGTGTCCCCTGAGTTTGCATACATTATGTATTATTTCATTGAATTCTAGAAAGTCTTTCATTTCCTTCTTTATTTTTGTCTTGACATATTTTCTTCAGTGGAGATTGGTTCATTTTCCATGAGTTTGGAAGATTGTTGTTTTTGCTTGCTTGATTTTAATATGTAGCTGTAATCCATAGTGGTCTGATAGGATGCAGGTAGTTGTTTCAATCTTCTTGTATATGTTGAGACTTGAATTATGTCCAAGTGTGTCATCAACTTTGGAGAGAATTCCTTGTTGTGCTGAGAATAAGGTGTATTCTTTTTCTTTGGGTAGAATATTCTCAAGTATCTATTAGATTCATATGGTTTATAAAATCCATGAGATCCAATATTTCTCTGGTTTTCATCTGGATGACATGTCCATTGGTGAGAGTGATGTATTGAAGTCTACCATTATCAAACACTGTGTGAGAATCAATGTGTCATTTGATCTGTATAAGTGTTTCTTTTACAAAAGTGGGTGACCTTGTGTTTGGGGCATAGATTTTAACAATTGAAATGTCATATTTGTGGAATTGTCCTTTGATGAAGATAGAGTATTTTTCCCCAACTCTTTTGATTAATTTTTGGTTGACATCTATTTTGGTACATACTAAAATGGCTACAGAAGCCTGCTTCTTAGTTCCAATTGATTGAAATTTTTTATCCAGACTTCACCTTTAACAAATATCTATCCTTGATGTTGAAGTGTGTTTCTTGTATGCAGTGGAAGGATGAATTTTGTTTTTGAGTCCATACTGTTAATTTGCATCTTCATTGAGGAATTGAAACTATTGATATTGAGAAATATCAGGAATTATGATTATTAATATTTGTAATTTTGTACTTGTTATTGGTGGTGATGATAGCATGTGAATGAGAGTATGTTTGTGTGTGTGTTTCCATTTCCCTTCTTTTGTTTTTGCTGATGTGATATTATTTATTTACTGTGTTTCCATGTGTGTAGCTAGCTTTCTTGGGTTGGATTTTTTCTTCTAGTACCTTCTGTAACACTTGATTTATACATAGATATTGCTTAAATTTGACTTTAACTTGTAATATCTTATTTTCTTTACTTATGGCAATTGAAAATTTTATGGATACAGTAATTTGGCATGGCATCTGTGGTTACTTAAAGCCTGCATCAATGTATCCAAGTCCTTATGGATTTTTGAATCTTCACTGATAAGTCAGGTGTAATTTTCATAAGTCTGTCTTTGTATGTTACTAGGTTTTTTTCATTTGCAGCTTTTAATATTCTCCTTTGTTCTGTATGTTTATTGGTTTGCTTATTATGTGCCAAGGGATCTTTCTTTTCTGACCCAATTTATGTGGTGTTTTGCTTGCTTCTTTGTGCCTTCATCAGCACCTTCTGTAACTTGGGAAACATTTATTATATAATTTTATTGAAAATATTTTCTGGACATTTGAGCTGGGTTTTTTCTCTTTCTTCTATTCCTGTCATTCATAAGTTTGGTCTCTGCATAATGTCCCAGATTTTTTGGTTGTTTTGCATCAAGTAATTTTTATATTTAACATTTTTTTTGACCGATGTATCCATTTATTCTACTGTGTCCCCAGTTCCTGAGATTCTCTCTTCTAACTCTCTATTCTATTGGTGAACCTTGCCTCTGTACTTTTTGTACTGTTTGTAGTCCTAAATTTTTCATTTTTGGAATTCCTTCAGTTTCTGTTTTCTTTATTGTTTCTATTTCCATTTTCAGGTCTTAAACAGTTTTATTTCCTTCAACTATTTGTTGGTTTATCTTGGCTTTATTTAAGTTGTTTATTGGTTTACTGCAATTGCTTGTGTTATTCTAGCTTTCTTGGAGGAATTTATTGATTTCCTCCAATTGTCTGTTTGTGCTTTTATGAATTTATTTAAGGTATTTATTTATTTTCTTTTTAAGGACCTCTATCATCTCCATATAGTTTGTTTTAAGGTCTTTTTCTTGTATTTCTGCTATGTTAGAAAATTTAGGGGCCTGGAGAGATGACTCAGAGGTTAAGAGCAATGACTGCTCTTCCAGAGGTCCTGAGTTCAATTCCCAGCAACCACATGGTGGCTCACAACCATCTATAATGAGATCTGGTGCCCTCTTCTGGCATGCAGTCATGTATGCTGTATATATAAAATAAATAAATCTTTTAAAAAAAGAAAATTGAGGGCCTACTGTGGTAGTATAGCTGAACTCTGTTGGTTTCATGTTGCCCTGACTGTTACTATGTTCTTATGCTCAGCATCTGGGTTTGGGGTGATTATAAGTCTAGGTGCTGGTTTCTAACATCATCTTGGTTTGATTGGATTTTTGTTTCTGTGTTTCTCTTTGTTCTTTGGAGTTTCAGAGTATGTGTTGAGTGAGTAGTGCCTTTTGTCCTGGCCTTCTTGGATGTTGTGTTCAAGGGAGAAGGCTTGGTGGTGTTGGAAGCTGGGGGAAAATAAATGCAGAGGAGCTGATATAAGGGATCCACAAAAGACATGGAGAGGGCAGAGGGGAAGATGCCTCTGGTATTCTACTCCAGTGGTAAGGGCAACTTTTAGAATAAGGTCTAAGGTAAGTGACCGTGTCATAGATATGCAGACATTTTAACTGGCATTCTGGAAGATGTAGCAAATAATTGAGCCAGGAGTGTCTGCCCATTTGAGTGATGTGACTCAGATATGAAGTGAGTAGAAAAGGGTAGGTGGGGATGGTTTTTGGAACCCAGAGGGGACATGGAAAGGGAAAGGAGAAGCTGCAGTTCTGTTTCAGCCCTTGGGGTGACCCTGAGTATTGGGTCTTGGATAATAGAGAGTGGGGAAAATCTGTAGGTAGCCTACCTGATCCCATACCCAACGTCTTAATACCAATTCATTAGGTTCCCAGGGATTATTCATTTTCTTATTTTCTTATTTAGGTTTCTGTTGTGGTTAATCTGTGAAAGACTTTCAGTTTGTTGGATAAAAAGTACTATGCATGTCACTCTGCAAGTATTCTTCTTGGAGGAGTTCAGATACCAGCATGCAAGTTTTTAGGCTTATAACTATTTGATATTCCCAGATCCGGGGGATCTGATATGCTCTTTGTTGTGTCATCTGTACACATGGAAAATATGCTCTTTTACACATACAAATATACACATAAAATATGGCTAGATTTGTTTTCAAAGGCCCTTATGACTTATAAAACAATTAGAGGAAATCAGCTTGCTTTTGGTATGGAAGAGAAATCACACAATATTTATTTAAAAGGCTTTTACCTTTCATTTGGTTTGAAAATTTTCCATTTTCCCACTCTGATTCAGACTTACATCCAATCTTCAATCATAGGAAAGAAAATCATTTCTAAATGATCTAACAGACATCCTTTTCATTACCAACAGAGAATGATATAGCTTTAAGAGCCAAATCTATTTTCTACAATGTAGAAATATTAGAATTCAAGGAAGTCTATCCAATTTTGGTGGAAGAGTCCTTCTCACCCAACCCATTTTTTTTTTTCGTCTTTTGCGACAAGGCTTTTCCATGTAGTTTTGGTGTCTGTCCTGGATCTCACTCTGTAGACCAGTCTGGCTTTGAACTCATAGAGATCTTCCTGGCCCTGCCTCTCGAGTGCTGGAATTAAAGGTGTCTTCCACCACTGATCCCATTTTCTATTATTGGTGAAGGCGAGAACTGGAGTGCACAAAGTAAGTATTAGTCAGTGTTTTCTTTGATTTGAATTTTTATTAGAATGTAATATTTCTTGTTCAAGTGACAATGTTATATTTGTATGTCTGCCTCTCTGTCCTCTTTTGTCAATTATACCATCTATGTTGTGTGATTATTTTTTTATTTTATTTTATAATTTAATTTAATTTTACATATCAGCCACGGATTCCCTTGTTCTCCCCCTTCCCACCCCCCCCCCCGTCTTCTCCCCAGCCCACCCCACATTCCCATCTCCTCCAGGGCAATATCCCTAAAAAAGTTTGCCTGCACTGGATAAGACAGTAAACTAAGCATTAGACAATGACCAAGTAAGAGAGAAAGCCAGGAAATGAAGATTCCTCATGATTTTTGCCTTCAGTTGCTAGATTGAATTCCTAACCTGAGTTCCCACAATGATGGATTGTGATCTGACAGAATGAGCCAAATAGGCACATCCTTTACCTGGGGTGCTTTTTTTTAGACAATTGAATCAGAGCAAGAAAAATTTAAGTTATAACAGAATGTGACAAACCAAAAGTGATTTTATTATTCAAAGGTCCTGGGAATGATGACTTTTGGAGGAATGTTAAAGATAACAAAATTTAAATGGCAAAGGACATAGAAAGCTGTACACAGAGATTAATTGGTTATTCTTATAATATTTAGAATAAAGTACTGTTGAAGGTACTGTAAACAGTTGGGGTAGAGGACATAGGATTACAGTGGGAATTAAGATAGAGGTCATTTGTATGATATTTTGGCACCTAACCTTTCTTATTATGCCATGTTCCCAAGAAAATGAGTAAGGAAGCATTAAAAAAATAATGGGGCTGATTTCTTAGATGGAATAATGACTCTCTTGGATGCCTATTATTTATGATTCATTCAAGATTACAGTGAAAAAATTTAAGAAGTAGATCATAAATATATGAAAAGACTGTGGGTTGTAGAGAAAAACAGGACTATGTGTTTTCAGAAGACAGTCAAATGCTGAACAGAGACAAGAATTTCAGGAAGATTATAACCATTATAAAGAAGGCTTTTGCTCTACATTGGAAGTCTAGCAAGGTGTCCTAAGGGTAAGAATCCATTCTTCTATGCCATCAGTTAATGGAGGGATTAGGCAAAGTGATTAACAGTCCCAGGAAGGAACTTTATAAAAACCCTGCTGCAACTCTGATCCAAGCATGGTAGGGGCCATCAGAACTTAGAAGCCAAATTGGGGAGAATCATTGATGGTGAATTGGTTCTAGAAACCAGAATGATACAAAATTTAAGTTCATACATTGTTAGTCTGGGTTTTCAGGTCAACACTGTTGTAGACATGAGTGTTTGGTATGGTAAGAGCTCCAGTGAGGACACTGTCTAAGTTCATTACATGATACTATGAGGATGCAGCCTGGGTTGCATTTGGAGACCATAAGATGTTGAGATACTTAAGCTATGAGATATCTTCCATGGAGAGCTGCATATATGGAGAGGAAGTAACCAAAGAGAGAGATGTATGGGAAGTTGTGGGTTGAGAGCCATCTAAGCCCTTTGAAAATGAAGCTCCATGTGTCTGAAACAGAACTACTAGATTTGATGGTTGCCCTGCTGAGTTTCCGTCTTCTCTTTATCCAATCTTTCCTCATTATGTCTCAGTTCCTCTCCTTTGGAATGGGAATGGGTTTTCTCTGCCATTTATTTGTTGGAAAGATTTAAATTGTTTTCTGATTTTATAAGATGACACAGTCAAGAATTTGTCATGAGTGTCAAAAGAGACTTTGGACATTTGAACAATGTAGAAGTGGTGCAGACTCTGAGGATTATTGAGGTGGCTAAATGATCATGGATAATCCTGAGCCTATAGTGACATGGGTCAGAATCTAGTCGACTGTATGAAAAGATCCCAGATAGGATGAGGTATTTGAACATATGTCTCTCCTTGGCAGCTTCCTTCGGGGTGTTTTCAGAACCTTAAGTAGGAAGAACCTCTCTGGATGAAATATCTCATTGGGGGTGGGGTATGACATGTATCTCTATAGCCTTAACTCATTTTCTTTTCTAGGTTTCTATTATGTTGTGGTTCAAATGAATCAACCACATTTATTCTTGTACTGTCATGATTTTACCACCATTATAGATGGTATTACTAAATCACATAAGATTCAATTAAACAAAGTAGTATTCAATGCTAAGCCATTTTCTAGCATGATTTTTTTAAATTTTGCTGTTTTTATATTTGTTTCTGATGATACACTTTGTCTGAGTCACTCTGACTGTCCTAAACATAGTTCTATACACCAGCCTGGCCTTAAACTCTGAGATTTACCTGAATCTTTCTTCTACATGGTTACATTAAAGGTTGGCCAACATTCCAGGTTTTTTTATAATAGACATTATTGGGTGATTGGCCTGGAGTATACATTTTTGTACATGTCAAACTTATGCTGTTTTTCTGAGCTTTATCCCCAGCTTGAATTTTTAAATTTGGCAGAGGGTATCATTCTCTTTCCCAGGATGGCAATATTCATGACAGTAATAGTGCCTGGGTCTTCTGAGTCTTTAAATTACATGTGTGTGACATTCCTCTTGCTCATTGTGTTTGCTTTGATTTTTGTAATAATTATGATTATTTTGCCTGTATACATGGATATGCACCACACATATTTGAGGCCCTAGCAGTAGTCAAAAGAGAGTCTTAGAATCCATGAGCTTGAAATAATGAACAGTTGTGTGATTTCCCCATTTAAGTCCTGGCAATTGAACCCATCTATATGAAGGAACAGCAAAAGCTCTTAACTTCTGAGTCATCTGTCCTGCCCTGTGTTGATTATTTATAATCAACGGCAATATTGCTAATGTTATCATCTGTCTATTTGTAACTGTTTCAATAAACAGTTCTTTTTAGTAAGATTTTTTGAAACTAAAGTTTAAACTAGAGCAATTCAGGTTTCTGGAAGATGAATACAGAACTGGAGTGAATGCCTAACTCTTTGTAGCAACTTCATTAAAAAAAGTCTCTGAGTTTATCCTATCTTTTTTGTACATTTGATTGATGTTTGCAGTGCAGACAGGTTCCTAATATTTACTTCTTGCTGTCCTGGAACTGATTGCATAGACTGGACTAATACACATATACCTGCCTCTGCTTTCTGAGTTCTGGGATTAAAGGCATGAGCCAACACACTAAGCTTACTCATCTTTATTTGTAGTTAGTTACTATTCATACAGTTTCTCTGATGTGTACTGAGTACTGCTGATGTGTTTGCTTTTCTCTATATGTCTGTTAATAGGCATTTTTCTTGCAAGGTAATATCTCATTCAAAGCATTCAGAAAAAATAGAAGCAAACCTCCTATTCTGTTTCATTCTAAAATAAATTGATCATATTGTTATGTCTGGGTTGTAAAATAAGTGTGGGAAGCACCAGAATTATATGACTATATTGTCAAAGAAGCATGCATTTACAATGTTGTCAGTATCATGCTTTTGTTTTATACATATGCATGGCATACTTATGTATGGCATATTTTAGGATGCCGTGACCTATGATGATGTGCATGTCAACTTCACTCAGGAGGAGTGGGCATTGCTGAATCCTTCCCAGAAGAATCTTTATAAAGATGTGATGCTGGAGACATATATGAACCTCACTGCTATAGGTAAAATTTCCTTCATATTTTAAATTAAGGCAACAACTGTTTCTCGGTTATTGATGCTCTTTAGTAATTCTGATTGAGAATGAGGATGAATGAGGCATGGTTCTAAGGATCACTGAAGATAGTAAGTTAAAATTTGCACAAATTTCTGTGATATTTCATACATTTTTTCATCCTATATTTTAGGATACAATTGGGAAGATTTTGAAGTTGAAGAACATTGTGCAAGTTCTGAACGACATGAAAGGTAATTTTCATGTGAAAGTTGATACAAATGTGCTCCCAGATATATTTTAATGTCTGTTAAGTTTTAAAGAAATGCAGCAGTGTAAATAATCACAGCTTAAAGTACATTCATGATGTTCATAATCCATATACCTGAAAGGCAGGTAAGTGAATTGTGTTGGCAGGTCATTCTTTTTAGAAGAAAGACAAGCAATCAATACCTTAACAGAAATCAGCATTGGAATCATAGATCTATCAGAGCTGTGCTGTAGAATTGCCAATTCATTTAGATTCATATCACTCAGACTACCAAAGGTATACACATTGAATATATAATAAGTCTGTGTCCAAAACATTCTAATAAACAAGTAGTCTATAGTAAAGCTAGTGTTACTCTCTAGTTGTTCTGACTCTGCTATGTTTAATGAAATAGGTTGTTAGATTCAAGAGTTAAGGGAGGATTGTAGTGGAGAATCCTTACAACCCATAGGACATGTCCCTGAGGAACAAAATATCAAACTGTTTGGAGGCATTGTAGAAACCTTGTATTTGTTATTCTTCATTTACTAGGAATATCATATGTCACTCTGGATACAAGCCATATGAACATAGGGATATGGAAAGAAGAAATGTATCCTTGTCCATCTCGAAACAATTATAAGTTGAGTAGTGGTCCCATGTTGAGTAGACTTGCTAAATGTGATTCAAGTTTACATGTAATTGGGTTCCCAACTCAAAAAAGAATACATCAGCAATCAAACTGAAGAAAAGCCCTATGAGTAGTGGGAAGATGTAATACTTCTGTCTTCGCTGGTTCACTTTGCAAATATGGTAGGATTCACAGTATAGGAAAATATATGGATGAAATAAGTGGGGTGAAAGTCTGAATTCTTCCAGTTCTTTTCATATATATGAAAAAATCTCCTTGAGAAAAAATATGCCATAAATATGAGTCCTGTAATAAAGGTTCTTACCTTAACAGGCATCTCCAAATGTGGAAAATAATCCTTATTGAAGAGCAAAAACATGAGTCTAAGCAAAGTGATAACACCTTAAGATTTGATTCCTTTTTACATGTACAACAAACTGAAAAATTAATTCTTAGAGAAATAAAGATGTAACAGTGTAATAATTGTGATAAAGTTTTACATTTTTAAATTATTCTTGTAGGCATGAAAGAAGGCAAAAGGGAGAGAAACAATATGAATGCAATCAATGTGCTAAAGCCTTTGCACAATATGGTAATCTTAAAAGGCATCAGAAAACACATACTGGAGAGAAACCCTATGAATGTAATCAGTGTGGTAAAGCCTTTGTACAGCATGGTAATCTTCAAAGGCACACAAGAACACATACTGGAGAGAAACCCTATGAATGTAATCAGTGTGGTAAAGCCTTTGCTCAAAACAGTGTTCTTCAAATGCATAAAAGAACTCACACTGGAGAGAAACCCTATGAATGTAATCAATGTGGTAAAGCCTTTGCTCAAAACAGTGTTCTTCAATTGCATAAAAGAACACATAGTGGAGAGAAACCATATGAATGTGATCAATGTACTAAAGCCTTTAGACATCATAGTAGTCTTCAAAGGCATACAAGAACACATACTGGAGAGAAACCCTATGAATGTAATCAGTGTGGTAAAGCCTTTGCTCAAAACAGTGTTCTTCAAATGCATAAAAGAACTCACACTGGAGAGAAACCCTATGAATGTAATCAGTGTGGTAAAGCCTTTGTACAGCATGGTCATCTTCAAAGGCACACAAGAACACATACTGGAGAGAAACCCTATGAATGTAATCAGTGTGGTAAAGCCTTTGCTGAAAACAGTGTTCTTCAAATGCATAAAAGAACTCACACTGGAGCGAAACCCTATGAATGTAATCAATGTGGTAATGCCTTTGCTCAAAACAGTGTTCTTCAATTGCATAAAAGAACACATAGTGGAGAGAAACCATATGAATGTGATCAATGTATTAAAGCCTTTAGACATCATAGTAGTCTTCAAAGGCATACAAGAACACATACTGGAGAGAAACCCTATGAATGTAATCAGTGTGGTAAAGCCTTTGTACTTCACAATAATCTTGAAATGCATAGAAAAACACATACTGGCTCTCTTTCTCTTGGGCCAGTGGTGCCGGAAAAATGGGCAAGTGTCAGGGTCTCCATACTGCCAGGAAGCTCCGCAGCCACCGACGGGACCAGAAGTGGCACAATAAACAATACAAGAAAGCCCACTTGGGCACAGCCCTCAAGGCCAATCCGTTTGGAGGTGCCTCTCATGCCAAGGGAATTGTGCTGGAAAAAGTAGAGGTTGAAGGCAAACAGCAAAATTCTGCCATCAGTTAGTGTGTCAAGGTGCAGCTCATCCAAAATGGCAAGAAGATCACAGCTTTTGTGCCCAACGATGGCTGCTTGAACTTCACTGAGGAAAACGATGAAGTTCTGGTTGCTGGATTTGGTCAAAAAGGTCATGCTGTAGGTGATATTTCTGGAGTCCACTTTAAGGTTGTTAAAGTAGCCAATGTGTCCCATTTGGCCCTGTACAAAGGCGAGAAGGAAAGACCAAGATCCTAAATTTTGACAATGGAAATGCAATAATAATAAATTTTCATATTCTGAAAGAAGAAAAAAGAAAGAAGAAAAACACATACTGAAGAGAAACTCTATGAATGTAATCAGTGTGATAAAGCCTTTGTACATTACAGTCATCTTCAAAATGCACACAAGAACACATACTGGAGAGAAACCCTATGAATGTAATCAGTGTGGTAAAGCCTTTGCTCAAAACAGTGTTCTTCAAATGCATAAAAGAACACATACTGGAGAGAAACCCTATGAATGTAATCAGTTTGGTAAAGCCTTTGCTCGCCACAATGTTCTTCAATTGCATAAAAGAACACATAGTGGAGAGAAAACATATGAATGTGATCATTGTACTAAAGCCTTTAGACATCATAGTAATCTTCAAAGGCATACAAGAACACATACTGGAGAGAAACTATATGAATGTGATCAAAGTACTAAAGCCTTTGGACATCATAGTAATCATCAAAGGCATACAAGAACACATACTGGAGAGAAACCCTATGAATGTAATCAGTGTGGTAAAGCTTTTGTACAACATGGTTAACTTAAAATGCATAGAAAAAAACATACTGGAGAGAAACCCTATGAATGTAATCAGTGTGGTAAAGCCTTTGTACAGCATGGTCATCTTCAAATGCATCGAAGAACACATACTGGAGAGAAACCTTATGATTGTAATCAGTGTTGTAAAGCCTTTGCATAACACAACATTCTTCTATTGCATAGAAGAACACATACTGGAGAGAAACCCTAGAAAAGTATTACTATTAGTGTGTAATTGGTGTATAAAAGCCTGTGAATATAACTTTACATCTTTAGCATCTATAAAAAAAACTCATACCAAAGAAATGTGACTATAAAGAATTTGATAAAGGATATAAGATATAAAAGATATAAAGGATTTGCTTTCAGTTAAATGAATCAATACATGATTGGGAGTAACTCTGTAAGCCTTCAGATGCCTCAATACCTTTATGACTAGAATTATAAGAGAAAAACATTCTTAAGTAAAAATTAGTTTGAAAAAATCTTTACCAAACACACTTATATTCAGTTACACATGATTATTATGGAGAGAAATATCTCACAGGTGTCAAAATTCTCTTCAAGAATTATGATATCCCTCTGTATTTGGTTTATACCTGCAAATTCACATTATCAAAATGACTATGGATTTAAACAATATGGTAACTCTTTTAGATTTCATACTTCAATTAAATGAGATAATGAATCCAGGTGTAAAACTTCATGAACATGTACTAATTCATTTCTGTTGCTTTGATGTAACATCATGTTAATGTGTACCTATGAAAGTATTGAATTGGCCCTTGATTCCAAAGCAATACAAGATCAGCATGAAAGTGGCATGGAAACAAGTGTCAGACATAGCAGCTAAAATAAAAAACTAAAAATTCACATTGTCAATCTGCAACATAAAGCTTAAAGTATAAATGGGAAATGTTATACTCTCAGGCCTACCCCCAGCTGGGCAGCCTTTTCTTAATTTTCCCAAATAATACCACAGACTTAGAATGATTGATTTTTCTGAAATCAAGCCTACATGCTTGCTTTCAGTTAAATGAATCAATACATGATTGGGAGTAACTCTGTAAGCCTTCACATGCCTCAATACCTTTATGACTAGAATTATAAGAGAAAAACATTCTTAAGTAAAAAATTGTTTGAAGATTTCTTTTAATTTTAATTATGTGATGTGTCTGTACTTGTGCATGTGTGTTCTGCTTCTCCAGAAGTTTAGACCCCTGGAACTTCTTACAGTGGGAATTACTGTAAGTTGTCAAAACCCTGATTTTGGTCCTGGGGATGAGCTTGTATTAAGAGATTGGCCATGTCTCTAGCCCTGTAAATATTTTAGAGCTTTCTTTTGTGTATTATTGATATCAGGAAATAAGGAAATTCTCATACAAGAGAAAAAGTGTATTCATGTAAACATTTGGTAAAAACTTTAGAATCACAGTTGTCTTCATTTTCAAGAAAAAAAAAACTAGGAACATCTTGTTTTTATTTCCTTGAATTAAGTAAATTATTCAACATGTTCACTAAAGACTGATGTGAAGATCTTATTATGGCTTCTATTTTGCAACTTTTGAGGTATATATTAAAGTGGCTATAGGTAATGTAAATCTACTTAGTGAAGTTTATTTTGTAGTCCTTATATTCCTTCTGTGGCTTTTGCTCATGTTCTATTGTGCTCTCACTTAGTGAGAGGAATTTATCTGCTGCAATGTATAGAATAATCTCCATTATCTAAGTGGTCTGTTTGTATTTAAATATCAGGCACTATGTGACCATAATTTTCAAGTAAGGGTGTCTGTAAAAGGGTGGTGGGTATTTCATATTTTTCATAAATTACCTTAAAATGTTGTTTGTTATCCAGCCTGGCTGGGACATCAGTAATTAGTCAAGGATATGTTTGAACTCAATCCTCATGTTTTGGTCTGCTAAGTACAATTCTATGTATAGATGATGCACGCCCAACATTTTCTGTCTTGTCAAATCATTTTAACAATGTTAATGTTAACATACTTAATAGAGAATATAAAATAAATTATATACCTCACATGTGTATGCTAAGAAACATTGTATTTCCTTGTTATAAAGGTTTTTTTTTTTTTTGCAGTTTCTCAGGTATTGATAATTTTTTTCTATTTAGAACACTTTCTTCTTTAGCTCACACTTTCGTCACACAATGTAATTGAGAATTGCTTTGATCTTTTAATCCTGACTGTGCTGTTGAGGGTTGTGAAGATAGTTCTGCCATTTATCCTAGTCTGGGTCTTAACTGGTCAGTGAGAAAGAAAAATAGACCAATGAATGAGTGTCTTCCAAACTCTGGCATTTCTGGAAACTTACAATTGAAGAGGGACCTGTGCAAGAGTTGAGTTTGTTGACCCACTATGAAGCTGGTAGAGTCACAGTGCAGAAAGGGAGAGGAAGGATAGAGTTTGAGAGATTTCCTACTTCAACAATAGTTGAGATTAGCAATGTGGAATTAGGTTATCAATTTTAGATGCTCTGTAAATGTCCTGATTGGCCATTTCTTTCAGTCCACAGACCAGGGCAATCCAGAACCTGAATAAAGGATTGAACTTATCTTGAAATCAAGTTGCTATAGTTACAATAGTTCAACCAAAATAGATCTGTGTAAAATGTTGTGGCTCTCCCTATCAGGACGTTATTTTTCTGGTTTTAGAAGTATACACTGAGATGAAAGTTTTGAGAAATATTTGATGTGCTGTAATATCAATCCCTAGTGTCTGAAGCACATGGACATAAAGCCTGTTTCAACTTTTCAAAATAATTTTTGAAGTTATAACTATGTCATATTCACATTCTCTTTCCTGTCTCCAAGCCCTTCCATGACCCCTCATTATTGTCTAATTCATGGCCTATTTTTTTTTAAGAACATTTACACAGTAACTTATACAACAGTTACTATGTGTTTGTGAACTGTGTTTGGCTGTAGAACTCCCAGATACAAGGCAATGTGTTGGCTGCACTGTGTAAAAAGTGTGTAATACAATGTGCACACAAAGAACCCTGTGCTTTGGATGAAGAACAGGATGTGCTATAGGAGAGGGGAAGAATGTCTACTAAAGTACAAACTTTCTTGACTAGAGCCTTGTCTACTGGGCTGGGCAGGCAGAGCTGGAAGGTCTGTGCTTTCTGAATCATTTTATCTCTGCTCTTTCACAAATGTAGCTGCTGATATTCTGACATCAACCTGGGTGTCCCTTAGCCAATGAAGGTCTCTGGGAAGGGTTAGCAATCAGGAGTAGTGGCAGGTAACTTGCAGGTTCTTTCCAGGATTCTCCTCTTCTTCTATTGTAGTGAGTTGTAAGGAAGACCACAGACTATACTATGGGAGTATAGGGTGCTCAGAACAGGTCTGTTGAGCTGTCATTTCTGCTGGTATTTGAATGTATTTCAAAATGGATTACAATATATATATTACTCAGTGGTAAAAATCAGTTACATAATGAAATTTTAGGCACATCGATGGAACTAGAAAAAAAGTCATCCTGAGTGAGGTAACCCAGATCAAAAGAGACAAACACAGTGTGTCCTCACTCATAAGTGGATATTAGAGTTAAAGTGAAGGATAAGCAGTTCACAATCCCAGAGAAGCTAGGTAAGAAGAACAACCCTAATGGGACATGCATTGCCCCCTAAAATGTCCCTATTCTACTCAGCTTTCCCTGTATTCTCTCCCATTGTTCTTCTCTTCCTCACCTGATCATTCCTGGTCCTGTTCCCATCGAACCACAAAATAAATTCTACTTCCCCATTCTAGGGAAATCTGTGCATCCCTCCCTTCAGCTGTAATTATTACTTAGTCTGTCTGGGTTTGTGGATTGTACTGTGATTAGTCTTTACTTAAAAGGTAATATCCACTTATGAGTGAGTACATAATCATGTGTGTCTATGTGGTTCTCAGTTGCCACACTCAGGATAATAATGAACTCAGGAAACTAGACCTGAAGAAACCAAATAATCCAAACATGTGGTATAAACCTAAACACAGAATTTTCAACAGAGAAATCTAAAATGGCTGAGGAATACTTAAATGGTCAACATCCTTAGCCATCAAGGATGTGCAAGTAAAAACTATTTTGATATTTATGTTATAGCTGTCATAATGGATAAGATAAATAACATAAGAAACATATCATGCTGGCATGGATGTGGAGTAAGTAAAACACTCCTCCATTGCTTGTGGGAGTACAACCTTATATAGCTTTGAAATAAATATGGTGCTTCCTCAGAAAATTGGGAAGTGATGTATCTCAAAACCAAGCTATATCACTCTTGGGCATATTCCCAAAAGATGTTCCTCCATCCTACCACAAGAACACTTGGTCAACTATGTTCATAGCATATTTATTCATAATAGCCAAAAACTGCTATATCTGTGAGAGATTGTTCCTGGTTTGTGTTTTCATAATTTCACAAATTCCCTGAGATGTTTGTTATTTAGCCTGGTTTGGATATCAAAATTAGTCAGGGATACATTTGAACTCATGATCCTGATGTGTCAGTCTCATAAGTACAATTCCTAGGGTATATGGTATACCTCTAATGTGTGCTGTTTTGTCAACATGTTTCAATAATGTTTGTATTAAAAAGCCTAATAAAAATGTAAAAAACATTAAATACCACATGTTTGTATCCAAAGCATAATTTTCATCTGTTTTGTAGAGATGTAATATTGTAAGATAGCCGGGCGGTGGTGGCACACGCCTTTAATCCCAGCACTTGGGAGGCAGAGCCAGGCGGATCTCTGTGAGTTCGAGGCCAGCCTGGGCTACCAAGTGAGTCCCAGGAAAGGCCCAAAGCTACACAGAGAAACCCTGTCTCGGAAAAAAAAAACTATTGTAAGATTACCAGCAATGAACTGTCTATTTTGCTGGAGACCTGCTTGGGGAGGGGGTGCAGGTATCAAAGATGATATGTGGAATTAGCAGGGTTCAGAGAGAAGGAGGGGACTGACACGATGTGAGTGTGAATGGGATGGCTATGAGCAGTGTTTAATTAAAAAAACGACACCTTTTATATGCTATAGTAGCATGTAGGATTCAACAGGTGAGAAAAGGGCTTGTGAGGTTTTGTGTGGCTTGAAATCATGGGTTGTGGAAACTAGCCTGACCTTGACAATAGGCATCAGTCATATGTTAATGAAAGGACCACAAGTTCCTCCTGCCAAAGATTAGGAGAATGAGTGCTTTAACCACTGGGAACTTTCCTCAAGCCTGTGAGGGAGTGGACATCCTTATCCAAATACCTGACCTTGGTAAAAAGACTTCTGGGAAGTAGACACTATACCACAAATTTTAATGTTGCTGAATGGACCTTTTCCCCTTATAATGCTCCCCAAATGGAAGGTCCTGATATCTTACTCTTTTTTCCCATTATACCATACCATTCCAACTTCTCTATATGTATATATATTAACTGAACTCTTGACCTTAATTGCCTCAGACACTGGATCTGAACAGTAGGCATTTCACCCTTGGCATCAGGTGTGTCTAGTAAATCTTTAATGTTCTGTTCTTGGTGTAATTAAAAGGACACAATGGAATTCCTGGTTCTTCAGTGGCAGGGATTTTTGTCCAAAGCATTCTTTTGTTAAGGAAGTCTACCTTTGCATACATTTTTATCTTTTACCAAAACTTGTCCAACATTTCCCAAAGGGAAAGGCATTAATAGTGAGAATCATTAAAAATAAAAGTAAAAAGGTAGCCGGGCGGTGGTGGCACACGCCTTTAATCCCAGCACTCGGGAGGCAGAGGCAGGCGGATCTCTGTGAGTTCAAGGCCAGCCTGGACAACCAAGTGAGTTCCAGGAAAGGTGCAAAGCTACACAGAGAAACCCTGTCTCAAAAAACCAAAAAACAAACAAACAAACAAACAAACAAACAAAGTAAAAAGGTGCTGGAAAATTGTGATTAATCTGTATTATTGAAATGCTGGAAATTTGTAACACATCAATGACACCATGTGTTTCACACCAATATTTCACAACATAGCTTAATGTGCTATGTATATGTACATATTATTTGAAATTCCCATGCTTCTTCATATCCGCATTAATTTCCCATTTGGCACTTCATCTTGAAATCCTGCTTTCCAGTGAATTATCCAGAGATGCCAAATAATATAATGGCAATGGGATTTATTAAAATATACAAAACAAAATATACACAAACAAAAGACATTTCTGTGTGTGTTTGTGTGTATGTGTGTGTGTGTGTGTGTGTGTGTGTGTGTGTGTGTGTGTGTGTGTGTGTAATGTGATTATGGGTTTTTAGGCTATGACAGATATGAGGAGACCAGAAGGCAACTTTGTGGGACCTACTTTTGTTCTTCTTCATATGGTAATCAAGGTCAAGTCTCGGCCTTGCACAAACATTTCTCACTTAGTTGTCTCACTGGCCCTCAAATAAAACTAGTTGAAATATTACATCAGTAAAATATTGTCTTCTTTTCAGATTGTAAACATATTGTCATCTAATGATAGAGGAAAACAGGACGATTTGAATAATAGATTATATTTTCAAATGCAAATAATATACTGCTATCTCTTTTTCTTCATTTTCCTTTTCTTTGAATTTTGTTAGTTTATTTTGAGGATTAAACTTTTGTCATAACATTTTCTAAAAACCACAATCTAATGTCATAGAATTGTTTAGGTGGGTAAAGTTGGTTGCTACTAAGCCTAATGACCTCAGTTCAATCTCTGGAAGACTCAAATTACGCCCATAAAATTTTCAGTTATTTCTACACTCTGGCTGAGGCATGTGTACACTCTCAGACTGAAACATACATAAATAATTTTTAAACCCCATATGTGTCATTGAGGTCACTTGCAACTAAATGACTCCCTGGGTTTCATCTCTAGAACTCACATAGGAAAAGTAGATAATAGACACCTGTAAGTTGTCCTCTCACTGCCATATATACTTGATTGTACAGTTATATCCACACGAACATAGTTCAAATGTTTTAAATGGATGAAATTAACATAATAAATAACCTAGATATTGAGAAAATATGAAGTGATTTGGCAGTTTACATTATTATTACAGAATTTCAGAGGGTATTAGTGTTCATGAGAACATTGATGGTTTCTTTTAAAAACTTTGAGATTTGAGGTAAGCTTGTTTTAAGTAGTGAGTTCCAGGACAGCCAAGTCTATGTGGAGGATTCCTGTCTCAAAAATTTCCAAAAGAAAAAAACATATCTCAAATTATAGAACTTTTTCTATATAATATGACTGGGCACTGATGGGTTTCAACAAATCAGGTTTGTTATCTTTTGTTTTCTGTACTCACACCCAGAGAACTATGTTAATAATAAAATAAGAACCAAAGTAGAGAGTCCATTCACAGAGGGTTAGAAACCCATTGAATCCTTTGACAAGGACTTTTATCACCTCCAAGTGATAGGAGACAG
Organism: Peromyscus eremicus; assembly: GCF_949786415.1. Classification (NCBI taxonomy): domain Eukaryota; kingdom Metazoa; phylum Chordata; class Mammalia; order Rodentia; family Cricetidae; genus Peromyscus; species Peromyscus eremicus. The sequence goes on from NW_026734289.1 coordinate 1,908,185, forward strand.
AAGGAGTAATCTGGCAGCTTCACCTACACTTTAATGTCATATTTGGAAGCTGGAGAGTTTACTGAATAGTCCTACTCCTCTTGGTTGCCCAAGTTTGGTTCCTTGCACCCATATCAGATGGATCAGAACTACCTGTATTTCTAGGTCCAGGAGATCTGCTGCATTCTTTGGGCTCGCTAGGTTACTAGATATACAAATAGTGAAAAGACACGTATATATGTGATTTAATATTTAAACATTTTTTCTTCATATATATGTTACTTTCAAAAAGAATGAGGTTTAATTTAGATGTATATGTTTTGCCAGTGTGTATATCAAGAAGTTGCCAGGTACCAGTGGGATTCATAAGAGAGGGTCTGATCCCCAATGCCTGTAGTAAGAGATTGTTGTGAACTGTCTTCTGGATTCTGGAAATCAAAGTCAGGCCCTGTGAATGAGCAACCAGTGCTCTCAAGTGTTGAACCATCTATTCAGCCCCATGAACATGTCATTATAACAGTGAGGTGTGATGGATGATCCTGATTTCATCTTTACCTCAGCTCTGATGACCCAAAAGAAATACAAGATTGATGGCTTCTAAAACTCACTTAGACATGGTTCTTAAAGAAGTTTTCAAGCCTAAATCTCCAAAAAATGAGGGAAGAATACAAAAAAATAGTCAGGAGTATAATTGATAATACAAGTATTTTTTTGTGTTTTTGTTTTGTTTTTGTTTTTTGTTTTTTGTTTTGTTTTTGTTTTTGGTTTTTTTTTTTTTTTTTGAGACAGTGTTTCTCTGTGTAGCTTTTGGAGCCTGTCCTGGAACTCACTTTGTAGACTAAGCTGGCCTTAAAATCACAGAGTTCCATCTGCCTCTGCCTCCTGACTGCTAGGATTAAGGCATGTGCCAAAACCACCTGTCTGACATTACAAGTTTTAGAAAGTATCTGACTGCTGGAAGAAAAGCCACAAGACTTGAGTTTGTCTCCAATTTCAAAAAAATGAGCAGCAATGTGAGCCCACAAGGACAATTGTCAGATGTCCCCATGCTGGAGTTTATACCTCCTGTAAGGAGAGAAGAGGAAATAGCAGGCACGAAGACTGACTTGTCTGAATGTAGTGATATTCTGCTTTTTTGATGCTTGTAAAACTTTCTGTTAGAAGCCCTGAATGGTGGTGACTCCAGATGACATCTGGCTTGTCAGGAGATCCTGAGACTTAAACAGAAGTCACTCGAAGGTAGGACAGTCAGGCATTTTCAAAGAGCTACGGAGTATGGAGGAAGTGTCAGGGAGGGAGCTTCAATCATCAAAGCCCAGGATCAAATGACAAGAGAGGAATGTTTGGGGTGTACCTGAGGACAAGCTGGCTTCTATTGTGCTCTCTGTATCCACAGAGTTGTGGTAAATCGGTGCACTCCAGGTCTTCTACTCTTTCCTGGTTTTGACAAGTACATGCAGCTGTCAGTGACAATGTCCTACAGCCCAACTTTGTGATTCACACTTGGGCCTTGAAGCTCCTCAGTCGCCACCCTGTCAATCCCTGTAACCAACATTCCTCATAGAAATAAGGATATCATAAAGAGACATTTATATATCTACCATTGACTAACAACTAATGAAACAGTGGACCACATGAAATTCTAATTTCACTGGGGATCTCATTGTGGGATAACACTTGAATCCTCCAGAAGAGAATATGGAAGGGTTTTAATGATGGAAAAAATTAGTTACATGACTATTAGATTACTAAGTTTTATATATCTTTTGCCTTCTGTCTAAACATCTTAGGACCCCAAGGATGGATTAGTTATCTTATATTTTTTTTTATTGTCCCAAATTAGTCAATTTGAATAAATATCATGTTTTAAATTTTAATTAATAATTTGCTTTATTCCTTTTGCTGTATTTGCTTGTTTGTTTGTTTGTTTTGCTTTTTGACACAGGATTTCTCTATATAGCTTTGTGCATTTCCTGGATCTCGCTCTGTAGACCAGGCTGGCCTCGAACTCACAAAGATCTGACTGCCTCTGACTCCTGAGTGCTGGGATTAAAGGTGTGTGCTACCACCGCCTAGCCCCTTTGCTGTTTTGTTTTTTCTTTTTTGTAAAGAGTAGTATTACTATGATTCCCTGGCTGTCCTGAAACTCACACTATAGACTAGGCTGTCCTAGGACATCAGACAGATCTGTCCACCTTAGCTGCAGAGTGCCTGCATTATAGGTGGACATGTCACTCACTGGATAACTTTGATCATTAAATTGGCTTACTGAGGATGAATGGCTGATCCTGCCTAGTTAACGTAGCCAAGGCACAGGTTCTGGTCCTATCTCCAGTAACAGAAGAAAGTTCCCATGAAATATAGTCTTCCTGCCTTAAAGTTCACTGTCTTCCACTATGAGAAATTTTATTTTTCTTTATCATTGAGTGTGTTATAACTCATCAATGACCTGGGAAGAGTTCTGTTCTTATTCTGCAGATGGAGAAACCTAGGCTCACAGGAATAGTTTTTGAATATAATTAAGTGTAAAACTGTTCTTGTTATTCATCTATGATTCTAATTCCTGACTAAATGAAATTGAAGCCACCTAACCAGGCATGCTGGCACAGGCATGAAATCAAGGTACTTAAATTTGGAGGTAGGAATTTCTGGATTTCAAATTCATGCAAAATAAGAATGGTTATTATGGTAAGGGAGGAGGGCCACAGAACCAAGGGATACTGATTGGCTCAGTACAATGCCCATAGTCTTCCCTGCAACTCCAGAAATTAAGGGCCAATGAACCAGCAATTGTTAGCTGAGGTATTTACCACCTCAAGTTTACTATTCTTGAAAATATTTTCTATTCTTTATAATGTTTCCTGTCCAAATCACCTAGATTACTTGGGGATTAGACTCTTGGTACTCATTAAATAGTGGAATTCTCCTGCAGGTGGGAGAATTAGCCTTAGGCAGGGATGAGCTCACCAACTGCATGCTCAATACAATGTGTTCATCCTTGAATCCCTATAAACAAAACCAACAGAAAGGGACTCAGCAGGTTTTATTCATATATTTGTGCATACATATTCTCACATGCTTAACAAGGAAGAAATTGGAAGGGAAGGAGAGAGAACAAAAAGGGGAAATAGATTTAATACATATTAATTAAAATGTATAAAAATAAATTTTAAATAAAGAAGTGCCCTAGGGAGATAGCTTAACAGTTCAAAGCAGAACCAGGTGTTGTTACATAGGACACAGGCTCTATTATACCTAACCATCTCCTGCAACTCTCTCCTGGCCCTGTAAGAACTCTTCACAGACTCCTGGAGTCAAACACCCATATACATTAAAAAAAAATAAAGCTTAAAAATGGAATTCTCTGCAATGGTGTCCCAGCCCTGAGACAGACAGCAGGCAGGACTGGTTAAAATGATCTCTTTCCCATCCTGAATGCTTTTCAGACATTCTATAAAATCAATTTTCTACATACATGGAGAGATTCATTCTACCAGTCCTGATCATGGTGAGAAAGTTGAATAATACAGTTGTCTTTTTTTTTTCACCTGCCCAGGAAGGAAGATGTGCTGGCTAACAATGGTGTTCATAAGTGCATTCTTCTTAGGTCCATTATTCTCTAAGTATTCAACTTTCCATGAAGACTACTCTTTATTTTATTTAATTTGCCAATAGTTTGCTCTGAATTTCAGGAATAAAACTCCATAAGCAATGGAACCATCATCCAGCTTTCTGATGGGAGAAAGGCCTAATATCTTGTTTCTGATCTAGGGATCTTGTCAAGCCATGCAACACAGTAGACATTGGAAGAGGTTCCCGCCCCTCTGCAAGCTCAGGTTTAAAGGCAAAAGCCATAAGATTATATCATTTATGGGTGCTAGTATGGGTAAAATCTCGATTGGCTCAAGTTTGAGGGGCTTTTCAGAATTTCTGTGTTATCTTACTTTGTAGTTTTAAGCAGTTGTTTGTCAAACTGTATAGACTACCTCTGGCATTGGGGCATATCTGTGTAGCAACTATCAGTTGCTCCCAGATAGTCCTTCAAACAACCTGACTTAGAACTTTTGACCATCTCCGGTATTGGGTCATTCTATGGTTAATCAGTTGTTACCAGATGGCTCTTCAAAGGTCCTGACTTTGTCCTGGGTCCTATGTAAGCAGCTCTGAGAACTTTGAAACTCAGGCCTGTTTCAAGATGGGGTGAAAAGCTTGCTTGAAATGGTGTTGGTTTGGTTTTTTAGTATGTAAAAGCTAGCTAGCCACATTGTGTCCAGAAGGAAAAAGGGGAAGTGCCTAAGGAGAGCAGGAAGAGAACAGGGTTTACTTTTGCAGCCAAGTGCAAGTGCTATTGATGTGCATATTTCTGCTTATCTAGAAAAAGTCTTTGTCTGGGGTGGAAGGCAGGGACAGGAACTATTGTGCTGTGTTTTTAAGCACATTGTAACCCTATGGGATGTGGTCTTGTCACTCAGGTCTCATTAGCCAATCACATTCTCCAGGTGATCTGCCAGTCAAGTTGTGCAGGGTGCTTCCTGCCACCCCAGGCTTCAGACTTTTCTTTGAAGAGGAGCTGGCACCAGTAGTTTTGTGTGGTGTGGTGTGCTGTGAGTGCTCCTGCAGGGAGCTGAGCAGACAGCATGGCTGAGCTGGGAAACCATGACATGGTGAGTGAGGGGCTGCTGTCTCTAGATGGGGTGGAGCAGATGGTGAGGTGGAGGATCCAGTATGGTGGGTCCTCCTCGGGTCTGGGTGGGAACCTGTCTGCAGAATCCCTGTCCTCTGAAGTCCCATGTGGTACTTGACACTCCCTGGATCAAGGGGCAGGCTTCTGAATACCTGTTCTGTTGGCTGAATCTGCTCACAGAATTGGAAGTATGAAGCTGTGCTTAAAGCCATCTTTGAACTTAAACATGCTTTGGTGCACCCATGGAAACCATGATGCCAAACTTGGAGAGTACCTTCTAGTACCTTGTTGAGTGAGGATGAGTATTTTGCATTTTATTTTTATGTGTAATATCCGTTTACAGTTAATTTTGTGGGTAGTTGTAAAAGGCACCTCATGTATTAGGTAGCACTCCACTACTACCATGTGATGTAGATGAGTAGAATTATTGATTTTAAGGATTTACTGATGCTTAGGAGATAGTAAGTCTCACTAAACAGAATTTAGAGGAGGGAGGAATGTCTCAAAAAAATCCCCAAATATAAGTGTATTCTAGCCAGGCCTTTTAGAGATTAGGACAGTAGGATACAAATTTGTTCACCGGGATTGTCCAGACATTTGTTTCCAAACCACTACAAAGGAACCACTGCTGATTTACAACAAACAACTAGGCCCAAACTTATATCAAAGAATGAGATTCTAACAAGCTGCTTATTGAGACATTACATGTCACAGCCATCCCTGAGGCCTGTTGTGCCAAAAATTTCCAGTTTTCTTCTTGAGAAAAGCATGGTTCTGCCAGAAGGTCAATATGACACCAGGTGACAAGTATTTGAAAAGTAAAACAATGTTGTATTAAGGACTGGACTGATCAAGCAAGACTTTCATTTAGGCCTTCAGACAAGGAAAAGGGTCATTCTTGGGAGAGCAATTAACAGCCTCGGGCCTAGGCCTTGGGAGCTTTCCCTAAGGGCCTGATTTATTGACAATAAAACAAAGCTCCTTCCATAAAATCAGGAACATGTTTGGGTAACTGGTAATGGTCTGGAACCAGGGCTTTTATGGTGGGGTTGTTTCAGGTCCTACATGGAGCTATGGACATCATTCCCAGACCACTGATACATTTACTCAGCAATGATCTTGAGATATCCTGTGTTCCCTTTTGCAGCATTGTTTGATTAGCCTCCTCCTGATTCTGTCCCACTGTACTGTAGTTTCTGCAGACTTCCTAGAAGTTCCTCATTTCCTTCCATTTTCTCCCTGGAAGTAGGTGCTATTCTTTTTAAGAAGCTTACATGGCATGCAGTATAGATTGTGCAAGATCTCCTCACACCACCTTTTATCTTTTCTACCTTCCACTTTTCCCATCATTCTCACCCACTGTCAGCTTCACCCCAGCACAATGTCACTAAAGAATGACCTGCTGTTTCAAGTGTCTGGTCTGTTTAAGAAACAATTTTGGGAATATTTCTGCTGTCTAACTCACCCATCGGCCCAAAAGGCTAGACCTACAAGTTGTCTATCTTTGTTTAAATTGTTCAAAGTTCAACCTGGAGCATGAAGCTAAAACACACAAGGATTCCATTCTGTTGATCTTGAGGCCAATGATCTCAATGTTCTCTCTACTATACCTTCAAAATTCTTAAATTAAATGACTGTAGCACCACAGAGTTTTAAAATTATTCATTTGAGTCATGTAGTTGACAATCTAATGCAGTCACCAGGAAAGGTTTCACATGTGGCGCATTGCTTCTGACTTCAAACCAAATAGCAGAAATAGTTTATTGTGCACACTGCAGGGTGAAGCAAGGTAGGTAATTAGCAGCTGGAGTCACTGTTATAAAAAAGGACCTGATTATGGTACCAGGAGTTATTTTATAATTTTTTATCATGATTTAATTCATGTCACATGAATGATCACAGACCAGATTGTGTGAGTGTAGAGTTTGGGAAGGTTATCTTGAGCCAATGGATTTTGAATTTGCAATTAGGAAACTCTCCTATGCAAATATGTCCATTCCTGCTTGACATAGTTATGTCAGCTCATGGTTTGAGAAACAGAGCATTAACAGTAACTGGGTGTTTCAAGTTATAGATCTCAGCAGGCAACACATGCATATGAGCAAGATCATTCTATCTCATATTAATGACATTACTTCTACAAGGGAAGGACCTACTCTTTTTCAAAATCAATATTGCCAATTTTTTATCTTAAAAATACATTATTTATAATATTTAAAGATGACTTATTGGTATCATTTTAAATACTTTCTTTTAGTACATTCCTGCTCTTATATCTATTTGTTTCTGTTCTCCAATGTCTCTACATAATCAAGAGCTTTATTGCTTTTCTGTGAAGTCATGTTGATTATTGATATTATTTCTGTGAAGAGCAATTTCTCCTTTAGTTTAGGCTTGCCTCATTCTATGCAATTGAAAATTGCATTGAACACCTAATCCTTCCTCTGCTGTCCAGTGCTGGGAAAATAGTCCTGGAAATCTTTCCATTTTGGACGTTGACTGGTCAGTCAGAAGGAAAAGTAAACCAGTAAATGAGTGACCCCCAATCTCTCTGTCTTTTATGGGAGACTTATAAATGAAGAGGAACCTCTGCAAGAATTGAGTTCATTGACCAACTTTGAAGCTAGTGGAGTCACAGCACAAGAAGGGAAAGATAGGATGTGTGTTGAGAGATTTCCTACTTCAACAATACCTTAGATTAGCAATGAGGAATTATGTAATCAATTTTAGATGTTCCAAAATTTCCTGATTGTCCATTTCTTGGGGTCCACAGACAAGGGCAATCAAGAATCTGGATAAAGGACTGACCTTACCATGAAACCAAATTGCTATAGTTACAGTACTTTACGCATAATAGATGTGGGTAAAATGTTGTGGCCTTGCCTAATGGAACGAACATTTTTCAGGTTTTAGATATACACCCAGAGATAAAAGGTTTGAGAAATTTTTCATGTACTCTAATACAAATCCCTAGACTGTGCAGCACATGGCCATAGTCTGTGTCAACTTCACAAAATAATTTTTGGAGATCAAAACTGCATCATATCCACATTCTCTTTCTCGTCTCTAAGACATACCATGACCACTCATTGTTTTCTAATTCATGGCCTGTTTTTTTTAACCTGCTTTTCTTTAACAACAGTTATACAGTAACAACAGTTACTGTGTGAATGTGACCTTTGTTTGACTACACAATTGCCCAGCTATGAGGCAATGGGTTGGCTGCACTGCACATTGAGTGTATAATGGAATGGGCACAGATAGGAAACTGTGCTTTTGATGAGGAACAGGATATACTCTAGGAGGGTAAAAGAATGTCTACTAAAAAATTTAAATTTTCTAGACTAGGTCCCTGTCTGCTGGGCTAGAAGGGCAGAGCTGTAAGTACTGTGCTCTCTGAGTCATTTGATCTCTGATCACCTAATAGGTGAGCTGCTAGTATTGTGAGGCCCAGCTGGGTGTCCCTAGCCAATGAGAGACTCTAAGAATGCTTTGCAATCAGTAGTAAGAGTGGCAGGTAGCTTGCAGATTCTTTTTGGGTTTATGCTCTGTCTCTCCTGTAATAAGTTATAAGGAAGAACACAAGCTATGCCAGGGTGAGTATAGGGTATTCAGAGAAGGTTTGTTGAGCTGTTATTTCTGCTTGGATTTGGATGGACCATTAGCCTGAGTATGGTTTTGTTGGTCCATGTGCTGACCTGGGCAGTCACCCTTGTCCTCTGTGCCTCCCTGTATATGGATTTCCTAGGTAGGAGACTCTGTAGCCCTAGAATGGTAGGATATGATGTTTATAATATCATAGTTCATTTTGCCCATACAGGCATGCTTTTGGTGTGCAGTGTGAAGACAGATTGGAAAAATGAATGTCTTGTTTCTAGAAGTTCTGAGTATTGCATTTCACTTTCAGGTTTGTCTACAAATGTTACAAATCATTTAAAAAGTGTTAGAAAGATGGTGATGTGGATCACCCTTTGGGAAATACATGATTCCAATGCTTTTAACTTTCTGCTACCACCAGCTGCAATGGTGTGTTTCAGTGAAATTTAGTTTCCAGGGACAAAAGGCGTTTCTGAGCTGCAGATGTTTCTCAGGTGTGCATGATGTTGGCAGGTAGATAGGGCTAAATTGACATCTTGTGCTATAATCCATGGGACAGGAAGCAGAATTAACATAACATAGAATTACATAATTCTATATTGCTTTTGGATTGTACAAGTGGGGCCGGGTTTACCTGAAACCAGGAGGCATAAGGGGCTGCATAGTCATAGCAAGAAATCACCTCCTTTTGCAGTGAGATCTCTAGAGCATGGGGCATTTGTCTTTGGAAAACTATCATTAGCTTGAGGGTCAGAAACAATTATAAAAGAGTCACTTTGAGTTAACTTTTTGTGGTAGTTTTGAAGTCTGTGCTTATTTAGTTTCTATACACATAGAATTATAGTTGCCTGGGTAACAGTGATCAAGATCACACTTTTCTGGTTAAATTTCCTTTGTTCTCTGATTAATAGTTGACTGTCCTTTCCTGCCTTTATTTTTGTTTTTTTTTTTATCTGTATCCTTTATTCTTCCATAAATATTGTACACATTCTCAAATGTTATTGCTTTGTAGTAAGTATAGAAGTCATATTAGGTCAATCTGTGTATTTTTTCGTAATTCCATTGATCACCCTGAGTGTTTTCACTATGAAAGTAGCTCTGTAATTAGCTTTCCTGTTATAAATTGTTGGACATTGTTGTTTGATTGTATTCATTTTATGCTGCAGATATACCATAAGCAACATCTTAATTTTGGTGCATCAAGTTCTCAAAGAATTTTTTTTCTTTTTTATTGATTTAGGTTTTGTTGTTCTTGTTAATCTGTGAAAGCCTTTAAGTTTATTGGATAAAGCATAATATGGGTTTCAGAAGATGGCTCAGTACCTATTCATTTTGGAGATGTCCTGAGTTCAGATACCAACACTCAATTGAAAAACTCATAACTATCTACTCTTGCCTATCCTGTATACAGATGGGAAACATACTCTCTCATGCAAAAACCTGCTAAAATAGCAATAAACTTTTTTTGAAAAGTGTTTGAGACTTATAAAGTAATTACAGCATATCAATGTGCTTTAAATGTACACTGATTCTTTAAAAATCTCGTACCTTGAATTTTGTTTTAAAAAATTTTCATTTCCTCACTCTGGTGCAGACTTACAGGCAATTATCAGTCAAGGGAAACAGATGTTGTCTAAGTGATCCTAACAGATATCCTTTTCTTGATCATAAGAGAATGAGATCCTTTTAGTAGTCAAAATTGTTTTCTACAAAGTTAAAATATCATAGGGCTTCATGTGAATCTCTCCCAATTTCAGTGGGAGATGTTCCTCACATAACACATTTTCTATTATTGGCAAAGGAGAGAATGAGTATATTGGATGAGTGATGGCCAGTGATTTCTTGTGGTTGATTTTGATTAGAATCTTGTCATTCTTGTTTAATGAACCATGATATATATTTGTTGGTAGTTCTTTATGTCTCATTTCCTTCTCAGTGGTCCCATCTATGTTTTTAGTTTTATTATCATCTAATTATATTGCTGTTTCTCTGGAAAGTGTTTGGCCTTCACCAATTTTGTATAACATGACAGTATGTTGTGAAAATTCTCACCTCATAGAATTAGTCTTTACTGGTAGCCATAAAATAAAGATTTGGAAAGTGGGATACTTGGAATAATTTGAATTCTCTGAGGAGAAGATGCATAAAACATTTTTGCATTTAATATTTGTGGTTTAGAAAAATCATTTTAAATCTTTATCAGTACTGTATAAGGATGCAACTGTTGAAGATATTGAAATTTTAAAGACTATTTAGGCTTATAATAAAGAACTTTAATGTTTTGTGTAATAAAAACAGACCTTGTTTTGTTTCTTTTTGACACATTCTTTCTATGTAGGCCTGGCTGTCCTGGAACTTGCATGTCGATCAGGCTGACCTTGAACTCAGACAGATCCTCCTGTCTCTGATTCTTAAGTGCTCGGAATGAAAGTTTACACCAGCATGTCTGCTCTTTATTTAGCTTCTGTGTAACAGTCTCAATATGTGTCCTTGATGGGCCTAGCATTGCTGAGTAGGGCAGGCTGACTTCAAGAACAGAGAGTTGTTTGCTTCTGAATCCAGAGCCCTGGAATTCAAATATATGTTGCCATACCTGGCTGAGATATTTTTGTATGACTACTAAATGTCAGTGTTGGTTTTGCTTTGAGAAAGTGTAACAATATATGTGGGCTAAAAATTTGGGGCCTCATTTACTTATTTAGCAACCTTCTCTTTAGCAGACCAGGGTGACCTTGAACTTTATGTTTACCTGAGAATGGCTTTGTCTCAATGCTCTTAGCCCCACACCAGCCAGTGTCCAGTTTATGATATATAAAATGAAATTTGAAAATGTTGCTCCTTTTTTCATACTGCATAGATTTTGATTCAGAGATGAAGAATAATATTATCTTTCATTCTGTCTGTGTTATCTTTGTTTGACTTTTTTTTTGGTCCATGTCTACATAAATTATTTATGAATTATTATTATTATTCAGCATTTCTTTGAAAAAGTTTATGGCTTAGAATTATGATTTTTTTGTGTATCTTAGATTTATTATGCTAGACATCTTCATCATGGAGTGAGACCCAGGCAGGACTCATGCTAGGCAGTGGCTCTACCACTGCACTTCTTTCTTCCTTAGGAATACTTGTTTGATATGTGAAAATATTTTTCTTTCTTTCTTTCTTTCTTTTTTCTTTTTCTTGTTTTTTCGTGACAGGTTTTCCCTACATAGTTTTGGTGCCTGTCCTGGTTCTTGCTCTGTAGCCCACACTGGCCTCAAACTAACAAAGAGCCACTTGGCTGTGCCTCCTGTGTCCTGGGATTAAAGGTGTTCACCACTGCCAAGTGGTGTGAAAATATTTTTTCTTTGGTACAATCTCAGTAAGTAGATCTTGTCCTTTGCTTAATGAATTTTGTGGATTAGATTTCACTTCATCTACTTTTCTTATAGTAAGATTATTGTGATGTTACATGCCTTATTTCTTGGTTTTTGAGGCTTTTTGTTTCATATATCCTATTTTTGAACAAAGACTCATGCTTTTCTTGTGGATAATATTGAGACTGTGGGTAAGAAAGTGTCTATCATCTTGTTACAAAGCCTAAAAAATGCTATAGCTAAATTATATTTTCCCTATTTTTATAATTATAATGAATTAATTAATCAATATATCTAAACTCATTTTGCTGGGTACCTTTCATGGAATTCATCTATATAGACCAGGCTGGTCTCATACTTGGGGCAATCCTGCTACATTCCAAGAGCTGAGATTACAGGTGCATGTCCAGTAAACTATCATTTATCTTCCAGTTATTTTCTCTCCTCATAAATGTCTAAATAAATGATTGTGTATTCCAGCAAATGTGAAATCTGCTAATAAATGTAGCTTTTACAAGTAGATAATCATGGGAGTAGATGTTTTTCATTCTTTACTTGGAAGCTAGCATTTTTGTGTTAAATTACTTAAATTCGGGATATGTTTTCTGTCGCATGGAATGTGAAGACATTATGTGTGTTTAAGGGAGGTTGTAATTACTTTTCTATAACAGAAACAATATACCAGGATGGTTATTGGTGGAATTATTTAGGCCATTCCACGTAGTTAAAAGGAGATTTATTTAATGGCGTAACTTACAAATTAAGGGATAGGTAGATCGCGGGGTCTGGGGAAGGTGTATCATAGTCCAGCGGTGTTCTCTGGAGCTCTGCTTTGTCCACCTCCACCATCCAGGGTCCTGGAACCAAGAGAGTGTTCGCCGATCCAGATCTCGGGTCCCCAGGCGCCTCCCTTGGCCCCGCCTTGTAGGCGTGACAATTGCCGAAGTCTCAATGGGGGTTGGAACTTCCAGAACAAAGCTGGAATGGCTACCCACTACATCTCCCCCTTTTTGTCTAAATAAGAAAGTTCTAACCTAATACAAGACTATATACAAAGGAATGGTTATCAAATATTGTCCAGGAATAATGAGGGATAATGACCTAGATAAGATGGAACTACAACCAATGCAAACAATATCAAGCAAGAAACATATATTAAAATTCAGAGAAGTATAGAGCATAGGTAAATGGCATGTTACAAAGATCATTCTTTATGTCCCCATAAGATACAGCGCCCCCTTCCAGCAGGAAGTAGTAAGAGAAACTACGCCCAAATTCCCAAATATACCAAGGTGACTTTGGAGATTATATATAAAGGTTAAAACCTTCCTTTTTAAGAAAAGAAAAGGGGAAGTGCTGTGGGATGGTCTGTATGTCAAGTGTGTTGCTGATTGGTCAGTAAATAAATCACTGATTGGCCATTGGCTAGGCAGGAAGTATAGGCGGGACAAGGAGAAGAATTCTGGGAAGTAGAAGGCTGAGAGAGAAGACACTGCCAGCCACCGCCATGACAAGCCACATGGGAAGATCCCGGTAAGCCACGAGCCATGTGGCAAGGTATTGATCAATGGAAATGGATTAATTTAAGCTGTAAGAACAGTTAGCAAGAAGCCTGCCATGGCCATACAGTTTGTAAGCAATATAAATCTCTATGTTTACTTGGTCGGGTCTGAGTGGCTGCGGGACTGGCGGGTGAGAGAGATTTGTCCTGACTGTGGGCCAGGCAGGAAAACTCTAGCAACAGATGGTCCTGACCAATACAAATTAAGGAGTAAAGTTTTTCTGCAGTCCTGTATTATATTCTTCTAGGCCCCTGAGAACAGGTTGTGTTCCTTGTGGTGAAACTCAGTGCTTTGCTCTATCACAGCACTAGACCAGCTTAGCCAGTGTAACTTTTAGGATCAGGTTGCTGTTTTCTGTGAATGTAGGGGCCCTGGGTTAAGAAGGAGGTGAACAAAAAATTAAGCATTGACAGAATCCAAGAGAGCTCCTTGTCTCTAATTCAATCTAGTGAAACTATGTATTCAATCCTGATGCTTTTTTATACACTATTGCATTTTTATGTTTATAGCTCACACCACTCTTGCCCCACATTTTTTCTTAGCATATTTCTTACTAGAAGATAGTAGCTTTAATTTAAGGTTTCCTATGTTTGTACTTTGCCTACATGTATGTCTGTGTACCACTTGCACTTCTGGTGCCTATTGAGGCCAGAAGTGGATGTCAGATTCCCTGCAACTAGAATTAAAGATGACTGTGAGCTTTTATATGTATGCTGGAAATCAAATTCTTGCCTAGGTCCTCTTTACTAGCTAGCCTCTCTGGAGCTGAGTTGCAGTCTGGTTATCCTTTGCTTTACATCTAGTATCCACCTATGAGTGAGGACATACTGTAGATTAACCAACCGTTTTATTAAATAAGAAACACAGAGCCAATACAGAGATGAAGCCAAGAGGTCAGAGCAATAGCTAAGAGCTAAAAACCTTACTTTTCACTGTTGCTGTTGTTGTATCTCTCCGAAAAAGAGACCTACTTCCTGTGTCTGTTTTTTATAGAGTTTCTGTTCTGCCTTCTCATTGGTTATAAACCCAACCACATGACCGCCTAGTCACTGCCTGTCTATACAGAACTCCAGGGCTTCTATGGTTGGTATTGAGATTAAAGGTGTGTGTCGCCAATGCTGGCTACATCTTTGAACACACAGAGATCTACCTAGCTCTGCCTACCAAGTGCTGGGATTAAAAGTGTGTACCACCACCGCCCAGCTCTCACTATGTCTTGATAATAACTCTGACCCCTGGGAAATTTTATTAACATGCAAATCACATTTCACTTCAAATAAAATATCGTTATAACATACCATGTTTGTCTTTCTGAGTCTGGGTTACCTCACTCAGGATAATATTTTCTACTTCCGTCCATTTGCCTGTAAACTTCATGATGTCATTGTTTTGCTCTGATGAATAGTACTCCATTATGTATATATACCACATTTTCTTTATCCCTTCTTCAGTTGAAGGGCATCTAGGCTGTTTCCAGGTTCTGGCTATTACAAATAACGCTGCTCTGTTCAAACATGTGTCCTTGTGATATGATTGAGCATTCCTTGGATATATGCCCAAGAGTTGTATAGCTGGGTCTTTAGGGAGATTGATTTCCAATTTTCTGAGAAAGCACCATACTGATTTCCAAAGTGGCTCTACAAGTTTGCATTCCCACCAACAGTATAGGAGTGTTCCCCTTGTTCCACATCCTCTCCAACATAATCTGTCTTCAGTGATTTTGATCTTAGCCATATTTATTTTTGAAAATGATTCTATGGGACCAGTGGCAGACACTTGAAATGACTTTAAGAGGTATTGTATAGTTCTAATTCTCCAGTGCTCTTTTTCTTTTCTTTTCTTTTTTTAATTATTAATTTATTTATTATGTATGCATTGTTCTGTCTACATGGCCAGGAGAGGGCACCAGATCTCAATACAGATTGTTGTGAACCACCATGTGGTTGCTGGGAACTGAACTCAGAACCTCTGGGAGAACAGTCAGTGCTCTTAACCTCTGAGCCACCTCTTCAGCCCCGGTCCTTTTCTTGTATGTAATTCATTTTCATTTTTTTGTGTGTGTATGTGTGAGTGAGTGAGTGTGTGTGTGTGTGTGTGTGTGTGTGTGTGTGTGTGTGCATGTGTTTGTGCAGACTGTGGCATAAGCTTTAAAATTTGCAATGATCTTCCTGCCTCTGAGTCCAATTTGCTGGCATTATAAGAATGCACTGCCACTTCCAGCTCGAGAAATAAGTTTTATGATCTAAGTCTCCTCTTCTTATGGTGGACAGGGAGGCAAGGAGATGGTGCCAGGACTCCTGATACTGGCATTGCAGATATTAGTGACCATCTAAATGTACTGGGAATGAAAGCCAGATGCTCTGAAAGAGTCTTCAGTGCTCTTAACTGGTGATTCATTTTCCTACCTATGTTTTCTATTCTTGATTATGTGTCCCATCCAAGGTAACCCAGTCAGGGTTAGATAACAGATGCTGATGAAAGTGTGGAATTCTCCAGAGAGAATTAACCTCAGGCAAAGATGAGATCCCTAATTGTTTATCCAATACAACATGGTCAGCCCATTATCTCTCTCTTTCATATATATATATATATATATATATATATATATTTCCAACAAAAATCGATGCAGCAGGTTGTATTAATGTATTTCAGCCTACTAATTCACCTAACTTAATAAATAAGAAGTTGGAAAGGATTTGGGAAGGGATAGAATGAAGACATAAAAGGGGAAAATGATGTAATAGCTCTTGCTTATCAATTTATGGAAAGAAATTTTAAATTAAAAAGGAGCTAGATTGACCACTCACTAATTAAGAGAACTGAGTGTTTTTATAGAGGACCTAGGTTCCATTCCCAGAACCCACATGTTATCTAACCATTTGTTATAATTTTAGTCCCAGGTAAATCCTTCCTTCTTCTGGTCTTGTTAGACACTACACATTCAGACACATTCAGGCAAAACATTGTATACATAATTTTTTTTTAAAGATAGAAAAAGGAAAGAATAAATTTTGATACAGTGATGTCATAGCCCTTAGCCGTAAAATAAGCCAGGGCTCATTCAAATGAACTCCTACTGGTGTAGCATGGAAGCAGCTGTGAACCCCTGCTATGCCAGCCTGCTCAGAGGGAAAAGCAGTTTTGATCTAAGGTTGATAGAGATCATTATAGCTGTCTATCTAGGAGCAAAATAAACAGTGCTCTTAGGTGACACTTCCTTGAAGATATCTGTATTTGTGTTCTCTATCTTCTGTATCTGTGAGAATTGTGGCAATGGTACAGTTATCTTTTAGATCAAACATCAAGATTGACAGGTCACATAGGCCCCAAAGCAATCTACTTTTTACTGGGTCATTTCCTTCATTTTCAGCTAAGACCTTGTGGTACAAGATGAACATGCCAGAGACATTTCTTTCCATCATTTATATATGTTCCTGCACAACTTTGAGGTAGGAATATACATATATGTCTGTGCTTTTATGTTGTGATCATGATTAGAAGTGGATTTGTTAACTTAGCAAGCTTCAGAATATGCAGAGGGCTACAGGAATGTGTCCAGATTTCTTAATCAAAATCCACATGCTTCCTTTGTTAAGAAAAAGCATTGTTTTGGAAATAACTCCCATGCTCTCCTTGCCTCCTGAAGTTAAGAAATCTTTCTCATTTTATCTGTCTTGTCTGGAGTGATCGCTGTTCTTAATAGTCAAGCTGACTACCTCTTTAATTAATTAAAACCCAAAATATTTGTGTAAACATGTGAGGGATTTTTCTTAAAGGTTTTGAAGTTAAAGACATTTCTTTAATTTGGATCATTTTAAGTGATAGGATCCACTTTTAGCAGCTTGGTGGCAGTGCACACTTTTAACCCCAGGAAGCAGAAGCATTTGGATTTTCTGAGTTTGAGGCCAGCCTGCTCAAAAGAATGAGTTTCAGGGATACAACGATAAAACCTTTCTTGAAATCACCAAAAAAAAAACCAATCAACAAAGAATAAGATCCAACTTTAATCTGGGTAGCAACTCTTGGTGTCAGCCTACATATATAAAGGATATTGAAGAAGGAAGTTCTCCCTTCACCTGCTTGTCCTAGCTCTGGTTACCAATTTTTTTTACTTTACTAGCAATAGAGCCTACTTCCTTAAAATTGTGGTGTATACTCAAGACCAGCCCAGCTGAGATGTCCAGCCTCATGTACTGAACCACTACTGGGCTTTTCAATTTTCCATTGGTAGACAGCCATTGTTAGACTAGCTCTACCACAGCTTGTGAGACATTCTAATAAATCTACTTTGTACACACATGGAGAGATTCCTTCTACCAGTCCTGTTTGTTAATATTCTGATCCTGCCCCTTGTTGGCATTCAATGTCCTGACATAAAAGCTTATTCTTAAGAGAAATTTCCACCCATTTTCCTCTCTCTCTCTCTTGCTTTCCTCCCAGGAAGTGTGTGGACCCTTGGACTCCTCCCTCTCTTTCTCCCCCCACCCTTTTTTCCTCTTTCTCTTCCCCTTATCTATTCCTCCACTAAATAGACCTCTTCACTCAGTGCTGTCTGAATGTCATCTTTGTCTGTCACCAGCAGCAGGGCATCTTGGCTCTCTACCTGCCAGAGCCTTCTTTATACAATTCATAACACGGTTCATGTACAGAAGCTTGACTAATGCAGTGGTTTTTTTGTTTTGTTTTTTCAACTGCCCTAGGAGTAAGATATGCTGACTATTAACAGTGCTTCCAAGCATATTCTTCCTAGCTTCATTATGCTTTAAATATTCAACTTTCTTTGAAGCTTACCCTTTATTATTATTCATTTGCCAACAGTGTGCTCTGATTTTCAGGAATAAAAATCCTAAAGCAATGAAGCTGTATCTGATGAGAGAAAGACCTATTATCTTGTTTGTGATCTACTTCCTGCATTTCTTTCCTGGTTGTATGAAGTCCCTGTGAAAACTAGGTAAAAAGTGGGTTCAGTTCACCTGACCTCAACTAAAAGTCACAAAACAAGCATCTCCTTTTCTGTCTTTTAATCTCTCTTTGGTTGTTAATATTCTGGGCACCCTTCCACCTGTGGGATGTGGAATCACTCCACCTGACATAGTATAGTGGGCTGTACATGCTAGCCACACTGTGTCCAGGATGAAGAAGGGGAAGTACCTACCAAGAGCAGAAAGATAGCAGGATCTGCTATTGTGTTGGGGACTGATTCTGGACAGCGGTGTTCTTACTTTATCAAACCTTACAAAAGCAGGAAGTTCCTGGCCTAACCTCGGGCTGTACAACTTTCTGGAGTACCTGCTAATCAGCCAGCTGCAGGGGCCTGGGACCAAAGTGACCTCACCCTCCCTTAGGAATTTTCCATTCTTCTCTCCGTGCTTCCCCTGCTCCCCCACCCTTCCTGAAGCCCTGTTTATAAGCCTCAATACCCAGTCAATAAACGAGACCTCGTCGTGACTCAGACTGACTCTGTCTTCCTTTATGCACCTGGTCTCCTTTCTCTCTCACCCCCATTGATCTTTCAGGAGGTGCCTCCTTGGGTCTCATCAAATAACATGGCCTGCGGGACCATGCAAGTGGCGCCCGAACGTGGGGCTCGAGGTACGGTGACCTGCCGGACGACAGACAACAGAAGGGGCTCCGGAGAGTATCAGGGTAGAGATGCCCGGACCGCATCACTCGAGCAACGCGGGAAAGTCTTGAGGTAAGTGTGTTGTCCCATCGATCATGGGCAAAAATTTATCTAAAGAGGCTGTTTTTCTAAAGGAGATGAAAAGGTAATCTTAGGGAGAGAGGAATAAGAGTTAAAAAAAAAAGGATTTGATAAAATTCTTCCAATATGCGGAGGAGAAATGTCCCTGGTTAGTGATTAATGGACCAGGAATTCACCCTCTGACTTGGAACAAGGTTGGAAAAGATATTAACAAATTACTCAGAGATGGGGAAAATGTCCCCGACGCCTTTTTTAATTTTTATGGTGTGATTAGAGATGTTCTAAAGGAAGCAGAGGGAGATGGGCGTGTTTCACATTTACTACCCTTGCAAAGGATTTTCTCTCAAACTCCCCCTGCCTAACACCAAAGGGTCCAGAGGTTTATTGACATCTACCGGTAAGAGCACTCTCTGTCCTGTCTGTGTCTCTCTGTCATGTTACTTTTGTTTTGTACCGGTTGATCGATTTGTACTTTGCAGTCTCTCACTGGGACAGACGTGTCCGGACAGTGAACCTGGCGGCGAAGGGAGACATCCCAGAGCCCTAAGGCCACCTCAGAGGTGACGATTTGGTTTAGGAGCATCTTTGGGTATCTTCCCTCACGGTGGGAGGAAGTGCCACTTTGTATTTTGTCCCGGGAAATTGTCAGAGCCATTTTGTGGGTTTTTTTGTATGTTTTGTTGTGATCATTGTTACTTTACTCTCTCCTTCTCTTCCAAGAAAAAAAAAAGGTGCATGTCTGACTGACAGAGATGTGGAAGGCCCTGATGTCTGTTTGATTAAGGACAGAGATCCTCCAGTATGGATTGTTTTTGGTGTGATTGAGCCTGGAGGGTTACCCCCCCCAAGAGCACATCAGGCTGTCATTGTTCTTGGAGCTTTGTTGGTTGTTTTGTTGGGGCAAAGTTTTTTCGTGTGCTCTTGGTTTTGTGTGTAATGTATTAATTTTTCTCATTGTTGACTTGACTGTGACGGACGCTATGGGACAGTTCCCTTCTTCTCTACTAGACCTTTGCCTAGCCCACTGGAAAGATGTGTGAACCACAAAAGAGGGAACTGGGTCCCCCACCCCCACTCTCCGATTGAACTGAGATAAACAGGTAGCTCCTGCCAGGTGGGGCTTGCATACTGCAAGAGGGGCTTGCTGGCTGTGAATGAGGCCGCTGTCTCAGTGCTGATGTTCCGGTTCTTGGATTGTCTGTGTAAATGTTATTTGTTTCTGTCTACTAAACTCCCTTATTTTCCTAGAGGAAGAGGAGGAGAGAGAGGCATAGCAAAGGCCACCTCCGTCCCTCCCTAACTCTCTTGCTATCAGGACGGTAGCCAGCTGGCTGCTCTCACGAGGGTGGGGGTGCGTGCTCTCCATACAGGCGGGCAAAGACAGGATCTCTGGACAGGGCAATGGGGACTGCCTGCAGTTGACAAAAACTGTGTGAACACTAAAGAGAGAATCTGACCCTCCCTTCCTTTACTGTGATAACTTCAAGGTCTCTTCTGCCGGCCAGCAGCTTCTCTTGTTAACCCTTCTCTGTCCTGATATTGCTTAAAAAGAAATGTTAAATTACCAGTTCAAGATACTGGGAAAATTATGCTTTTGTTTCCACAGGAAAAATAAAAATTTACATGGTGTGAAACCTCAATAACCCCCCTTCCTTTATCCCCTACAGACAAAGAGGAGGCTAAACAAGGATTCCTAAGTGTAGATAAGAAGTTAGACCCCTTTTTTCTCAGGTGGCTTTATCAGTTACAGAAACTTAGAAAAACACAGAGTCAGAATATAGGACCATCTGGCAGAGGCTAAGTGGTCATAAAACATCCCAAACTTCTCGAACCCCAGAGACAGCTTGTAAAACTCCTTGACACGGTTGTTTAACAAACAAGAAATAAACATGACATAAAAAATTACTGATGTGAACCAGAAAGAAGGGAGGCAGGCTGTTAGAGATGAATTATGTGCTCTGTGTCTTTAAGAACTAGCCTCACAAAGAAAGGGTGTGCTCCTTACAATCTCCCTGCTGTGCGTGAGAGATTTGGAACGAGCCCCCTGCCGAGGCTGGTAAACTTTGACTTCATCTGAATAAACCTTGCTTTTTGCATTCTGTACCTAAGTCTCCCAATGGCCTCTTTGGGGGCAATCTGGGCATAACAATGGGTTTTGGTCATTTGAGTTCAGTGGGTTACAAATACTTGCCATCATTTAAGAGAATTGGTTTCAAATTATTGTTGGTTAAGATAAAATATACCGATCACTGGGCACCAGCCACTCCAGGGAAGACCTGCCCAACTTGGCCCTAGGTTCTGGTCACAGGGCAGGTTCCCTTCTAGCCCCACCGGGAAGGATCTCCTTCTCTAAGACCCCTGGCAGACCCTGCAGTCTCCACGCCCTGCCCACACGTCCATCCGCCTGAGCCCCAAGCCTCTTCCTGAGACTTAGAGGCTGGCCCCCAGCTCCCATCTTGCCCCGGACTTCCCTTCTGAAGCATAGGTGAGTGCCCTAGCTTGCCCCCGACCCCATCCCTGGGCACCAGCCACTCCGGGGAAGACCTGCCCAACTTGGCCCCAGGTTCTGGTCACAGGGCAGGTTCCCTTCTAGCCCCACCGGGAAGGATCCCCTTCTCCAAGACCCCTGGCACACCCTGCAGTCTCCACGCCCTGACCCCACGCCCATCCACCCGAGCCCCAAGCCTCTTCTTTTTTTTTTTTTTTTTTTTTTTTTGGTTTTTCGAGACAGGGTTTCTCTGTGTAGCTTTGCGCCTTTCCTGGGACTCACTTGGTAGTCCAGGCTGGCCTCGAACTCACAGAGATCCGCCTGGCTCTGCCTCCTGAGTGCTGGGATTAAAGGCGTGTGCCACCACCGCCCGGCCCAAGCCTCTTCTTGAGACTTAGAGGTTGGCCCCCAGCTCCCATCTTGCCCCGGATTTCCCATCTGGAGGAGAGAGAGAGGGAGAAAGAGAGAGAGAGAGAAAGAAAGAAAGAGAGAGAGAGAGAGAGAGAGAGAGAGAGGAGAGCACCCATCCTCCCCCGGACTTCCCTTCTGAACAAGAGCTCCCATCCTGCCCCGGACTTCCAATTTGGACAAGAGAGCTTCCATCTGGACAAGAGAGAGAGACTTCCTGAATCTGTCAGCTCTGTCTGAACCAAGTTTGCGGATAAGGCCAAGAACGAACCACAAGGAGATGGGCAGACGTCAAGGCAGAAACACATACAACAAAATGAATAGCAATACACCATCACCAGGCCCTAGCCCTCCTCCAACACCTAGACCCGAACATCAGAAATTAGAAGAAGCAGAAGAAAATAGCCTTATGAATGTCATCATGAAGAAGCTAGAGGCTTGTGTAGAGGAAAAGACAAAAAAATGTGAAGAACGCTGTAAACAACTAGAGGAAAGGGCAAACATATTAGAAGAAATCAAAAAAGTCCTGGAAGAGAACAATAAAATACTGAAAGAAAATCAAGAAAAATCAATGAAACAAATGAAGGAAACAGTCCAAGACCTGAAAAGGGAAATAGAAAAAATGAAGAAGACACAAACAGAGGGAATGCTGGAAATAGAAAATCTGAGAAAACGATTGGGAACTTCAGATGCAAGTATAATCAACAGAATGCAAGAGATGGAAGAGAGAATCTCTAGCATTGAAGATACAATAGAAGAAATAGATTCATCAGTCAAAGAAAACACTAAAGTCAACAAAGTCATGAACCAAAATGTCCAAGAAATTTGGGACACCATGAAAAGACCAAACCTACGAATAATAGGGGTAGAAGAAGGAGAAGAATACCAACTCAAGGGCACAGAAAATATATTCAACAAGATCATAGAAGAAAACTTTCCCAACTTAAAGAAGGAAATGCCTATGAAGATACAGGAAGCCTATAGAACACCAAACAGACTAGACCCCCCAAAAAAGTCCCCTCGCCACATAATAATTAAACAATTAAATGTACAGAATAAAGAAAGAATATTAAGAGCAGCAAAGGAAAAAGGCCAAGTGACATATAAAGGCAAACCTATCAGAATAACACCCGATTTCTCAATGGAGACTTTGAAAGCCAGAAGGTCCTGGACAGATGTAATGCAGACACTAAGAGACCATGGATGTCAGCCTAGACTAATATATCCAGCAAAACTTTCAATCATCATAGATGGAGTGAACAAGACATTCCATGACAAAGCCAGATTTAAACAATATTTATCCACAAACCCAGGCCTACAGAAAGCACTAGAAGGAAAATTCCAACCTAAGGAAGTCAGATACACCCTCGAAAACGCAGGCAATAGATAAAGCCACGGCAGTAAACCCCAACGAAGAAAAGTACACACACATCACCACCAAAAAATAACAGGAATGAACAATCACTGGACATTAATATCCCTCAATATCAATGGACTTAATTCACCTATAAAAAGACATAGGCTTACAGAATGGAAACGAAAGCAGGACCCATCTTTCTGCTGCATACAAAAAACACATCTCAAATTCAAAGATAGACACTACCTAAAAATAAAAGGCTGGGAAAAGACTTTCCAATCAAACGGTCTTAAGAAACAAGCGGGTGTAGCCATCCTGATATCCAGCAAAATAGACTTCAAACTAAAATCAATCAAAAGAGATCAAGAAGGGCATTACATACTCATCACAGGAAAGATCCACCAAGATGAAGTCTCAATTCTGAACATTTATGCCCCAAACACAAGGACACCCACATATGTAAAAGAAACATTATTAAAGCTTAAATCACATATAAAACCCCACAAATTAATAGTGGGAGACCTCAACACCCCACTTTCACCACTGGACAGATCCCCCAAATCGAAACTTAACAGAGAAATAAAGGACTTAATTGATGTCATGACTCAAATGGACTTAATCGACATCTACAGAACATTCCATCCTAACAAAAAAGAATATACCTTCTTCTCAGCACCCCATGGAACCTTCTCTAAAATCGACCACATACTTGGTCACAAAACAAATCTAAACAGATACAAAACAATTGGAATAACCTCCTGTGTTCTATCAGACCACCATGGTCTAAAGTTGGATTTCAACAACAACAAAAACTACAGAAAACCTACAATCTCATGGAAACTGAACAATACCCACCTGAATCACCAATGGGTTAAGGAAGAAATAAAGAAAGAAATTAAAGACTTCGTAGAGATCAACGAAAATGAAGACACCACATATCCAAACCTATGGGACACTATAAAAGCAGTACTAAGAGGGAAATTCATAGCACCAAACGCCCACATAAATAAGCTGGAGAAATCTCACACTAGTGACTTAACAGCACACCTGAAAGTTCTAGAACAGGAAGAAGCAAAGTCTCCCAGGAAAAATAGATGCCAGGAAATTATCAAAGTGAGAGCTGAAATCAATAAAATAGAAACAAAGAGAACAATACAAAAAATTAATGAAACAAAGAGTTGGTTCTTTGAGAAAATCAACAAGATAGACAAGCCCTTATCCAAACTAACCAAAAGACAGAGAGAGAGCATCCAAATCAACAAAATCAGAAATTAAAAGGGGGACATAACAATAGACATTGAGGAAATCCAGAGAATCATCAGGTCATACTTCAAAAACCTCTATTCCACAAAACTGGAAAACCTAAAAGAAATGGATAATTTTCTGGATAGGTACCACATACCTAAATTAAATCAAGACCAAATAAACTATTTAAATAGTCCAATAACCCCTATCGAAATAGAAACAGTCATTAAAAGTCTCCCAACCAAAAAAAGCCCAGGACCAGATGGTTTCAGTGCAGAATTCTACCAGATCTTCAAAGAAGAGTTAATACCGATACTCTCTAAATTGTTCCATACAATAGAAACAGAAGGAACATTACCAAACTCCTTCTATGAGGCTACAATTACCCTGATTCCCAAACCAAACAAGGATACAACAAAGAAAGAGAACTACAGACCGATCTCCCTCATGAACATTGATGCAAAAATACTCAATAAAATACTGGCAAACAGACTCCAAGAACACATCAAAACAATTATCCACCATGATCAAGTAGGATTCATTCCAGGGATGCAGGATGGTTCAACATACGAAAGTCTGTCAATGTGATACACCATATAAACAAACTCAAAGAAAAAAAACACATGATCATCTCACTAGATGCTGAAAAGGCATTTGACAAAATCCAACACCCCTTCATGATAAAGGTCTTGGAGCGATCAGGAATACAGGGAACATACCTAAACATAATAAAGGCAATTTACAGCAAGCCAACAGCCAACATCAAATTAAACGGAGAGAAACTCAAAGCGATTCCACTAAAATCAGGAACAAGGCAAGGCTGTCCGCTCTCCCCATACTTATTCAATATAGTACTTGATGTTCTAGCCAGAGCAATAAGACAACATAAGGAGATTAAGGGGATACAAATTGGAAAGGAAGAAGTCAAGCTTCCCCTATTTGCAGATGACATGATAGTATACTTGAGCAACCCCAAAGATTCCACCAAGGAACTGATACAACTTATAAACACCTTCAGCAACATAGCAGGATACAAGATCAACTCAAAAAAATCAGTAGCCCTCCTATATACAATGGACAAAAAAGTGGAGAAGGAAATCAGAGATACATCACCCTTTACTATAGCCACAAATGACATAAAATACCTTGGGGTAACACTAATTAAGCAAGTGAAGGACCTATATGACAAGAACTTTAAGTCCCTGAAAAAAGAAATTGAAGAAGATGTCAGAAAATGGAAAGATCTCCCATGCTCATGGATAGGCAGGACTAACATAGTAAAAATGGCAATCTTACCAAAAGCAATCTACAGATTCAATGCAATCCCCATCAAAATACCAACACAATTCTTCACAGACCTGAAAAGAATAATACTCAACTTCATATGGAAAAACAAAAAACCCAGGATAGCCAAAAGAATCCTGTACAATAAAACAACCTCTGGAGGCATCACTATCCCTGACTTCAAGCTGTACTATAGAGCTACAGTAATAAAAACAGCTTGGTACTGGCATAAAAACCGACATGTGGACCAATGGAATCGAATTGAAGACCCTGACATTAATCCGCACACCTATGAACAAATAATTTTTGACAAAGAAGCCAAAAGTGCACAATGGAAAAAAGAAAGCATATTCAACAAATGGTGCTGGCAAAACTGGATATCAACATGTAGAAGGCTGCAAAAAGATCCATATCTATCACCGTGCACAAAACTTAAGTCCAAGTGGATCAAGGACCTCAACATAAACCCAGCTACTCTGAACCTGCTAGAAGAGAAAGTAGGAAGTAGTCTTGAACGCATTGGCATAGGAGACCACTTTCTAAATAGAACACCAGTAGCACAGACACTGAGAGAAACAATCAATCAATGGGACTTCTTGAAACTGAGAAGCTTTTGTAGGGCAAAGGATATGGTCAACAAAGCAAAGCGACAGCCTACAGAATGGGAAAAGATCTTCAACAATCCCACATCTGACAGAGGACTGATATCCAGAATATATAAGGAACTCAAGAAATTAGACATCAAAATGCCCAACAGTCCAATTAAGAAATGAGCTATAGAACTAAACAGAGAATTCTCAACAGAGGAAACTCAAATGGCTGAAAGACATTTAAGGAATTGCTCAACATCCCTAATCATCAGGGAAATGCAAATCAAAACAACTCTGAGATACCACCTTACGCCTGTCAGAATGGCTAAGATCAAAAACACTGAAGACACCTTATGCTGGAGAGGATGTGGAGCTAGGGGAACTCTCCTCCACTGCTGGTGGGAATGCAAGCTAGTACAACCACTTTGGAAATCAATATGGTGATTTCTTAGAAAATTGGGAATCCATCTCCCCCAAGATCCAGCTATACCACTCTTGGGCATATACCCAAGGAATGCTCAACCACACCACAAGAGTACTTGTTCAGCCATGTTCATATCAGCACTGTTTGTAATAGCCAGAACATGGAAACAACCTAGATGCCCTTCAACTGAAGAATGGATAAACAAAATGTGGTACATATACACAATGGAATACTACTCAGCAGAGAAAAACAATGACATCATGAGGTTTGCAGACAAATGGATGGACCTAGAAAAAATCATCCTGAGTGAGGTATCCCAGACTCAGAAAGACAAACATGGTATGTACTCACTCATAACAGGATACTAGATGTGGAACAAGGATGACTGGACTGCTACTCACATCACCAGGCAGGCTACCTGGAAAACAGGACCCCAAGAAAGACACAGGGATCGCTCAATGACAGAGAAATGGAATGAGATCTACATGAACAGCCTGGACATGAGTGGGGGTAGTGAAGGGCGAGGGTCGAGGGAAAGAGAGCTTGGGGGAGCGGGAGATCCCAGCTGGATCAACAACAGAGAGGGAGAACAAGGAATAGGAGACCATGGTAAATGAAGACCACATGAGAATAGGAAGAAACAAAGTACTAGAGAAGCTCACAGAAATCCACAAAGATACCCCACAACAGACTGCTGGCAATGGTCGAGAGACAGTCCGAATTGACCTACTCTGGTGATGGGATGGCCAAACACCCTAATTGTCGTGCTAGAAACCTCATCCAACTACTGAGGGATCTGGATGCAGAGATCCATGACTAGGCCCCAGGTGGATCTCTGGGAGTCCAATTAGCGAGAATGAGGAGGGTTTATATGAGAGAGAATTGTTGAGACCAAGGTTGGATAAAGCACAGAGACAAATAGCCAAACAAATGGAAACACATGAAATATGAACCAATGGCTGAGGGGTCACCAACTGGATCAGGCCCTCTGAATGGGTGAGACAGTTGATTGGCCTGATCTGTTTGGGAGGCATCTAGGCAGTGGCATCGGGTCCTGTGCTCATTGCATGAGTCGGCTGTTTGAAACCTGGGGCCTATGCAGGCTCCCTTGGCTCGGCCTGCGAGGAGGGGACTGGACCTACCTGGACTGAGTCCACCACGTTGATCTCAGTCTGTGAGGAAGGCTTTGCCCTGGAGGAGATTGGAATGGGGGGCGGGCTGGGGGGAAGGTGAGGGGGGCGGTAGGGGGGAGAACAAGGGAATCTGTGCCTGTATGTAGAACTTAATTGCATTGCAAAATAAAAATTTAATAAAAAATTACAATTGGATGATGTGGCACATGACTTTTATTCCAATACTTGGGCAGCAGAGGTAGGCAGAGTTATGGGAGTTTGGTGCCAATCTCATCTATATTCTGAGTTCACGGACAGCTAGAGATACACGGAGAAACCCTGTCTCAAAATAAAATTTCAATTCTGATTTGTATTGTCTCATCCTGAAATCATTTTACAAAATGAATTGAAATGTCCCATCTTAACCTCTGCAGAGGTCTCATGGTTCAGGACAATATCTCTTAAAATCCTTTCAGGTGTCAGCCACTGGTCCCTGTCAAATCATTCTCAGAAATAAATATAGCTTAGTATGGTAGCAGAGTCAAGCAGTTCTCCTTGAATTCAAGACATTTTGGTCTATGAAGGGAATATGATTGTAAGATATTCCTCAATAAACACAGACACAGACACAGACACACATACACTCAGACACACACACACACACACACACACACACACACACACACACAAATATAGTTTAATATATTTTGCTTTGTTGTTTGAGACAAGGTCTCATTAGAAAGCTCCAACTAGAATAATCCTCACACTGTGTAGTTTAATGGATAATATCTATTGAATATTTTTAAACAAATCCCAGAAAACATTTCATTCTATACCATTGGCCCATTATTCAAAGAATGACAGTTTTCTGAACAGGAGGGATCATTCAAACAATGGTCTTTATATTTCCTTAAACTTCAGAAGATCTGTAAGTGGGAGAAAATTTATACTGTTTAAATTGTTAGGTTGTTTCCCCTCCATCCAATCATTCTATGAAATTAATATCCATCTTTCCTTGAACTTCTTCTAATTTAGAAACATTTTAAGTAATTTATTTGTAAATTGAGGTATTTCCAGATTTTGTTTTAATGCTAAGACTCCAACTGTGGAAGCTGAAACAATACCTATAAAAGTAAATATTCCAGCTACCAGTAACCCAATGAATTCTTAAGAATATTTTTCTAAAATAGCTGGAAATTTTCCAAATATTGTATTGAAATTTTTGGAATATCCCTCTATTTTGAATTTTACTAGAATCAAAATAGAAGGAGATTGTTGATAAACAATTTACTATTATTTAGTAGGCTATCAACACTTTGAGTTAAATACCTGTTGTTATATGCAAGGTGAAATAAAGAATGACTATAGTGGATTACTAGGATTTCAATTAATAAAACATGAAGAGAAATCACATAAGCCTATAGATATTATGATTCTATCAAAAAAGTAAAATTATCAGTGTTTCTTAAAAGTATTTCCTCCCTAAAGACTAATGAATCAAGTACTGCCTAAGTTAGGGTTTCTAGTGTTGTGAAGAGACACCATGAACATGGCAACTCTTACAAAGGAAAAATATTTAATTGGCATGGCTTACATTTTTAGAGGTTTAGTCCATTTTCATCATGGTGAATATAGCAGCATGTAGGCAGACATGGTGCTGGAAAAGGAGCTGGGCATTTACACCATGACCTACAGGTAATCTGGGAGACTGGACATAGTTTAAACATATATGAGATCTCAAAGCCCACCTCCACAGTGACACACTTCCTCCAATAAAGCCGCAACTTCTATAGTGCCAACCCCTATGAGCTTATGGAGGAAAATTTCATCCAGACTACCACAGGTACTAAATATTAAAGTTCACAAAGTAATAAATTGTAACCACCAACCAGTAAATTCAAAGGTTACATACCCTCACCCAATTAAAAGAGAACAGAGATAAAAATAAACCAATCCGAGTTGCACCCGTGCAAAACTCCCCCAACACCCCTGAAGGGCTTGTGGATTTTGCCTTTAAAAAGCTAGCCACACAAAGAAAAAGCAAGTTCCTCCTGGCCTCATGACTACAAGTGAGTGCTTTGGATCAAGCTTCCCTGCCTGCGGCTTGTAAACAAACAGAAATAAAGCATGCTATTGCATTCTGTACCTAAGGTCTGTAGTGAAGTCTTTGGGGTCCCAATCTGGGCACAACATTTGGTGGATTGGCCGGGAAACCCCAGAGACCCCACCAGGACCCTCAAGTGTCCAGAGGTTTATTGACATCTACCGGTAAGAGCGCTCTCTGTCTTGTCTGTGTCTGTCATGTTACTTTTGTTTTGTACCAGTCCATCGATTTGTACTTTGTAGGCTCGAGTTGTACTTTGCAGGCTCTCACTGGGACAGACGTGTCCAGACAGTGATCCTGGGAGGGAAAGAGAGACGTCTCATTCCCTGATTTGGGCAAGAGACCTCTTGGTCCTGAGCCATTTGAGGCCACCTTAGAGGTGACCATTTGGTTTAGGAGCATCTTTGGGTATCTTCCCCCACGGTGGGAGGAAGTGCCACTTTGTATTTTGTCCTGGGAATTTGTCAGAGCCATTTTGTGGGGTTTTTTTGTATATTTTGTTGTGATCATTGTTACTTTACTCTCTCCTTCTCTTCCAAGAAAAAAAAAGTGCATGTCTGACAGGGCTGTGGAAGCCCCTGATGTCTGTTTGATCAAGGACAGAGATCCTCGAGTCTGGATTGCTTTTGGTGTGATTGAGCCTGGAGGGTTACCCCCCCACCCCCCCAACCCCCGCAGAGCACATCAGGCTGTCATTGTTCTTGGAGCTTTGTTGGTTGTCTCGTTTGGGCAAAGTTTTTTTTTTCCATGTGCCCTTGGTCTTATGTGTAATATGTTAACTGTTCTCATTGTTGACTTGATTGTGACAGACGCTATGGGACAGTTCCCTTCTTCTCCACTAGACCTTTGCCTAGCCCACTGAAAGGATGTGCGAGCCACAATAGAGGGAACTGGGTCCCCCACCCCCACTCTCCGACTGAACTGAGATAAACAGGTAGCTCCTGCCAGGTGGGGCTTGCATACTGCAAGAGGGGCATCGTCTCAGTGCTTATGTACCGGTACTTAGATTGTCTGTGTAAATGTTATTTGTTTCTGTCTACTAACCTCCCTTATTTTCCTAGAGGAAGAGGAGGAGAGAGAGGAATAGCAAAGGCCACTTCCCTCCCTCTGTAGCTCTCTTGCTATCAGGACTGCAGCCAGCAGGCTGCTCTCAGGAGGGTGGGGGGTGCGTGCTCTCAGTACAGGCAGGCAAAGATGGGAGCTTTGGACAGGGCAATGGGGACTGCCTGCAATTGACAAAAACTGTGTGAACATTGAGCAGAGAATCTGACTTTAGTCAGAGGAGTTAACAAAAACTTTTTTTTTTCAGGAACACTGGCAGCCAAGGACAGGCTCTATGCCCACTGCTCCCCCTCCCTTCCTTTACTGTGATAACTTCAAGGTCTCTTCTGCCTGCCAGCCACTTCTCTTGTTAACCCTTCTCTGTCCTGGTATTGCTTGAAAAGAAATGTTAAATTACCAGTTCAAGATACTAGGAAAATTATGCTTTTGTTTCCACAGGAAAAATAAAAATTTACATGGGTTTTGGTCATTTGAGTTCAGTGAGTTACAAATACTTGCCATCATTTAAGAAAATTGGTTTCAAATTATTGTTGGTTAAGATAAAAAAAAGTTTTAAAATATAATGTTTTTATGAAAATATGAAGGCTTGAGATATGAGGATAAATGTTTAAATAAATGATTTTTTGGTTTGAGAAAGCAGTTTAAGATATAAAAATTTAAAGGCTTAAGCATGTCATGAGGGTTTAAATATATGATATTTTGGGTCTAAATAAATAGTTTGAGATATAAAAACTAAAATTTAAAGTTTAACTTTAAAGTTTAAAAAAATTATGAGATTTAAATAAAATTTATATAGGATATAAGATATAAAGGTTTTAGATATAAAAAAAGTTTTAAAAATATGTAAAATGCAAGTTATTAAAATATGTAAAAGGAAGGTATAAATGTCTGAGGATAAAAAGGCTTAAATAATGATTTAAAAAATGACTTGAGATATATAAAAAAATGAAACATGTTTCAGATTTCTTTGTCTTGCTATTCTGCTGTTACATTGAGACTCCAAAGGGTCATAGTTGTAAAAATGTCTGTCTACTCTACAGGTATGAATGAAAAATGTGGCCACATGTATGTTTGGTTTTGAATGTCTGAGTTTGCATGTCCTTTGTGTTAAGGAATACAAGTTAATACTAGTCATCTGGCTATTCAGATACTAGTTTAAAGCATAAACTCTTCTATTTAAATAAAAAAAACTGAAAGGTATATTTGACTAATATATCTATAGGAGAACAAATTGGCCTGATTATTGTTACCAAACTTAGAGATATTTCCAAGATTAGGCCTAGATTTGTTTGGCTCAGATACATTTAATAGATAATGGTCCTCAAACCTGTCAAAGATCTGATGAATATGGCATTTACATTATTTGATAAAAAGCTTACTATAGCAAACAGAGACTCCAAGCTCCCCAGCTCCTAGCAATGACTCCCAAGGTCTCCAAAGAAGATATGGAACAACAACAAGAAGATGCCACCTGAATTGCAGACAACACCGACCACTGGGCAAGACGCTCTGACTCAACACCTGCTGCCAGGGATCCGGCATAGAAGAATGGACAAATAAGAGACTGACAAGATAAGGTCAGTCTTTCTCTTCCACAGGGAGAATTTCACATTATGGGCCCAGCAGCCAAGACTGATGTTGTCCTGACACCTGTCCTGCCAACACTATGAAGACTGTAGGAGCCTGGGATGATGGCAGTCTGGGTAATGGATAGTCTCTGTTGTTTTTAAATAGATTTAAAAGTCTGCACTCAGGTAGAGTTTATCCTTCTCAGATCTTTGATGACATTGATGACTGGGCTAGCAATACCTTTGTCAGCTTAGTAATTGATTGATCAATGGATTAATTAATTAAAGAGAATAAAGAGAATAAAGCTAATAAGGAGGAGAATAAAGCTGGAAAATGGAAGGCTGAGAGACATTGCCAGCCACCATGATGACAAACAGCATGTGAAGATGCTGGTAAGCCATAAGCCACGTGGCAGGGTATAGATTTATAGAAATGGATTAATTTAAGCTATAAGAACAGTTAACAAGAAGCCTGCCACAGCCATAAAGTTTGTAACCAATATAAGTCTCTGTGTGGACTTGGTCGGGTCTGAGTGGCTGTGAGACTAGCAGGTGAGAGAGATTTGTCCTGACTGTGGGCCAGGCAGGAAAACTCTAGCTAAAAGTCTCTTTAAAAAAAATAAAAAGGCCAGGCGGTGGTGGCGCACGCCTTTAATTCCAGCACTTGGGAGGCAGAGCCAGGCGGATCTCTGTGAGTTCGAGGCCAGCCTGGTCTCCAAAGCGAGTTCCAGGAAAGGCGCAAAGCTACACAGAGAAACCCTGTCTTGAAAAACCAAAAAAAAAAAAAAAAAAAAAAAAAAAAAAAAAAAAAAAAAAGATAAACAGGTTCTAAATACAGACTTACAGATGCTTTTCATTGGGCCAAAGAAATTTCAGTCCAATCTATACTTGGCTCTTTAGAAAGAAAAGACACTATGGATTTCAGGGCAAATTGATAATACTACAATTACTAAGACTATGGGTCTAAAAGTTCCAAATAAGTTCATAAGTTTTAACTTCTGTTCCTAGTTTCTATCTGTCTCAACAGGTTTCTACTTGGCTGACAGATACATCCAAGCATCATTTGCTGGTGCCAACCTACTGCAAATGACTGTGAGCCCTGAACTTGCTGAAAGCTGATATGGACCAATTCAGCCGATACGCATACCATCTCTTCAGCTGGTCAATAAAACGTTCACTCTTGTCTTTGACTAACATTCTGGCTTTCAATGGTCCTGACAACAATGTCCCAATGTCAGCAGGAAATAATTACAGAAGAGAAAACATTGCCCTTGTCCCCGTCCCCCCCCCCCCCCCGGGAATGTTAGATCAAAAGGGAATTTCTTGTCAGAGGGAACCTGAGATAAAGTTCCAAGTTCCTTGAGGATAAGAAACTGTCAGCCATCACAAGGCTTTTGGCCCTTGTGCTTCTGCTAATTGCTGTTGGCTCTTATATCCCTGGTGTCTTAACTAAATGAAGATTCCTGTCTGGGTACCACTAAACTGAGGATGCTAGAATTCCAATATCCACTTCTGAACCCATGACACACTTAAAGATGGCAAAAACTGAATAAGGAAAAGCTCATTTTGCCATTGATAATGAAAAAACTCTTATGTTCTGGTCCAATTAGTCTCTGATATGATCTACTACCCTGATGATAAAGTCTTTTACCAAAAGCAACATCTCCATGATTGGAGAAGATACACAACTCAAGGGGGGAATGAAAGGACCAAGCAGATGCCATAACAGGCTGCTCAGTCTTCTCTCAGAGATCAGGCCTCAATTTCACTTTCCTGAGACTTGAGCAAGCAGTTTCTGGGAGGGCCGTGAACAATAGACTGCTCAAAGTTCAGCCAGATGTTTACTGTCTGGGGCCCCTCACTAACTTAGAGTTATGTGCAGTATGTGCTTGGCCAGCCAGCCCCCATGGTGGCTCAAGGACAAAGCCTGGGACTTGTGCTGGACTACCCCAAAAGTAATAAATCGTAACCACCAACCAGTAAATTCAAAGGTTACATACCCTCACCCAATTAAAAGAGAACAGAGATAAAAATAAAGCAATCCGAGTTGCACCAGTGCAAAACTCCCCCAAACCCCTGAAGGGCTTGTGGATTTTGCCTTTAAAAAGCTAGCCACACAAAGAAAAAGGAAGTTCCTCCTGGCCTCACAGTTACTACGAGTGAGTCCTTTGGATCAAGCTTCCCTGCCCACAGCTTGTAAACAAATAGAAATAAACCATGCTATTGCATTCTGTACCTAAGGTCTGTGGTGGAATCTCTGGGGTCACAATCTGGGCATAACAAAATGACTGTGGTATCTGCCCCTGTATCCAAGATACCCTGAAACTTCTTTCCCTCTATAGTAAGGGTGAGAGTAGGGTGATCCTGAGTAACAGGCTGGACCCAGTAGGCGTCCGAGGAGCCCAATCCAGCTGACCCCTGAGGGGTGTTTGTAATTGAGGGATTATCACAGACAGAGGAAGGTAGAGGAACTAGCTGTGCCAAGCGCGTACCTTTAGGAATTGTGACCATGCCGTTTTCAGCAGTGGCCAAAATCTTAATTTCACCTGAGAAATCACTATTATGCCAGGGTAGACCTGGACCCCTCGGATGGCCACAGAAGCACGGCCAAGGACAAGCATGCAAACATTAGGAGGTAAGGGCCCTGTCACCCCTGTAGGGATGACCTGAGCCCTTTAAAGGGAGTTTAATACTGTTTCAGCGGCGGCACACAAGTCCAATCCGGCACTGCCTGGAGTTGATCTCCGGAAGAAGGAGAATGGAACTGGGGCAGGAGAATTTGTTGTGGCTGGGGGGCAGGAGGTGAGTGGACCTCAAGGCCCCAGGGTGCGCTCTTGGAGGCATTATGGCCAGGGGCTGACCCCTTTGGAAGTTTCCCAGCACCCACGGAGGAAGGGGCTGACCGAGATAATTGACTTTTGACCTGCATTCTGTAGCCGAATGACGGCCCTAGTTGCAGCGAGGGCCAAGAGGGGAAGGCAGGGGCCTCATAGAGGAGGCCTCCTGAGCAGGCTGGGCTAAGGGTGCGAGGCTGTTATCTTTCTGAGGACATTCTCTAGCGAAATGTCCGGGTTGTTTACAGAAGTAACAGGGGCAGGCTCCAGGATGTTGTGAAGCCCTGAGGGTGCCACCTATAGCTAATCCCATGGCATGGGCGGTGCCAACACCTGAACAGAGTCTCACATATTCAGACAGGTCTGCTCTGTTTTTATGAGGGCAGAGGA
Organism: Peromyscus eremicus; assembly: GCF_949786415.1. Lineage (NCBI taxonomy): Eukaryota > Metazoa > Chordata > Mammalia > Rodentia > Cricetidae > Peromyscus > Peromyscus eremicus. The sequence continues at coordinate 1,943,936 of NW_026734289.1, forward strand.
CTTCCTGGCAGGCTGGGTTTGCATTTTCAAAGGCCAAGTGTTTAACAAAAGACTTTCATGTTCGTTTGGCCCAAAAAGTCTCTCAGTTGCATCATTTAAGCAAGAAACAAATTCACTAAAAAGTTCATCAGGGCCCTGACAAATCTTTGCTAATGAGGTGGTAGCCGAACCCTTTTGGAGCAGGCGTTTATACGCCTGGACTTCTGAGTTTTGAATCTGGGCCAGGAGGCCAGGAGGGACTTTTGCCTGTGCTGCGTTTGTATCATAAGGGAGTTGCCGAGGATTTTCTTTAGTGTCCAAGTTTTTGAGCACACCTGTTCAGTATTTTTTTGAGCAAATTCTTGACAATTTTCTGTAAATTCTATTTTCCAGAGGATAAAGTCACCCCCAGAAAGAGCCTCACGGGCAAGAAAATATCAGTCATTAGGGGTCAACCAATGTTCACGCTGGTTTTCCACCAAGGCTAATGTAAAAGGAGCCATAGGACCATACTGAGCACAGGCGGATTTCAGGTTTTCAACAAGGCAGAAATTTAAATTGTGATAAGTCTGTCCTGGCGGGGGGCGTCCTCTGGTGACGGCTTCTCCTCCTCCTCCCCCTCCCCCTCCTCCCCCTCCTCATTTTGATTTTCCAAACCCCCTGAGGGGCCGCTCAGGGCGGCAGCCTCGAATGAGTCCCCAGAGGTCTGGCTTCTGGTAACAGGAAATGCCAGGACAGGCTGAGGCTTACTCATCGATTTACTAGATTTTTGAGATGGTTTTACTGGACCAGGAGCTACCACTTCAAGGGCAAGATCTTTAAATTCTTTGTCAAGAGTTTTCAATTCCCTTAAAAGCTCAACATGTTCCCTACAAGCCTGGAGGTCCCGTCGCAGTGAGCTGAGATCTGGGACAGGGGGAGCCAACCCATCAAGAATGGGCCCGCAAAAATGGCAAGACAGAGAAACATAGGCAGGGGCCATTGTGGAAGGGGGAACTGCCAGAGATTTTTGAGGTTTTTAAAAAAGGGCCCAAGGACTCTTGTGTTAAGGGGAGATTTTTGCAGGGCGTCAGTCTGGATTATGGTAACAGGGCACCCATTTCTCTAGGGAAGCCTCCTGGGTGGGTTCTAGAGGGGAGATAGAGGTCAAATTAACAGAAGGATGAGGATGGGCAGGAGCGGACTTCTGGGGATTGTTAGGATTAAAAGTCGTGAGCATCCCCTCTTCCATAGAGCTCAGGTCGTGAACCGAGGGACAGACTGAAGGCAGACCAGAAAGTGCTGGGGGGGGGGGTTTGTCTTAGGTCAGGTAGAGGGGGAGCAAAAGGCTTCGTTGAAGATTTTTTTCTCCTATATTAATAAGCTTTTGTATGTCAGGGAAATATTTATAGACCCTGAGAATGTCATTAATAATCAACAAAGGCTTTAAGGTCTTTTTTCTTTACCCTAGTTCCTTGTATCTTGAGGGGCTCATTTAAGCCAGAAAGAAATAAAACTTGTGACAAAAATGCCTGTCCCATGGCTCATCACTTTCTTACCTGCGTTGTCTCTGCTCTCCTCCGGGATCCCGTCCTGAACCGGGCGATTTCAAGGGGATCCAACAACTTTACTAAGGCTTTGATCTTCCTCCGGGAGATGACGATCCAAATCCTCAAGAGGTGGTTTTATCCATGTGGGGTGCCAGTTGCCCCACCTGCAGGGCTTCAATGGGTTCTCGACCACCCTAAGGACGGAATGATAGGGACAGGAGATACGAAGGAAATACACCAAGTCTAGATTCTGATCAAGGTGCCACTTTATTTTTCTCCAAGAGGGTTTATATAGTTCCTGCAGGGTGGGGGGGAGCAAGAAGCTGTTATTTGCATAAGGTAGGACAAGCTAACAGGATGTTTGTATAGGATGTTTACAGGGTGAAAGGGTCAAGGGCTCTGCGTCAATGTCCTGTGGCTAGGCAACCTGACTATAAGATGATCTAGTTGCCTGTCCTTAGAGATTCTGACCTTGTCCCAGACATTGTCAGGGCTTTGGAAGGTTAGAATGTTAGTCAAAGGTAAGGAGGCAATTTAGAAACTTCTGGTTCATTGACCAGTTGAAGAAACAGCATTTGCATCACTTGGATTAGTTTACATGAGCTTTCATGAAGCTCAGGGCTCATAGTCACATGGAGCAGATTGTCATTAACAACTGATGCTTCGGATGGGTCTGTCAGCAAAGTGTGAACCTGTGCAGACAGATATAAACTAGGAACAAAAACAAAAATTTATGACCTTATTTGGAACTTTTAGACCCATATAATGCAAGCCTTTATGTCATCAGACTTTTATATTTCTTAGACCCTTTTCAGGACCATCCAACCTGTCAAACAATACCTGAATAGGGGAGTGTAAATTAAGAAAAGACAGAAAAAACAGAAACATACAAGAAACACACAGACATAGGATAGATTTGGGAGGACTATCACTGAATACTGTTGTATCCAGTTTATTCTACCCAGTGCTCATATACAGCTGAGCAATAGACAAGAGAGTATCTGCAAAGCATACTACATTGTTACAGACTTCTTTATATGAAGATTCTTTGGGTTCAAGGAGCAGTTAAGCCACTTCCCTGCAACACAGATCTTAAAAAGTCTTATTAATAAAAAATCATAAGCTAGATATTGGGGTAAAAGCTGGAAGATTAGAGAGGTAGAGAGCAAGCTACTACATCTTAGCCCTATGAAATCCTGTGCCAAAAGAGAGAGTAAGCTCCTCTATGTACCCTGCCTTATTACTTCCTCTCTTCAGAACCTGTCAACATAGTTACTGAATCTCAGTATGCAGAAAAAGTGGTCCTACATATTGAAACTGCAGAATTTATCCCTGATGAGTCAGAATTAAATTTGTTATTTATTCATTTACAAGACATAATCAGAAACAGGAAGTATCCCTTATATATAACTCACACCCAATACCATCTGAGTCTGTCAGGCCCTTTAGCACAAGAAAATGTCGAGATTGATTAACTATTGATAAGAAATGTACAGGAGGCCTCAGAGTTTCATAAAAAAATCATGTCAATAGTGAGGTTTTAAAAAAGGATTTTTTCATAACCTGGAAACAAGCTAAGGAAATTATATGGAAATATCCTACTTGTTAATTTTACAATCAGACTCCACTACCCAAAGGATGTAACCCAAAGGGCACTCAGAGGAATGAAATCTGGTAGATGGATGCATTTCATTTTGTAGAATTTGGAAAATTGAAACATGTGCACCACACCATTGATACCTACTCAGGATTTCCATGAGCAACTGCTCTGAGTTTCACAAAGGTTGATTCTGTAATCCAGAAATTGCTAGAAGTTATGGCTATCATGTGTACACCTATATATGTTAAACCTAACAATATCTAGCCTATGTCTCTGGTAAAATGAAACAGTTTTTTGCTTATTACAACATAAAACATATTACAGGTATACCACACAATGCTACAGGAGAAACAGTCATAGAAACATGAAATTGAACTCTAAAGTGTATGCTAAATAAACAAAAAGGAGCAACAAAATCCCCCAGAAATAGATTACATAATGCTTTATTAACTTTGTATTTTCTCAATGATAATGAAAAAGGAACAATAGCTGCGGAAAGACAGTGGATAATGGAAGAAAAAAAAACCTACAGAGTTAAATCAGCCTGAATATTTTAAGGATGTGCTGACCTCAGAATGGAAACCAGGATATATGTTACATTGGGGATGAGGTTTTGCTTTTTTTTCTGTCAGAGAAGGTAAGCTATAAATACCATCAAAATTGATAAAGGACCGGGCGGTGGTGGCGGTGCATGCCTTTAATCCCAGCACTCGGGAGGCAGAGCCAGGCTGATCTTTGTGAGTTCAAGGCCAGCCAGGTCTACAGAGCGAGATCCAGGAAAGGCACAAAGCTACACAGAGAAACCCTGTCTCGAAAAAAAAAAAATTATGGGCTTGGGGATTTAGCTCAGTGGTAGAGTGCTTGCCTAGCATGCACAAGGCCCTGGGTTTGATCCTCAGCTCCAGAAAAAAAATTGATAAAAGTTCGATTTGAACAAGACAGACCTCTTAATTAGAAGAGGTGATAGTTCCTCAACCAGCATGAACATCCAATTTAAAGTAAGTTGGCCTATTGGTATTACATCACACGAAAAATTCATGTCTTCCTAAATGTTTGTTTTTGTTCTTCTCTACAAACACTTATCACAAATGTTGTTTATGTAGTCCCAGATCAATTAAAAATTAAAGCTGGCTTTGGAGTTGAATAATGACTCTCTCCTTCTTTAAAGCCAAGCATGTTATTAAAAAGAAAATGCATAATCTTTGTATCATGTCAGAAGAATCAACTGATATGGGGCAGAAGAAAGCCAAAATTAAGGGACGATTCTATTGTCACTGTTCTCATAATACTTTGATGCTATTTTGATTCTTTAAACTTTCCTTAAAGTATGAATTTTATATCAAAATTTATATATATCTTTGTAACTCAACATAAATCCAGTTACTCTGATCCTGATAGAAGAGAAAGTAGGAAGTAGTCTTGAATGCATTGGCAAAGGAGATCACTTCCTAAATATAACACCAGTATCACAGTCACTGAGAGAAACAATCAATCAATGGGACCTCTTATACCAGAGAAGCTTTTGTAGAGAAAAGGACTCGGTCAACAAGACAAAGTGACAGCCTACAAAATGGGAAAAGATCTTCACCAACCCCACATCTGACAGAGGGCTGATATCCAGAATATATAAAGAACTCAATAAATTAGACATCAAAATGCCCAACAGTCCAATTAAGAAATGGGCTATAGAGCTAAACAGAGAATTCTCAACAGAGGAAGCTCAAATGGCCGAAAGACATTTAAGAAATTGTTCAACCTCCCTAATCAGCAGGGAAATGTAAATCAAAAGGACTGTGAGATACCACCTTACACCCATCAGAACGGCTAAGATCAAAAACACTGGAGAGGATGTGGAGCAAGGGAAACACTCCTACATTGTTGGTGGAAATGCAAGCTTGTACTTTTCCACTTTGGAAATGAATATGGAAATTTCTTAGAAAATTGGGAATCAATCTCCCTCTAACACAGCTATACCACTCTTGGGCATATACCCAAGGAATGCTCAATCATACCACAAGGGCACATGCTCAGCTATGTTCATAGCAGTATTATTTGTAATAGCCAGAACCTGGAAACAACCTAGATGCCCTTCAATTGAAGAATGGATAAATAAAATGTGGTACATATACACAATGGAGTACTACTCAAAAGAGAAAAACAATGACATCATGAGGTTTGCAGGCAAATGGATGGATTTATCAAAAAAATCATCCTGAGTGAGGTAACCCATACTCAGAAAGACAAACATGGTATGTACTCACTCATATAAGGATAACAGATGTAAAACAAAGGATGACTAGAGTGCTACTCACAACTCCAGGGAGGCTACCTAGAAAACAGAACCCTAAGAAAAACACAGGGATCACCCAACAACAGAGAAATGAATGAGGTCTACATTAGCAAAGAAGACATGAGGGGAGTTAATGAAGTGCAAGTGTCAGGAGAAAGAAAGCTTAGGGGAGCAGGAGGTCCCAGCTGGATCAGGAACAGAGAGGGAGAACAAGGAAAAAGAGACCAAGATAAATGAAGACCCCATGGGAATAGGAAGAAGAAAAGTGCTAGAGAAGTCCCCAGAAAACAACAAAGATACCTCCACAATAGACTACTGGCAATGGTCAAGAGAAAGCCCGAACTGACCTTCTCTGGTGATCAGATGGCTAAACACCCTAACTGTCGTGCTAGAACTCTCCTCCAATGACTGATGGAAGTGGATGCAGAGATCCACGGCCAGACCCCAGGTGGAGCTCCAGGAGTCCAATCAGCGAGAGAGAAGAGGGATTTATGAACAAGAGATAGTGAGACCATCATTGGAAAAAGCACAGGGACAAATAGCCAAACTAGTGGAAACACATGAACTATGAACCAATAGCTGAGGAGCCCCCAACTGAATGAGGCCCTCTGGATAAGTGAGACAGTGGATTAGCTTGAATTATTTAGGAGGCCCCCAGGCAGTGGGACCAGAATCTGTCCTTAGTGCATGAGCTGGTTTTTTTGGAGCCCAGAGCCTATGCTAAGAATCACAATGTCCCACCATCACTGCCAGGACTTTAGGAGATTTCTGCCTGCATTCAGAGCTGTGGTCCTCAACCTGTGTGGGTCACCACCCCATTGGGGGTTGCATATCAGATATACTGCACATCAAATATTTGAATTACAATTCATAACAGTAGCAAAATTAGGCCTGGAGAGATGGCTCAGAGGTTAAAAGCACTGCTTGCTCTTCCAAAGATCCTGAGTTCAATTCCCAGCAACGACATGGTGGCTCACAACCATATGTAATGAGATCTGGTGCCCTCTTCTGGCCTGCAGTTATATGTGCATACAGAATACTGTATACATAATAAATAAATAAAATTTAAAAAAAAAACAGTAGCAAAATTAAAGTTAAGAAACAACGAAAGTGTTATGTTTAGGGCTCACCATAATGCGAGAAACTACTGTTCATGCTATTTAAAGATTTAAAGGGTCAAAGAATTGGAAAAAAAATAACCATTGATCTAGAGTGTCCAGTGGAACACAAGCGTCTCTGTTGCTAACTATGAAGGTGCTTGCAAAGGATTTTCCTGAATATCCTTTGCTCTAAGGGAAACTCATGTTCTGTGTGGAAGACTTCAGCTATCTGGCCATCTTTACTACCCAGTAATAGCAGACCATTTTGAGCTACTGAAAAGAGAGTACAACACCCACTACACTCATGCTGATGACACAGATTTTAGTCACACTGGGCTCCATGACCTTATCACGCTCTTATGAGTGCTTGTTCCTAGACTGTATCAGCCTCTTCCTCTAGCATAACTCTGCCTAGCTGTTTCCTGTAGACTCTTTACCAGGAAGTTGTTCAACAAGTGTCTTTCTCAGTCAGCATTAAGTCTATAATGTCCTGTGGCTAAGAAGATAAGGAGATGTAGGTACTTTTTTTTTGATTTTACATCTTTTTTCATATTGTTTTTTTTTCATTTTTCATTATTAAGAAATTTTCTCCTCTCCCCACATACTGTCCACAGAGCCCCCTTCCTCCCTCTACCCACCCCCATCCCTCTCTCCCAAGCCACTGTACATCCCCACATCCCCCAAATCGAGGTCTCCCATTGGCAGTCAGCAGAGTCCAGAACACTGAGCCTAGGCAGGTCAAACCCCCTCCACATTAAACGAAGGCTGTTCAAGGTGTCACACCACAGGCACTGGGATCCAGAAGCCTGCCCATTGACCATGGATAGATCCCTATCCCCTGTCTGTGTGCCTCCCAAACAGTTTGAGACAAACAACCATCTTCCGTATCCAGAAGACCTAGTCAAGTCTCATGGGGGCTCCACAGCCACCAGTCCACAGTTCATGAGTTTCCACTAGTGTGGCCAGTCACCTCAGTTGCAGGTACTTATGATGAACTTTAGCATATATAAATTTCTATGATATTATTACCTTGTGTACATAAAATTTCAGTAGGAGATAAAGATTCAGTTCTACACAGGGAAAGAACTGAAGGATGTTCAATCAATCAGGGAGAGATCTCTGGGTTTGGATGAAGGAGATGCTGAAGGGCTTCCCTTTTATCCCAGGAGAGGCTCCTGCAAAGGACAACTTGACATCTAGTGTAAGGAAAGCTCTTAGCAATATCAGTTCCCATGACATCTGCAGTTCATCTCTAGACATTCTAATGTATCCTGCAGAGCCCTGGCATCCTCTGTGATGTCACTATGTTGTGGCAACACCCACTGTCCTTGGGAAGTTTATTCAGTGCCTTCACCATTTACTGATGAACATGATGGCATACTGAAGAGTCTAAGTCAGAAAGATAATGGAGAGGTTAGAGAAACCAGAGAGTGACTGAAGAAAGCTGACCTTCAGCCTCAATGTAAAACGTCAAGAAAGAAATGGTCAAGAGAATCATGTAATGAGTTGTGTGCAAGAAAAGGGAATCTTCCTGGAGGAAGTGGGCTTGTGCTGAATCTTCCAGTAATGGGGAACAGAAAGCTGGAGTCTCTGGGAACCAACAGAACTTCCTTGCTTGTCATGCCTCTTGAAATTCAAGGATTCCAGGATATTAATTGTTCTGGCTCAGAAGTCGGGAACTGGTAAGGCCAATGCTTTATGCTGGGAACTTTTGGCTTTCATTCCTTTGGTAGATAGGCATTGATGTGTGAACATGACTCCGATATTAAAGTGGGAGGGATTAATGAGGTGTGCCCATTTCAAGGAAGGACATCACTCTACTTCAACAACAGTGGCTAACTTTAGTTAAATTCCAGCTGCTCTGTGTTCCTCAGTTGTCAGTGAGGAGACTTGTTGAGTCTGGTGACCATGTTCTGCCCTTATATGTCTTCTCCATCAATAGTTATATGGATAGAGTGACCTCTCAAGATATTTGGGGAACCTCTAAATGACTGGGGTGATTATGAACTATTGCAATTTTTTCCTGACTTATAAACCCACAGGCTTGTGGACTCTGTAGCCAAGTTGAATTCTGAGTCTTCAGCTGTGAATGAGCCTGAAGAGGCTATCTCCTTGGTTACTTGGAGCATGTGCTATGAGGGCAGAGAAAACCAGATAGCTGGGATAACCACTTCCCTTCAAATAGAGGAGACAGCTGAGTTCCCCAGAGGGAGCATCTGAAGCACAAGACAAAATAATTTGCGGTGTCACCGAGTCACTGGTAAACAAGCTTTCTCAAACATTTGATTAGGACTCAGGGTGGTCTGTCCATTACCTTTGCCTAGTGATACTGCAAGTTCATTTATGTTCATCTATCCACAAGGAGCACCAGAGAGCCACCTTCCCACCAAACCTTCCTCACCAAGATGCAGGTGAAGCAGAAGGTGCAGACTCACCACTCAGGTACAGGAAATGACCATTGAAAGAAAGTAACAGTGAGATTGCCTGATCTTTATCACAGAAGAGAGCATGAAGAATAGGTATTCATTCTTTCAAATGCTGTGGTTTCAATCTCAGGTCCACTCTGTCATCATTACTTCATTTTATATAAGGTCTATGTTTCTGGTAGGCTGCATCTTCAGGGTATGCCTTCAGGGTATGCCAAAATCATGTCTCTGAACTCTTTCCAAAGGCAGAACCTCAAGTGTGTACAGGAATGATATGAGGACAAAGACTCTTCTGCTTCCTCTAAAAAGAAACAAAAACAGAGCCTGTGGCATGAGTCATAGTACTCATGGACTGAGGCAGTAGTATGAATTCCCAGCATGACTTTGAAGAGATTTTATCAAGTGCTGTCTAGTGTGAGATGTTAGCTGCTGTGAGTTTGAGTTAATTTTTTTGTTACTTGCTTTAAAAGGCCTTTTATGTTTGATTCTCCAAGCAGCAGTTGGAGAGGCCTGGTCACACATCTAAATGTGTCCATACAGGGACTCAGACTGATCCCTGTTCCTTTTGTTCCCCTCTGAGAGGACACGCCTGCATACATTTGTTCAGCATCCAATTGATGGAGTTCTCCCACTTTCACTCACTCTCTCTTTCTCTGTCTCTCTAAGTATCTCTTTCTCTGTCTCTCTGTCTCTCACATACATGTGTTTATGTTGTGTATTTTTCTATGTGTTTGTGCATGTATCTCCCTCTAGTCCCTGTAGTCAGGGATCTGTGGTTGGGCATGAGCAGTTCCCTATTTCACAGTTCTCAGGTGATACCTTGGTGAAAATTGGGAGCACCACTTTGATTATTATAGTTCCGCCAGTGTACTTTCTTTAGTGAAACATAGATATCACCTTGGGGAGTTTGTAAATCTGTCATGATGTTGCGTCCCATCTTCAAAACTGTTCATGATGTTATTTTGGTCTCCATTGTGACAGGTCCCATCATTGAGAATTTCTTTTTGAAGACAGGAGAAACATCTTCACAGACTCTGGAGGGTACACACCTGTGGAGTAGACACCAGGGAAAATCTTAGACAACTATTTTGGCAAGCCTCCTGAGAGAGCTCATGCAACTCCACCTCCCATCATCTAAACAGCCTGCCTCTACTGGTGTAGGGTCAGAATAGGTGTAAGTAAATTGTTTGCAACTCTGTAGGTTTGGTCCTGTGTTTTGGTACCAATAATATAAGTAAATTTGTTGCAACAACTCTGGGGAAAGGTGTCCTGACTACCTGGGGAGTCAAGCAACACCTTGAGCTGCTTAGAACAACTCTGATAGATGGAACTGCAAGAAGATAGTTGGAGGGCGAGGTATCTTGGATACCTCAAGCTGTTTAGAACAGCAGCTCTGCCCTGAAGGTGTCCTGGACACCTGGAGCTGTTTAGCACAGCTCTGATGGCTAGAACTGCAAGGGGACAGTTCAGCTCTGGAGGGTGAGGTATCCTGGACACCTCAAGCTGCTCACAATAGCTCTGCCCTGAAGGTGTCCTAGACACCTAGAGCTGTTTAGCACAGCTCTGATGGCTGGAACTGCAAAGAACCAACCTGACCCTGGAAGGGACAATTTTCTGACTTCATGGGAAATTCAGGCCTGGTACTGATGGAGGATGATCTCCCCACAGGATACAATAATCCTGCTCTTGTCCTGGAGAACTCCTACATCTGAGCTTTGCTCAGCCCCCTCTTAAGGGGGCTTCCTAGCTGAGCTCTGCTTCTCTCGCCTAAGATGTTGCTTCTTTTGCTTCACTTTTCAAAAAGGGAAAAAACCCTGCAGAAATGTAGCAATGTCCTCCAGCTCTGGAGAAAAATGTTACTTTTTAGCTCTTTATTGCTCTGTCTACTGAGGGACGTCTCAGCAAAGATCTCTATGCCAGTGAATGAAGATCTTCACACCCAAAACTCTTCTGAGAAAGAGATATATTTGAAGGGAAGGAGGAGTCCAGGACAGTAGGTGCCTCTATCAGGGTGGAGAGAACAGCCTTTTTTCCTAACTATCCAGGCAGGGCGATTTACACAGGATGTTTTGGGGGTGGAGTCAACCAGGGGTTGGCTTGGGGCCCAGGGTTCTACTGTCCTACTCTGTGATTGGTTGATTTCACAAGTCAGTTGGCCAGGGGCAGAGATGGGTCTGATCTGACTGAGCCTATTGATGTGTTTCTTTTTGCACCAATCTGAATCTTCTTTCCCTAGTTCTGGGCTCCAGGGTGAGGGTGGGTTTCTTTAGACAGCCCCTTGTCCCTACAACAAAAATGTATAATAAGTGCCAGAAATTCTCAGCCTCCAGAACAACTATTTTTAACCTTCCTAATGCCATGAGCATTGAAATACAATTTCTTGTGTTGTGACATTCCACCATAAATTTATTTTTCTTGCTGCTTCATAACTGTAATCACTACTGTGATCAATCATTATGTAAATATCTGTTATGCAGGGGGTCTGAGATTCCTCCCCTGTGAAAGAGTCATTCCATCACCAAATGAGTCATGACATTTAGAAGTCCAGTGTTCCACACGAGATGGTTATCACTCAGGGTCTTGGGCAGGGGTCTATTGCCATAGGACTGCTACACCACTAGTGTCTCCTACCCTCACTCCGATGGGATTTATCCTCTTCTTGCTGATGTTGCCCCATTTCCATGGTCAGAGAAGGGCAGATGGGGAATCTGTTTTCTTACTACAGGTTCTTGGATTTCTGTTGTTGTTGGAGTTTTCAGAAATAGTATAATTATTTCTGGAATTCCCTTTTCTCTACCATTGGCCAGGAGGAAATGGTCAGAGACCCTCAGACACAGAAAAAGCAGGTAAGAACAAGCAGCAGGGTCAAGGTTAGGTCCAGCACCATTTCCTCCTGTAACATTAGCCTGTTTAACACTCAACCCACTTGTGTTTAATTCATCACTTTACTCATACACATTCCACACACACACACATTCAATCCCATCACCACTTTTATGACAATCAACTGTTTATTTTTTTGTCCATGCACCAGTAATTCTGGGAAGTGAGTCTTTTGTGAGAATCATTTGGCAATCAATCCCTGCTTCTCTGACTGAAGCTGCAGTCCAATGATGGAGATAGATCAGTCACACATCACACACCTGCATGCCATTATGAGGAGAGAAGTGCTATGACCAGCCTTGAGGGAGTAAGTTCAAAGTCCAGCACCATTTGCTTTTTGCACATTTACTTTCCAGGGTTTATATATGATTATGGTGGGGATAGCAGCTTGCAAGTAGGAGAGCCCCCTGCAAAGGTCAAGTGAGTCATTCTCTTTGCCTCCTCATTGGGTGGCATGTGGCCTTCTTCCTCCCATTCTCTGCATGCCAAGGTGGTCTCTTCACTTTGACAAGCTGTTGGTTGACACTTATAGAGAACTCAGTGAGATTTGGGCAGCAGTGTTTACTGTGTGTTCTGTTCTCTTTTCTTTTGTCCTCTCCCATACCAGTTGACCAAATTCCCTATATGATACTCTCCAAAATGTTGGAACCACAGTGTCAATAACACTAGGGAAAGACTGAATGTATTGTCACTTTTGAATGTGATGCCCGTATCATAGCTGAGGGATTATACTACTCTCCAGGTCAGTATGTAGCTGTGCCATGCTGAGAGGTCTTGAGCTCTGCCCCCGACACAGCATCAGTGATTTTTGTTTTTGAAGCTTCTAGACCCTGTCCCAGCTAATAGTGGGGTTCCATAATCCTTCCATTTGTGTGTTCTCTTAACTTGAAGTGTTGTCATTCTTACTAGAGGTGTGTGTCACATATGGTGAACCTTTTATAGAACTGAGTGTTTCATTGGTTCTTTTGTATGGTTTGTTCAGGTTTGGTTTTTTTTTTTTTTTTTTTTTTTGGTTTTTTGAGACAGGGTTTCTCTGTGTAGCTTTGCACCTTTCCTGGAACTCACTTGGTAGCCCAGGCTGGCCTCAAACTCACAGAGATCCGCCTGGCTCTGCCTCCCGAGTGCTGGGATTAAAGGCGTGTGCCACCACCGCCCAGCCTCAGGTTTGATTTTATTAGTAATGGCTGAGTATTCTCTTGTACAGTATGAGTTAAGATTCAGAACTAATTAACATGAGTTCTGATCTTTGTTGTTTCTTGCTGACTAATGACATTTCATTTTTATGTTTTTCACATATATTATTTGTGTATGAACTCACAGACATAGCATTCACTCAGCTGTGCACACACTGTAACTCACATGTGGATGCTGGATGGGAATAGTTTACTAGAGTTCAATGCCTTTGTTATATCATGTTTCCCACGAGTTGAATTCAGACGTGTTGGCATGTACCTTTACTTGCTGAACCATCTACTAGTCCCTAATTTTTTAAATGTTTACCTTTATACCACTAGACTTCAACTTTCCTCTTGCATCACCTTTTTTTTGTAGAATCCAATGTTCTGTTATTTTCATACATTTCAAGAATGTTATGCTCTATTCCTACCACCATTTTTGTCTAAGAACTTTGGAACCTACTCTCAATTTCTTTCATGTCTCACTGATTATTCAGTGTTTTATTTTCTAGCCTCCATGTGTTTGTATATTTTCTATAGTTTATTTTTGTTTTATTTTGTATTTTTATACTGTGATCTTATAAAAATAAAAGTTACTTCAATTACCTTGTTTTTCAGAAGATTTGCTTTGCATAAAACCATTTTGAAAAGTAATTGCTCATTCTGCTGATAAAAATTAATTCTGCTACTGTTCCATGGAAAGTTCTGTAAATGTTAAATCAGTCCATTTTTTTTGTATATCAGTTGTTCATTGCTTTACTTTTGTTTTGATAACTGATATAATCATGTATTAAAATCACCCAAAATGATGTTGAGTTCTATCTGTTATCTCATATTTAGTAGTGTGTGGTTTATAAAATTGGGAACATCAATTTCACAAGAACATGTGTTTATGGACTCTTGTTGAATTTCTCACTTTATCAACATGTAGTGACCTTCATTTTCTCATTCACTAATTTAAATCAGTATGGTTATACTTGTTTGTTTCCACATATGATTTTCTGCCTATTTCTTTGGCACTGAAGTTCATTTGTTGTAGGTACCAAATAGCTCAATGTAATAAAACATTATTTTAAGATGAACTGATTTGTTTATGTTGAATTTGTTTCACTTTGTGAAGCTATATTACTGTGCCTGTGTAATACACCTGATGATTTAATAAAGAACTGGCCAATAGCAAGAAAGGAGAAAGGATAGGTGGGCCGGCAGGCTTAGATTATATACAGAAGGAGAAAAATGGGTGGAGAACTCTAAAATCAAGGAGTCAGAGAATGAGGAGGGCTCCAGGAGCCAGCCACCCTGCTACACAGCAAGCCACAGAGTAAGAGTAAGATTTACAGAATTTAGAGAATAAGAAAAGCCAGAGGCAAAAGATAAAAGGGTTAATTTAAGAAAAGCTGGGTGGAAAATAAACCAAACTAAGGGTTGGGCACTCATAAGTAAGAATAAGACTCTGAGTATGATTTACTTGGGAGCTGGATGGAGGTCCATCAAAAGAGCAATAACCTCCAATAACAGCTCTCTTTCATTTATGTAGTCTATTCTGTGAGGCTATTTCTTCTAATTGGAATGTAAGACACTTAAAAGTCAGAATTATCTCGTTGTAAAATAATTACTGTCATTTTATTATATCTCCTTTATTATATTTTTTTAATTTTTCAAGATAGCTTTTACTTAAATATTTTTAGTCTAATGATGCATTTGGACTCTCTCACATACATTTATACTCAAGCTTCCCAGTTCTCTTCTTTTTGCTTTGGATTTAGGAATGTTCTCTTCTAACTTATTATTTTTGTCTGTTTTTATAGGATACATTTATAGGATTCATTGCAATCTTTGTCTTTAGCTACCTTAAATGCACCAAAGGTGAATACATTCTGAATGTAAGTTTTCTTTTATATTATTCAATACAATTTTTTTTAATAAATAGAGTTTTCAAGATAGCAAGCACTACTCAATTTCACCAAAGGAGAAAATGACATGATTGTAGACTATGGTAGGCAAAACCACAGGGTGTTAGATAATTTAAGCTGCCTTATCCAAGCTTTTAAAATTCTAGTTGTGTCCATATTCTGCAAAGGCTTTTGATAGTACTACATAATTTATTTGTGGCTCAATGACATTATAAGTTACCCAAACTATTGATCATATTTCAATGATTGATGTAATAGTAAAACTTACCCTAAAGGTTTCTCTTTTAATCACCAGTAACATCATATGACAAATTTTTGGAATTATCAGTGATTTTTAAAAACTTAATTTATTCATAATAGACATACAGCCTCAGGTGGAAAAATATTAACATTTAAAAGGGGTAAAGTAACAAGGGTCTGAGTAAATCATGGGCACAAAAGTTGGATTGTTTCCATTCTCCAGATATGAGAAGTAGATTATATGGACCATGTCTTAATGTTCAACAATCTACTGGGATAAAAAATGATGCCTTCAATAATGCTTGGTTTAGTGCAGCCATATTAAATGTAGAAGGAAAAATACTTATAACTCACAGAGAGACTTGTGTTTTCAGAAGTAGAAAAATGAGGATATAAAGTGAGGTCATGATTGGGTGGGGTTGATTTGCCATGGGGCTGTTGTGACAGACTGTGTGATCAATATTATTGCCTGGCAACCCAAGTGGGATTCTCTCTGTCCATATCATGGAACCAACAAGCAGGGAGCAGCTGAAATGCAGTGTTTTCTTAGGACACTTTATTATCCAAAATATGTGTACCATACAACCTTTATTGTGCACAAAGTGGGAGGTGATGCCAATCAGGCCATGGCCAAAACCTTGGACATTAACCTTGTACCTGGCACTAGTACTTAATAAAGCGTACCTAATCCCACTGAATACTGCCTGAGCAAAAGATGTTCAGAGCCTTTTCTGGGTGGATGTCCCTTTAACTACGAAGTAAACTATGGAATAAGAAATAAAAGCCTCAGAGTTATCTTCCAGGGTAACAGTTATTCTATGGTTACCTTCTTTCTGCAAGGTTTTAAGCCATTGCTTATACTAGATTGAGGTAGAAGTAGGAGTTGCTTTTCTCTGAGACAGATGCCTAACTTAACCTATCTGATGCACTCTAAAACCCTAGATGAATGGGGACAGTACCACCTATGAAAATTGAAGGCATTGTGTGTCACTTTTGAACTTGGGGTCTGAAGATAGATGAGGTTCCTGCCACACTGTTCAAGATGGGATGTTATTGTTACTTATTAAGAAGTCTCAGTCTCTCTTTCTAGGCCAATGTTGATAATATTTACTCTGATGCTTTTGGACCCTCTTACTGCTAATAATGGGGTTACATTAATTTTTCAATATTTATAGTTACTGTAAATTGTGGAGGTGCCATTGACACTAGAAGAGTGACTGTAGTCTTGGAATCAAGTGAGTAAACCTATGTTAATTCTATGGAAATTCTATTCTGAAACCGATTTGTTTTAGTAATACACTCAGTTTTTTTTCCCTTTTGGTTTTATGTGAGAGATTGCAAGTAATGGAGTCTGCATTCTCCAAGACATCCAAGTTGATTTAAGATCTGTGGACCTGGTGGACAGTGTACATTCCCAAAGCATGCAGGGCTCTTGAATTCTTGACCAAACAGAAAGAGAAAAACAGTCTTCCAGTTACAAAAGTTGTTGTATTTAGCAGGGAAACAAAAATTATCACCCCAGGAGTGCTCACCCCAGGAGTGTACACATGGTGCTTAGTTAAGAAGGAAAGTTGCCTGGGCTTTCTTTCTTCACACTTGATTGAAAACGGAGATACAAATTCTACAGAGCCACACTCAGTGTCCCTAGCTGTTCTTTGGGTCTTTAAACTAAACCACTCTGTAGGGCCCTGGTGTCCTCCCATATTGTGTAAAGCCATTGCCTGCTTGCAGACCTTGACCAGATGTCCTCCCTATGCTAATTCCGTGCTAGGTTCCACCCTCTTGAATGCTTAAGGGAAGTTCCTTGATGTGTATCCTGCATATTGGGCATTAACAGCTTAGATGCAAGATTGTAAACATCAGTAGGGAACTTCTGCCTCTGGGGTTCTCCCATTGTGCTGTAAGCCTGTATTTAAGGTTTCCTCCCTCTTTCAATAAAGGGCATTTGGCATTCTCCTCAGGTGAATGACCTGCTGTCTTTGTGTCTGTTTTTTGATCCACAGCCCCTCACTCAGACATGGTGAATGGGTGGTGGTAGCATGTGCATTATTGCTACACCATTCCACATTTCCAGAAAACCCAACATATCCAGATTGTTGTTCTCTCTTCCCATGAAGTTGAAGGAATACTGGTCTTCCTCCTAGTGTTTGTTTTTATTTACTATTGAGATTATAATATGATTATGTTATTTCCTCTTGATTTGTGGACTCACAAATATCCCATTTATGTTTATTGTTCTATGCATTTGATAAAAATTTAACAATATGAATACCCAAACAGGAGCTAAATAATCCAACAAATTGGCAATTGCTATGCCAATTTGCATGAGAAAAAAAACAGGAGGTCACAGTCCTACATAATAATCTAGCAGAAACTCAGGGATGTTGGGCATGGGAGAAATTTTCTTCCCAATGGAATAGGACAATATGTTAACTGATATTGTTCTTTTTTTTAGATTGCATTATACTATATTAACATACTCTTCCTACGCATAAACAATACCACATATATTCCTTTGTTTACACATTAAAGGATTCTTTTATCAGTAATTTTTTTACAAACTCTAAATCATTTATAAGCACAAAAATTTCTAATATCATAAATATTATCTTCTCAGTTAACTGTTCTAGCTTCCTTTCCTTTCTCCTTCCTTGAATCTTCTTTCCTACCTACTTTCCCTCATCCACCTTTCATCCTTTATCTTTTATTATTATGCACTATACTCATATACATTTTATTTTTCTTTACATATTTTTCTTTCTTCTTTACTTGTGTTCTTCCTTCCATCATTTATTCTTTCATTCTTCCTTCCTTTCTTTCATTTTTCTTCTATGTAATGTCCTTCTTTACAAGAGCTGATGATTTAGTTCACAGACCAAGCTCATGTCAGAAAAAATTACTACAAGTGAACCGCACATACATAATTAATAGGAGATGGTAAAAAATTGTACCTTGCTTTGCTTGCAGGCATCTCTTTGAGTAGTGAATTTGTAGTATCAATGAGCAGAATGCAGTGTCTTTTCTCTGTGTGAACACTATCAGGAGACTTCCATGCTGTAATGGAATGTTATTTCAAACCTGTGAAATAAGAAAAGCTTCCTTTTTTTCCAGTTTCCTTTGCCTTTGTGACTTACTAGCAAACATTTACCTTGAAATCATTGACTCATTTTTAACTTGGATGACATTACACACTAACATGTTAAAAATCTCATGCAAATTGTTCAAGGTCAGTTTAAAAATCTTTCTTCCATACATATTGATATTGTCTATTTAAGATACTGTATGATCGCAGGTACAATAATGGGGAGCATAATAAGGCCTACTTATAATCTAAGATAGGGTTTGAATTCAGAGAACTCATGAATTGGCAAAGAAGAAAACATTCTATATACTCTAGAGAAGAAGTCAGTCTTCAAAAGATTCTGAAGACATCACAGAGTGATTTTTGCATGTAGTAGGTATAGGATGCCATATCTACTGTTAGCATTATCCAAGTTTAAAATAGGAACAAAATTGGGTTTTGGTGAAAGCCACATAAAACCACATGGTTCAAGAGTAGCTGAAGTTATAGCAGGTTATAGTCCAGTGATCAGAAAAGAGATGAATCTACCCTTCTCAGGGTAATTATTTATTCTTTTGAGAGAACAGGTGAGACTCTTGGCTCAAAATGTAGAAATCAGATACTCAGAGATTTGAAATACATGACAAGCTCCCTTTTATACCTTACAGCTTGCCCTCATGAATAAAGAAGATTTGTCAGCAAAAAAAGGGATTCCTAGACTTAGTTTGGTAAAGAGGAAGGATCTCATGTCTCCATATATGATGTAAAGCAAAGGATAACCAGACCACAACTCATAACACCAGAGAAGCTAGCTACACAGGAGTACCCTAAGAGAGACACATAGATAGTCCACCAAAGAAGAAATAGATGAGATCTACATGAGCAAACTGGTAGTGAGGGGGGTAATGGAGGGCAAGGAGTGGTGAATGAGAATACAGTGGAATGGGATGGTCAAGCTGAAACAGAGACAGAGTTTCTGGGAGAGCAAGGAAAGAGATACTATGATACATGAAGACATCATGGGAATAAGGAGAAACAGGGTGCAAGGAAAGTTCTCAGGAACCCACAAGGATGACCTCACCTTAGAGTACTGGCAATAGTCAAGAGGGTGCCTGAGCTGGCCTACTCAGTGTTTGGATGGTTAAATACGCTAACAATAATCATAGAAACTTCATCAAGTGACTCATGGAAGCAGATGCACAGATGGACTGCCAGGTGCCAGGAAAAGCTCCACATGTCCAATTGATGAGAGAGAAGAGAAATTCTATGAGCAAGGGACATTGAGACCATGCTGGGAAAAAGTACAGAGAAAACTAGACAAACTTGTGGAAAACATGAACTGGGGACCAATAGCTAAGGAGCCCCCATGGTACTGGACTAGGCCCTCTGGATAGTTGAGACAGTTGATTAGCTTGAATTGTTTAGGGGGCTCTCAGGCAGTGGGATTGGGGGACCTGTTCTTAGTGCATAAGCTGGCATTTTGGAGCCTAGTGCCTACAGTGAGACACTTTGTGCAACCTTGGTGCAGGCAGAAGGGGCTTGGACCTGTCTCAACTGAATGTACCAGGCTCTGCTGACTCCCCATGGGAGACCTTGCCTTGGAGGAGGTGGGATTGGGGTGGTGGGTTGGATTGAAGGCTGGGAGGTGGGACAAGGGAGGACATGAATACCTGTTGTTGGTATGTAAAATGAAGAGAAATATCTTAATAATAAAAAGAAAAATCTTAGTGTCATTACATTATCTGCCATCTTGGGATAATTCCCTTACAGGCCAATACTTCAATGTGAAATGCCAAATGGATAAGTGATGGGGAAAGGAAGATGCTTGGAACTTCAATTTATATATACAGAAAGAAATCGTCAAGCTATGATATAAGAAACACAATTGACTGCTGATTATCCTACTTTATTACATTTCTACCAGACACATGAAAATACCACTTTGAATGCACATATAAAGTGTTTAATGCTTCTTGTATTCTTTTCTATTAAGCATTTTAAAATTAACATTGTTGGGTTGACAAAACAGCACACATTGGGCATAGATTATCTACTCTTGGTGTTGTACTCTGGAATTAGACACATGAGGATCATGAGTTCAAATGTATCCTTGAAGCATTCCTGAAATCCATGCCAGGCTTAACATAAACAACAAAATCTCAAGGGAATTTGTGAATACATGAAATCAAAACCAAACACCACAACCCACCACCTTTTTCACAGACACTCTTACTCAGAAAGTATAATCCTACACTGCCTGATATTTAAATAAACAATAGATTAGTAAGATGATGGGTTTCCCATGCTATGTATTATAGCATAAAAATACATATCACTAAGTAAAAACTCAAAAGAAGATGATCAAAAGCCACAGAAGAAATATAAAGACCACAAAAACAAATTTAACTAAATGAATTTGCCCCACATATACTGCACCTTGCTATCTACCTCAAATGTTTCAAAATAGAAATGAAAATGCATTGATCTCCCCCATCAGTCTTGACTAAACATAGTAACTAATTTACTTCCTTCAAGGCTATACTGCAAAGAAAATGATGTAAGTTTTTTTTTAAGCTGAAGACAACTGTGATTTCTAAAATCTGTACCAAGTTGTTTACATGAATAATTTTTTTCTCTTGTGTAAGGTTGTCCCTATTTCCTGACTTTAATGTGTTATAAATAGGCTTTAAAATATTTTCACAACTAGAGACATGGTTGGGCAGTTAAGGAAAGTTTATTCCTAGAAATAAGACCTGATTTTGACAACTTCCTTCAGTTCTTGCTACAAGAAGATCCAAAAGCCTAACATTTTCAGAAACTAGTATTCAAATTCATATATCCCCAAAAAACATGTACTAACATTACATAATTAAAATTAAAACAACTCTTTAAAAAAACAATTTTTCATTGATGAATTTTTTTCATTTGTAAGCATGCATTGCTGTAGCACAGATATTGAGACAATTAAAGGTTTACAAAGATTTTCTTCATTGTGAATTGGTTCATATAACAGAAAGCAAGCATGTACACTTGAATTCAAAGAAATCCTTTTCAGTTGGTGGTATCATTTGTGAAGGTTTGGGAAATGCTATTCTGCTGAGGAAATGTGTCATCAGGGGTACGATTTGATAATTTACATCCACACATCATTTTCAGTTCCCACTCTCTGCTTCATGATGCAATCTAAGGATGTGAGCTCTCGATTTATCTGCCATGTCTGACAATTGATGCCATGCCACTTACATGCTGACCCTGGGGCCAAAAAAAAAACTCATAAGTTGACATAGACATTACATAACAAGAACAGAAAAGGAACTAATACAAATCCATAAAGTTTGACACCTGAATTAGTTATTTCATGTAATTAAAGAGGAGTATAAAATCTAAAAATACTACATTATTATTTAAATTCATGGTGGAAGTGTTTAGCTCTGGAAGGAAAAGTTCCCTGAGTATCAAAAGTTAGGCTACACCTATAGTTGGGAGTAGACGGTATCCTGGATATATACAACTGAAAGGAAAAAGATATCCTGGCTGTTGGAGTGTCAGGCTCTACCTGAAGCTGTGCAGGAAAGGTTTCCAGGATACCTACAGCTCTCAAAAAAAAAGCTGTGCAAAGAAGCTGGATACCTAAAGCTGTGATGAGATAGGAATACTGACTTGTTAGAAAGTTAGGCTAGTCCTGAAAGCTTGTCCCAGTGTGGGATAGTTTACTTGAAGGATGTGGCAAACCTGCTCCTCTCCAAAAATGAGCAATTACAGATTAGCTGTGCTACACTCAGCTAAGACAGATTTCCAGCAGATCTGTCCTTTGCTGCTCTGCTCCACTCCCTGAAGAGAATTTTTCTGCAGAGGTGTCCATTATTTCTCTGTTCCACTCCACTAGGAAGTTTCCCAGCAGAGATTCTGCTCTGCTCTGGCAAAAGAAGATCTTCACCCAAATCTAAATCAAGAGATTTATATAGGGAGAGGAATCCAGAATAGTGGCTGCCTGTGTCAGTGTGAAAAAGAGCAGCTGCCAGCTGAACAGACACAGGGCTTCTACGGGGCTTCATAGTGTTAGAGATTTCCAGTGAAAATATTTTGAGGATAGGTATTGGTTGGATTTCAAGTTCATGCTCCGAGATTGGGAGGGTTTCATGCATAGTGAGTGGTTGGATTCTCTGTTCATGGATTGGTTGATGTTGTTGTCAGTTGGTCAGAGGTAGAATATATTTCTTTGGCTCTGGTTTTAGTGCCAAATTGAATGTTTTTCACTGGCTCTGGTTTTAGTTTCCAGATATGTTTCTTTGGCTGACCTTTTATTCTACACAGAGGGCTTTATAAACTAATAAATTAATTTATTCCATGGTTTTGCAGGGGCAAACACTGTAAAAATGGACATCGTGATGCATGAACAGATTGCTGATACTGTCAAATTGTTCTTTACAGAATGAACACCGTTGTGTAAATGAATGCAAGTCTTTTGGATAAGGATCGTGCCAAATACTTTATAATAATAAGCCCTCAGTACTTTTTGCAGGTACTCAAACACTATTGTAATATGCAAAGGCTTTAAGAGATTGACTGCACAGAAAAAGGTTTATTTGTGTATAAAGAAAAAAACTGTATGACACTGAGTATATTTTTAGGGTTTCTCTGCAGTATGACTTTTTCTAATGATTTCAAAGACTACTGATATATACAAAGACTTTATCACACAGATTACATTCATAGGGTTTCTCTCCAATAGGTGTTGTTTCATGCATTTGAAGAGTACTGTGTGTGAAAAGACCTTACCACATGGGTTAAATTCATGGGGTTTCTCTCTAGTATGTGATCTTTCATGCATTTGAAGATGACTGTGATGACGAAAAGCTTTACCATGTTAATAATGGTCATAGGATTTTGCTCCAGCATGTCTTCTTGTATGTATTTGAAGAGTACTGTGATGAGCATAGGCCTTAACACATTGATTACATTCATAGAGTTTATCTGCAGTATGTGTTCTTTTATGCATTTGAAGAGTTTGGTGATGTGCAAAGGCTTTACCACATTGATTACATTCATAGGGGTTCTCTCCTGTATGTCTTCTTTTATGTACTTGAAGATTACCGTGTTGTGCAAAGGCTTAACCACACTGATTACATTCATAGGGTTTCTCACCAGTATGGGATCTTGTGTGCCTTTGAAGACTACTGAATCGTACAAAGGCTTTACCACATTCCTTACATTCATATGGTTTCTCTCCTCTATGTGTTCTTTTATGACTTTGAAGATGAGCATGTTGTGCAAAGGCTTTCCCACACTGATTACATTCACAGAGTTTCTTTCCAGTATGTGTTCTTTAATGCATTTGAAGAGTTTGGTGATATGCAAAGGCTTTACTACATTGATTACATTCATAAGGTTTCTCTCCAGTATGTGTTCTTAAATGCATTTGTAGCTGACAATGTTTTGCAAAGGCTTTACCAAATTGATTACTTTCATAGGGTTTCTCTCCAGACTGGGTTCTTTCATGTACTTAAAGTGTACTGTGTTTTGCAAAGGCTTTATCACACTGATTACATTCATAGGGTTTTGCACCAGTATGTGTTCTTTCATGCTTTTGAAGAGTACTGTATTGTGCAAAGGCTTTAGCACACTGATTACATTCATAGGGTTTCTCTCCAGTATGTGTTCTTTCATGCTTTTGAAGAGTATTATGTTGTGCAAAGGCTTTAACACACTGATTACATTCATAGGGTTTCTCTCCTGAATGTGTTCTTTCATGCTTTTGAAGAGTACAGTGTTGCACACTGATTACATTCATAGGGTTTCTCCCCAGTATGTGTTCTTTTATACCTTTGAATATTACTATGATATGCAAAGGCTTTAACACACTGATTACAAAACAACAGTAATGAGATTATTTGCCTTATAACATTTCCAGTTTTACCAAGGAGCTCACCAATGGGGATCACCCATGCTGTCTCAGGAACATCCAAGACTCTAGCAGTATCTGAAGTCTCAGAGACAATGGAGGCTCCTGGAAAGCTAAGTATGGCAGCTAAGCAATCAAGAAGTATTTGGAAGGCATATGGACTCAAACAAGGCTCTGGAGATTGGCTTATAGACTAAAGAATCAGAAGACAACCTGGTGGCAGGAAGATGCTTTAAAAATGTAGATGGATTTCTGTCTCACTTTTCCTGCATCAGGTTCTCACCTCTATGACCATGGCAAGTAATTCTTGCATTGTTCCCAGCACCCAGCTACTCCTAGCAACTACAACAGCACAATAGGGAACTTCACATCTCTTGGTTTCATCATCAGCCTAGGTTGGATGCTTGTCCAGCTAGATTCAGGTTCTGTGGTTTCCAGGACTTCAAATTATCAGGCCACGTGACACTCCATGAACACCTCCTTCAGTTCCATAGATATTTGAGATAGGCTAGAGGAGAGCAGTGTTGGTGCACATGGCCTGTGAACTTTTACAGCCCTGCATTCCTATTTCCCTGGGCCAAGCCCACAAATCACCTACTAAACATATCTTATCCCTGAGACGATCTCAACAGAAATTCCTCTAGTTCTCTCCTCACTGCAATCTCCAGATGCATCCCCCAGGCAAGTCCCTCACAGACACACCCAGAAAATGTGCTCACAGACATTCCTCCTCCCTGGAAATAACCTCCTAGACACTATTTTTTGCCTGACTCAGAGGATACAGGAATCCTGTGGTGACATTAGTTTTTTTGGTAAGTAGCAGAATGGGGAGTGCTTGGCAGCTAAACTGGAGAGCTGCTCTAAGATCAAGGCCAGAAGAGACAACAGGGCAGCCCATCCACTACAAACACAGGGCTCAGGAAGAGGAGACCTACTCCAGACCTGCATTCATACAGGAGCTGGGAACACAAAGCCAAAGCTGACAAAGTAGACAGATCCTGAGCCCTGCAAGAAGATCTCATGTGGAAGAGAAAACATGGCCAATAGACATAGTAACATAGAAGGTTTGAAGAGATCTAATGAACCATCTCCCTAGACCAAGAACTATGGGAAACTAATGACTATTGAGAGGCAGAATTGTATTTCCCAGGGATGAGATATAGTTGGTTATCCAAAACAAAGTGGACTGCACTAAAATCATATAAATAGAAAAAATACCAAATGGACTCAGCAGCTCATATTTATTTATGAATATAGACATACAAATATATATGCAATAGTAATATCTGAAGAGAAACCCTCTATGAGAAAGAGTGAGTGTGAATCTGTAGCAGGCTTTCATTTAGACCACCAACCAGCTCTCAAATCATGACACAAAGACTTCTTATTAGTTATGAATGATTCCTGTCACATGGATTATGGCACAAGATGTGGATTCTGCCCTATCCACCCACACAACACAATGCACAACTGCGAAATTTCTCCAGCCTTCCTTGCTGACTTTGACCTTGATGTCCTCCCTATGCTAATTCCCTGCCAGTTTCCACCCTCCTCAATGCTTAAGGGAAGTGCCTTGTTTGTGTATCCTGCATATTGGGTGTTAAGAGCTTAGATGCAAGATTGTAAACATCAGTAGGAAACTTCTGCCTTCTGGGGTTCTCCCATTGTGCTGTAAGACTGTATTTAAGGTTTCCTTCCTCCTTCAATAAATGACATTTGGCATTCTGCTGAGGCGAATGACCTGCTGTCTCTTGTCTCTGTTTTTTGATCCACAGCCTCTTGCTAGAACATGGAGAAAGGATGGTGGCAGAGCAGGCATTATTGCTATCCACCACACACTAAAAACTGGGCCATGGGCACATACTGGTCAGTGATATTACAAGCATCCTATCTTCCCATGCAGGGCTGCAGAGGCTCTACATACTTACATACTCAAGAAATCCATACACAGGAAGGCTCAGAGGACAAGCACTAGTGCCGAGGTTAACACATGGACCAACAAAACCACAGTCTGGATCATGGTTCATCCTAGTCCCAGCAGAAAAGAAAGCTCAACAGACCTGCACTGAACGTGCTACACTCACCACAGCATGGGCTTGTGGACTTCCTTACAGATCCCTAAAGCAGAACAAGGGGAGAATCCTGGAAAGAAACTGGAAGCTACCTCCTACTGGTGTTCCTAATTGCTAACACTCCCCAGAGTCCCTCATCAGAGACTTCACCTGGGCTTCAGGATATTAGCAGTTTCCCTACTGGGTAAGCAGATTTCAAAGGCCTCAGAGAGAAAATAAACCCTCCCAGGTGGGTCCTTCCACACTTGATTGGATAGGACACTAACCAGAAGATTTGGTATTTTAGTAAAATTCTCTAATCTCTAGAGCACTTCCTGTTTTTCTTCCAAGGCACATGCTTCTATGGGTGCACTGTTCATTACATAATCAAAGTCCAGTGCAACCAAACTGTTGCTTCACAACTGGGAAATCCTGCAACCAAATACAGGTCACATTCAAACAGTAACTGTTCTTAAACAAAAAGAAACCATGGATTAGAACACAATGAAGGGTCTATGGGAGGGTATGAAAGCAGGGAATGTGAGACCAAAATGATCCATCTTAGAAATAAGACCAAAATGCTTTCACCCAAAAACTAAGGCCTAAGATTTCTCCTTCTAGGAATAGGCCAATAGTTACTGAAACAAGTCAGTCTAGATTCCAGAAACGAGGAAGTGTAATAGTACAGAGTCACAACGTAGTCATGAGGTAATGACTGCTGGACTATGGATTGTCCTCTCCCTGGTTTCCAGGGTAACTGACCACAGAAATGTCCCTACCTGAGGGCAGCCAATGAGGAATGGTGGCGGGTAACCACTCCCTTAAAAGTAAGATTAAGCCATGACTTCTAGAAAGCTCCTAGAAGCGAAACAATCAGAATTGTACCCGTACTAGCACCTCTAAATGATGTAACCTTGTGGCTTTTGCCTTTAAAAACTGAGCTTGCAGACAGGCAGGCACTTCCTCCAGCCTCCACTGTGTTGACTATATTGGACGAAGTCCCTCCTTAGGCTTGTATATCCAGAATTAAACCTTGCTTTTGCATTCTGGCATGCTCATCTTTGGTGGTCTCTCTGGGGGTCAGGATCTGGGCACAACAGGAAGACATTGTGATAATAATGTAAATATAATCCCAAATAATTTTGTTAAAAAGTTGAAACAGGCTTTATGGCCATGTGCTCCAGAAACCAGGGATTTGTATTAGAGGACACCAAGTACTATTCACACCATTTCTCTTGGGGTATACATCTTAAACCTGGAAAACACAGTCATGTTAGGCAGGGCCACACCATTCTATTCAGTTCTACTTCTTAGGTTCAAATGGTGTAACTACTCTAATTTGGTTTTACAAAATTTTAGTTCTTTGGTATCCAGATTCTTGATTGCCTGGTCTGTGGACCCATGAAATGGCCAGTCAGAACATTTATTGATCTTGTAACATTGATAACCTCACTACTCATTGCTAATGTCAACTACTATCACAGCAGGAAAGTTTTCACCCTCTTTCTTCCTCATCTCTCTCTCTGCTGTGACTACATGTGCTTTATAGTTGGCCAGTGAACTCAATTCTTACACAAGTTCCACCTCATTTGTATATGCAAAATAAAATCTAGAGAAGTTGGAGGATACTTATTCACTGGTCTATTTTTCTTTCCCACAGATCAGTCAAGGCTCATATTGGAAGGAGTTGCAGGACTTGCTTTCCAGCACTGGGAGACAGAGGC
The DNA here is from genome assembly GCF_949786415.1 of Peromyscus eremicus. NCBI lineage: Eukaryota > Metazoa > Chordata > Mammalia > Rodentia > Cricetidae > Peromyscus > Peromyscus eremicus. Next base: position 1,971,809 of record NW_026734289.1, read on the forward strand.
AGGATTAGGTGTTCAAAGCAAATTCTCAATTACATAATGTGAGGCAAGCCTGAGCTACAAGAGATTTTGACCTGAACCAAGGGTTCACAACCTTCCGAATGCTGTGACTCTTTAATACAGTTTCTCATGATGTGGTGACACCCAAACTATAAAATTATTTTCACTGCTACTTCATAACTATATTTTTTCCTCTTAGAATTATAATATAAATATGTGCACTTTCTGACAGTCTTAGACCTGTCCTGTGATAGGGTTATTTGATCCCCCAAAGGGAGCCATGACCTCTAAGAATGAGAAGCACTGCTATAAACTGACATAAATAAATACATAAACAAACCAGTTAAGGAAAAAATGGAATAAAATTCTTAAACTGGGAAACATAGAAAAAATTATCAGTAATGCATTAAAAGAAAATGAATATTAAAAGTGATACCAATAATAGATATTTTAAAGTAACAAAAGTGATTGAAAGCGTACGTAGCTATACTGACTTTGAATCAGAGTAGGCACCCCCATGGTAGAGTGAATACCATTTATAAGAGACTGAATGACTTTGTCACATGTAAAATGGTAGCAACTGAGTGTTGTAAGCTAACACATGGAATTATGGCCAAAGGCCTGTATCTCAAATATCTCAGCTGACTTCACTGTATCAGTAAGGATTGCACATATCTCCATAGGAGAGTTTGCTATTTGGAAACTGAATACTTAACAGTCCAAGCTATCCTCCATAAACTGTACACCACACAATAGTGTCCATCTTCATTCACATGGGAGAAATTAATACATGCAGGGAAATTATAGAGAAAGTCACTCACCATGCTCCATCATCCCTTCTTTGTAATGGAGACCCATTCAGCTCACTAGACTCAACTTCAATCTGTGATCAAGCTATTGCCTAGTCTAATGCCCACTGCTGTGTACACAGTGGTCTGTTCTCCTGTCTACAGTCATCACCACTTCTCTGCAGGCCATTTCCACTCTTCTTCCTCTTCTGGTCTGGAGAAGCCATTTTTCACACACATTTCCTTTCCTTGTTGTGCAGTGGACAATTCACTATGTGACTCAAACTGGTAATTTTAGAACCTTGTGGTGGTGCAGACATGTAATATAGAATTTAGGGTGATTAGTCAGGGGATAACAAAGGCAATGCTATGTGGGGCTACAGACAGGGTTCAAGTCCACCTCAACCAATGTAGGAGAACTTGACTCAAAACTGCTTTTCAAAAAGACTGGAGACTCCCTGTTCAAGAATTAATAAACCTCCATGGCATACCAGGACTTAATGTTGGTTGTGACCTTGTAATGGTCTCTTGAACAGCATGTTAGAGACCCGGTTTTTAGTGGAAGGATGGGCCTTTCTACTGGTTATAAACAAGGGTTGTCTCCCATGTTAAGGAATGTAGCTGGTTAATCCTGAGGAACAAACTTTTACATCTTTTCCTAGTAATTTCTCATCAGCATGGTTACCATACTACTTATCTTTGGGGTATTTGTGATGCAGCCCTATCTTACCTAAATTCTATTTTGTGAATTAATGTCTCCTAAGTGTTGTGCCCAGATTGTGACCCCCAGAGAGACCATTAAGGACGAGCAAGCCGGAATGCAAAAGCAAGGTTTAATTTCGGGATATCCAAATGCAATACAAGCCTAGGCAGGGACTTTGTCAAACAGATCCAATGCAGTGGAGGCTGGAGGAAGTGCCCACTTATCTGCAAGCTCAGCTTTTAAAGGGAAAAATCACAAGGTTACATCATTTAGGGGTGCTAGTATGGGTACAATTCTGATTGGCTCGCTTCTAGGGACTTCTAGAAATTACTTCTAAGGGAGTGGTTGCCTGCCACCATTTCTCATTGGCTGCCCCCAGATGGGGGCATCTGGTGATTACACAGTCCCTATGGAAACTAGGGTTGGGACATTCTATGATCTAGCAGTTGCCTAGGGGGCCAGGGAGAGGACATTCCATACTCCAGCAGCCTTTACCTCCTGACTACTTTGTGGCTCTGTACATTTACACTTCCTGATTTCTGGAATCTGAACTGACTGGTTTCAGTAACTTCTGGCCTGTTCCAGTAACTTATGCCCTGTAGCTAAAAAGGAGCAGTCTTAGGCCTTTAGTTTTGGGTTGAAAGTATTTTGGTCTTATTTGGTTCCACACTAAGAACTGTGAAGACCATGTACCATCAGTTCTATTACCATCATTTTTACTCTTCTACATCACAGTTGAACATTAGAGTGCAACTTTAATCAGGAAATACTGTTTACAAGCTCCTAAAATTAATTCCACATGGATTTTAAATCTTAATGTTAAATGCTGAAAGTGTAGAACTTCTGGAAGATAAGGGATGGACCAGTTCTCTTTGAGTTTGGAAATCTATGTTCCGTAGAAACAACACACACGGTGCTGGCATTTCACAGTGATATCAACAAGGACATTTCAAAGCACAGTCCTGCTCTCAGTGTTCTGCACAGATGCAGCCAACAGAGTGAAGTTATTCAGAGGCTGCCAGCCAATCTCAACAATTGCAAAGACTTTGCAGGACCATGAAGATCCACACTGGAGAAGGCAGGAAGAGCAGCACCATGCTAGAAAATGCAGGACAAGAACAAGCAGAACTCTGCATCTGACCACTTCCTCCCACCCAGCAAGGGAAGGACCTGACACACCTACTCCCATTTCTCAACTGAGCACTTCTCCCAGTCTAGGGACAGCAACCCCTCACTCATCATATTGTGGTTCTCCAGCTGGGCCATGCCCTTTGCTCAGCTTGCAACAGCAACACTCATAGCACAGCACACACAACTACTAGAGACATGTAGCTCCAGTTTTCCTGCCTGGCCCACAGTCAGGACAAATCTCTCTCACCTGCCAGTCCCACAGCCTCAGACCCGACCAAGTAAACACAGAGACTTAATATTGGTTACAAATTGTATGGCCACGGCAGGCTTCTTGCTAACTGTTCTTACAGCTTAAATTAATCCATTTCTATTAATTTATACCTTGCCACGTGGCTCATGGCTTATCGGAATCTTCACATGCTGTTTGTCATCATGGAGGTTGGCAGTGTCTCTCTGACTCAGCCTTCCACTTCCCAGCTTTATTCTCCTCCTTGTCCCGCCTACACTTCCTGCCTAGCCAATGGCCAATCAGTGTTTTATTTATTGACTAATTAGCAACACATTTGCCATACAGAACATCCCACAGCACTTCCCGCCCTTTTTTTTTTCAAAAGGAAGGTTTTAACCTTAACAAAGTAAAATTACATATAATTTGGGAATTTGGGCATAGCTTCTCTTACTACTTCCTGCTGGAGGGGGGCGCTGTATCTTATGAGGACACAAAGAAAATTTTAGGATTATGGAATAGTCCATGAGGCTGTATTGTCTGAGCCAGTTGCCTTCAAATCATTCTGGATGTTGGATCATCTGGGCCCTGGTGTCATCGGAGACCTTTCAGGGGGTCTTGGCTGGTCACACCTGATGTATCTTAATCTGGAACAAATCCATAGCCTTTGGCTTTCTGTGGGAACAAAAGCAGAGTCTCCTTTCCAAAGCAACATATCCTTACATCCAAATTTTGAAGTCAAGATATCTTTAAAATATGCATATTGGTTTAACTCAGCTTCCTTTACAATCAAATATCTCTCTGAAGTTAAGAATCCCAAAGACAACACAATCCAGATTCTCTGTGTAATATTCATCTTTACGTGGCTTATATTATTTATATTAATTTTACTGTCTCTTTAAAGACTTTATTTTTTAAAACTATGTATTTGTTTCACTGACTGTATATATCACCTTTTTTGACTCTTTCAAGCCTACGTATCTTTTACACACATTGTAAACTATTACATCTGAATCTGTCTTATTGTGAATCTATTGCTTTAACCTGCAGCAGCTGTGGCTGCTGGCTCCGCCCACCTCAGCTTCCCAACATGGCGGTGGTAGTTTACCGCTAGCTCTGGGAGTTATTGTGGGTCTATGATTTATCCAAGCAGCATGTAGCCCAGAAACCTCTTTTTTTTTTGTTTTGTACTAGCAAAGTCTAAATCCACCGTGCAGCTTAATGTGCCAATTGCAGAGGCCTCATTCCTGCCATACTGCAGGTCCAGCACACGCGCTAGGAACTCACCAGTAGCTCAAACCGGCAGCTGGGGCTCATTTGAGAGAGAGAATTAGAAACTGTTTTTAGCTCCGTTTTAGAATCTTTTCTCAGGTTTTAGGTGGAAACTCTTGCCACCACGTTGGACGCCATTGGTAGCTAAAGTTTTTCTGCCTGGCCCACAGTCAGGACAAATCTCTCTCACCCACCAGTGCCACAGCCACTCAGACCTGACCAAATAAACACGGAGACTTAAATAGGTTACAAACTGTATGGCCATGGCAGGCTTCATGCTAACTGTTCTTACAGCTTAAATTAATCCATTTCTATAAATCTATACCTTGCCACATGGCTCGTGGCTTACCAGCATCTTCACATGCTGTTTGTCATTGTGGCAGCTGACAGTGTCTCTCTGACTCAGCCTTCCACTTCCCAGCTTTATTCTCCTCCTTGTCCCGCCTACACTTTCTGCCTAGCCAATGGCCAATCAGTGTTTTATTTATTGACTAATTAGTAACACATTTGCCATACAGAACATCCCACAGCAGAAACATTAAATACTTTATGTGTGTATTCAAAGAGATATTTTCATGTGTCTGGTAGAAATGTAATAAAGTAGGATAATCAGCAATCAGTTGTTTATCTTATATCATAGCTTTATTACATATATACATACATATATATATGTATATATATATATATATATATATATATATATATGTATTTGAAGTTCTGAGCATCTTCCTTTCCCAATCAGTTATTCACTTGGCACATCATATTGAAGTATTGCCCTGTAAGGGAATTTTCCAGAGATGCCAGATAATGTAATAGCAATAAGATTTTTTTAGTTTTTTTTTTATTATAGAGAGATTTTCTATTCATTTTACATACCAACCACAGATTTCCCTGTCCTCCCTTCTCCCACCTCCCAGCCTTCAACCCAACCCAACCCCATTCCTTCCTCCTCCAAGGCAAGGTCTCCCATGGGGAGCCAGCAGAGCCTAGTATATTCAGTTGAAGCAGGTCCAAGCCCCTTCTCCCTGTACCATGGCTTCTCAAAGTGTGTCACCATAGGAACTAGGCTCTAAAAAGCTGGCTAATGCACTAGGGACAGGTCCTGATCCCACTGCCTGGGTGTCCCCTAAACAATTCAAGCTAAACAACTGTCTCACCTATCAAGAGGGCCTAGTCCAGTACCATGGCGTCTCCTCAGCTTTTGGATCACCGTTCATGCATTTACACTACTTTGGCTAGTTGTCTCTGTACTTTTTTCCATCATAGTCATAGAATTCCTTGTCTCTCTCATCAATAGGACACCTGGAAATTGGCCTGGCACCTGGTTGTGGATCTGTTGATCTGCTTCCATGAGTCACTGGATGAAGGTTCTATGATGATTGTTAGAGTATTTAACCATCCAGTCCCTGAGTAGGCCAGCTCAGGCACTTTCTCGACTATTGCCAGTACTCTAAGGTGAGATCATCCTTGTGGGTTCCTGAGAACTTTCCTAGCACCCTGTTTTTCCATATTCCCATGATGTCTTCATTTATCATAGTATCTTTTTCCTTGCTCTCCCACTCTGTCCCTTTCCAGCTTGACCATCCCATTCCCCTGTGTTCCCATTCCCCATTCCTTGCCCTCCATTACCCCATTAATACCAGTTTGCTCATGTAGATCTCATCTATTTCTTCTTTGCAGGGCTATCTATGTGTCTCTCTTAGGGTCCGTCTTCTTAGATAGCTTCTCTGGAGCTGTGGGTTGTATTCTGGTTATCCTTTGCTTTACATCATGACTGGAGACATGAGATCCTCACTCTTTACTAAACTAGGTCTAGGAATCCCTTTTGTTGCTGACAAATCTTCTTTATTCATGAGGGCAAGCTGTAAGGTATAAAAAGCAGCTTGTTATATAATTCAAATCTCTGAGAATCTAATTTTAAGCTTTTGAGCCAACAGTCTTACCTGTTCTCTCACAAGAATAAATATTTCTATAGTATACAGAATGTTATCTTCTTTCCCAATTCATGAGCTCTCTGAGTTCAAACCAATCTTAGATTATAAGTAGGCCTTATGCTCCTCATTATTGCACCTGTGATCATAAAATATATTAAATAGACAGTATCTCTATGTATGGAAGAGCATGGATGGAAGACTTTTTAAATTTTGACCCTGCAAGACCCGTACGGGATTTTTAGCATGTTGGTGTATAATGCCATCAAAGTTAAAAAGAAACAATCCTTTCAAGGTGCATCTTTGCTGGTAAGCCACAAAGGTAATGGAAAATGGACAAAGGAAGCTATTCTAATTTCACTGGTTTGAAACAACATTCCATTATAGTATAGACATCTCCTAATAATGTTCACCCAGAGAAAAGACACTGCCTTCTGCTCATTGATACTCCAAATCCACTAGCAAAACCAGATGCCAGCAAGCAAAGCAAGCTACAATTTTTCCACCATCTTCTATTAATAATGTGTACGAGGTTCACTTGTAGTAATTTTTCCTGACATGAGGTTAGTCTGTGAACTAAATCTTCAGCTCTTGTAAAGAAGAACATTTCATAGAAAAAAATGAAAGAAAGGAAGAAAAGAGGGAAGGAAGAATGAAAGAATAAAGGAAGGAAGGAGGAAATAAAGTAAAAAGAAAGAAAAATATGAAAAGGAAAATAAATTGAATATGAGTATAGTGAGTAATAATAACAGATAATGGATGAAAAGTGGGTGAGGGAAAGTAGGTAGGAAAGAAGAATCAAGGAAGGAGAAAGGAAAGGCAGCTAGAACAGATAACTGAGAAGATAATATTTATGATATTAGAAATGTATATGCTTATAAATGATTTAGATTTTATTTAAAAAATGACTAATAAAAGAAGCCATGAATGTATAAACAAAGTGATATATGTGGTATTGTTCACACATAGAAAGAGGATTTTAATATAGTGTAATGCAATCTAAAAAAAAGAACTATATCAGGTACCATATTTTCCTATTCCATTGGAAAGAATATTTCTCCCATGCCCAACATCCCTGAGTTTCTGCTAGATTGTTATGTAGGACTGTGGCCTCCTGGGTTTTTTCTCATGCAAATTGGCATAGCAATTGTTGGATTATTTAGCTCCTGTTTGGGTATTCATATTGTTAAAATTTTATCAAATGGATAGAACATAAAAACATAAATGGGATGTTTGTGCATCCACAAATCAAGGGGACATAACATAATCATATAATAATCTCAATGGCCAAACAAAAACAAACACTAGGAGAAATACCAGTATTCTTTCAACTTCATGGGAAGAGAGAAGAACAACCTGGATATGTTGGGTTCTCTTTAAATGTGGAATGGTTTAGTTTAAAGAACCAAAGAACAGCTAGGGACACTGACTGTGGCTCTGTAAATTTGTATCTCCATTTTCTATCAAGTGTGAAGAAAGAAAGCCCAGGCAGCTTCTCTTCTTACCTAAGCTCCATTTGTAGACTCCTTGGGTGATAATTTTTGATTTCCTGCTATATACAACAACTATTATAACTGTAAGACTGTTTTTCTCTTTCTGTTTGGTCAAGAATTCAAGAGCCCTGCATGCTTTGGGAATGTACACTGTCCACCAGTTCCACAGATCTTAAATCCCCTTGGATGTCCTGGAGAATGCAGACTCCATTACTTGCAATCTCTCACATGAAGTCAAAGGAAAATAAACCTGAGTGTATTACTAAGACAACTCGGTTTCAGCATAGAATTTCCATAGAATAAACATAGGTTTACTCACTTGATTCTAAGACAAGAGTCACTCTTCTAGTGTCAATGGAAGCTCCACAATTTACAGTAACTATAAATATTGAAAAATTAATGTAACCCCATTATTAGCAGTAAGAGGGTCCAGAAACATCACAATAAATATTGTCAACATTGGCCTAGAGCCAGAGACTGAGACTTCTCAATAAGTAACAATAGCATCCTAGCTTGAACAGTGTGGCAGGAACCTCACCTATCTTCAGACCCCAAGTCCAAAACTGACACAAAAGGCCCTCACCTTTCACAGATGGTACTGTCCCCATTCATCTAGGGTTTAACAGTGCATCAGATAGGTTAAGTTGGGCACCTGTCTCAGAGAAACGCAACTCCCACTTCAATCTCAATCTACTAAAAGAAATGGCTTAAAACCTTGTAGAAAGAAGGTAACAATAGAACAACTGTTACCCTGGAAGATAACTCTGAGGCTTTTATTTCTTATTCCATAGTTTACTTCTTAGTTAGTGGAACATCCACCCAGAAAAGGCTCTGAACATCTTTTGCTCAGGCAGTATTCAGTGGGATTAGGTACCCTTTATTAAGTACTAGTGCCAGGTGTAAGGGTAATTTCAAAGGATTTTGCCATGGCCTGATTGGAATCACCTCCCACTTTGTGCACAATAAAGGTTGTATGGTACACATATTTTGGATAATAAAGTGTCCTAAGAAAACACTGTATCTCAGCTGCTCCCTGCTTGTTTGTGCCATGATCTGGGCAGAGAGAATCCCACCTGGGTTGCCAGGCAACAATATTGATCTCACAGTCTGTCACAATAGCCCCATGGCAAATCAACCTCTCCCAAACATGACCTCACTTTATATCCTCATTTCTCTACTCGTGAAAACACAAGTCTCTCTGTGAGTTATAAGTATTTTTCCTTCTACCTTTAATATGGCTGTAGTAAACCAAGCATTATTAAAGGCATCCTTTTTTATCCCAGTAGTTTGTTGAACATTAAGACATGGTCCATATAATCTACTTCTCATATCAGGAGAATGAAAACAACCCCACTCTTGTGCCCATTAATTTCTCAGGCCTTTGTTACTATACCCCTTTTTAAATGTTAATATTTTTCCCCCTGAGACTGTGTGTCTATTATGAATAAATTAAGTTTTTAAAAATCACTGATAATTGCAGTAATTTCTCATATGACGTTACTGGTGATTAAAAGAGAAACCTTTAGAGTAAGTTTTACTATTACATCAGTCATTCAAATATCAATAATTTGAGTAAATTATAATGTCATTATGCCACAAATAAATTATGCAGTACTATCTAAAGGCTTTGCAGAATATGGATAAAACTAGAATTTTAAAAGCTTGGATAAGGCAGCTTAAATTTTCTAACACCCTTCGGTTTTGCCTGTCATAGCCTACAATGATGTCATTTTTCTCCATGGGTGAAATTGAGTACTGCTATCTTGAAAACTCTATTTATTAAAAAAATTTTGTATTGAATAATAGAAAAGAATCCTTTCATTCAGAATGTATTCATCTTTGGTGCACTTACGGTAGCTAAACACAAAGATTGCAATGTATCCTGTAAATGTATCCTATAAAAACAGACAAAAATAATAAGTTAGAAGAAAGCATTCCCAAAACCAAAGCAAGAAGAAGAGAACTGGGAAGGTTGAGTATAAATGTATGTGAGAGAGTCCAAGTACATCATTAGACTAAAAATATTTAAGTAAAAACTATCTTAAAAAATTAAAACTTATTGTAAAGGAGATATAATAAACTGATAGTAATTATTTTATAACGAGATAATTCTGACTTTTAAGTGTCTTACATTCCAATTAGAAGAAATAGCCTGACAGAATAGACTATGTAAGTGAAAGAGAGCAGTTTTTGGAGGTTATTGCTCTTTTGATGGTCCTCCATCCAGCTCCTAAGTAAATCATACATCTAGGCTTATTCTTTTTTATGAGTACCCAGCCCTTAATTTGGCTTAATTTCCAGCCAGCTTTTCTTAAATTAACCCTTTTATCTTTTGCCTTTGGCTTTTCTTGTTCTCTAAAATCTGTAATTCTTACTCTTACTCTGTGGCTTGCTATGTAGCTGGGTGGCTGGCTTCTGGAGCCCTCCTCCTCCTCCTCTGACTCCTTGATTTTAGATCTTTCTACCCAGTTTTCTCCTATATATACCCTGAGCCTGCAAGTCCCACCTATCCTTTCTCCTTTCTTGCTATTGGCCAGTTCTTTATTAAATCATCAGGTGTTTTACACAGTCACAGTAACATAGCTTCACAGAGTTAAACAAATTCAACATGAAAAAAGCAGTACACCTTAAAATAATATTCTATTACATAGAGCTATTTGGTACCTACAACAAATGAACTTCAGTGCCAAAGTAATAGGCAAAAAATCACATGTGGAAACAAACAGGTATAACCATACTGATAGTCCACAATGTACACTTTAAAGTTAAATTAGTGAATGAGAAAATGAAGGGCACTACATATTGATAAAGTGAGAAATTCAACAAGAGTCCATAAACATATGTTCTTGTGACATTGATGTTCCCAATTTTATAAAGCACTCACTACAAAATATGAGATAACAGATAGAATTCATCATTATTTTGGGTGATTTCAATACATGATTATATCAGTTATCAAAACAAAAGGAAAGCAATGAACAACTGATATACAAATAAATGGACTGATTTAACATTTACAGAACTTTTATGGAACAGTAGCAGAATTCATTTTTATCAGCAGCCTGAGCAGTTACTTTTCAAAATGGTTTTATGCAAAGCAAATCTTCTCAAAAACAAGGTAATTGAAATAATTTTTATTTTTATAAGATCACAATATAAAAAATACAAAATAGAACAAAAATGAACTATAGGAAATATGTAAGCACATGGAGGCTAGAAAACAAAACACTGAACAATCGGTGAGATGCTAAAGAAATTGGGAGTGGATTCCAAAGTTTTTAGACACAAATGGTGGTAGGAATAGAGTATAACATTCTTGAAATGTATGAAAATATCAGCGCATTGGAATCTACAAAAAATAAAGTGTTGCAAAAGGGAAGTCGAAGTCTATTTGATATAAAGGTATACATTTAAAAATTAGGGACTAGTAGATGGTTCAGCAAGTAAAGGTACATGCCAACAAGTCTGAATTCAATTCCTGGGAAACATGGTAGAATAAAGGCATTGAACACTAGTAAACTATTCCCATCCACCATCTACATGTGAGTTATAGTGTGTGCACAACTGAGTGAACACTATGTGTGTGAGTTCATTCACAAATAACTATGTGTTGAAAATGTAAAAATGAAATATTATTAGTCAGAAAGAAACAAGAAGGATTAGAACTCAAGTCAATGAGTTCTGAATCTCAACCCATACAGCACAAGAGAATACTCAGCCAATACTAATAAAATCAAACCTGACAAATCATACCAAAGAACCAGTAAAACACTCAGTTCTATAAAAGGATCATTGTATATAACACACTCCTCTAATAAGAATGACACCACTTCAAGTTAAAAGACCACACAAATGGAAGGATGAATGGAACCTCACAATTAGCTGGGTCAGGGACCAGAAGCTTCAGAAACAAAAATCACTGATGCTGGGTGAGGGGGCAGAGCTCAAGACCTCTCAGCATGGCAGAGCTACATTCTGACATGGAGAGTAAAACAGTCCCTCAGCTATGATATGGGCATCACGTTGAAAAGTGACAATACATTCAGTCTTCCCTAGTGTTATTGACACTGTGGTTCCAACATTTTGGAGAGTATCAGATAGGGAATTTGGTGAACAATGATGGGAGAGGACAAAAAAAAAAAAAGAGAACAGAACACACAGTAAACACTGCTGCCTAACTCCCACTGAGGTCTCTATAAGTGTGAACCAACAGCTTGTCAAAGTGAAGAGACCACCTTGGCATGCAGAGAATGGGAGGAAGAAGGCCACATGCCACCCAATGAGGTGACAAAGAGAATGACTCACTTGACCTTTGCAGGGGGCTCTTCTACTTGCAAGCTGCTATCCCCACTGTGATCATATATAAACCCTGGAAAGCAAATGTGCAAAAAGCAAATGGTGCTGGACTTTGAACTTACTCCCTCAAGGCTGTTCATAGCACCTCTCTCCTCATAATGACGTGAAGGTGTGTGATGTGTGACTGATCCTTCTCCATCATTGGATTTCAGCTTCAGGCAGAGAAGCAGGGATTGATTGTCAAATGATTCTCACAAAAGACTCACTTCCCAGAACTACTGGTGCATGGACAAAATAAATAAACAATTGACTGTCATGAAAATGGTGATGGGGTTGAATGTGTGTGTGTGTGGGGGGATGTGTATGAGTAAACTGATAAAGTAAACACAAGTGGGTTAAATGTTAAACAGGCTAATGTTACAGGAGGAAATGGTGCTGGACCTAACCTTGACCCAGCTGCTTGTTCTTACCTGCTCTTTCTGTGTCTGGGGGTCTCTGACATTTTCCTCTTGTCCAATGGTAGAGAAAAGGGAGTTCCCGAAGGAATCATACTATTTCTGAAAACTCCAACAACAAAAGAAATCCAAGAACCTATAGTAAGAAAACAGATTCCCCATCTACTCTTCTCTGACCATGGAAATGGGAAAATATCAGCAAGAAGAGGACAAATCCCATCTGAGTGAGGGTAGGAGACACTAGTGGTGTAGCAATCCTATGGCAATAAACCCCTGCACAAAACCGTACATGATATCCATCTCGTGTTGCAAACTGGATTTCTAAGTGTCATGACTCATTTGGTGATGGAATTACTCCTTCAAAGTGGAGGCATCTCAGATACTCTGCATAACAGATATTTACATTATGATTGATAACAGTAGTGATTACAGTTATGACATAGCAAGAAAAATAATTTTATGGTGAAATGTCAAAACATGAGGAACTATACTTCAATGTTCACGACATTAGGAAGGTTAAAAATAGTAGTTCTGGAGGCTATTAAGTATGACAATATGGGGTTGTGAGTAGCTAACAGTCTCTTTCACTATTGGCAATGCTGAGAATGAGAAGCATAAGACAAAGCACTACTTGCTAAGGAAGCTTGCTAAGAGGCAGAAAGGCTGGAGCCAGAGCTTCAGACTCTGCAGTACAGCAACAAGGAAAGCCAGAGATGGCCATTGCACAATGTTGTGGTCCCCTGAAATGCAGGCACTTAACAATGGAAGACTGAATCCTCGGCCAGACCATTTAATTTCTCTGAGGCCTTGGTGTTCTCATTCTTTAAGCTCTGCATGTGTGACATGACCTGCTCATGCCCCATCTTGAGCTTTTCATAGAAAGAATTTGCCTGGTAGTAGGTCCTGGACCTAGAGGTAATGAACTCCATGAACATAGTCCTCAAGTATCACAGGAATTCAGGGTGTGTTCTAGACTACTGGATGTCACGGGATGTCACATCTTGTCTCCTAAGTGCTGGGAACTTCTGGTACTTATTAAACTTGCTATTGTAGGGACAAGGAGCTGGCTAAAGAAACCCACCCTGACCCTGGAGCCCAGAACTAGGGAGGAAAGACTCAGATCAGGGCAGAAAGAAATACAGTTTGTCTCAGTCAGATCAGAGCCGTCTCTGCCCCTGGCCAACTGACTTGTGAAATCAACCAATCACAGAGCAGAACAGTAGAACTGTGGGCCCCAAGTCAACCCGAGGTTGACTGCACCTCCAAAACATCCAGTATAAACCGCCCTGCCTGGTCAGTTTAAAAAAAATGGCTTTTCTGTCCACCCTGGTAGAGGCAGCTACTCTCCTGGACTCCTCCTTCCCAAATAAATATCTTTCTCAAAAGAATTTTGGGTGTGATGGTCTTCATTCACTGGCATAGAGAAGATCATTGTTGAGATGTCCCCCAGTGTACAGAGCAAGAGGGAGCTGAAAGGGCAGAGCAAGGAGGAACTGAACAGAAGATCTTTGCTGAGACGTCCCTCAGTGGACAGAGCCATAAAGAGCTAAAAAGTGACACTTTTCTCCAGTGCCAGAGGATATTGCTACATTTCTCCAGGGGTTTTCCCTTTTGCAGAGTGAAGTAAAAAAAGCCACAGCATAGGCAAGAGAAGCAGAGCTCAGCTCAGAAGCCCCCTTAAGAGGGGACTGAGCAAAGCTCAGCTGTAGCAGCTCTCCAGGAGAAGAGTAGGATTGTTGTATCCTTCAGGGAGATCATCCCCCATCAGTTCCAGGCCTGAATTTCCCAAAAATTCAGAAAATTGTCCTTTCCATGGTCGGGCTGCTTCTTTGCAGTTCCAGCCATCAGAGCAGTGCACAACAGCTCCAGGTCTCTGGGACACCTTCAGGGCAGAGCTGTTGTGAATAGATTGAGGTGTCCAGGATACCTCACCCTCCAGGGCTGAACAGTCCCTTGCAGTTTCAGCCATCAGAGCTGTGCTAAACAACTTCAGGTGTCCAGGACACCTTCAGGGCAGAGCTGCTGTTCTGAGCAGCTCAAGGTGTGTGGGGTACCTCATCCTCCAGGGCTAAACAGTCTCCTTGCAGTTCCAGCCATCAGAGCTGTCCTAAGCAGATCAAGGTGTTGCCTGACTCCCCAGGTAGTCAGGACACCTTTCCCCAGAGTTGGTGCAACAAATTTACTTATATTGTTCTTACCAAAACCCAGGACGAACCCACAGATTTGCAAACAATTTACTTACACCTATTCTGAGCCTACACCTGTAGAGGCAGGCTGTTTAGATGATGGGAGGTGGAGCTGCATGAGCTCTCTCAGGAGGCTTGCCAAAATAGCTGTCTAAGAATTTCCCTAGTGTCTACTCCACAGGTGTGTATTCTCCAGAGTCGATGAAAACGTTTCTCCTATCTTCAAAATGAAATTCTCAATGATGGGACCTGTCACAATGGAGACCAAAGTAACATCATGAACAGTTTTGTGGATGGGACTCAACATCATGACAGATTTATAAACTCCCCAAGTGAATATCTATGTGCCACTAAAGAAAGTACACTGGCAGAACTATAATACTCAAAGTGGTGCTCCCAATTTTCACCAAGGTATCACCTGGGAACTGTGAGATAGGGAACTGCTCATACCCAACCTCAGATCCCTGATTGCAGGGACTAGAGGGAGATACATGCACAAACACATAGAAAAATACACAACATATACACATGTATGTGAGAGACAGAGAGACAGAGAAAGAGATACTTAGAGAGACAGAGAAAGAGAGACTGAGTGAAAGTGGGAGAACTCCATCAATTGGATGCTGAACAAATGCATGCAGATGTGTCCTCTCAGAGGGGAACAAAAGGAGCAGGGATCAGTCTCAGTTCCTGTATCCACAAATTTAGATGAGTGACCAGGCCTTTCCAAGTGCTGCTTGGAGAATCAAACGCACAAGGCCTTTTTAAGCAAGTAACAAAAAATTAACTCAAACTCACAGCAACTAACATCTCACACTAGCGAGCACTTGATAGAATCTCTTCAAATGCATACTGGGAACTCACATACTACTGCCTCAGTCCATAAGTACTATGACTCATGCCACAGGCTCTGTTTTTGTTTCTTTTTAGAGGAAGCAGAATAGTCTATGTCCTCATGACTTTCCTGTCCACATTTGAGGTTCTGCCTTTGGGAACAATTCAGAGACATGATTTTGGGCAAAGACATACCCTGAAGATGCACCCTACCAGAAACACAGACCTTATATAAAATGAATTAATGATGACAGAGTGGACCTGAGATTGAAACCTCAGGGTTTGAAAGAATGAATACGTATTTTTCATGCTCTCTTCTGTGATAAAGATCAGGCGATCTCACTGCTAATTTCTTTCAATAGTCATTTGCTGTAGCTGACCAGTTAGTCTCTGGACCTTCTGCTTCACCTGCATCTTGGTGAGGAAGGTTTGGTGGGATGGTGGCTCCCTGGTGCTCCTTGTGGGTAAATGAAGATAAATTAACTTGCAGTATGACAAGGCAAAGTGTATCGACAGACCACCCTCAGTCCTAATCAAATGTTTGAGAAAGTTTGTTTACCAATGACTTGGTGACACCCCAAATTATTTTGTTCCATGCTTCAGATGCCCCATCTGGGGATCTCAGCTGTCTTCTCTATTTGAAGGGAAGTGGTTATCTCAGCTCTCTGGTTCTCTCTGCCCTCATAACACATGCTCCAAGTAACCAAGTAGATAGCCTCTTCAGGCTTATTCACATCTGCAGACTCAGAATTTATCTTGGCTGCAGAGTCTGCAATCCTGTGGGTTCACAAGTCAGCAGAAAATTGCAATAGTTCATAATCACCCCAGTAATTTAGAGTTTCCCCAAATATCTTGAGAGGTCACTAACCATATATCTATTGATGGAGAAGACATATAAGGGCAGAACATGGTCACCAGACTCAACAAGTCACCTAACTGACAACTCAGGAACACAGAGCAGCTGGGAAGTACTTAAAGTTAGCCAGTGTGG
Source organism: Peromyscus eremicus (assembly GCF_949786415.1). NCBI lineage: Eukaryota > Metazoa > Chordata > Mammalia > Rodentia > Cricetidae > Peromyscus > Peromyscus eremicus. Next base: position 1,988,112 of record NW_026734289.1, read on the forward strand.
TTGAAGTAGAGTGATGTCCTGCCTTGAAATGGGCTCACCTCATTAATCCCTCCCTCTTTAATGTTGGTCTCATGTTCAATCACCAATGCCTATCCTCCAAAAGGAATGAAAACCAAGAGTTCCCAGCATAAAGCTTTGATCTTACCAGTTCCTGACTTCTGAAGCAAAACAATTTATATCCTGGAATCCTTGAATTTCAAGAGCCATGACAAGCAGGGAAGTTCTGTTGGTTTTCAGAGACTCCAACTTTCTTTTCCCCACTACTGGAAGATTCAGCTCAAGCCCACTTCCTCCAGGAAGCTTCCCTTTTCCTGTACAGAACTTATTGCACCATTCTCTTGATCATTTCTTCCTTGATGTTTTACACGGAGGCTGAAGATCAGCTTTCTTCTGTCACTCTCTGTTCTCTCTACCCTCTCCATTCTCTTTCCAATTTAGACTCTTCAGTATTCCATCATGTTCATCAGTAAATGGTGAAAGCACTGATTATACTTCCCAAGGACAGTGGGTGTTGCCACAACATAGTGACATCACAGAGGATGCCAGGGCTCTCCAGGATACAATAGAATGTCTAGGGAAGAGCTGCAGATGTCATGGGAACTGACATTGCTTCCCTGCTAATGAGCTTTCCTTACACTAGAAGTCAAGTTGACCTTTGCAGGAGCCTCTGCTGGGATACAAGAGAAGCCCTTCAGCACCCCCTTCATCCAAAGCCAGAGATCCCTCCCTGATTGATTGAACATCCTCCTGTTCTTTCTCTGTGTAGAACTGAATCTTTATCTCCTACTGAAATTTTATGTACACAAGGTAATAATATCACAGAAATTAATATATGCTGAAGTTCATCATAAGTACCTGCAACTGAGGTGACTGGCTACACTAGTGGAAGCCCATGAACTGTGGACTGGTGGCTGTGGAGCCCCCATGAGACTGGACTAGGTCCTCTGGATACAGAAGATGGTTGTTTTGCTCGAACTGTTAGAGAGACACCTAGGCAGGAGATTGGGATCTATCCATGGTCAATGGGCAGGCTTTTGGAACCCAGTGCCTGTGGTGTGACACCTTGAACAGTCTTGGTTTAGTGTGGAGGGTGTTGGACCTGCCTAGGCTCAGTTTGCTGGGCTTTGCTGATTGCCCATGGGAGACCTTGATTTGGGGGATGTGGGAATGTGGAGTGGCTTGGGAGAGAGGGATGGGGGTCGGTAGAGGGAGGAGGGGGGCTCTGTGGACAGCATGTGGGGTGAGTAGTAAATTTCTTAATAATGAAAAATGAAAAAAACAAAACAATACAAAAAGATGTAAAATCAAAAAAAAAGTACCTACATCTCCTTATCTCCTTAGCCACGACTTTATAGACTTAATGCTGACTGAGAAGGACACTTGTTAAACAACTTCCTGGTAAAGCATCTACAGGAAACAGCTAGGCAGAGTTATGCTAGAGGAAGAGGCTGATACAGCCTAGGAACAAGTACCCATAGGAGCGTGATATGGTCAGGGAGCCCAATGTGACTAAAATCTGTGTCATCAGCATGTGTGTAGTGGGTTTTGTACTCTCTGTTCAGTAGCTCAAAGTGGTCTGCTGTTACTGGGTAGTAAAGGTGGCCAGATAGCTGGAGTTTTCCACACAGAACTTGAGTTTCCCTTAGAGCAAAGGACATTCAGAAAAATCCTTTGCAAGCCCCTTCATAGTTAGCAACATAGACACTTGGGTTCCACTGGACACTCTAGATCAATGGTTATTTTTTTCCAATTCTCTGACCCTTTAAATCTTTAAATAGCATGAACAGTAGTTCCTCGTGTTGTGGTGAGCCCTAAACATAACTGTTTCATTGTTTCTTAACTTTAATTTTGCTACTGTTTTTTAAAAGATTTATTTATTTATTATGTATACAGTATTCTGTCTGCACATATCCCTGCAGGCCAAAAAAGGGCACTGGATATCATTACAGATGGTTGTGAGCCACCATGTGGTTGTGGGGAATAGAACTCACGATCTTTAGATGAGCAAGCAGTGCTTTTAACCTCTGAGCCATCTCTCCAGTCCTAATTTTGCTACTGTTATGAATCGTAATTCAAATATTTGATGTGCATTATATCTGATATGCGACCCCCAATGGGGTGGTGACCCACACAGGTTGAGAACCACATCTCTGAATGCAGGCAGAAATCTCCTCAAATCCTGTCAGCGATGCTGGGGAATGTAATTCTTAGTTTTGAGACAAACTTTCTCTGTGTAGCTGTGGAGCCATTCCTGGAATTCACTTTGGAGAACAGCCTGGCCTTGAACTCACAGAGATTGGTCTACATCTGCCTCCCAAGTGCTGGAATTAAAGGCGTGCAGCCCCACCTCCTGGCAATTCTTAGTTTTTATTATCAGACTGAATCAAACTAGTCACCTGGGACGAGGGACCCTCAATGTGCAATTATATTGATCAGATTTACTTTGAGCAGGTCTCTGTGGGATTTTATTGTTAATTGAGATAAGAGTCCCTAAAATGGGCAGAATCATTTCATTGTCTGCAACCTGTACTGTGTACATATGAAAAAGCTAGAGCATAAGCATAAGCAAACAGGCAGCATGCGTACATTTGTTTATCTCTGCTCTTGGCTGTGGATGTGATATGATTAGCTGAATCCCTATCTTGATTTTCCAAAAATGGAACTATTACCTGAAATTGTTGGCTATGATCAATTCTTCCCATTCTAAGTTGCTGTACCTGATAACTCAGTGTAATAAAGATGTTAAGAAAGTACTCCAAAAAAAAAGTACTCTATGACAGTGGGGTTTTCACAGGTGTGTGAGATGTGTATTTCATGAAATGCTCAACAGCACCATATCTGTTTCAGAAGAAAAGATCCTACTTCCTCCTGAACCCAACCTGTGTTTCCCTGTCACAGTTTTACAAAGACACAGAGACACCCATAGACTCACAAACCACTTCACCCTGTCAACAAAAGTGCCCTGATATTGTCTTGCCAAATCAAGTACCATGCTAAATTCTTCTAATGTGTTATATACAAGCTTCACTTCAATGAATGTATTTTTCTTTGAATTTCCTGACCATTAAAATTTTCAGATATGGGAAATTGGGTTTGAATTTAGAGCCTTGACTATGAATTTCAATCTTATGCTATGTCCTTCTGTAAAGGTCAGAAGACGCTCCATAAACCTGAGAACAAAGTAGCACCTTAAATTCTAGGTATGTGGGGGTGTAAGTAGTGACAGGCAATGTGTCCACTAGTTACCTTAGGTTGGAGATGGATGACACAGCCTAGGCCTGATGTATACAATTCCCTGTGAAAACTTCTCAGTATCACTCTAACTCCTGTGCCTCTTCATTAAGGTTTCTGTAAACAGATCTTTGACAAATTTCCTTCTTCAAAGGTAAATAGACCTTATCAGTTGTAAAAGTCACTTTGATTTTGTCCTTCTCCTCCTAGGACCTGTAACAGGGCCTTTTGAGCTACATCAAAGGCTATCCAACGAGTATAAAGTCTGAAATAAACAGAGGTACAGGTTTAGAATGCAGGTCTGAAGAATAGAGTGCAAAACAAGGGCAGGACAGTGGGCACACCCAGGAAATTCTTGGTTATGTCTTTGGCAGTTTAGTCTCTCTGCATGTCAGTTTCTTCTACCTAGAGAAAGATGGGTTGGGATACACCATGGAGATGATTGCTATCTCAAGGCATGACTTATAAAATCACTTCCTTCATAAGTGGGACTTTGTTTTTTTGTTTGTTTGCACATTTTTGGGGGGATGGGGGTGATGAGCTAGCATTTATATGAGCTAAGCTGCACATCTCTTTCTAGTGAACGTCTTTTTCTGGGAACAGAAAAATCAGGTCCTAAACTTACAAAAATGCTGAAAATAATGCTTTAGAGCAGGGAATCACTTGACTTGGTTGAAAAAAATTACCACTTCACTTCATGACTGTTATCAAATATTGTGTGTGGCTCCTGTCCTTTGTCATTTGGAAAGACTCAGCAGCTAGCTACTCTTTATTGATTAAGCACTTTTCAGATGCTAAAAGCAAAGAAGATGGAGAGCGAAGTTTGAAATGAACATGTTTGATCCTAAATATAGAGCTGTGTTTGCCTGTTTCAATCTCAGAATTCTAATCCTTATCTGGCTAATCTCACAACAAATAAATGACACCTGTGTCCATTGGTGTATTTTTTTTTTTTTGGTTTTTCGAGACAGGGTTTCTCTGTGTAGCTTTGTGCCTCTCCTAGAACTCACTTGGTAGCCCAGGCTGGCCTCGAACTCACAGAGATTCGCCAGCCTCTGCCTCCTGAGTGCTGGGATTAAAGGCATGCGCCACCACTGCCCAGCCGTTGGTGTATTTTAATAGAAGCACATAAACAATTTTGGTGACTTATTAGAACTCATGTAGTATATATGAAGTCCAGCTATTAATATTTTATTCTCTCTTGCTATTCTTATTTGGAAGGTTTGTTTGTCTGAGTAGGGGTGAACCACCCCAATTTAAATGAGACAAAATTTTTTTTTAAAATAAACTCCTGTAACAGAATATGTTTGGGAGTTGTAAAAGTTTTTCCATTGAAAAAAATCAGAATTTAGGAGGATCCTGTTACATGCTGGGGGCAGAAATCAGAGTCAGCAAAGCTTGCAAAATAGATTTTTTTCTTTTAGCACTTTGATAGAAGAAGCACTTCATTTTTTAAAATTTTATAATTAATTTAATTTTACATATCAGCCATGTATTCCCCTCTCCTCCCTCCTCTGGTTACCCCCCTTGCTCTGCCCCCAATCAACCCCCCATTCCCATCTGCTCCAGGGCAAGGCCTCCCCTGGGGATTCAGCTCAGCCTGGTAGATTCAGTCGAGGCAGGTCCAGTTCCCTCCTCCTTTCACCCAGGCTGAGCAAAGTGTCCCAGCATAGGCATCAGGCTCAAAAAAAAAAAAAAAAAAAAAAAACAGCTCATGCATTAAGGACAGGTTCCTGTCCCTCTACCTGAGGGCCTCCTGAATAATTCAAGCTAATCAACTGTCTCACTTATCCAGAGGGCCTGATCCAGTTGGGGGCTCCTCAGCTATTGGTTCATAGTTCATGTGTTTCCCCTAGTTTGGCTATTTGTCCCTGTGCTTTTTCCAATCATGGTCTCAATATCTCTCGCTCATACAATCCCTCTTCTCTCTCACCGATTGGATTCCTGGAGCTCCACCTGGGGCCTGGCCTTGGATCTCTGCATCCACCTCCATCAGTCATTGGAGAAGAGTTCTAGCATGACAGTTAGGGTGTTTAGCCATCTGATCACCAGAGAAGGTCAGTTCGGGCTTTCTCTTGACCATTGCTAATAGTCTATTGTGAGGGTATTTTTGTGGATTTTTGGGGACTTCTCTAGCACTTTGCTTCTTCCTATTCCCATGGTGTCTTCATTTATCATGGTCTCTTTTTCCTTGTTCTCCCTCTCTGTTCTTGATCCAGCTGGGAACTCCCACTCCCCTAAGCTCTATTTCCCCCAACATTTGCCCTTCATTACCCCCCCTCACATCCAGTTTGCTCATGTAGACCTCATCCATTTCTCTGTTGTTGGGTGATTCCTGTGTCTTTCTTAGGGTCCTGTTTTCTAGGTAGCCTCCCTGGAGTTGTTAGTAGCACTCTAGTCATCCTTCATTTTACATCTATTATCCTCTTATGAGTGAGTACATACCATGTTTGTCTTTCTGAGTCTGGGTTACCTCACTCAGGATGATTTTTTTCTAGATCCATCCATTTGCCTGCAAACCTCATGAAGTCATTGTTTTTCTCTGCTAAGTAGTACTCCACTGTGTATATGTACCACATTTTGTTTATCCATTCTTCATTTGAAGGGCATCTAGGTTGTTTCTAGGTTGTGGTTATTACAAATACTGCTATTAACATAGCTGAGCCTGTGCCCTTGTGCTACGATTGAGCATTCCTTGCATATATGTCCAAGAGTGGTATAGCAGTGACTTGGGGGAGATTGATTCCCAATTTTCTAAGAAATCGCCATTTTGATTTCCAAAATGGAAAAGTACAAGCTTGCATTCCCACCAACAATGTAGAAGTGTTCCCCTTGTTCCACATCCTCTCCAGCAGAAGCTGTCTTCAGTGTTTTTGATCTTAGCCATTCTGACAGGTGTAAGGTGGTATCTCACAGTCCTTTTGATTTTCATTTCCCTGCTGATTAGGGATGTTGAGCAATTCCTTAAATGTCTTTCAGTCATTTGAGCTTCCTCTGTTGAGAATTCTGTTTAGCTCTATAGCCCATTTCTTAATTGGACTGTTGGGCATTTTAATGTCTAATTTCTTGAGTTCTTTATATATCCTGGATATCAGCCCTCTGTCAGATGTGGGGTTGGTGAAGATCTTTTTCCATTCTGTAGGCTGTTGCTTTGTCTTGTTGACTATGTCCTTTGCTCTACAAAAGCTTCTCCGGTTTGAGGTCCCATTGATTGATTGCTTCTCTCAGTGACTGTAATACTGGTGTTCTATTTAGGAAGTGATCTCCTATGCCAATGAATTCAAGACTACTTCCTACTTTCTCTTGTATCAGATTCAGAGTAACTGGATTTATGTTGAGTTACAAATATATATATATATATATATGTTATATATATTATATATATAAATTTTGATATAAAATTCATACTGTAAGGAAAGTTTGAGGAATCAAAACAGAATCAAAGTATTATGAGAACAGTGGCAATAGAATTGTCCTTTAATTTTGGCTTTCTTCTGTCCCATATCATTTGATTCTTCTGACATGATACAGAGATTTTGCATTTTCTTTTTAACATGTTTGGCTTTAAAGAAGGAGAGACACATTCTCCAACTCCAAAGCCAGTTTTAATTTTTAATTGAAGTGGGACTACATAAACACCATTTGTGATAAGTGTTTGTAGAGAAGAGCAGAAACAAACATTTAGGGAGACATAAAATTTAAGTGTGATGTAATACCATTAAACCAAGTTACTTTAAATGGGTTAGTCATGCTGGTTGAGGAACAATCACCTCTTCTAATTGAGAGGTCTGTCTTGTTCAAATCAAACATTTATCTTTTTTTTTTTGTGGAGCTGAGGATCGAACCCAGGGCCTAGCTCTTGCTAGGCAAGCACTCTACCATTGAGCTAAATCCTCAACCCCATAATTTTTTGTTGTTGTTGTTTTTTTTCGAGACAGGGTTTCTCTGTGTAGCTTTGTGCCTTTCCTGGATCTCCCTCTGTAGACCAGGCTGGCCTTGAACTCACAAAGATCTGCCTGGCACCGGGCGGTGGTGGTGCACGCCTTTAATCCCAGCACTCGGGAGGCAGAGCCAGGCGGATCTCTGTGAGTTCGAGGCCAGCCTGGACTACCAAGTGAGTTCCAGGAAAAGGCGCAAAGCTACACAGAGAAACCCTGCCTCGAAAAACCAAAAAAAAAAAAAAAAAAAAAAAAGATCTGCCTGGCTCTGCCTCCGGAGTGCTGGGAATAAAGGCATGGGCCACCACCGCCCAGCCCATTATCAATTTTGATGGTATTTATAGCTTATCTTCTCTGTAGAAACAAAAGCAAAATCTCATCCCAAATGTAAGACATATATATCCTGGTTTCCATTCTGAGGTTAGCACATCCTTAAAATATACAGGCTGATTTAACTCTGTATTTTTTTTCTATTGTCTAATGTCTCTTCACAGCTATTGTTCCTTTCTCATTAGCATTGAGAAAATACAAAGTTAATAAAGAATTATGTAATCTATTTCTAGGGGGTTTGTTGCTCCTTTTTGTTTATTTAGCATACCCTTTAGAGTTCAATTTGATGTTTCTATGACTTCTTCTCCTGTAGAATTGCATGTTATACCTGTAATATATTTTATATTGTAATAAGCAAAAAAACTTTCATTTTACCTGAGACATAGGCTAGATCATTGTCAGGTTTAACTTATACAGGTATACCCATGATGGCCATAACTTCTAGCAATTTCTGGATTACAAAATCAGTCTTTTTGAAAGTCAGAGCAGTTGCCTATGGAAATCCTGAGTAGATATCAATGGTGTGGTGCACATGTTTCAATTTTCCAAATTCTACAAAATGAAACACATCCATCTGCCAGATTTCATTTTTCTGAGTGTCCTTTGGGTTACATCCTGCGGGTAGTGGAGTCTGATTGTAAACTGAACAAGTAGTACATTTCCATTTAATTTCATTAGCTTGTTTCCAGATTATGAAAAAACCCTTTTCTAAAACCTCACTATTGACATTATTTTTTTTATGAAATTCTGAGGCCTCCCACACATTTCCTATCATTGGTTGATGAATCTCCTCATTTTCTCATGCTAAAGGGCCTGACAGACACATAAGGTATTAGATGTGAGTTATATATAAGGGATACTTCCTGTTTCCGTTTATTTCTTGTAAATGAATAAATAACAAAGTTAATTCTGACTCATCAGGGATAAATTCTGCAGTTTCAATATGTAGGACCACTTTTTCTGCATACAGAGAGTCAGTAACTATGTTGAGAGGTTCTGAAGAGAGGAAGTGATAAGGCAGGGTGCAGAGAGGAGCTAACTCTCTCTTTTGGCAGAGGATTTCATAGAGCTAAGATGTAGTAGCTTTCTCTCTACCTCTCTAATCTTTCAGCTTATACCCCAATATCTGGCTCTAGGTTTTTTATTAATAAGACCTTTTAAGATCTGTGTTGCAGGGAAGTGGCTTAACTGCTCCTTGAACCCAAACAACCTTAAGATAAAGAAGTCTGTAACAATGTAGTATGCTTTGCTGATGCTCCCTTGTCTATTGCTCAGCTTTATATAAGCAATGGGCAGAGTAAACTGGATACAACAGTATTCAGTGACAGTCCTCCAAAATCTATCCTATGTCTTTTTCTTTCTTGTATGTCTCTGTTTTTTCTATCTGTCTCTTCTTAATCCACACTCCCCAATCAGGTCTTGTTTGACAGGTTGGATGGTTCTGACAAGGGTCTGAGAAATAGAAAGGTCTGATGACATAAAGGCTTGCATTATATGGGTCTAAAAGTTCCAAATAAGGTCATAAATTTTAACTTCTGTTCCTAGTTTATATCTGTCTCCACAGGTTTGCACTTTGCTGACAGACACATCCAAGCATCAATTGTTAATGACAACCTGCTCTATATGAGTATGAGCCCTGAACTTCATGAAAGCTGATATAAACTAATCCAACTGATGCAAATGCTGTTTCTTCAGCTGGTCAATGAACCAGAGGTTTCTAAATTGCCTCCTTACCTTTGATTAACATTCTAGCCTTCCAAGGCCCTGACAATAATGTGCCAATGTCAGCAGGAAGTAATTACAGAAGCTAAATATCACTCTTGTTCCACCTCCCCACTTGGTATGTTACATCAAAAGGTAATTTCTTGTCATAGTGAACCTGCAGCCATAAATCATGCATGCAGACATCCCCAACCATGGGAGGAAAGCCATATGGCACACCAGAAACCCAGAGAGACACAAGCTGCTCTGATGGGGCATTTGTACCTGAAGAGGCAGGGCAAAGAAGGCAGCAGAAGGTACTGGTTTGCACTGAGGGACTGGACCCAGGAGTGTTCAGAGGCATGAAGGGTTAGGGTTTGAAAGACCCAGCAGCAAATAAGTGTGCCTCAGCCTGGAGTGACCATTTAAGAAGGAAGTAGCTCTGAGTGCAGGGCACAAAGCTGCCATTGGCCCCATGATCTATGCTGCTGGTGGCTGCTGGATTCAGGATCAGTGCCATGGTGGATTCTGCTATAATCAGAAAGTTCAACACAGTATCTGAAGCACAGCAAAGGACCATAGGAGGACAGGCAATGAGAGCAGAGATCTTACAGTGCTTATATGAAGCACAGCTGGGAAGTAGTGTGCAGGTGAAAGGGAGCAGCAAGAAGTATCTGTGGAGCTGGGGCAGCACAAGAGTTACTGGAGGGTTTAAGCATAATGGGGCTGTAGAGTCTCCCTGGGCAGGGAGTCCTTTTTACCAAGAGAGTCTCCATTCTGATGAAGACTAAAGGGCTGAGCCTACGAGATTAGGGAAAATAGGAATGAGGGAGGGACTGCAGAGTTGGGGGATGAATGCAACCATGAGTGAAGCAGGGCCATCCAAGGGCCATGGGTGAGGCTGTGCTATAGTTGGGTCTTGCTGACCTCATGTTGGGCCAGACCAGATGGTGACAGGAAGGGATCTTTTTTTCTCTGCTAATTTAAAGAATAAGAAGTCAGGAAATTCAAGATCTCAGCAGTCAGCCAATTTTTTCTAGGGATACACTAGCTGGTTTTATGTCAAGTTGACAAAAGCTAGAGTCACCACAGAAGAAGCAATCCAATATGCAGCACCCATCTATGGACTCTGTATCAGCTCCTGCTTCCTTGCCTCTTTGAGTTCCTGTCCTGACTTCCTTCAAGGATAAACAGTGATATAGATGTATAAGCCAAAATCCTTTTGCTCCCAAACTTGCTTTTTTCGCTCATTGTGTTTCATCAATGTGATGTGATGGGGAGAAACCATGCGATCATACGTGAAAGTCACAGTATAATTCTTGGGAGTTGTTTGTTTCCTTCCACTTGCATTCTAGGAATTGAACTGAAGATGTTAGGTTTGATGGCAAGTCCTCTATCCAATGAGCCATCCCAATCAAGTCCTCTACCCACTGAGCCATCCCAATCAATCCCTCTACCCAATGAGCCATCCCAGTGGCCCTAGCTTTCACTTTCTAGGGTGTTCCTATCTTTTACTTGATGTTTGCTCTTTCTCCAAGCACCTGCATACAAGAGGCATTCTGTTAATGTCTTGTAAACACTAAGTATCCTGTAAAAGTTGCTACATGCAGTAGCTGCCCTGTGCATATCTGGGGAGATTGAAGGAGCCAGTCTTCAGGTAACAGAAGGGTTGATGCTTTTCCTGTCATTGAGCATGAAGAGCCAGTGGCCCTAGCTCTCCATTGTGTGGTCCTGGTCATGTTCTATGTCTTCATGGTGCAGTATGCATGTTCTAGGACAAACACTGTGTTGAGTCCAGATTTTGGCAACATGAGAGGAAAACAAAGAACATAATGGAGTCCTTTACTCCAGATCACACAGTGAGTGGGTGAGGGTGGAGGGTACATGGACAGACACAGCAACATCCAGAAGGACACCATTTGGACCTTTACCAAGAACCTGTGGCCTCCAGGTTTGTGTATAGTCATGAGTTTCAGCATTAGGCAATCTCTATGATGTGTGCTGGCATCTCATTGGTGAGTCCTTTTGCTTTTGGGGGTGTCTATTCTGTTAAGTCTGTCCTCCAACACCATCCCTTCAGTAACTCAAGACGCTCCTTAGTGATGGACACTGACAGTGGGCATTTGGTGTAGGTCACAAGCACATCTGGCATGGGAGATTTTGCTATCCCAACCAGAATGGTGTAAAATGTACAACTTTGGTGGTGTTCATTTCTTGAACTTCCTATATGATATTTTCAGCTGCAATGGTTAGAAAAAATAGGGAACACATATTCAGGTTAGGGAGTGTCCTGGAGAGATCAGTCAGCTGCAAGCGTATTCCTGTGGTGACACCTCGCCCCTGGAGCATAGGCTTTCTTGTTGTCTGGCAAAGTCAGGGCTGACTGCTGAGCACAGGCAAGGTCATCCCCTGCTCGAATCTTGGTTTATGATAATCCAAATATTATGTTTGCCTCTGCCTAGACTGTGCCTTGGGGAGGATGGTGTTGTGACTGGATGTCCGCCTTGAAGAAAAACATTTTCACATCACTCAGCAGACAGCTTCCCAAAAACGAAGATTATCTTTGCTTCTATTCATTTTGCTGATGCTGCCTTGAAGGCTTGGCTGGCAGGAATTTTGGGTCTGGTCCATCAACAGAACCCTGCAGCTGAGTTTCATCCAGGCCCCAGCTGGTGGCCCCTGGATCTGACTGGAGTCTTGAGTGTCTATGTTGTCATGATAACGCCTGCAGCTTTCCCCTGAGGCTGAGTGAATTTCAGATGGTGTGGTGTTGCTGGAGAATTTCTCTCCAGCTCCCGCCACCAAGTCCCGCCAGTCCCAGAACCCACTTATAAAATAAACACATAGACTCTTACATTATTTAAACTGCTTGGCCATTAGCTCAGGCCTGTTATTGTCTAGCTCTTACTCTTATATTTAGCCCATTTCTATTAATCTTTACTTTGCCACATGGCTCATGGCTTACTGGTACCTTACATCTTCCTTGTCCTGATGGCGGCTGGCAGTCTCCCCTCAGCCTTCCACTTCCCAGCCTGGTCTACAAAGTGAGTTCAGGAAATGCGCAAAGCTACACGGAGAAACCCTGTCTCGAAAAACCAAAAAAAAAAAAAAAAAAGAGTGTGATGAAAAATAAATAAAACATGATTTCTTTTTCTTGAAGCTGAAGGCAACTGTGATGTCTTTACCAAATTGTTTACATGAATAGGGTTTTTCTCTTGTATGACTTCGTCCTCATTTCCACACTTCAAAATGATATAAATAGACTTTAAAAAATTTACAGCACTGAAGATATGACTGGGCAGTTAAGAAATGTACATTCCCAGGACCAAGGTCTGATTTTTGACAACTTCCTGTTATTCATCTACAATATCAAATGATCTAACATTTTCAGGAACCAGATTGCATGATCACATACCCATACAAACATAGACATCACATAATAACAGATACAATAACTGTTTAAAGAAACAATTTTACATGAAAGTTTTTCTTCTTTTAAGCATTAATTACTGTAACAGGTGTTGTGGCATCTAATCGCTTTTAGAGGTTTTTCTTCATCATGAATTGGTTCATGTAACAGATAGCTAGCATGTAGGCTTGAACCAGGGAAATCAAACTTTCTAAGTTGGTGGTATCATTTGGGAAATTTTAGGAAATGCTGCCCTGCTGGAGCAAATAAGTGACTGGGGGTAGGCTTTAAGAAATTACATCCCCACACCATTTCTAGATCCCATTCTCTGCTTCAGGCTGCAGTTTAAGGACATGAGTTCATAGCCTCCTGCTTTAGCTGCCATGTCTGACACATATTGCCATGCCACTTTCATGGTGATATTGTATCTCTCTGGATCAGGGGCCAAATTACACTAATTTATAAGCTGATTTGGACATTATATCACAACAGAAAAGGAATACAAATAGATGAATTATTATACCTGAAATAGGTATTTAATGCAAATTAAAAGAAGTACAAAATCTAAAACAGTTACATTACCATTTAAATAAATAGTGCAAGTTCCAAAACTACACAGAGAAACCTTGTTTCAAAAAATAAATAAATAAATAAAAATAATGCAAGTTTTTACAGTTCTGGAGGGAGAGATACCCCAAATGACAGAAGTCAGCTTTTACCTAGAGCTATGAAGATATCCTGGATGTCTACTGCTGTGAGGTAAAAGGTAACCTGAATATTCAGAAATCAGGCTACACCTGATGTTGTGCTTCAGTGGAAAATGGTCTCCCAGCAAAAGATATTAATCCTGCTTCTCTCCAAAAGGGAGCCCTTACAGTTGGACTCTGCTCCACACTGCTAAGAGTTTCCCAAGAGAGATGTCCAATGCTGCTCTCCTCCACTCCCATGAGGGAGTTTTTCAACAGAGCTGTCAATTCATTTTCTGTTCTGCTCTATTAGAGTTTCTAACAAAGATGTCCATTTCTTCTCAGCTAGAGCTCAAATTCTTAATTCTATGCTTCACACAAGCAAGATGTGAAATGCTGCAGAAATGTAGCAGTCTTTGGTGAAAAGTTGTTACTTCTGCTCTAATCTTTTAAGGGAGTTTGCCAGCAGAGGGGTTCACTGCTTCTCTAATCCAATCCTATAATCAGATTCTCATCTTCCAGTAAAAAAGTCTTCATGCAAAATGCATTCAAGATATATATTTGGTAGGAAGGAATCTAGGAGAGCTCCAGAATCTCCCAGGCAGCTGCCAAATGAACAGACACAGAGCTTGAAAAAACTGAAATATTGCGTGGATTTCACGCTCATGAATTGGTTGATTTCAGGCTCATGGAATGGTTGGATTTGTGCTTACTTGGTCAAGTTTACAGTATGTTTCTTTAGCTCTGGTTTCAGGTCCAAAGTGTGTTTATTTTAATGCCCTCTTTTAAAATTTTGATTCTGGTTTCAGGATCAGAGTGTTTCTATAACTGGTTCTGGATTCAGGAACAAAGTGTGTTTCTTTGACTCTGGTTTCAGTGTCAGGATGTTTTTCACTCTGATTTCAGGGCCAAAGGGTGTGTCTTTCACTGGCCCTATGTTCAGGGTCAGTGTTTGTTTTTGTGGCTGCCTCATTTACCATATACAAAAGGCCTCATAAATCATAAATAAGTGTTTTTCCCATGAATGTGCTGCTGTAAACAATATAAAAGCAGATACCATAATGCTTGAACATTTTTTGACACTGTCAAATACTTTTCAATTGAAGACATACTCTTCTGTAATTGATCACAAGTGTGTTGCCTAAAGACCTTACCAAACCCTTTATAAGCAGATGGCCACCATAACTTTTTCATATAGCCAATGACTATTGTAATATAAGAAAAGACTTTAACAGACTAATTACACACAAAAATATTATTCCTGTATAATGTGCAAAACTTAATTACATTGACTATGCCTGTACGTTTTTTTTTTTGCAGCATGAGTTTGAGAAATCTCAAGATTTTTAAGATACATACAGAGGCTTTACCATAGGGCTTCTCTCCAGTATGCTTTATTTTATGCACTTGAAAAATTTTGAGACATGCAAAGGCTTTACTGCATTTATTACATTCATAGGGTTTCTCCCCAGTGTGTTCTTTTATGCATTTGAATACTGAGTTGTGCAAAGGTTTTACCACACTGATTGCATGCATAGGGTTTCTCTCCAGTATGTGTTCTTTCATGCCTTTGAAGAGTACTCAGAAGAGCAAGGGCTTTTCCACAGTGATTGCATTCATAGTTTCTCTCCAGTATGTGTTCTGTAATGCATATGAAGACTTCTGTGATATGCAAAGGCTTTACCACATGCATTACATTCACAGGGGTTCTCTTGAGTATGTGTTCATTTATGCATTCAAGACAATTGAGTTCTGCAGAGGCTCTACCACACTGATTGCATTCATATGGTTTCTCTCCAGTAGGTGTTCTTTTATGTATTTGAAGATTGATATGACATGCAAAGGCTTTACCACACTAATTACATTAATAGGGTTTGACTCTAGTATTTGTTCTTTTATGCATTAGAAGGGTACTGTTTTGTGCAAAGGCTTTACCACACTGATTATATTCAGAGGGTTTCTCTCCAGTATGTCTTCTTTTATGCTTTTGAAGATTAATAATAAATTCAAAGGCTTTACCACACTCATTACATTCATATGGTTTCTCTCCAGTGTGTGTTCTTTTATGCATTTGAAGAGTACTGTTTTGGGCAAAGGCTTTACCACACTGATTGCATGCATAGGGTTTCTCTCTAGTATGTGTTTTTTTATGCCTTTGAAGATTTTTTTGACATGTAAAGGCTTTACCACATTGTTCACATTCATAGGGTTTCTCTCCAGAATGGGTTCATATATGCCTTTGAAGACTATTGTGATATACAAAGGCTTTACCACAAAGATAATATTCATAGGGTTTCTTTCCAGTATGTGTTCTTTTACGTATTTGAAGATTACTGTGCCATGTAAAGGCTTTACCTGTGATTACATTCATAGGGCTTCTCTCCAGTATGCTTCCTTTTATGTTGTTGAAGATTACTTAGATGTCCAAAGGTTTTACCACACTGATTACATTCATAGGGTTTCTCTCCAGTATGTTTTCTTTCATGTGATTGAAAAACTTTGTAACATGCAAAGGCTTTACCACATTGATTACATTCACAGAGTTTCTCTCCAGTGTGTGTTCTTTTATGTATATTAAGATTGCTACGCCATGCAAAGGATTTACCACAGTGATTACATTCATAGGGTTTCTCTCTAGTATGTGTTCTGTTATGCCTTTGAAGGTGACTTAATTGTGCAAAGGCTTTACCACACAGATTACATTCATAGGGCTTCTTTCCAGTATGTGTTCTTTTATGCATTTGAAGATTGTTTTGATGTGAAAAGGTTTTACCACATTCTCTACATTCATAGGGTTTCTCTCCAGAATGGGTTCTTGTATGCGTTTGAAGATGACTGAATTGTGCAAAGGCTTTACCACACTGATTATATTCATAGGGTTTCTCTCCAGTATGTGTTCTTTTATTCATTTGAAGATTACTCTGGCATTTAAAGGCTTTACCATAGTGATTACATTCACAGGGTTTCTCTCCAGAATGGATTCTTGTATGCTTTTGAAGACTACTGAATCTTGCAAAGGCTTTATCACATTGATTACATTCATAGGATTTCTCTCCAGTATGTGTTCTTTTATGCATTTGAAGACTACTTTGACATGAAAAAGCTTTACCAGGGTGATTACTTTCATATGGTTTCTCTCCTGTATGCTTTCTTTTAAGTTCTTGAAGATGATTTTGAAATTCAAAGGCTTTACCACATTGATTACATTCATAGGGTTTCTCTCCAGTATGTGCTTTTTCATGCATTTGAAGAGTACTCAGATATGCAAGGTCTTTAACACAGTGAATATTTAAAATATATTTCTTTCCAGCTTGATTTTCTTCATCTATGCAAAAATAATGGGACATGTAAAAGCATTATGACATCTAATACACTCTTTAATTTTTATATCTGTATGAATTAATTTTACAGTTTGGTTCCATTGTAAAGAATAACCAGAACTTAAGGTTTATCATTGTTCACACTCATCTTATTCCACTTTATTAATACTTACATCATTATAAATGTATACTTCTTTGAGAGTATAGTCATATAATTCTGATGCTCCCCACATTTACTTCATGACATTCAAATTATATGTAATCAACCAGTCACTTTATAAGGAAGCTGAATAGGAAGATCACTTCTGTCATTTCTGTACCCTTTGAATGGGACATCACCTTGCAAGAGAAATGCTTATTAACAAATATAGAGAGATCAATAGTACAGAGTATACATGAGAGAAATTGTATCAACAATTCCTAACTATAATGAAAAATAAGATAGACAAACTGGATGTATTGGCTCATGCCTTTAAAGGCAGGACTCAGAAGGCAGAGCCAGGTATATCTGAGTCTGAGTTGAATCCCAGTCTAGTCTATGCAATCAGGTCTAGGAAAGCCTTATAGTACATGTTAAGACCCTGTCTCCCAAGCAAAAGTCAGCAGAACAAGAAAGAAAGAACTAAGAAGTTTTTACTGAAGTTCCTACAAAGAGTTATGCATTTACTTTAGTTCTGTATTCCTCAAGAATCCTGAGTGCCACAATTCAAACTATAACATAAGTAAAAATTTACTAAAAAGTAGTGCATGTTTAAATAGTGATAAAGGCAAATATGAAAGAATTAGCCATATAAATGTTAATCATAGATAATCAACACATTATGCAAGAGAGATGGCAAGCTAGTAAAGAGCTCTTGCTGGTCTTGCATAGAGGTGGGCTCAATTGCCAGTACTTCTACAAGGGAACACAACTATTCATTATTCCAAGTTCAGGATTACTGAGACCATCTTTTGATCACTGTGAGGATCAGGTACCCACATGGTGCATATCCATGCATTCAGATAAAATACTCATATTTATTTAAAAATTCAAAACAAATGTAACAGGCAGGAGGAAGTTCATGCACCTGCAATGCAATGACTCAGAAGGCTCAAGAATGTTAATATCATGAATACATGCCAAATAGAGAAATAGAATGATAACCTATATCAAATTTAAAAATTCAAGATATGTGTGGAGCTCAGTACAACAGCATATGCTTGACATTTACAAAAGCCTACATCCCAGGCCCATCATCCAATAATATAAAAACAAAACAGCCAGGAATGTTAATTTCCCACATTAATCTGTACAATTGGGAGCCAGAATCAGGGGGATTTGTGAGTTCCAGGCCAGCCTGGTGAAAAGAACTTCTTTCAGGACACTCAGGGCTACACAGACAAATTTTGTATTCAAAAATAACCAACAATATTAAAACACCAGGTTAACAAACTGCTTTAGCACTGAATAGCAATTACTTCTACTCTATCTTATGGGAAATAGAGATAGAATCTCTAATGATGGTGAAGGCATGACAATACATGGAAGCTGGCTGATTAGTTTCAACCACAACTCAGTACACACAAAGAACAGGAAATCAGTTGAAGCTATAGAGATGCATATCACACAACTAGTGAGGAATTTTCTCCCAAACGGATCCTCCTACTAAAGAAGCAATCAAAAGAAAGTCACCAAGGAGAGACACATGTTCACATATATCATTGTGTCTGAGAGGTTTTTCATTTAATCAAAGATGTTTTAAACCAAGTACCTATAGGCTCATGATCATCTATGAAAAAAAATGCATCTAGTCACTTCAATGATCCTCATAGTTTGCAACATCCCCTACACTATTTGAAAGTTCAAAGTCTTTTCTGACATACAAGATGGTCTCTTGATGGTTACATTTGTGAAATTAGAAAATGGATTATAACTTTCCAAAATACAATGTCATAGAAAACCATTTAAAATCTAAAATAGAGAAATGGAAACATAGCAAGGGAAGATTAGGCAAAGACAGTACTAAAATAGAGCAAGACAGACATAAAATTCTCTATCTCTATCTCAGATGCATGAGGATTCATTATCAACAGGCTCAGATGGCCCTATTCATGCAACTTCTCATATAATTCTCTCTTTACTTCATCTCTATATATGCAGCTAGTGCTCCATGGGAGATGTCCCATACCTTAGGTATCCCAACATCATGTAGTCACAAAATGTAATCAAGGCTGTTGTGAAATATTATTTTAAGATGTGTTATATTTGTCTATTCTGTGGAACAATTGTTTTAAAAATGCAAAGATATGTTGTATTCTTTTATGTTGCATATGTTTAACTCTGTGAGGCTGTGATACTTTGTCTGTCTAAAATACCAATAAATGTCTAATGTCTAATAAAGAGTTGAACAGCCAATAGCTTGGCATAAAAGGTTAGGCAAGGCTGGCAGGCAGAGAAAACACATGGGAGGACAAAACTGAAAAGAAAAAAGGAAGGAGCAAGACAAGGAGAGGACACCAGGGGCCAGCCACCCAGCTACACAGCAAACCATGGAATCAAAAGTAAAGAGAGGTATACAGAATAGAGAAAGATAAAAGCCTAGAGACATAAGGTAGATGAGATAACATAAGTTAGGAAAAGACGGCTAGATACAAGCCAAACTAAGGCCAAGCACTTATAAGAAAGAGTAATCCTCCCTGTGTATGATTTATTTGAGAGCTGAGTGGCAGTCCCCCCAAAGAGTAGAGAATTAAAAAACAAAAACCAGCAACACCGGGCTTTATCTTCACAACTCCATGCAATGGTATCTCCCAGTCTCCTCACTGGGTTTCTGACTCTCAATGATAGAAGCCTGCAACAATGCTGAACCGAACGTCCAGAGTAAGAATCCATGACCTTAAATATTTATTCTTTCTTATTTCCAGGACCAGTAGATGATGGGTGATCTTGCAAAGTTTGACTTCTTAATTCAGATGAACACTGACATGCTGGTCCACAGGTGCAGCAAGTTTTGTATGAAATTGCTTTCTAGGAGTAGGAATTACCTTGTATAATCCTTCCATGAGTAAAAGCCAAATAAAATTTTGTAGTCAAAATATCATACAAATGACCTCTAGCTTAATTTTTTTTTTTGGTTTTTCAGGACAGGGTTTCTCTGTGTAGCTTTATGCCTTTCCTGCAGCTCACTTGGTAGCACAGGCTGGTCTAAAACTCACAGAGATCCACCTGACTCTGCCTCCTGAGTGCTGAGATTAAAGGTGTGCACCTCCACAGCCTGGCTTAATTTATGGGTTTTATTTTTTGGTTTTTTGAGACAGTGTTTCTCTGTGTAGCTTTGGAGACTATCTTGGAACTCACTTTGTAGCTTAGGCTGGCCTCAAACTCACAAAGATCCACTTGCCTCTGCATCCCAAGTGCTGTGCTTAAAGGTATATGCCACTACTGCCTGACTGCTTAATTTTTGATGAGTCTATTTCCTACTGAAATCCTATACTCTCAGTCTTCACTTTCTGCTATTCCTTTTAACATTCCTATCTTCCTGGTCATACATGACAGGTCAGTAAAGCTCTCTGTGAAACTTTCTATAATTTTTGCCACCTAAAGTCCTGACATCTTCCACATTCTTTGAAAAGACAACATTCTTAGGTTCTACCTACCAACAAAATTACCTTTGGTGCTCCATTTTTTGTTCTAACTTGCTTTTATCCTGCTGTGGTTAAATTTTGCATTCCACATATTCTGCGAACCTTGTGACATTTAGGTTCAGGCTCCAGGTCGCACACTGAACAACTTAAATAGGGACAGAAGACTGCAAGTCTTCCACTTGGACAGATGGGAAACTTACACAGTAAAGACATTTTCAAACTTATTACTTAAGTACTCCAGTGATGTGAAACAGCAGGACCTTCTTCAGTGACAGGATCCTAAGGTGAAGATCACAAGGGATGAGAAAGAGAGGAAAAGTATAAGGAAGAAAAGATAAAAGCTGGGATGGGGAAATCTTGCACAAGGCATGTCTCATGTCAATTATGCATCTTAAGAAGAATAGCAGCTTTATAATACTTCTAGGGGCAACATGGAAGGAAATGGGAAATCTTTAGGAAGTCAGCAGAAAGTATGATACAATAGGACAGACTCAGAGAGGAGGCTAATCAAACCATGCTGCACATGGAGAAACATGATATCTCAAGACTATTACTGACTAAGCCCACAGTGATCTGTGCATGGATAACCATAGCCATATTTGGTGAAAGAGTTGGATTCTTGGGATCTAAAGCAACCCCACTACAAAGGCCCTGATTTAAGACCATTGCCAGCTCTTCAAAGCATGTTCCTGGTTTTAGGGAAGGAACGCTGTTTCATTGTCAATATGTTATGCCTTTAGGGAAAGCTCCCAAGGTCTAGGCCCCAGGCTGTTTCTAGCTCTCCCAAGAATTTTCCTAATCCCTGCCTGAGGGCTTGAAGGAAAGCATTGCTTGATCAGTACAGAACTTAATATAAGAGTGTTGTTCTACTTTCCTTTTTTTCTTTTCTTTCTTTTTTTTTTCATTGAGACAGGTTTTCACTGTGTAGTTTTGGATCCTTTCCTGGACATAACTCTGTAGACCAGGCCGGCCCCAAACTCTCAGAGATGAGCCTCTTGAGTTTGTGCTAAGCAAAGTCGAGCACCACCACCACTGAACTGCTAGTGTTTTAATTTTCAAGTAGTAGTCAACTGGTGTCATATTGCCCATCTGTCAGAACTAGGATTTTCTCAAGAAGAAAACTGGAACTTTATGGCATGCCAGGACTTAAGGTTGTTATGACCATGTAATGCCTCAATGAGCAGCTTGTTAGATTCCCATCCTTTGATATAGTGTTAGGCCTAGTGGCTTTTTGTAAATCAGAGGTGGCTCCTTTGTCATGATTTACAGCCAAATGACTGGACAATCCTGGTGAACTAATGTGTATCCTATTGTCCTAATCTCTAACAGGCCTGGCTACAATACAAATCTTTCAGTGGTTTTGTTTTGTTTTGTTTTGTTTGTTAAGACAAGGTTTCTCCATGTAGTTTTGGAGCCTGTCTTGGATCTTGCTGGACCAGGTTGGTCTAAAACTCACAGAGATCTGCCTGGCTCTGCCTCCTGAGTCCTGGCATTTAAGGTGTATGCAACCACTGCCTGGTAGGTTTTTTTTTTTCCAGGCAGAACTCCCTCAGTTAAATTCTATTTTGTGAGACTTACTATGTCTTAAGAATTAGTAAATGCTTTATGTCATTATTTCAACTCCTCTCTTACACCTTAGTTGTAGAGTGCTACCCAACACACGAGAGGCCTTTTACAACCTCCACAAAATTAACTATAAATGGATTTTACACATGAAAGTTAAATACAAAGTGCTGCACCTCTAGAAGGTACTGGACAAAGTAGGCCTGCTTTCAATGAGTGCACCAAAAGCATGTTGAAGTTGACTACAAAGATGTTTCTATACACACCTCCCTACTCCCAATTCTGTGAACAGATTCGGCCCACAGAGCAAAGATATCCAGAGGCCTGCCCTGAGAATAGGAAGTTTCAAGGACCATTTGGGACCTCACAAGACAGGGATTCTGGCTTAAGTTTCCCATCCAGATCTGAGAAGGACCCACCACTCTGGCTCCTGAACCTTACTCACAATGCTGTGGTTTCCCAGCTCTCCCAGGTTCTCTGCTCAGCTCTCTGCACCAGCACACACAGCACAGCACACAACACAAAACTGCTGCTGCCAGCTTCTCTTCAAAGTCAAGCTTGAAGCTAGCAGCTGGAAGAACCCTGTACCACTTCTGACTGGCAGGTCACCAGGAGGGCTTGATTAGCTATTGAGGCCTGAGTGACAAGAGCACCTCCCATAGGGTTACACTGTGCTTAAAGTCACAGCACAATGGTTCCTGATCCTGCCTTCCACCAGAGACCCAGACCTTTTCTAAACATTTGCATTTCAATAGCACTTGCCCCTGGTTCCAATAGCAGATCCTGCTATCTTTCTGCTCTTGATAGGCACTTCCCCTTCTTCATCCTGGACACAGTGTGGCTAGCATGTACAGCCCACTATACTATGTCAGGGTGGAGTGATTCCATGTCACACAGGTGGAAGGGTGCTCAGAATATTAACAACTAAAAAGAAATTAAAAGACAAAAAAGGAGATGTTTGTTTTGTGACTTCAAGTTGAGGTCAGGTGAACTGAACCCTCTTTTTACCTAGTTGTCACAGGGACTTCATACAACCAGGAAAGAAATGCAGAAAGTAGATCACAAACAAGATAATAGGTCTTTCTCCCATCAGTAATAGCTTCATTGCTAGAGGATTTTTATTCTTGAAAATTAGAGCACACTTTTGGCAAATGAATAATAATGAGGGGTAGACTTCAAGGAAAGTTGAATATTTAAAGCATAATGAAGCTAGGAAGAATATGCTTGCAAGCACTGTTAATAGTCAGCATATCTTACTCCTAGGGCAGTTGAAGAAACAAAACAAAAAAACCCACTGCATTATTCAAGCTTCTGTACATGAACAGTGTTATGAATTGTATAAAGAAGGCTCTGGCAGGTAGAGAGCCAAGGTGCCCTGCTGCTGGTGACAGACAAAGATGACATTCAGACAGCACTGAGTGAAGAGGTCTATTTAGTGGAGGAAGAGAGAAGGGGAAGAGAAAGAGGAAAAAAGGGTGGGGGGAGAAAGAGAGGGAGGAGTCCAAGGGTCCACACACTTCCTGGGAGGAAAGCAGGAGAGAGAGAGAGGGAAATGGGTGGAAATTTCCCTTAAGAATAAGCTTTTATGTCAGGACATTGAATGCCGACAAGGGGCAGGATCAGAATATTAACAAACAGGACTGGTAGAATGAATCTCTCCATGTGTGTACAAAGTGGATTTATTAGAATGTCTCACAAGCTGTGGTAGAGTAGTCTAACAATGGCTGTCTACCAATGGAAAATTGAAAAGTCCAGTAGTGGTTCAGGACATGAGGCTGGACATCTCAGCTGGGCTGGTCTTGAGTATACACCACAATTTTAAGGAAGTAGGCTCTACTGCTAGTAAAGTAAATAATTGGTAACCAGAGCTAGGGCAAGCAGGTGAAGAAAGAACTTCCTTCTTCAATATCCTTTATATATGTAGGCTGACACCAAGAGTTGCTACCCAGATTAAAGTTGGATCTTATTCTTTGGGATTTTGGTGATTTCAAGAAAGGTTTTATCATTGTATCCCTGAAACTCATTCTGTTGAGCAGGCTGGCCTCAAACTCAAAAAATCCAAATGCTTCTGCTTCCGGGGGTTAAAAGTGTGCACTGCCACCAAGCAGCTAAAAGTGGATCCTATCACCTAAAATGATCCAAATTAAAGAAGTGTCTTTAACTTCAAAACCTTTAAAAAAATTCCTCACATGTTTACACAAATATTTTGGGTTTTAATTAATTAAAGAGGTAGTCAGCTTGACTATTAAGAATAGCAATCACTCCAGACAAGACAGATAAAATGAGAAAGATTTCTTAACTTCAGGAGGCAAGGAGAGCATGGGAGTTATTTCCAAAACAATGCTATTCCTTAACAAAGGAAGCATGTGGATTTTGATTAGGAAGTCTGGACACATTCCTGTAGCACTCTGCATATTCTTAAGCTTGCTAAGTTAACAAATCCACTTCTGATCATGATCACAATATAAAAGCAGAGACATTTATGGATATTCCTACCTCAAAGTTGTGCAGGAACATATATAAATGATGGAAAGAAATGTCTCTGGCATGTTCATCTTGTACCACAAGGTCTTAGATGAAAATGAAGGAAATGACCCAGTAAAAAGTAGATTGCTTTGGGGCCAATGTGACCTGTCAATCTTGATGTTTGATCTAAAAGATAACTGTACCATTGCCACAATTCTCACAGATACAAAAGATAGAGAACACAAATACAGATATCTTCATGGAAAAGTCACCTAACAGCACTGTTTACTTTGCTCCTTGATAGACGATTATAATGATCTCTATCAACCTTAGATCAAACCTGTTTTTCCTCTGAGCAGGCTGACATACCAGGGGGTCACAGCTGCTTCCATGCTACACCAGCAGGACTTCATTTGAATGAGCCCTGGCTTATTTTATGGCTAAGGGCTATGACATCACTGTAAAAAATTTTATTCTTTCCTTTTTCTATCTTTTTAAAAAATTATGTATACAATGTTTTGCCTGCATGTGTCTGTGCGTAGTGTCTAACAAGACCAGAAGAAGGAAGAATTTACCTGGGACTAAAATTATAACAAATGGTTAGCTACCAAGTGGGTTCTGGGAATGGAACCTGGGTCCTCTATAAAAACACTCAGTTCTCTCAATTGGTGAGTGGTCAATCTAGCCCCTTTTTAATTTAAAATTTCTTTCCGTAAATTAATACGCAAGAACAATTACATCACTTTCCTCTTTTATCTCTTCATTCTATCACTTCCCAAGTCCTTTCCAATTTCTCACTTATTAAGTTAGGTGAATTAGGCTGAAATACATTAGTAGCACCTGCTGCATCCATTTTTGCTGGATATGTATATATGAGAGGGAGAGAGACAGAGAATGGGCTGACCATGTTGTAATGGATAAACAATTAGCAATCTCATCTTCGCCTGAGGTTAATTCTCTCTGGAGAATTCCACACTTTCATCAGCATCTAGTATGTAACCCTGACTGGTTTACCTTGGATAGGAAACATAATCAAGAATAGAAAACATAAGTAGGAAAATGAATCACCAGTTAAGAGCACTGAAGATTCTTTCAGAGCATCCAGCTTCCATTCCCAGTACATTTAGATGGTCACTAATATCTGCAACGCCAGTATCAGGGGTCCTGACACCATCTCCTTGCCTCCCTGTCCACCATAAGAAAAGGCGACTTAGATCATAAAAATTATTTTTTGAGCTGGAAGCAGCAGTGCATTCTTATAATGCCAGCAAACTGAACTCAGAGGCAGGAAGATCACTGCGAATTTTAAAGCCTATGCCACAGTCTGCACAAACACATGCACACACACACACACACACACACACACATACACACACACTCACACATACACACACAAAAAGAATAAAACTGAATTACATATAAGAAAAGGAGCAGGGCTGGAAAGGTACCTCAGAGGTTAAGAGCACTGGCAGTTCTTCCAGAGGTTCTGAGTTCAGTTCCCAGCAACCACATGGTGGTTCACAACCATCTGTAATGAGATCTGGTGCCCTCTTCTGGCCATGTAGACAGAACACTGTATACATAATAAATAAATTAATAATTTAAAAAAAAGAAAAGAAATGAGCACTGGAGAATTAGAACTATACAATACCTCTTAAAGTCATTTCAAGTGTCTGCCACTGGTCCCATAGAATCATTTTCAAAAATAAATATGGCTAAGATCAAAAACACTGAAG
The DNA here is from genome assembly GCF_949786415.1 of Peromyscus eremicus. Taxonomy (NCBI): domain Eukaryota; kingdom Metazoa; phylum Chordata; class Mammalia; order Rodentia; family Cricetidae; genus Peromyscus; species Peromyscus eremicus. The sequence goes on from NW_026734289.1 coordinate 2,014,116, forward strand.
ACAGATTATGTTGGAGAGGATGTGGAACAAGGGGGACACTCCTATACTGTTGGTGGGAGTGCAAACTTGTAGAGCCGCTTTGGAAATCAGTATGGTGCTTTCTCAGAAAATTGGAAATCAATCTCCCTAAAGACCCAGCTATACAACTCTTGGGCATATACCCAAGGAATGCTCAATCATACCACAAGGACACATGTTTGAACAGAGCAGCATTATTTGTAATAGCCAGAACCTGGAAACAGCCTAGATGCCCTTCAACTGAAAAATGGATGAAGAAAATGTGGTACATATACATAATGGAGTACTCTTCATCAGAGAAAAACTATGACATCATGAAGTTTACAGGCAAATGGATGGAACTAGAAAATATTATCCTGAGTGAGGTAACCCAGACTCAGAAAGACAAACATGGTATGTTATAACAGTATTTTATTTGTGCTGAAATGTAATTTGTATGTTAATAAAGTTGCCTGGGGGTCAGAGGTATTAGCAAGCCATAGCGAGAGCTGGGCGGTGGTGGTACATGCCTTTAATTCCAGCACTTGGTAGGCAGAGCTAGGAAGATCTCTGTGTGTTCAAAGATACAGCCAGCATTGGAGACACACGCCTTTAATCTCAATACCAACCATAGAAGACCTGGAGGTCTGCATAGGCAGGCAGTGACTAGGTGGTCATGTGTTTGGGTTTACAACCAATGAGAAGGCAGAACAGAAACTCTATAAAAAAGACAGACACAGGAAGTAGGTCTCTTTTTCAGAGAGGTACAACAAAAGCAACAGTGAAGGGTAAGGTTTTTAGCTCTTAGCTATTGCTCTGACCTCTTGGCTTCATCTCTGTATTGGCTCTGTGTTTCTTATTTAATAAGATGGTTGGTTAATCTACAGTATGTCCTCACTCATAGGTGGATACTAGATGTAAAGCAAAGGGTAACCAGGTTGCAACTCAGCTCCAGAGAGGCTAGCTAGTAAAGAGGACCTAGGCAAGAATTTGATTTCCAGCATACACATAAAAGCACACAGTCATCTTTAATTCTGGTTGCAGAGAAAGAGAGACTGAGTGAGAGTGGGAGAACTCTATCAATTGGATGCTGAACAAATGAATGCAGGTGTGTCCTCTCAGAGGGGAACAAAAGGACCAGGGATCAGCCTGAGTCCCTGTATGGACACATTTAGATGTGTGACCAGGCCTCTCCAACTGCTGCTTGGAGAATCAAATGCACAAGGCCTTTTAAAGTAAGTAACAAAAAAATTAACTCAAACTCACAGCAACTAACATCTCATACTAGACAGCACTTGATAGAATCTTTTCAAAGTCATGCTGGGAATTCATACTACTGCCTCAGTCCGTGAGTACTATGACTCATGCCACAGGCTCTGTTTTTGTTTCTTTTTAGTGGAAGCAGAATAGTCTTTGTCCTCATGTCATTCCTGTCCACATTTGAGGTTCTGCCTTTGTGAGAAGTTCAGAGACATGATTTTGGCATACCCTGAAGGCATACCCTGAAGATGCAGCCCACCAGAAACACAGACCTTATATAAAACTAAGTAATGATGACAGAATGAACCTGAGATTGAAAACACGGTTTGAAAGAATGAATACCTATTCTTCATGCTCTCTTCTGTGATAAAGATCAGGCGATCTCACTGTTACGTTCTTTCAATGGTCATTTCCTGTAGTTGAGTGGTCAGTCTGCACCTTCTGCTTCACCTGTATCTTGGTGAGGAAGGTTTGGTGGGATGGTGGCACTCTGGTGCTCCTTGTGGGTAGATGAACATAAATAAACTTGCAGTATCACAAGGCAAAGATAATGGACAGACCACACTGAGTCCTAATCAAATGTTTAAGAAAGCTTGTTTACCAGTGACTCGGTGACACCCCAAATTATTTTGTCCTGTGCTTCAGATGACCCCTCTGAGGAACTCAGCTGTCTCCTCTATTTGAAGGGAAGTGGTTACCCCAGCTATCTGGTTTTCTCTGCCCTCATAGCACATTCTCCAAGTAACCTAGGAGATAGCCTCTTCAGGCTCATTCACAGCTGTAGACTCAGAATTCAACTTGGCTGCAGAGTCCACAAGCCTGTGGGTTTACAAGTCAGGAAAAAATTGCCATAGTTCATAATCACCCCAGTCATTTAGAGGTTCCCCAAATATCTTGACAGGTCACTCTAACCATATAACTATTTATGGAGAAGACATATAAGGGCAGAACATGGTCACCAAACTCAACAAGTCTCCTCACTGACAACTCAGGAACACAGAGCAGCTGGGAAGTACTTAAAGTTAGCCAGTGTGGTTGAAGTAGAGTGATGTCCTGCCTTGAAATGGGCACACCTCATTAATCCCTCCCTCTTTAATGTTGGTCTCATGTTGACTCACCAATGCCTATCCTCCAAAAGGAATGAACGCCAAGAGTTCCCAGCATAAAGCTCTGATCTTACCAGTTCCTGACTTCTGAAGGAAAACAATTTATATCCTGGAATCCTGGAATTTCAAGAGCCATGACAAGCAGGGAAGTTCTGTTGGTTTCCAGAGACTCCAACTTTCTTTTCCCCATTACTGGAAGATTCAGCTCAAGCCCACTTCCTCCAGGAAGCTTCCCTTTTCCTGTACAGAACTCATTGCACCATTCTCTTGATCATTTCTTCCTTGATGTTTTACACTGAGGCTGAAGGTCAGCTTTCTTCTGTCACTCTCTGTTCTCTCTACCCTCTCCATTTTCTTTCCAATTTAAACTCTTCAGTATGCCATCATGTTCATCAGTAAATGGTGAAGGCACTGAATAAACTTCCCAAGGACAGTGGGTGTTGTCACAACATAGTGACATCACAGAGGATGCCAGGGCTCTCCAGGATACAATAGAATGTCTAGGGAAGAGCTTCAGATGTCATGGGAACTGACATTGCTTCCCTGCTAATGATCTTTCCTTACACTAGAAGTCAAGTTGACCTTTGCAGGAGCCTCTGCTGGGATACAAGAGAAGCCCTTCAGCACCCCCTTGATCCAAAGCCAGAGATCCCTCCCTGATTGATTGAACATCCTCCAGTTCTTTCTCAGTGTAGAACTGAATATTTATCTCCTACTGAAATTTTATGTACACAAGGTAATAATATCACAGAAATTAATATATGCTGAAGTTCTTCCTAAGTACCTGCAACTGAGGTGACTGGCTACACTAGTGGAAGCCCATGAACTGTGGACTGGTGGCTGTGGAGCCCCCATGAGACTGGACTAGGTCCTCTGGATACAGAAGATGGTTGTTTTGCTCGAACTGTTAGAGAGACACCTAGGCAGGAGATAGGGATCTATCCATGGTCAATGGGCAGGCTTTTGGAACCCAGTGCCTGTGGTGTGACACCTTGAACAGTCTTGGTTTAGTGTGGAGGGGTTTGGACCTGCCTAGGCTCAGTTTGCTGGGCTTTGCTGATTGCCCATGGGAGACCTCAATTTGGGGGATGTGGGAATGTGGAGTGGCTTGGGAGAGAGGGATGGCGGTGGGTAGAGGGAGGAAGGGGGCTTTGTGGACAGTATGTGGGGAGAGGAGAAAATTTCTTAATAATGAAAAATGAAAAAAAAAACAAAACAATACTAAAAAGATGTAAAATCAAAAAAAAGTACCTACATCTCTTTATCTCCTTAGCCACAAGACATTATAGACTTAATGCTGACTGAGAAGGACACTTGTTGAACAACTTCCTGGTAAAGAGTCTACAGGAAACAGCTAGGCAGAGTTATGCTAGAGGAAGAGGCTGATACCGTCCAGGAACAAGCACTCATAGGAGCGTGATTTGGTCATGGAGCCCAGTGTGACTAAAATCTGTGTTATCAGCAAGTGTGTAGTGGGTGTTGTACCCTCTGTTCAGTAGCTCAAAGTGGTCTGCTATTACTGGGTTCTAAAGATTGCCAGATAGCTGGAGTCTTCCACACAGAACATGAGTTTCCTGTCGAGCAAAGGATATTCAGGAAAATCCTTTGCAAGCCCCTTCATAGTTAGCAACATAGACACTTGGGTTCCACTGGACACTCTAGATCAATGGTTATTTTTTTTCCAATTTTCTGACCCTTTTAATCTTTAAGTAGCATGAACATTAGTTCCTCGAATTATGGTGAGCCCTAAACATAACTCTTTCGTTGTTTCTTAACTTTAATTTTGCTACCTTTTTTTAAAGATTTATTTATTTATTATGTACACAGTATTCTGTATACACATATCCCTGCAGGCCAGAAGAGGGAACCAGATCTCATTACAGATAGTTGGGAGCCACCATGTGGTTGCTGGGAATTGAACTCAGGATCTTTGGAAGAGTGAGCAGTGCTTTTAACCTCTGAGCCATCTCTCCATCTCTCTTTTGCTACTGTTATGAATTGTAATTCAAATATTTGATGTGCAGTATATCTGATATGTGACCCCAAATGGGGTGTTGACCCACACAGGTTGAGTACCACAGCTCTAAATGCAGGCAGAAATCTCCTCAAATCCTGGCAGTGATGCTGGGGCAGTGTGATTCTTAGTTCTTATTATCAGACTGAATCAAACTAGTCACCTGGGAAGAGGGACCCTCAGTGAGGAATTATATAGATCAGATTTTTCTTTGAACTTGTCTCTGTGGGATTTTATTAATTTTTAATTGAGATAAGACTCCCTAAAATTGGCAGAATCATTTCATTGTCTGTAACCTGTACTGTGTAAGTATGAAGAAGCTAGAGCATAAGCATAAGCAAACAGGTAGCATGAGTACATTTGTTTATCTCTGCTCTTGGCTGTGGATGTGATATGATTAGCTGAGTTCCTATCCTGATTTTCAAAAAATGGAACTATTACCTGGAATTGTGGGCAATGATCAATTTCTCCCATTCTAAGTTGCTGTGCCTGATAATTCAGTGCAATAAAGATATTAAGAAAGCACTATATGACAGAGGGGTTTTCACAAGTCAGTGAGATGTGTGTTTCATGAAATGCTCAACAGCAGCTTATCTGTCTCAGAAGAAGAGATTCTACTTCCTCCTGAACCCAACCTGTGTTTCCCTGTCACAGTTTTACAAAGACCCCGAGACACCCAAAGACTCACAAACCACTTCACCCTGTCAATAAGTGTCCCCTGATATTGTCTTGCCATAACAAGTACCATGCTAAATTCTTCTAATGGATTATATACAAGCTTCACTTCAACGAATGTATTTTTCCTTGAATTTCCTGACCATTGGAACTTTCAGATATGGGGAACTGGGTCTAAATTCACTGCCTTGACAATGAATTTCAATCTTATGCTATGTCCTTCCTTGAAGGTCAGAAGAGGCTCCTTAAAGCTGAGAGCAATGTAACACCATAAATTCCAGGTAAGTGGGGGTGTAAGTAATGACTGGCAATGTGTCCACTAGTTACCTTATGTTGGAGATTCACTCCAGGGCTGATGTACGTAGATCCCTGTGAAAACTTGTTGGTATCACTCTAACTTCTGTGCCTCTTCAACAAGGTTTCTGTGAACGGATCTTTGACAAATTTCTTCCTTTGAAAGTAAATAGACCTTATCAGATGTGGAAAGTCACTTTGATTTTGTCCTTCTCTTCCTAGGACAGGCCCTTTTGAGCTACATGAAAGGTTATCCAAGGAGAATAAGGTCTGAAATAGCCACAGGTAAAGCTTTAGAGTGCAGGTCTGAGGAACAGAGTGCAAAACAAGGGCAGGACAGCAGGCACACTCAGGAAATTCTTGGTTATGTCTTGGCAGTTTAGCCTCCCTGCATGCCAGTTTCTTCTACCTGGAAAAAGATGGTTTGGGATACACCATGGAGATGGGTGCTGTCACAAGGCATGACTTACAAAATCACTTCCTTCATAAGTGGGACTTTGTTTTTTTTCATGTTTCTTTTTGTGTGTGGGGTTACAAGCTAGCATTTATATGACCTAAGCTGCACATCTATTTCTGGAGAACATCTCTTTCTGGGAACAAAAGAATCAGATATTAAACTTACAAAAATGCTGAAAATTATGCTTTAGAGCAGAGAATCTCTTCATTTGGTTGAAAAAAAATAACACTTCTTTTCATGACCATTAGCAAATATTGTGCGTGGCTCCTGTCCTTTGCCATTTGGAAAGACTCACCAGCTAGCTATTCTTTATTGATTAGCCACTTTCAGATGCTAAAAGTAAAGAAGATGGAGAGGGAAGGTAGAAATCAACATGTTTGATCCTAAATATAGAGTTGTGTTTGCCTGTTCCAATCTCAGAATTCTAATTCTTATCTGGCTAATCTAATAAGAAATAATTGCCACCTGTGCCCATTGTTGTATTTTAATAAAAGCACATAAACAATTTTGGTGACTTACTATAACTCATGTAGTATGTATTGAGTCCAGCTATTAATATTTTCTTCTCTGTCTTGCTATTCTTATTTGGAACATTTGTTTGTTTGAGTGGAAGTGAACCACCCCAATTTAAATGGGAGAAAAAATTTTAAATAAACTACTGTAACAGAATATGTTTGGGAGTTGTAAAAGTTTTTCCACAGGAAAAAAAATCAGAATTTAAGAGAATCCTGTTACATGCTGGGGGCAGACATCAGAGTTAGCAAAGCTTGCAAAAACAGATTTTTTTTCTTTTAGCACTTTGATGGAAGAAGCACTTCATTTTCTTTAATTTTATAATTAATTTAATTTTACGTATCAGCCATGTATTCCCCTATCCTCCCTATTACGCAACCCCCCCTCTCTCCCCCCAATCCACCCCCCATTCCCATCTGCTCCAGTGCAAGGACTCCCCTGAGGATTCAGCTCAGCCTGGTAGATTCAGTGGAGGCAGGTCCAGTCCCCTCCTCCCTTCACCCAGGCTGAGCAAAGAGTCCAAGCATAGGCTCTGGGCTCCAAAAAAAACAGCTCATGCATTAAGGACAGGTTCTGGTCCCACTGCCTGGGGGCCTCCTAAATAGTTCAAGCTAATCAACTGTCTCACTTATCCAGAGGGCCTGATCCAGTTGAGGGCTCCTCAGCTATTGGTTCATAGTTCATGTGTTTCCCCTAGTTTGGCTATTTGTCCCTGTGCTTTTTCCAATGATGGTCTCAATATCTCTTGCTCATACAATCCCTCTTCTCTCTCACTGATTGGACTCCTGGAGCTCCACCTGGGGCCTGGCCGTGGATGTCTGCATCCACTTCCATCAGTCATTGGAGGAGAGTTCTAGCACGACAGTTAGGGTGTTTAGCCATCTGATCACCAGAGAAGGTCAGTTCGGGCTTTCTCTTGACCATTGCCAGTAGTCTATTGTGGAGGTATCTTTGTTGATTTCTGGAGACTTCTCTAGCACTTTTCTTCTTCCTATTCCCATGGGGTCTTCATTTATCTTGGTCTCTTTTTCCTTGTTCTTCCTCTCTGTTCCTGATCCAGCTGAGACCTCCTGTTCCCCTAAGCTTTCTTTCTCCCAAAACTTGCACTTCATTAACTACCCTCATGTCTAGTTTGCTCATGTAGACCTCATTCCTTTCTCTGCTGTTGGGTGATCCCTGTGTCTTTCTTAGGGTCCTGTTTTCTAGGTAGCCTCCCTTGAGTTGTGAGTAGCACTCTAGTCATCCTTCGTTTTATATCTGTTATGCTTCTATGAGTGAATACATACCATGTTTGTCTTTTTGAGTCTGGGTTACCTCACTCAGGATGATTTTTTCTAGCTCTATCCATTTGTGTGCAAACCTCATGATGTCATTGTTTTTCTCTGTTGAGTAGTACTCCATTGTGTATATGTACCACATTTTATTTGTCCATTCTTCAGTTGAAGGGCATCTAGGTTGTTTCCAGGTTCTGGCTATTACAAATAATACTGCTATGAACATAGCTGAGCATGTGCCCTTGTGGTATGATTGAGCATTCCTTGGGTATATGCCCAAGAGTGGTATAGCTGTGTTTGGGGGAGATTGATTCCCAATTTTCTAAGAAATCACCATATTCATTTCCAAAGTGGAAAAGTACAAGCTTGCATTCCCACCAACAATGTAGGAGTGTTTCCCTTGCTTCACATTCTCTCCAGTGTTTTTGATCTTAGCCATTCTGATGGGTGTAAGGTGGTATCTCACAGTCCTTTTGATTGGCATTTCCCTGCTGATTAGGGAGGTTGAGCAATTCCTTAAATGCCTTTCAGCCATTTGAGCTTCCTCTGTTGGGAATTCTCTGTTTAGCTCTGTAGCCCATTTTTTAATTGGACTGTTGGGCATTTTGATGTCTAATTTCTTGAGTTCTTTATATATTCTGGATATCAGCCCTCTGTCAGATGTGGGGTTGGTGAAGATTTTTTCCTATTCTGTAGGCTGTCACTTTGTCTTGTTGACCATGTCCTTTTCTCTACAAAAGCTTCTCTGGTATAAGAGGTCCCATTGATTGATTCTCTCAATGACTGTGATACTGGTGTTATATTCAGGAAGTGATCTCCTATGGCAATGCATTCAAGACTACTTCCTACTTACTTTTCAATCAGGATCAGAGTAACTGGATTTATGTTGAGTTACAAATATATATATATATATATGTATATATATATACATATATATATATATATTGATATAAAATTCATACTTTACGGAAAGTTTAAAGAATCAAAATAGCATCAAAGTATTATGAGAACAGTGGCAATAGAATCGTCCCTTAATTTTGGCTTTCTTCTGCCCAATATCAGTTGATTCTTCTGACATGATACAGAGATTATGCATTTTCTTTTTAACAACATGCTTGGCTTTAAAGAAATAGAGAGTCATTTTCCAACTCCAAAGCCAGCTTTAATTTTTAATTGATCTGGGACTACATAAACATCATTTGTGATAACTGTTTGTAGAGAAGAACAAAAACAAACATTTAGGAAGACTTATGAATTTTATTTGTGATGTAATACCAATAGGCCAAGTTTCTTTAAATTGGATGGTCATGCTGGTTGAGGAATTATCACCTGTTCTAATTAAGAGGTCTGTCTTGTTCAAATCGAACTTTTATCAATTTTTTTTTTCTGGAGCTGAGGATCAAACCCAGGGCCTTGTGCATGCTAGGCAAGCACTCTACCACTGAGCTAAATCCCTAAGCCCATAATTTTTTTTTTTTTTTGGTTTTCTTTGAGACAAAGTCAATAAAGTATTATGTAATCTATTTCTGGGGGATTTTGTTGCTCCTTTTTGTTTATTTAGCATACCATTTAGAGTTCAATTTGATGTTTCTATGACTGTTTCCCCTGTAGCATTGTGTGGTATACCTGTAATATGTTTTATATCATAATAAGCAAAAAACTGTTTCATTTTACCAGAGACATAGGCTAGATATTGTTAGGTTTAACATATATAGGTATACCCATGATGGCCATAACTTATAGCAATTTCTGGATTACAGAATCAACCTTTTTGAAACTCAGAGCAGTTGCTCATGGAAATCCTGAGTAGGTATCAATGGTGTGGTGCACATGTTTCAATTTTCCAAATTCTACAAAATGAAATGCATCCATCTGCCAGATTTCATTCCTCTGAGTGCCCTTTGGGTTACATTCTTTGGGTAGTGGAGTCTGATTGTAAAATGAACAAGTAGGATATTTCCATATAAATTCCTTAGCTTGTTTCCAGGTTATGAAAAAATCCTTTTTTAAAACCCTCACTATTGACATGATTTTTTTATGAAACTCTGAGGCCTCCTGTACATTTCTTATCAATAGTTGATCAATCTCCTCATTTTCTTGTGCTAAAGGGCCTGACAGACTCATATGGTATTGGATGTGAGTTATATATAAGGGATAATTCCTGTTTCTGATTATGTCTTGTAAATGAATAAATAACAAAGTTAATTCTGACTCATCAGAGATAAATTCTGCAGTTTCAATATGTAGGACTAAATGAGCCCCTCAAGATACAAGGAACTAGGGTAAAAAAAAAAAAAGACCTTAAAGCCTTTGTTGATTATTAATGACATTCTCAGGATCTATAAATATTCCCCTGACATACAAAAGCTTATTAATATAGGAGAAAAAATCTTCAAAGAAGCCTTTTGCTCCCCCTCTACCTGCCCTAAGACTCCCCCCCCCCCAGTGCTTTCTGGTCTGCCTTCAGTCTGTCCCTTGGTTCATGACCTGAGCTCTATGGAAGAGGGGAATCTCAAGACTTTTAAACCTAACAATCCCCAGGAGTCTGCTCCTGCCCATCCTCATCCCTCTGTTAATTTGACCTCTATCTCCACTCTAGAACCCACCGAGGAGGCTTCCCTAGAGAAAGGGGTGGCCTGTTACCATAATCCAGACTGACCCCCCTGCAAAAATCTCCCTTTAACACAGGAGTCTTGGGCCCTTTTTTACCACCTCAAAAATCTTCAGCAGTTCCCCCTTCCGCAATGCCCCCTGCCTATGTTTCTCTGTCTTCCCATTTTTGCGGGCCCATTCATGATGGGTTGACTCACCCTTCCCAGATCTCAGCTCACTGCAATGGGCCCTCCAGGCTCGTAGGGAACATGTTGAGCTTTTAAGGGAATTGAAAACTCTTGACAAAGAATTTTAAGATCTTGCCCTTGAAGTGGTGGCTCCTGGTCCGCGAAAACCATCTCAAAAATCTAGTAAATCGAAGAGTAAGCCTCAGCCTGTCCTGGCATTTCCTGTTACCAGAAGCTAGACATCTGGGGACTCATCCAAGGCTGCAGCCTAGAGCGGCCCCTCAGGAGGTTTGGAAGATCAAAATGAGGAGGGGGAGGAGGGGAGGTGGAGGAGGAGGAGAAGCCTTCACCAGAGGATCCCCGCCAGGACAGACTTATTACAAATTAAATTTCTGCCTTGTTGAAAAGCTGAAATCCGCCTGTGCTCAGTATGGTCCTATGGCTCCTTTTACCTTAGCCTTGGTGGAAAACCAGAGCGAACATTTGTTGACCCCTAATGACTGGTATTTTCTTGCCTGTGCAGCTCTTTCTGGGGGTGACTTTATCCTCTGGAAAATAGAATTTACAGAAAATTGTCAAGAAGTTGCTCAAAAAAATATTGAACAGCCGTCTTCAAAAACTTGGAAACTAAAGAAACTCCTCGGCAAACCCCCTTATGATACAAATGCAGCACAGGCAAAATTCCCTCCTGGCCTCCTGGCCCAGATTTAAAATGCGGGGGTCCGGGCCTGGAAATGCCTGCCCCAAAAGGGCTCAGCTACCACCTCATTAACAAAGATTCCTCAGGGCCCTGATGAACCTTTTAGTGAATTTGTCTCTCGCTTAAATGATGCAGCTGAGAGACTTTTTGGGCCTAACGAACACGAAAGCACCTTTGTAAAACACTTGGCCTTTGAAAATGCAAACCCTGCCTGCCAGGAAGTCCTCCGCCCTCATAAAAACAGAGCGGACCTGTCTGAATATGTGAGACTCTGTTCAGGTGTTGGCGCCACCCATGCCATGGGATCAGCTGTAGGTGCTGCCCTCAGGGCTTTACAACAGCCCGGAACCTGCACCTGTTATTTCTGTAAACAACCCAGACATTTTGCTAGGGAATGTCCCCAGAAATGTCACAGCCTCCCGCCCTTAGCCCAGCCGGCCCCAATGCCTCCAAGAGTGCACCCTGGAGCCTTGAGGTCCACTCACCTCCTGCCTCCCCAGCCTCAACAAATTCTCCCGCCCCAGTTCCATTCTCCTTTGTCTGGAGAGCAACTCCAGGCAGTGCCGGATTGGACTTGTGTGCCACCATCACTGAAACAGTATTAAACTCCCTTTAAGGGGCTTAGGTCATCCCTACAGGGGTGACAGGTCCCTTACCTCCTAATGTTGCACGCTTGTCCTTGGCCATGCTTCTGCGGCCCTCCGAGGGGTCCAGGTCTACCCTGGCATAATAGATAGTGATTTCACAGGTGAAATTAAGATTCTGGCCACTGCTGAAATGTCATGGTCACGATTCCTCAAGGTACGTGCTTGGCACAGCTAGTTCCTCTACCCTCCTCTGTCTCTGATAACCCCTCAATTACAAACACCCCTCGGGGGTCAGCTGGATTGGGCTCCTCGGACGCCTACTGGGTCCAGCCTGTTACTCAGGATCACCCTACTCTCAGCCTTACTGTAGAGGGAAAGAAGTTTCAGGGTATCTTGGATACAGGGGCAGATACCACAGTCATTTCACAGTCTCACTGGCTGTCTGCTTGGCCACTGGTTCCATTCCTCACCGATTTAAAAGGAATCGGTCAGTCTAATAATCCTTTAATTAGTTCAAGGACACTTTTCTGGAAGGATGAGGAAGGAAACCAGGGGACTGTCACTCTTTTTGTGGTTCCGGGCCTGCCTGTTAATCTTTGGGGAAGGGATATACTTTCACAAATGCAAGTAATCTTATATAGCCCAAACTCTACAGTCATACAACAAATGCTATGGATGAATTATATCCCTGGCACAGGCTTGAGCAAGGCAGCTCAGGGGAGAGTCCAACCAATTCAGCCCATTCCCAAGGAGGATAGACATGGGCTGGGACATTCGGGTTTTTAGTATCGGCCACTGACCCTCCTGTACCCCATGCAGACAAAATTACCTGGATGACCCAGACACCTGTCTGGGTGGATCAGTGGCCCCTTACTCAAGAAAAGCTACAGGCCACCACTATGCTTGTACAGGAGCAGGTTATGGCTGGCCACATTGAGCCTTCCAACTCTCCTTGGAATACACCTATATTTGTTATCAAAAAAAAGTCAGGAAAATGGAGGCTCCTTCAAGACTTAAGGGCAGTAAATAAGGTAATGAGGCCTATGGGGGCACTTCAGCCTGGATTGCCTTCGCCTGTGACTATTCCTGCTAAATTTTACAAGATGGTCATTGACCTTAAAGATTGTTTCTTTACTATTCCCTTGCAACCCGAGGGCAGAGCCTACTTTGCATTCAGCCTTCCCCGCCCCAATTTTCAGGGACCCATGCTTCGCTAGCAATGGAAGGTATTACCCCAGGGCATGGCCAACAGTCCTACTCTCTGCCAGAATTTCGTGGCTCAGGCTGTGGACCCTGTCAGACTTAATTGGCCCCAGATATATATCTTACATTACATGGATGACCTTCTCCTCGCTGCACCTGACCACATCTCCCTTGAGTGATGTTTTTCAGAACTCAGTAGAGCCCTTAATGGATTGGGAGTACAGATTGCTCCAGATAAGGTTCAAACCCAGGATCCTTTTAGTTACCTGGGATTGGAACTCCATTCAAACCGGGTCCTCATCCCTCGAGTCCAGTTATGCACTGACCATCTCCATACCCTAAATGATTTCCAACAATTGCTCGGCCATATCCAATGGCTTAGGCCTTATCTTAAACTTCCTACGGATTCTCTCCTTCCCCTGTACGAGATCCTCTGGGGCAACCCTGACCCCTCATCACCCTGTGTGCTTTCCCCTGCAGCCAACGAGGCTTTGATTCAGATAGCCATTGCCATTAACCAACAGTCTTGCTTTCAGATTTCCTATGCCATACCTCTATATTTTATAGTTCTGCCCACACCACACACACCCACAGGAGTCTTTTTACAACATGCTCAAGAACCAAAACTTAAAGGCAAGATACTCCTCTGGGTCCACATGCCCGCTGCCCTTTCGAGAGTCATTTCCGTCTACCATGAACAGGTGGCCTCACTCATTATGAAAGGACGACAGACCTCTCACCAATATTTTGGTAAGGACCCTGATATCATACTCACACCCTATTCCAAAAATCAAACCCAGTTTTTGTTCCAAACCTTAGATAAGTGGGGGGTTGCCTTGGTAGGGTTTATGGGGACCTTGGATAATCACCTCCCAGGTGACCCCTTGCTCCATTTTGCCCGGCTACATCCCTTCATCTTTCCAAAAATTACAAACCTGGTCCCATTTCTCGTGCACTTACAGTCTTTACCAATGGTTCCGCTAATGGTGTTGCAGCCTTTGTGGCCCAAGGCCACCCTACCTCCTTCCTAATGCCTTTCCGATCAGCACAGTTGGTTGAACTTTCAGCAATTTTAAAGGTTTTTCAGACCTATTCTGATCAACCTATTAATATCTAAACAGATAGTGCGTATATTGCCTTTTCCATCCCCTTGTTAGAAACCTCTCCAGCCATAAGGCCTACCTCCAACGCCACTCCACTTTTCTCCCAGATTCAACAGCTTGTCCTGACTCACCAACACCAATTTTTTATAGGCCATATTAGAGCCCATAGTGATCTTTCTGGACCGTTAACCAATGGCAATACACAGGCCGATGCCACCAGCAGGCCAACTTTCCCTGTTATGGTCGGCTTAGTCCTACAGGCCCAAACTGCCCATAAGATCCACCATTTAAATTCTCAGACACTCCATCTTCTTTTTAAGATCTCTAAACAACAGGCCCAAGAAATTGTCAAACAATGTCCCTCTTGTGTTGGTTCTCACCCTGCCCCACACTTGGGAGTCAACCCTCGAGGCCTCCTTCCCAACCAAATCTGGCAGACAGATGTTACTCATTGCCCCAATTTCGGCAGACAAAAATTTATCCATGTCTCTATAAATACCTTTAGTGGCTTTATCTTCGCCTCTCCTCATGCTGGGGAAGCCAAAAAGGATGTTTTTTTCTCACCTGATTCTTGCCTTTTCTGCCTTGGGAAAACCAGTTTAGATAAAGACAGACAGACAATGGCCCTGCTTATACCAGCACAGGCTTCAAAAAATTTTGTGAGAGTCTACAAATTATTCATACCACATGGATACCTTACAATTCCCAGGGACAGGGCATAATAGAACGAGCCCACCAGACCCTAAAGACCTGGTTGGCTCGCCTCAAGTCTTCTAACCTTCATTTTACCTCCCCCAGAAATCAATTAAGTCATGCTCTGTTTGTTCTCAACTTCCTCACATTAGATGCTGCAGGGCACTCTGCTGCTGACAGGCACTGGCACACTTCTCCAGATGCCATCTGGCCACCAGCCATGTGGCGAGATTTCCTCATGGGGCGTTGGAAGGGTCCCGATCTGGTCCTTATTTGGAGACGAGGTTCAGCCTGCATTCTTGACCAGATACACTCTGCTCCCAGATGGTTACCAGAACACCTGGTTAGAGCTGTAAATATACCTGATATGCCCAGGAGAGATAACTCCTCTCCTGAGGAAACTTCTTCTGTTTCAAATGCTGTCCCTCAGGCAAGCCCTCCTGGCTGTTGTCCTTGACAACAGCAACACCCACCAGCCCTTTAGCTCTGTTATCACTCTGCTCAGAGTTCCTGTGGGGGGACAGTGGGAACTTTACAGCAAACTGTGTTTGAGACCTTTCACACAGTATACACGTTCCATAGTCAATTACGTTCTGGGCTGAGCAGGGACACTGCTTGTCACAAATCCAGTCTGACAGCAGGGGTCATGTTTCCAAAGGCAGTGCTGAATTTTCATCCAAGGTGTAAGAAAGGCTTGTCGGACCTGCTGGCCTTGTTGTCACGTTGGACCAGCTTGACACAGCCTGTGGCTGGTAGGTAGCACAGCAAACAGGGTAGCACCAGAGATGTCACTCAGGGCATTTAGGTCCCTTCCACCTAGATTAACCTATTATTCCTCAGATCAATTCCTAGACCTCTAGGAAGAGAAGCATTCTGAGACGACTGCCTTGACGGGAGCCTGTTACTGCTATCACCTTAGCAGTCCTTCTGGGGGTTGGAGTATTGGGAACAAGCACAGGAATTGCCTCTCTGGTCCTGTCCAACCATCATTACTCTGAACTTCGACTGTCCATAGACGAGGATATTGCCCAATTTGAACAGGGAATTTCTGCCCTTGAGTCATCCCTTTCCTCCCTATCTGAGGTAGTTTTACAGAACAGGAGAGGCCTGGATCTCCTCTTTCTACAACAAGGTGGCCTTTGTACTGGGCTCAAAGAAGAATGTTGCTTCTTTACAGACCACACCGGGGTAGTTAGGGACAGTATGGTAGATTAGAAAAGGACTAGAAAAAGAAAAAAAGAAAAGGTGAACAAGAGCTTGGGTGGTTCCAGAATTGGTTTTCCAACTCCCCTTGGCTAATGACCCTTCTTTCCTCCCTCCTAGGACCTATTGTTGGCCTGCTCCTGGTCCTTGCCTTTGGGCCATGGGCACTTTCTTGGCTCACTCGGTTAATCTGAAGCCAAATTATAGACCTGCGGGCCAGGCAGATCCAGGTTCATTACCACTGCTTTGATATGCAGGACTCCAGGGTTGAAATTTCCCCTGATGAGAGATGCCCCACACAAACCCCTTCACTCGGGGGAGGCTGCACCTGTGTGTGGGAAAAAGGCTCACTCAAGGCATGATTGGAGTGCAGCTGGGACTGCACAGGCTGGGGACCATGGTACCCCAAAATCCTGAGAGCCTGGATTAAATGCCCCATTGCATAGTGGTTGTGCAGTAACAGCCTTGCGCTTATCCATTTCCGTTCCCTCAATAAACTGCACGGTCCATTGATTCCTGCACTATGGGGATGCCTTTGGTGCTTGAATCTGGAGAACATTCCCTCTCGGACCCTTTATAACATCCTTTAGAGGGATAGGGCCTCTGTAATCCTCCATGCAAAGCCTCTTTCAGAGTCCTACTTATAGACCATTCAAACCTGGTTTATGTTGGCCCTTAGATTTATTACTAAGAAGGGGGAGATGTCAGGGACAAGGACAGAATCTCTAAGGACAGGCAACTGGATCATCTTACAGTCAGGTTGCCTAGCAACAGGACATTGAGGCAGAGCCCTTGACCCTTTCACCCTGTAAACATCCTACACAAACATCCTGTTAGCCTGCCCCACCTTATGCAAATAACAGCTTCTTGCTCCCCCCACCCTGCAGGAACTATATAAACCCTCTTGGAGAAAAATAAAGTGGCACCTTGATCAGAATCTAGACTTAGTGTATTTCCTTTGTATCTCCTATCCCTATCATTCCGTCCTTAGGGTGGTTGAGAACCTGTTGAAGCCCTGCAGGCGGGGCATGACAATAATGTGCCAATGTCAGCAGCAAGTAAATACAGAAGCCAATACATCGCCCTTGTTCCACCTCCCCCCCCCACTTGGAATGTTACATTAAAAGGTAATTTCTTGTCATATGGAACCTGAGATAAAATAATTACTGATGCTTAGAAATGGAGCAGTGGTGGTTACCTTTAATGCTGGAACTCAGGAGGCAGAGCCAGGCAGATTTCTGTGAGTTCAAGGACAGCGTGATCTACAGAGCAATATTCAAGACAGGCACAAAAAGTAAAGAGAAACCTTGTCTTGAAAAACCAATAATAATAATAATAATAATAATAATAATAATAATAATTACTGATGTTCATTCTCATTTCCAAGTTCCTTCTCAATAAGGAAGTCTGTTAACCATCAAAGGATTTTGGCCCTTCTACTTCTGTTAATTGCTTTTGGATCTTGCATCACTGATGCCTTAACTCAATGATAATTCCTGTCTGGGTACCACCAAACTGATGATGCTAAAGTGCCAATGTCAGCCCTTGGACCAAACCCATGACAAGCTTGCAGGTCATCACAACCAAATAAGGGGAGGCTCATCTTGCCACTGGTAATGGGAAAATGGTATTTGTTTAGAACAATGTCTGCATGGCTATTCCCAACTCTGCAACCTTACTTAGAGGCCAATGGGATCCAGCTTTCTGATCCCACTAGAAGATACCAGATGAGCTATACTTCTGGCTTAAACCCCCTATGTTAATGTTAAGATTTTAAATCACACAAAAGACTCTTGCATCCTGGTCCAATGAGTCTCCATGATAGTCTCCTACCCTGATAATAAAGTTTTTTTTGTTTTTTTTTTTTACCAATTAGAAACATCTCCAAGATTTGAGTTCATGCACTACTCAAGGGGGGAATCAGAGGAGCAAGAAGATGCTATAACAGGCTGATCAATCTCCTCTCAGAGATGAGACCTTAATTTCAGTTTCCTGAGACTGGGCAGGCAGTTTCTGACGAGAAGTCATAAACAAAGGACAATTAATTACTAGTGACTCTGACCACAAAGACAAGGGAGATAGGACACATCAGGCCTGGGTCACTGAGCTAGCTCCTATGGTCAGTGCATACTAGGCCAGCCATCCTCAACAGAAGATGAATGACAAAGCCTAGAACTTGTCCAGGCTTGTATCAAAATGGAAAACTATAGCCTGATCAACAACTAACTAGCCCTGGCAAATTAAAAGTTACTAACATGATTGCCACTAGCATGAGTCAATCATATCTAAGATGAGATGACTTCTTTGGACACTCACCTTCAGCTGTGATTAAAAGGAGCGAATACATCTCTCTCACAATATTTGCCATCTTGCCTTTGCATGGGATGGCAGGCCCCAGCATCCTGGAAACTTTCTTGAGATAATAAGCATTCTTGATGATTGCATACATTGATGGTGGTCTTATATGGGACTTCTCCAGGATGCTAACAGAGCTACATCCCCAGCAGATGTTTGTTTACAGTGATGGCAGGGAAGAAACTAGGGCCTTTACCATGCCAAGTGAGGACCATGTCATTGAGTGATGTCAGCCTGACATTCTTGTTTGTAACCTCTGACATGTATGTATGTTGCCTGGTTTACTTAACACATCCATGTTCTCAGGGTGACAATGTCTTCATGAAGTCCTCCACTGTTAGACATAGTCCAAGATGTCTATACACTCAGAATGTTGGGTCCTGACTGTTGGAAGTAGTGAGAACATCGGGTACGTCTTTGATCACACCTATTTTCTAGCTAGCATGGTGGCACATATCTGCCATCCAAGCACTTGAGAGGCAGGAGAATCACCTGAAACCAGGAGTGTGAGGCCAGCCTGGGCAACACAGTCAGGCACTGCATCCATGTCTAGCTGCAGCCAAAAATCATGCTTTCAGACATCCCCATCCATCTGAGGAAACCCAGAGAGACCCAGCTTGCTCTGATGGGGCATTTATGCCTGAAGAGGCAGGGCAAGAATGGCAGTAGAAGGTACTGGTTTGAATCGAGGGGCAGGACCAAGGATTGTTCAGACACATTGAGGGCTAGGGTTTGAAAGACCCAGCAGCAAACCAGTGTGTCTCAGCCTGGAGTGACCATTTAAGGAGGCAGGGGTGCTGAGTCCTGGGGCAAAGTTGCCAGTGGCCCCATGATCTATGCTGCTGGTGGCTGGTGGATTCAGGAGAAGGACCATGGTGGGGCCTGCTATAATCAGAAAGTTCAACATAATATCTGATGTGCAGCAAATGGCTATAGGAGAACAGGCAATGAGTGCAGAGATCTTACAGTGCTTATATGAAGCACAGCAGGGAAGTAGGGTGCAGGTGAAAGAGAGCAGCAAGCAGTGTCTGTGGAGCTGGGGCAGCCCAAGACTTCCCAGAGCCCAGGGGCCATGCAGGGGTTAAGCATAATGGGGCTGTAGAGTCTCCCAGGGCAGGGAGTCCTTTTTTTCCAAGACAGTCTCCATTCTGATGAAGAATGAAGGGCTGAGCTTAAGAGATGAGGGAAAATAGGAATGAGGGAGAGACTGCAGAGTTGGGGGAAGAATGCAACCATGAGTGAAGCAGGGCCATCCAAGGGCCATGGGTGAGGCTGTGCTATAGTTAGGTCTTGCTGGCCTCAAGCTGGGCCAGGCCAGATGGTGACAGGAAGAGATCTTTTTTTCTCTGATGATTTAAAGAATAAGAAGTCAGGAAATTCAAGATCTCAGCAGTCAGCCAAGCTTTACTAGGGATACACTAGCTGGATTTATGTCAAGTTGAGAAAAGCTAGAGTCACCACAGAGGAAGCAAGCCAGTATGCAGCACCCCTCTATAGACTCAGGATCAGCTCCTGCTTCTAGATTCCTTCCCTGTTTGAGTTCCTGTCCTGACTTCCTTCAATAATAAACAGTGATATAGGTGTATAGGACAAAAACCTTTTTCTCCCCAATTTGGTTTTTTCACTCATTGTGTTTCATCACAGCAATAATAACCCTGACCAGGACAAGGGGTGAAGCACAAAATAGAGATGGACTCTACCAGGGAGAAGTCAACATGAGATAGTGTGGAGTTTTTGTTGTTTGGTTTTTTTGGTTGTTGTTGTTTGGTGGAAGGTGAGGGAATGTGCACATGAATGAAGATGCTTCTGGATGCCAGAGAGGGCATTCAATCCCTTAGAACTGAAATGGTTGTGGGCTTCAATGCGGGTGCTGGGAACTGAATTCCAGTCCTCTGCAGGAGCAACAAGCACTCAACCACCACGCCATCTCTCCTGTCCCCTTTTTAACAATTACACCAATTTACATGAAGTGATGTGCTGCGGAGATGCCATGGGAACACATGTGGAAGTCAGAGGACAGCTGTTGGTAGTTGTTTCTTTCCTTCCACTTGGGATTTAACTGAGGATGTCAGGTTTGATGGCAGGTCTTCTACCCAATGAGCCATCCCAATCAATCCCTCTACTCAATGAGCCATCCCAGTGGCCCTAGCTTTCACTTTCTAGGATGTTTCTATCTTTTACTTGATGTTTGCTCTTTCTCCAAGCACCTGCATACAAGAGGCATTCTATCGATGTCTTGTAAACACTAAATATCATATAAAGGTTACTACATACAGTAGCTTCCCTGTGTATACCTGGGAAGATTGAAGGAGCCGGTCTGCAGGTAACAGAAGGATTGATGCTTTTCCTGTCATTGAGCATGAAGAGCCAGTGGCCCTAGCTCTCCATTGTGATCCTGGTCATGTTCTGTGTCTTCAGGGTGCAGTATGCATGTTCTAGGGCAAACACTGTGTTGAGTCCAGATTCCGGCAACACGAGAGGAAAACAAAGAACGTAATGGAGTCCTTTACTCCTAATGGCACTGTGAGTGGGTGGGGGTCGAGGGCACATGGACAGACACAGCCACATCCAGAAGGACATTGTTTGGACCTTTACCAAGAACCTGTGGCCTCCAGGTTTGGGCATAGTCATGAGTCTCAGCATTAGGCAGTCTCCATGGTGTATGCTAGCATCTCATTTGTGGGCCCTGTGGTTTTTGGGCCTCTATTCTGTTAAGTCTGTCCTCCAGCACCATCTCTTGGGTAACTCAAGAGGCTCCTTAGTGATGGGCACTGAGAGTGGGCATTTGGTGTAGGTTACAAGCACATCTGGCATGGGAGATTTAGCTATCCCAACCAGAATGGTGTAAAATGTACAACTTTGGTTGTGTTCATTTCTGGAACTTCCTGTATGATATTTTCAGCTGAAATGCTTAGAAAGAATAGGGAACACATATTCAGGTTAGGGAGTGTCCTGGAGAGATCAGTCAGCTGCAAGTGTATTCCTATGGTGACACTTCACCCCTGGAGCATAGGCTTTCTTGTTGTCTGGCAAAGTTAGGGCTCACTGCCGAGCACAGGCAAGATCATCCCCTGCTCGAATCTTGGTTTATGATAATCCAAATGTTATGTTTGCCTCTGCCTAGACTGTGCCTTGGGGAGGGTGGTGTTGTGACTGGATGTCTGCCTTGAGGAAAAACAATTTCACATCACTCAGCAGACAGCTTCCCCAAAGCAAAGATTATCTTTGCTTCTATTCATGTTGCTGATGCTGCCTTGAAGGCTTGGCTGGCAAGTGTTTTGGGTCTGGTGCATCAACAGAACCCTGCAGCTGAGTTTCATCCAGGCCCCAGATGGTGGCCACTAGATCTGACTGGAGTCTTGAGTGTCTATGTTGTCATGATAATGCCTGCAGCTTTCTCCTGAGGCTGAGTGGATCTCAGATGGTTTGGCCCAGGGTGGAGTCCTCTGACTGGTTGAGGATTCTTGGAGGATCTGATCTCCATGCCCTCAGTAAAGCCACTTCCAGTTGAGCAGCACTTCCTATAATGAGGCACAGGGACACCTGGATCTGAAATTCAGATTTCAGGTTTTGGATTAAGGGTGCTCAGGTTGTATTGTGTTTCCATTTCTCCCAGAAGCTGCCTCATAGGGACCCATGTTTGGCTGCCACCAAACCTACCCAGTGGTTATTCAAACTGCCACACCATTTCCCGTTTCCCTTAGGCACACTGGAGCAGTCCTTTTGGTCAGGTGCTCCAGTTTCTCCTCTAATTTCAATCGCCACATCAGTTGATTGTGGGCATTGCCCTCTACCCATTGCTTATCTTGTGTGTGTGTGTGTGTGTGTGTGTGTGTGTGTGTGTGTGTGTGTGACACAGGTGTGACCATGACAGATTGTATAACCCTATGTGCAAACATGGATACCAGAGAGAAATAACATGTATCTTCATTGTGACAGGGTTTCACTGAACCACATGCTCTCAGGATACTTTTATGTCCTTCATCCCTTGCTGGGGTTAGAGGCTTCCATGACAATCCAGGATTTGTTTTTATGTAGGTGCTGAGGATTCAGACTCAGGTCCTCAGGATTGCAGAGTGACTGCTCAAACCCTCCGAGTGTCTCCACAGCCCCAATCATTGGTCATTATATTCTCATATCTGACTTTTCTGTTCAAATATTTTCTAAGTTGGACATTTTCTCACTACTGTCTGAGCATTTATTTACAGCCATTGCCAGCATCTGCAACCAGCAGTTTTTTCTTGATGAGCAGAATTTCTTGATTTGCTTTCAAAAAGACCATTATTCCATTATGCAGTTTTCTTTTTCTTTTCCAGACAGGGTCTTTCAACATAGTCCTTACAGGCCTGGAACTCAGAGATCCACCTCCTTCTTTCTGCCTGAAGGCTGGGATTATGGTCTTGGGCTACTGTATCCAACCCTGTTTGTTGGTCATGTGTGTTCACAGGCCTGTGGAGATGTAACCCAGGCTTTTCGTATTCCAGGTGAGAGTTCAGAACCTTTCCATGGTTTGACTTTGTGGAATCATGAGTCAGTGTCAAGGTTGTGCTGATGTTGAGGTTCATCAAGGCCCTGAACACCATGTCCTGCTTTACTATGTGGCTATTCTCCAGTTTCCTAAAGGGCTTCATGCATAATATTTAGGGGTGGTATCTGGTTACAAAACATGGCATTTTCACTCTGAAATTATTACTTTGGAAACATTTACTTTTATTTATTTAATTTTTGGTTGGGTTTGGTTTTTTTAAAGACAGAGTATCTATATGTATCCCTGACTGTCCTGGTACTTGGACTGTATACCAAGAGATCTGTCTGCCTCTGCCTCCTGAGCTGGAATTAAAGGCATGTGCCACCATCACCTGGCTGAACCATTTTGATTAGCATTGATTGTGTAAATACTGAGTTTTGTGGTGACATTTTAACACATGACATTTTTATTTTATTAGGGTCAGGGTTCAAGTCAACATGTCCATAAAGCTGTCAGAGGACAACTTATGGAAATTGGTTCTTACCCTCCACCACACTGTCCCTGCAGATCCAGGATTGGGGGCCAAGCACCTTTACCCACACACTGAGATATCTCATTAGACCAAAATTTTGAATAGAATTGAAAAAACACATGGCTCTATTGGTGTTCAAAAAGAGAACACCATTCTCTGGTAGAGGGAATGGTATTAATAAGATATCATATCACCATGCCCCTATGTGCAAAGTTAGCTGCTGAGACCTGTGACCTGGCATACACAGCTACAGCTAATGAAAATAACCATGACAAGCAGGATTGAAAATATCTGCATATGCAAAGGAGAGTTCTTTGTTTGAAATTCAATATTCATGGGCTCAAGCTAACCTTCCCAAATTGTCCACCCAAAATCTAGCCTGCTTTCACTCACATGACATGGATCAATACATGCTGGGGAATTACAAAGTCAATGATCCTGCCACAATCAGGTCCTATTTCATAATGGTGACTTCTGCAGCTGTTTGCCTACCCTGTTTCCAACATCAGTGCAAACAGTACACTACTCTTTCTATTCTAGTCTCCAAGCACACAAAAATTCTTTTCCTGTTACTCAAATGGACAGTTGACTACATAACCCAAATTTTTAATTTAAAATATCAGTGGTAATTGAGTTCTTTAATCTAAAATTGTAGTTAGTTCAATCACAAGGACAACACAGTGAAATTGATTGTGTTCATGGCTACCTGATCCAACATAAGAAAGTGCGTCTCAGAATTTTTTTTTTCTACAAGGCTGGAGGTACTACTCTTAGAGAATATGCTTCCCCTAGCATAAATTATTCTGCACACCTAAAAGTGTAATGAACATGAATATCTTAAATAACAACATGCATCAAGTGGTGGTTAATGTCAAAAGAGAAGCCAGTCTGGAACAGATTTTGCATGCCACTTGTGCTGTCATCCTTAAGTCTCTCATAAGTCTGGCCTGAGGTAGCCCATTGAACAATTTAAATAGGGCCAGGGGAATGCAAGTTTAGCCACTTAGGCAGATGGAGATTTATGGAGCAAAATTATTTTTAGATGTTGCAGTATGATCTAAATATAAATATATCATGATGCATGATTTAAAAGAGAAACAGGTCACAATGTATAACTTAAAAGCTATATTTAAAGAATGTATCAATGCCACAATTCTCACACAAAGGACATAGAACACAAGTACAAACACAGGCATGGGAAAGTCACTTATTCATACTGTGAATGGAGGTCTCACATGAACAGCTATTCTGAGCTATTCTAACCTGAGAATAAGGCTTCTTTTGCCTACAAGTAAGCTGCCTCAGAAGACCACAAATTCTTCTATGAAGGACCAGAAGAAGTTCATTTTAACTAAGCCCTGACTGCTGACCAACTCAAGGCTGTGACATTATTGTAGAGAATATCATTTTCTTTTTGTTTTTCTGTAGCTCCAGTGGCCCTCCTGGAACTCACTGCCTTGAACTCAGAGATTCACCTGCCTTTGCCTCTTGGGTGCTGGGATTAATGGCATGCAATACCAGAACCTGGCTTTTAATTTCAATTTTTAATTTTTTTTAGTTTTTCAACTTAAAAGTTTCTCTGTGTAGCCTTGGCTGTCCTAGATCCCACTCTGTAGACCATGCTGACCTTGATCTCACAATGCTCTGCCTTCCTCTGCCTTCCAATTTCTGGGATTAAAGGTGTGCATCACCACCTTCCAGCAAGAATTTCATTTTTAAACTTTGTTTTAACTATATGAGTATTTACCTGCTTGTGTCTGTGTACAGTACCTGCAGAGACCAAAAGATGGAATCATAGCCCTTGCAACTGGAGTTATAAGCAACCGTGGTTTCCAGCGTATGGAGGTAGCTCACTCCCACAGATGAGTGATTGTTGAGTACAATTCATGCCAGCTTGTCCTCAGGTACACCTCAGAAACTGCTCTGGCACTTGAACTTTGGGCTTTTACACGCAAAGGTCCATCCCTAAAAATTCTTTAAAACTCCACAGCTCTTTGTTGATGCCTGATTGCCTTAGCCTTAGACAGACTTCAGTTCTAGTCTCAGGATATTCTCATAACCTGGATGTCTTCTAGAATCACCACCATTCAGATCGACAAACTGAATGTTCTGCAGGCATCAGGGAAGCAGAAAGTGATCACATTCAGACAAGTCAGACTTTACATCTGTAAGTTCCTTTTCAATCCTTATAGGAGGAATAAACTCAAGACGGGGAACACCTGACATGTGAGATTCTGGGCTCCAATTGCTGCCTATTTACCACATTGGAGATAAACTTACTCTTGTGGCTTGGATTAAATGGTCAACTATCTTTTAAAGACTTTTAGTGTCAGTTCCTCTCCTCTTTGTATTCTTTGTATTTTCCCCTAATTTTGTGGAGATTTGGGTTTAGGAAAGTCTTGGATCAGTTCTCCCACTGCCCCTGCAGTACATGTGGTGGCAGCTAAGTCAGTGGAGCACCATGACAGGTTCAACATTACACGTTCCTCCTACCCAGTGACACCACAATCATTGCCCAAGAGGAAGAAGTGGTGAAGTCAGAACCCAAGTGATGCTCCATGAGGTTGTTTTCCAAGCCTACCTCTGCCAACGTGGATGCAACACTGGAAAAGGCCATGGGAAAGGATAAAGGATCACACAGAAGAGTGCAAACAAAAGGGAAGAGGAAAATAAAGGCAACAGGCTAAAGTGTCTGACCAACAGCTACAGATCTGCCAGCGGAAAGTGGAGACACTGAAAAACAGAGTCCAGTCTCTGAAGTAGAAGAGAAAGAAGCCAAGTCTGACTAACCATCCATCATGTCTTTCAGTATTCCTGCCTAGCTACTTGTAAAATCTAGAGGAATATTTTAACCAACTATTTGTAAAAGTGAGTTTTTAGTAGCTGTATAAACATTTTTAAATGGTGGGTAAAAATCCTATTTCATTCCACATTTAAAGTGTAAATGATTTTTTAAGAGGTTAAATCACTTGACAGTTTTCTGTTTTTTTAATACAACCAGAAAATAGCAGGATACTGAATGAGGAGAGGGTGTGACTGTCTCAGGGGTCAGCATAACATTTGATACAGGGGGCTAGTTTTATATCCTACAACACAAAGCATTGTAAATGGTAATTTAAAGTCTCCTGGTCATCCACTTTTATCCAGAATATTCTTAGTTATATCTGGTCTCATATTTCCAGTAGAAATGTTTCCTAAAAAACAACTCCTTGGGTATTGCCTTGTCAGAACTCTCTCTGGTTATACAGTCCTTTTTCCTAACATTTGTGATGTGCTGTAAAAAATGGAGATTTTGAATATGAATTGTATGTGGCATAAAACTGTGAGTCAATGGAATTGATAATTGCAAGCATTTGATTGTTATGTGAGGGCTTAGGGAAAACTTGCCAAGTTTAGGATGGACCATCACTGGAATAAGTTCAAAGAGAAACAACATATGGCTCTTTTGGATACGTGAACACAATATATGACTCTTAGAGTTTGGGTAGATGTTTCAAAATTAAAATGACTGTGTACTCTGCTCCTCAACCAATAATTTCTCATTTGGGGAAGAGTAAAAACAAATTCTTGGAGCACAAAGTGTGAAGTAGTTTCAGGTTCTATCAATCTTATATTTCTTCTGGGTAACCTGGGCTGGAGTAAGGATGAACTTAGATCAGCCATCCACACCTTACTCCTATTAATGACATGTTCATTGTCTTGAATAGAAGGCTCAGCATTGAGGACACTACCATTTATAAACAGGACCTGACTCTCATCCTCTGCACTCACAAGACAGCTGACAACTGACAATACCTCCAGTCACAGGGGATCAGACACCACATTCTGGTCACCATTGGTACCTAGCATGAATATGGTATACTAACTTGCAAAACTTATGCACTTAAATTAAATTTCATTCTTTCCTAAGCTAACAGGCACATGAATAAAGCCTTTCTTACAATATGGAATCACATACATATCTGTCTTTTCACTGTTTGCATATCTGGTCTCCTAAGAGGCAAGGCAAATGCATTCAAGTACATGGAAATACAAGGAGATGTGATAAATTTGATGTAGGTGCTAGGAATCAAACTTGGGTACTCAAGAGGACCAGTACTACTGAGCCAACTCTTCAAGTCCCAAATATGTCATTATAATTTTGATGATGAAGATGTTCTACTGCTCTTTCTGTCTCCTGTGAGTTGAAGGTGAAGAAAGTCCCCTCTAGATGGTTGTCAAAGGATTCAATGGATTTCTATACCTCTGTGAATGGACTCTCTATATTGTTTTTTATTTTCATTGTTAACACATTTCTCATGATGTGAGTAAAGATAACAAAAGCTTTTGTTGAAACCAGTCACAATCCAGCCAGATTATATTATGAAAAATCCCATAATTTGAGATATGCTTTTCTGTTGGAATTTTCTTGAGACAGAATGTGTCCAAATAGGCTGCCCTGGAATTCACTATGGGGACCAAGCTGGCCTCAAAATCACAGAGATTGGCCCAACATATTCTCCCTGTGCTGGAATTACATCCATGCACCTCTAAGTCCAGAAATATGGGTTTCTAAGTGACCTACAATAGAAACAGAACATAAAGGATAAAACAATATTTAAAAAGAAACCATAATTGTTTTGAAGAACAGAATTATTTCTTAAAATTCTATAATTTAAATGGGCAAATCATTTTATATGTTCTCAATAATTGGGTTATTTTCCATGCTGGTATTTTCATCCACTTAAAAATATTTGAACTGCATTTGTTTGTCTATGCCTATGCCAGGATGTGTATGTAGCACGGAGAAAAAAACTTACATTTGTCTGTTTTCTACTTCCCCTATGTGAGTTCTAGTGATGAAACCTATGGAGTCATTTAGTTGCAAATAAACTCAATGGCACTTATTCAAGTCTAAAAATAATTTATGTATGTGCTGATGTATGAGTGTACATATGTCAATGGCCCAGTGTAGAAATAAAAAAAAAATGTAGGAGTAGTATGGACCACCCAGAGATAGAACTCAGGTCCTCAGGCTTAGCGGAAACAACTTTACAGAGTGAAGCAATTCTCTGACATTTGATTGTGGTTCTGAGACAATGTCAGAAACAAATGCATAGTCCCCATAATTTTTCAATTTTGAAAAATAAGTGGTTGTATAAATATTTTAAAATGCAAAGAAAATTTATTATTCAATTTGTGCTTTGTTCTTGTATTCTTTTATGAATTAAGTTTACAATCTGAAAATAAGACAATAATTTAATGTTGTAGTATTTTTAAGAACCTTTTTTGAGCACCAGTGAGATGGTTCATTGGTAAAGTCTTTGGTGTGCAAAGCTGGAAACCAGATGATGATCAACCTTATTAGGAATACCAAAAAGTTATCTTCTGGTCTTCACATATCTGCAATGAGCCTACAACCCATAATCATATCACACACCACATAAATGTTT
Organism: Peromyscus eremicus; assembly: GCF_949786415.1. Classification (NCBI taxonomy): domain Eukaryota; kingdom Metazoa; phylum Chordata; class Mammalia; order Rodentia; family Cricetidae; genus Peromyscus; species Peromyscus eremicus. The sequence goes on from NW_026734289.1 coordinate 2,042,762, forward strand.
CTTAAAAGAGAAATCTTAGTGATATTACATTATCTGGCATCTCTGGATAATTCTCTTGGAAGGAAATACTTGAAAATGAAATGCCAAATGGTGAACTCATGTGGATGGGACAGTCTTGGAACATCAAATTATATAAATATACATATGTAACATAGCAAGCTATGATATGAAGTGTATGGTGGATTGCTGATTATCCTACTTTATTACAACTATCAGATAAATGAAAATACTGCTTTGAATACACACACGAAGTACTTCATATTTCTTATATTCTCTTCCATTAAGCATTTTAACATTAATATTGTTAAATTTGGTTGAAAAAAGCATACATGATGGGAATACATCATCTAACTTTGGACTTGTACTCAGGAGGTGGATACATGAGGATCATGAGTTCAAATGTATCCCTGAATCATTACTAACATCCAAGCCAAACAGAATTACAAGCACATATCTCAAGGGAATTTGTGAACATATGAAAAACAAAGTCAGCAACAAAAACCCACCACCATTTTACAGACAACCTAGCTTGAAAAGTATGATCACACATAGCCTAATATTTAAGTAAACAGTGGACCACTTAGATTATGGGTATACCATTCTATACATTACAGCAGAAAAACACCTATCATTAAGAAAGTACAATAGAAAATAAACAAAAACACATAGGAAAATATAGAGGCAACAAAATAAAGATCACTAAATGTATTTGTCACACATATAGAACACTTTAGTATCTACATCAAAAGTTTCAAGATAGAAATCACAATGCAGTGATCTCTACCATTAGTCCTAATTTACTTCCTTCAAGAGTGTGATGAGCCAGGCGGTGGTGGCGCACACCTTTAATCCCAGCACTTGGGAGGCAGAGGCAGGCGGATCTCTGTGATTTTGAGGCCAGCTTGGTCTACAAAGTGAGTTCAGGAAATACGCAAAGCTACACAAAGAAACCCTGTCTCGAAAAACAAAAAAAAAAAAGAGTGTGATGAAAAATAAATAAAACATGATTTCTTTTTCTTGAAGCTGAAGACAACTGTGATGTCTTTATGAAATTGTTTACATGAATAGGGTTTTTTTCTTGTATGACTTCGTCCTCATTTCCACACTTCAAAATGATATAAATTGACTTTTAAAAATTTACAGCACTGGAGATATGACTGGGCAGTTAAGAAATCTACATTCCCAGGACCAAGGTCTGATTTTTGACAACTTCCTGTCATTCATCTACAAAATCAAATGGTCTAACATTTTCAGGAACCAGATTGCATGATCACATACCCACACAAACATAGACATCACATAATAACAGATATAATAACTGTTTAAAGAAACAATTTTACATGAAAGTTTTTCTTCTTTTAAGCATTAATTACTGTAACAGGTGTTGAGGCACCTAATGGCTTTTAGAGTTTTTCTTCATCATGAATTGGTTCATGTAATGTCAGGGACCAAACATGGACCATGGAAAAGTACTAGCTAAGCCAGAGAACAAGCCCCTACCCTAAACCAAAGATAAGGAACAGGTCAGGCAGGTCAGGTAGCATAGCAACAGAACAATGGGCCCTGACCAGTGACCTTATCACCTAGCAGCCTCACAACTTGCACGACTTGCACGTAGCCCTTCACCTGCACGTCCCACTTCACCTGCATGTATGGCACGTCGTTGTGCACCTTTTCCCTCCTTCCCTCCCCCTCCCATGCTATATAAGCCTTGCTGAGGAGAATAAAATTTGCAGCTTGATCAGAACACACTGTCTTGCTGTCTTCTCTCGTGTCTCCCCCATCCCTCTCATTCTCTCCCACAGGTGGGTCGCCCCTGTTGACACCCTGCAGGCCGGGGCAATGTAACAGACAGCTAGCATGTAGGCTTGAAGCCAGGGAAATCAAACCTTCTAAGTTGGTGGTATCATTTGGGAAATTTTACGAAATGCTGCCCTGCTGGAGTAAATATGTGACTGGAGGGAAGGCTTTAAGAAATTACATCCACACACCATTTCTACATCCCATTCTCTGCTACAGGCTGCAGTTTAAGGACATGAGTTCATAGCCTCCTGCTTTAGCTGCCATGTCTGACACATATTGCCATGCCACTTTCATGCTGATATTGTATCTCTCTGGACCAAGGGCCAAATAATACTCATTTATAAGTTGGTTTGGACATTATATCACAACAGAAAAGGAATACAAATAGATAAATTATTATACCTGAAATAGGTATTTAATGTAAATTAAAAGTACAAAATCTAAAACAGTTACATTACCATTTAAATCAATAGTGCAAGTTCCAAAACTACACAGCGAAACCTTTTTTCGAAAAATAAAGAAATAAATAAAGATAATGCAAGTTTTTACAGTTCTGGAGGGAAAGATACCGCAAATAGCAGAAGTCAGCTTTTACCTAGAGCTATGAAGGGAAGATATCCTGGATGTCTACTGCTGTGAGGGAAAAGGTAACCTGAATATTCAGAAGTCAGGCTACACCTGATGCTGTGCTTCATTGGGAAATGGTCACCCAGCAAAAGATATTAATCCTGCTTCTCTCCAAAAGGTAGCCCTTAGAGTTGGACTCTGCTCCACACTGCTAAGAGTTTCCCAAGAGAGATGTCCAATGCTGCTCTCCTCCACTCCCATGAGGGAGTTTTTCAACAGAGCTGTCAATTCATTTTCTGGACTGCTCTATTAGAATTTCTAACAAAGATGTCAATTTCTTCTCAGCTAGAGCTTAAATTCTTACTTCTACACTTCATTCAAGCAAGATGTAAAATGGTGGAGAAATGCAGCAGTCTTAGGTGAAAAGTTGTTACTTCTGTTCTGATCTTTGAAGGGAGTTTGCCAGCAGAGGGCTCAGCTGCTTCTCTAATCCAATCCTATAATCAGATTCTCATCTACTCCAGTAAAAACTCTTCATGCAAAATGCATTCAAGATATATATTTGGTAGGAAGGAATCTAGGAGAGCTCCAGAATCTCCCAGGCAGCTGCCAAATGAACAGATACAGTGCTTGAAAAAGCTGAAATATTGGGTGGATTTCATGCTCATGAATTGGTTGATTTTAGGCTCATGGAATGGTTGGATTTGTGCTTACTTGGTCAAGTTTATAGTGTGTTTCTTTAGCTCTGGTTTCAGGTCCAGAGTGTGTTTATTTTAATGCCCTCTTTTAAAATTTTGATTCTGGTTTCATAACCAGGGGGTTCCTATAACTGGTTCTGGATTCAGGAACAAAGTGTGTTTCTTCAACTCTGGCTTCAGTGTCAGGATGTTTTTCACTCTGATTTCAGGGCCAAAGGGTGTGTCTTTCACTGGCCCTATGTTCAGGGTCAGTGTTTGTTTTTGTGGCTGCCTCATTTACCCTATACAAAAGGCCTCATAAATCATATGTTTTTTCCATGAATGTGCTGCTGTAAACAATATAAAAGCAGATACCATAATGCTTGAACATTTTTTGACACTGTCAAATACTTTTCTATTGAAGACATACTCTTCTGTAACTGATCACAAGTGTGTTGCCTAAAGATCTTACCAAAACCTTTATAAGCAGATGGCCACCATAACTTTTTCATATAGCCAAGGACTATTGTAATATATGGAAAGGCTTTAACAGACTAATTACACACAAAAATATTATTCCTGTATAATGTGCAAAACTTAACCACATTGACTATTCCTGTACGGTTTTTATGCAGCATGAGTTTGAGAAATCTCAAGATTTTTAAGATACATACAGAGGCTTTACCATAGGGCTTCTGTCCAGTATGTTTTCTTTTATGCACTTGAAAAATTTTGAGACATGCTAAGGCTTTACTGCATTTATTACATTCATAGGGTTTCTCCCCAGTGTGTTCTTTTATGCATTTGAATACTGAGTTGTGCAAAGGTTTTACCACACTGATTGCATGCATAGGGTTTCTCTCCAGTATGTGTTCTTTCATGCCTTTGAAGAGTACTCAGAAGAGCAAGGGCTTTTCCACAGTGATTGCATTCATAGTTTCTCTCCAGTATGTGTTCTGTAATGCATATGAAGACTTCTGTGATATGCAAAGGCTTTACCACATGCATTACATTCACAGGGGTTCTCTCCAGTATGTGTTCATTTATGCGTTGAAGACAATTGAGTTGTGCAGAGGCTCTACCACACTGATTGCATTCATATAGTTTCTCTCCAGTAGGTGTTCTTTTATGTATTTGAAGATTGTTATGACATACAAAGGCTTTACCACACTAACTACATTAATAGGGTTTGTCTCTAGTATTTGTTCTTTTATGCATTTGAAGGGTACTGTTTTGTGCAAAGGCTTTACCACAGTGAATATTTTCAGAGGGTTTCTCTCCAGTATGTCTTTTTTTATGCCTTTGAAGATTACTAATAAATGCAAAGGCTTTACCACACTGATTACATTGATAGGGTTTCTCTCCAGTGTGTGTTCTTTTATGCATTTGAAGAGTACTGTTTTGGGCAAAGGCTTTACCACACTGATTGCGTGCATAGGGTTTCTCTCCAGTGTGCGTTTTTTTATGCCTTTGAAGACTTTTTTGACATGTGAAGGGTTTACCACATTGTTCACATTCATAGGGTTTCTCTCCAGAATGGGTTCGTATATGCCTTTGAAGACTACTCTGATATACAAAGGCTTTATCACACTGATTACATTCATAGGGTTTCTCTCCAGTATGTGTTCTTTTATGTATTTGAAGATTACCGTGCCATGAAAAGGCTTTACCACAGTGATTACATTCATAGGGCTTCTCTCCAATATGCTTCCTTTTATGTTGTTGAAGATTACTTAGATGTCCAAAGGCTTTACCACACTAGTCACATTCATAGGGTTTCTCTCCAGTATGTTTTCTTTTACGGATTGAAAAACTTTGTAACATGCAAAGGCTTTACCACATTGATTACATTCATAGGGCTTCTCTCTAGTATGTGTTCTTTTATATATATTAAGATTGCTACGCCATGCAAAGGATTTACCACAGTGATTACATTCATAGGGTTTCTCTCCAGTATGTGTTCTGTTATGCCTTTGAAGACAACTTAATAGTGCAAAGACTTTACCACACAGATTACATTCATAGGGTTTCTCTCCAGTATGTGTTCTTTTATGCATTTGAAGACTGTTTCGATGTGAAAAGATTTTACCACATTCTTTACATTCATAGGGTTTCTCTCCAGAATGGGTTCTTGTATGCATTTGAAGATGATTGTGATGTGCAAAGGCTTTGCCACACTGATTACATTCATAAGGTTTCTCTCCAGTATGTGTTCTTTTATGCATTTGAAGATTACTCTGGCATGTAAAGGCTTTACCACAGTGATTACATTCATAGGGTTACTCTCCTGTGTGCTTTCTTTTAAGTTCTTGAAGATGATTTTGAAATTCAAAGGCTATACCACATTGATTACATTCATAGGGTTTCTCTCCAGTATGTGCTTTTTCATGCATTTGAAGAGTACTTGGGTAGGCAAGGTCTTTAACACACTGAATATTTATAATATATTTCTTTCTAGCTTGATTTTCTTCATCACTGCAAAAATAATGGGACATGTAAAAGCATTATCACATGTAATATACTGTTTAATCTTTATATCTGTATGAATTAATTTTACAATTTGGTTCAATTGTAAAGAAGAACCATATGTTAAGGTTTTATCATTGTTCACACTCATGTTATTCCACTTTATTAAGAGTTGGTTTCCATTTGTGTTGGTAAGATCCTTTGTAACATGGTTCACATATACAGAATATTTCTATATATGACATTATTCATATATTTGAAGAAAACTGGAAAGTGACAGAGCTTCAACATTTGCATTGCAATAATAAATTTTCCTATACTGTGGTATAGGGATTAAGGTTTCCTCACAATAACTGACAATAGACTCTTGACTCTAACTGCCCCCTTTCTTAGCAGCACAATCACAACAAGTATACAAACTACATTACCATTACTACTCACTATTTGCTTATTAAAAAGCTTTAAAAATATAATTATCAACTCTTCACTATGTATACTTCTATAATATGAATAGGATGAAATGAATTAATTGGCAGTTTTATGGAATATTTCCCATGGTACTATGACTCAAGGTGAGATATCTGCTAAGGCATTGTCTCTTGTCTTTTTTGTTTTAAAGAATGCCTCATAAATTTATTTCAACAACCTAAAAGAGATATATGGTTTTCTGAAAATTTAATAATCATTGATGTACTTAAATCTGTGTTATTTACACTGTTGCCTTTGTTTAAAACTTCCAGGACACATTTTAGTTTCTTCAGAGGCACATTTGTATCAACTTGCACAAGAAAATTACCTTTCATCTCCTCTAGAACTTTAAAGATGCTCTACAGTATTATGGTCTTCCCAATTGTATCCTAAAATATAGTACCAGAAAATATATGTTATTTTCTTTAAAACTGTCCAAAATTTATGTTACTCTCTTCAGTGAAACTTAGAATATGACTGATTTATTCACCTAATATTCTTTCTCAATTAAATTACAGAGGAGCATCCAAAACCTAAGGACAATTGTCCTCTTATTTTAATATGTGAAGAAAACTCCATCTTACCTATAATAGTGAGGTTCCTGTAGGTTTCCAGCATCACATCTTTGTATAGATTCTTCTGGGAAGGATTCAGTAAAGTCCACTCCTCCCAATTGAAGTCAACATGCCCATCATCATAGGTCACTGCATTCTAAAATATCCCCTACATGTGTACAAGAGAAACCATAATACTTACATCATTGTAAATGTATACTTTTTTGAGAGTATAGTCATATAATTCTGATGCTCCCCACACTTACTTCATGACATACAAATTATATGTAATCAACAAGTCCCTTTTGAAGGAAGCTGAATAGGAGGATCACTTTTGTCATTTCTGTACCCTTTGAATGGGATATCACCTTGCAAGAGAAATGCTTATTAACAAATATAGAGAGACAAGTAAACATATCAACAGTATAGAGTACACATCAGAGAAATTGTATCACCAATTACTAACTATAAGGAAAAATAAGATGAACAAACTTGGTGCATTGGCTCATTCCTTTAACAGGAGGACTCAGAAGGTGAAGGCAGGTATATCTGCGTCTGAGTTGAATCCCAGCCTAGTCTATGCAATCAGGTCTAGGAAATCCTATAGTACATGTTGAGACCCTGTCTCCCAAGCAAAATTCAGCAGAACAAGAAAGCAAGAACTAAGAAGTTTTTACTGAAGTTCCTACAAAGAGTTATGCATTTACTTTAGTTCTGTATTCCTCAAAAATCCGGAAGTGCTACAATTCAAACTATAACGTAAGTAAAAATTTACTAAAAAGTAGTGCATGTTTAAATAGTTATAAAGGGAAAGATGAAAGCATTAGCCATATAAATGTTGACCATAAATAATCAACACAGATTATGCAAGAGAGAAGGCAAGCTAGTAAAGAGCTCTTGCTGGTCTTGCATAGAGGTGGGCTCAATTGCCAGTACTTATATGAGGGAACACAACTATCCTTTATTCCAAGTTCAGGGTTACTGAGACCATCTTTTGATCACTGTGAGGATCAAGTACCCACATGGTGCATATCCATGCATTCAGATAAAATACTCATATCCAATTCAAAATTCAAAACAAATGTAACAGGCAGGAGGAAGTTCATGCACCTACAATGCAATGACTCAGAAGGCTCAAGAATGTTAATATCATGAATACATGCCAAATAGAGAAATAGAATGATAACTTGTGTCAAATTTAAAAATTCAAGATATGTGTGGAACTCAGTACAACAGCATATGCTTGACATTTACAAAATCCTACATCCCAGGCCCATCATCCAATAATATAAAAACCAAACAGCCAGGAATGTTAATTACCCACATTAGTCTGTGGACTTGGGAGCCAGAATCAGAGAGATTCGTGAGTTCCAGGCCAGCCTGGTTTACAGAACTCCTTTTAGGACACTCAGGGCTACACAGACAAACTTTGTATTAAAAAATAACCAACATAATTAAAAGACCAGGTTAACAAACTGCCTTAGCACTGAATAGCAATTGCTTCTACTCTACCTTATATGATACAGAGATAGAATCTCTAATAGTAGTGAAGGCATGACAATACAAGGAAGCTGGCTGATTCATTTCAACCACAACTCAGTACACACGAAGAACAGGAAATCAGTTGAGGCTGTAGAGATGCATATCACACTAGTGAGGAATTTTCTTCCAAAAGGCTCCTCTTACTAAAAATGCAATCAAAAGAAAGTCACCAAGGAAAGACACATGTTCACATATATCATTGTGTCTGAGAAGTTTTTCATTCAATCAAAGATGTTCTAACCCAAGTACCTATAGGCTCATGAACATCTAGGAAGAAAATGCATTTAGTCATTTCAATGATCCTCATAGTTTTCAACATCCCCTACACTATTTCAAATGTTCAAAGCCTCTTCTGACATACAAGATGGTCTCTTCATGGTGACATTTGTGAAATCAGAAAATGGATTTTAACTTTCCAAAATATAGTGGCACAGAAAACCATTTAAAATATAACATAGAAAAATGGAGACATATCAAGGGAAGATTAGGCAAAGACAATACAGAAATAGAGCTGGACAGACATCAAATTCTGTATCTCTATCTCAGATGCATGAGGATTCATTATCAACAGGCTCACATGGCCCTATTGATTCAACTTCTCATATAATTCTCTCTTTATTTCATCTCCACATATGCAGCTAGTGCTCCATGGGAGATGTCCTATACCTTAGGTACCCCAACATCATGTGGTCACAAAATGTAATCGAGGCTGTTGCGAAATATTATTTTAAGATGTGTTATATTTGTCTATTCTGTGGAACAATTATTTTAAGATACAAAAGTAACTTGCATTCTTTTATGTTGCATATGTTTAACTCTGTGAGGCTGCTATACTTTGCCTATATAAAATACCAACTGGTCTAACACAGTGTTGAAGAGCCTGTAGCATGGCAGAAAAGGTTAGGCAGGGCTGTCTGACAGAGAGAACAAATTGGAAGAGAAAACTGAAAAGAAAAAAGGAAGGAGCAAGAAAAAGAGAGGACATCAGGGAGTAGCCACCCTGCTACACAACAAACCATGGAGTAAAAAGTAAAGAAATGTATACAGAATAAAGAAAGATAAAAGCCCAGAAGTGTAAGGTACATGAGAGAACTTAAGTTAGGAAAAGCTGGCTAGATACAAGCCAAACTAAGGCCAGGCACTTATAAAAAAGAATAAGCCTCTCTGTATGTGATTTATTTGAGAGCTGAGTGGCAGGCCCCCAAACGAGTAAAGAGTTAAAAAACAAAAACCAGTAATACCAGGCTTCATCCTCACAACTTCATGCAATGGACTCTCACAGGCTCCTCACTGGGTTTCTGACTCTTAAACGTAGAATTCTGCAACAATGCTGAACTGAATCCCCAGACTAAGAATCCACGATGTTAAATATTGATTCTTTCTTATTTCCAGGACCAGTAGATGATGGGTGATCTTGCAAAGCTTGACTTCTAAATTCAGATGGACACTGACATGCTTGGACCACAGGTGCAGCAGAATTTGTATGAAATTTCTTTCTAGGAGTAGGAATTACCTTGTTTAATCGTTCCATGAGTAAAAGCCAAATAAAATTTTATAGTCAAAATATCATACAAATGGCCTCTAGCTTATTTTATTTTTTATTTTATTAATTTATTTATTGATTTTTTTATTTACTGATTTATTCATTCATTTTTTTGTTTTTTGGAGACAGGGTTTCTCTGTGTAGCTTTGCACCTTTCTTGGAGCTTACCAGGTAGCCCAGGCTGGCCCCAAACTCACAGAGATGAACCTGACTCTGCCTCTTGAGTGAGTGCTGAGCAAAGTCGAGCACCACCACCACTGAACTGTTAGTGTTTTACTTTTCAAATTGTTGTCACCTGGTGTCTGCCCATCTGTCAGAACTAGGATTTTCGCAAGAAGAAAACTGGAACTTTATGGCATGCCAGGACTTAAGGTTTGTTATGACCCTGTAACGCCTCAATGAGCAGCTAGTTAGAATCCCATTCTTTGATATAGTATTAGGCCTAGTGGCTTGTTGTATATCAGATGTGGCTCCTTTGTAATGGTTTGCAGTCAAGTGTCTGGACAATCCTGGTGAACAAATGTATATCCTATTTTCCTAACCTCTAACAGACCTGGCTACAATACTCTTTCTTATCTTTCAGTGTTTTTGTTTTGTTTGTTAAGACAGGGTTTGTCCATGTAGTTTTGGAGCCTGTCCTGGATCTGGCTATGCAGACCAGGCTAGTGTAAAACTCACGGAGATCTGCCTGGATCTGCCTCCTGAGTCCTGGCATTTAAGGTGTATGGAACCACTGCCTGGCAGGTTTTTTTTTTCCAGGCAGTACTCCCTCAGTTAAATTCTATTTTGTGAGACTTACTATGTCTCAAGAATTAGTAAATGCTTTATATCATTATTTCAACTCCTCTCTCTCATATCTTAGTTGTGGAGTGCTACCCAACACATGAGATGCCTTTTAAACCACCACAAAACTAACTATAAATGGATCTTACACATGAAAGTTAAATACAAAGTGCTGAACCTCTAGAAGTTACTGGACAAAGTAGGCCTGCTTTCAATGAGGACACCAAAAGCATGTTGAAGTTGACTACAAAGATGTTTCTATACACACCTCCCTACTCCCAATTATGTGAACAGATTAGGCCCACAGGCCAAAGTTATCCAGAGGCCTGCCCTGGGAATAGGAAGTGTCAAGGACCATATGGGACCTCACAGGACAGGGATTCTGGCTGAAGTTTCCCACCCAGATCTGAGAAGGACCCACCACTCTGGCTCCTGAACCTTACTCAAAATGCTGTGGTTTCCCAACTCACCCAGGTTTTCTGCTCAGCTCTCTGCACCAGCACACACAGCACAGCACACAACACAAAACTGCTGCTGTCAGTTTCTTTTCAAAGTCAAGCTTGAAGCTAGCAACTGGAAGAACCCTGTACCACTTCTGACTGGCAGGTCACCTGGAGGGCCTGATTGGCTAGTGAGGCCTGAGTGACAAGAGCACCTCCCATAGGGTTACACTGTGCTTAAAGTCACAGCACAATGGTTCCTGACCCTGCCTTCCACCACAGACCCAGACCTTTTCTAAACATTTGCATTTCAATAGCACTTGCCCCTGACTCCAATAGCAGACCCTGCTATCTTTCTGCTCTTGGTAGGCACTTCCCCTTCTTCATCCTGGACACAGTGTGACTAGCATGTACAGCCCACTATACTATGTCGGGTGGAGTGATTCCATGTCACACAGGTGGAAGGGTGCCCAGAATATTAATAACCAAAGAGAGATTAAAAGACAAAAAAGGAGATGTTTGTTTTGTGACTTCATGTTGAGGTCAGGTGAACTGAACCCACTTTTTACCTAGTTGTCACAGGGACTTTATACAACCAGGAAAGAAATGCAGGAAGTAGATCACAAACAAGATAATAGGTCTTTCTCTTATCTGATATGGCTTCATTGCTTTAGGATTTTTATTCCTGAAAATCAGAGCACACTGTTGGCAAATGAATAATAATAAAGGGTAGGCTTCAAAGAAAGTTTAATATTTAAAGCATAATGAAGCTAGGAAGAATATGCTTGCAAGCACTGTTAATAGTCAGCGTATCTTACTCCTAGGGCAGTTGAAAAAACAAAACAAAAAAACACTGTATTATTCAAGCTTCTGTACATGAACAGTGTTATGAATTGTATAAAGAAGGCTCTGGCAGATAGAGAACCAAGGTGCCCTGCTGCTGGTGACAGACAAAGATGACATTCAGACAGCACTGAGTGAAGAGGTCTATTTAGTGGAGGAATAGATAAGGGGAAGAGAAAGAGGGAAAAAAGGGTGGGGGGAGAAAGAGAGGGAAGAGTGCAAGGGTCCTCACACTTCCTGGGAGGAAAGCAGGAGAGAGAGAGAGAGCGAAATGGGTGGAAATGTCTCTTAAGAATAAGCTTTTATGTCAGGACATTGAATGCTGACAAGGGGCAGGATCAGAATATTAACAAACAGGACTGGTAGAATGAATCTCTCCATGTGTGTACAAAGTGGATTTATTAGACTGTCTCACAAGCTGTGGTAGAGCTAGTCTAACAATGGCTGTCTACCAATGGAAAATTGAAAGGTCCAGTAGTGGTTCAGTACATGACGTTGGACATCTCAGCTGGGCTGGTCTTGAGTATACACCACAATTTTAAGGAAGAAGGCTCTACTGCTAGTAAAGTAAAAAAATTGGTAACCAGAGCTAGGGCAAGCAGGTGAAGAGAGAACTTCCTTCTTCAATATCCTTTATATATGTAGGCTGACACCAAGACTTGCTTCTCAGATTAAAGTTGGATCTCATTCTTTGTTGATTGGTTTTTTGGTGATTTCAAGAAAGGTTTTATCGTTGCAGCCCTGAAACTCATTCTGTTGAGCAGGCTGACCTCAAACTCAGAAAATCCAAATGCTTCTGCTTCCTGGGGTTAAAAGTGTGCACTGCCACCAAGCAGCTAAAAGTGGATCCTATCACTAAAATGATCCAAATTAAAGAAGTGTCTTTAACTTCAAAACCTTTAAAAAAATCCCTCACATGTTTACACAAATATTTTGGGTTTTAATTAATTAAAGAGGTGAAAGACCCCAGAGGAGATCTTCCCTCAGGAGAGACCCCAAGTCCAAGGAACACACCGAAACTACGGATCAGATGCAAACAGCAAGAGGGTTTATTCAGATACACAGGTACCCGGGGCGACAAAGTCTCTCAGAGGACTTGCGCGCCCTCCTTGGGTAAAGGGGACTTTTTATAAGATCCCAGGGGCAGAGGAATGGTTACAGAAGTGAGAAGCATAGTTACAGGGTTCCCATTGGTTGATTCAAAGAAGGCCAGGGTGAACTTGGGGACATATTTTTAATTCTTGGAAATTTGATGTGTGTGGCTGACTTGGCCTTGGGGGTGCTTTCCCAGCCCAACTGTTTATTCCCCAAGGCCAAGTGGCCAACCATAGATATCTTATTTTGACTCCATGGTTTTTCTCCCAGGGCGGGTGGTCAGGGTGGGTGTTTCCTTGGTCCCAGGCTTTTGCAGCTGGCTGATTACGGTTTATGCCAAGTGGTTTATCTAAATGTACATTTTGCAGTTAGGCCAAGGACGCCCTGTTTTTCTGGTACTTGCCTCGAAGAATGGTGTTTCTTATGCTAAGTAAAAGCCTGCTATAAGCGGGGTCTTTCAGAGGTAGTCAGCTTGACTATTAAGAATAGCGATCACTCCAGACAAGATAGATAAAATGAGAAAGATTTCTTAACTTCAGGAGGCAAGGAGAGCATGGGAGTTATTTGCAAAACAATGCTTTTCCTTAACAAAGGAAGCATGTGGATTTTGATTAGGAAGTCTGGACACATTCCTGTAGCACTCTGCATATTCTTAAGCTTGCTAAGTTAACAAATCCACTTCTGATCATGATCACAATATAAAAGCAGAGACATTTATGGATATTCCTACCTCAAAGTTGTGCAGGAACATATATAAATGATGGAAAGAAATGTCTCTGGCATGTTCATCTTGTACCACAAGGTCTTAGATAAAAATGAAGGAAATGACCCAGTAAAATGTAGATTGCTTTGGGGCCAATGTGACCTGTCAATCTTGATGTTTGATGTAAAAGATAACTGTACCATTGCCACAATTCTCACAGATACAAAAGATAGAGAATACAAATACAGATATCTTCAAGGAAAAGTCACCTAAGAGCACTGTTTTTCTTTGTTCCTAGATAGACGATTATAATGATCTCTATCAACCTTAGATCAAAACTGTTTTTCCCTCTGAGCAGGCTGACATAGCAGGGGGTCACAGCTGCTTCCATGCTACACCAGCAGGAGTTCATTTGAATGAGCCCTGGCTTATTTTATGGCTAAGGGCTATGACATCACTGTAAAAAATTTTATTCTTTCCTGTTTCTATCTTTTAAAAAAATTATGTATACAGTGTTTTGCCTGCATGTGTCTGTGTGTAGTGTCTAACAAGACCAGAAGAAGGAAGGATTTACCTGGGACTAAAATTATAATAAATGGTTAGCTACCTAGTGGTTCTGGGAATGGAACCTGGGTCCTCTATAAAAACACTCAGTTCTCTCAATTGGTGAGTGGTCAATGTAGCCCCTTTTTAATTTAAAATTTCTTTCCGTAAATTGATACACAAGAGCAATTACATCAATTTCCCCTTTTATCTCTTCATTCTATCACTTCCCAAATCCTTTCCAACTTCTCACTTATTAAGTTAGGTGAATTAGTAGGCTGAAATACATTAATACCACCTGCTGCATCCATTTTTGTTGGATATATATATATATATATATATATATATATATATATATATATATGAGAGAGAGAGAGAGAGAGAGAGAGAGAGAGAGAGAGAGAGAGAGAGAATGGGCTGACCATGTTGTACTGGATAAACAATTAGGGATCTCATCTTTGCCTGAGGTTAATTCTCTCTGGAGAATTCCACACTTTCATCAGCATCTGGTATCTAACCCTAACTGGGTTACCTTGGACAGGAAACATAATCAAGAATAGAAAACATAGGTAGGAAAATGAATCACCAGTTAAGAGCAGTGAAGATTCTTTCAGAGCATCCAGCTTCCATTCCCAGTACATTTAGATGGTCACTAATAACTGCAACACCAGTATCATGGGTCCTGACACCATCTCCTTGCCTCCCTGTCCACCATAAGAAAAGGAGACTTAGATCATGAAAATTATTTTTCGAGCTGGAAGTGGCAGTGCATTCTTATAATGCCAGCAAACTGGACTCAGAGGCAGGAAGATCACTGCGAATTTTAAAGCCTATGCCAGAGTCTGCACAAACACATGAACACAAACACATACACACACATACACACACACTCACACATACACACACAAAAAGAAGAAAACTGAATTACATACAAGAAAGCGAGTGGGGATGGAGAGGTGGCTCAGAGGTTAAGAGCACTGGCTGTTCTTCCAGAGGTTCTGAGTTCAGTTCCCAGCAACCACATGGTGGTTCACAACCATCTGTAATGAGATCTGGTGCCCTCTTCTGGCCATGTAGATAGAACACTGTATACATAATAAATAAATTAATAATTAAAAAAAGAAAAGAAAAGAAATGAGCACTGGAAAATTAGAACTATACAATACCTCTTAAAGTCATTTCAAGTGTCTGCCACTGGTCCCATAGAATCATTTTCAAAAATAAATATGGCTAAGATCAAAAACACTGAAGACAGATTATGTTGGAGAGGATGTGGAACAAGAGGAACACTCCTATACTGTTGGTGGGAGTGCAAACTTGTAGAGCTGCTTTGGAAAACAGTATGGTGCTTTCTCAGAAAATTGGAAATCAATCTCCCTAAAGACCCAGCTCTACAACTCTTGGGCATATACCCAAGGAATGCTCAATCATACCACAAGGACACATGTTTGAACAGAGCAGCATTATTTGTAATAGCCAGAACCTGGAAACAGCCTAGATGCCCTTCAACTGAAGAATAGATGAATAAAATGTGGTACATATACATAATGGAGTACTATTCATCAGAGAAAGAAAATAATATCATGAAGTTTACAGGTAAATGGATGGAACTAGAAAATATTATCCTGAGTGAGGTAACCCAGACTCAGAAAGACAAACATGGTATGTTATAATGATATTTTATTTGTGCTGAAATGTGATTTGCATGTTAATAAAGTTGCCTGGAGTCAGAGGTATTAGCAAGCCATAGCAAGAGCTGGGTGGTGGTAGTAAACGCCTTTAATCCCAGCACTTGGTAGGCAGAGCTAGGAAGATCTCTGTGTGTTCAAAATTACAGCCAGCATTGGAGACACACCCCTTTAATCTCAATACCAACCATAGAAGACCTGGAGGTCTGCATAGACAGGCAGTGACTAGGTGGTCATGTGGTTGGGTTTACAACCAATGAGAAGGCAGAACAGAAGCTCTATAAAAAAGACAGACACAGGAAGTAGGTCTCTTTTTCAGAGAGGTACAACAACAGCAACAGTGAAGGGTAAGGTTTTTAGCTCTTAGCTATTGCTCTGACCTCTTGGCTTCAACTCTGTATTGGCTCTGTGTTTCTTATTTAATAAGATGCTTGGTTAACCTACAGTATGTCCTCACTCATAGGTGGATACTAGATGTAAAGCAAAGGATAACCAGATTGCAACTCAGCTCCAGAGAGGCTAGCTAGTATAGAAGACCTAGGCAAGAATTTGATTTCCAGCATACACATAAAAGCTCACAGTCATCTTTAATTCTAGTTGCAGAGAAAGAGAGACTGAGTGAGAGTGGGAGAACTCTATCAATTGGATGGTGAACAAATGAATGCAGGTGTGTCCTCTCAGAGGGGAACAAAAGGAGCAGGGATCAGTCTGAGTCCCTGTATGGACATATTTAGATGTGTGACCAGGCCTCTCCAACTGCTGCTTGGAGAATCAAATGTACAAGGCCTTTTAAAGTAAGTAACAATAAATTAACTCAAACTCACAGCAACTAACATCTCACACTAGACAGCACTTGATAGAATCTCTTCAAAGTCATGATGGGAATTAATACTACTGCATCAGTCCATGAGTACTATGACTCATGCCACAGGCTCTGTTTTTGTTTCTTTTTAGAGGAAGCAGAATAGTCTTTGTCCTCATGTCATTCCTGCGTACATTTGAGGTTCTGCCTTTGGGAAGAGTTCAGAGACATGATTGTGGCCTACCCTGAAGGCATACCCTGAAGATGCAGCCCATCAGAAACACAGACCTTATATAAAATGAAGTAATGAAGACAGAGTGAACCTGAGATTGAAACCACAAGGTTTGAAAGAATGAATACCTATTCTTCACTCTCTCTTCTGTGATAAAGATCAGGTGATCTCACTGCTAATTTCTTTCAATGGTCATTTCCTGTAGCTGACTGGTCAGTCTGCACCTTCTGCTTCACCTGCATCTTGGTGAGGAAGGTTTATTGGGATGGTGGCTCTCTGGTGCTCCTTGTGGGTAGATGAACATAAATGAACTTGCAGTATCACAAGGCAAAGATAATGAACAGACCACCCTGAGTCCTAATCAAACATTTGAGAAAGCTTGTTTACCAGTGACTCAGTGACACCACAAATTATTTTGTCCTGTGCTTCAGATGCCCCCTCTGGGGAACTCGGCTGTCTCCTCTATTTGAAGGGAAGTGGTTGTCCCAGCTATCTGGTTTTCTCTGCCCTCATAGCACATGCTCCAAGCAACCAAAGAGATAGCCTCTTCAGGCTCATTCACAGCTGCAGACTCAGAATTCAACTTGGCTGCAGAGTCCACAAGCCTATGGGTTTACAAGTCAGGAAAAAAATGCCATAGTTCATAATCACCCCAGGCATTTAGAGGTTCCCCAAATATCTTGATAGGTCACTCAAACCATGTAACTATTGATGGAGAAGACATATATGGGCAGAACATGGTCACCAGACTCAACATGTCTCCTCACTGACAACTGAGGAACACAGAGCAGCTGAGAAGTAACTAAAGTTAGCCAGTGTGGTTGAAGTAGAGTGATGTCCTGCCTTGAAATGGGCACATCTCATTAATCCCTCCTGCTTTAATGTTGGTCTCATGTTCACAAATCAATGCCTATCTACCAAAAGGAATGAAAGCCAAGAGTTCCCAGCATAAAGCATTGGTCTTACCAGTTCCTGACTTCTGAGACAGAAAAATTAATATCTCGGAATCCTTGAATTTCAAGAGGCATGACAAGCAGGGACGTTCTGTTGGTTCCCAGAGACTCCAGCTTTCTGTTCCCCATTACTGGAAGATCTAGCACAAGCCCACTTCCTCCAGGAAGATTCCCTTTTCTTGCACACAACTCATTACATGATTCTCTTGACCATTTCTTTCTTGACATTTTACATTGAGGCTGAAGGTCAGCTTTCTTCAGTCACTCTCTGGTTTCTCTAACCTCTCCATTCTCTTTCTGAATTAGACTCTTCAGTATGCCTTCATGTTCATCAGGAAATGGTGAAGGCACTGAATAAACTTCCCAAGGACAGTGGGTGTTGCCACAACATAGTGACATCACAGAGGATGCCAGGGCTCTCCAGGAAACAATAGAATGTCTAGGGAAGAGCTGCAGATGTCATGGGAACTGATATTGCTAAGAGCTTTCCTTACACTGGATGTGAAGTTGTCCTTTGCAGGAGCCTCTCCTGGGATACAAGGGAAGCCCTTCAGCATCTCCTTCATCCAAACCCAGAGCTCTCTCCCTGATTGATTGAACATCCTTCAGTTCTTTCCCTGTGTAGAACTGAATCTTTATCTCCTACTGAAATTTTATGTACACAAGGTAATAATATCATAGAAATTTATATATGCTAAAGTTCATCATAAGTACCTGCAACTGAGTTGACTGGCCACACTAGTGGAAACCCATGAACTGTGGACTGGTGGCTGTGGAGCCCCCATGAGACTGGACTAGGTCCTCTGGAAACAGAAGATGGTTGTTTGGCTTGAACTGTTTGGGAGGCACCCAGACAGGGGATAGGGATCTATCCGTGGTCAATGGGCAGGCTTCTGGAACCCAGTGCCTGTGGTGTGACACCTTGAACAGCCTTGGTTTAGTGTGGAGGGGGTTGGATCTGCCTAGGCTCAGTGTTCTGGATTCTGTTGACTGCCCATGGGAGACCTCAATTTGGGGGATGTGGGGATGTGCAGTGGCTTGGGAGAGAGGGATGGGGGTGGGTAGAGGGAGGAAGGGGGCTCTGTGGACAGTATGTGGGGTGAGGAGAAAATTTCTAAATAATGAAAAATGAAAAAAAATACAAAAAAAGATGTAAAATAAAAAAAAAAGTACCTACATCTCCTTATCTCCTTACCCACAAGACGTTATAGACTTAATGCTGACTGAGAAGGACACTTGTTAAACAACTTCCTTGTAAAGAGTCTACAGGAAACAGCTAGGCAGAGTTATGCTAGAGGAAGAGGCTGATACAGTCTAAGAACAAGCACTCATTGGAGCGTGATATGGTCATGGAGCCCAGTGTGACTAAAATCTGTGTCATCAGCATGTGTGTAGTGGGTGTTGTACTATCTGTTCAGTAGCTCAAAGTGGTCTGCTATTACTGGGTAGTAAACATGGCCAGATAGCTGGAGTCTTCCACACAGAACATGAGTTTCCCTTAGAGCAAAGGATATTCAGGAAAATCCTTTGCAAGCCCCTTCATAGTTAGCAACAGAGACACTCGGGTTCCACTGGACACTCTAGATCAATGGTTATTTTTTTTTCCAATTCTCTGACCCTTTAAATCTTTAAATAGCATGAACAGTAGTTCCTCACATTGTGGTGAGCCTTAAACATAACTGTTTCATTGTTTCTTAACTTTAATTTTGCTACTGTTTTTTTTAAAGTTTTATTTATTTATTATGTATACATTATTCTGTATGCACATATCCCTGCAGGCCAGAAGAGTGTACCAGAAATCATTACAGATGGTTGTGAGCCACCATGTGGTTGCTGGGAATTGAACTCAGGATCTTTGGAAGAGCAATCAGTGCTTTTAACCTCTGAGACATCTCTCCAGCCCTAATTTTGCTACTGTTATGAATTGTAATTCAAATATTTGATGTGCAGTATATCTGATATGTGACCCCCAATGGGGTGGTGACCCACACAGGTTGAGGACCACAGCTCTGAACGTAAGCAGAAATCTCGTCAAATCCTGGCAGTGATGGTGGGGCAGTGTGATTCTTATTTTTTATTATCAGACTGAATCAAACTAGTCACCTGGGAAGAGGGACCCTCAATGAGGAATTATATAGATCAGATTTTTCTTTGAACTTGTCTCTGTGGGATTTTATTAATTATTAATTGAGATAAGACTCCCTAAAATGGGCAGAATCATTTCATTGTATGCAACCTGTACTGTGTACAAATGAAGAAGCTAGAGCATAAGCATAAGAAAGCAGGTAGCATGAGTACATTTGTTTATCTCTGCTCTTGGCTGTGGATATGATATGATTAGCTGAGTTCCTATCCTGATTTTCCAAAAATGGAACTATTACCTGGAATTGTGGGCTATGATCAATTTTTCCCATTCTAAGTTGCTGTGCCTGATAATTCAGTGCAATAAAGACATTAAGAAAGCACTATATGACAGAGGGGTTTTCACAAGTCAGTGAGATGTGTGTTTCATGTAATGCTCAACAGCACCTTATCTGTCTCAGAAGAAGAGATCCTACTTCTTCCTGAACCCAACCTGTGTTTCCCTGTCACAGTTTTACAAAGACCCAGAGACACCCAAAGACTCACAAACCACTTCACCCTGTCAATAAGTGTCCCCAGAAATTGTCTTGCCATAACAAATACCATGCTAAATTCTTCTAATATGTTATATACAACAAGCTTCACTTCAACGAATGTATTTTTCCTTGAATTCCCTGACCATTGGAATTTTCAGATATGGGGAACTGGGTCTGAATTCACTGCCTTGACAATGAATTTCAATCTTATGCTATGTCCTTCCTTGAAGGTCAGAAGAGGCTCCTTAAAGCTGAGAGCAATGTAGCACCATAAATTCCAGGTATGTGGGCATGTAAGTAATGACTGGCAATGTGTCCACTAGTTACCTTATGTTGGAGATTCACTCCAGGGCTGATGTACGTAGATCCCTGTGAAAACTTGTTGGTATCACTCTAACTTCTGTGCCTCTTCAACAAAGTTTCTGTAAACGGATCTTTGACAAATTTCCTCCTTTGAAAGTAAATAGACTTTATCAGATGTGAAAAGTCCCTTTGATTTTTTTCCTTCTCCTTCTAGGACATGAAACAGGCCCTTTTGAGCTACATGAAAGGTTATCCAAGGAGAATAAGGTCTGAAATAGCCACAGGTAAAGCTTTAGAGTGCAGGTCTGAGGAACAGAGTGCAAAACAAGGGCAGGACAGCAGGCACACTCAGGAAATTCTTGGTTATGTCTTGGCAGTTTAGCCTCCCTGCATGCCAGTTTCTTCTACCTGGAAAAAGATGGGTTGGGATACACCATGGAGATGGGTGCTGTCACAAGGCATGACTTACAAAATCACTTCCTTCATAAGTGGGACTTTGTTTTTTTTCATGTTTCTTTTTGTGTGTGGGGTTACAAGCTAGCATTTATATGACCTAAGCTGCACATCTATTTCTGGAGAACATCTCTTTTTGGGAACAAAAGAATCAGATATTAAACTTACAAAAATGCTGAAAATTATGCTTTAGAGCAGAGAATCTCTTCATTTGGTTGAAAAAAAAATAACACTTCTTTTCATGACCATTAGCAAATATTGTGCGTGGCTCCTGTCCTTTGCCATTTGGAAAGACTCACCAGCTAGCTATTCTTTATTGATTAGCCACTTTCAGATGCTAAAAGTAAAGAAGATGGAGAGGGAAGGTAGAAATAAACATGTTTGATCCTAAATATAGAGTTGTGTTTGCCTGTTCCAATCTCAGAATTCTAATCCTTATCTGGATAATCTAATAACAAATAAATGCCACCTGTGCCCATTGTTGTATTTTAATAAAAGCACGTAAACGATTTTGGTTTACTTACAATAACTCATGTAGTATGTATTGAGTCCAGCTATTAATATTTTCTTCTCTGTCTTGCTATTCTTATTTGGAACATCTGTTTGTTTGAGTGGAAGTGAACCACCCCAATTTAAATGGGAGAAAAATTTTTAAATAAACTACTGTAACAGAATATGTTTGGGAGTTGTAAAAGTTTTTCCACTAGAAAAAAATCAGAATTTAAGAGGATCCTGTTACATCTTGGGGCAAACGTCACAGTAAGCAAAGCTTGCAAAAACTGATTTTTTTCTTTTAGCACTTTGATGGAAGAAGCACTTCATTTTCTTTAATTTTACAATTAATTTAATTTTACGTATCAGCCTTTTATTCCCCTGTCCTCCCTACTACCGGTCCCCGAACTCGCTCTCCCCCTAACACACCCCCCATTCCCATCTGCTCCAGTGCAAGGACTCCCCTGGGGATTCAGCTCAGCCTGGTAGATTCAGTGGAGGCAGGTCCAGTCCCCTCCTTCCTTCACCTAGGCTGAGCAAAGAGTCCAAGCATAGGCTCTGGGCTCCAAAAAAACCAGCTCATGAATTAAGGACAGGTTCTGGTCCCACTGCCTGGGGGCCTCCTAAATACTTCAAGCTAACCAACTGTCTCACTTATCCAGAGGGCCAGATCCAGTTGGGGGCTCCTCAGCTATTGGTTCATAGTTCATGTGTTTTCTCTAGTTTGGCTATTTGTCTCTGTGCTTTTTCCAATGATGGTCTCAATATCTCTTGCTCATACAATCCCTCTTCTCTCTCGCTGATTGGACTCCTGGAGCTCCACCTGAGGCCTGGCCATGGATGTCTGCATCCACTTCCATCAGTCATTGGAGGAGAGTTCTAGCACGACAGTTTGGGTGTTTAGGCATCTGATCACCAGAGAAGGTCAGTTCGGGCTTTCTCTTGACCATTGCCAGCACTCTATTGTGGAGGTATCTTTGTTGATTTCTGGGGACTTCTCTAACACTTTTCTTCTCTCTATTCCCATGGGGTCTTCATTTATCTTGGTCTCTTTTTTCTTGTTCTCCCTCTCTGTTCCTGATGCAGCTGGGACCTCCTGCTCCCTTAAGCTTTCTTTCTCCCGACACTTGCCCTTCATTAACTCCCCTCAGGTCCAGTTTGCTCATGTAGACCTCATCCATTTCTGTTGTTGGGTGATCCCTGTGTCTTTCTTAGGGTCCTGTTTTCTAGGTAGCCTCCCTGGAGTTGTGAGTAGCACTCTAGTCATCCTTTGCTTTACATCTGTTATCCTTCTATGAGTGGGTACATAACATATTTGTCTTTCCGAGTGTGGGTTACCACACTCAGGATGATTTTTTTTCTAAATCCATCCATTTGCCTGCAAACCTCATGATGTCATTGTTTTTCTCTGTTGAGTAGTACTCCATTGTGTATATGCATTACATTTTATTTATCCATTCTTCAGTTGAAGGGCATCTAGGTTGTTTCCAGGTTCTGGCTTTCACAAATAATACTGCTATGAACATAGCTGAGCATGTGCCCTTGTGGTATGATTGAGCATTCCTTGGGTATATGCCCAAGAGTGGTATAGCTGTATCTTGGGGGAGATTGATTCCCAATTTTCTAAGAACGTGCCATATTCATTTCCAAAATGGAAAAGTACAAGCTTGCATTCCCACCAACAATGTAGGAGTGTTTCCCTTGCTCCACATCCTCTCCAGTGTTTTTGATCTTAGCCATTCTGATGGGTGTAAGGTGGTATCTCACAGTCCTTTTGATTTGCATTTCCCTGCTGATTAGGGAGGTTGAGCAATTCCTTAAAAACCTTTCAGCCATTTTAGCTTCCTCTGTTGAGAATTCTCTGTTTAGCTCTATAGCCCATTTTTTAATTGGACTGTTGGGCATTTTGATGTCTAATTTCTTGAGTTCTTTATATATTCTGTATATCAGCCCTCTGTCAGATGTGGGATTGGTGAAGATCTTTTCCCATTTTGTAGGCTGTCACTTTGTCTTGTTGACTGTGTCCTTTTCTCTACAAAAGCTTCTCTGGTATAAGAGGTCCCATTGATTGATTGTTTTTCTCAGTGACTATGATACTGGTGTTATATTTAGGAAGTGATATCCTATGCCAATGCATTCAAGTCTACTTCCTACTTTCTCTTCTATTAGGTTCAGAGTAACTGGATTTATGTTGAGTTACAAATATATATATAAATTTTGATATAAAATTCATACTTTAAGGAAAGTTTAAAGAATCAAAATAGCATCAAAGTATTATGAGAACAGTGGCAATAGAATCGTCCCTTAATTTTGGCTTTCTTCTGCCCCACATTAGTTGATTCTTCTGACATGATACAGAGATTATGCATTTTCTTTTTAACAACATGCTTGGCTTTAAAGGAGGAGAGAGTCATTATCCAACTCCAAAGCCAGCTTCAATTTTTAATTGATCTGGGACTACATCAACACCATTTGTGATAAGTGTTTGCAGAGAAGAACAAAAACAAACATTTAGGAAGATTTATGAATTTTATGTGTGATGTAATAGGCCAAGTTACTTTAAATTGGATGGTCATGCTGGTTGAGGAACTATCACCTCTTCTAATTAAGAGGTCTGTCTTGTTCAAATCGAACTTTTATCAATTTTTTTTATGGAGCTGAGGATCAAACCCAGGGCCTTATGCATGCTAGGCAAGCACTCTACTACTGAGCTAAATCCCCAAGCCCATAATTTTTTTTATTGGTTTTGTTCGAGACAGGGTTTCTCTGTGTAGCTTTGTGCCTTTCCTGGATTTCACTCTGTAGACCTGGCTGGCCTTGAACTCACAAAGATCAGCCTGTCTCTGCCTCCCGAGTGCTGGGATTAAAGGCATGCACCACCGCCACCACCACCACCCGGCCCTTTATCAATTTTGATGGTATTTATAGCTTATCTTCTCTGATAGAAACAAAAGCAAAACCTCATCCCCAACATAACATATATCCTGTTTTTCATTCTGAGGTCAGTACTTCCTTAAAATATACAGGCTAATTTAACTCTGTAGTTTTTTTTTTTTATTATCCAATGTCTCTCCACAACTATTGCTCCTTTCTTATTAGCATTGAGATAATACAAAGTTAATAAAGCATTATGTAATCTATTTCTGGGGGATTTTGTTGCTCCTTTTTGTTTATTTAGCATACCCTTTAGAGTTCAATTTCATATTTCTCTGACTGTTTCTCCTGTAGCATTGCGTGGTATACCTGTAATATGTTTTATATTGTAATAAGCAAAATACTGTTTCATTTTACCAGAGACATAGGCTAGATATTGTTAGGTTTAACATATATAGGTGTACTCATGATGGCCAAAACTTCTAGCAATTTCTGGATTACAGAATCAACCTTTTTGAAACTCAGAGCAGTTGCTCATGGAAATCCTGAGTAGGTATCAATGGTGTGGTGCACATGTTTCAATTTTCCACGTTCTACAAAATGAAATGCATCCATCTGCCAGATTTCATTCTTCTGAGTGCCCTTTGGATTACATCCTTTGGGTAGTGGAGTCTGATTGTAAAATGAACAAGTAGGATATTTCCATAAAATTTCCTTAGCTTGTTTCCAGGTTATGAAAAAATCCTTTTTTAAAACCTCACAACTGACATGATTTTTTTATGAAACTCTGAGGCCTCCTGTACATTTCTTATCAATAGTTGATCAATCTCCTTATTTTCTTGTGCTAAAGGGCCTGACAGACTCATATGGTACTGGATGTGAGTTATATATAAGGGATACTTCCTGTTTCTGATTATGTCTTGTAAATGAATAAATAACAAAGTTAATTCTGACTCATCAGGGATAAATTCTGCAGTTTCAATATGTAGGACCACATTTTTTGCATACTGAGATTCAGTAATTATGTCAAGAGTTTCTGAAGAGAGGAAGTAATAAGGCAGGGTGCATAGAGGAGCTAACTCTCTCTTTTGGCACAGGATTTCATAGGGCTAAGATGTAGTAGCTTGCTCTCTACCTCTCTAATCTTCCAGCTTTTACCCCAATATCTGGCTTGTG
Source organism: Peromyscus eremicus (assembly GCF_949786415.1). NCBI lineage: Eukaryota > Metazoa > Chordata > Mammalia > Rodentia > Cricetidae > Peromyscus > Peromyscus eremicus. Next base: position 2,068,380 of record NW_026734289.1, read on the forward strand.
GTTTTTTATTAATAAGACCTTTTAAGATCTGTGCTGTAGGGAAGTCGCTTAACTGCTCCTTGAACCTAAAGAGCCTTCAGATAAAGAAGTCTGTAACAATGTAGTATGCTTTGCAGATGCTCTCTTGTCTATTGTTCAGCTGTATATAAGCACTGGGTAGAATAAACTGGATACAACAGTATTCAGTGATAGTCCTCCCAAATCTATCCTATGTCTTTTCCTTTCTTCTATGTCTCTGTTTTTTCTATTTGTCTCTTCTTAATCCACACTCCCCTATTCAGGTATTGTTTGAAAGGTTGGATGGTCCTGAAAAGGGTCTAAGGAATATAAAGGTCTGATGACATAAAGGCTTGAAATATATGGGTCTAAAACTTCCAAATAAGGTCATAAATTTTTATTTCTGTTCCTAGTTTCTATCTGTTTCCACAGGTTTGCACTTTGCTGACAGACCCATCCAAGCATCAATTGTTAATGACAACCTGCTCCATGTGACTATGAGCTCTGAACTTCATGAAAGCTGATATAAACTAATCTAACTGATGCAAAGGCTGTTTCTTCGGCTGGTCAATGAACCAGAGTTTTCTAAATTGCCTCCTTACTTTTGACTAACATTCTAGCCTTCCAAGGCCCTGACAATGTCAGGGACAAGGACAGAATCTCTAAGGACAGGCAACTAGATCATCTTATAGTCAGGTTGCCTAGCAACAGGACATTGAGGCAGAGCCCTTGACCCTTTCACCCTGTAAACATCCTATACAAACATCCTGTTAGCCTGCCCCACCTTATGCAAATAACAGCTTCTTGCTCCCCCCACCCTGCAGGAACTATATAAACCCTCTTGGAGAAAAATAAAGTGGCACCTTGATCAGAATCTAGACTTAGTGCATTTCTTATGTATCTCCTGTCCCTATCATTCCGTCCTTACGGTGGTCAAGAACCTGTTGAAGCCCTGCAGGTGGGGCAACTGGCACCCCATATGGATGAAACCACCTCTTGAGGATTCAGATCGTCATCTCCCGGAGGAAGATCAAGGCCTTGGTGAAATTGTTGGATCCCATTGAAATCACCCGGTTCAGGATGGGATTCCGGAGGAGAGCGGAGACAACACAGGTAAGAAAGTGACGAGCCATGGGACAGGCAACTTCGTCACAAGGTTTATTTATTTTTGGCCTAAATGAGCCCCTCAAAATACAAGGAACTAGGGTAAAGAAAAAAGACCTTAAAGCCTTTGTTGATTATTAATGACATTCTCAGGGTCTATAAATATTCCCCTGACATACAAAAGCTTATTAATATAGGAGAAAAAATCTTCAAAGAAGCCTTTTGCTCCCCCTCTACCTGCCCTAAGACACTCCCCCACCCCCCACCCCCGAGCGCTTTCTGGTCCGCCTTCAGTCTGTCCCTGGGTTCACGACCTGAGCTCTATGGAAGAGGGGATGCTCACAACTTTTAAACCTAACAATCCCCAGGATTCCGCTCCTGCCCATCCTCATCCCTCAGTTAATTTGACCTCTAACTCCCCTCTAGAACCCACCGAGGAGGCTTCCCTAGAGAAAGGGTGGCCTGTTACCATAATCCAGACTGGCCCCCCTGCAAAAATCTCCCCTTAACACAAGAGTCCTTGGGCCCTTTTATACCACCTCAAAAATCTCCGGCAGTTCCCCCTTCCGCAATGCCCCCTGCCTATGTTTCTCTGTCTTCCCATTTTTGCGGGCCTATTCTTGATGTGTTGTCTCCCCTTGTCCCAGAACTCGGCTCACTGTGATGGGCCCTCCAGGCTCATAGGGGACATGTTTTTGTTCCAAACCTTAGATAAGTGGGGGGTTACCTTGGCAGGGTTTATGGGGACCTTGGATAATCACCTCCCAGATGACCTCTTGCTCCATTTTGCCCGGCTACATCCCTTCATCTTTCCAAAAATTACAAAAACTGGTCCCATTTCTTGTGCACTTACAGTCTTTACTGATGGTTCCGCTAATGGTGTTGCATCCTTTGTGGCCCAAGGCCGCCCTACCTCCTTCCTAACGCCTTTCCGGTCAGCACAGTTGGTTGAACTTTCAGCAATTTTAAAGGTTTTTCAGAATTATTCTAATCAACCTATTAGTATCTATACAGATAGTGCCTATATTGCCTTTTCCATCCCCTTGTCAGAAACTTCTCCAGCCATAAGGCCTACCTTCAACACCACCCCACTTTTCTCCCAGATTCAACAGCTTATCCTGACTTGCCAACACCCAATTTTACAGGCCATATTAGATCCCATAGTGATCTTCCTGGACCATTAACCAATGGCAATGCATAGGCCGATGCCGCCACCAGGCTGACTTTCCCTGTAATGGTCTGCTCATTCTTACAGGCACAAACTGCCCATAAGATCCACTATTTAAATTCCCAGGCCCTCTGACTTTTTTAAGATCTCTAAACAACAGGCCGGAGAAATTGTCAAACAATGTCCCTCTTGTGTTGTTTCTCACCCTGCCCACACTTGGGAGTCAACCCTCGAGGCCTCCTTCCCAACCAAATCTGGCAGACAGATGTTACTCATTGCCCCATGTCTCTATAGATACCTTTATTGGCTTTATCTTCACCTCTCCTCATGCTGGGGAAGCCACAAAGGATGTTTTTTCTCCCCTGATTCTTGCCTTTTCTGCCTTGGGAAAACCAGCTAAGATAAAGACAGACAATGGCCCTGCTTATACCAACACAGACTTCAAAACATTTTGTGATAGTCTACAAATTATTCATACCACAGGGATACCTTACAATTCCCAGGGACAGAGCATAATAAAACGAGCCCACCAGACCCTAAAGACCTGGTTGGTTCGCTTCAAGTCTACTAACCTTCATTTTACCTCCCCCAGAGATCAATTGAGCCATGCTCTGTTTGTTCTCAGCTTCCTCACCTTAGATGCTGCATGGCACTCTGCTGCTGACAGGCACTGGCACCCTTCTCCAGATGCCACCTGGCCACTAGCCATGTGGCGAGATCCCCTCATTGGGCGTTGGAAGTGCCCTGACCCAGTCCTTATATGGGGATGAGATTCGGCCTGCATTCTTGACTAGATATACTCTGCTCCCAGATGGTTACCAGAATGCCTGGTTAGAGCTGTAAATATACCTGATATGCCCAGGAGAGACAGCCCCTCTCCTGAGGAAACTAATTCTGTTTCAAATGCTGTCCCTCAGGCAAGCCCTCCAGGCTGTTGTCCTCATCCACAGCAACACCCACCAGGCCTTTAGCTCTTTTATCACTCTGCTCAGAGTTCCTGTGGGGGGACATTGTGAACTTTACAGCAAACTGTGTTTGAGACCTTTCACACAGTATACAAGTCCCATAGTCAATCACGTTCTGGGCTGTGACACTGCTTGTCACAAATCCAGTCTAACAGCAGGGGTCATGTTTCCAAGGGCAGTGATGAATTTTTATTCAAGGTGTCAGAAAGGCTTGGTGGACTTGCTGGCCTTGGTGAAACAGGTAGTCATAGCCATGTTGGCCAGCTTGACACAGCCTGTGGCTGGCAGGTAGCACAGCAAACAGGGTAGCACCAGAGATGCCACTCAGGGCACTTAGGTCCCTTCCACCTAGACTAACCTATTATTCCTCAGATCAATTCCTAGATCTCTAGGAAGAGAAGCCACACTGAGACGACTGCCTTGACAGGAGCCTGTTACTGCCATCACCTTAGCAGTCCTTCTGGGGGTTGGAGCAACGGGAACAGGCACAGGAATTGCCTCTCTGGTCCTGTCCAACCAACATTACTCTGAACTTCGACTGTCCATTGACAAGGATATTGCCCAATTTGAACAGTGAATTTCTGCCCTCAAATCATCCCTTTCCTCCCTAGCTGATTTAGTTTTACAGAACAGGAGAGGCCTGGATCTTCTCTTTCTACTACAGGGTGGCCTTTGTACTGGGCTCAAAGAGGAATGTTGCTTCTTTACAGACCACACCGGGGTAGTCAGTATGGTAGGTTAGAAAAGGACTAGAAAAAGAGAAAAAGAAAAGGAGAATAAGAGCTTGGATGGTTCCAGAATTGGTTTTCCAACTTCCCTTAGCTAACAACCCTTTTTCCCTCCCTCCTAGGACCTGTTGTAGGCCTGCTCCTGGTCCTTGCCTTAGGGCCATGGACACTTTCCTGGCTCACTCGGTTCAGCCAAAGCCAAATAACAGACCTGCAGGCCAGGCAGATCCAGGTTTATTACCACTGCTTTGATATGCAGGACTCCAGGGTTGAAATTTCCTCTGAAGAGAGATGCCCCACAGAGACCCCTTCACTGGGGGAGGCTGCACCTGTGTGTGGGAAAAAGGCTCACTCAAAGCATGATTGGAGTGCAGCTGGGACTGCACAGGCTGGGGACCAGGGTATACCAAAATCCCAAGAGCCTGGATTATATGCCCTGTTGCATAGTGGTTGTGCAGTAGCAACCTTGTGCTTACCCATTTCCGCTCCCTCAAAAAAATGCATGGTCCATTGATTCCCGCAATATGGGGACGCCTGTGGTGCTTGAGTCTGGAGAGACATTCCCTCTTGGACCCTTTTTTCTCAACCTAAAGAGGGATAGGGCCTCTGTAATCCTCCATGCAAATCCTCTTTCAGAGCCCTCCTTTTAGATCATTCAAACCTGGTTTATGTTGGCCTTTAGATTTATTTCTAAAAAGGGGGAAATGTCAGGGACAAGGACAGAATCTCTAAGGACAGGCAACTAGATCATCTTACAGTCAGGTTGCCTAGCAACAGGACATTGAGGCAGAGCACTTGACCCTTTCACCCTGAAAACATCCTATACAAACATCCTGTTACCTTGTCCCACCTTATGCAAATAACAGCTTCTTGCTTCCCCACCCTGCAGGAACTATATAAACCCTCTTAGAGAAAAATAAAGTTGCACCTTGATCAGAATCTAGACTTGGTGTATTTCCTTTGTATCTCCTGTCCCTATCATTCCATCCTTAGCATGGTTGAGAACCCGTTGAAGCCCTGCAGGTGGGGCAATGAGAGAAATTGTAAGAACTAACTACAAAGAATAAATAAGATAGACAAGCTAGTGGCTAACGACTTTAATCCCAACACTCCAAAGCCAGGTGCTGGTATATCTGCCTCTGAGTAGAATGCCAGAATAGTCTATGTCATCAGGTCCAAGACAGATAGAACCTAGATGAGCAATTGTCCTTGTGGTAAGATGGAGGAGTAACAGTGGGTATATGCACAAAAGTGGTATAACTGGATCTTGAGGTAGATTGATTCCCAATTATCTGAGGACTCCACACTGTATATAGTATATATTGATTTCCACAGTGCCTGTATAAATTTGAACCTGTGACAGCAATGAATTCCCTAGCTCCATATCCTTTCTAACATTTGCGGTCACTTGTGTTATTGATCTTAGCCATTCTTACAAGTGTAAGAGGAAAGCTCAGAGTCCTTTCAATGTGCATTTGCCTGATGGCTAAGAATGTTGAACATTTGTTCAAGTGTTTCTCAGCCACTTTAGATTCTTCCACTGAGAATTCTATTTAGAGGTATACCCCATTATAATTGCATTATTTGGTTTGTTGTTTAGTTTTTAGAGTTCTTTATTATCTTTTGTGAGAAAACCCAGAAGCACATAGACAAACATGTTGTACTCACTGATACATGAAAATTAGCTGTTAAGTAAAGTACACTCACAATAAACATAGTTAATCACAGTACAATCCACAGATGCATAGAGGCTAAGTAAGAAGAGCAGCTCTAGGGTATATGCATGAATCTCACTGGGAGAAGTATATAAAATAGATTTTGTGGGTGCACTGGAGGCATTTGGAGATGGGATCAGAATTGGTCAGGTGAGTAAGGAAGGGACAGAGGAGAAGACAGGAAGAGATAACTGGATTAGTAGAGATTTTAGCAGGAGACATGGACACAGTGGAATGTAAACTTCATGGAACCTAATAGGGTGACCCTAGTGAGGAGTCCTAGTTATTAAGAATTCAGAGGCTGGCTGGGTAGTGATAGCACATACTCAGGAGGCAGAGGCAGGCAGATCTCTATGAGTTTGAGGCCAGCTTTCTTTACAAAGTGAGTTCTAGGACAGGCTCCAAAAGCTATAAAGAGAAAAAATAAACAAACAAACAAAAAGAATACAGAGGCTGAACCAACCATCTTCTCTAAGCACACAATACTCCCAGTGGTAGGATTGGGACACCAAACTAGACACAAAACACTCAGCTAACACTTGTCTGGCGTGAAGGATATGCTGGGGCAATCGTGGCTCAGAGTGTCTAACCAATGAATGGCTAGTGTAAATTGTTGCCCAAGCTATGAAAGGAGGCTCATGCCTTATAAAGCCTAGATGGATAGGAACTGCAATAGGATGGTCCAGAAATCTAGGAAAGGATCAAGTACAACTGACCAAGGAAAATACAATGAGATGATGTATAACTATATTCTGTTATAATCAAAGATTTGTGCCTAGCCTAATTGTTATCAGAGAGGCTTCTTTCAGTAGATGATGGGAGCACATGCAGAGATCGCTATGCAAACATGAGGATGAGCTCTAAGAATCCAGTGGAAGAAGGGAATGAATATTGTAGAATATAGAAGGGTTGTGAAAACAAGGAAATCTTGTCCCATAGAATCAACAAAGCAGGGTGCATAGGGGTTCAGAGAAATTGAAGTGGCAATCATGAAGCCTGTATGGTTCTGTGCCAGGTCATCTGCATACATTCTATGGTTGTTTAGCTTGGTGTGTTTGTGGGACTTATAACTGTAGGAGTCCTGGTGTCTGGCTCTTTTGCTTGCTTTTGGGACCCCTCTCCTCCTCTTGGGTTACCCTGTCCAGCCTTGATATGAGGGTTTGTTCCTAGCCTTATTGCACCTTGTTATGATGTGTTTGGTTGATATCCCTGGGAGGCCTACTATTTTCTGAAGGAAAACAGGGTAGCAGTGGATTTGGAGGAATGAGGATTTCAGGGTGGAGACAAGAAGGAGTGGAGAAAGGAGAAGGAAGCTGCAAGTTAGGATGTATTGTATGAGACAAGAATAAATACCAAGAGAAAAAGAAAAAGGGAAATGCATTTAATATTAGTACAATGATCCTCATAGTGTGTAACAGCCCCAAACAGCTCAAATGTCCAGTTTCTTTTGACACTCACTATAATCTCTTGCCTGTCACATCTTGTATAAATCAAGAGACAAGGATTTCCAACAAATAATGGTGCGGTATATATTCCCATTCAGAAAAAAAGGAATGTGACTGTGTTCCTGGACCCAACACATGAAGAATCCCTGACTGATGTGCATATCACACCAACCAGAAGGTTAGGTAGCCAGGCCACCAGCCCATGAAACTTCCACCATCCCCACATATCCACAGACACAATCCTCCCCCAAACATACAGTTGCCACTCCCAAATCCATGTCCCCACCCCAAATTGGATGGATATCCTCTGCTCAAAGGCAAGCCACACCAGCCAGAAGAACAGGTAGACAACATGAGGTAGAAATGCCTTGCTGGACCAGAGGCAATGCCAGCCACCAGAAATCCATGTAACCTGCTCACTTATGGACATCCTGCAGTCTTTCAATAATCCCCTAACAATATCCTCAATCCCACTTCTCTCTTCATCTCTGTGTTGTTGCCTCAAAATTGGGTAAATCTTTTCTCTAACAAAGGATACATAATCTGCCAGATGTCTATGTAGGCCACCTGCCCATAGACCTCCCCTACTTTCTCAATGCCCCCTTAACCCTATCCCCAAACTTCCTCTTCTCCTCCCTTTGGTCATCCCCAAACTTGGGCAGATACTCTCTGCTGGAACAAAGGTAACACTGCAAGATTTCAAGGTCCCAACTTAGGATGAGAACCCCTGTTCAATCATAGACCACAAAGAAGAGAAGAACAAAGAGCAAATAGAAACCAAGGAATAAAAAACCCATCCAAAAAAGACCAACTGAGAGACCAGCACGCAGAGCCACAATCACCTCAAATCCAGATACCGGGACACCAGCATAAGAACATAATCAACATCAGCTGGAACAATATTTCACTACCAGATTCCAGCTAACCTACTATAGCAAGCCCTAGATATTCCATCTCAGGTGAAGGACAATTAAGACAAACTTTATAAGGAGTTCTTAAAGAGGAAGTGAATGAATGTGTTTAAAGAAAGCAGAGAAAGGATAAATTTAATATTGGAAAAATATTAACAAATCCCTTAAAGAAAACTAAAGACAAACAAGCAGTTGGTGGTAATGAATGATCTCTTCAAGACCTGTTAATAGAAATAAGAACAATTAAAAAATGCAAACTGAAGAAATTCTAGAAATAAAAATCTAGGTATTCAAACAGGAACTACAGAGGCAAGCTTCACCAAAGGAATAAAAGACATAGAATAGAGAATTACAGGCTTTAAACTTAGGATAGAAAATATGGCTATATTGATGAAAGAAAATGTTAAATTGAAAGATTTCCTGAAACATAAGATCCAGGAAATCGGCAACACTATTAAAAGACCAAACCTAAGAATAATAGGAATAGAAGGAGGAAAATCTCAGCTCAAATCCCAGAAAGGATTTAAAAAAAATTTCTTAAATAAAGGAACAGAAGAGAACATAGCCCAGATAATCTACTAAGCAGAGCTTACAGGGGCTCACAGGGGCTCACAGAGACTGAAACAGCATTTACTACCTACATGGGTCCACACCAGTTCTTCTACATATGTGTTACCCTTGTATGGCTTGGTGTTTTTGTGCAACTCTTCACAGTAGAAGTGGGTGGTGTGTCTCTGACATCTTTGCCTGCTCTTGAAGTCCTTTAACTCGTACTAGCTTGTTTCATCCAGCTTTGATATGAGGGTTCCTGCCTAGTCTTTTTGTCACTTGTTATGCAGGGTTTGATTGATAACCCTGGGATATCTGCTCTATTCTGAAGGGAAAAGGAGGAGGAGTGGATCTGGTGAAAAAGGAAGAAATGGAGAGGATGCAGAGGAGTAGAGGGAGGGAAAATTGCAGTTGGGGTGTATTGAATGACAAAAGAATAAAAAAATAAAAAAGAAAGTTTGAAACGTGGACACAGTGTGGAAAAACAACAAATCCTGTAGCTCTGTTTCAGACAGGTGTGGCTTCATTCTCAAAGGGCTTAGTTAGCTCTGTCCATGAAATGTTTCTTACATGTCTCTGGCTTGCTACTTCTACTCCTTTCTGTATTAAAAAAAGGAGAGACAGAGACAGAGAGACAGAGAGACACAGAGAAGAGACAGAAACACAGAAAAAGAGAGGAGCTCATAAAAAACTCACTGAACTGGAACTTACAATGTCCCCAAAATTGTAACAAGGCTCTGTATTAATTAAGTGTAGCTCTCCCTCACAAAATGACACTTTCCCAAAGTCCCTACTTCCTACCAATATCTGTGTTAAATCCATTTTAAAAAGTCTCTTTTTTTCTAAGTCTGGACACATGAAGCAGACACTAGTGGATCTCTTCAAGTTCCAGGCCTAGCCTATCTACCACTTAGTGAGTTCAAGGTAAGACAGGGTAAGAACGTCAGACCATGTCTCATAACACACTTGCTCTAAAATCTCTACTCAATAAACTTCAGGGCTGTTAAAAAGGTTTGACAAATAAAGTACTAACCTTGCAACTATCCTTTTACTTCTGTCTTATAAAAACAGTTGCCACAATGCATGTTTCTAATCAAGTAATTTTAAGGCAAGATAAAAGGCAGACAGGAGAAATCTTGCAAGGTTATTTACATGTGATAGTAAGCTAAGGACCCTGTCTCAAACATGCTAAAGGGAAAAGACCAACAAGCAAAATGTTCTCTGACTATTATAACTAAACCACAAAACACATGCATACCTATCCACATATAAATTAGGACACAGATTAAAAACAGTCATAAGCAAATAAATAATAAAATTACAACTGGATGATGTGGCACATGACTTTTATTCCAATACTTGGGCAGCAGAGGTAGGCAGAGTTGTGGGAGTTTGGGGCCAACCTAATCTATATTCTGAGTTCAAGGACATCTAGAGATACACAGAGAAACCCTGTCTCAAAATAAAATTTCAATTCTGATTTACATTGTCTCATCCTGAAATCATTTTCCAAAATGAATTGAAGTGTCCCAGCTTAACCTCTGCAGAGGTCTCATGGTTCAGGACAATATCTCTTAAAATCCTTTCACGTGTCAGCCACTGGTTCCTGTCAAATCATTCTCAAAAATAAATATAGCTCAGTATGGTAGCAGAGTCAAGCAGTTCTCCTTGAATTCAAGACATTTTGGTCTATGAAGGGAATATGATAGTAAGACATTCCTCAATAAACACAGACACAGACACAGACACACACACACTCAGACACAAACATGCACATACACACACACAAATATAGTTTAATATATTTTGCTTTGTTGTTTGAGACAAGGAATCATTAGAAAGCTCCAACTAGAATAATCATCACACTGTATAGTTTAATGGATAATATATATTGAAGATTTTTAAACAACTCCCAGAAAACATTTCATTCTATACCATTGGCCCATTATTCAAAGCATGACAGTTTTCTGAACAGGAGGGACCTTTCAAACAATGGTCTTTATATTTCCTTGAACTTCAGAAGATCTGGAAGTGGGATAAAATTTATACTGTTTCATTCCTAGGTTGTTTTTCTGCCATCCAATCATTCTATGAAATTAATATCCATCTTTCCTTGAACTTCTTCTAATTTAGAAACATTTTAACTAATTTATTTGTAAATTGAGGTATTTACAGATTTTGTTTTAATGCTAAGACCCCAACTGTGGAAGCAGAAACAGCACCTATAAAAGTAAATGTTCCAGCTACTTGTAACCCAATGAATTTTTAAGAGTATTTTTCCAAAATAGTTGGAAATTTTCCAAGTATTGTATTGAAATTTTTGGAATATCCCTCTATTTTTAATTTTACTAGAATCAAAATAGGAAATTGTTGATAAACAATTTTACTATTATTTATTATGCTATCGACACTTTGAGTTAAATACCTGTTGTTATATGTTACACGAAATAAAGAATGGCTATAGTGGATTACTAGGATTTCTATTAATAAAACATGAAGAGAAATCACATAAGCCTATAGATAATATGATTCTATCAAAAAAGAAAAATTAGTAGTGTTTCTCAAAAGTATTTCCTCCCTAAAGATTATTGAATCATGTACTGCCTAAGTTAGGGTTTTTATTGTTGTGAAGGGACACCATGAACATGGCAACTTTTACAAAGGAAAAATATTTAATTGGCATGGCTTACATTCTTAGAGGTTTAGTCCATTATCATCATGGTGAACAACACAGCATGTAGGCAGACATGGTGCTGGAAAAGGAGCTGGGCATTTACACCATAATCTACAGGTAATCTGGGAGACTGGACATAGTTTAAACATATATGAGATCTCAAAGCCCACCTCCACAGTGACACACTTCCTCCAACAAAGCCACACCTTCTAATAGTGCCAATCCCTATGAACTTATGGGGAAAATTTCCATCCAGACTACCACAGGTACTAAGTATTAATGTTCACAAAGAAATACGATAAGTCCTGTGTGAGAAAACAATGAACCCATTCTATTGAGAAAGACTAAAAGTATAAGTTTGTTTCTATACCATAATTTATTAGATCATGAAAATTTTGGTAGGACCCACCTAAGTTCCCATGATAGATTAAGTGAAGTATTCAGCTTACATTTAACCCAATGTGGGAATAATGACAAGGTTGCTCCTTGTCCTTGAAGTGAACAGGGAGTATAGTTGTGCACTTCTTCAGCAAACATACTTAGAACAGGTGAGCAGCCTTGAGGAAGGAGTCTTAGTACCTTAGTTAGAAATTAAGAGTGTGAACTTTGTGTGATGACCATCAGCATCATAAAATATAACTTTTGTCACACTAACTACACATATCTTTCTTGCTCATGACATTACTCTTTTGCCCCAGTTCTTGCCAGCACTTGTTATCAGTTGTCTGACAGGTCTTTGCCATTCTGAATGTAATTACCACAACTCTTTCCAACAGACCAAAACCACAATCTATAGAAACAGCAATAATTTATAATATCAACAAGCTCCATCATTCTCATGATAGCCAACATAACAAGAGTTTTAAATACAAAATAGTAAATGCCTCAAACATCAGTAATGAGATTATTTGCCTTATAACATTTCCAGTTTTACCAAGGAGCTCACCTGTGAGGATCACCCATGGTGTTTCAGTAACATCCAAGACTGTAGCAATGTCTGAAGTTTCAGAGGCAATGGGGGCTTCTGGAAAGCTAAGTATGACAGCTGGGCAACCAAGAAGTATTTGAAAGGCATATGGAATCAAAAAAGGATCTGGAGATTGGCTTATAGACTAAAGAATCAGAAGACAACTGGGTGGCAGGAAAATCCTTAAAAATGTGGGTGGATTTCTGTCTCACTTTTCCTGCATCAGGTTCTCACCTATATGACCATGGCAAGCTCTTCATGCATTATTCCCACCATGCAGCTACTCCTAGCAACTACAGCAGCAACACTGTGACCTTCACATCTCTGAGTTTCATCATCAGCCTTGGTTGACTCCTTGTCCAGCTAGATCCAGGTCCAGAGGTTTCAAGGGAGTAGTTCCAGGGCTGCAAAAGATCAGGCCAGATGACACTCCATGAACACCTCCTTCAGTTCCACAGATATTTGAGATAGGCAAAAGAGCAGTATTGGTGCACAAAGCCTGTGAGCTTTTGCAGCCCTGCATTCCTACTTCCCTGGGCCAAGCCCAAAAATCACCTACTAAACACACCCTCTCCCTGAGACAAACTCAACAGAAATTCCTCCAGTCCTCTCCTCACAAGCACTGCAATCTCCAGATGCATCCCCCCAGGCAAGTCCCTCAGACACACCCACAAAACATGCTTACAGACATTCCTCCTCCCTGAAAATACCCTTCTAGACACTATTTTTTGCCTGACTCAGAGGATATGGAAATGCTGTGGTGACATCAGGTTTTTGGTAATTAGCAGAATGGGGAGTGCTTAGCAGCTAAACTGGACATCTGCTCTAAGATTAAGGCCAGAGGAGACAGCAGGGCAGCCCATCCACTACAAACACAGGGCTCTGGAAGAGGAGACCTACTCCATAGCTGCATTCATACAGAAGCTGGGAACCCAAAGGTGTAGCTGACAAAGTAGACAGATGCTGATCCCTGCAAGAAGATCTCATGTGGAGGAGAAAACATGGCCAGTAGATATAGTAACATAGAAGGTTTGAAGGAATCCAATGAACCCTCTCCCTAGACCAAGAACTATGGGAAACTAATGACTATTGAGAGGGAGAATTCTGTTTCCCATGGATGAGCCTCCTAGTTGGTTATCCAAAACAAAGTGGTTGTACTGAAATCATATAAATAGAAAAAATAAAAAATGGACTCAGCAGCTCATATTTATTTATGTGCATAGACATATAAATAACATATGCAATAGTAATATTTAAAGAGAAAACCAGTTTGAGACAGAATGAGTGGGGGCATGGAGCAGGCTTTTATTTAGGACACCAACCAGCTCCCAAATCATGACACAAAGACTTCTTATTAATTACAAATGTTTTCTGGTCACATGGATTATGGCACAAGATATGGATTCTGCCATATCCACCCAAACAACACCATGCACAGTTGAGAATTTTCTGCAGATCAGAAACTGCCTTTGTCCCCGGAACTAACCTTCACCAAATCATACTAATTATAGCTGGTGGTAGCAAAGTTAGAAGCATTCTAATCATTGCTGAAAGACAATCCATATCACCATTTTTCTACCAGTTTCTAAAATATTTGTAATATTTATAACACAAACCTGAAAGTGGAGTGCAATGTTCAGAACTTCTAGACACCAGACCTTCAGGTTTCCAATCTGTCTTCCCATTACACAAAAACTGGGCCATGTGTGCACTCTGGACAGTGATATTACAAGCATCATATCTTTCCAAGCCAGAGCCGCAGAGTCTCCACATATCCAGAAAATCCATACACATAAAGGCTCAGAGGACAAGGACTAGTGCCCATGTCACCACATGGACCAACAAAACCAAGTCTGGATCATGGTTCATCCAAGTCCCTGCAGAAATGACAGTTCAGCAGACCTGTTCTGAACATTCTACACTCACCATGTCATGGCTTGTGGACTTCCTTACAGATCAATATAGCAGAACAAGAGGAGAATCTTGTAAAGAAACTGGAAGCTTTCTTCTGCTGGTGCTCCTGATTGCTAACCCTCCCCAGAGTCCCTCATCAGCTAGGACCACCCAACTGGGCTTCAGGACATTAGCAGTTTCCCTACTGGATGAGCAGAATTCAAAGGACTCAGAGAGAAAAAAACCCTCCCAGATGGGTCCTGCCACAACATAGTTGTGGCAGGACACTAACCAGGGTATTTGGTAGTTTGGTAAAATTCCCTAATCTCCTAGAGCACTGTTTTTCTTCCAAGGCACAGGGTCCTATGGTTGCACAGTTCATTATATATGCAATGTCCAGTGTAACCAACCTGTTGCTTCATAGCTGGGAAGTCCTACAACCAAACACAGGTCACATTCAAACAGAAACTGTTCTTAAACAAAAAGAAGCCATGGATTAGAACACAATGAAGGGTCTATGGGAGGGTATGAAAGCAGAGAAGACAAAGTGATAATACTGTAAACATAATCACAAATAATTTTGTTAAAAAGTTGAAACAGGATTTATGGCCATGTGCTCCAGAGACCAGGGATTTGTATTAGAGGACACCAAGTACTACTCATACCATTTCTCTTGGGGTATACATCTTAAACCTGGAAAACACAGTCATGTTAGGCAGGGCCACACCATTCTTTCCAGTTCTATTTCTTAGGTCCAAATGGTGTAACTACTCTAATTTGCTTTCACGAAATTTCAGTTCTTTGGTATCCAGATTCTTGATTGCCTGGTCTGTGGACCAAAGAAATGGCCAGTCAGACCATTTATTGATCTTGTAACATTGATTATCTCACTACTCATTGCTAAGGTCAACTACTATCACAACAGGAAAGTTTTCACCCTCTTTCTTCCTCATCTCTCTCTCTGCTGTGACTATACCTGCTTTATATTGGTCAGTGAACTCAATTCTTACACAAGTTCCACTTCATTTGTAAATTCACAATGAAATCTAGAGAAGTTGGAGGATACTCATACACTGGTCTCTTTTTCCTTTCCACAGATTAGTCAAAGCCCAGCCTGGAAGGAGTTGCAGGACTATCTTTCCAGCACTGGAAGGCAGAGGAAGGAATAGGTATTCAAAGCAATTCTAAAGTATATTGTGTGAGGCAAGCCTGAGCTACAAGGTATGTTGACCAATGGTTCACAACCTTCCTAATGCTGTGACTCTTTAATACAGTTTCTCATAATGTGGTGACACCCCAACTATAAAATTGTTTTCACTGCTACTTCATAATTATATTTTTGTTCATGTTGGAATTATAATATAAATATCCACACTTTCTGACAGTCTTAGGCCAGTCCTGTGATAGGGTAATTTGATCCCCCAAAGGGAGCCATGACCTCCAAGTTTGAGAAGCACTGTTATAAACTGACATAAATAAATACATAAACAAATACCAGTTAAGAAAAAAATGGAATAAAATTGTTAAATTAGGAAACATAGAAAAAACTATCAGTAATGCATCAAAAGAAAATGAATATTAAAAAGGATACCAATAATTGATGTTTAAAAGTGACAAAAATAACTGAAAGCATATGTAGCTATACTGACTTTGAATCAGAGTAGGCACCTCCATGGTAGAGTGAATACCATTAATAAGAGACTGTATGACTTTGTCCCACATAAAATGATAGCTACTGTGTAGCATAAACTAACACATGGAGTTACAGCTAATGGCCTGTATCTCCAACCTCTCATCTGACTTCACTGTATCAATAAGGATTGCACTCATCTCCGTAGAAGAGTTTGCTATTTGGAAACTGAATACTTAGTAGTTCAAGCTATCCTCCATAAACTGTACACCACCTAATAGTGCCAGTCTTCATTCACATAGGAGGAATTAATTCATGCAGAGAAATTACAGAGAAAGTCACTCACCGTGCCCCATCAGCCCTTCTTTGTAATGGAGACCTTTGCACCTCACTGCACTCAACTTCAGTCTGTGATCAAGCTATTGCCTAGTCTAATGCCCCCTGTGGTGTAAACAGTGGCCCATCCCTGTCCTGGCCAGCGGGATCTTCAGCAGAGACCCTAGAAGGGCAAATCGCAAATGAAAGGGACAAGAGACACAAAGAATTGACAGCAAGACAGTATTCTGATCAAGCTGCAAAATTTTACTTTTCTCAGGTGGGTTTTATAGAGGCAGACCAGGAAACTTTCTTTGGGAAAAGATCAGGGGACTGTTGAGTTGCCAAGCAACCCAACCAAGCAACCTAACCAGAAAACATTGTTACTAATGGTCACTATAGCAGAAAGATAAGGAAATGTTAAATTATTTTCTATTAATTCAGGACTTGTGCTGTGGGATGGTCTGTATGTCAAGTGTGTTGCTGATTGGTCAGTAAATAAATCACTGATTGGTCATTGGCTAGGCAGGAAGTATAGACGGGACAAAGAGAAGAATTCTGGGAAGTGGAAGGCTGAGGGAGAGACACTGCCAGCCACCACCATGACAAGCCGCATGTGAAGATGCTGGTAAGCCACGACCCATGTGGCAAGGTATAGATTAATGGAAATGGATTAATTTAAGCTGTAAGAATAGTTAGCAAGAAGCCTGCCACAGCCATACAGTTTGTAACCAATATAAGTCTCTGTGTTTACTTGGTCGGGTTTGAGGGGCTGTGGGATTGGCGGGTGAGAGAAATTTGGCCTGACCGTGGGCCAGGCAGGAAAACTCAAGCTACATATGGCGCCCAACGTGTTGGCAAGAGTTTCCACCTAAAACCTGAGTAAAAAGATTCTAAAATGGAGCTAAAAACAGCTCCTAGTTGTCTCTTTCAAGCTATCGGTAGCCTGCGTGATTGAGCTACTATGGCGGGTTCCTGGCGTGCATGCTTGACTTGCAGTATGGTGGGAATGAGGCCTCTGCAAGTGGCACATTAAGCTGTGTGGTGGATTTAGTCTTTGCTAGTACAAAACAAAACAAAAAAAAACAAAAAAAGAGGTTTCTGGGCTATACGCTGCTTTGATAGAAGCATAGACCCACTGTTTCTGAGAGTTGATGGCTCCCAGAGCTGGCGGAAAACGTACTGCCGCCATGTTGGGAAGCTGAAGTGGACAGAGCCAGCAGCCACAGCGCCAGCACCGTTTCAGGCTTAGAAGGCTGCAGTTTAAAGCTATAGGCTCAAGCTAATATAAAAAAAATAAGCCACGTAAAGATGGCTACCACACAGAGAATCTGGATTATGTTCTCTTTGATATTCGTAACTGAAGAAAAACATTTGATTACAAAAGCTGTTGAGTTATGCCAAAATGTATATTTTAAAGATACCTTGACTTCAAAATTTGGATATAAGGATATGTTGCTTTGGAAAGGAGACTCTGCTTTTGTTCCCACAGAAAGCCAAAGGCTATGGATTTGTTCCAGATTAAGATACATCAGGTTTGACCAGCCAAGACCACCTGAAAGGTCTCCGATGACACCATGGCCCAGATGATCCAACATCCAGAACCGTTTCAAGGCAACAGGCTCAGACTATACACCTTCATGGACTACTCCATAATCCTAAAATATTCTTTGTGTCCCCATAAGATACAGCGCCCCCCTCCAGCAGGAAGTAGTAAGAGAAGCTACGCCCAAATTCCCAAATATACCAAGCTGACTTTGGAGATATGCAAAGGTTAAAACCTTCCTTTTTAAGAAAAGAAAAGGGGAAGTCCTGTGGGATGGTCTGTATGTCAAGTGTGTTGCTGATTGGTCAGTAAATAAATCACTGATTGGCCATTGGCTAGGCAGGAAGTATAGGTGGGACAAAGAGAAGAATTCTGGGAAGTGGAAGGCTGAGGGAGAGACACTGCCAGCCACCATCATGACAAGCCACATGTGAAGATGCCGGTAAGCCACGACCCATGTGGCAAGGTATAGATTAATGGAAATGGATTAATTTAAGCTGTAAGAACAGTTAGCAAGAAGCCTGCCACAGCCATACAGTTTGTAACCAATATAAGTCTCTGTGTTTACTTGGTCGGGTTTGAGCGGCTGTGGGACTGGCGGGTGAGAGAGATTTGCCCTGACTGTGGGCCAGGCAGGAAAACTCAAGCTACAGACTTGTCCAGGCATGTCAAAAGTTTCTGATTAGTGGCTCAATACTGGACAACAGAAACTTAACTCAGGCAGCCAATATGGCATGTCTCTTAAAATTGTCCTCGGCACGTCCCTCTGACTGGAGACCACACTACCTGTCTGCAGGCCAATTCCATTCCTCCTCTTCTGGTCTGAAGGAAGAAGCCATTCTCTACACTCATTTCCTTTCCCTGTTGTGCAATGGACAGTCCACTATGTGTCTCAAACTGGCAATTTTAGAACTCTGTGGTGATGTAGACATGTAATACAGAATTTACGGGATTAGTTGGGGATAATAAAGGCAATGCTCTGTGGGGCTACAGACAGGGTTCAAGTCCACCTCAACCAATGTAGATAACCTTGACTCAAAACTGCTTTTCAAAAAGACTGGAGACTTCCTGTTCAAGAATTAATATGCCTCCATGGCATACCAGGAATTAATGTTGGTTGTGACCCTGTAATGATCTCTTGAAAAGCATGTTAAAAGCCAGGTTTTTAGTTGAAGGATGGGCCTTTCTACTGGTTGTAAACAAGGGTTGTCTCCCATGTTAAGGAATGTAGCTGGTTAATCCTGAGGAACAAACTTTTACATCTTATCATGGTAATTTCTCATTGGCATGATTACCATACTACTTATTTTTGGGGTATTTGTGATACAGCCTTATCTTACCTAAATTCTATTTTGTGAATGTCTCCTAAGAAGTGTAAAGATAACATACCATCAATTCTACTACGACCAATTCTACTCTCCTACAACACAGTTGAGCATTGGAGTGCAGCTTTAAACAGGAAATACTGTTTACAAGCTCATAAAATTAATTCCAGTTGGATTTTAAAGCTTAATGTTAAATGTTGAAAGTGTAGAACTTCTGGAAGATAAGGGACAGACCAGTTCTCTTTGAGTTTGGAAAGCTATGTTCCATAAGAACAACACACACATGGTGCTGGCATTTCACAGTGATGTCAACAAGGATATTTCAAAGTGCAGTCCTGCTCCCAATGCTCTGCACAGATGCAGCCAGCAGAGTGGAGTTATTCAGAAGCTGCCAGCTGCCCCAACAATTGCAAAGACTTTGCAGGACCACAAAGATCCATGCTGGAGCAGGTAGGAAGAGCGGCACCGTGCTGGACAATGCAGGACAAGGCAAGAACAAGCAGAACTCTGCATCTGACCACTTGCTCCCACCCAGCAAGGGAAGGACTCAACACACTGACTCCCATTACTCAACTGAGCACTCCTCCCAGTCTGGGGACAGCAGCCCCTCGCTCACCATATTGTGGTTTTCCAGCTCGGCCATGCTCTTTGCTCAGCTTTCAGCAGCAACACTCAGCACAGCAAAAAACAAACAAACAAACAAAAAAAAAAAAAAACAAAAAACAAAAAACAACAACAACAAAAAAAAAACTACTGGAGACAGATTCTCTTCTAAGCCAATTCTGAAGCAGGAGGACGGAAAGACCCTGAAGCAGGAGGCCGGAAAGACCCTGCATAACTTCAGACTGGCAGGTTACCTGAAGCACCTGATTGGCTAATACAGCCTGAGTGACAGAAGCAGCTCCCATAGGGTTACACTGCACTTAAAGACACAGCACAATGATTCCTGATCCTGCCTTACACACTAGACCCAGACCTTTTCTGAACCAGCAAAGATTTGCAATTCAATAGCACTTGACCCTGGCTCTAGTAGCAGACAACCTGATCTTGCTGCTCTCCATAGGCACTCCCCCTTCTTCCTTCTGGACACAATGTGGGTAACTAGCTTGTACAACTGACTATACTATGTGGGGTGGAGATTTCCTGTCATACAGGTGGAAAGATTCCAAGAATATTAACAACTAAAGAGAGATTTAAGCACACAAAAGGAGATGTTTCTTAGGTGGCTTCACACTGAGGTCAGGTGAATTGATTATACTTTTTACCTGCTTGTCACAGGAACTTCAGACAACCAGGGGAAAAAAGCAGGAACTAGATCACAAACAGGATAAATAGGTCTTTCAGCATCAGAAAGCTGGATCATGGCTCTATTGCTTAAGGAGTTTTATTCCTGAAAATCAGAGCAGAGTGTTGGCAAATTATGTAATAATAAAGAGTAGTCTTCATACATAGTTGAATTCTTAGAGAATGATGGAAATGGGCAGAAGGTGGTTATAAACACCATTGTTAACCAGCACATCATCTTCAGTGGGCAGGTTAAAAAAAATAAAACAACACATCTGTATTATTCAATATTCTCTATATGAACAAGACTGGGAGAATGAATCTTTCCACGTATGTAGAAAGTTGTTTTCTTAGAATGTCTTACAAGCTGTGGTCCAGGTAGTCCAACAATGGCTGCCTACCAATGGAAATTTGAAGAAGCCAGTAGTTGTTCATTCCATGAGGCTGCATGTCTCAGCTGGTCTTCAGTATACACCAAAATACCAAGGAAGAAGGATCTAATGGTGGGAAAGAGATGTACTTGGTAGTCAGTGCTAGGGCAAAGTGGCAAAGAGAGAGAGCTTCCTCCTTCAATATGCTTCATATATAGAAAAGATAGAGAACACAAATAAAGGAAACTTCAGGAAAAAGACACTTAAGAGCACTGTATACTCTGCTCTTAGATGAATGGTTATGATGAACTATATTAATCTCAGAATGAAGCTGCTTTTGCCTCTGAGCAGGCTGGGTCAGTGGAAGGCCACGGCTCCTTCCATGAAAGACCTTAGGGAAGTCATTTTAACTATCTCTGGCTGCTGCCTGTCTCAGGGCTGTGACATCACTGTAGAAAATTCCATTGTTCACTTTTTGTAACTTTTAACAAAATGAAATTTTATGAGTGTTGTCCATGCATGTGGCAGTGCACACTACTTAGAGAGGTCAGAACAAGGCAGTAGATACCTGGGACTGGAGTTACAGCAAATTGTTAGCTACCATGTAGGTTCTAGAAATGGAACCTGGGTCCTCTGTAACAACACCCAGTGCTCTTAATTACTGAGCCATGCCTCTAGCCCCTCCTTTTAAAAATTTATTTCCATAAATTGTTTGTCAGAAAATTGGCAGTTAATCTGCCTCAGGACCCAGCTATACCACTCTTGGGAATATACCCAAGGAATGCTCAATCTTGCCACTAGGACAAATGCTCAACTATGTTCATAGCAGTATAATTCATAACAGCTATAACCTAGAAACAACCTAGATGACCCTAGCTGAAGAAAATATGGCACATATACACAAAGGAGTACTACTCAGCAGTAAAAAAAACAAGGATATCATGAAACTGGGAGGCAAATGGATGGAACTAGCAATTATCATCCTGAGTGAGGTAACCCAGACTCACAAGACAAACATGGTATGTACTCACTCGTAAGTGGATATTAGATATAAAGCAAAGGATAACCAGACTGCAACCCATAGCTTCAGGGAGGCCAGCAAACTAGGAGGGACACATAGATAGCACAGCAAAGGAGAAATAGATGAGATCTCTGAGCCAACTGAAAGGGGGGGGAATGGAGGGCAAAGAATGGGGGATGAGCATATAGGGGAAGAGGAGGCTTGAGCTGGAAAGGGACAGAGTGGGAGAGCAAGGAAAGGGATACCATGATAAATGAAGACATCATGGGAATAGGAAAAAACAGGGTGCTAGGAAAGTTCTCAGGAACCCACATTCAGTCACAAGAAACAAGATGTTGTCTAAGTGATCCTAACAGATATCTGTTTCTTCATCATAAGAGAATGAGATCCTTTTAGTAGTCAAAACTGTTTTCTACAAAGTTAAAGTATCAGAGGGCTTCAAGTGAACCTCTCCAATTTTAGTGGAAGATGCTCCTCACATAACATATTTTCTATTTTTGGCAAAGGAGAGAATGAGTATATAGGATGAGTGATGGCCAGTGATTTCGATTAGAATCTTGTCATTCTTGTTTAATGGAGCATGATATAATTTGTTGGTATGTCTTTATGTCGCATTTTTTCCCCAGGTGTCCCTTCTATGTTTTTAGTTTTATTATCATCTAATTATATGACTTTCTCTGGAAAGTGTTTGGCCTTCACCAATTTTGTATAACATGACAGTATGTTCTGAAAATTCTGACCTCATAGAACTAGTCTTTTTTGGTAGCCATAAAATAAATATTTGGAATGTGGGATACTTGGGATAATTTGGATTCTCTGAGGAGAAGATGCATAAAACGTTTTTACATTTAATATTTGTGGTTTAGAAAAATCATTTTAAATCTTTTTCAGTATTGTATAAGGCTGCAACTGTTGAAGACACTGAAATTTTAAAGACTTTTTAGGGTCATAGTAAAGAACTTTAATGTTTTTATGTAATAAAAACAGACCTTGTTTTGATTTTTTTCTTTTGACACATTCTTTCTATGTAGGCCTGGCTGTCCTGTAAATTACCTGGTGATCAGGCTGACCTTGAACTCAGACAGATCCTCCTGTCTCTGATTCTCAAGTTCTGGGAAGGAAAGCTTACACCAGCATGTCTGGTCTTTATTTAGGTTCTGTGAAACAGTCTCAATATGTGGCCTTGTTGGGCCTAGCACTGCTGAGTAGGGCAGGCTGACATCAGGCACAGAGATTTGTTTGCTTCTGAATCCAGAGCTCTGGAATTCAAATATATGTTGCCATAACTTGCTAGATACTTTTATATGGCTACTAAATGTCAGTGTTGGTTTTGCTTTGAGAAAATATAACAACACATGTGGGCTAAAAATTTGGAGCCTGATTTACTTATTTTGCCACCTGCTCTTTAGCAGGCCAGGGTGACCTTGAACTTTATATTTACCTGAGGATGGCTTTGTCTGGATGCCCTTAGCCCCACACCAGCCACTGTTCGTTTTATGATATATAAATATAAAATATGAAAATGTTGCTCCTTTTTTCATACTGTACAGGTTTTGATTCAGAGATGAAGAATAATATTGTCTTTCATTCTGTCTGTGTTATCTTTGTTTGATTTTTGTCCTTTTCAGCCCATGGCTACACAAATTATTTATAAATTATTTTTATTACTCAGCTTTTCTATTAAAAAGTTTATTGCTTTTAGAATTATGTTTTTTTGTATATCTTAGATTTATTATTCTAGACAATTTCATCATGGAGTGAAACCCAGGCAGGGCTCATGCAAGGCAGTGGCTCTTCCACTGTACTGCTTTCTTCCTTAGGACTACTTGTTTGATATGTGAAAATATTTTTTCTTTCTTTCTTTCTTTTTTTCTTTTTCTTGGTTTTTCATGACAGGTTTTCCCTGCATAGTTTTGGTGTCTGTCCTCGATCTTGGTCTGTAGACCAGACTGGCCTTGAACTTACAGATCCACTTGGCTGTGCCTCCTGTGACCTGGGATTAAAGGCCTGCACCTCATGGCATGAAATATTTTTTTCTTTGGTACAATCTCAGTAAATAGATCTTGTCCTTTGCTTAATGAATCTTGTGGATTAGTTTTCACTTCATCTACTTTTCTTATATTAAGATAATTGTGATGTTACATGACTTCATTTCCTGGTTTTTAAGGCTTTTTTTTCATATATCCTATTTTTGAACAAAGACTCATGCTTTTCTTGTGGATAATATTGAGACTGTGTGTAAGAAAGTGTCTATCATCTTGTTACAAAGCTGAAAAAATGTTGTAGCTAAATTACATTTGCCCTATTTTTAAAATTATAAATAATGATTTAATCAATATATCTGAGCTAGTTTTGCTGGGTGGCTTTCCTGGAATTCATCTACATAGACCAGGCTGGTCTCACACTTGGGGTTATCCTGCTACATTCTGAGAGCTGTGAGTACAGGTGTGTGTACAGTAAACTATCATTTATCTTCCAGTTATTTTCTCCCCTCATAAATGTCTAAATAAATGATTGTGTATTCCAGCAAATGTGAAATCTGCTAATAAATGTAGACAATTATTTGGGTAGATTTTTTTTTTTTATTCTTCACTTGGTAGTTAGCGTTTTTCAGTTCAATTACTTAAATTCAGGATATGTTTTCAGTCCTATGGAATGTGGAGACATTATGTATGTTTAAGTGAGGTTATGATTATTTTTCTATAACAGAAACAATATACCAGGATTGTCCAGACAAATACAAATTAAGGAATAAAGTTTTCCTGCAGTCCTGGATTATGTTCTTCTAGGCCCCTGAGAACAGGTTGTGCTCCTTGTAGGGAAACTAAGTGCCTTGCTCTGTCACAGCACTTGACCTGCTTAGCCCGTGTGACTCTTAGGATCAGTTTGGTGTTTTCTGTGAACAAAAAATTAAGCATTGCCAGAATCCAAGAGAGCTCTTTGTCTCTAATTCAGCCTAGTAGAACTATGTATTCAATCCTGGTGCTTGTTTATACATTATTACCTTTTTATGTTTATAGCCCACAGCACAAGTAGCCACTCCTGCCCCACATTTTTTTTTAGCACATTTCTTACTAGAAGATAGTAGCTTTAATTTAACGTTCCCTATGTTTGTACTTTGCCTACATGTATGTCTATGTACCACTTGCATTTCTGGTGCCTATTGAGGCCAGAAGTAGATGTCAGATTCCCTGCAACTAGAATTAAAGATGACTGTGAGTTTTTATGTGGATGCTGGAAGTCAAATTCTTGTCTAGGGTCCTCTTTACTAGCTAGCCTCCCTGGAGTTGTGAGTAGCAGTCTGGTTATCCTTTGATTTATATCTAGTATCCACTTATGAGTGAGTACATACCATGTTTGTCTTTCTGAGTCTGGGTTACCTCACTCAGGATGATATTTTCTAGTTCCATTCATTTGCCTGTAAACCTCATGATGTCAATGTTTTTCTCGGCTGAGTAGTGCTCCATTATGTATATGTACCACATTTTCTTTATCCATTCTTCCATTGAAGGGCATCTAGGTTGTTTACAGGTTTTGGCTTTTACAAATAATGCTGCTATGAACTTTTATCAGATTAGTATTTTCATTTCATTGATATGATTTCTTGGGTTAAATGTGTATATTTTGGATAATAGACTTTTATCAGGTGATAATTTCTGTTTTATTTATATAATTACTTGTGTTCAAAATGTACATTTTGGATATTCAACCTTTGCCAATCAGACCTTTTGTTTTTTCTGTTTTCTTGTGTTCCATATGTATACTTTAATATTAGACCTTTATCACATGAGAATTTTTTTATTTAATTTACTGTGTTCAATAAGTTTATTTTTTATATTAGACCTTTATCAAATGAGAATATTTGTTTTATTTAATATCTTGTGTTCAATATGCATATAATTGATATTAGAATTTTATCAGACAAAAAAAATTATTTTATTTAAATTTCTGTATTCAACAGGTATGTTTGGTATATTAGACTTTATCAGATGAGAATTTTGCTTTTATTTAATTTCTTGAGTACAATAAGTATGTTTTTGATATTAGATGAACATCAGATGATGTTTTATTTATTTGATTTTATTTATTTGATTTCTTGGGTTAAATATGTATATTTTGTATATAAGACATTTATCAGATGACAATTTTTGTTTTATTTATCTAATTATGTTCAATATGTGTATATTTGATATTAGACCTTCATCAAGTGAAAAGTTTTGTTTAATTTAATTTCTTGTGTTCAATAAGAATATTTTTGATATTTTATATTTATCATATGAGAAATTTTTTTTTGCTTTTCTGATTTCTTGTGTTCAATATGTATATTTAGGGTATTCGACCTTTATGGGATGAGAATTTTTGTTTTGTTAATTTGATTTCTTGTATTAAATATGTATGTTTTGAATATTAGACTTTTATCATAAGAAAATTTTTGTTTTATTTATTTAATTATGTTCAATATGTATGTTTCTGGTATTAGATTTTTATCAGATTTGATGTTTTGTTTTATTTATATGATTTCTTGTGTTCAGTGTGTATTTTTTGGTTTTAGACCTTTATCAAACGAGAGTTTGTGGTTTTTTTCATTTATTATGTTTTTTAAATATATTTTTGATATTAGACCTTTATCACATGAGAAATTTTGTTTTCTTTTTCTGATTTCTTGTGTTCAATATGTCTGTATTGGATATTAGATCTTTATCAGATGAGACCTGTTGTTTTGTTTATGTGAATTCTTTTCTATACTATGTGTATTTTGGATAATAGACATTTATAAGATGAAAATTTTTGTTTTATTTATCTCAACATATTCAACATGTCTATTTAGGATATTAAACCTTTGTCAGATGAAAATGTTTGTTTAATTTATCTATTATGTTAATATGTATATTTTGGATATTAGACCTTTTCAGATGATAATTTTTTTAAAGATATTAGATATTTATCAAGTGTCAGTTTTGGTTTTATATGTCTAATTATGGTTCAATATGTATATTTTTGTTATTAGACCTTTATCAGATAAGAATTTTTAGTTTATATATTTGATTTGCTGTGCTCAGTATGTATATTTTGGATATTAGATCTTTATCAGGTGAGGATTTTTATTATTTAATTTCTTGTGTTCAGTGTGTATATTTTTGATATTAGACCTTTATCAGATGAGAATTTCATTTTATTTATGTGATTTCTTGTGTTCAATATGTATATTTTGGATAATAGACATTTATAAGATGGGAATTTTCCTTTTATCTACCTGTTTTCTTATGTTCAGTATGTATATTTTGGTTATTAGACTTTTATCAGATGGGAATTTTTGCTTTATTTATCTAATTACATTACACATGCATATTTTTGATATTAGACCTTTATCAGATGTGAATTTTTCTTTTAGTTAATTTCTTGTGTTCAGTATGAATATTTTGCATATTTGTCCTTTCTCAGGTGAGAAATTTTGATTTATTGATCTGATTTCTTGTGTTCAATATTTGTTTTGGATATTAGACCTTTATCAGGTTTGAATTTTAGTTTTCTTATCCTATTTTTCATTTTCAATATTTATATTTTCGATATTAGAACATTACTGGTGAGAATTTTTGTTTTATCTAATTTCCTGTGTTCTACATATATATATTAGATATTTATCAGATGAGAATACTTTTTTATCTAATTATGTTCAATATGTATATTTTGGATTTTTCACCTTTATTGGATGAGAATTTTTGTTTTATTCTTATGATATTTTGTGTTCAATGTGTATATTTTTGATATTTAACCTTCATCAAGTGACAATTTTTGTTTTATGTATCTGATTTCTTGTGTTCAATAAGTATATGTTTGATTTTTGACCTTTATCACATGAGAATTTTTGTTTTTTTTCAGATTTCTCTTGTTGCATATGGATATTTTGGATAATAGGCCTTTATCAGATGAAAATTTTTGTTTTATTTACATGATTTCTTGGGATCAATGTGCATATTTTGGATATTAGTCCCTTCTCAGATGAGAATTTTTGTTTTATTTATCTGATTTTTTTATCTTTAATAAGTGTATTTTTGATATTAGACATTCATCAGATGAGAAATTTTGTTTTATTTATTTGATTTCTTTTTTGAATATGCATATTTTGGATACTAGTTATTTATCTGGTGAGAATTTTTGTTTTATCTAATTTCTTGTTTTCAATATGTGTATTTTGAATATTAGACCTGTATCAGATGAGATTATTTATTTTATTCATCTAGTTATGTTCAATATGTCTATTTTCAATATTAGTCCTTTACCAGATGAGAATTTTTGTATTATTTATATGCATTCTCATGTTCAATATGTATATTTTTTACATTTGAATTTCATGTAATGAAAATTTTTGTTTTACTTAATTTTTTGTGTTCAGTACGTATACATTTGATATCACACCCTTATCATATGAGAATTTTCATTGTATTTATCTGATTTGTTGGTTCAATTTGTATATTTTTGATATTAGACTTTTATCTAATGAGAATTTCTGTGTTTTTTCTAGTTATGTTCCCTAATCATATTTTTGATATTAGACATTTATCAGAAGAGGATTTTATTTTATATAATTTCTGGTGTTCAGTATGTATATTTTGGATATTAGACCTTTAACAGATGAGAATGTTTGTTTTAATTATCAGATTTCTTGTGCTCAATAGGCATATTGTTTATATTAGTCCTTTATCAGAAGAGAATTTTTGTTTTATTAATCTATTTTTTTGTGTTCAATATGTATAATTAGGGCATTAGACTTTTATCAGATGAGAATATTTGTTGTATTCATATGATTTCTTGTGTTCCATATGATATTTTGGATATTAGACTAGTATCAGATGACAATGTTTTTTATTTAAATTCTAGTGTTCAGTAAGTAATATTTGGATATTCAACATTTATCAGATGAGAAATTTTGTTGATTTATTTGATTTCTTTGCTTGAATATGTATATTTTGGATGTAAGTTCTTGTTCAGGTGAGAAATATTGTTTTATTTAATTTCTTGAGTTCAATATGGATATTTTGGATATTAAACCTTTATTAGATGAGAATTTTTATATTATTTAACTGATTTCTAGTGTTCAATATGTAATTTTTGGATATTAGACCTGCCGCTGATAATTTTTGTTATTTTTGCAATTTATTGTGATCAATGTGTATATTTCTGATATTAAACTTTTATCAGATGAGAAATTTTGGTTTATTTATCTGATTTATTGTAGTCAATAGGAGTATTTGGATATTAGACTGTTATCAGGTGTGAATTTTTGTTTTATTTAATTACTTGTGTTCAGTATGTGTATTTTTGATATTAGACATAAACCAGATAAGAATTTTCATTTTATTTATCTCATTTTTTGTTCATTATGTATTTTTTCAATATTACACCACTATCAGATGAGAATTTTTGTTTTATTTTTATGATTTCTTGTGTTCAACATGTATATTTTGGATATGAGACCTTTATCAGAACAGAATTTTTTTCAGTTAATTTCTTATGTTTAATAAGTATATTTTTCTTATTAGACCATTATCACATGCGAATTTTGTTTTCTTTTTCTGATTTCTTGTGTTCTTTATGTATATTTTGGATATTAGACCTTTATCAGATGAGAATTTTCCTTTTATTTACCTGATATCTTGTATTCAATATGTATATTTTGAATATTACACTTTTATCAGGTTAGAATTTTTGTTTTATTTAATATTCTGTTCAGTATGTATGATTGGATTTAGACTTTCCTGAGATAATAATTTTTGTTTTAATTAATTTACTGTTTTCAGTATGTACGTTTTTGATATTAGATTTTTATCAGAAAAGAATTGTTCATTTTATTTATCTCATTTCTTGTGTTCAATATGTATATTTTAATATTAGAGCTTTATCAAATTAGAATTGTTTTTTCTGATTTCTTGTGTTCAATATGTATATTTTAGGTATTAAACATTTATCAGATGAGAATTTTTGTTTTATTTGTCTAATTATGTTCCATATTCATATTTTTGATATTAGACCTTTTCAGAACACAATTTGTTTTATTTCTTGTGTTCAACAAGTATATTTTTCATATTAAACCTTTATTACATGAGAATTTTGTTTTGTTCTTCTGATTTCTTATGTTCCATATCTATATTTTGGATATGAGACCTTTATCAGGTTAGAATTTTTGTTTCTTTGATATGATGAGATTTTGTGATTTATTTATACTAGTTTTTGTGTTCAATATGTATGTTTGGATACTTGATCTTTGTCAGGTGAGAAATTTTGCTTTATTGATCTAATTTCTTCTGTTCAACATGGATATTTTTAATATTAAAACTTTAACAGATGAGAATTTTTTGTTTTATTTATCTGATTTCTACTTTCAATTGGTATATTTTTTATATTAGACCTTTATCAGAACAGAATTTTTGTTTTATTTTATTTCTTGTGTTCAATAAGTATATTTTTCATAGTAGACCTTTATAACATGTGAATTTTGTTTTGTTTTTGTGCTTATTTGTATTCTATATGTATATTTTGAATGTTAAGCCTTTATCAGGTGGCAATTTTTGTTTCATTGATCTGATTTCTTGTGTTCAATATGTATATTTTGCATACTAAACCTTTATCAGATGAGAATTTTCATTCGTTTATAGGATTTCTTGTGTTCAATATGAATATTTGGGATATTTGACCTTTTTCAAATCAGAATTTTTGTTTTATTTATCCAATTATATCCCATATGCATATTTTATTATTAGATCTTTATCAGATTAGAATTTTTATTTTATTTAATTTCTTGTGTACAGTGTATATATATTTTGGATATTAGACCTTTATCAGGTGAGAATTTTAGTTCTTTGTCAGTTGAGAATTTTTATTTAATTAATTTATTGTGTTCAGTATGTATATTTAGGTTATTAGATCTTTATCATATTAGAATTTTCGTTTTGTTTATCTAATTATGTTCAATATGTATATTTTTGATATTAGACATATATCAGATGATAATTTTTGTTGTATTACTCTGATATCTTGTGTTCAGCATGTATATTTTGGATATTAGATCTTTTTTTTTTTTTTCCCCCGAGACAGGGTTTCTCTGTGTAGCTTTGCGCCTTTCCTGGATCTCGCTCTGTAGACCAGGCTGGCCTCGAACTCACAAAGATCCGCCTGTTTCTGCCTCCCAAGTGCTGGGATTAAAGGTGTGCGCCACCACCGCCCGGCCGGATATTAGATCTTTATCTGATGAGTGTTTTTGTCTTATTGATCTTGTTTCTTCAGTTCAATATGTATATTTTGGATATTAGACCTTTATCAGATGATAATTTTTCTTCTATTTTTCTGGTTTCTTGGGATCAATTTGTATATTTGGATATTAAAACTTTATCAGAATAAAATTTTTGATTTATTTGATTTCTTTGGTTCAATGGGTATATTTTGAATATTCGACTTATATGAGATGAGAATTTTTGTTATATTTATTTTATTTCTTAGATTCAACATGTAAATTTTGGAGATAGATCTTTTTTCGGTGAGAATTTTTCTTTTATTTAATTTCTTTGTTCAATGTGTATATTTTTGATATTAGACTTTTGTTAGCTGAGAATTTTTGTTTTATTTTATTTCTTGTGTTCAATAACTATATGTTTGATATTTGACATTTATCACATGAGAATTTCATCTTCTTTTTATGATTTCTTGTGTTGAATATGTATATTGTTGATATTACTCCTTTCTCAGATGAGAATTTTAGTTTTATTTTTCTGATTATGTTTAATATATGTATTCTTGGTATTAAACTTTTATTAGATTAGAATTCTTGTTTTATTTAATTTCTTGTGTTCAATAATGATATTGTTGACATTAGACCTTAATCAGGTGAGTATTTTTGTTTTATTTATCTAATTTCTTGTGTTCAATATGTATATTTTTGATTTTAGACCTCTATTAGAGGAGAATTTTTGTTTTATTGAACTTCTTGTGTTCAGTATGTATATTTTGGATATTAGAATGTTCTCAGAGGGAAAAAATTGTTTTATTTAAGTTCTTGTGTACAATAAATACATTTTTTGATTTTTGACGTTTATCAGATGAGAATTTTTGTTTTATTATCTGATTTTTGGTTGCAATGTATTTTTTTGGTTATTAAACCATTAACAGGTGAGAATTTTAGTTTTATTTATCTGTTTTTTTGTCATCAATGTGTGTATTTTGGATATTAGAACTTTAACTGCAGAGAATTTTTCTTTTATTTAATTTTTTGTGTTCAATAAGTATATTTTTGATATTTGACTTTTATCTCATGAGAACTTTGTCCTGTTTATGATTTCCTCTGTTCAATATGTACATTTTGGATATTAGACGATTTTCAGATTAGAATTTTTGTTTGGTTTATCTGAATTCTTGTGTTCAATGTATTGTTTTATATTTGACCTATATCAGATGAGAATTTTTATTTTATTTAATTTCTTGTGTTCAATAATTATATTTTAGTTATTAGACTTTTATCAGATGAGAATTTTTGTTTTATTTGAATTCTTGTGTTCAATATATATATATTGGATATTAGACTATTATCAGATAAATTTTTCTGTTTTATTTAATCTCCTATGTTCAATATATGTTATAGTTATTAGACTTTTGTCAGAAGAGAATTTTTTCATTTTCCTATTTATGTTCTATGTGTATATTTTTATCTTAGACCTTTATTAGATGAAAATTTTTGATTTATTTATCTTTTTTGTTGTTGTTGTTTTCAGGTTTATTGAAAATATGACAAAACAGATTCTAACGGCTCCACGCGGTGTTTTAAAATTCATCCCAACTGTAGGCTGAGTAACCTGCAGGTTAGAGAGGCTGCCAAAGTCCAGAAGCTTCAGCATTTCCTTGGTGTCAGGATCTACCTCAATGATCTCCTGATCCAGGCCTGAGACCTCAGGAACATAATTATCTCTCCTTTCTCTCTCTTCTTCCTGCAACTTGATAGAGATACCTCTCACAGGGCCTCTCTGAATCCTCTTCATCAGATGCATGACATAGCCGGCTATCTTTTTCCGGAGTTTCTTGCTGGGGATAATGGCGATCTCCTCGAACACGTGCTTGTTGGTGTGGAAGTCATTAACCAGGCACGTGTAGTACTTCTCGATGATGACCTGGGCCGTCTTCTTCACAGTCTTGGTGCGAACGCGGCCCATGTTGATGGGTCCCGGTAAAAGAGCTGATTTATTTATCTTATTTCTTGGGTTCAATATGTATATTTTGGATATTAGTCCTTTTCAAATGAGAATTTTTGGTTATTTATCTGATTTCTTGTGTTCAATAAGTATATTATTCGATATTAGAACTTTATAAGATGAAAATTTTTATTTTATTTATCTATGTTCAATATGTATATTTTGGATATTAGACCTTTTTCAGATGAAAATTTTTGTTTTATTTATCTGATTTCTTGGGTTCAATATGTATTTTGGATATTAGACCTTAATCAGATGAGTTTTTTTAAATTTCTTATATGCTTCATATGTATATTTTGCATAATAGACTTTTATCAGATGAATGTTTTTGTTTTGTTTATCTAATTATATTCAATATGTATATTTTGGATATTACACCTTTATTAGAAGAGAAAATTTGTTTTATTTATGTGATCTCTTTGGACCAGTATGTATATTTTGGATATTCGACATTTATCTGATGAGAATTTTTGTTTTATTTAATTTCTTGTCTTCAATAAGTAAATTTTTGATATTAGACTTTCATCACATGAGAATATTTGTTTTGCTTTACAATTTCTTGTGTTCAATATGTATATTTTGGATATTAGACCTTTATCAGTTGAGAATTTCTGTTTTGTTTATCTGATTTTTTGGGGGGAGTGGTAATTTTTTTAAATTTTTTAATAATTAATTTAATTTTACATATCAGCCAAGGATTCCTCTGTCCTCCCTCCTCCCACTCCTTACGCCTCCCAATCCATGCCTTATTCCCACCTAATCCAAGACAAGGTCTACCCTGGGGATTCAACTCAGCCTTTTAGATTCACAGTTGAGGCAGGTCCAGTCACCTCCTCCCTTCACCCAGGCTGAGCAAATTCCCAGCATAGACCCTAGGTTCCAAAAAGCCAGCTCATGCACTAAGGACAGGTCCCGGTCCCACAGTCTGGGGGCCTCCTAAATATTTCAAGCTAATCAACTGTCTCACTTATCCAGAGGGCCTAGTCCAGTTCCAAGGGGGTTCCTCAGCTATTGGTTCATAGTTTATATGCTTCCACAGGTTCAGCTATTTGTCCCTGTGCTTTTTCCAATCATGGTCTCCATATCTCTTGCTCATAGAATCCCTCTTCTCTCTCACTGATTGGACTTCTGGAGCTCCACCTGAGTTTGGCCATGGATCTCTGCATCTGCTTCCATCAGTCACTGGATGAAAGTTCTATCATGACAGTTAGGGTAGTCGGCCATCCAATCACCAGAATAGGTCAGTTTAGGCTTTCTCTCGACCATTGTCAGTAGTCTATTGTGGAGATATCTTTGTGGATTTCTGGGGACCTTTCTAGCACTCTGCTTATTCTTATTCCCGTGGTGTCTTCATTTATCATGGTATCTCCCTTCCCATTCTCCCAATCTGCTCCAGATTCAACTGGGACCTCCCACTTCCCTAAGCTCTCTTTCCCCGAATCTTGCCCTCCATTACTCCTGCTCAGAGTATCTCAGAGTCATTTTTATTTGCATTTCCCTGATGATTAAGGATGTTGACCAATTCCTTAAATGTCTTTCAGCCATTTGAGTTTCTTCTGTTGAGAATTCTCTGTTTAGCTCTATAACCCATTTTTTTAATTGGACTGTTGGGCATTTTGATGTCCAATTTCTTGAGTTCTTTATATATTCTGGATATTAGCCCTCTGTCATATGTGGGGCTGGTGAAGATCTTTTCTCATTCTGTAGGCTGCCATTTTTATCTTATTGACTGTGTCCTTTGTCTTTCAGAAGTTTCTCAGTTTCAGGAGGTTCCATTTATTAGTTATCACTCTCAGTGTCTGTGCTACTGGTGTTATATTTAGGAACTGGAATCCTGTTCCAATGAATTCAAGACTACTTCCTACTTTTTCTTCTATCAAGTTCTGTGTAACTGGATTTATGTTGAGGTCTTTGAGGCACTTGGACTTGAGTTTTCTGCATGACGACAGATGTGGATCTATTTGCAATCTTCTACATATTGACATCCAGTTATGCCAGCACCATTTGTTGAAGATGCCTTCTCTCTTCCATTGTATAGTTCTGGCCTCTTTGTCAAAAAACAGGTGTTGATAGGTGTGTGGATTAATGTCAGGGCCTGCAAATAGGGAAAGCTTGACTTCTTCATTTCCAATTTATATCCCCTTGATCTCCTCTTGTTGTCTTATTGCTCTAGCTAGAACTTCAAGTACTATGTTGAATAAGTATGACAAGAGTCAACAGCCTTGTCTTATTACTGATTTTAGTGAAATCACTTAGAGTTTCCCTCCATTTAATTTTATATTGGCTGTCAGCTTGCTGTAAATTGACTTTATTATGTTTAGGTATGTTCCTTGTATTCCTGATCTCTCCAAGACCTTTATCATGAAGGGGTGTTGGATTTTGTCAAAGGCATTTTCAGCATTTAGTGAGATGATCATGTGATTTTTTTTCTTTCAGTTTGTTTACATGGTGTATTAAATTGACAGGTTTTCATATGTTGAGCCATCCTTGCATCCCTGGGATAAAGCCTACTTGATCATTGTGGATAATTTTTTGATTTGTTATTGTATTCAGATTGCCAGTATTTTATTGGATATTTTTGCATCAATGTTCATGAGGGAGATTATTCCGTAATTCTCTTTCTTTTTTGCATCTTTGTGTGATTTGGGTATCAGAGTCACTGTAGCCTCATAAAAAGTCTGGTAATGTCCCTTCTGTTTTTATTGTGTGGAACAATTTGATGAGTATTGGCATTAGCTCTTCTTTGAAAATCTGGTAGAATTCTGTGCTGAAACCATGTGGCCCTTTGCAGTATGATCTTATGATGCTCCATATTTTCTTACTTTCTGTTGTTATGAACTCTTTTCATTTTTGATTTTGTTAATCTGGACATTTTCTCTCTCTCTGCCTTTTGGTTAGCTTGCACAGGGGTTTGTCTATTTTCTTAATTTTTCTCAAATAACTAACTCTTTCTTTGAATCATTTTTGTATTGTTCTTATTGGTTCTCCTTTATTGCTGTTAGACCTCAATTTGATTATTTTCTGACATCTATTCTTCAAGGCTGAATTTTCTTCTTTTTGTTGTAGAGTTTTCAGATGTGCTGTTATGTCACTAGTGTGAGATTTTTCTAATTTCTCTATGTAGGCATTTAGTTTTACAAACTTTCCTCTTACTAGTGCTTTCATAGTGTAATATAAGTTTGGGTTCATTGTACAACCCTTTTAATTGAACTTTAGGAAGTCTTCAATTTTTTTCTAAATTTCTTCCTTCACTCATTGGTAGTTCAGTTGAGCTTTATTTAGTTTCCATTATTGTGTATGATTTCTGTGGTTTGTGTTGTTGTTGAATTCTAACATTAAGCCATGCTTTTGAATATATTTTCTGTGCCTTTGAGCTGGTATTCTTCTTCTTGTATCCCTATTATTCTTAAGTTTTGTCTTTTCATTGTGTCCCACATTTCCTGGATGTTTTTTGTTATGACTTTGTTGACTTGAATGTTTTCTTAGACTGAAAAAAAATTTCTCTATTATATCTTCAAAGACAGAGATTCTCTCTTCCATCTCTTGCATTCTGTTGGTGATGTTTGCTTCTGTAGCTCCTGTTCGTTTACTCAGAATTTCCATTTCCAATATTCCCTCAGTTTATTTCTTCTTTATTGCCTTTATTTCAATTTTCAAATTTTGAACTGTTTCCTTTAGTTTTAAGATAGAATTACTTACTTTCACCTAAGGAGAAAGTGACATTATTTTTGGCTATGATAGGCAACACCAAATATATGAGAAAATTTAAGTTCCCTTATGTGGGCTTGTAAAATTCTAGTTTTGTCCATATCCAAGCTTATGATATTACTGTATAATTTATTGGAGGAGTAATGACACTACGAGCTATTGATCATATTCTGATCACTGATATAATAGTCATTATTACCCTACATATTCTTATTAAATCACCAAAAACCTTATATGACAAACAAATCCCTGAAATTATCAAAGATTTGAATAGTTAATTCATTCATATTGAGCATTTGGCTACAGGTGGAAGAATATAGTTTATAAGGTGTATAGTGACAAGGGCCTGAGTAAGTCAGGAACACAATTGTGGGGTTGTCTCCATTCTTGTTTTATGAGATCTGTAGTATACAGAACATGTCTTAATAGTCATTGATTTACAGGGATTTCATAATGATGTCTCCAATACAGATTTGACTTACTGCAATCATATTGGTTCCCTGTAACGCTGAAGAAGA
This sequence comes from Peromyscus eremicus, assembly GCF_949786415.1. Taxonomy (NCBI): domain Eukaryota; kingdom Metazoa; phylum Chordata; class Mammalia; order Rodentia; family Cricetidae; genus Peromyscus; species Peromyscus eremicus. Next base: position 2,105,448 of record NW_026734289.1, read on the forward strand.
AAAATCATTAAAACATTCAGATACTTATGTCCTTAAGAGAAGGAAAATGAGGATATAAAGTAAGGTTGTGATTGGGTGTGGTTGATTTACCATGGGGCAATTTTGACAGACAGTGGGATCATTATGGTTTCCTGGCAAATCCAGTCTGGGATTCTTAGGAGAAACAAGTAGAGAGTAGCTTTGATACGGTGTTTTCTTTGCAGTTTTTTGCTATATAAAATAAGTGTCCTGTAGAAATTTAATGTCCACAAAGGTGGGAGGTGATTCTCTCAAACTGTCCATGGCCAAAGCCTTGACATTAGCCTTGCACCTGGAACTAATATTTAGTTATGGGTACCTAATCTCAGGGAATACAGTCTGAGCAAATGATGTTCAAAGACATTTCCTAGTGGATGTCCTGTTACCTAACAAACAAAGCATGGATTACAAAATTACTGCCGCAGAGGTACCCGCCATAGGTAGAGTTTTCCATTGTTTCCTTCCTTCTGCAAGATTTTGAGACTTGCTGGAGGAAGTGTGTCACTGTGGGGGTAGGCTTTGAGGTCTCTTTTGATGCAGCTCACTCAGTGTGGTAGACAGTTGAGTTCCTGTTGCCTCCAAGACATAGTACTCTCAGCTTCCACTCAAGCACCATATCTGTCTGCAGACTGGCATGCTCCCCACCATGATGGAAAATGTAAGTAAGACATTCCAATCAAATGTGTTCTTCATAAGAGTTGCCATGGTTGTGGTATCTCTTCACAACAATAGAAATCCTAAGACTGCTACAGTGTATTTCCGTTCAATAGAAACCCTAAGAAGGCTACAGTATATTTCTGTTGTATAAATGTAAAATTTATATTCTTTTCTGTTAAACTCCATGATAATTTTGTGAACACAGAAGTGTCATATAGCAGATGATGAAATCAGTGATATGTGCTTCATTAATGCATGTTAAGTTCTCTGATATGCATCTTTGCTAGCCTTAAAATGCTCATATGAAAATGGTAATCTTCAGACCCACCCAACTTGGCCCCAGGTTCTGGCCATGAGGTGGGCTGTGGCAGGAAGGTCCCCCTTTTCCAAGACCCCTGGTAGTCAATGATATCTACACTCTCTGCCACCACATCCACCAGCCTGAGTCCCTTGCCACTTCCTGAGACTTAGAGACCAGTCCCGAGCTCCCATCCAGCCCAGACCTCCCATCCAGACCAGAGGTAAGTGCCTGGGATCATACCCAGGGAAGCCTGCCCCTAGGTCACATCCCTGGGTAACAACCATTTCTAGGGAAGACCCTCCCAACTTGGCCCCAGTTTCTGGCACAAGGGGAGTCTCCCCTTCTCCAAAACCCTCTGGCAGGCCCTGCAATCTACACATCCTGCCCTCACACTCATCCACCGGAGACACCCCCCCACTTCCTGAGAATTGGAGACCAGCCACCAGCTCCCATCCAGCCCGGGACTCCCATCTGGACCAGAGGTGAGTTCCTGGGGTCAAACTTTGTGAGGCCTGCCCCTAGGTTCCATCTCTGGGCACCAGCCATTCCTTGGGAAGACCCGCCCAACTTGGCCCCAGGTCCTGGCCCTTAGGCAGGTCCCCGTGGGAAGGTTCCCTTTCTCCAAGACCCCCTGGAAACCCTGTAATCTATGCACCCTACTCCCACACCCATACACCTGAGACCAATCCTCACCCCACCCCTGCCATTTCCTGAGAATTAGTGACCAGCCCCCAGCTGCCATCTGGCCCAGAGACCTCTCATCAGGCCCAGAGACCTCCCATCTAGCCCAGAGAGCTCCCACCCAGCCCAGAGAAAGAGAGAGCTCTCATTGGACAAAGAGCCATCATTGGACCAAGAATAAACTCAGGAGACAGCGAATCTGCCAGCCCTGATTAGACCAAGAGTGACTTTCTGAGAAACAGAATCTGCCACCTCTCATTGGAACAAGAGAGGCTTCCTGAAGTGCCGAAACTGTCAGCTTTGACTGGACCAGGAGCACTGATAAGACCAAGAACAAAAGCATGAGAAGATGGGCAGACATCAAGGCAGAAGTACATACAACAAAATAAAGAGCAATACAGCATCACCAGAACCTAGCCCTCCTCCAACAGCAAGACATGAGCAGAAGCAGAAGAAAGCAACCTGAAGAATAACATCCTGAAGATGCTAGAGACTTTTAAAGAAGAAATGAAAAATGAAGTTGAGGAAGAGACAAACAAAAAAGTGGAGGAAATTGATAAAGAACACGAAAAGTCAAACCAAAACTGGGAAGAATGCTATAGAAAACTAGAGGAAAAGACAAATAAAGCAGAAGAAAACAATAAATCCCTGAAAGAAAACCATGAAAAAGCAATGAAACAGATGAGGGAAACAGTCCAAGACCTGAAAAGGGAAATAGAAAAAATGAAGAAGACACAAACAGTAGGAATTCTGGAAATAGAAAATCTGAGTAAATGAACAGGAAATACAGATGCAAGCATAACCAACAGAATACAAGAGATGGAAGAGAGGATCTGTGGTTTAGAGGATACAGAAGAGGAAATGGAGTCATCAGTCAAAGAAAATACCAATGCAAAAAAATTATAACACAAAATGTCCAAGAAATCTGGGACACAATGAAAAGACCAAACCTACGAATAATAGGGATAGAGGAAGGAGAAGAATACCAAATAAAAGGCACAGAAAATATATTCAACAAGATCATAGAAGAAAACTTTCCCAACTTAAAGAAGGAAATGCCTATGAAGATACAAGAAGCCTATAGAACACCAAACAGACTAGACCCCCCAAAAAAGTCCCTTGCCACATAATAATTAAACAACTAAACCTACAGAATAAAGAAAGAATAATAAGAGCAGCAAAGGAAAAAGGCCAAGTGACTTATAAAGGCAAATCCATCAGAATAACACCCGATTTCCCAATGGAGACTTTGAAAGACTAGACAGATGTAATGCAGACACTAAGAGACCATGGATGCCAGCCTAGACTAATATACCCAGCAAAACTGTCAATCAACATAGGTGGAGTGAACAAGACATTCTAAGACAAAGCCAGATTTAAACAATACTTATCCACAAACCCAGCCCTACAGAAAGCACTAGAAGGAAAATTCCAACCTAAGGAAGTCAGATACACCCTCAAAAACACAGGATAACACCACAGCAGTAAACCCCAAAGAAGAGAAGTACACACACACTGCCACCAAAAAATAACAGGAATGAACAATCACTGGTCTTTAATATCCCTTAATATCAATGGACTTAATTCACCCATAAAAAGACATAGGCTAACAGAGTGGATATGAAAGCAGGACCCATCTTTCTGCTGCATACAAGAAACACACCTCAAATTCAAAGATAGACACTACCTAAGAATAAAAAGCTGGGAAAAGACTTTCCAATTAAACAATCTTAAGAAGCAAGCAGATGTAGCCATCCTAATATCCAGCAAAATAGACTTCAAACTAAAATCAATCAAAAGAGATCAAGAAGGGCATTACATACTTACCACAGCAAAGATCCACCAAGATGAAGTTTCAATTTTGAACATTTACTCCCCAAACACAAGGTCACCCACATATGTAAAAGAAACATTACTAAAGCTTAAAACATATAAAAAACCCCACACATTAATAGTGGGAGACTTCAACACCCCACTTTCACCAATGGACAGATCTCCCAAATTGAAACTTAACAGAGAAATAAAGGACTTAATTGATGTTATGACCCAAATGGACTTAATCGATATCTACAGAACATTCCATCCTAACAAAAAAGAATATATCTTCTTCTCAGAACCCCATGGAACCTTCTCTAAAATCCACTATACACTTGACCACAAAGCAAATCTCAACAGGTACAAAACAGTAGAATTAGAATAACCTCCTGCATTCTATCAGTCCACCATGGTTTAAAGTTAGATTTCAACAACAACAAGAACTAAGGAAAGCCTACAATCTCATGGACACTGAATAATGCCCAACTGAATCACCAATGGGTTAAGGAAGAAATAAAGAAAGAAATTAAAGACTTCCTAGAGATCAATGAAAATTAATATACCACATACCCAAACTTATGGGACACTATGAAAGCAGTGCTAAGAGGGAAATTCATAGCACTAAATGCCCACATAAAGAAGTTGGAGAAATCTCACACTAGTGACTTAATAGCACACATGAAAGCTCTAGAACAAGAAGAAGCAAAGTCACCCAGGAAGAATAGACACCAGCAAATAATCAAATTGAGAGCTAAAATCAATAAAATAGAAACAAAGAGAACAATAAAAAAATTAATGAAACAAAGAGTTGGTTCTTTGAGAAAATCAGCAAGATAGACAAGCCCCTAACCAAAAGACAGAGAGAGAGCATCCAAATTAACAAAATCAGAAATGACAAGGGAATCATAAACAACTAACACTTAGGAAATCCAGAAAATCATAAGGTCATACTTCAAAAAACTCTACTCCACAAAATTGGAAAATCTAAAAGAAATGGATAATTTTCTAGATAGGTACAACATACCTAAGTTAAATCAAGACCAGATAAACTATTTAAATAGTCCAATAACCCCTAAGGAAATAGAATTGTATTTTACAATAGAATTGTAAAAGTCTCCCAACCAAAAAAAGCCCAGGAGCAGATGGTTTCAGCACAGAATTCTATCAGATCTTCAAAGAAGAGTTAATACCAATACTCTTTAAATTGTTCCACACAATAGAAACAGAAGGAACATTACCAAACTCCTTCTATGAGGCTACAGTTACCCTGATTCCTAAACCAAACAAAGATGCAACAAAGACAGAGAACTACACACCGATCTCCCTCATGAACATTGATGAAAAATACTCAATAAAATATTGGAAAACAGACTCCAGGAACACATCAAAACAATTATCCACCATGATCAAGTAGGCTTTATCCCAGGGATGCTTGGGTGGTTCAACATATGAAAGTCTGTCAATGTAATACATCATATAAACAAACGGAAAGAAAAAAAAACATGATCATCTCACTGGATGCTGAAAAGGCATTTGACAAAATCCAACACCCCTTCATGATAAAGGTCTTGGAGCGATCAGGAATACAGGGAACATACCTAAACATCACAAAGGCAATTTACAGCAAGCCAACAGCCAACATTAAATTAAATGGAGAGAAACTCAAAGCGATTCCACAAAAATCAGGAACAAGGCAAGGCTGTCCACTCTCCCCATACTTATTTAATATAGTACTTGAAGTTCTAGACAGAGAAATAAGACAACATAAGGAGATTAAGGGAATACAAATTGGAAAGGAAGAAGTCAAGCTTTCCCTATTTGCAGATGATATAATAGTATATATGAGTGACCCCAAAAATTTGACCAAGGAACTGATGCAGCTTATAAACACCTGCAGCAACATAACAGGATACAAGATCAACTCAAAAAAATCAGTAGCTCTACTATATACAATTGATAAACAGGCTGAGATGGAAATCAGAGATACATCACCCTTTACAATAGCCACAAATGATATAAAATACCTTGGGGTAACTCTATCTAAGCAAGTGAAGGACCTATAAGACAAGAACTTTAAGTTCCTGAAAAAAGAAATTGAAGAAGATGTCAGAAAATGGAAAGATCTCCCATGCCCATGGATAGGCAGGATTAACAAAGTAAAATTGGCAATCCTACCAAAAGCAATCTACAGACTCAATGCAATCACCATCAAAATACCAACACAATTCTTCACAGACCTGGAAAGAACAATACTCAACTTCATATGGAAAAACAAAAAAACCCAGGATAGCCAAAAGAATCCTGTACAATAAAACAACGTCAGGAGGTATCACGATCCCTGACTTCAAGCTCTACTATAGAGCTATAGTAATAAAACCAGGTTGGTACTGGAAGAAAAACTGACATGTGGACCAATGGAATCAAATTGAAGACCCTGACATTAATCCACACACCTATGAATTTATGATTTTCAACAAAGAAGCCAAAACTGTACCATGGAAAAAAGAAAGCATCTTCAACAAATGATGCTGGCATAACTGGATGTCAACATGCAGAAAATTGCAAATAGATCCATATCTGTCACCAAGCACAAAACTCAAGTCCAAGTGGATCAAAGGCCTCAACATAATTCCAGTTACACTGAACTTGATAGAAGAGAAAGTAGGAAGTAGTGAGGAATGAATTGGCAGAGACCACTTCCTAAATATAACACTAGTAGCACAGACACTGAGAGCAACAATTAATAAATAGGACCCCCTTAAACTGAGAAGCTTTTGTAGAGCAAAGGACACGGTAAGACCAAACGACAGCCTACAGAATGGGAAAAGATCTTCACCAACCCCACATCTTACAGAGGGATGATCTCTAAAATATATAAAGAACTCAAAAAGCTAGACATCAAAATACTGAACAATCCAATTAAAAAATGGGCTACAGAGCTTAACAGAGAATTCTCAATAGAAGAACCTCAAATGGCTGAAAGGCATTCAAAGAATTCTTCAACATCCTTAGTCACCAGGGAAATGCAAATCAAAACATCTCTGACAGCTTATAGCTGTCACAATGGCTAAGATCAAAAACATTGAAGACAGCTTATGTTGGAGAGGATGTGGAGAAAGGGGAATACTCCTCCACTGTTGGTGGGAATGCAAACTTGTACAGCCACTCTAGAAATCAGTATGGCTGTTTCTCAGAAAATTGGGAATAAGTCTTCCTCAAGACCCGTTATACCATTCTTGGGCATATACCCAAGGAATACTCAATGTTACCACAAGGACACATGCTCAACTATGTTCATATCAGCATTATTCATAATAGCAAGAACATAGAAACAACCTAAATGCCCCTTAAGTGAAGAATGAATAAAGAAAATATGGCACATATACACAATGGAGTACTGTTCAGCAGTAAAAAACAAAGATATCATGAAATTTGCAGGAAAATGGATGGAACTAGAAAATATCATCTTGAATGAGGTAACCCAGACTCAGAAGGACAAACATAGTATGTACTCACTCATAAGTGGATACTAAATGTGAGGGAAGGGGTGGCCATACTGCAACCCACAACTCCAGAGAGGCTAGCTAACAGAAAGTCCCTAGGAGGGACACATGGACGGTCCTGTGAAGAAGTGGATGAGATCTACATGAATGGACTAGGTTTGGGGGGTGGCAGAGGGCAAGGAGTGGGGGATGAGAACATAGGGAAATGGGAGGGTCAACCTGGAACAGGGACAGAGTGCGAGGATAGAAAGGAAGATACCATGATAGATGAGGACATCGTGGGAATAGGAAGAGGCAGGGTGCTGGGGAGCCTCTCAGAAATCCACAAGTTTGACCCCACCTTGGTCTCCTGGCAGTGGTCCAGAGAGTGCCTGGACCAGTCTACTCTGGTGACCAGCCTAGCAAATAACCCAGCTGTCATCATAGAGCCTTTGTCCAGTGACTGATAAAGGCAGAGGCAGAGATCCACGGCCAGGCACCAGGCTGAGCTCTGGGAATCTAATTGAGGAGAGAGAGGAGAGATACTGCAGGTGAGGGACGTCGAGATCATGATGGTAGGATGTGCAGAGATGACCGGCCACCCTAGTGCAAGCCCCTGAACTGTGAACTGTGTAGACTGGTGGCTGTGGAGCCCCAATGGGACTGGACTAGGCCCTCTGGACATGGAAGACGGTTGAACTCTTTTGGCTGAACTCTTCGGAGAACACCCAGGCAGGGGGAATTGCAATCCATTCATGCTGCCTTTAGGAATCTGGTACCGGTAGTGTGGTGCCGTTCGCAGCCTTGGTACAGTGGGAAGGGGCTTGGACCTGCCTAGGCTCAGTGTGTGGGGCTCTGCTAACTCCCCATGGGAGACCTTGATTTGGGGGATGTGGGAATATGGAGTGGCTTGGGATGGAGGTCTGGGAGATGAGAGGAGGGAGGAGATAGGACTGTGGGTGGTATATAGAGTGAGTAGAAATTTTCTTAATAAAGAAAAGAAATATATATATGGAACATAAGAAATTAGATAAAACAAAATTCTCACCAGTAAAGTTCTGCTATCAAAAATATACTTATTGAACACAAGAAATCAGAAAAATAAAACAAAAACTCTCATCCGATAGTGGTCTAATATCCAAAATATACATATTGAACATAATTAGTTAAATAAAACAAAAACTCTCATGTGATAAAGGTCTAAAAACTAAACTATACATATTGAACACAAGACATCATATATATATATAAAAAAATTATATCTGACATAGATCTTATAACCAAAATACAAGAAATCAGGTAAATAAAACAAAAATTCATATCTGATAAAGGTCTAAAATTCTAAATATACACATTGAACCAAAGAAATCAGATAAATAAATGAAAAATTCTCACCTGATTAGGGTCTCATTTCCAAAATATACATATCAAATATAATTAGATAAATAAAACAAAAATTATCATCAGATAAAGGTCTAATATCTAAAATATACATATTGAACATAAGAAATCAGGTAAACAAGCCGGGCGGTGGTGGCGCATGCCTTTAATCCCAGCACTTGGGAGGCAGAGGCAGGCGGATCTTTGTGAGTTCGAGGCCAGCTGGGCTACCAAGTGAGTTCCAGGAAAGGCACAAAGCTACACAGAGAAACCCTGTCTCGAAAAACCAAAAAAAAAAAAAAAAAGAAATCAGGTAAACAAAACAAATATTGTCATCAGATAAAGGTCTAATATCCAAAATATACATGTGGAACTCAAGAAATCAAATAAATAAAACAAAAAATCTCATCTGATAAAGGTCTAATACCATAATATACAGAGTGAAGACAAGAAATCAGACAAATAAAACAAAAATTCTCATCTGATAAAAGTCTAATATCCAAAATATTTTCATTTAACACAATAAATTAAATAAAACAAAAATTCTCATCTTTTAGAAGTCTAATATCAAAAATATACACATTGAACACTGGAAATCAGATAAATAAAACAAAAATTCTCATCTGATAAAATTCTAATATCAAAAATGTACACATTGATCCTAAGAAGTCAGATAAATAAAAAAATATTTATTTGATAATGTTCTAATATCCAAAGTATACACATTGAACATGATAAGATAAATAAAACAAAAAATTATCACATGTTAAATTTCTAGTATCCAAAATATACATACAGAACACAAGAAATTAATTAAAACAAAAATTCTCATCTGATAAAGATCTAATATCAAAAATATACATATTGAACACAAAATCAGAAAAATAAAACAAAAATTTTCATCTGATAAAGGTCTAATATGAAAAATATACATATTGAACACAAGAAATTAAATCAAACAAAAATTGTCATTGTCATAAAGGTCTTATATCCAAAATACACATATTGAACACAATAAATAATATAAATAAAATGAAAATTCTCATCTGATAAAGGTCTACTATCCATAATATACATTTTGAACACAGATGTTAAATGAAAAAAAAATCTCATATGATAAAGGTCTACTATTCCAAATGTACACATCAAACATAATTAGATAAATAAAAAAATTCTCACCTAATAAAGGTCTAATACCAGAAATATACATATTGTACACAAGACGTCAGATAAGTAAAACAAAAATTTGCATCTGATAAAGTTCTAATATCCAAAATATACATAATGAACACAAGAAATCACATAAATAAAACAAAACTTCTCATCTGATAAAGGACTAAGCCAAAATATAAATACTGAACACTAGAAATCAGATAAATAAAACAGAAATCCTCATCTGATAAATGTCTCATATCCAAAGTACACATATTGAACATAATTAGATAAATTAAACAAAAAATCCTAATCTGATAAACTTCTAATGTTGAAAATTACATATTGAACTCAAGAAATTAAATAAAACAAAGATTTTAATCTGATAAAGATCTAGTATCCAATATATATATATATATATAATAAACACAAGAAATCATATACACAACACAAAAATTCTCATCTGATAAAGATTTAATAACCAAAATATACATATTGAATGCAAGAAATTAAATAAAACAAAAATTCTCACCTAATAAATGTCTATATGCAAAATATACATATTGAAAATGAGAAATCAGATGTCAAACCTTGAGCTGTTTCCCTCAAATATTTAATTGCTTTCTCTTGGCTTTCAAAGGATTTACTGATTGCTTCCCATTTTTTGTTTGACTTTTCCTCTAATTCTTTAAGGGAACTTTTCATTTCCTCTTTAAAGATCTCTATCATCTTCTTAAGGTCATTTTTAAGGTCGATTTCTTCTGTTTCCTCTGTGTTGGGATGTTCAGGTCTTGCTGGTGTAGGTTCTGATGGAACCATGGTGTGTTTTTTTGTTGTTGACTGTAGTTTTGCACTGGCCTCTATCCATCTCTTTCTCCACTTAGTGCAAGCGGTGTCTGTGTCTGAGGGAGGCTCTCTCAGTCGGATCAATACTCTTGGTCCAGTGGGAGCTCTTGGTCTATTGGGTTCTGATGGACTGTTTGTCTCAGGGAGAAGCACTTAGTCCAATCGGCCCTTGTGGGCTCTGTCTCAGGGAGTAGTTGTAATCTTGGCACACAGGTGGGTTGGAAGGGGTGGGACTTGTGAGTTACAAGGTCTGGTGGGGGATGGTGGTAGTCTGAACTGCCTGCAGTAGGTCTGCCTGCCAACTGGCCTGAAACTAGGACTGCAATGGGTAGTGGTGTAGAGGTGCAGGGTTGTGCCCCTGGCCCCAAAGCCTAGGGGCTTGGGTGTTCAGGATTGAGGATGACTCACATCTTAGTCCAATCAGGTCCTGGTCATCACTGTCTCAGGGAACAGTTGCAGTCTGGAAGGATGGGTGGGATTTGGGGGAGGTGGGGCTTGATTACAGGGTCTCATGGGGGATGGTGGTAGTCTGACTTGTCTGCAGGAGGTCTGCTGCCTGACTGAAATGGAGACAAAGAAGACACAAACTGAGGAAATGCTGGAAGTGTAAATCTGAATAAATGAACAGGAACTGTAGATGAAAGCATAACCAACAGAGTGCAAGAGATGGAAGAGCAGATCTCTGGTGTTGAAGATACGGTAGAGGAAACAGATTCATCAGTCAAAGAAAACACTAAGGCCAACAAAGTCATGACCCAAAACGTCCAAGAAATTTGGGACACCATGAAAAGACCAAACCTACGAATAATAGGGATAGAAGAAGGAAAAGAATACCAACTCAAAGGCACAAAAAATATATTCAACAAAATCATAGAAGAAAACTTTCACAACCTAAAGAAGGAAATGCCTATAAAGATACCTTTATCAGATGAGAATTCTTCTTTTGTTTGATTTCTTGTGTTCAATAGGTATATTTTTATATTAGACCATTATCAGAACAGAAGTTTTGTTTTGTTTAATTTCTTGTGTTCAATAAATACATTTTTCATGTAAAACCTTTATCACATGAGAATTTTGTTTTGTTTTTCTGATTTCTTGTGTTTTTTGTATATTTTGAATATTAGACCTTTATCAGATTAGAATTCTTGATTTATTTATCTGATACCATGTGTTCAGTATGCATATTTTGGATATTAGTTCTTTCTCAGGTGAGAATTTTTGTTTTATTTAATCTCTTGTGTTTAATACATATATTTTTGATATTAGACCTTTATCAGATGAGAACTTTCATTTTATTTATCTGATTTCTTGTGTTCAATATATATACTTGTCATTAGATCTTGATCAGATGAGAAATTTTGTTTTATTTATCTGGTATCCTGTTTTCAATATCTATGTTTTGGATATTAGACTTTTTTTTTTTTGGAAACAGGGTTTCCCTGTGTAGCTTTGTGCCTTTCCTGGAACTCTCTTTGTAGACCAGGCTGGCCTCGAACTCACAGAGATCTACCTGGCTCTGCCTCCCGAGTGCTGGGATTAAAGGCGTGCGCCACCACCGCATGGTTTGGATAGTAGACTTTTTTTTTTAAAGATTTATTTATTTATTATGTATACAGCATGTATGACTGCAGGCCAGAAGAGGACACCAGATCTCATTACAGATGGTTGTGAGCCACCATGTGGTTGCTGGGAATTGAACTCAGGACCTCTGGAAGAGTAGTCAATGCTCTTAACCTCTGAGCCATCTCTCCAGCCTGATATTAGACTTTTATCCAATGAGAATTTTTGTTTTCATTTATCTAAATATGTTCAATATGTATATTTGAATTTGAGACCTACCTCTAATAATTGTTGTTTTTTCTCATTTATTTTGTTCAATATGTGTATTTTGGATATTAAAATTTTATCACATGAAAATTTTTCTTTTATTTATCTGATTTCTTTTGTTCAAACTGTATATTTGGATATTAGACCTCTATCAAATGAGAATTTTTCTTTAATATATTTGATTTCTTGTGTTCAGTATGCATATTTTGGATATTAGTCTTTTTCTCAGGTGAGAACTACTGTTTTATTTAATTTATTGTGTTCAGTAAATATATTGTGGATATTAGACTTTTATCAGATCAGAATTTTTGTTTTACTTATCTAATTATGTTCAATATGTATATATTGGATATGAGACATCTCTCAAATGAGATTTTTTGTTTTATACATTTGATTCTTGTGTTCAGTATGCATAATTTTGGATATTACATCTTTATCAGTCTAGAATTTTCATTTAAATTATCTGATTTCTTGTGTTCCATATGTATATTTTTGATATTATACCTTAATAAGATGAGAATTTTTCTTTTATTTATCCAATTATGTTCAATATGTCTGTTTTGGATATTAGACCTTTATCAGATCAGAATTTTTGTTTTATTTATCTGTTTTCTTGTGTTCAATGTGTATATTTTGGATATTAGACTTACCGCTGATAATTTTTGTTTTTTCTTATTTATTGTGTTCAATTTATATTTTGGATATTATACATTTATCAGATGAGAATTTTTTTTATTTATCTGAATTCTTGTGTTCAATATGTATATTTTTGATATTAGACCATTTTCAGATGAGAATTTCAGTTTTAATTATCTAATTTCTTGTGTTCAATATGTGTATTATTGGTATTAGACATTTTTGTATTCAACAGGTATGTTTGGGATATTAGACATTATCAGATGAGAATTTTGCTTTTATTTAGTTTCTTTAGTACAATAAGTACGTTTTTGATGTTAGATGAACATCAGATGACAACTTTTGTTTTATTTATTTGATTTCTTGGGTTAAATATGTATATTATGTATATAAGACATTTATCAGATGACAATTTTTGTTTTATTTATCTGATGTCTTGTGTTCAACATATATTTTGGAATATTAGATATTTATGAGATGATAATTTTTGTTTTATTTATCTAATTATGTTCAATATGTGTATTTTTGATATTAGACCTTTATTAGGTGAGAAGTTTTGTTTTATTTAATTTCTCGTGTCCAATATTATTTTTCAGATATTAGCACTTTTCAGATAAGTATTTTTATTTATTTATCTGATTTCTAGGGTTCTTTTTGTATATTTTGGATATAAGACCTGTATCAGATAAGAATTTTTGTTTTATTTATCTGATTACTTGATTTCAATATGTATATTTTTGATATTTGATATTTATGACATAATTTTTGATTTATGTAGTAATTTTTTGTGTGCAATAAGTATATTTTTGATATTTGAACTTTATTACATGGGAAATTTTTTTCTTATTTCTTGTGTTCAATATGTGTATTTTGGATATTAGACCTTCATCAGGTGAGAATTTGGTTTTATTTAATTTCTTGAGTTCAATAAGTACATTTTTGATATTTCAACTTTATAACATGAGAATTTTATTTTCTTTTTCTAATTTCTTATGCTCACTTTTTATATTTGGGATATTAGACCTTTATCAGATGAGGAATTTTGTTTTATTTATCTGATTTTTGTGTTCAGTGTGGGTATTTTGGATGTTAGACTTTTATCAGATAAGAATTTTTTTTATTTTTCAGATTTCTGTGTCCAATATGTATATTTTGGATATTAGACCTTTATCAGCTGAGAATTTTTGTTTATTTGTTTAATTTCTTTTGTTCAATGTGTATATTTTGGATATTAGACCTTTATCAGAAGAGAATATTTGTTTTATTCATCTGATTTCTTGTTTTCAATATGTATATTTTGAATATTAGACATTTATCAAAAGAGAATTTTTGTTTTCTTAATTTCTTGTGTTCAATAGATCCATTTTTGATACTAGACATTTATCTGATGATAATTTTTGTTTTATTTATCTATTTTTATTAAATATGAGTATTTTGGATATTAGATATATATCAGATGAGAATTTTTGTTTTATACATATAATTATGTTAAATATGTATATTTTGGATATTAGACCTTTATGAGAAGAGAATTTTTGTTTTCCTTATATAATTTCTTGTGTTCAATAAGTATACTTTTGATATTAGACATTTATCAGATATTAATTTTCATTTTATTAATCTGATTATGTTCAATATGTATATTTTTGAAATTGGACCTTTATCAGCTGAGAATTGTTGTATTATTTATCTGATTTCTAGTTTAGTATGTATATTATGGATATTACACCTTTATCAGATGAGAATTTTTATTTTATTTATCTGATTTCTTGTGTTCAACATGTATATTTTGAATACAAGACCTGTATCAGATGAGAATTTTTGTTTTTGTTTTGTTTTTCTGTTGTTGTTGTTTTTTCAAGACAGGGTTTCTCTGTGTAGCTTTGCGCCTGTCCTGGAACTCACTTGGTAGCCCAGGCTGGCCTCGAACTCACAGAGATCCACCTGGCTCTGCCTCCCGAGTGCTGGGATTAAAGGCGTGTGCCACCACCGCCCGGCTGAATTTTTGTTTTATATAGCTAATGTCTTGTGGTCAATATGTATAGTTTACATATTAGACCTTTAACACATGAGAATTTTTGTTTTTTGTTTTTTTTAATTGTGTTCAATTAAAAAATTTTTTAGAAAATATTTATAGTTTGGATATTAGAACTTCATCAGAAAAGAATTTTTGTTTTATTTTTCTAATTATGTTCAATATGCATATTTTAGATATTAGACCTTTTTCTTATGAGAATTTTTTTATTTAATTTCTATGTTCAGTATGTATATTTTTGATATTAGACCTTTATCAGAGGATAATTTTCATTTTATTTATCTGATTTCTTGTGTTCAACATTTGTATTTTGGATGTTAGACCTCTACCAAATGAGAATTTTCCTTTTATTTATCTGATTTCTTGTGTTCACTATGTATATTTTTAATATTAGACCTTTATCAGATGAGAATTTTTATCTTATTTATCTAATTATGTTCAATATGTATATTTTGGATATAAGACCGAATTCAGAGGAGAATTTTTGTTTTATGTGTATGATTTCTTTTATTCAATATGTATATTTTGGATATTAGGCCTTTATCAGATGAGAATTTTTGTCTTATTTAATTTCTTGTGCTTAATATGTATATTTTAGACATTATACCATTAACAGATGAGAATATTTATTTTATTTATCATATTATGTTCAATATGTATATTTTGGTTATTAGATATTTTTCAGACGAGAATTTTTTGTTTTATTTAATTTCTTGTGTTCAGTATGTATATTTTGGATATTAGACATTTATCAGATGAGAATTTTTGTTTTATTTCTCTAATTTCTTGTGTGCAATATGCATTTTTTGATATTAGACCTTTTTAAATTTAGAATTTTCAATTGTTTTGTTGGATTTTTTTTGTGTTCAATATGTATATTTTGGATATTAGACCTTTAACAGATGAGGATTTTGTTTTATTCATCTGATTTCTTGTGTTCACTATGTACATTTTTTATATTAGACCTTTATCAGATCAGAATTTTGTTTTATTTCATTTCTTGTGTAAAGTATGTATATTTTGGACATTAAATGTTTAACAGATGATAATTTTTGTTTTATTTATATTATTAAGTTCAATATGTATATTTTGGATATTAGACCTTTATCAGATAAGAATTTTTGTTTTATATATTTGATTTCTTGTGTTCAGCATGTATATTTTTGATATTAATACTTTATCAGGTGAAAATTTTTTTTATTTATATGGTACACTGCATTCTATATGTATACATTGGATATTAGACATTTGTCAGATGCTAATTTTTGTTATATTAGTCTGATATCTTGTATTCAACATGTATATTTTGGATATTAGACCTTTATCCGATGAAAGTTTTTGTTTTGTTGATCAGGTTTCTTCAGTTCAATATGTAAGTTTTGGATATTAGACTTTTATCAAGTGACAATTTTTTTTTATTTCTTGCATTCATTATGCATATTTTGAATGTAGACCTTTATCAGAGGTGATTTTTTGGTGTTATTTATCTAATTAAGTTCAATATGTATATTTTCAATATAAGACATTTATCAGATGAGAATTTTTTTATTTAGCTAGTTATGTTTGATATGTATATTTTGGATATTGCACCTTTATCAGGTGAGAATTTTTAATTGATTAATGATATCTTGTGTTCAATATGTATATTTTTTATATTCGACATTTCTTTGATGAAAATTGTTATTTTATTTATCTGATTTCTTCTGTTCAACAGGTTTAATTTAGATATTAGACCTTCATCAGATGAGAATATTTGTTTCATTATTGGATTTCTAGTGATCAATATAATATTTTTGATATTGGACTTTTATCAGATGACAATATTTTTTATTTAATTTCTAGTGTTCAGTAAATAATATTTGGATATTATACATTTATCAGATGAGAAATTTTGTTTATTTATTTGATTTCTTTATTTGAATATGTACACTTTAGATATAAGTTCTTTATCAGGTGAGAATTATTGTGTCATTTAATTTCTTGAGTTCAATATGTATATTTTCGATATTAAATTTTCATGAGTTGTTAATTTTTTTAATTTAATTTAATTTAATTTTACAATACAATTCAGTTCTACATATCAGCCACGGATTCCTTTGTTCTCCTTCTTCTCACCCTCCACCCCTTCCCCCCAGCCTACCTCCTATTTCCACCTCCTCCAAGACAAAGCCTCCCCCGAGGATTGAGATCAACCTGGTAGACTCAGTCCAGGCAGGACCAGTCCCCTCCTCCCAGGCCGAGCCAAGCGACCCTGTATAAGGCCCAGGTTTCAAACAGCCAACTCATGCAATGAGTACAGGACCCGGTCCCACTGCCTGGATGCCTCCCAAACAGATCAAGCCAATCAAATATCTTACCCATTCAGAGGGCCTCATCCAGTTGGGGGCCCCTCAGTCATTGGTTCATAGTTCATGTGTTTCCATTTGTTTGGCTATTTGTCCCTGTGCTTTATCCAACATTGATCTCAACAATTCTTGCTCATATAAACCCTCTGCTTTCTTGCTAATTGGATTCCCAGAGCTCCACCCGGGGCCAAGCCGTGGATCTCTGCATCCAGTTCCCTCAGTCTTTGGATGGGATTTCTAGCACAACAATTAGGGTGTTTGGCCATCCCATCACCTGAGTAGGTCAGTTCCGGCTGTCTCTCGACCATTGCCAGCAGTCTATTGTGGGGGTATATTTGTGGATTTCTGTGGGCCTCTCTAGCACTTTGCTTCTTCCTATTCTCATGTGGTCTTCATTTACCATGGTCTCTTATTCCTTGTTCTCCCTCTCTGTTCTTGATCCAGCTGGGATCTCCCGCTCCCCAAAGCTCTCTTTCCCTCAACTCTCACCCTTCATTCCCCCCACTCATGTCCAGATTGTTCATGTAGATCTCTTCTTTGGGCATTCCTTGGGTATATGTCCAAGAGTGATATAGCTGGATCTTGGGGAAGATTGATTCGCAATTTTCTAAGAAAGCACCATATTGATTTCCAAAGTGGTTGTACAAGTTTGCATTCCCACTAGCAGTGGAGGAGAGTTCCCCTAGCTCCACATCCTCTCCTGTATAAGGTGTCTTCCTTGTTTTTGATCTTTGCCATCCTGTCAGGTGTAAGGTGGAATCTCAGAGTCATTTGGAAGGCCTCCCTTCTCCAAGACCCCCAGCAGACCCTTCAGTGTCCTCGAATTGTTAATTTTTATTGGATGAAAATTTTTATATCATTTAACTGATTTCTAGTGTTCGATATGTATATTTTGAATTTTAGACAGGTATCAGGTGAGAATTTTCATTTTATTTGTCTGATTTTTTTGTGTTCATTATACATATTTTTGGTATTAAACCTCTATCTATCAGGTGAGAATTTTTGTTTTCTTTATATGATTTCTTGTGTTCAATATGTATATTTTGGATATGAGACATTTATCATGCAGGAATTTTTGTTTTAGTTATGTGATTTTTTGTGTTCAATTGGTATATTTTTATATTAGTCCTTTATCAGAAGAGAATTTTTTTTTAGTTTATTTCTTATATTCAATAAGTATATTTTTTCATATTAGACCTTTATCTCATGAGGATTTTGTTTCCTTTTTCTGATTTCCTTTGCTCAGTATGTGTATTTTGGACACTAGACTTTTATCAGATGAGAATTTTCCTTTTATTTATCTGATATCTTGTATTCAATATGTATATTTTGAATATTACACCTTTATGAGATGAGAATTTTTGTTTTATTTACTCTTGTGTTCAGTATGTATGTTTTGGATATTAGACTTTCATGAGATAATAATTTTTGTTTTAATTAATTTACTGTGTTCAGTATGTTTTTTTATAAAAGACCTTTACTAGATGAGAATTTTTATTTATCTGATTTCTTATGTTCAATATATATATATTGGATATTAGACTTTTATCAGATGAGAAATTTTGTTTTAAATATACATATTGAACACAAGAAATCATATAAACATAGCAAAAATTCTCACCTGTAGGGGTTAAATATCGAAAATATGCATAATTAACACAAAAAAATGAGACAAATAAAATGAAAATTCTCATCTGAATAATTTCTAATATCAAAAATATACATACTGAGCACAAGAAATTAATTAAAACAAAAATTATCATGTAATAATTTTTTGTGTTTTCAATATGTATATTTTGGGTATTAGACATTTGTTAGGTGAGAATTTTTGTTTTATTTACTTTCCTGTGTTTACTATGTATATTTTCAATATTAGACTTTTATCAGATGAGAATTTGTTGTATATATCTAATAATATCAATATGTATATTTTGGATATAAGACCTTTATCAGGTGAGAACTTTTGTTTTATTGATCTGATTTTGTCTGTTCAACATCGATATTTTGGATATTAAAACTTTAAAAGATGAGAATTGACACTTTATTTACCTGATTTCTTGTTTTCAATTGATGTATTTTTTATATAAGAACTTTATCAGAACAGAATTTTTGTTTTATTTTATTTCTTGTGTTCAATAAGTATATTTTTCATATTAGACCTTAATCACTCAATAATTTTGTTTTGTTTTTCTGATTTCTTGTGTTCTATATGTATATTTTGTACGTTAAACCTTTTATGAGGTGAAAAGTTTTGTTTTATTGATCTGATTTCTTGTTTCAATATGTATATTTGCATAATAGACCTTTAGCAGATGAGAATTTTTGTTTATATGATTTCTTGCATTCCATAGGTATATTTGTGATATTTGACCTTTATCAGATCAGAATTTTTGTTTCATTCATCTAATTACATTCCACATGCATATTTTTAATATTAGACCTTTATCAGATGAGAATTTTACTTTTATTTATTTTCTTGTGTACAGTATGTGTATTTTATTTATTAGACCTTTATCAGGTGAGAAATTTTGTTTTATTTATGTAATTTCTCAAGTTTTTTATATATATTTGGATATTAGACTTTTGTCATGTGAGAATTTTTTTGCTGTAATTTCTTGTGTTCAGTATGTATATTTTGGAATATTAGACCATTAACAGGTGAGAAAATTTATTTTTCTAAATATTTTCAATATGTGTATTTTGGATATTAGACGTTATGAGATGAAAATTTTTGTTTTCTTTTATGATTGCTTGTGTTCAATATGTATATTTTTGATATTAGAGCTTAATAATATCTGATTTTGTGTTTTATTTAATTTCTTGTGTTAAGTATGAATATTTTAGAAATCACCACATCATCAGGTGAGAATTTTTGATTTGTTTAACTTCTTGTGTTCATTATGTATATTTTTGATATTAGACCTTTATCAGATGAGACTTTTCATTTATTATATCTGATTTCTTATGTTCATTTTGCATATTTTGGATATTAGTTCTTTATTAAGTGAGAATTTTTGTTTTGTTTAATTTCTTTTGTTGAATGTGAATATTTTTGATATTAGATCCTAATCAGGTGAGAATTTTTGTTTTATTTATCTAGTGTCCTGTGTTTAAAATGTATATTTTAAATATTAGACATTTATCAGATGAGAATTTTTTATTTGTCTAATTTCTTGTGTTCAATATGAATATTGTACATATTAGACCTTTATTAGAGGAAACATTGTTTAATTCATCTAAATTTTTATGGTATATATATATAATATTATATATATATAAAATATTAGACCTTTATCAGGGGAGAATTTTAGTTCTTTGTCACTTGAGAATTTTTATTTAATTAATTTATTGTGTTCAGTATGCATATTTTGGATATTAGATTTTAATCAGATGAGTATTTTTGTTTTATTTATTTAAATATGTTCAATATGTATATTTTTGATATTAGACATTTATCAGGTGATAATTTTTGTTATAATAGTCTGATACCTTATGCTCAGCATATATATTTGGATATTAGACATTTATCTGATGAGACTTTTTGTTTTATTTTTCTGATTTCTTGGGATAAAACGTATATTTGGATGGTAGACCTTTATTAGAATAAAATTTTGGATTTTTTTTTATTTCTTAGGTTCATTATGTATATTTTGGATATTCAAATTCTATCAAATGAGAGGTTTTGTTATATTTATTTGATTTCTTAGGTTCAATATGTAAATTTTGGATATAGACCTTTTTTAGGTGAAAATGTTTCTTTTATTTATTTTGTTCAATGTGTGTAGATGTAACCAACTGCCTTCCTGCTAATTAAGGGCATTGGTATTCTTTGGGGATCCTGAGGAAATTTAGATTTATGGTCAGGTCTTGATTGGGGTTATTTGTGTGGTTAGTCAATCTCAGCCAGTAGCATTGAAGCTGTTGTGGATATTGGATCATCTTGGCCATCATTCTCATTGGAGATTTTTCAGGGGTTCTTGCAAAATCAAATCATACTAACCCAAAAGTAAT
Organism: Peromyscus eremicus; assembly: GCF_949786415.1. Classification (NCBI taxonomy): domain Eukaryota; kingdom Metazoa; phylum Chordata; class Mammalia; order Rodentia; family Cricetidae; genus Peromyscus; species Peromyscus eremicus. The sequence goes on from NW_026734289.1 coordinate 2,126,634, forward strand.
CCATAGGTTCTCATCTTCTGTGGAAACAAATTAGAAAATTTTTGAAAGCAACATATCCTAAGACACAAATTTTGAAGTCAAGATACCTTTAAAACATATGTGTTGGTTTAGCTTAGCAGCCCCCATAATCAGGTGTGAGTCTGTAGTTAGTTCATTAACAGTCAAAGAATTCAAAGAAAACATAATACTATACATAATCCAGGTGCTTTGTTTATTTTTCATTTTTATGTAGCATATTTTATTTATATTATTATTGTCTCTTTAAGGAAATTTTAAAGTATTTATTTCATTTTATACTGGCCTATACTTTTTTCCTTTTTTTACTCAAACCTACATATATATTTTTAAGTACATCATAACCCATTTAGAGACTTTTCTGTTTGAATTTGTTTTTACTGTGTTTCTTAACTCTTTGTATGTGTGACGAAAATGTTGACCTTCCCACAGCATGATGGCTACTGGTGCTTCCCACAGCATGATGGCTGCTGGTGCTTTGTGGGATTAACTTAAGCCTGCAGGCAACTTCTGGGATAATCCTCTCTTTAGAGCAGCATGGCCCATGTAAGAGGCTGTAGGATGGACCAATAGTGTCTCCCTGAGACACAGATACTGCTTGTACTGATTGGAGAAATAGATGGGTAGGTGGATGTGCAAGAATGCATTCAACAACAAAAAAGCAATATAGTACCACCAGAGCCTAGTGGTTCTACAACAGAAAGACTTGAATATCCCAACATAGAAGAAGCATAGCAAAGTGATCTTAAAATGGCTTTATGAAGATGATAGAGGCCTTTAAAGAGGAAATGAAAAATTCCCTTAAAGAAATAGAAGTAAAGACAAACAAAAAGTTGGAGGAGATCAATAAATCTATTAAAGAAAGCCAAGACACCCAAGAAAAACAATCAAAAAAAGAAAACAGATCACGCTTTGAAAATTGAAATTGAGGCAATAAAGAAGACGCAAACTTAGGAAATATTAGAAATGGAAAATCTGAGTAAATGAACAGGAACTACAGATGCAAGCATAACCAACAGAATGCAAGAGATGGAACAGAGAATCTCTAAGCTTTGAAGATGCCAGAGGAAAAAAAATATTTTTTTCAGGCAAGGAATACATTCAAGTCAACAGAGTCATAACAAATAAACATCCAGCAAATGTGGGACACAATGAAAAGAACAAACTGAAGAATAATAGGGATGCAAGAAGAAGAATACCAGCTCAAAGGCACAGAAAATATACTCAACAATATGGCTTAATGTTAGAATTAAACAACAGAAATTACAGAAATCATACAAAATAATGAAAACTAAATAAAGCCCAACTGAATTACCAATGAGTGAAAGACAAAATAAAGAAATTAAAGACTTCTTAGAGTTTAATAAATAGGAGTGTACAATGTACCCAAACTTATATTACACTATGAAAGCAGTAGTAAAAGGAAAGTTCATACAACTAAATATCTACATAAAGAATTTTGAGAAATCTCACACTAGTGGCTTAACAGCACATCTGAAAGCTCTAGAGCAAAAAGAAGGAAATTCAACCAGGAGAAAAAAAGGTCAGAAAATAATCAAATTGAGGGCTGAAATCAATAAAGGAGAAACAAAGAGAACAAAACAAAATTCAGTGAAACAAAAAGTTGGTTCTTTGAGAAAAACCAAGAAGATAGACAAACCCCTAATCAAACTAACCAAAAGGCAGAGAGAGAGAATGTCCAGATTAAAACAAAATCAGAAATGAAAAGAAGACATAATAATAGAAAATGAGGAAATATGGAGAATCACGAGGTCATAATTCAGAAACCTGTACTTGACAAAATTAGAAATTCTAAAAGAAATAGACAATTTTCTGAATAGGTACCAACTACACAAACTAAATCAAGACCAGATAAATAATTTAAATAGACCTATAACCCCTAAGGAAATAGAAGCAGTCATTTAAAGTTTGTCAACCAATAAAAGCCCAGGTCCAGATGGTTTCAGCACAGAATTCTACAAGAATTTCAAAGAAGAGCTTATACTGATACACCTCAAATTATTCCACACACTAGAAACAGAAGGAATACTGCCAAATTGCTTTATGAGACTTTAATTACCCAAATCAAACAAAGATACAACAAAGAAACATAATTACAGAATTAACAACCCTCATGAACACAGATGGATATATACTCAAAAAAATATTGGCAAACCAAATTCAAGAACACATCAAAATATCATCCAATATGATCAAGTAGGCTTCGTGAAAGAAATGCAGTCATGGTTCAACATACAAAAATCTGTGTGTGTAATCCATCATATAAACAAACTGAAAGAAAAGAAATACATGATATTCTCATTAGATTCTGAAAAAGCCTTTCACAAAATCCAACACCACTTCATGATACCCTCAAGGTCTTGGAGAAAGATGAAACATAAGGAACATACCTAAACATAATAAAGGCAATTTACAGCAAGGCAACAGCCAACATGAAATTATAGGGAGAAAAACTCAAATATCCAAAATATACATACTGTACACAAGAAATTAAACAAAAGATAAATTCTCATCTGATAAAGGTCTAATATTAAAAATATGCATATGGAACATAATTAGATAAATAAAACAAAAATTCTCAACTGATTAAGGTCTAATATCCCAAATATACATATTAAACACAAGAAATCATATAAACAAATGAAAATTCGCATCTTATAAAGGCGTAGTATGAAAAACATACATAAGGACACAAGAAATCAGATCAATAAAACAAATATTCTCACCTGATAAAGGTCTAACATTGAAAATATACATATAGTAAACAAGAAATCAGAAAAACAAAATTCTCACGTAATAAGGTCTAATATGAAAAATATACTTATTGAACAAAAGAAATAAAATAAAACAAAAATTCTATTCTGATAAAAGTCTAATATAAAAAATATTCCTATTGAAAAGAAGAAATCACGTAAATAAAACAAAAAAATTCTCATTTGTTAAAGGTCTAATATCCCAAATATCCATGTTGAACAGAAGAAATCATATCAATAAACAAAAATTCTCACCTGATAAAGGTCTAATATCCAAAATATACATATTGAACACAAAAAATCAACTACATAAAACACAAAATGTATATTCAAAATGTACATTTTGACATTATGAGATAAATAAAATTCTCATCTGATAAATGTCTAATATCGAAAGTATACATAGTGAACACAAGAAATAAAAAAAACAGAAATTATCACCTAACAGAAGGCTAATATCCAAAATATACATATTGAATACATGAAATCACATAAATAAAAAAAATTCTCACCTGATAAAGGTCTAATAGCCAAAATATATATACTGAATATAAGAAAATAATGAAAGAAAAATTCTGATCTAACAAATGTCTAACGTCAAAAACATGCATATAGAACATAATTAGATAAATAAAATAAAAATTTTAATCTGATAAAATTCTAGTATCCAAAATATACATAGTGAACACTAGAAATTAGATATATAAAACAAAAATTCTCATCTGATAAAGGTCTAATATCAAAATATACACATTGATCCCAAGAAATCAAGTAAATAAAACAGAAATTCTCACTGATAAAGGTCTAATATCCAAAATATACATATTGAACACTAGAATTGAGATAAATAAAACAAAATTTTTCATCTGATAAATGTCTAATATCCAAAATATAAATACTGAACACAAGAAATTAAATAAAACAAAATTTCTTCCATGATAAAGAATTAATATCCCAAATATACATATTGAAAACAAAAAAATCAGATAAATTAAAGAAAAATTCTCACCTGATAAAGGTCTAATATTCAAAATATACATATAGAACACAAGAAATCAGAAAAACAAAACAAAATTTTCATGTGATAAATATCAAATATGAAAAATATACTTACTGAATACAAGAAATTAAATAAAACAAAAATTCTGAACTGATAAAGGTATAATATCAAATATATCCATATGGACCATAATTAGATAAATAAAAAATAATTCTCATCTGATAAAAGTCTCATATCCAAAATATACATACTAAATAAAAGAAATTAATTTCATAAAAATTCTAACCTTATAAAGAACTCATTTCCAAAATATGCATACTGAACACAGAAATCAAATATATAGAACAAAATTTCTCATCTGATAAAGGTCATTATCAAAATATACATAACAAATTCATGAAATAAGAAAAAACAAAATTCTCACCAGTAGGTCTAATATCCAAAGTATGCATATTGAACACAAGAAATTAAAAAAACAAAATTTCTCATCTGCTAAAGTCTAATATCCAAAACATACACACTAAACAGAATATATCAGACAAACAAAATTCTCATCAGAAAATGGTCTAATGTCAAAAATATACTTATTGAACACAAATTATATAAAATTCACACCATTAAATTTCTAATATCCAAAATATACAAATTGAATACAAGAAATCAGTTATATAAAACAAAAATTGTCATGTGATAAAGGTCTAATATTCAATATATTTTTATTGAACCCAATAAATTAGAATAAACAAAAATTTCACATGTGAAGTTCTCATATACAAAATACATCTATTAATCAGTATAAATCAGATAAATAAAACAAAAATTCTCACATGATAAAAGTCTAATAAACAAAATATACATATTAAACACAAGAAAACAGAAAAACAAAACAAAAATTCTCATCTGATAAAGGTAAATATCAAAAATATACATATTAACACAAGAAATAGGATAAAAAAAACAAAAATTCTCATCTGATAAAGGTCTGATATACAAACATACATAGATCCCAAGAAATCAGATAATTAAAACAAAAATTCTCAACTGATAAAGATCTAACTATAAAAATATCCATACTGAACACAGGAGAATAAATAAAACAAAAATACTCATCAGATAAAGGTCTAATATCAGACGAATAGTTACTGAACACAATAAATTAAATAACACCAAAATTCTCCTCTGATAAAGTTCTAATATCCAAAATATACTTATTGAACACAAGAAATCAGCTAAATAAAACAAAAAATTCTCACCTGATAATGGTCTAATATTCAAAATATACATATAGAACACAAGAAATTAGAAAAACATGTATGTCTTTCTGAGTCTGGGTTAACTCACTCAGGATTTTTTTTTTCTAAATCCATCCATTTGCCTGCAAACCTCATGATGTCATTGTTTTTCTCTGCTGAGTAGTACTCCATTGTGTATATGCACCACATTTTCTTTATCCATTCTTCAGTTGAAGGGGATCAAGATTGTTTTCAGGTTCTGGTGATTACAAACAATTCTGCTACGAACATAGCTGAGCATGTGTCCTTGTGGTATGAGTGAGCATTCCTTGGGTATATATATGTAGTCACTCATAAGTGGATACTAGATGTAAAGCAAAGGATAACCAGACTGCAACTCACAACTTCAGGGAGGCTACCTAGTAAAGAGGACCCCGAGAAAGACACAGGGATTGTCCAGCGACAGACAAACGGATGCGATCTACATCAGCAAACTGGATGTGACGGGGTGGTGGTGGGGTAATGAAGGGCAAGTGTCAGAGGAAAGAGAGCTTAGGGGAGCGGGAGGTCCCAGCTTGATCAAGAACAGAGAGGGAAAACAATGAAAGAGATACCATGATAAATGAAGACCCTATGAGAACAGGAAGAAGAAAAGTGCTAGAGAGGTCCCCAGAATTCCTCAAAGATACCTTCACAATACAGTACTGGCAATGGTCAAGAGAAAGCCTGAACTGACCTACTCTGGTGATTGGATGGCCGAACACCATAGCTGTCATGATAGAACTCTCATTCAATGATTAATGGAAGAAAATGCAGAGATTCATGGCCAGGCGCTAGGTGGAGCTCTTGGGAGTCCAATCAGTGAGAAAGAGGAGGGATTGAATGACTGAGAAATGTTGAGACCATGATTGGAAAAAGTACAGGAACAAATAGCTGAACTAGTGGCAGCATGGAAGCAATGCCAGTTCCCATGACATCTGCAGCTCTTCCCTGGACATTCTATTGTATCCTGGAGAGTCCTGGCTACTTCTGTGATGTCACCTATGTTGTGGCAATACCAACTGCCCTTGGGAAGTTTACTCAGTGCCTTCCCCATTTACTGATGAACATGATGGCATACTGAAGAGTCTAAATTGGAAAGAGAATGGAGAGGGTAGAGAGAACAGAGAGTGACAGAAGAAAGCTGATCTTCAGCCTCCGTGTAAAACATCAAGGAAGAAATGATTGAGAGAATGGTGCAATGAGTTCTGTGCAGGAAAAGGGAAGCTTCCTGGAGGAAGTGGGCTTGAGCTGAATCTTCCAGTAATGGGGAATAGAAAGTTGGAGTCTCTGAAAACCAACAGAACTTCCCTGCTTGTCACGGCTCTTGAAATTCAAGGATTTCAGGATATTAATTGTTTTGCCTCAGAAGTCAGGAACTGTTGAGATCAAAGCTTTATGCTGGGAACTTTTGGCTTTCATTCCTTTTGGAGGATAGGCATTGGTGAGTGAACATGAAACCAACATTAAAGAGGGAGGGATTAATGAGATGTGCCCATTTCAAGGCAGGACATCACTGTACTTCAACCACACTGGCTAACTTTGGGTACTTCCCAGCTGCTCTGTGTTCCTGAGTTGTCAGTGAGGTGACTTGTTGAGTCTGGTGACCATGTTCTGCCCTTATATGTCTTCTCATTCAATAGTTATATGGTTAGAGTGACCTGTCAAGATATTTGGGGAACCTCTAAATGACTGGGGTGATTGTGAACTATGGCAATTTTCTCCTGACTTGTAAACCCACAGGCTTGTGGACTCTGCAGCCAAGTTAAATTCTGAGTCTGCAGCTGTGAATAAGCCTGAAGAGGCTATCTCCTTGATTACTTGGAGCATGTGCTATGGGGGCAAAGAAAACCAGATAGCTGAGATAACCACTTCCCTTCAAACAGAGGAAACAGCTGAGTTCCCCAGAGGGGGCTTCTGAAGCGTGGGACAAAACCATTTGGGGTGTCATTGAGTCATTGGTAAACGAGCTCTCTCAAAATTTCATTAGGACTCAGGGTGGTCTGTCCATCCTCTTTGCCTTGTCATACTGCAAGTTAATTTGTGTTCATCTACCCACAAGGAGCATCAGGGAGCCACTATCCCACCAAACCTTCCTCACCAGATGCAGATGAAGCAGAAGGTGCAGAGACTGACCAATCAGACCACTGAAAGAAGTTAACAGTGAGATCAGATGGCCTTTATCACAGAAGAGAGCATGATGAATAGGTATTCATTCTTTCAAACACTTTTGTTTCAATCTTAGGTCCACTCTGTCTTCATTAATTCATTTTATACAAGGTTTGTGTCTCTGGTAGGCTGCATCTTCAGGATATGTCTTTGCCCAACATCATGTCTCTGAATTCTACCCAAAGGCAGAACCTCAAATGTGGACAGGAATGATATGAGGACAAAGACTATTCTGCTTCCTCTAAAAAGAAACAAAAACAGAGCCTGTGGCAGTAGTATGTGAGTTCCCAGCATGCATTTGAAGAGATTCTATCAAGTGCTGGCTAGTGTGATTAGATGGTTGCTGTGAGTTTGAAAAGATTGTTTTGTTATTTGCTTGGAAAGGCCTTGTGTGTTTGATTCTCCAAGCAGCAATTGGAGAGGCCTAGTCATACATCTAAATGTGTGGGTATAAGGACTAAGACTGATCCCTGCTCCTTTTGTTCCCCTCTGAGAGGACACACCTGCATGCATTTGTTCAGCATCCAATTGATAGAGTTCTCCCACTCTCAGTCTCTCTTTCTCTGTCTCTCTAAGTCTCTCTTTCTCTGTTTCTCTAAGTCTCTCTTTCTCTGTCTCTCACACACATGTGTATGTGTTGTGTATTTTTTGATGTGTTTGTGCATGTATCTCCCCATAGTCCCTGCAATCAGGTATCTGTGGTTGGGCATGAGCAGTTCCCTATCTCACAGTTCCCAGGTGATACCTTGGTGAAAATTGGGGGCATCAAATTGAGCATTATAGTTCTGCCAATGTACTTATTTTAGTGACAGCTAGATATACCCTTGAGGAGTTTATAAATCTGTCATGATGTTGAGTCCCATCCTCAAAACTGTTCATGATGTTATTTTAGTCTCCATTGTGACAGGTACAGAAATGGAGAATTTGTTTTTGAAGACAGGAGAAACATCTTCACAGATTCTTGAGGGTACACACCTGAGGAGTAGACACTAGGTAAATTCTTAGATAGCTATTTCTGCAAACCTACTGAGAGAACTCATGTACCTCCTCCTCCCATCATCTAAACAGCCTGCCTCTACTGGTGTAGGGTCAGCATAGGTGTAAGTAAATTGTGTGCAACTCTGTGGGTTTGGTCCCAGGTTTCGGCACCAACAATGTAAGTAAATTTGTTGCAACAACTCTGGGGAAAGGTGTTCTGACTACCTGGGGAGTCAGGCAACACCTTGATGTGCTTAGGACAGCTCTGATGGCTGGAACTCCAAGGAGACTGTTTAGCCCTGGAGTGCAAGGTATCCCACACACCTTGAATTTCTCAGAACAGCAGCTCTGCCCTGAAGGAGTCCTGGACAACTGGAGCTGCTTAGCAACAGCTCTTTTGGCTGGAACTGCAAGGAGACAGTTTAGCCCTGGAGGGTGAGGTATCCTGGACACCTCATGCTGCTCACAACAGCTCTGCCCTGATGATATAAGATAAACAACTGATTGCCGATTATCCTACTTTATTACATTTCTACCAAATACATGAAAATATGGCTTTGAATATACACATAAAGTATTTAATGCTTCTTATATTCTTTTCTATTAAGCATTTTAAAATTAAAATTGTTGTGTTGTCAAAACAGCACACACTTGGGAGTAGATTATCTACTCTCGGACTTGTACTCTGCAGGTAGAAACATGAGGACCATGAGTTCAAATGCATCCTTGAATCATTACTGAAATCCATGCCAGGCTTAATATAAACAACAAAATCTGAAGGAAATTTGTGGAAACATGAAATGAAAACCAAACACCACAAACCACCACTCTTTCACAGATACTCTTACTCAGAAAGTATGATCATACACTACCTGATATTTAAATAAACCTTAGACTAGTAAGATGATGGGCTTCCCATTTTATGTATTACAGCAGAAAAATACATATCATTAAGTAAAAACACAATGGAAGATGAGCAAAAGCCACAGAATATAAAGACCATAAAAGTAAATTTTACTAAATGAATTTGCCACACATATAGCACACATTGGTATCTACCTCAAATGTTTCAAAATAGAAATGAAAATGCATTGATCTCCCCATCAGTCTTGACTAAACATAGTAACTAATTTACTTCCTTCAAGACTATGATGAAAGAAAATGATGTAAGATCTTTTTCTTTAAGTTGAAGACTACTGTGATGTCTAAAATCTGTACCAAATTGTTTACGTGAATAAAATTTTTCTCTTGTATGTGTTTGTCCCTCTTTCCTGATTTTACCATGATATAAATAGGCTTTGAAATATTTTCATGGCTAGAGACATGGTTGGGCAGTTAAGAAAAGTTCATTCCCAGGAATTAGACTTGATTTTGACAACTTCCTTTAGTTCTTGTTACAAGAAGATCCTAATGTAACATTTTCAGAAACTACCATGCAAATTCACATACGTCACCAAAAAAAGTGTACTGACATCACATAATTAAAATTAAAACAACTCTTTAAAAAAACAATTTTTCACCGATGAAACTTTTTCATTTGTAAGCATGCATTGCTATAATACAGGTATTGAGACATTTAAAGGTTTACAGAGATTTTCTTCATTGTGAATTGGTTCATGTAACAGAAAGCAATCATGTACACATGAAGTCAGATAAATCCATTTCAGTTGGCAGTATCATTTGTGAAGGTTTAGGAAATGCTGTTCTGCTGAGGAAATATGTCACTGGGGGTAGGCTTTGATAAATTACATCCACATATCATTTTCAGTTCCCACTCTCTGCTTCATTTTGCAGGGTAAGGATGTGAGCTCTCGATTTAGCTGCCATGTCTGATATTGCCATGCCACTAATATGGTGATACTGTATCCCTCTGGGGCCAAATAAAACTCATTATTAGTGAACATAGACATTATATCACAAGAACAGAAAAGGAACTAATACAAATCCATTAATTTTGACACCTGAATTAGTTATTTCATTTAATTAAAGAGGAGTATAAACTCGGGAGCCAGAGCCAGGTGGATCTCTGTGAGTTCGAGGCCAGCCTGGGCTACCAAGTGAGTTCCAGGAAAGGCGCAAAGCTACACAGAGAAACCCTGTCTCGAAAAATCAAAAAAAAAAAGAGGAGTATAAAATCTAAAAATACTACATTGTTATATAAATTCATAGTGGAAGTGTTTAGCTCTGAAAGGAAAAGTTCCCTGAATATCAAAAGTTAGGCTACACCTATAGTTGGGAGGGGAAGGTATCCTGGTTATATACAATTGAGAGGAGAAAGATATCCTGGCTGTTGCGGTGTCAGGCTCTACCTGGAGCTATGGAGGAAAAGTTTTCCAGGATACCTACAGCTCTCAAAAAAAAAGCTGTGAAAGGAAGCTGGATACCTAAAGCTGTGAGGAGATAGGAATACTGACTTAGAAAGTTAGGCTAGTCCTGAAAGCTTGTCCCAGTGTGGGATGGTTTACTTGAAGGATGTGGCAAACCTGCTCCTCTCCAAAAATGAACAATTACAGCTTAGCTGTGCTACACTCAGCTAAGAGAGATTTTCAGAAGAGATGTCCTTTGCTGCTAAGCTCCACTCCCCGAAAAGAATTTTCCAGCAGAGGTGTCCATTATTTCTCTGTTCTACTCCACTAGCGAGTTTCCCAGCAGAGATGTCAATTGCTTCTCTGCTCGACTCCACTGGGAGTTTCCCAGCAGAGATTCTGCTCTGCTCTGGCAAAAGATCTTAATCCAAATCTAATTCAGGAGATTTATATAGGGGAGAAGAATCCAGAAGAGTTGCTGCCTGTCAGTGTGAAAAAGAGCAGCTGCCAGCTAAACAAACACAGGACTTATATGGGACATCATAATGGTAGGGATTTGCAGTGAAAAGATTTTGAGGATAGGTATTGGTTGGATTTCAAGCTGAAGCTCAAAGATTGGGAGGCTTTCATGCACAGTGATTGATTGGTTTTGTGCTCAGGAATTGGTTGGTTTTTCTGCTCATGAATTGGTTGGTTTTGTGCTCAGATGGTCAGAGGCAGAGTGTATTTCTTTGGCTCTGGTTTTAGTGCCAAATTGAATGTTTTTCACTGGCTCTGGTTTTAGTTTCCAGGTGTGTTTCTTTGGCTGATCTTTTACCCTACACACAGGGATTTATGAACTAATAAGTTCATATATTCCATGATTTTACAGGAGCAAACATAGTAAAAATGGACATCATAATGTATGAACAGATTGCTGACACTGTCAAATGCTTTTTCAAAGAATGAACACCATTGTGTAACTGAATGCAAGTGTTTTGGATAAGGATCTTGCCAAAAACATTATAATAATAAGCCCTCAGTACTTTTTGCAGGTACTCAAAGCCTATTGTTATGTGCAAAGGCTAAATGAGATTGACTGCACAGAAAAAGGATTATTGTGTGTAAAGAGCAAAACTGTATGACACTGACTATACTTATAGGGTTTCTCTGCACTTTGTCTTTTTCTAATGATTTGAAAGACTACTGATGCATACAAAGGCTTTATCACACAGATTACATTCATTCACACAATAGGTGTTGTTTCAATCATTTGAATAGTACTGTGTGTGAAAAGACCTCACCATACTGATTAAATTCATGGGGTTTCTCTCTAGTATGTGATCTTTCATGCATTTGAAGATGACTGTGATGATGAAAAGCTTTACCACATTAATTATGGTCATAGGTTTTTGCTCCAGCATGCTTTCTTTTATGTATTTGAAGAGTACTGCAATGAGCATAGACTTTACCACATTGATTACATTCACAGGGTTTCTCTCCAGGATGTCTTCTTTTATGTATTTGAAGAGAACTGTGATGAGCATAGGCCTTAACATTACATTCATAGAGTTTATCTCCAGTATGTGTTCTTTTATGCAATTGAGGAGTTTGGTGTTGCGCAAAGGCTTTACCATATTGATTCCATTCATAGGGTTTCTCTCCTGTATGTGTTCTTTTATGACATTGAAGATGACCATGTTGTGCAAAGGCTTTACCACACTGATCACATTCATAGGGTTTCTCTCCAGTATGGGTTCTTGTGTGCCTTTGAAGAATTCTGAATCATGCAAAGGCTTTACCACATTCCTTACATTCATAGGGTTTCTCTCCTGTATGTGTTCTTTTATTACTTTGAAGATGAGCATGTCATGCAAAGGTTTACCACACTGATTACATTCATAGGGGACCTCTCCAGTATGTGTTCTTTTATGTATTTGAGGAGTATTAGGTTGTACAAAGGCCTTATCGCACTGAATACATTCATTGGGTTTCTCTCCAGTATGTGTTCTTTTATGATTTTGGAGGTTATCAAGTTGTGAAAAGGCTTTACCACATTGATTACATTCATAGTGTTTCTCTCCAGTATGTGTTCTTTTATGCCTTTGAAGATGACTATTATGGGCAAAGGCTTTAACACACTGATTACATTGAAAGGGTTTTTCTCCCATAGGTGCACTACCATGCCTTTGAAGATTGACTCTCATATACAATGGTTTTACCATATTCAGTTTATATGAAAGGTTTCTTCTCTGCAGTTTGACTTCTTTCATGCCTGCAAGCACATATAAAATCTTTCCCTTACTCATTACACTGTTGACTCTTTATATCTGTATGAATTAAATTTCAATTTGGTCTAATTATAAAGAAGAATCAGATCCTAAGATTTCATCATTGTTTTTACATCCATGTTTTATTTATGCAGTCCTAGTACTTATAGGGCTTCTCTGTAGTGTGAGTTTGTTAATGTATTAAAGTAAAGCTAAAAAATTAATTATGTGTATACTAGAATTAAATTCAACAAGTATACTCAATGTGGGGACTGCTACATATCTACTCATTGTAATGAGATTGAGGTAAGTTATGTCTTCCATGTCACTATGCTCATATGGCTTGTATCCAGAGTGATATATGATATACCTAGTAAAGGTAGAATAGCAAATAAAAGATATCCACATTGAATTCCGTTTGACTTTCTATCCTGATAGACTTGTGCTATACAGATTAAGGTTTCTCCTCAACAACATCCCTTGACTTTTGACTCTAACTGCCCCACTCACTAAACAGCTCAGTCACAACAAGTACATGAGTTACACTAGCATTACTATGGACTATTTGCTCAATAGAAAGTTTTGACAATATACTTATCAGACCTTTACTGTGTATAACTTTGTAATATGAATGTTATGAAATAAAAAGACTGACAGTTCTACAGAAGAGCTGTCATGGTCCTCTGATTTTAATAGTAATCTCTTTGGAGAAACTGTTTCTTTGACATTGTTCTTAAAAGAATGCTTTGAAAATGCCATTCACCAACCTGAAATTGATGTTTATGGTGTTGCGAGCATTTAATAATCATCAATGCACTTTAAGTGGTACTTATTTACACTGCTGCTTTTATTTAAAATTTCCAGGACACAATATAATTTCTTCACAAGCATATTTTTATCAGCTTGCACAAGAAAATTACCTTACATGTCTTCTAGAATTTTGAAAATGCTCCTCAATATTATGATTTTCCCAACTGAATCACAAAATAGAGTACTAGAAAATTTATATTATTCAAAGCATTGTAAAATTTATGTTACTATCTTCAGTTGATCTTAGAAACATGCCTGATTTATTCATCTCACTCTTCTTTCTAAATCAGATTACACAGGAATATCCAAAACCAAGAAACACTTGCCCACATTTTTTTAAATGTGAAGGAAAATACACTGTCTTATGTAAAATAGTGAGGTTCCTGTAGGTCTCAATCATCACCTCTTTGTAGAAATTCTTCTGGGAAGGATCCAGCAAAGTCCACTCTTCCCAAGTGAAGTTGACATGCACATCATCATAGGTCATTGCATTCTAAAAGATCCCATACATGTGTACAGCAGAAAGCATGATACTGAGAACATTATAAATGTATACTTCTTTGTCAGTATATTCATACAATTCTGGTGCACTTCATACTTATTTCCTGACATACATTTTATAATATAACTGCCAAGTCACTTTAGAAGGGTAACCTCTGTCATTTCTGTTCCCTTTGAGTAGGATACCACCTTACAAGAGAAATGCCTATTAACAAACATAGAGACAAGGAAACTGATGAACAATACAGAGTACACATAAAAAAAATGTATGAACAATAACTAACTAAGGAGGAGAAAATAAGATGGACAAGCCGGGTGTATTGTCTTATGGCTTTAAACACAACACTCCAAAGTCAGGCACAGGATTATCTGCCTCTGAGTTGAATGTCAGAATAGTCAATGCAATCAGGTCAAGATAGCCAGAACATAGTTGAGCAATTATTCTTTTGATAAGATGGAGGAGTATCATTGGGTATATGCACAAGAGAAGTATAGCTGGATCTTGAGGTAGATTGACTCCCAATTTTCTAAGAATTGCATATTGATTTTCACAGTGCCTGTACAAATTTCAACTTGTGATAGCAATGAATCCCCTTGCTCCATGTCATTCCTAGCACTAGCTGTCACCTGTGTTGTTGATCTTAATCATCCTTATGAGTGTAAGATGAAAGCTCAAAGTAGTTTCCATATGCATTTCCCTGATGGCTATGGATGTTGAACATTTCTTAAGTCTTTTTCAGCCACTTTAGATACCTCTACTGAGAATTCAGTTTAGAGGTGTACCTCATCATAACTTCATTGGTTGGTTTGTTGTTGTCTAGTTTCTTGGGTTCTTTATTATCTTGTGTGAGAAGACCCAGAAGCACACAGACAAACATGTTATACTCACTTATATGTGGAAATTAGCTGTTAAGTAAAGTACAATCACAGTAAAACTAGTTAATCACAGTACAACACAGAGATGCATAGAGGCTAAGTAACAAGAGCAGACCTAGGGTATATACATTAATCTTATTGGGAGAAGGAAATAGAATAGATTTTGTGGGTGCACTGGAGGCAGTTGGGGATGGGAACAGGAATGGTCAAGAGAGTAAGGAAGGAACAGATGGGGAAAAGACAGGGAGAAATAACTGGAATAGAGAAGATTTTAGCAGAGGACATGGAAACAGTGCACTGCAAACTTTTTGGAACCTATAAGGGTGGCCCTAGTGAGGACCCCTAGTAATCAAAAATACAGAGCCTGGCTGGGTAGTGTTGGCATATACCTTTAATACCAGCACTCAGGAAGCAGAGGCAGGCAGATCTCTGTGAATTTGAGTTTTCTCTTCAAAATGAGTTCTAGGACAGGCTCCCAAACCTATATGGAGCAAACCTGTATTAAAAAACCAAAAAAAAAGAAAGCAAAAGAATACAGAGGCTGAACCAATGATCTTCTGGAACCACACAAGGCTCCCAGTGGTGGAATTGGTACACCAAGCCAGACAAAAACATTCAGCTGACACTTGACACATGTCCTGCCTGAAAGATATGCTGGGGCAATGGTGGCTCAGAGCTTCTGTACTGTCTAACCAATGACTAGTGAAAATTGATGTCCAAGCTATGAGTGAATTCCATGCCTGGCACTGACTAGATGGATAGGAACTGGAATTGGATGGCTCAGTGAACTAGGAAAGAACCAAATACAAGTGACCAAGGAAAAAACAATGAGAAGGTTTATAACTATATACTGTTATAATAAAATATTGGTGCCTAGTATAATAGTCATTAGAGAAGTTTCTTTCAGTAGATGATGGGAACACATGCAGAGATCCTTACTCAAACATGATGTGGAGCTTTAGAAATCCTGTGGAAGGAGGGAATGAATATTGTAAGATCCAGGGAGATTGATGAAACAAGGAGAACCTGGCCCAAGAATCAACAAAGCAGGGTACCTAGAGGTTCAGAGAAACTGAAGTGGCAATCATGAAGCCTGCATGGCTCTGTGCCAGGTCCTCTGAATACATTCGATGGTTGTTTTCTTTGGGGTGTTTGTGGG
Source organism: Peromyscus eremicus (assembly GCF_949786415.1). Lineage (NCBI taxonomy): Eukaryota > Metazoa > Chordata > Mammalia > Rodentia > Cricetidae > Peromyscus > Peromyscus eremicus. The sequence goes on from NW_026734289.1 coordinate 2,142,742, forward strand.
ACTATTAACTGTTGGAGTCTTGGTGTCTGGCTCTTTCATTTTCTCTTGGGGCCCTTTTCTTTCTATTGGGTTACATTGTTCAGCCTTGATATGAGGATTTGTGCCTAGCCTTATTGCACCTTGTTATGATGTGTTTGGTTGATATCCCTAGGAAGCTTACTATTTCCTGAAGGAAAACAGTGTAGCCATGGATTTGGAAAAATGAGGATTTCAGGGGTTTGACTAGAAGTGGAGGAAGTGGAAGCTGCAGTTAGGATAAATTGTATGAGAGAAGAAGAAATACCAAGAGAAAAGTAAAAATGAAAATATATTTACTCTAAGTTCAATGGTTCTCATAATCTGTAACAGCCTCAAACAGCTCAAATGTTCAAACTCTCTTCTGACTCTCAAGACAATCTCTTGACTGTCAAATCTTGTAAATCAAGAAACAAATAAAGGATTTCCAACATACAATGGCACAGAATATACTCCCATTTAGAAGAAGAGGAATAAAGCTCTGTTCCAGCCACCAACACAAACAGACAAACCCTGCTTATGTGCATGTCACACCAGCCAGAAGATCAGGCCACCAGCCCATGAAACTTCCATGATCCCCACATCTCCCAAGACACAGTTGCCCATCAACCCAACAGTTGCCACTCTCAAAGCCATGTCCTCAACCCCAAATGGAATGGATATCTTCTGCTCAAATGCAGGCACACAATCCAGAAAAACTGATAGACAACTTGAGATAAAGACCCCCTGCTGGACCAGAGGCCATGCCAACCACCAGAAATCTTTGTAACCTGCTCACTTTTGGACCTCCTCCCATCTTTCAATAACCCCCAACACTATCCTAAATCCCACTTCTCTCTTAATCTCTGTGTTGTAGCCTCCATCTTCTGTTGAATACTTTCTCTAACCAAAGGACATACAATCTGCCAGATGTCCATGTAGGCCACCTGCCCAATGACTTCCACTACTTTCTTTGTGCCCTCTCAACCTTATCTCCAAACTTTCTCCTCTCTTCCATTTTGTCATCCACAAACTTGAGCAGATACTCATTGCTGGAACAAAGGCCATGCTACAAGATTTCAAGGCCCCAACTTGGGATGAGAACCCCTGTTCAATTACCACAAAGAAGAGAAGAACAAAGAGCAAATAGAAACCAAGGAATAAAACACCTATCCAAATATACAAACTGAGAAATCAGCACCTAGACCCACAATCATCTCAAATCCAGATGCCTGGACACCAGCATAAGAACATAATCAATAACAGCTGGAACAATATTTCACTAACAGATTCCAGCTATCCTAGTACAGCAAGCCCTGGACATTCCATCACAGGTGAAGGACAATTAAGACAAACTTATAAATATGATAGGAGTTCTTATAGAGGAAGTGAAAGAATCCCTTTAAGGAAAGCAGAGAGAGGATAAATATAATATTGGAAAAATTTAATAAATCCCTTAAAGAAAGCCAAAGACAAACAAAGAGTTGATAGAAGTAAATGAATCTCTTCATGACTTGAAAATGGAAGTAGAAGCAATTAAAGAAATGTGAACTGAAGGAATTCTCTAAATGAACATCTAGCTAATTGAACAGGAACTACAGAGGCAAGCTTCACCAAAAGAATATAACACATGGAACAGAGAATTCCAGGCTGTGAAGATATGATAGAATAGATGGCTATGTCAATGAAAGAAAATGTTAAATCAAAGAATTTCCTGAGACATAACATTCAGGAAATCTGGAACCCTATTAAAAGATCAAACCTAAAAATAATAGGAATAGAAGGAGAAATATCTCAGCTCAAAAGCCCAGAAAAGATTTTCAAAAAAATGTCCTAACTAAAACACAGAAGGGAACACAGCCCAGAGAATCCAATAAGCAGGGCTCACAGGGGTTCACAGAGACTGAAACTACAATTACTACCTGTATGAGTCCACACCAGTTCCTCTGCATATGTGTTACCAATGTATAGCTTGGTGTTTTTGTGCAACTCCTAATAGAGGAAGTGGGTGGTGTCTCTGACTCTCTTGCCAGCTCTTGAAATCCTTTACTGCCTACTAGCTTGCCTCATCTGTCCTTGATATGAGGGTTCCTGCTTAGGTTTATTGTCATTTGTTATGCAGGTTTTTTTTTTTATAACCCTGGGATATGTGCTCTATTCTGAAGGGAAATGGAGAAAGAGTGGATCTGGTAAAAAGGACAGCAATGGAGAGGACTTGGAGGAGTGGAGGGAGGGAAAGTTACAGTTGGGGTGTATTGTATGACAGAAGAATAAATAAAAATAAAAATGAAGGATTGAAATGTGGACACTGAGGGAAGACAACAAAACCTGTAGCTCTGTTTCAGACAGGTGAGGCTTCATTCTCAAAGGGCTTAAATAGCGCCATCTAGGATATTTTTCTTACATATCTCTCCCTTGTTAATTGTACTCCTTGGGGGTATCAAAGAAAATGAGTGAGACAGAGAAACAGAGACAGAGAAGAGAAAGATACAAACACGGACAAGCTCCCTAAAAACTCACTGAAATGGAACTTAGAAAATGACCAAAACTGTAACAAGGCTTTGTATTAATTCAGTGTGCCTCTCCCTCACAAGATGACACTTACCCAAATTCCCTTCTTCCTACCAATATCTGTGCTAAATCCATAATAAAAATCTCTTTTAATGCACGTCTGGTCACATGAAGCAGAAACAGGTGAATCTCTTCAAGTTTCAGGCCTAGCTTGTCTACTACTTTGTAAGTTTGAGGTCAGACAGGATTAGAATGTGTCTCAAAACAGATGCACTCAAAAATCTCTACTTAATAAACTTCAGGGTTGTGAAAAATGTTTAACAAATAAATACTCACCTTGCAACCATCCCTTTACTTCTGTATTATAAAAACAGTTGCCACAATGCATACTTTTAATCCAGTAACTTTAAGACAAGATAAAAGGCAGACATTTATTTACATGTGAGAGTAAAGAAGACACTCTGTCTCAAACACGATGAAGGGAAAGGACCGACACCTAAAATGTTCTCTATTATACCCAAACCACAAAACACATGCACGCCTTTCCACACATAAGTGAGGACATAGACACAAACAGTCAAATAAATAATAGAGTTACAATTGGAAGATGTGGCACACAAATTTTATTCCATGAAATTCACCAAATCCATTGGGAATGGCCATGGAGAAAGGGGAGACAAAATGCACAGATACATAGGGAAAAATAGAACAAGGAGTGTTAAACTGGAATGGGGGTTAAGGTAGGGTATGGAAGGGAGATGGGAAAGTGATAAAGAAAACAAAAAACCTTTTGAAAAAACATGGAAACTTACAACACTTTAATATCAGTAACAAACACTCACACAGAGAGACACAAACACACACATAGAAAGGTTAATAGACAGAGAGGTGGCAGAGATACAGGACTGAAATGAGATACTCTGAAACAGAAAAATAAGCTCTTAATGGACAACAGAGGGAAAAAAATTCTATGCCATGTGTAAGTTACTTCTCTTGGAGTTTTTGCCAGTTGTGTTCCAAAAATTCCTTAAACATTACACCACATTGTTATTTTTTTGTTTATCCTCAAGAACTTGATGATATGACTCTATTGATAAAGACACCATATGCTTGCGTCATAGAACATGGCAAAATCAAAGTGGTAAAGAAGCAGAAGCTTTATCCATACTGACTTGCTTTCACAGTGCTGGAAAGTGCTATGTAAGCTACTGGGGGAGAAAAGTAATCATCTGTCATGCCCAACTACCAACACTTGAAGCTACAATAATAACTGGCCAGTCAAGATCTGCCCACTGGTGTAATAATAACACAAGTATCATGAGAGTAACAACTACTTCCTGACTGTATCAAAGTCTATTTCCAAAGGATGAAAAAAAAATACATGGCACCATAATCAGACTAAGAACTTAAGGATAGACATGTCATGGGCAGGCTGTGCATGGGAAAAATGCATTACTATCATGTGCAAAGCAGAAATAAAATTAAACTGACTTAAAATACCTTACCATTATATCCAAAGAGCAATGGACCACCCAAACCTAAACTTAGATGCTTCTAAGTAGGTTGTGATTGACATGGTGATGTATATCTGGCCAAGGTGTAAAGAATAATTGACAAGGAATGCTGAGGCTCAAATCAACATACATAGCTCAATCCCTTCCTAAGTCTGGGGAATTATTGTGGAAGATATTGCAGAAAGAACTTAAAAGGCAGAGGTGTGATCTGTTCCCCCAGATCAAATTCCCTTCGGCTTGTCCTTAGTGCTGCAACAGATCCCCAGCTGAAGCCTCCCTCATCCTGCCCACACCTTCTGTGGATCTCATAGACCGTCCTCTCTAATCCTCCTTCCCCCATCTCATTGCTGCTCCTTCCCCCATACACCCAGCCACCGACACCAGTAGGCATTCCCTGTGAACACATGAGCAGAGCAGACCAATAAATCAGGGAACACAAAGTTATTCCACTATGAAAAAATCCAGAGGAGAAACAAAAACCCAAGAACTTAACACCCATGCAACTTAGACAAACCCAGAAATCAAGACTTAGAACTATAATCATCACAAATCCAGATGTCTAGATGATAACATAAGAATGTAGTCAATAACAGACAGAGCAATAAGTCTCCACCATAACCCAGCAGGCCCTGAATATTATAACATGGCTGAAGAACAAGAAAAAGACCTTAACACCAACTATATGAAGAGGATAGATGTCCCTAAAGAGGAAATGAATAAGTACCTAAAGAAATCAAAGAAAACACAAACAACTGGAGGAAATGAATAAATCCTTTAAATAAACCGAGAAAAAGGAAACAAGCAATTGAGCTGGGTGGTGGTGGTGCACACCTTTAATCCCAGCACTCAGGAGGCAGAGGCAGGTGGATGGATCTCTGTGAGTTCGAGGCCAGTCTGGTCTCCAAAGTGAGTTCCAGGAAAAGGCGCAAAGCTACACAGAGAAACCTTATCTCAAAGAAACAGAAAAAAAGGAAACAAGCAGTTGAAAAAAATAAATGAAACTTTTCAAAACATGAAAATGGAAATAGAAGCAATGAGGAAAATACAAACTAAGGGAATTTTGGAAAGGAAAAGGTTAGGGATGCAAACAGGAAATACTGAGGCAAGCTCCACCAATAGAATAGAAGGAATGGAAGAAAGAATCTTAGGTATTAAAGATAAGATAGAAGTAATGGCTAAATTGGTCAACACCCCCCCAAGAAAAAAATTTCTGAAACAAAAATCCAGGAAATCTAAGACAGTACAAAAGAACAAATACAAGAATAATAAAGAATACATGAAAAAGGAGTAACTCAGGTCAAATGAACAGAGAATATGTTCAAAAAAATAATAGAAGAAAATGTCTCAACCTAAAGGAGGAGTTCAAAGTAAAAGAAGCATAGAGAATGCCAAATAGGTTGGACCCAAAACAGTCCCCTCGCACATAATAATCTAAACACTAAACATCCAGAATATACAAAGAATATTAAAAGCTGCAAGGGAAAAACACCAAGTAATGCATAAAGGGAAACCTATTATAATTACACTTGAATTCTCAATGGAGACTCTAAAGCCAGAAGGTCTTAGACGCATGCACTGCAGACTCTAAGAGATGACAGATGCCAACCCAGACTACTATACCCAGCAAAACTTTCATTTACAACAGAGGGAGAAAATAAGATATTCCATGATTATTCAAATTTAATCAATATCATTTACAAGTCCAGCCCTACAGAAGAAAATCTCCAACCCATGGAGCTTAACTACACTCATGGAAACACAGGAAATAAATAATGACACACCAGCAAAGCCAAAAGAAGGAAAAGTGGGAAATGAACATTCTCTCTCAGCTTCTCTCTCTCTCTCTCTCTCTCTCTCTCTCTCTCTCTCTCTCTCTCTCTCTCTCACACACACACACACACACACACACACACACACACACACATGCAAAGGAACAATAAGAACAAAAGCAATATAACAGGTATCAACAATCATTGGTCATTAATATCTCTCAATATAAATGGTCTCAATTACCCAATGAGAAGATACAGACTAAAAGAATGGATATGAAACCAGGAGCCATTCTTCTGCTGCAGACAAGAGATATATCTCAACAACAAACATAAAAATTACCTCCTGGTAAAGGGTAGGAATAAGATATTCCAAACAAATGGACATACAAAGCATGCTTGTGTGGCCATTTTAATATCTATCAAAATATGCTACCATCATTTCAAGTGCCCTATACATGCTCAAAGCCAGTATAAGATCCAAAATTGCATTTCATTTTTAGTTCTGGGAGTGTGTTTCCACAATGATGGCCTAGGTATATCCTCTGCTATAAGTATATAAATAAGTGGAAAGGTATATACTTTGATATAAATATCAGTGCATTATCACTTTCTATATTTTGCTTTTATTTTATCATAAATACAGAGTAGTAACAAAATGTATCTCTGAAAATAGTAGTTCAAGAGCCATATAAGTTAAAAACTAAAAAATTCTATTGATATATTATATGTACTTATACTGTGATTGTTCTAAGTATGTAATGACCAAACATTAAAATGCACAGTATCAAAGAGGAGAGCTTAGATTTTAGGAGCAAAGTGAGGGACCAATGTGGTACACTTAATATTACTGCATACCAGAAACAAATATTGCTGCTTTTAATTAACACATAGAAATTGATCTCATTCTCTTGAAAAAATGTTTAAGTATCCACACAATAACCAATAGAAGAATGTGATTAGAGATAACAGTAATAGCATAATTATGCTGTAAGTAATAATTTTATAACAGCTTGATTCTCATAACATTAAGGATATTTCAATGTACATATAATCACCAAGACATGTGTATGTGAACACCAAATTATGAATTCCAGAAGCAATCTACATGGTTGTATATTGTAGAAGTGAATGAAATTTATGCTGAACTGCATTAAGTGCTAGGATGGCAGGTAAACATATTTATGCATAATATTTAAGGAAAGACAGTTAAGACCATCTCAGTCAGATCCTTAGACACACATGCAAATTAGCCCTGAAAAATGAAAGTAATAAGAAATATGAGAGCTAAGGAGTTGCCTCAGGCAATAAAGGCCATTGCAACCAAGGCTAATGACTAGGTTGATCTACAAGACCCATGTGTTAGAAGGAAATAAATGCCTTGTAGCTGTCCTCTGGCCTCCACAAAAGCACTGTGGAATCTGTGTGTGTGAAAACAGTAGAATAATGAACAAGTGTTTACATTAACAAGACAAGTAGTGTGCTTTAGATCTTTCATTCTCATAATAATAGGACACTTTTGGGACCCTATAGACATTATTCTTAGCAAGTGTGAATGTGGAAAAAGGACTTCAGGTGAGGGTTAATGGGGTAGGACTGATCAAAGAAGTCAAGAGCTGAAAGTAATCAGAACACATTATCTACAAACATGAAATTGTCAAAGAAAAAGTTTAATATGTTATTTTAAATGGGAGGGAAAGGGAAGAGTACAATGACAGAGGGAGTACGGGAAGGTACAGCTAAAATTAAGGGGCTATTTGAAGTTCGTATGGAACTCTGATACAGTAGAGACTTCCACAAATACATACATATATGAAGGAGATCAAAATAAAACTCCCAAAACAATGGAGGAGACAGAGCCTCAACTGAGCACTTCTCATCACCAAAATGAAGCCTCCAGTTCTGGAAAGGGTTACATCTAATTGAGTTGTTGGCCAAAGGGGCCTTATGGCAACATTCACACAACCTAGGCTTCTGCCAAGGTCATTGATTGCTCTCTACAAACTGATGGTGAGGCTCTATTGTGAAGACAACACCCATACAACTCACAGAGTTATAACATGGAGAAATTGAACTGGGGCCTATCTAGGGCCTTCACCACTGCTGACTAGTGCTCATGGTAGTGGCAGGTACTCTGTACACAACAGGTAAACACTAACCCAGCTGCAAAACCTTTCATACACAATGATGACCTGTGCTAATGCAATAGTGGTACAAAACCTGTAAGAGTAACCAACCAATTACTGATTAGATTTAAGGCCCCACTCCATGAGATGGGACCTATCCCCAACACTGTTCAGACCACCAAGATCCTGAGACCAGAATGCACAGGAACCTATCAGAAGACCAAAGGCTACTGTTCCGGTAAAGCAAAAATAACTCCTAAAAACATTCTTATACCCATAGATCATTGTCTTGATGAGTCTCCATCACAGAAGCTTCCTCCTGCAGCAAATGCAAATAAATACAGAAACTCAGATCTGTACAATGTGTAGAAAGTGAGAGACCATGCGACATTCAGTCCTCAATGAGATGTGTCTATCAAATCACTCCCCTCAGGGCTCAGGAAATCCTGTGCAAGAGGTGTTGGAAAGACTGTAGGAGCCAGAGGGAAAGGGAAGACACTACCATTGCCCAGGGGATGGGCCTCCAACAGGGCAGGGCTCAAAGGGAATCCAGAGTCAGTGGGTACTACACACTAAGGCTTTATCTGAGGGGGTTAGGGAAAATGACACTCACATACTCCCTTGATGGCTTCCTTCAGACCTTTTCTTTATTCTTCTTTTGCAGTCTCTATTCTTTATTTACCTGATGATTTCCTACTCTCATTCTGAGGTTTTCCTTCTAATGCATTTTAACTCTACCTTTATTCTTTCCCTTAAGCTTTCAGGCAGTATAAAAATTACAGTGGGGTTACATTCTGCTAGTGTGACAATGCACGGAGGTCTAGTATTAGTTTATTAGGGGTGCAATGGGGATACAGACTCACTAATACAGAACCAGGAAGACACCATGGCTGATCCTGCTGGTCCAACTGCTCATGTCCTGTCCTCCTGCCCCGAGGGGGATGAGAACCAACTGCGAGCTTCTCCACACCACTTGACCTGGTCCTTGCCACCAAGAGAAGAGTGACTCCTCTCTCTCAGCTCTGAAGGGGTCACTTACACAGACAAAGCCATGCCCTAGGGCTTGTACCCCGAAGCCATTGGCTGAATGGAACAAATTCCCACAACATTCTGTTTTTCAAGTGAATGATTACAACCAATACAAGTAAAAAACAGCATGTTTTCTATATCCTTTACATGATTAAACTTTTTACACATTACAGGTGAAAAACCAATTACCCCAAGAACCCATTTACACTCATACCCAAGCAATCTGTTATAGATTAAGAGTGTGTAAGCAAGCAAGATATTCTTTTACTGGCAGGCTGCGTTTGCAGTTACAAGGAAGGACCAATTACTTTATGCCTTATCTTGAAAGCTAATCTTATAACGAATCTTAAAGATATCACAAATCTGACCTTTTATATATGAAAAAGAATCAGTCAGCTCTACTTTAAATCTTTAGGATATATACCCACGCGTCAATAGTTCCTTACATCAGGAGATTGAGGGCAGAAATGGGTATACAGGATTAATCATCACCTTTGGTCATCATCCCATCCTACCACGAAAGGCACATCAACTAACGATAATTGGGCTGCTTTCTTCTTGTTCCCTGACCTTAACGAGTTTCTCATTCAACTATGTGCTGTTCTAAAACTTCAGATTGTCTTCTTGGGTTTTTCACCTCAAAACTATTTAACAAAAACATCTTAGTCTAACTTTAAATTATTTTGAAGTCTTTGTTTCAGCTATGCTGTACCCCAAAACCTGTGAACACATGTCCCAACATTAAGATTAAAAGAATTCTAGTCAGCCTGGCTCCTGGGACTCAATTGTTTTCCTTAATCATTAACTTGATTCACAGTCCATATGGCTATTCAATAGAAACTCATGTGTTCTAGCTGTGTGACACTTCCTTGTTTTATTTTTCATTCATCAAAACTCTGTATAGGGCGGGAGGGGGGAGAACAAGGGAATCCGTGGCTGATATGTAAAATTAAATTAAATAATAAAATAAAAAATCTCTGTATAAACTAACATTATTATTATCAGTTAGACAGTACAGCTTAGGAAGTATCATCTTCATAATAATCCACAGATAAAAATGCCCAGTAGGACAGGATGTATCCATGAGTTAAACATACTACATTATAGGCAGTGGAGATCTCCCCACACCCATTCACATCATACCAGATACCAGAGAAAGATGGCAGCAGCCAACATGTAAAGGCACAGCAGAAGCAAAAAACATTCTGGATTCTGTGGTGTCTGGGACTTGCCTGTCCAATATTCACCCATCAGGGATTTGCCTCCTGGTGGCCTGACATCCTGAACTTCAATTGCCATCTGCTGCTCCTTGGACATGGCTAATGGCAGGACAGGAAGGAAACAAGGCTTCTAAACTCAAAAGGACTGAGTCACATATGAACTCACAGATACTGAGGCAGCATGCCCCTGGCCTGTACCAGTTTGTGCCTGATAGGGTCCCAATGCAGAGAGGGGACATGGAGAAAAGCTCTCATCCTGTCCCTGACTCAGCAGTTATCTTCAATTGGTAAAGCTTGGAAATGAAAAATTACTATTCTTTAACAGAGTCTCACTGGGGATACAAACCAATCTTAAGGTCAGGCCCATGCCCAACCGTAGATGGCCAACACAAAACAAACTGAATAGCATTTTAGAAGGTTCTTTGTCCCATTATCAAGGAAATTTTTTAAGGGTTACAGGTCATATGTGCATATATTATGGTTTCTGGTTTGGGTTTTTTCTGGGATTCCTGTGTGTGAGAACATGTATGTCTCTGCATCTTTATGAGTTTCTTGTGCTTTTACTTTGGTTCTTTTTTCTTTTGTTTGTTCATTTTCTTCTATTCTGGACTGATTTTTTTAACTTATTTTATTTTGTTATTAATTTTCAGATGTCTGTTTTCTAAGGAGAGGCAGAATGTGTAAGGGGAAACCACCATCAAAATATGTAGAATGAAAAAAATTTCAAAAACTAAAAATAAAAATCAATGAACAAGACCTTCACATGATGAAGGCAATCAAAATTCCAACATAATCCGGGGATGTGCTTTCCAGACCCCCCACCCCTTACTGAGGAGCTACTGGTAGTTGATGGCTGTATGATAAGGAGGACTCATTCTTGTTTGAGCATGTTCAACTTGTAGGTTTCCTGTGTTCCAATGGATGGTCCCACACTTATATACATATATCATCATTAACTGGACTTAGTGGATTAGCAACAAAAAGAAGGCATGAGGTTGGGAAGAGGCATACTAGAGGTATATAGGGGTATACATATATATGTATGTATTTCTTAGAAATTAAGAAAAGTAGTAACGTTTTAAAAAGAACCTGCATTGTATCCTTAACATGGCGGTAGATACATTCAGACACTGGCAAAAAAAAAACAAAAACACATTCTTAGGAAATCAGAACTCATATCAGGTATTTCAACAGAGTCAAATGCAAGAAATTGCTTTGGCCATCAATGGAAAAGCAAAATGAGAAAAACAAACTACCACAGAGCTGGGCCTCAGACCTCCGAGGGGGACACGCTACCCAAAATGTTTCTGGTGCAAGTAAGGAGCACAGCAAGGCGGCCACTGGAGGACTAAAGGCAGTCGAAGGCCAAGAAACTCTACCAGGCTTTTTCTTTTGGACCAACAACCAGCTCCCACCTCAAGACACTTGATTAGTTTTGAATGCTCGGCATAGCTTAAGCAGGTTTCTGGCTAGCCCTTTTAACATAAATTTACCTGTTTCTCTTTATCTACCTTTTGCCTCGGGGCTTAGAACCTTTCTTCTGTATCTCTTACTTTCACTGCTTCTCTGTGTCTGGCTGGTGTCTGCCTGACTTCCTGCCCCAGGCATGTCCCTCATTCTCTCCTCCTTTTTTTCTCATTCTTCCTTCACGTGAGCTTAGAGTTCTCCTCCTCCTATTTATTCTCTCTGCCTGCCAGCCCCGCCTATCCTTTCCCCTGCCTAGCTACTGGCCATTCAGCTCTTTATTAGACCAATCAGGTGCTTGGGCAGGCAAGGTGAAACAGATGCAAGACAATTTTACATAATTAAATACACATCCTTACATCATTATAGAAATGCAGCATAAAGAAAAGTAACACACCGTTACACAGTTAAAGTAAAATTCTACAGTATGTTTGCCTAGTGAAACTAATATTCCACAACACTCAACTGCCATTGCTTCTGTAATGTTGACAGGAGCAGCAGACAAAAGGGGAAGGAATAAGCACCTTGCCACCTGTCACTAGTTCCATTTTGGGGGCACTACCTACTAGAGAGCAAAAATGATAAGTGGTTCATATCTCTTAGGCCCACCATCACAAGAAGTTTGGACATGTAGCTCACACAGCTTAACAACTGACCTACATTTCATCCACGGAGAATGGCGAGAGCTAGGTAAAAGTTAGATTTATTCTTTATCTAGATTTGTAGCTGGAACCCAGGGAGGAAGCAGGAAAGGCAAAGGGAAGGAGCTGGAAAGATAGTTCAGCAGTTAAGTACACTGGCTGGTCTTCCAGAGGACCTGGGTTCGATTTCCTATACCCATATAGCAGCTCACAAGCGACCATCTGTAACTCCAGTCCAAGGAGATCCAATGCCCTTTTCTGGCTTCCAGGGGTACGAGATATGTATGTCTTACACAGACATGCATGCAGAGCAAAGACCCATATCCAGACAATAAATAAAAAATTTAAAGGTGGCTGTAGAGTGATGGCATGCATAATCTTAAAATCGATTATTTTATCTTTTGATTTCTTGTTGTTATTCAATCCCAAAAGTCATCTGGCTCTAGGAAATTTTCCACAAGAAATGAACCTTAACTGAGCATGATGATTTCCAAAACAACACTTCAAAAATTTTTACCATGGAGACCAGTGTAGATTCACTTAGATTCTCTGGAATGTAAAGAAGCCAAACAGGAAGGAAACTCAGTATCCTTGTATTTGTCTAGAAAATTCTAAAAGTGGGGTAAGACTGAGAGGAGCGCTCAGGAGGGACATGGGGATGCCTGAATTCAGAAATCCCAGCCAAATGTAGGGATAGGTGGACTCAGAGAGCAACATACAAAATATGGGCATTGACAATGGCACTTAATGTGTCATCACTACACTCATGGGAATAAAATTGCAAAAGGCCAACGATCAACAGCTTTAAGGTTATTAATCTTACCTCTCACAGCCAACCATTTGCTGATGGTTTTTGTTTGTCATAAGATCTTGTCATACGTATTAAATTGTCAGAAGTAAAATGTAAAAATGCATTTGCTTTTCTCATTGCCTCCTTTGAACCCCATTTTTTACAAGCAGGTAAAATGAGAGTTAAGGGACAGGGCCCTATCCTGTCAAAAGTTTTAATTTGTTAGTAAAAGCTAGATCTGTCACCTCTTTTCTCTCCACATCCATCCACATGACAAGAAGTCATAGGATCTTGGTCCCTGAATTACTTCTGGTCAATGACTTTCAATTCTCCTCTTATCTTTTAGATAAGCATTTGGAACAAGGCCTCAGATGGTTGTGTTTATGCCATCACTCAGGCCGTGGATGTACATCCTTTTCACACCACCCTGAGCAGCAGTACAAGGAGTGGGTTTGAACTATTAAAGGGAGTGATTAGACTTTGGAAAGGATGGATTAAAGAGTCTGTGGGACATCTGAGTGGAGACATACGTCTGAGATTGAAGTCAGAGCTCTATGTTGATGTCATAGTGATGGGAATTATCACAAACCTGGAGAGAATTAGTGAAGTTATACAAGAGGAGGATAAATGGAAGGGACGTGAGGAGAGGGAGAGGAGGATGTGTTCGGCACATAGCAGTGGGATCTAACTACGTGCTAACAGCTGAGGCCAGGGGAAAAGGACTTGTTAAGGAAATGAGCAGAGGACAAATTATCTACTTGTTTACCCCCGATACTCTAAATAGTTGTCAGGGTAGTCCTTGAGGAAGCTGGAAGATCAATTCCACTACAAATGATGTTTTGTGTTGGCTCTGCTGGCGTTGGAAGCTAGGTTTTTGTACATATTAGGCAAGTGCTCTACCACTGGGGTTCTCATTTACTGGCTGTCATCTTCTTTCTCAGTATTTTTTTGTCCTTGAGGACTCTGAATAGATAAGGTATTCCTCACTGACAATCAGTTGGTATCACAGATGTTTGGTTAAGCTGATAGTAAGCAAAGCTAAGCCCCCATGTACCAAAGACATGGTGACATTGTTTCAGAATTAGTGTTAATTTGTTTTTTGGATGAAAGTCCTTTTCTGTCTCTAAAATATTGTATTGTGAGATAAATATAACTATGGTCTAAAAAACTGGTTCTTAATCAATTAAAACTGAAAAATGCTGGATGCTATGTGAGAGTCAAAACACAGTATAACAAAGGCTGTGCCAACTCCTCTGTCAAAAAGTTTTGAATTCATTGAACATAGAATTACTGAATTTTTAATTTTTTATTTTTTTGGTTTTTCAAGACAGGGTTTCTCTGTGTAGCTTTACGCCTTTCCTGGGACTCACTTGGTAGCCCAGGCTGGCCTCGAACTCACAGAGATCCATTTGGCTCTGCCTCCCGAGTGCTGGGATTAAAGGCGTGCGCCACCACCGCCCAGCGAATTTTTAAATTTTAAGTTAAACTATTTGATATCAGATTCCTCTTCCCTGGAACAGTACAATCTAGAGGAACAGAGTTGCACAGAACCCATGTATATCTATTAACCCAGACTCTTTCCTAATACTGTCAGTAAAATTCAGGATGATTTAGAATCACCTGAGAGATTCGAGAAACACACCTCTCAGTATATCTGTGAAGGCACTTGCACATAGGACTGTCTAAGGTGGGGAGGAGCCTGAGAGAAAATATTTAGAAACACAGTAATTGAAAAAAGTCATCCTGTGTAAAATTATAAGCAGTAAACCCAACAGTAAGAAAACCATCTCCCAACTAGCTGGGCGGTAGTGGTGCACGCCTTTACTCCCAGTACTTGGGAGGCAGAGGCAGGGGCATCACTGTGAGTGAGTTGTCTACAGAGTGAGTTCCAGGACAGGGTCCAAAGCTACACAGAGAAACCCTGTCTCAAAAAACCAAAAAAACGAATAAATAAATAAATACATAAACACATAAATAAATAAATATAGGAAAGAAAAAAAAGAAAACTAACAATTTGAGAAAGACACCCAACATATATCTCTGGCCTGAACACACATGCAGGTACATGTTCAACACTCTGCCACACACATAAACATGAATATGAACGAACACACACACACACACACACACACACACACACACACACACACAAATAAATGTGCATATGACATGCTGACAACTGCAATGAGGTAATGGTATCATCCATCCTGTGCCAGGAGATGCAAAAAGGCAGCTCTCCTTTGCATAAAACATTGTCACTGCTCACTTATGGAGCTGCCATAGCATTGTGTGAAGCTAATAGTTGGAGACATAGGATCCTGGACACAGCCTTACGGTTTTGATGACTTTGTGATTAACATGAGTAATCTTATACATTTGCTAGGTGTGTTATGAGAAACAATTATAGATATATTTATACACATTCTGTGAAATGCATAGAACAACCTAGCAACAGCATCATCACTGTTACACAGGATTCTCTTGACCAGAATCAACACAACCCAAGGTTCTTTATGGGATTTTAAATCTCTATGAAGAAAATAATCACCTTCTGGTCCGGCAAGATTATTAAGCAGGTAACGGCACTTGCTGCCAAGCCTCATGACCTCAGTTCAATCCCTGGGACCCACATGGCGAAAAACCAATACCTACAGACTGCCTCAGATTCAAAGTAGTATAAACAACGGAATAGGAATCCAGAGTTCAGAGTTGAGTTCAGATACTTTCATTGATTAGAATTCAGACTGTTTTTTCCAACATTGACCTTACTTTTTGTTTTGTTTTGTGTTTGGGTTTTTTATAGGGGTTTTTTGTTTTGTTTTGTTTTGTTTTACCTAGAAAAGACAGGAATTAATTTGGAACACAGTAACCAGATGTTGGGCCCTGACCCTCGGTCCTTGGGGAGCTGTTGCCTTGCTTGCTGACCTTGATCAGATGTCCTCCCTATGCTAATTCCCTGCCGGTTTCATTCCTCCTAAACAGCTTACCGAAGGTTCCTTGTTTGTGTATCCTGCATATTGGTGGAATGCTAGAATGTAAAACACCTGTAGCCTACTTTTGCCCTCCCAGGTTCTTCCACTGTGCTATAAGTCTGTATTTAAGGCTTCCTCCCTCCTTCAATAGGGGGCATTCTACTGAGAGGAATGGCCTGCTGTCTTGTCTCTCTTTTTAATCCTCAGCCTCTCGCTTGGACATGGTGAGTGGGTAGTAACGCCGGCGTCGCTACAACCAGAAAGCTTCTAAAATCTGATATTTGTCTACTTTTGAGTCTATAAAAAACTTTGCTAATATGAGTTTATGATACTCCTGTTTGCTGAATAACAATGTCAGGTAATTTGATATTTAGCCAATAAATCAAAACTTATTAATGTACTTGTGTCTATTGAATTACTCTTGTCAGAGAACAGGATGAGTTAAATCAATCTCCCTTTAATGAGATCTTTCTTGATGAAAATATTAAGGGTGGATATTTCAGAGTGAGACTTCAAACAAGGTGAATCTTATGGTGATGCAGTCTAAAACCAACAGTGTCCTGATGGATTAAAAAAGAACAATGGTTTTGATAGAGAATTAGATGACCTGGATAAACCTTCAAATGCAAAACATAAAAATACTAAAAAATAACCTTAAGTCTCCACAGATACCTGCTTACTGACAAAACAAAAGAATATTTAGGCTAAGCAATGAATGATGGTAAAATCTCTGAGAACTTCAACTGGCTTGCTTCCAAGAGAATTGGGTGAGATTGAGTTAACTCTCAGAATCATGAGGAAATTCAAGGGCTTCAAAGCCCAACAGAAGATCCCCCATAAGACTAGGACAGGAAAATTTTCTCCAGCATAAGGCAAACTAAGAATTAAACCCTCATGGACAATCCAACCCCAAGAGAGAAGCTTGGAGAACTACAGGTAAATTTGCTAGTATCAACCTTGTTAGTGAGTACAAAAATAAAGCCTCAGAATTCATAACCACAAACAGGTACATATGAGTAAGTCTAATTCACACTAACTTAATTGTGCCACAAAACCTCAAATCAAGAATTTAATTCATATAAATTCCAGACTCACAGAAGAAAACTCAAATCTTTTAGAGGAATGTCCTTTCTCTCAGCTCTCAAACATTCCATTCAATTTTTTCTGAGAAATGATCATGTTATATATACAAAAATTCTTACCTAATTTAGAAAACAAGACTGAAAAAGACAATAGAAAATTTAGGCTAGTGGATCATTATACATTAGAATTATTAGATATAAAACATAAAACGTAGTTAAATATAGCTTATTGAAAACAAAACGTTTAAACATAAGAATAAATACCAGGCAAATAGGAAAAAGTATATACTTTCTGGAAAATTAAGATGATTTAAATAACCTCAACATTTTAAAGATAGTAGAACACATAGTGAGTACTTATGATATTTTGTTGAATGAATACATGATTATAAAAAAGTATTACCCTAATCACAAAAACACTTGAAATGATATGAAAATGTTGTGTTTTGCTAAATGGGTCCATTACCAATGAAAACTCGAGGATCAGATATTGGGTAAAACCTTAGGGATCAAAGAAGCACAGGAGGAGTGAACAGCTGACCTTCCCTTTCTTACCAGAGACCCACCCAGCACACCTTCTATCCACATGTCCCAGGTCAAAGAGAGCTCTTTAACTCCAAGTCCCTCCCTCCTCCTTCCTGTCCAACTTCCCTATCTGTACTCCTGGCTTCTCTATGGCTAATTCCAGTCAGTTAGCCACTGGTTCCACCCCCTCATTCAACATTAACACTATTAACATAGTCTAAGAGTGTCACAGTGTGATCCAATATCCTGCAACAAGAGAAGATATATAGATATCTCTGGCTCCAGAGAACAAGCATAGACAAAAGGACAAATAGATTGCTATCTACACCTTGTCCATAACAAGTCTAGAGTATGCAACACATCCAGTGAAGACTTCCTAAGTTTAATAAATATCAGAGAGTAGCTGAGATTATGAAATAGTGAGGAGAGAATTTCTAAAGAGAAGGAAAGCTTAAAGCAGATGACAGTATTCCTGAAGAGAGTGAGTGAGAGAGGGAGAGAGTTGTTTCAAATGGCTGATTCACTGAAGTAGAATAGTTAGGTGAGAATTTGAATGTTGCCTCTCTAAAAGCTAAACATTTAAGTCAATACTAAGAAAATTAAATACTTCTGCTTTCTGTTTACTTTGTATGTCTCCTGTCTTATTAACAAAATGTCAACTACATTGGAAATGCTTTTTCTTGAATATTACTAAGGACCAGCCTTAATAATCGTCTTCCCAGGGGCCCATAAGAGAAGCTACAAATGGCGAGAATTATTTTGGGGCAAAGAATCTAAGTACACCGAGCTCTTTTGTCTGTCTACCTTATTCCTCTGGGATAAAATTCTGTCTACACAGCTTCAGTTCTGCTCTCATGCCTAGCTCCTTTCTTGCCTGATTTCTCTCTACATTTACCTGCTGTCCTCTAAGCTCTCTCTTAATTCTCTCATCTTAGTTCCGCCCCATCTAGGCCCTCATCCATCTAGTTCTTCCCCATTTCAGCTCCTCTCCCATCTCCTTCTTTCTCATCTTGTTCCTCCTCATCTTGTTCTTCCCCATCTGGCTCTTCCTCATCTTCCATCTCTTCCTCTATTACTCTCTTCTAGCCCTTCAATCCAGTTCTTTCCCATCTCAATCCATCCCTCTCCAGTTCTTACCCATCTAGTTCTTCCATTCTCTTTTCTCTTTTAAATCTAGTCCTTCTCTGAAAATAAAACTGCCCTTTTATCCCTTTGACTTTTATCTCTTCAAGATATCTCTGCTCCCACAGTTTCTGGCAAGTATGCTCGGTCGATAGGCAACTTGACTAGGCAACTTTCATCACAGTTAGATGTACCTGTAAGTTGGAACCCTTTAGTTCTGAGTTAATTGTTAAGGGTGGATCTAAAACTAGAGGTAAGATTTTGGAAAGGAGAAGGTTAAACTTAATTAGCACATCTGTGACGCCTTCTCAAACAGATAGTCTAGATGCTTAATTCTGTTCTTAAAGAGTACAGAGGTATGTCTGATAAGACTTTCATCCATCTGGGGATGGTCCTGGCCAGATGCTGCTTATGACAATAAGTACAGAAAGGCCTGAAATTAGGAATCCTGGCTGTTACTGCCCAGAAGGTTCTCTAAATATCCCTTTAGTAGAGGGGAAATTGTGCTAAAAGAATGATGGAAAAGCTACAATAGCACATGAGATATTCATAGTAGGAAACAGCAAATAATCAAAAGCCAATATCACCAAGACTCTTGAGCCTCAGCTTGACCTCTGGAAGGCCCTTGGCTTCTTCCAGGTATTAGCTTGTCATAATCAGCTGAAATCCTACTTCATGTATTTTTGCGGTTTGCAGCAGCTCTTCCAACCTTCCAGTCTCTTCAATATAGAGAGACAAGAAATAGACAAGAAAGAGGAGAAAGATGCTGTGTACTAGAAGGCAGTTAAGCACACACCCTGACACAAAAGGCTGGTACTCTATAGGTTTCCATTCTGAGTCCAGAGAATTCTGCTGGCTTAGAGTTCTATCCTGGCCTCTGTTCCCTGTATATTCACACAGATAACTGGTCTAGGAAGAGCTACTCTAAAGAATTTAAAAGGAACCAATGCATATGCACATATGCTACAAGTGGAAACAAAGGCAAGAAAGGGGGAAATAAATAGCATGATGGATAGGACCTACTCAAAGAAACAAATTGCACTGCAATAAAGTCAAATAATGAGTGAACACAGTGCTAATAATTTTTAAAAGTTAATGGGGAAAATCCATTTCCATAAATTGTGCACGCACGCGCACATACTCACACACACACACACACACACACACACACACACACACACACACACACACTCTCAGAACAAAATTAAATTGCTCAAGAAATGTTAAAACAATAGAAAATTTTGTAATGATTTCAGAGAGCTCAGGAAAAAATGAAAAGGAGAAAAACAGAAACAGATATTAATGAAGATAGAATAAAGGAGAAAAGACATAACTAAGATCATGAGAGGTAGATTGGATTATAGAAGGAGAGAAGGAGAAAGGGGAAGATTGGTTGGAGAAAAGCAATATAAAAATTAAAGAAAAATATAAAAGAGGTAGGAACTTAATTTTGTAAGATAGACATTGGAGATCCAATACATATTGATTTTCCAGAAAAAGGGACAAGGACAAAATGGAACAAAAATTATTCAAATCTGTGTTAGACAGTTTCCTTAGTTTCAACATGTTTGATTATTTGAACCGAATATCAAATTGGATCAAAGGATATATGATTCATTTGATGTTTTAAAACACTTGATCAAAAAACACATGGCATGCTATGAAAAATGATATTGAACAATAAATTTATTGATTTACAAGGCACAAAAAGATATATATTGAAACCGACCAAAATCATACATGTAGAAGGAGATCATATTGACTTCAAATCTTCATCTAGAAGCACTAATCATCAATGAACAAGGCAATCTTTAAAAGACAATATGTTGCAAGTGTTGCTTACATAGAAAGCCAAATATTTTAGATATAGATGAATCCAAAGAATATCCTTCTTTTTCCCCATAAATATATGTATATATTTCCCATTTATTGACAATGGATCTTTTTCTCACATAATATATCCTGATTAAGGTTTCTCTTCCCTCTAATCCTGTAGTGATATTTTATTTGTGCTGAAATGTGGTGATATTTTATTTGCATGTTAATAAAGTTTGCCTGGAGATCACAGGAAATAGCATGAAGTTTTAAGTAGACACAAAAGTCAGGCAGAGGTAGCACACTCCCTTAAGCTGATCACTTGGCAGGCAGGGTCTCTATTTGTTCAAGGTCACGCTAGGGAACAGAGCCAAGCATGGTGACACACACCTTTAATCTCAGTACCAACCACAGAGATCCTGGAGGTCTGTACAGATAGGTAGTAACAAGCAAGTGAGCTAGCTGGGCTAATAGTCAATGAGAGGGCAGAAGAGCAGGGCAATAAAAGCCTGGGTTGACAGGAAGTCATGGCATTTTGGAAGCTACAGAGCTGGTGAGGTAAGGTGGTTGGTGGCTCTCACTATTTCCCTGATCTCTAAGGCTTTCACCCTTATATTTGGCTCCATGTTCTTTATTTAATAAGACCACTTAGAAATTCGTCTACATAATCCTCCCAGTTTCTTTCCACCTCCTTCTCATCCGATCCACCCCCTTTTTGTCTCTCATTAGAAAACAAACAGACATCTAGGGGATAATAATAAAATGAAATATAAAAAAACAACTAACACATCAGAATAAGACCAACAAACAAAGGGGAAAGCATCCCCAAAAGAGCAAACAGACACACAGAAAACTACTTGAGCAGAACATTATTTGACACATAGACTTGGAGGATAGGAGACTTGACCTCCCAATCCGGTGCTGCTGTAGGGTTGCCTTGCTGCTCTGTAACATTCTGGGATACATCATGAGGACAGAAAGGCCAGGTGAGGGGGCAAGAGCAGGAAGGGAGGAGCGAGGGAAGTTTCCCTATCTGCAGTTCCACATGTCAGCGCCATCACAGTAGCAATCACTTTGAACTCAAGCTTCCTAAGGGACGTTCAGTTTCAGACAAGTACCTCTGTTTTCTTTTCTGAAGTAGTTAAATGTTGAAGGATCCACTGGGAAAGGCCAACTTACAACTACAATCCATTTTTAAGAATCCATACAGTACTGGAGACAGACGTTAAAGTGATTAGGATTCATTAGAGGAACATCGCCTCTTTAGTGTTTCAGCCCATCTGTGGGTATTGTCTTTTTTTCTTTTTTCATTCCTTTATTTTATTGAAAATATTTTTCTCATATATTATATCCTGATTAAGATTTCCCCTCCCCTACTTCTCCTATTTTTCTCCCAACCTCCCTCCCATCCTGATCCACTCACTTTCTGTCTCTCATTAAAACGCAATTCCTTCTTAAAGTACGTGAAGAGGATTCATTTAACAAATTAAAGGGATTTATAAATAAGAGCAAATTTCTGGTAAGCTTTAGCTCTACTGAAACAAAAGTTTAAAAATAAGATACTTGTGAAAATAATGATGATAAAATACAGCATAAACGTTAGAAAAAGTGGCAAACTAAAATTAATGTCTTCTCAAAATAAAGCCATAAAATTGAAACCAAGTATAACTACATACTTTCTAAGAATTGGTTTTTGTTTATTTATTTGTTTGTTTGTTTGTTTGTTTTGAGAAAGAACTTAAAGTTGGATAAGTAGGGAAGGGTAGAGGATTTGGAAGGACTTGTGGGATGGGAAAATCATGATCAAAGTATAAATTTAAATATTGTTTTAAATAATAAAACGTATAACAAGAAAACAAAATGCCAATCCAGAGCCTGGAGAACAGAGGCAAAATGGTTCCCTGGTGTGGTAGCTTCTTTCTCTACTGCTGTGACAAAGCACAGACCAAAACAATTCTGGGAAAGGGTTTATTTGGCTTACAGGTGACAGTCCACTGTGGAAGGAAGTCAAGGCAGGAACTTGAGCACAGAAATCTGGAGGCCGAATCTGAAGCAGAAATCATGAATGGATGTTGCTTGCTGGCTTCTGCTCTGCCTTACTATGCTACCTTTCTTATATAACCTATGGCCACCTACCTAGGCAAGGGACCACTCACAGTGGGCTAGACCTTTCCTCTATCAATCAGCAGTCAAGAAGATGTCCCACACACATGCCCAAAGGCTAGCTAATAAAGGCAGTTCTTAAACAAATGTTCCTTCTTCCCAACTTGACAAACAAAACCAAAAATCAGACAGTATATCTGGCATATACAAGCGTCTGGTCTTGAATTCCAGTACTAGGACACAAAAATGAAAAGAAATGGTCATATTTTTTAAAAATTGTATCAGTTGCTTGTTAAGACACATAGCAACAGGGACACACAACCATTTCTAATAGAAATTCAAAATAAGAATGCCACTTTAGAAATGGTGTGACAACCACTTACCATGCCAAACATTGACATACCTTTCTCCAAAGTATTGACCCCCCAACACACATACCTACAAGGATGGAGGTATGCCAAAGGAAGAAAAAATGTCTCTATCAAATTGCAGCAATATACACAATAAAATGAATATAGACATATTGAATGATAATACAAAGTATAGAATAAACATGTATGCATCCACACTGATATAAATAAATGTGAATGCTGGAACTTGGATTTAAGTTGCTTCCGACAGGCTCATATGTTTAAGAACTTGGTTCCCATATAGTACTGCTGTGGAGTATTTGGAAGACGGGTCTCCTAGCTGGTGGATATGGATCACTAGGGGTGGGTTAAAGGACAGAGCCTATGCAGATTCTGGTCCTCTTTCTGCTTTCTGATACGTTAAGACCTTAACACGTCTGTCACATCTTCTCCCACCATACCATTCTACCTAGTCTTTTCTGTCATGGTCTGAGTGCTGACTCTGAAACCAGGAGCCCCAGAGTGAAATTCAATCAGATGCTTTCTAAGGCAGGGATGGTCTTTGAGGTTTTCTTCTAACATCAAGAGGGGTTTTCTCAGCTGCTTGATGCTCTTGTTTGTAAAGAGGAACTATCCATTGTTTTCACTTGCTACCAGCACTATTGTGGCTAATCTTCTCTTGATTGCTTGCCAGCAAGATCTACATTTTAATAGGTCCTTGCATTTGAGTCTTCTCATTCTTGCTTCAGAATAGTTAGTCCCCTTAGGAAGCATTATAGAGCTCTCTGTTCTAACAGCCTAACTCCCAGCATTGGCAGGCATTGTTTATTACTGCTCTGTGGATGGAGGCAGAAGTCTATTATTCTCCCACCTGTACCTTTTAGTGTCAGGACAAAGTCATCCCTAGACCCCTGGCTCCTCTTTACCTCTCAGTATGAAGTATTTTCCTTATAAACCAGCTTAGGTAAGGTTTAGGAGGACCATCGTTCTTGGCCAGTTTATGGAGAAAGTTGCCCAGTTGCAATGGGCCAAGTATCCCAACCATCAGCTCCCTTGGACCTCACATTCATTCTCTTCCTGCTCTCTGCAGTTCTCAGAGCCCCCTAACCTCATAGGCCCTCAAGTGCCACCACCAGCCCTAAGCGCCGCCTTGTGGTTTTTACACAGAAACTCTTCCCCAAACTTCCCATCACCCTTACATGGATCCTAGGAAACGATCTAATGATCAACTTACAGTTAAAATGTGAACTTTTTATGGTTAACTATCTTGATCTTTGTATAAATATTTTCTGTATAAACAAAAATGAAAAGAATTTATACTAACTTATGGTGCCTTCTATCACCAGTAACTATTATTCTAAATAATGGTATTTGGGTTTACAAATCAGGTTTAGCAGTTTTTCTCCTTTAAGAAATGATCAGCCACAATGAAAGTCACAATTATGGTACCCCTCCTCTCCATTAAATGACCTCAGCAACTATCATTCTATAACAATTAGATATCAGTACTTTAATACTGAGTACGTACATGAATCCCTGAAGAATGATGTTCAAATGTAAACTGCTTGGTAGGTCTGCAGTAGAGAATTCTAACTTGTTCCCAGGGGAAACTTTACTTAGAATAACACTGCATAAAAATTAATCTAAAGGAGACTTGATCCTTGACTGAAAATTGGTAGTCTTTAGTTCCATTTGTCTACTACACCAAGGATGCTAAGTTATTTACCTTTGGGATGGACTTTTAAAATATTACTAAATTCAAAAATGATCCCTGACCTGTATTTCCCCTCTTGAAAACCCCTGACCCACACAAACCATAACACTGACAAAAACGAAGATACAGAAGGCAACAGAAAGCTTAGCAAGTAAAGGAGTTTGCTGTGCTAGCCCAACAACCATAGTGTAAGCGCCAAGTCCCAGGGTGGAAGGACAGAACTGACTCTTGAAAGTTGTCCTTGAACCTCTACATGAGGTCCTACACACGTGTGCGTGCACACACACAGATACACACACACATACAGACACAGACACAGACAGACAGACAGACAGACAGACACACACACACACACACACACACACACATGCACACACAAATAGCACGTTGCAGAAATCCAGCAGCAGTCTACAAGACTCCACCTACCAGGGTGAGCAGTACAGCTCCCAGGATGGACTTAGATCTGCTGACCCAAGCTTCCAGGTCAAGGCAGCGAGCAAAGAAGGGCCTCCCAGGTTGACCCCGGACCTGCTAGAGCAGTGGGATGGTGGTGTCCCAGAACCAAGAGCACACGGGAAGTTGTGACACCAAGTGAGACTATCGCCCAACTCAATGGCACCCTAGTCCCAGCACCGGGTTCCCACCTGGCAGAAGACTGCTCCCGGATGGACACAAGGGAAAGGAACAGGCAGCTGTGTACACTGATCAGGACTCCAGGGTGGGGGGCCAGAGCTTCCTGTCCCATGCTCCGATGGTCTAATATTGAGATGGGAGTGGAGAAGGGCTTCCTTCCAAAACCTTGGCCTCCTTGGTGAAGTGCATTCAAGTGGATGCTGCCCCACATCATCCAAAGCAGGGAACACTGGGGCCAGGACATCCACAACCTCGCCTCAACAGGCAGGCCGTCCAGGTACCTGAGGTGGAGACAAGGACACATCAAAAGAAGAAACATTGCACCCACCTGCCCTCTTGCCTACCAAAACTTGGGACCGGTCCCTACCTTAACCGTCTCCTAGGCAGCACCAGGCAACCATTCTGACTTACCTCTAGCTCTGTCACAATCTCTCTCCTCTGCACAGCCCTCCACCTCCCACCCCTATGATCCCACCTCCTGACCCTACCCTACACCAACTACCAGGCACCACTCAGGAAACTTCTTTTCCTGTTCTGTAACTTCCCCAAAACCTGTCAGGCAAGGAACTCTCTGTATCCTCTGTGGACAACCACCTACCTGTGGCAGGGCCTAGGAACACACAGGACTCGGCTCTCTCAACAGATTCCAAGTGGACCGAGGACAGGTAACATAGAATCTGAGGGACAAGAAGCAATTCTCACTCTTAACACCAGGATGCCTACAGCACACACCCACCGTGTGTGTCCTTATGGATTTCCCTAAACATTCCAGGTGTCCTCACACAAATTTCTCTCCACGGGCTCAGACCTATGGAACACAAAAAAGTGTCCACAGACAGAGTGGGTCTGCCCACCAGCCTGCATGAAAAAAAAAAACACCAACAAACTAGAGAACACCCAACACCCCACAGGCAGATTCTCATTTGCTCTCGCCTTACTTTCTCTCTCTCTCATTTATCTATCCTCCTCTACCTCCACCTCCACCTCTATATCTGTCTCCCTATATCCCTCGCTCCAATGTACAATCCCATCCCTGGTATCCATGGTAGCTAGGCCATGTTCAGGTGGTGGAGTGGAGGCCATGAGTTCCTAGACCTGCCTGGCAGGCCACTCCAAACGACAGTCCTGCCACCTTCCTGATGGTTCCTACACAGTGCACTCATCCACCATGCCCCGGCATGCCCCTGAGCCCTAAGCCACAAATGATGAACCACTCCAAACCTAGTGCTCACCTGAACTGGAGCTGAAGGATGGAGCCCTAAAAGGCTCCCCTACATGCAAACCTGTCATTCCCCTACATCCCAGAGCTGACCACCATAACTCTTACATACTGTGCCTCTCAGGGACTGCTATGTCTTCTCTCAGGACTAGGCCACAATAATCCCAGGTACACACACACACACACACACACACACACACACACACACACACACACAAAAGCGCTCCAGCATGCTTAGCAGTTGTAGGACTCCAGATAGTGCCCTCTGTTAATTTCAGAGCCTTCTCTAAGTATTCTTCCTGCTGAGATGATGTCTGGACATGTGAGTTCAGAACAAGAGGTTTTCGACTTTCACTCTGGGGGTTCTCCCCGGGTATAAGATAAGTCCAGCTAGGCAGGAGAAGACAGGACTATGTGTGTCCTGCATGAAACAGAGGAGGCTTGTCAGGGGAGGCAGGGGCCATAAAACCTGGCCACTATGGTACCTAAGTCCTGCCTGACCTCTTTGTGAGCTAACCTGAGTCCAAACCCTGTTCTGCCTGCTTCTACTGGAATTCACCTTGAGCCACCACACAGCCATACTGGGTACGAACAATCAGGTTGGATAGGATGATGATGGGGGGTTGAGGGGTCCAGACCCCTTACAGGGATCTGGTGATGTGTCTCTGGAGCTGGAACTTTTCTAACAGGTCCCATTCCCTGAATTCCACCTGTAGCACAGCTCAAGAGAAAAGCCAGTTGTAAAAGAAACAAAAGGCAAGGCAGATAGAAGGCCTGGCAGCCAGAGAGGAGAGGGGATGGCAGGAAGAGATAAATGGATGACAGACATTTGGCCAAGGTGGCTAGCAACCAGGCCTGAGACCCTGAGCACCTCCCAGAGATGCAGGGCAGAGTTTGTGTGGTCT
Source organism: Peromyscus eremicus (assembly GCF_949786415.1). Lineage (NCBI taxonomy): Eukaryota > Metazoa > Chordata > Mammalia > Rodentia > Cricetidae > Peromyscus > Peromyscus eremicus. The sequence continues at coordinate 2,170,240 of NW_026734289.1, forward strand.
CCGGAAGTGAGCTGTGGATACTGCTAGGGAGGCTCAGACAAAAGCTAGAGGGTCCCAGGGTGGCCTTGTGCACCACGGTAAGGGCAGGCCGCCTGGCAAGCAGGCAGGAAAAGTTCAACACACCGACCATGATGCAGCCCAGGCTGCACAATCCCCTGCAGAGAGGTCCTCTCCTGCTGCCATACATGGCTGCCACAGGACCTGGAGGCTGTGCTTCCATGACCTGCAAGCCAAGTCTTGTGGCCCCCACCCGGAGCCGGTCACCTGGACCCTGCTTCCTCCTCAGCTCTTCTGGGTCATGGAGTGGGCAAGAGAACCGCTTTGGTCCTGGGGGACCCAGGCAGGAGCCCTTCCTTACCCAGCCATCCTCCATTTCCAGGAAAGCACAGGGACCTGCTGGTGGAATTGGCAAACTGAATCCGCGGGATGGCAGCAGGGCACCGAGAATGCCAAGGGCCAAGGGCGAAGGGTGCTCTCTCTCCGCCCTTCACAAAGCGAAAAAAAAAAAAAAAAAAGCCAAAGCTCCAAAATGGAGGACAACCATCTAGGCTAGGACTGGACAGACATGCCACTCTAGGGCTGCTGCTAGGGATTCAGTGGTGAGCAGAAGGTGAGGGTGTGGTGTGTAGATGGGGGTAACAGACTTTAACTGGTTCCTCCATTGTAACCTCCATGCACTGCACTTCCCTGACACACTCGGCTTTGTGCCAGCCCCTGAAGGCCCTGCCTGAGGGTATGGTGGGGTGCAGGGAGAGAGGGCAGGTGGTGGAGGGTGTCATGGAGAGGGCCAAGTGGGGAGTGTGTGGATGTGGGGGCAGGCTCACTTGAGAGTCTGAGCCACACCCTAAGGAAGTCCTCCACAAACCACATCTGGACTATAGGGGAGGAGCCAAACAAACATAATAATGGGGTTGGGGTTCAGGGGAAGAGCATCGCCCCCTAGCTGCCAAACCAGGGTATTCTAACAGCTGCATCCCTGCCCTAGCCCAGCCTTCACCCCAGACACACAGACACACACACACACAAACACACACACAGACACACACATACACACACACACACACACACACACACACACAGCAGCTTTCAGAGATCCAGTGGCTGTGTACATGACTCCACCCACCAGGGTGACCAGTACAGCTTCCAGCATGGCCTTGGGTCTGCTGACCCAAGCTTCCAGGTCAAGGTGGCCCGGCAAGAGGGGCCTCCAAGGCTGTACCCGGTACTTCTAAGGCAGTGGATTGGAAGGTGTTACACCAAGGGAGACGACCACCCAACTCAATGGGACCCTCGACGCAGCTCGGGCTTCCCACCTTGAAGAAGGCCGCTCCAGGATGGACACAAGGCAAAAGGGCAGGCAGCTTTGTATGCTTGTAAGGGATGCAGAGTCAGCGGCCTTAGTCCCGTGTCCCAAATCCGATGGTCTAATACTAAGATGGGAGAAGAAGGACTTCCTTCCAAAACTTTGGCATTGGTAGTGATGAGCGTTCAGATGGATGCTGCCCCACATCATGCGAAGCAGGGACCATAAGGCCCGGGACATCCACAACCTTGCCTCAACAGGCAGGGCGTCCAGGTCCCTGAGGTGAAGACAAGAACACATCAAAAGAAGAAACATTGCACCCACCTGCCCTCTTGCCCTACCAAACCCTGGGCCCAGGCCCCCACCTTAACCGTCTCCTAGGCAGCACCAGGCAACCATTCTGACCTACATCCACCTCTGTCACAATCTCTCTCCTCTGCACAGCCCTCCACCTCCCACCCCTAACCTCCCACCTTCCAACCCTACCCTAAACCAACTACCAGGCACCACTCAGGAAACTTCTCTTTCCGTTCTCTAACTTCCTCAAGACCCTGTCAGGCATGGAACTCTCTGTATCCTCTGTGGACAACCACCTACCTGTGGCAGGGCCTAGGAACACACAGGACTCGGCTCTCTCAACAGATTCCAAGTGGACCGAGGACAGGTAACATAGAATCTGAGGGACAAGAAGCAATTCTCACTCTTAACACCAGGATGCCTACAGCACACACCCACCCTGTGTGTCCTTATGGATTTTCCTAAACATTCCAGGTGTCCTCACACAAATTTCTCTCCACGGGCCCAGACCAATGGAACAGAAAAAAGTGTCCACAGACAGAGTGGGTCTGCCCACCAGCCTGCATGAAAAAAAAAAAAAACACCAACAAACTAGAGAACACCCAACACCCCACAGGCAGATTCTCATTTGCTCTCACCTTACTTTCTCTCTCTTTCATTTATCTATCCTCCTCTACCTCCACCTCCACCTCTATCTCTGTCTTTCTCTGTCCCTCGCTCCTATGTACAGTCCCATCCCTGGTATCCAGGTTAGCTAGGCCATGTTCAGTAGGGAAATGCTTTTCACTCCTCAACAGGAAGCCTTCCTTCAATGAGCACTGAAAGTCTCCAGAGGCTCTCCTCCACACTGCTGACATCTTCCATGATGAAGCCTAGAAGAAAATCACTCTCCCTGCCACCTGGAGACAAGCCTGTCTATGCTCTTCCAAATCTCCCTCTCTACAAAGCTTCCTGGAGACTTTTGCTGTGGCTAAAAAGGGAGCTTCCTGGTGATGGGGGTGGGTGTGGAGGACCTGACTTCATGGACCTGCCTGTCAGGCCACTTTAAAGGACGGTACTGCCACCTTCCCAATGGTTCCTACACAATGCTCTTACCAACCACACTCTGGCATGCCCCTGAGCCCTAATCCACACACAGGAAGCACCACTTCAAACCTTGTACTCACCTGAGCTGGATCTGAAGGATGGAGCCCTAAAAGGCTTCCCTACATGCAAACCTGTCCTTCCTCTACATCCCAGAGCTGACCACCATAACTCGTACATACTGTGCCTCTCAGGCACTGCTATGACTTATCACAGTACTGGGCAACAATAATCCCAGGTATACACACACACACACACACACACACACACACACACACACACACATACACAAAAGCGCTCCTGCATGCTTAGCAGTTGTAGGACTCCAGATAGTTCCCTCTGTTAATTTCAGAGCCTTCTCTAAGTATTCTTCCTGCTGAGATGATGTCTGGATATGAGAATGCAGGACAAGGGGCTTTTGGACCTTTGATGGTGGGAGTTCTTCCTGGGTTTAATGCAAATGAAGCTAGGCAGGAGAAGACAGGACTATGTGTGTCCTGAATGACACAGAGGAGGCTTGTCAGGGGAAGCACGGGCTGTGAAACCTGGCCACTATGGTACCTAAGTCCTGCCTGGCCTCTTTGTGAGCACCCCTGAGTCCAAACCCTGTTCTGGATGCTTCTACTGGAATTCACCTTGAGCCACCACACTGCAATACTGGGTACGAACAATCAGGTTGGATAGGATGATGATTGGGGAGTTCAGGGTTCCAGATCCCTTACAGGGATCTGGGGATGTGGCTCTGGAGCTGGAACCTTTTCTAACAGGTCCCATTGCCTAAATTCAACCTGTAGCACAACTCAAGAGAAAATCCAATTGTAAAAGAAACAAAGAGCAAGCCAGAGAGAAGTCCAGGCAGCCAGAGAGGAGAGGGGATGGCAGGAGGAGATAAATGGATGACAGACATTTGGCCAAGGTGGCTAGCAACCAGGCCTGAGACCCTGAGCACCTCCCAGAGATGCAGGGCAGAGTTTGTGTGGTCTCCGGAAGTGAGCTGTGGATACTGCTAGGGAGGCTCAGACAAAAGCTAGGGGGTCCCGGGGTGGCCTTGTGCACCACCATAAGGGCAGGCAGGTTGGCAAGGAGGCAGGAAAAGTTCCACACAACCACCCCCATGCAGCCCAGGCTGCACAATCCCCTGCGGAGAGGTCCTCTCCTGCTCCCAGACATGGCGGCCACAGGACCCGGGAGGCTGTGCTTCCGTGAACCCCAAGCCAGCCACGTGTCGCCGGCCCGGAGCCGGTCATCTGGACCCTGCTTCCTCCTCCAGCTCTCCTGGGTCATGGAGCTGGACAGAGAACCGCTTTGGTCCTGGGGGACCCAGGCAGGAGCCCTTCCCTAGGCGGCACGCCTCCATTTCCAGGGTAGCACAGGGACCTGCTGGTGGAATTGGCAAACTGAATCCGCGGGGATGGCAGCAGGGCACCGAGAATGCCAAGGGCCAAGGGAGAAGGGTGCTCTCTCTCCGCCCTTCATGAAGCAAATAAAAAAAAAAGCCAAAGCTCCAAGATGGAGGACAACCATCTAGGCTAGGACTGGACAGACATGCCACTCTAGGGCTGCTGCTAGGGATTCAGTGGTGTGCAGAAGGTGAGGGTGTGGTGTGTAGATGGGGGTAACAGACTTTAACTGGTTCCTCCATTGTAACCTCCATGCACTGCACTTCCCTGACACACTCGGCTTTGTGCCAGCCCCTGAAGGCCCTGCCTGAGGGTATGGTGGGGTGCAGGGAGAGAGGGCAGGTGGTGGAGGATGTCATGGAGGGGGCCAAGTGGGGAGTGTGTGGATGTGGGGGCAGGCTCACTTGAGAGTCTGAGCCACACCCTAAGGAAATCCTCCACAAACCACATCTGGACTATAGGGGAGGAGCCAAAGAAACATAATAATGGGGTTGGGGTTCAGGGGCAGAGCTTCCCCCCCCAGCTGCCAAACCAGGGTATTCTAACAGCTGCATCCCTGCCCTAGCCCAGCCTTCACCCCAGACACACACACACACACAGACACACACACACACACACACACACACACACACACACACACACAGCAGCAGCTTTCAGAGATCCAGTGGCTGTGTACATGACTCCACCCACCAGGGTGACCAGTACAGCTTCCAGCATGGCCTTGGGTCTGCTGACCCAAGCTTCCAGGTCAAGGTGGCCCGGCAAGAGGGGCCTCCAAGGCTGTACCCGGTTCTTCTAAGGCAGTGGGATGGAAGGTGTTACACCAAGGGAGACGACCACCCAACTCAATGGGACCCTCGACCCAGCTCGGGCTTCCCACCTTGCAGAAGGCCGCTCCAGGATGGACAGAAGGCAAAAGGGCAGGCAGCTGTGTATGCTTGTAAGGGATGCAGAGTCAGCGGCCTTAGTCCCGTGTCCCAAATCCGATGGTCTAATAGTAAGATGGGAGAAGAAGGACTTCTTTCCAAAACCTTGGCCTTGGTAGTGATGAGCGTTCAGATGGATGCTGCCCCACATCATGCGAAGCAGGGACCATAAGGCCCAGGACATCCACAACCTTGCCTCAACAGGCAGGGCGTCCAGGTCCCTGAGGTGAAGACAAGAACACATCAAAAGAAGAAACATTGCACCCACCTGCCCTCTTGCCCTACCAAACCCTGGGCCCAGGCCCCCACCTTAACCATCTGCTAGGCAGCACCAGGCAATCATTCTGACCTACGTCCACCTCACCTCACCTGAGGTGAGCACAAGGTTTGGTGCCTCATGTGTAGTGTTTGGGGCTCAGGGCTTGCCGGGACATAGTGGATGAGAGCATTGTGTAGGAACCACTGGAAAGTTTTTGAGACCCTCCTTTGGAGTGGCCTGCCAGGCAGGTCTTTGAAGTCATGGCCTCCCCCCTCACCCAGGCACCAGGAAGGTCCCTTTTTAGCCTTAGCAAATGTCTCCAGGAGGCTTTGTAGATAGAGAGATTGGGAAGAGCATAGACAGGCATGTCTCCAGGTAGCAGGAAGAGTGATTTTCTTCTAGGCTCCGTCATGGAAGATGTCAGCAGTGTGGAAGAGGGCCTGTGGAAATTTTCAGTGCTCATGGAAGGAAGACTTCCTGTTGGGGAGTGCAAAGCATTTCCCAACTGAACATGGCCTAGCTACCGTGGATACCATGGATGGGACTTTACATAGGAGGGAGGTCTAGAGAAAGACAGAGATAGAGGTGAAGGTGGAGGTAGAGGAGGATAGAAACTGAGAGAGAGAGAAAGTGAGGCGAGAGCAAATGAGAATCTGCCTGTGGGGTGTTGGGTGTTTTCGTGATTGTTGGTGTTTTTTTTCATGTAGGCTGGTGGGCAGACCCACTCTGTCTATGGACACATTTTTCTGTTCAATAGGTATGGGCCCCTGGAGGGAATTTTGTGTGAGGACACCTGGAATGTTGTTGGAAATTCATAAGGAGACAGGGTGTGTGTGTGCTGCAGGCATCCTGGTGTTTAGAAGTTCTTGTCCCTCAGCTCTAGTTGCTGTCATCGTCACTCGGTCTGATCTGATTGAGAGAGCTGAATCTATGTGGTGCATCGACCTGCAAGGAGTAGGTGTAGATGTCACAGAAGATACAGAAAGTTCATGTCTTACAGGGTCATGGGGGAGTTATGAGAAGAGAGTTGTCTGAGATAGTTGCCTGGTAGTGTGGTGTAGGGTAGGGTAGGTGGGTGTGGAGGTGTGAGGTTAGGGGAGGTGGGAGGTGGAGGGCTGTGCAGAGGAGAGAGATTGTGACAGAGGTGGAGGTAGGGTCAGAATGGTTGCCTGGTGCTGTCTAAGAGACAGTTAAGGTGGGAGCCTGAGCCCAGGGTTTGGTAGGCAACAGGGCAGGTGGGTGCAATGTTTCTTCTTTTGATGTGTCCTTGTCTTCCACCTAAGGGCCCTGGACGGCACTGCCTGTTAGGCAGAGGATGTGGATGTCCCTGGCCCCAGTGTTCCCTGTTTTAGATGATGTGGGGCAGCATCCACCTGAACGCACTTCACCATGGCGGCCAAGGTTTTGGAAGGAAGCCCTTCTCCCTCTCCTATCTCAAGGTTAGACCCTCGAACCATGGGACACGAGTCTCAGGCCCCCAACTTGGAGCCCTGACCAGTGCACACAGCTGCCTGCCTTTTTCCTTGTGTCGGTCCAGGAGCATCCTTCTGCAAGTGCGAAGCCCATGCTGGGCCTAGGGACCTATTGATTTGGGTGGTTGTGTCCCTTGTTGTCACACCTCCCCATGTGCTCTCGGTTCTGGGACACCACCATCCCACTGCCCTAGAAGAACCGGGTACAGCCTTGGAGGCCCCTCTGGCCAGGCCCCTTGACCTGAAAGCTTGAGTCAGCAGACTCAAGGCTATCCTGGCAGCTGTACTGGTCACACCTGGTGGGTGGAGTCATGTAGACAGCTGCTGGATCTCTGAAAGCTGCTCTGTGTATCTGTGTGTGTGTGTGTGTGTGTGTGTGTGTGTGTGTGTGTGTGTCTGTGTGTCTGTGTCTGTGTGTCTGTGGTGTTGGGGTGAGGGCGGGGCGAGGGCAGGGATGCAGCTGTGATAATACCCTGGTTTGGCAACTAGGGTGCGACGATCACCTCCTGATCCCCAAATCCATGAGTATGTTTCTGAGGCTCCTCCCCTATAGTCCAGATTGGCATGTGGTTTTGTGGAGGATTCCCTTAGGGTCTGGTGCGGGCTCTAAAGAGCTTCTATGCCCACATCCACATACTCCCCACTTGGCTCCCTCCATCACACCATCCACCACACCGCCCCCCTCTCCAGGTACCACATGATACCCTCAGGGGGGGCCTTCATGACCTGGCATGCGCCCAAAGCCCAGTGTCTCAGGGCAGTGCAGGGCATGGAGGAACCTGTTATGGTCGGTAACCTCCATTGCCCACCACACCCCCACTCCACTGAACACCCTGGGATCCCTAGCAGCAGCCCTAGAGCCTCATGTCTGTCCAGTCCTGATCTACATGGTTGGCCTCCATCTTGGAGCTTGGCAGGAGAATGCTGACTTTTTTTTTTTAATTTTTTAATTTTTTTTTTTTTTTGCTTTGCGAAGGGCAGAGGGAGAGCACCCTTCGCCCTTGGCCTTTGGCATTCTCGGTGCACTGCTGCCACCACGCGGATTAAGTTTGCCGATTCCGCCGCAGCAAGTCCCTGTGCATCCCAGGAAATGGAGTTGGGCTTGCCAGGGAAGGGCTCCCGCCTGGGTCCCCCAGGACCAAAGAGGTTCTCTGGCCCGCTCCATGACAAGGGGAGAGCTGGAGGAGGAAGCAGGGTCCAGGTGACCGGCTCCAGGCAGGCGACACGAGGCTTGGCTTGCAGGTCACGGAAGCACAGCCTCCCGGATCCTACCGCCGCCATGTCTGGCAGCAGCAGAGGACCTCTCCGCAGGGGATTGTTCAGCCTGGGCTGCATTGGTGTCCTTGTGGGGAAATTTCGCCGCAGAGTGCCAACCCGCCTGCCCTTACCTTGGTGCACAAGGCCACCCAGGGAGCCCCTAACTTTTTTTGAGCCTCCCTAGCAGTATCCACAGCTCACTTCTGGAGACCACACAAACTCTGCCCTGCCTCTTTGGGAGGTTTTCAGGGTCTCAGGCCTGGTTGCTGGTAGCCACTGTGGCCAAATGTCTGTCATCCATTTATCTCCTCCTGCCATCCCCTCTCCTCTCTGGCTGCCAGGCCTTCTCTCTGGCTTGCCTTTTGTTCCTTTTACAAATGGCCTTCCACTTGAGGTGTGCTACAGGTGGAATTCAGGGACTGGGACCTGTCAGAAAAGGTTCCTGCTCCAGAGCCACATCCCCAGAATCCAACAATTGGTCCGGGATCCCCCCACCCCATCATCATCCTATGCAAGCTGGTTGTGTGTACCCAGTGATCCCAGAGCTCAAGGCAGTGTGGTGGCTCAAGGTGAATCCCAGTAGAAGCATCCAGAGCAGGGTTTGGTCTCAGGGGTGCTCACAAACAGGCCAGGCAGGACTTAGGTACCATGGAGGCCAGGTTTCACGGCCCTTGCCTCCCCTGAGAAGCTTCTTCTGTGTCATGCAGGACACACATGCAGGCCGAATACTCCTTCCTGTGTTCTCCTGCTTAGCTCACCTTTGCCCTAAACCAGGTAGAACCCCCAGGGTCAAAGGTTGGAAAGCCCCTTGTCCTGCACTGCCCTGTCCAGACACCATCTCAACAGGAAGAATACTTGGAGAAGGCTCTGAAATTAACAGAGGTCAGTATGTGGAGTCCTAGACCTGCTGTGTGCGGGCGTGTGTGTGTGTGTGTGTGTGTGTGTGTGTGTGTGTGTGTGTGTTTGGGGTTCCGGCGGGGCGAGGGCAGGGATGCAGCTGTGAGAATACCCTAGCTTGGCCGCTAGGGGCGACGCTCAGCCTCTGGTCCCCAAATCCATGAGCATGTTTCTGAGGCTCCTCCCCTATACTCCAGATTAACATGTGGTTTGTGGAAGACTCCCTTAGGGTCTGGTGCGGGCCTAAAGAGCTTCTGTGCCCACATCCACACACTCCCCACTTGGCCCCCTCCATCACACCCTCCACCACCCTCTCCAGGTACCACATGATACTCTCAGGCGGGGCCTTCTGGGCTGGTAAGCGCCCAAAGCTGAGTGTCTCAGGGCAGTGCAGGGCATAGAGGAACCTGTTAAGGTCGGTAACCTCTATCTGCCCACCGAACCCACACCCGGTGAACACACTGGGATCTCTAGCAGCAGCCCTAGAGCCTCATGTGTGTCCAATCCCTGACTACATGGTTGGCCTCAACCTTGGAACTTGGGAGGAAATCTCTGGCTTTTTTATTTTTTATTTTTATTTTTTATTTTTTTTTTTGCTTTGGGAAGGACGTTAGGAGAGCACCCTTCGCCCTTGTCCATTGGCATTCTCAGTGCACTGCTGCCATCACCCGGATTCAGTTTGCGGATTCCGCCAACAAGTCCCTGTGCTTCCTTGGAAATGGAGGCAGGCCGGCTACAGAAGGGCTCTTGTGTGGGTCCCCCAGGACTAAAGCATTTTTCTTGCCTGCTCCATGACCCAGGAGAGCTGGAGGAAGAAGCAGGGTCCAGGTGACCAGCTCCAGGCGGGCGCCAAGAGGCTTGGCTTGCAGGTCACGGAAGCACAGCCTCCCGGGTCCTGTGGCCGCCATGTCTGGCAGCACAGAGGACCTCTCCGCAGGGGATTGTCCAGCCTGGACTGCATCATAGTGTTTTTGAGGAAATTTCCTCCGAGATGGCCAGCGCACCTGCATTTACTGTGGTGCACAAGGCCACCCAGGGACCCCCTAGCTTTTGTCCGAACCTCCCCAGCAGTACCCACAGCTCACTTCCGGAGACCACACAAAGTCTGCCCTGCATCTCTGGGAGGTGCTCAGGGTCTCAGGCCTGGTTGCTAACCACCTTGGCCAAATGTCTGTCATCCATTTAACTCCTCCTGGCATCTCTCTCCTCTCTGGCTGCCAGGCCTTCTCTCTGGCTTGCCTTTTGTTCCTTTGACAGGGTTTCCCTTTGAGCTGTGCTACAGGTGGAATTCAGGGACTGGGACCTGTCCAAAAAGGTTCCTGCTGCAGAGCCCCATCCCCAGATCCCTACATGTGGTTTGCCAGCCCCGCCCCCCCATCCTCATCCTATGCAAAATGGTTGTGTGTACCCAGTAAGGCAGTGTGCTGGCTCAAAGTGAATCCCAGTAGAAGCATCCACATTGGTGTGCTCACAAAGAGGCCAGGCAGAACTTAGGTACCATGGTGGCCAGGTTTCATGGTCGCTGCCTCCCCTGACAAGCCTCCTCTGGGTCATTCAGGACAACCATGCAGACAGCATACTCCTTCCTGTGTTCTCCTGCCTAGCTCACTTTCCTTAAACCACGGAGAACTCCCAGGGTCAGAAGTCGGAAAGCCCCTTGTCCTGCACTTCCCTGTCCAGACATCATCTCAGCAGGAAGAGTACTTGGAGAAGGCTCTGAAATTAACAGAGGGTACTATCTGGAGTCTTAGAATTGCTGTGTGTGTGTGTGTGTGTGTGTGTGTGTGTGTGTGTGGTGTGTGTGTGTGTGTGTGTGTGTGTGTGTGTGTGTGTGTCTTTTGAATGTTTCTGAGTGCCTGGGTTAATGTGGTGTAGTCCAGTTTGGATCCATAAGAGGTGGCTGAGAGGCACAGTATATAAGAGTTATGGTGGTCAGATCCAGGTTGATGGGGAAGGACAGGTTGGCATGTAGGGAAGCCTTTTAGGGCGCCATCCTTCAGCTCCAGCTCAGGTGAGCACAAGGTTTGGAGTGGTGCATCCTGTGTTAGGTTTGGGTCTCAGGCGCATGTTGTGGCATGGTGGATGAGAGCATTGTGTAGGAATCATCAAAGGTGTCAGGACAGTCCTTTGGAGTGGCGTGGCAAGCATGTATGGGAAGTCAGGGCCTCCACCCAAACCCCCAGCAACAGGAAGCTCCCCTTTTAGCCTCAGGACATATCTTCAGGAAGCTTTGTAGAGAGGGAGAGTTGGAAGAGCATAGACAGGCTTGTATCCAGGTGCTAGGGAGGGTTATTTTCTTCTAGGCTCAATGATGGAAGATGTCAGCCATGAACAGGAGGTCCTCTGGAGACTTTCAGTGCTCATGGAAGGAAGGCTTCCTGTTGGGGAGTGCAAAGCATTTCCCAACTCATCATGGCCTAGCTACCCTGGATACCAGGGATGGGACTGTACATAGGAGTGAGGCCTAGAAAAAGACAGAGATAGAGGTAGAGGTGGAGGTAGAGGAGGATAGATAAATGAGAGAGAGAGAAAGTGAGGCGAGAACAAATGAGAATCTTTTGTTGTGTTGTTGGTGTTTTTTTCATGCAGGCTGTTGGGAGGACCCACTGTCTATGGACACTTTTTTCTGTTCTATGGATCTGTGCCCCTGGAGGGAATTTTGTGTGATGACACCAGGAATGTTGTGGGAAATCCATAAGGACAGACAGGGTGGGTGTGCTGCAGGCATCCTGGTGTTAAGAGTGAGAATTGCTTCTTGTCCCTCAGCTTCTATGTTACCTGTCCTCAGTCCACTTGAATCTCTTGAGAGAGCTGAATTCTGTGTGTGCCTAGGCCCTGCCACAGGTAGGTGGGTGTCCACAGAGAATACAGAGAGTTCCATGCCTGATAGGGTCTTGAGGAAGTTAGAGAACAGAAAGAGAAGTTTCCTGAGTAGTGCCTGGTAGTTGGTGTAGGGTAGGGTTGGGAGGTGGGAGGTTAGGGGTGGGAGGTGGAGGTCTGTGCAGAGCAGAGGGATTGTGACAGAGCTGGAGGTAGGTCAGAATGGTTGCCTGGTGCTGCCTAGGAGACGGTTAAGGTGGGGGCCTGGGCCCAAGGTTTTGTAGGCAAGAGGGCAGGTGGGTGAATGTTTCTTCTTTTGATGTGTCCTTGTCTCCACCTCAGGGACCTAGATGATCTGCCTTTTGAGACAAGGTTGTTGATGTCCTGTGCCCCCGGTGGACCCTGCTTCTGGTGATGTGGGGCAGCATCCACCTGAATGCTCTTCACCACGAAGCCCAAGATTTTGGAAGGAAGCCCTTCTCCTCTCCTATCTCAATATGAGACCATCAGTCTATGGGCAGTAGTCTCCTCTGGTGTCACAACTTCCCGTGTGCTCTTGGTTCTGGGACACCACCAACCCACTGCTCTAGCAGGTCCCGGGTCAGCCTTGCAGGCCCCTTCTTTGCTAGCCGCCTTGACCTGGAAGCTTGGGTCAGCAGACCTAAGGCCATCCTGGCAGCTGTACTGCTCACCCTGGTAGGTGGAATCCTGTAGACTGCTGCTGGATCTCTGAAACGTGCTATTTGTGTGTGTGTGTGCGCGTGTGTGTGTGTGTGTGTGTGTGTGTGTGTGTGTGTGTGTTTGTGTATGTGTGTGTGTATCTGTGTTTGTGTGCACATGTGTGAAGGACCTCATGTAGAGGTTCAAGGACAACTTTCAAGAGTCAGTTCTGTCCTTGTACCCTGCGACTTGGCGCTTACACTATGGTTGTTGGGCTAGCACAGCAAACTCCTTTACTTGCTAAGCTTTTTGTTGCCTTGTGTTTCTTCATTTTTGTCAGTGTTATGGGTTGTGTGGGTCAGGGGTTTTCAAGAGGGGACATACAGGTCAGGGATCATTTCTGAATTTAATATTTTAAAAGTCCATCCCAAAGGTAAATAACTTAGCATCCTTGGTGTAGTAGACGAATGGAATTAAAGACTCCAATTTTCAGTCAAGGATCAAGTCTCCTTTAGATTAATTTTTATGCAGTGTTATTCTAAGTAAAGTTTCCCCTGGGAGCAAGTTAGAATTCTCTACTGCAGACCTACCCAGCAGTTTACATTTGAACATCATTCTTCAGGGATTCATGTACGTACTCAGTATTAAAGTACTGATATCTAATTGTTATAGAATGATAGTTACTGAGGTCACTTAATGAGAGGAGGGGTACCATAATTGTGACTTTCATTGTGGCTGATCATCTCTTAAAGGAGAAAAACTGCTAAACCTGACTTGTAAACCCAAATACCATTGTTTAGAATAATTGTTACCGATGATAGAAGGCACCATAAGTTAGTATAAATTCTTTTCGTTTTTGTTTATACAGAAAATATTTATACAAAGATCAAGATCGTTATCCATTAAAAGTTCACATTTTAAGTGTAAGTTGATCATTAGATCTTTTCCTAGGATCCATGTAAGGGTGACTGGAAGTTTGGGGAAGAGTTTCTGTGTAAAAACCACAAGGCGGTGCTTAGGGCTGGTGGTGGGACTTGAAGGCCTATGAGGTTAGGGGGCTCTGAGAACTGCAGAGAGCAGGAAGAGAATGAATGTGAGGTCCAAGGGAGCTGATGGTTGGGATGCTTGGCCCTTTGCAACTGGGCAACTTTCTCCATAAACTGGCCAAGAACGATGGTCCTCCTAAACCTTACCTAAGCTGGTTTATAAGAAAAAGACTTCATACTGAGAGGTAAAGAGGAGCCAGGGAGTTTAGGGATGACTTTGTCCTGACACTAAAAGGTACAGGTGGGAGAATAATAGACTTCTGCCTCCATCTATAGAGCAGTAATAAACAATGCCTGCCAATGCTGGGAGTTAGGCTGTTAGAACAGAGGCTCTATAATGCTTCCTAAGGGGACTAACTATTCTGAAGCAAGAATGAGAAGACTCAAATGCAAGGACCTATTAAAATGTAGATCTTGCTGGCAAGCAATCAAGAGAAGATTAGTCACAATAGTGCAGGTAGCAAGTGAAAACAATGGATAGTTCCTCTTTACAAACAAGAGCATCAAGCAGCTGAGAAAACCCCTCTTGATGTTAGGAGAAAACCTCAAAGACCGTCCCTGCCTTAGAAAGCATCTGATTGAATTTCACTCTGGGGCTCCTGGTTTCAGAGTCAGCATTCAGACCATGACAGAAAAGACTAGGTAGAACAGTATGGTGGGAGAAGATGTGACAGATGTTTTCCGGGCTTAACATATCAGAAAGCAGAGAGGGGTCCAGAATCTGCGTAGGCTCTATCCTTCAAAACCCACCTCTAGTGATCTATATCCACCAGCTAGGAGACCCTGTCTTCCAAATATTCCACAGCCTCCCAAACAGCAGTACTATATGGGAACCAAGTTCTTAAACATATGAACCTGTCGGAAGCAACTTACATCCAAGTCGCAGCATTCACATTTATTTATATCAGTGTGGATGCATACATGTTTATTCTATACTTTGTGTTATCATTCAATATGTCTATATTCGTTTTATTGTGTATATTGCTGCAATTTCATAGAGACTTTTTTTTCTTCCTTTGGCATACCTCCATCCTTGTAGGTGTGTGTGTTGGGGGGGTCAATATTTTGGAGAATAGTATGTCAATGTTTGGCATGGTATGTTGTTGTCACACCATTTCTAAAGTGGCATTCTTATTTTGCATTTCTATTAGAAATGGTTGTGTGTCCCTGTTGCTATGTGTCTTAACAAGCAACTGACACAATATTTTAAAAAAGATGACCATTTCTTTTCATTTTTGTGTCCTAGTACTGGAATTCAAGACCAGACGCTTGTATATGCCAGATATACTGTCTGATTTTTGGTTTTGTTTGTCAAGTTGGAAAGAAGGAACATTTGTTTAAGAACTGCCTTGATTAGCTAGCCTTTAGGCATGTGTGTGGGACATCTTCTTGACTGCTGATTGATAGAGGAAAGGTCTAGCCCACTGTGAGTGGTCCCTTGCTTAGGTAGGTGGACATAGGCTATATAAGAAAGGTAGCATAGTAAGGCAGAGCAGAAGCCAGCAAGCAACATTCATTCATATTCTCTGCTTCAGATTCGGCCTCCAGATTTCTGTCCTCAAATTCCTGCCTTGACTTCCTTCCACAGTGGACTGTCACCTGTAAGCCAAATAAACCCTTTCCCAGAATTGTTTTGGTCTGTGCTTTGTCACAGCAGTAGAGAAACAAGCTACCACACCAGGGAACCATTTTGCCACTGTTCTCCAGGCTCTGCATTGGCATTTTGTTTTCTTGTTATACATTTTATTCTTTAAGACAATATTTAAATTCATATTTTGATCATGATTTCCCCATCCCACAAGTCCTTCCAAATCCTCTACCCTTCCCTACCCATCCAACTTTAAATTCTTTCTCAAAACAAACAAACAAACAAACAAATAAATAAACAAAAAACAATTCTTAGAAAGTATGTAGTTATACTTGGTTTCAATTTTATGGCTTTATTTTGAGAAGATACTAATTTTAGATTGCCACTTTTTCTAACATAATGTATTTTATCATCATTATTTCCACAAGTATCTTATTTTTAAACTTTTGTTTCAGTAGAGCTAAAGCTTATCAGAAATTTGCTCTTATTTATAAATCCCTTTAATTTGTTAAATGAGTCCTCTTTATGTACTTTAAGAAGGAATTGCGTTTTAATGAGAGACAGAAAGTGAGTGGAATAGGATGGGATGGAGGTTGGGAGAAAAATGGGAGAAGAGAAGGTGGGGAAATCTTAATCAGGATATATTATATGAAAAAATGGTTTCAATAAAATAAAGGACGAAAAAAAGGAAAAAAAAGACAACATACACAGATGGGCTGAAACACTGAAGAGGTGATGTTCCTAAAATGAATCCTAATCACTTTATCGTCTGTCTCCAGTACTGTATGGATTCTTAAAAATGGATTGTAGTTGTAAGTTGGCCTTTCCCAGTGGATCCTTCAACATTTAACTACTTCAGAGAAGAAAACAGAGGTACTTGTCTGAAACTGAAGGTCCCTTAGGAAGCCTGAGTTCAAAGTGATTGCTACTGTGATGGCGCTGACATGTGGAACTGCAGATAGGGAAACTTCCCTCGCTCCTCCCTTCCTGCTCTTGCCCCCTCACCTGGCCTTTCTGTCCTCATGATGTATCCCAGAATGTTACAGAGCAGCAAGGCAGCGCTACAGCAGCCCGGATTGGGAGGTCAAGTCTCCTATCCTCCAAGTCTATGTGTCAATTAATCTTCTGCTCAAGTAGTTTTCTGTGTGTCTGTTTGTTCTTTTGGGGATGCTTTCCCCTTTGTTTGTTGGTCCTATTCTGATGTGTTAGTTGTTTTTTTATATTTCATTTTATTATTATCCCCTAGATGTCTGTTTGTTTTCTAATGAGAGACAAAAAGGGGGTGGATTGAATGAGAAAGAGGTGGGAAGAAACTGGGAGGATTATGTAGACGAATTTCTAAGGGGTCTTATTAAAAAAGAACAGGGAGCCAAATATAGGGGTGAAAGCCTCAGGGATCAGAGAAATAGTGAAAGCCACCAACCGCCTTACCTCACCAGCTCTGTAGCTTTCAAAATGCCATGACTTCCTGTCTACCCAGGCTTTTATTGCCCTGCTCTTCTGCCCTCTCATTGACTCTTAGCCCAGCTAGCTCACTTGCTTGTTACTGTCTACGTGTACAGACCTCCAGGGTCTCTATGGTTGGTACTGGAATTAAAGGTGTGAGCCACCACGCTTGTATCTGTTCCCTAGCGTGACCTTGAACACACAGAGACCCTGCCTGCCAAGTGATCGGATTAAGGGCGTGTGCTACCACTGCCTGACTTTTGTGTTTACTTAAAACGGCTTGCTATTTCCTGTGATCTCCAGGCAAACTTTATTAACATGCAAATAAAATATCACCACATTTCAGCACAAATAAAATATCACGACAGGATTAGAGGGAAGAGAAACATTAATCAGGATATATTATGTGAGAAAAAGATCCAATTTCAATAAATGGGAAATATATACATATATTTATGGGGAAAAAGAAGGATATTCTTTGGATTCATGTATATCTAAAAATATTTGGCTTTCTATTTAAGCAACACTTGCAACATATTGTGTTTTAAAGATTGCCTTGTTCATTCATGATTAGTGCTTCTAGATGAAGATTTGAGGTTAATATGATCTCCTTCTACATGTATGATTTTGGTCGGTTTCAATATATATCTTTTTGTGCCTTGTAAATCAATAAATTTATTGTTCAATATCATTTTTCATAGCATGCCATGTGTTTTTTGATCAAGTGTTTTAAAACATCAAATAAATCATATATCCTTTGATCCAATTTGATATTCGGTTCAAATAATCAAACATGTTGAAACTAAGGAAACTGTCTAACACAGATTTGAGTAATTTTTGTTCCATTTTGCCCTGTCCCTTTTTCTGGAAAATCAATATGTATTGGATCTCCTATTTCTATCTTACAACATTAAGTTCCAATGTCTTTTATATTTTTCTTTCATTTTTATATTGCTTTTCTCCAACCAATCTCCCCTTTCTCCTTCTCTCTTTCTATAATCCAATCTACCTCTCATGATCTTAGTTATGTCTTTTCTCCTTAATGCTATCTTCATTAATATCTGTTTCTGTTTGTCTGTCTCCTTTTCATTTTTTCCTGAGCTCTCTGATATCATTTCAAAATTTTCTATTGTTTTAACATTTCTTGAGCAATTTAATTTTGTTCTGAGTGTGTGTGTGTGTGTGTGTGTGTGTGTGTGTGTGTGTGTAATTTATGTCAATGCATTTTTCCCATGAACTTTAAAAATTATTAGCAATGTGTTTGGTCATTATTTGACTTTATTGCAGTGCAATTTGTTTCTTTGAGTAGGTCCTATCCATCATGCTATTTATTTCCCCTTTCTTGCCTTTGTTTCCACTTGTAGCATATGTGCATATGCATTGGTTCTGTTTAAATTCTTTAGAGTAGCTCTTCCTAGACCAGTTATCTGTGTGAATACACAGGGTACAGAGGCCAGGATAGAGCTCTAAGCCAGCAGAATTCTCTGGACTCAGAGTGAAGACCTATAGAGTACCAGCCTTTTGTGTCAGGGTGTGTGCTTAACTGCCTTCTAGTACATAGCATCTTTCTCCTCTTTCTTGTCTATTTCTTGTCTCTCTCTATTGAAGAGACTGGAAAGTTGGAAGAGCTGCTGCAAGCCGCAAAAATACATGAAGAAGGATTTCAGCTGATTATGACAAGCTAATACCTGGAAGAAGCCAAGGGCCTTCCAGAGGTCAAGCTGAGGCTCAAGGAGTCTTGGTGACACTGGCTTTTGATTGTAAGCCATTTCCTGCTATGAATTTCTCGTGTGCTATTGTAGCTTTTCCATCATTCTTTGGGCACAATTTCCCCTCTATTAAAGGGATATTTAGATAACCTTCTGGGCAGTAACAGCCAGGATTCCTAATTTCAGGCCTTTCTGTACTTATTGTCATAAGCAGCATCTGGCCAGGACCATCCCCAGATGGATGAAAATATCTTATCCTAGATACCTCTGTACTCTTTAAGAACAGAATTAAGCATCTAGACTATCTGTTTGAGAAGGCCTGGCAGATGTGCTAATTAAGTTTAACCTTCTCCTTTCCAAAATCTTACCTCTAGTTTTAGATCCACCCTTAAGAATTAACTCAGAACTAAAGGGTTCCAACTTACAGGTACATCTAGCTGTGATGAAAGTTGCCTAGTCAATTTGCCTAGTGACCGAGCATACTTGCCAGAAACTGTGGGAGCAGAGACATCTTGGAGAGATAAGGGTCAAAGGGATAAAAGGGCAGTTTTATTTTCAGAGAAGGACTAGATTTAAAAGAGAAAAGAGAATGGAAGAACTAGATGGGTAAGAACTGGAGAGGAACAAATTGAGATGGGAAAGAACTGGATTGAAGGGCTAGAAGAGAGTAATAGAGGAACAAGACGGAAGATGAGGAAGAGCCAGATGGGGAAGAACAAGATGAGGAGGTACAAGATGAGAAAGGAGGAGATGGGAGAGGAGCTGAAATGGGGAAGAACTAGATGGATGAGGACATAGATGGGGCGGAACTAAGATGAGAGAGTTAAGAGAGAGCTTAGAGGTCAGCAGGTAAATGTAGAGAGAAATCAGGCAAGAAAGGAACTAGGCATGAGAGCAGAACTGAAGCTGTGTAGACAGAATTTTATCCCAGAGGAATAAGGTAGACAGACAAAAGAGCTCGATGTACTTAGATTCTTTGCCCCAAAATAATTCTCGCCATTCATAGCTTCTTTTATGGGCCCCTGGGAAGACGATTATTAAGGCTGGTCCTTAGTAATATTCAAGAAAAAGCATTTCCAATCTCGTTGACATTTTGTTAATAAGACAGGAGACATACAAAGTAAACAGAAAGCAGAAGTATTTAATTTTTCTTAGTATTGACTGAAATGTTTAGCTTTTAGAGAGGCAACATTCAAATTCTCACATGACTATTCTACTTCAGTGATTCAGCCATTAAAACAACTCTCTCCCTCTCTCCCGCTCACTCTTTCTGGGAATACTGTCATCTGCTTTAAGCTTTCCATCTCTTTAGAAATTCTCTCTTCACTATTTCATAATCTCAGCTACTCTCTGATATTTATTAAACTTAGGAAGTCTTCACTGGATGTGTTGCATACTCTAGACTTGTTATGGACAAGGTGTAGATAGCAATCTATTTGTCCTTTTGTCTATGCTTGTTCTCTGGAGCCAGAGATATCTATATATCTTCTCTTGTTGCAGGATATTTGATCACACTGTGACACTCTTAGACTATGTTAATAGTGCTAACGTTGAATGAGGGGGTGGAACCAGTGGCTAACTGACTGGAATTAGCCATAGAGAAGCCAGGAGTACAGATAGGGAAGTTGGACAGGAAGGAGGAGGGAGGGACTTGGAATTCAAGAGCTCTCTTTGACCTGGGACATGTGGATAGGTGTACTGGGTGGGTCTCTGGTAAGAAAGAGAAGGTCAGCTGGTCACTCCTCCTGTGCTTCTTTGATCCATAAGGTTTTGACCCAATATCTGATCCTCGAGTTTTCATTGGTAATGGACCCATTTAGCAAAACACAACATTCTCTTATCATTTCAAGATTTTTTGTGCTTATGGTAATACATTTTTTATAATCATTTATTCCTTCAACAAAATATCGTAAGTACTCACTATGTGTTCTACTATCTTTAAAATGTTGAGGTTATTTAAATCATCTTAATTTTCCAGAAAGTATATACTTTTCTCTATTTGCCTGGTCTTTACTCGTATGTTTAAACATTTTGTTTTCATTAAGCTATATTTAACTACGTTTTATGTTTTATATCTAATAATTCTAATGTATAATGATCCACTAGCCTAAATTTTCTATTGTCTTTTTCAGTCTTGTTTCCTAAATTAGGTAAGAATTTTTGTATATATAACATTATCATTTCTCAGAAAAAATTCAATGGAATGTTTGAGAGCTGAGAGAAAGGACATTCCTCTAAATGATTTTAGTTTTCTTCTGTGAGTCTGGAATCTATATGAATTAAATTCTTGGTTTGAGGTTTTGTGGCACAATTAAGTTAGTGTGAATTAGACTTACTCATATGTACCTCTTTGTGGTTATGAATTCTGAGGCTTTATTTTTGTACTCACTAAAAAGGTTGATACTAGCAAATTTACCTGTAGTTCTCCAGGCTTCTCTCTTGGGGTTGGATTGTCCATGAGGGTTTACTTCTTAGTTTGCCTTATGCTGGAGTAAATTTTCCTGTCCTAGTCTTATGGGGGATCTTCTGTTGGGCTTTGAAGCCCTTGAATTTCCCCATGATTCTGAGAGTTAACTCAATCTCACCCAATTCTCTTGGAAGCAAGTCAGTTGAAGTTCTCAGAGATTTTACCATCATTTATTGCTTAGACTAAATATTCTTTTGTTTTGTCAGTAAGCAGGTATCGGTGGAGACTTTAGGTTATTTTTTAGTATTTTTATGTTTTGCATTTGAAGGTTTATCCAGGTCATCTAATTCTCTATCAAGACCATTGTTCCTTTTTAATCCATCAGGACACTGTTGGTTTTAGACTGCATCACCATAAGATTCACCTTGTTTGAAGTCTCACTCTGAAATATCCACCATTAATATGTTCATGAAGAAAGATCTCATTAAAGGGAGATTGATTTAACTCATCCTGTTCTCTGACAAGAGTAATTCAATAGACACAAGTACATTAATAAGTTTTTATTTATTGGCTAAATATCAAATTACCTGACATTGTTGTTCAGCGAACAGGAGTATCATAAACTCATATTAGCAAAGTTTTTTATAGACTCAAAAGAAGACAAATATCAGATTTCAGAAGCTTTCTGGTTGTAGCGACGCCCAAGTTACTACCCATTCACCATGTCCGAGCGAGAGGCTGAGGATTAAAAAGAGAGACAAGACAGAGGGTCATTCCTCTCAGTAGAATGCCCCCTATTGAAGGAGGGGGGAGGCCTTAAATACAGACTTACAGTACAGTGGAAGAACCTGGGAGGGCAAAAGTAGGCTACAGGTGTTTTATATTCTAGCATTCCACCAATATGCAGGAATGAAACCGGCAGGGAATTAGCATAGGGAGGACATCTGATCAAGGTCAGCAAGCAAGGTAACAGCTCCCCAAAAACGGGGGCCAGGGCCCAACATCTGGTTACTGTGTTCCAAATTAATTTCTGTCTTTTCTAGGTAAAACAAAACAAAACAAACAAAAGCCCCCTATAAAAAACCCAAACCCAAAACAAAACAAAAAATAAGGTCAATGTTGGAAAAATCAGTCTGATTTCTAATCAATGAAAGTATCTGAACTCAACTCTGAACTCTGGATTCCTATTCCATTGTTTATACTACTTTGCATCTGAGGCAGTCTGTGGGAATTGCTTCATCCGCCATGTGGGTCCCAGGGATTGAACTCAGGTCATGAGGCTTGGCAGCAGGTGGGGGATTTGTAGCTTAAGTTTTTCTGCCTGGCCCACAGTCAGGGCAAATCTCTCTCACCTGCCAGTCCCACAGCCACTCAGACCCGACCAAATAAACACAGAGACTTATATTGGTTACAAACTGTATGGCCGTGGCAGGCTTCTTGCTAACTGTTCTTAAGCTTAAATTAATCCATTTCTATAAGTCTATACCTTTCCACATGGCTCGTGGCTTACCGGCATCTTCACATGCTATTTGTCATCATGGTGGCTGGCAGTGTCTCTCTGACTCAGCCTTCCACTTCCCAGCTTTATTCTCCTCCTTGTCCCGCCTACACTTCCTGCCTAGCCAATGGCCAATCAGTGTTTTATTTATTGACTAATTAGCAACACACTTGACAAACAGACCATCCCACAGCAGGGATTGTGTGCCCAGCTCCCACTTCCATGCTGGGATTTGGTCTGCCTTGGGCTTGCACAGGTTTGTTTTCTTTTTCATGGTGTTGCAGTTTGTGTGAGTTCATATGTGCATCTGCCCTACTGTGTCCAGATGTTCCTTGTATTCCTCCACCACCTCAGATTATTATACTCTTTCTTTGTCCTCTTCCTCAATGATCTCTGAACTTTGTAAGGGTAGGATGAGGAACATAGGTTCCCTTTAGGGCTGAGCATTCTTCTGTCTCTTATTCTCTGCACCTTGGCCAGTTGTGGGCCACGATGTTAACCACCATTTACTGTAAATCAAAGCTCCTTAGATGAGGGATAAGAGATACATTGATCTATGGCTGTAATGATGATTCACTTTAATACTATGTCCATTTAGCAGCATGATAGTGGTAAGTTCTCCCCTAGGGCCTATGACTGCTAGCTGTATGTTCTTGGTCTGATAACTGTGCTAGTATGGGTTTCATCTTGTGGAGAGGAACTCAAATCCAATCAAAAATGGTTGGTTACACCAATACTGTTTGAGCTACTATTACACCAATGACCATGTGTCAGGCTGATCATTGTTGTGGCTCATAGGTTTCATAGATAGGTGTGACTGATGATTACTGCTCTCCTTTGGTAGCTTGCATAGCACCTTCCAGCACATGAAAAGTAGCCAGCAGGGATGAAACATTTAGGTCATTACCAACTTGATTCTGCCATGTTCTATGACTCAAATATGGGTATCTTCAGCAATAGGGTTAGTGAAAATAAAAGACCACATTGTTATGACATTACGATTTTTTCCTATTATATAAATTAATTTTAATTCATTTTACATTTTCAATATTTTAAATAAATATTTTATAAGCTTGTATTTTAAGGTACTTTAATTTTTCACTAGTGAAATTTATTAGAATATTATGATTTTTTGCTATTATATAAATTAATTTTAAAAATTCATTTTACATTTGCCTCTATTGTGCGATTAATCTTTCTTAGATGCATCACCTAGAAGTCTAATGGCTTTCAAACGTCATTTCCATTTCTAATGATGATGTTGCTGCCTGTGGCTGGAGCAATACAGTAATGCTGAAACAGCCTCTATGCAGTCCTGTTAGTGTTGTAAAGAACCTAAAAGCTGGGACCAGTAAAATCCACAGAAATTCACTCTTGCCTTTAAGAACTTCTGAAACTGTTTTTTGTTTTAAAAAAGGGGGAGGGGAGAATAAAAAGAAAAACAACAGGGCAGGAACCTAAATTCTGAGACCAAATATGAAAGTCAAATTTGCTGGTTCTCAGTGACAATGGGGAACTTCCCAGGGAAGCGGAGGGGAGGGAGGGTGGTCAGAGATGTGTTCTCTTGTTGGCTTTATTGTGTCTCACTGATTTTCACCTTCCACATACTGCAGCACTTCTTTATTCTGCTCTTCACCATCGCCCTGCATGTCTGAGGTCCAGAGCGTCAGGTTATCAGGTAGCAGCTGCATGAAAAGCGTAGAGTCCTTAGAGCTTTCTTCACTCAGTGTGTCCAGTTCTGCAATGGCGTCATCAAAAGCTGCTTTTGCCAACCTACAGGCATGGTCGGGGGAATTAAGAATTTTATAGTGGAACATGAAAAAGTTGAGAGCAAGACCTAAACAAATGGGGTGCTTTGGAGGGGGTTCTGTCATGGTGATGGCACTAGCAGCTTAGTAACCCACGAGGGTGTTTTCTGCAGCCTCCTTCCTGTCATTTCCTGTGGCAAACTCGGCCAGATACCTGTGGTAGGCCCCTTTCATTTATAATAGAAAACCTTGGACTCGCCAGTTTTAACTGCTGGAATGAGGTGTTTGTCCAGTACATCCAGGATGTCACAACAGATTAACTTGATCTCAGTTTTAACCAATTGCTGGTACTTTCGAATCATCTTTAGTTAGTCCTCTCCTCCCTTGTTTTCTTCCTTCTCTTCAATGCTGCTAATTATTCTCCAGGTTGCTCTTCTGGCTCCAATCACATTTTATATGCAACAGATATAAGGTTTCATTCTTCAACTGTCAGCTCCAGGTCCATCCCTGCTGCTTTCTTCATTGATTCCATCATTTCATCATTTCGCCAGGCCTGCTCTGCCAGCTTTGCCTGATACACCAGATCCTCCAAATCATCCATAGTGGCAGCAGCTCCAGCAGGGTATGCACAAAGGATGGAAGCAGATAACTTCAACTCTCAGCTTCTCGCTCCTAGACCGAGCAGTAAAAATGGCGGTGCTTCGTATATTTATGTCTTACTTAATTTTTTAAAATTTTAGAAGTGAAAATACAATCACATCCTTTCCTTTTCTGTTTAATTTCATTCCATATCCTCTCCTCCTGGGTGCCTCTCAAATTTATGATCTCTATTCATTAATTTTCACACACACACACACACACACACACACACACACACACACACACACGCGCGCGCGCGCGCAAATATATAAATACAATCTTCTGAGTCTATTTAATGTTGCTTGTATATGTATATGATTTCAGAACTCACCACTTGATATTGGGAACCAGTTAAAAGGATCATCCCTGGGGAAGACTAATTCTTTAGCAGCTGTGGTTCTTTTTTTTTCTTTGTTTACAGGGGGTTTTTTTTGGTTTATTTTTACTTTTTTTTTTTTTTTTTTTGGTTTTTTGAGACAGGGTTTCTCTGTGTAGCTTTGCGCCTTTCCTGGAACTTACTTTGCAGACCAGGCTGGCCTGGAACTCACAGAGATCCGCCTGGCTCTGCCTCCCGAGTGCTGGGATTAAAGGCTTGTGCCACCACTGCCCGGCAGCCTGTGGTTCTTTGTTTAGGGTTGGAACCTTGTGAGATTTCCCGCTTTCAACTTAGCATATTGATTGGTATTGTCCCTGTTCAGTTTTTTTTTAGGCAATCATATTGTTGAAATATTGTGAAGCTTCCTTTTCATTTCTGGTTCCTACAATCTTTCCTCCTCCTCTTAATGATGCTCCCTGCACCTTAGGCACAGAAGTTGTAGAATATATATTGGGGCTAGATGCCCCACAAACACTTGTTCTCTGAATTTGAGTGGTTGTGGTTTACTGCAGTGGTCTCTCTCTGTTGCAAAGAAAAGCATTTTTGGTGAGGGGTGAGAGCGACACTTATTTGTAGTAAGTGGAGCCAAAAGGCCACAGGCAAGTGGCTTCTTCATGAATTTGTACCACAAACACTGGGCACCAGATGTAGATGAACAGTCTTATTAAATAAGAAACATAGAGTCAAATGCAGAGTTAAAAGCTTAAGAGGTCAGAGCAGTAGCTGACAGCTGAGACTTAAAACCACCTTCTTACCCTTCCTGCTGCTACTGTCCTTCCCTCAGAAAGAGATCTACTTCCTGTGTATCTGTCTTTTTATTGACTTTCTGTTCTGCCTTCTCATTGGTTGTAAACCCAACCACATGACCTCCTCATCACTGCCTGTCTATACAGACCTCCAGGTCTTCTATGGTTGGTATTGAGATTAAAGACATGTGTCTCCATGCTGGCTGTATCCTTGAACACACAGAGATCTGTCTGTCATGTGATCTGGATTAAGGGTGTCTGCCACCACTGCCGGGCTTCTGCTATGGCTTGCTATTAGCTCTGATCTCCAGGCAACTTTGTTTATTAAATACAAATAAAATCACTTTTCAGTACAAATAAAATATCACCATATTTCTCCTTTTCTATTTTAATAAAAAGAAAAAAGGACAAAAGTTATAACTAATGTAAGAAAAACTATATACAATGTTATGACATTATGATTTTTTCCTGTTACATAAATTAATTTTAATTCATTTTACATTTGTACAATATGTTAAATAAATATTTTATAAGCTTGTATTTTAAGATACTTTATATTTTTCACTAGTGAATTTTATTAGAATATTATGATTTTTTGCTATTACATAAATTAATTTTAAATCATTTTACATTTGTTCACTGTTAAATAAATATTTTATGTGTTTATGTTCTTTTCCTTGTATGTTTTCAATGTTTATTTATATTTTATTCAATTTTTAAATTTTTAAAGATGATAATACAATCACATTCTTTCCTTTTCTATTTCCTTCCCTTCTATATCCTCTCTTCATGGTTACCTTTCAAATTTATGATCTTATTTCCTTAATTATCACACACACACAGACACACACACACACACACACACACACACACACACCCATAAATATATAATTACAGCATTCCCAGTCTATTTAGTGTTTCTTGTATATGTATATGATTCAGAGCAACGACTTGATATTGGTAACCAGTTAAAAGGGTCATCCCTGGGGAAGACTAATTCTTTAGCAGTCTGTAGTTCTTTCTTTAGGGGTGAACTCTATGAGATTTCCCCCTTTCAAGTGAGCATATTGATTGGTATTGTCTTTATTCAGGTCTTGTTCAGGCAGTCATATTGTTGAAATATCATGCTTGAAGCTTCCCTTTGATTTCTGGTTCCTACAAACTTTCCTCTTCCTCTTAATAATGCTCTCTGAGCCTTAGGCAAAGGAGTTGATATATATATATATGTGTGTGTGTGTGTGTGTGTGTGTGTGTGTGTGTGTGTGTGTGTGTGTATCTTGGGGCTAGACACCCCACAATCACTTGTTCTCTGAATTTGAGTGGTTGTGATTTTGTGCAATGGTCTCTATTTTGCAAAGAGAAGCTTTTTTTGGTGAGGGGTGAGAGCTACACTATTTGTAGTAACTGGAATTCACTTAGGAATTATACTGATTTAGTCAAGTAGCAGTACTGCATTCTCCTCTAGGACGCATGACCTCACTAGCCCCAGCTAATTTCCTAGCTTTCAAGCACCTGGCATGATTTCCCTGCTGTTGAGTGGTCCTAAGTCTAATTAGAGAGCTGTTGATGAGGTTTCAGAAGCAGTGGTGGAACGTTCGTGTTATAGAGTTCCAAGGACGAATTTTAAGACAATAACAGATTCTTGAACTGAGCCATGAGTATGGTTGGAAATTGAAAGTGAACAGGAAGGGAAGTACACATTTCTGTTCACAGAAGTCCAGTGGCTTCCACGAGATGAGATGTGGTCTGAAGGATGGTGTGACTACAAGCAACTTCCAGGAAATCAAGCGCAGGGATGCTATGACTACAAGCGACTTCCACGAAAACAAGCGCCTCCTTGTTGCCATTCCAGTGATGGCAACCGTGGATTAATTAACGTGCCGAAGAGACCACCTCTGGGAGACAAGAGACCATCTCTGCTAGCCAGACCCGATGAAGGAGGCTACAGTAGATACTACTGTCACGTTGATTACCAAAAAAGTGATGAAGGCTGCTGTTTTTCTCAGAATCCAAGAAGTGGCCCACCCTACAAAAGAGGCCCTTATGGCTACCGATGGTCAAGAGATGAGTATGCCACAAGCCGACAGCCTCAATACAGGGTCATGATAAACGACTTTAGAAGAAGACGTTTATATTCTTCCCATTATTCAAGACAACGATCTCCCCATAAATGGGGCGCTCCTTTTTTGAGAGAATCACGTGTGGGCAGGAAGGACTCCCTACACAGCAGATTTGGCTCCAGTCTCAGCAGTAGAAGCAGGATGCGCTCCTTCCATCAGTCTCGACATCGATGTAAAGAGAGAGCCATCCAGTTTTTGAAAACATCAAGAGATACTGTGCCTTCAGGTTCTTCATCCAAGGTGTTAAAAAGCCCCAGCCGGCTGACTGAGAAGGAACAGGCTGATGCTGCAAGCAAGGGGGCTAATGAAAATCCCAAGAAGTCAGAAGAAAATAACTTGGCTGAAATGTCCGAGTTTGAGACGGGATCCAAGGCACCGTTATGTATCAACCAGACAGAAGAACCCGAGTCCAACACAAGAGCTGGCCCAGAATTGTGTGAAGACAGGCAGCTTAGCAGTCGCTCAAAAGCGATTGCATCAAAAATCACGGAGATTGAGAAGGTTTACCGACAAGTCTGTGAAACTTTCCGGATGGTGGTGGAAAGGCTGGTTGAAAAGGATCGTTCCTTAGAAAAATCTATACAGTTTGCAATGAAGCAGAGTTTGCATGAAATAGGTGAGCAACATGTTGAAGAACTCAAGCATTTCATTATGGAGTATGATAATTCTACTCCAGATTTTGGAGACCCTTTTTATTAGAATTAGGGCTCAGTTCAAACAAATTTTTAAAGTTTCTAGATTTTTCCCTTTGGACTTTGAAATCCTTACTATTTTGTGATGAAGAGAAATACTTTATGATAACTGACCCCGTTGCTAGTATCAAATAAACAATTACAATAGTTTTTAAAGTCTCTTAATTAGAATGTTTTCCCTATGTGTAGAATCGTCTAATCCATCTTCATACATCTCCTCCCTTCCAAATATAATGTTCAATTAATTTTTTAATGTTTGAAAAGGCAGTTCTGGAGAGCAGCTCTCTGTATTTAACTCATGATCAATGGTCTTCCATGGTGTTCTGGTCTCCGGGGTATAATTTGTAGTTAGAGGTCATTCCAGGTTTCATCATAGGCATTGTTAGCATTTTGAGTTGAGTTTCACTTGTTGCCTGCTTTTTTTCTGCTTTGCAACTTTCAGTGGTGTCAAAATATGCTGTCTTAAGGAAGTAGAACTTAGCTGTCTTGCAATATTTGCTTTGAGAATAATTCTTCTTTTGTATAGGAAAGAAGCACTTAAAAAATCTCTAAAGGACACATTAAAACAAAACCTTCTTCTCAAGTCATTGAACTTAGTTTGTCTCTTCTATGAAGTGAGGCTCTTAACTGTTCTCTCTGAACAACATTATAGATAAGACCGATAGGAGGGGGTAACTTGAGACAAAGATGCATTTTAATTTGAAATTTCTCAGAAACTCTTCTGGTAGTGATAAAAAATTAGACTATACAACAACCTGGAGTTTTGTTTTAGGCCTGTTCTTTATTAAAGAGGGACCTGACAAGGAGCTCATGATTGGGATAAAATGATAGATTTCTTGGTTAGTTTCTGTGATCTTAGTTCTGTAGACTTAGAGAAGGTCCCTCTTCACATGTGTTATCATAGGAACAAGGCAGAATAAGGCATCACACCACAGGGAATGTGCTCTAAAAAGGGAGTTCATGAGCTAGGAAACAAGGAGGACCCTTAGAGGGACACATGGATCACCTTGTGAAGGAGAAACAGAGGATATCTACATGAGTAAACTGGGGGTGAGGGGGGCAGTGGGGGAAGGGTTTGGGGATTGAGAACATGGTTAACCTAGGGAAATTGGAGTGGGAGAGTAATGAAAGAGATGTCTGGATAGAGGGTGCCATTATGGGTCTAGGGAAAAACCTGGTGTTGGAGGAATTTCCAGGAATCCACAAGGATGACCCCAGAATAAACTACTAGCAATAGTGGAGAAGGTGCCTGAACTGGCGTAACCTGGTTATCAGATCGATAAATATCCTGTCATCATAGAGCCTTCATCCAGTAACTGATGGAAGCAGGTAAAGAAATCCACAACCAAGAACCAGGCCGAGCTCCAGGAGCCAGTTGAGAGAGGGAATAAGAATGAGGAAGACGGGGTCAGGCTCATGATGGGGAAATCTACAGAGACAACTGGACCAAGTTCGTGGAAACTCACGAACTTTAGACCAACAGCTGTGGAGCCCTCATGGGACTATACTACCCTCTGCATGCGGGAGAAACTTGGTCTCTTTGAGGGGCCCCTGGCAGTGTGGTCAGGATCTATCCCTGGTGCATGATCTGGCTTTCTGGATTCCATTACCTGTGGTGGGACACCTTGCTCACTCTTGACGCATGGTGGAGGAGCTTGGTCCTGACTCAACTAAATGTACCAGGCTTTCCTGTTCCCCCATGGAAGGACTAACCCTTTTGGAGGAGGGCATGGGTCATTGGGGGGAAAGGAGGGAGGAATTGGAAGAGCGTTGAGAAGGTGATCTGTAGTTGGTATGTAAATTGAATTAAAAAATTAAAAAATAAAGCCATTTCGTGTACCCAGGATAAGACCTGGTCCCATTGCCAGAGGATGAGATGAGGAGAACTTGCGAGGAAGCAGGAGAAGGGGAGGGAGGGAGAACTGGGGTTGGTAAGTAAAATGAAAAAAAAAGTATATAAAAATTAAAATAAAAAAAGAAATGTGGCAGAAGACAGCAAGGCCAGCAGAGGTCCCCTCACTTTGTAAGTGAGTCAGTGAACAAGCGAAGAGAAAATTAGGACGTTCCACTCACTTCTTGATCCTTCCCAGCATAGCACTGAGCCAAAATATACAATTTGGGACAATAGATACATTAAAAATCATGGTTTTAATTACAACCCAATTTCATTATCTCCTTTTTTTGAGTCAAGGTTTTACAGTCTGGACCTAGCTAGATTGGAAACCATTGTGTAGACCAGGCTGGCCTCAAAATCACAGAAATCGCCCTGCCTCTGGCTCCTGCATGCT
The DNA here is from genome assembly GCF_949786415.1 of Peromyscus eremicus. Taxonomy (NCBI): domain Eukaryota; kingdom Metazoa; phylum Chordata; class Mammalia; order Rodentia; family Cricetidae; genus Peromyscus; species Peromyscus eremicus. The sequence goes on from NW_026734289.1 coordinate 2,200,917, forward strand.
GGGATTAAGCACATGTGCTACCATCCTCAGTATTCTGTTGGTTATGGTCAAGATGTAAGAGTTATGATGCATACTTATAGGCCTAGTTTTTTTCCTTTGGGCCCTCAGCTCACAATTTTAGAAATGACATGGAGACATACTATTAATTATGAAAGGCTCAGCCTATAGCTTATGCTTGTCCCACTAGCTCCCATAACTTAACCCATTTATATCAATCTATGTTTTGCCTCATGACTTTTTACCTCTTTTCCGTCTTGCAACTCCTGTTTCCTCTCCATGTGCCCTGGTGTCTATCACATGCGTAGATTCATCTCTCTTCCTCACTTTCTGCCTGGAAGTCCTGTCCAACCTCTTTCCACCTAGCTATTGGCCATTCAGCTCTTTATTACAGATATCAGAAGGTGCCTTGACAAAGACACATCTTCACAGTGTACAAAACAATTATTCCACAGTACATACTTAATGATTTTTTGCCAAGCTGGTCTTTGTGGTACTTTGATGTCACAGCTGGTTAGGTGTATTTGTTGTTTCCTTCCCTTGGCTGATTGAACAGCACCCAGTACTGTGAAAACTAGTCCTCAGGGTGCAGACTTTTAGGTCAGTTCCAGCTTGGATCCTTCCAGTCCTGTGTCTGAAGCACATGGTATTTTCAGCAAGAGAGACAGACTTACCTCCAACTTCTGTGAGATGGTCAAGGGCAATGTCAATACCCCATATTGTTTTGGGACTTTCAAACTCCCCTTACCAACAACTCAAAAGGGAGTTTTTCATCCCTGTTACTAGAGATTTTGCTAGACAGTCTATGGCTTTTTGTAGAAACATTGACATCTGAGGTGGGGGAATTGTCATTTAAAGTACAGATGTACACACACACACACACACACACACACACACACACACACAAGTAATTTTAGATAAATAATCATTTTCTTATTTAGGGTTTCTGTTGCTGTGATGAAGCACCATGACTCAAAAATGAGTTGAGGAGGAAAGGGATTATTTGGCTTACATTCCATATCACTGTTCATCAGTCAGGACAGGAACCTGGAGGCAGGAGCTGATGCAAGGGCCATGAAGGAATACTTCTTACTAGCTTGCTCCCCATGCCTTACTCAGCCTGCTTTCGTATAGAACCCAGAACCACCAGCCCAGAGATTGTACCAACCACAGTTTGCTGGGCCATACCCACCAATCACTAACTAAGAAAATGCCCTACAGTCTTGCCTACAGCCCAATCTTTTGGACGCATTTTCTCAGTTGAGTCTCCCTCCACTCAGATGATGCTAGTTTGTGTAAAGTTGACACAAAACTAGCCAGCACAATTGCTGTGGCTTTTTTCAAGCAACCTTACTGTTATTTCCACCTCTTCCCCTCCATCCCCATTTGTATTGACTACCTTCTCTCCACTCCAATGAAAATCGCCCCTGTTTTCACTATTTCCCCTCACATCATTTGTATATTGTTATTCTTCATTCTAGGGCTCCTTCCCATGCCCTCCCCTCTGTGCTATCACTTGACTTTCATAGTTTCTGAATTTACTCAGGTTTAATATTCACATCTGAAGATTTGGAGTTAGGAATCACAGAAGAATGGGAACATGTGCCATTTGACTTTCTGTGTCTGGGTTAATTCACTTAATACAATATTTTCTAGTTCCATCCCTTTGCCTCTAGATTTCATTTTCTTTACAGATAAATAGTATTTCTAAGTGTATATGTACTGCATTCTCATTACCTCTTCATTAGTTGAAAGCTATTTAGCTTATTTCTCTTTCCTAGTCTATGTGAATAGAGTGGTAATGAACAAGACTGAGCAAGTATCTGGGGTAGGATGTCAAGAACTTTGGACACATGCCAAAGAACTTCATAGTTTGCTTATAAGGTATGAGTTTTCCTGCATATATATGCACACTACATGTATGTCATACCCACAGAGATCAGAAGAGGTGTCAGTTCTTCTGGAACTGGAGATAAAGAATGTTGTGAGCCTCTAAGTAGGTTATGGGAATTGAAGCTTGGTCCTCTGCAAGAGAAAAATGCTGTTAACCACTGAGACATGAACCATTTCTTTCTCTTTTTTTTTCATTTTTCTTTATTAAGAAATTGTCTACTCACTCCACATACCACCCACAGATCCCACCTCCTTCCTTCTCCAACCACCAGCCCTCTCTTCCAAGCCACCCGACATCCCCACCTCTCCCAAATCAAGGTCTCCCATGTGGAGTCAGTAGAGCCCAGCACACTAAGCCCGAGCAAGTCCAAGCCCCTTCCCACTGCACCAAGGCTGCACAAGGCATCACACCACAGGCACCAGATTCCCAAAAGCCTGCCCAAATTTTTTTATGAGGCTACAGTTACCCTAATATCCAAACCACACAAAGATGCAACAAAGTAAGAAAATTACAGACCAATCTCCCTCATGAACATTGATGCAAAAATACTCAATGGAATACTGGCCAACCGAATTCAGGAACACATCAAAAAATTTATCCACCATGACCAAGTAGGCTTCATCCCAGGGATGCAAGGATGGTTGAACATATGAAAGTCTGTCAATGTAATACACCATATAAACAAACTGAAAGAAAACAACCGCATGATCATCTCATTAAATGCTGAGAAAGCCTTTGACAAAATCCAACACCCCTTTTTGATAAAAGTTTTAGAGAGTTCAGCAATACAAGGAACATACCTAAACATAATAAAGGCAATTTACAGCAAGCCAAAAGCTTGATGGAGAGAAACTCAAGAGAACTTCAAGTACTATATTGAATAAATATGGAGAGAGTAAACAGCATTGTCTTGTTACTGCTTTTAGTAGAATCTCTTTGAACTTTTTGATGTTGGCTGTTTTCTTGCTGTAAATTATAAATTTACAGTAAATGTAGTATGTTCAACCATCCTTTCATGTCTTGGATGAAGCCTACTTGATTATGGTGGATACTTTTTTTTTATGTGTTCTTGGATTTGGTTTGCCAATATTTTATTGAGTATTTTTGCATCCATGTTAATGAGGGAGATTGGTCTGTAATTCTCTTTTTTTGTTGAATGTTTGTTTGGCTTGGGAATCAGAGTAACTGTAGCCTCATAAAAGGAGTTTGGTAATGTCCCTTCTGTTTCTATTGTGTGGAATAATTTGCAGAGTGTTGGTATTAACTCTTCTTTAAAAATCTGGTAGAATTCTGTGTTGAAACCATCTTGTCCTGGGATTTTTTTGGTTGGGAAATTTTTAATGTCTGTTTCTATTTCTTTAGGGGTTATTGGTCTATTCAAATTGTTTATCTGGTCTTGATTTAACTTTAGTATGTGGTACCTGTCTAGAAAAATTGTGTGTTTCCAATTTTGAAGAGTACAGGTGTTAGAAGTATGACCTGATGATTCTCTGGATTTCCTCATTGTCTGTTGTTATGTCTCCCTTTTCATTTCTGATTTTGTTAATTTGGATTCAGTCTCTCTCTCTGCCTTTTGGTTAGTTTGGATAAGGGCTTGTCTATCTTATTCATTTTCCCAAAGAACCAACTCTTTGTTTCATTGATTCTTTGGTTTGTTCTCTTTGTTTGTATTTCATTGACTCCAACTCTCAATTTGATTATTTCCTGGCATCTCTTCCTCCTGGGTGAGTTTGTTTCTTTTTGTTCTAGAGCTTATAGGTGTGCTATTTAGTCACTAGTGTGAGATTTCTCCAATTTCTTTATGTGGGCATCTAGTGCTATGAATTTTCCTCTTAGCACTGCTTTCATAGTGTCCCATAAGTTTGAGTATGTAGTACATTCATTTTCATTGAATTGTAGGAAGTCTTTAATTTCTTTCTTCATTTCTTCCTTTACCCATTGGTGATTCAGTTGAGCATTATTCAGTTCCCATGAGATTGTAGGCCTTCTGTAATTTTTGTTGTTGTTGAAATCTAACATTAAACCATGGTGGTCTGATAGACTACAGGATGTTATTCTAACTTTTTTGTATCTATTGAGATTTGCTTTGTGACTGAGTATGTGGTTGATTTTAGAGAAAGTTCCATGGGGTGCTACGGATAAGGTATATTCTTTATTGTTATGGTGGGATATTCTGTGGATATCTATTAGGTCCATTTGAGTCATAGCGTCTGTTAGATCCCTTATTTCTCTGTTAAGTTTCAATCTGGCAGATCTGTCCAGTATTGAGAGTGGGATGTTGAAGTCTCCTACTACTAATGTGTGGAGTTTGATGGGCGATTTAAGCTTTATTAATGTTTCTTGTACATATGTTGGTGCCCTTGTATTTGGGGCATAAATATTCAGATTTGAGACTTCATCTTGGTGGATCTTTCTTGTAATGAGTATGTAATGGCCTTCCCAATCTCTTTTGATTGATTTTAGTTTGAAGTCTATGTTGTTAAAATTTAGGATAGCCACACCAGCTTGGTTCTTAAGTCCATTTGATTGGAAATTCTTTTCCCAGCCTTTTACTCTGAGGTAGTGTGTTTCTTTGCAGTTGAGGTGTGTTTCTTGTATGCAGCAGCAGGATGGATCCTGTTTTCATATCCATTCTGTTAGCCTGTGTCTTTTTATGGGCAAATTGAGTCCATTGATAGTAAGAGATATTAATGACCAGTGGTTGTTAATTCCTGTTATTTTTTTGTTGGTGGTGTTTGTGTGTATGCATTTTCCTTCTTTGAGATTTGCTGCTATTTATTGCCTTTTTCTTTTTGTGGGAGCAGCTAACTTCCTTGGGTTGGAGTTTTCCTTCTAGTACTTTCTATAGGGCTGGATTTGTGGATAGGTATTGTTTAATCTGGTTTTATCATGGAATACTTTGCTTTTCTGTCTGTGGTCATTCAAAACTTTACTGGGTATAGTATTCTGGGCTGGCATCTGTGATCCCTTAGTGTTTGCAAAAGGTCTGTCTAGGACCTTCTTGCTTTCAGAATCTCCTTTGAGAAGCTGGGTGTAATACTGATAGGTCTTCCTGCATATGTTACTTGAACTTTTTCCTTTGCAGCTTGTAGATGTAACCATCGAGTTAAATAAGAAACACAGAGTCAATTGCAGAGTTAAAAGCCCAAGAGGTCAGAGCAATAGCTAAGAGCTAAAAACCTTAACCTTCACTGCTGCTGCTGTCCTCCTTAGCGAGTGCCCTACTTCCTGTGTATCTGTCTTTATATTCTTTTTTCTGTTCTGCCTTCTCATTGGTTGTATACCCAACCACATGACCTCTTTGTGACTGCCCATTTATACAGGACTCCAGGTCTTCTATGGTTCCTTTGAGATAAATGGTGAGTGTCTCCATGCTGGCTGTATCCTTGAACACACAGAGATCTACCTAGCTCTGCCTCCCAAGTGCTGGGATTAAAGGCATGCACCACCACCACCAGGCTTCTGCTATGGCTTGCTATTAGCTCTGACCCCCAGGCAAATTTACTTATTAACATAGAAATAAAATCACATTTCAGTACAAATAAAATATCCCCATATTTCCCCTTTTGTATTTTAATAAAACAGATATAATAATATAAGAAAACTATATACAAAAGTACAATAACTATATACCATATATACAAGCAATAGATACCTAAAAAATGTCTAGTGCATTTTTATTTGACTAATTCAGAGAAAATAATTCCATTATCTATCCTATTTTGGTAAGTGCAAAATGTACCTAATTCACTTTCTATCCTAACTAATCTTCAGTTATAACTAACTAAACTTCAACTCCCTCCGAGACCCAAGAAGGAAATAATATTAGCTAACAAAAATAAAAAACAGGAAGTGCATGCAAGCAACTTCCAAAACATGTGAGTTGACAGTAACAGCCAGCTGCCTGGACAGTCACCTGAGGTTTCTCCACAGTGTTGGGACATCATCTTCAGCCTATAGGCTTAGCGTATCTGACAGACTCATTTGTGAACTAGGATGTACACAATGTCAACAGTTCGACCTCACATTTGGTGAGAGCAGTCAACATACCAGAAACACCTGAATTCCAATAGTGTCATGTCATGATTCAGGATTTTAAATTCTGGAGATTGTTGATGTTTTTTTAATTCAGCTGTCCATTCTTCTTGGCTATGTGTGTGTGTGACTTCATCTCAGCATCCCATTCTTCTCCACATCCCTCTATTAAATGCCAGTCTACCACTGAGAGTTGTGATCTTAGTTACTCTTCAAATATAACTGTTTTGTAGGGGGGGAGGGGAGGGGGCAGGATGGGAGAGAACAAGGGAATCCATGGCGGATTTGTAGAATTAAATTATATTGTAAAATAAAATAAAAAGAATAACTGTTTCAGCTGCTGTTCCACTGCACATCAGAAGCCATCGGCCCACTGTCTGTTCAGTTCTCTTTGGAGAAAAGGGCACTGTACCTTTTCCCGATTGCAAAGGCCACTTCAGGGATGGTGCCATATTATCCTGGCTTCAGAAGATGCCTTTTTTTAAAGCCACAACCACACTTGTCTTGGCAAGAATTGGTAGTCCTTTGTTTTGTGTCCTGTCTGTCCATTTTGTCCTATTTGTCAGCAGTTAATTTGAGGACACTTTGTTGTCCAGTGGCTAACTTTTGCCACAATGAAAGTTAACTCCATATGCAGTTTCTTCAATGCCTATATTTTCTCTGAAGTAGATTGGTACTGTCAGGAGCCAATATGTCTCATAGTCATAACAAAAAAGAAAAATTTCCTAAGTTATTAAAACACTTTAAATGCCATATTCTGTAGCTCTCTGATGGGTTTGAAGAGGACCTGTCTATCTAAAATATATCTGCTCAATCTTGAAAACATACCTAATATGACTACAAGTTCTATTGTAATGTCTAACTACTAACTTTCACTTCTTTATATCCTGATAGTTGGTAATAATGACATTCAAGGATCAGCAAATTGCATTACATTGTTAAATGAACAGTATAAGTACAATATCTTGAACAAGATTAGAAATTTACGTATATCATTCTCTAACAATATCAATCTAAATATATATAATTTGTATACAATAAAAAAATCCAATCCAGTGTAAAGTATTTAAAACTAGTAACTGTCTTTTTTTAAACAAGAACCTTAAATCTATTCTCCTTTGTTTAGCCCTTTTCCTAACCCTTAACAACAACTTGTAACCAACCCTCCTAAACAATGAAAATTATCCCAGACACAGAACTCATTAAAAGACCAAAAATCCACCTGCTCCACACCACCTCTTTGGGAATGTGGGCATTGTATTCTTAAAATTGCTTCCTGCTGGGTGTGGGTGAATGTATCTTTGTTCTGAAAAGAAAAATTTTGGGTTAATTGTCAAATTCTAGGAAAGGTAGCTATTTCCTTTGTTGTCCAGTTTGAACATAATGCCAAAGTCAAGGACTTATCTCAAGTCCTATTTAAGTAGTCTTTGAAAGTGGATCATCTCAGCTAGCCCTCTCAAAACTGCTCTTAGCATTTTGTAGTGCAAAGCTGATCTGTAGATGATGTTTGTCAGCTTAGTGGTATTATTATTGTCCATGTGGAATTGTGGTTGCTGTGGGGCCCCATCTTCTTCCTGGAGACTTCAGTTGATGATAGGCCTGGCTGTGATTTCCTGCAAGAAAACTGATAAGAGACTCGAACACAAAGACATGTATAAGCAGCTAATTGAAGCCTTTTTTCTAGAATTAGTACTCTATATGACCATTAATGTCTTAACAAAGTTTAAAATGTACATATATACATAATATATATAAATTCTGTAAACTTTGATATAAAATTCATACTTTAAGAAAAGTTTAAAAATCAGAATAGAATCAAAGAATTGAGATTAGTAGTAATAGAATAGTCCCTTAATTAATTTGGTTTTTCTCCTGTCCCATAGCAGAAGATGGCTCTTTCTTCTGGCATGATACAGGGAGTTTACATTTTCCTTTTAACAACCTGCTTGAGTTTAAAGGAGAGAGCCATTCTCCAACTCCAAAGTCAGCTTTAAATTTTAATTGAACTGGGGGTTCAGGAAGACCAATAGTGTTAAATCTCTTTAGAGAAGAGCAGAAACAAACATTTAGGAAGACTTATAAAATTTTATAAATGATATACCAGTAGGCCATTTTACTCTTTTTCTTGGGACAGATGATTTGTCCTTTTTCTTCAGATGTCTCATTTGTCCAGTGTTCTTCAGATTCCTTAGCCTTCATTCTCCTAAAAGACAAAAACAAAAACCTCTCCCCAAGACTGATTTAGGGCAGGTTCCCTTTCGAGAAGTTATTGTCTGATTAAGTGAAAAAGTATGTGTTAAAGATGTAAGTTAGTTTAAATTGTATAGTCATGTTGGTTGATGAACTATCACCTCCTCTAAGAGGTCTCCCTTGTTCAAATCAAAACTTTATCAATTTTGATGGTATCCACAGCTTATCTTCTGTAGAAACAAAAGCAAAACCTCGTCCCCAACAGAACACATATTCTGGTTTCCATTCTGAGGTCAGCATATCCTTAAAGTATATAGGCTGATTTAATTCTGTAGTTTTTTCTGTTATGCAATGCCTCCCTGCAGCTGTTGTTCCTTTCTCATTAGGACTGAGAAAATTCAAAGTTAATAGAGCATTATGCAGTCTATTTCTGGGGGTTTTTGTTACTCCTTTCTGTTTATTTAGTATATCCTTTAGAGTTCTGTTTGATATTGCTATAACTGCTTGGACTGTAGGATTATGTGGTATACCTGTAATATGCTTTATATTGTAATAAGCAAAAAACTGTTTCATTTTAACATTGACATAGGCTGGAGCATTGTCAGTTTTAATTTGGGCAGGTATACCCATGATGGCCATAACTTCTAGTAAATGAGTGATTACAGAATCAGCTTTTTCAGATCTCAAAGCAGTTGCCCATTGAAATCCTGAATAAGTATCAATGGTATGGTGTACATATTTTAATTTTCCAAATTCTGAAAAGTGAAACACCTCCATCTGCCAGATTTCATTCCTTTGAGTACCTTTTGGGTTACATTGTTCTGGAAATGGTGTCTGTTTGTAAAAGGAAAATGTAGGACATTTCCTTATAATTTCCTTGGCTTGTTGCCAGGTAATGGAAAAATCCTTTTTTAAACCTTTACTATTGACATGATGTTTTTTATGAAATTCTGAGGCCTCCAGCACATTTCCTGTCAATAATTTATCAATCTTATCATTGCCTTGTGCTAGAGTGCCTGGCAGACCAGTATGGGATAGGATTTGAGTTATATATAAAGGATGACTCCTTTTCCTGATTCTATCTTGTAATTGAATAAATATTGAAGTTAGTTCTGAAGCACCAGGGATAAATTCTGCAGTCTCAATAGGTAATACCACTCTTTCAGCATACTGAGAGTCAGCAACTGTGTTGAGAGGTTTTGAAAAATCCATTAATACCAACAGAATAGCATACAATTCCGATTTTTGAACTGAATTATAAGGACTTTGAACCACTTTACTTAAATTTTCTGATTTGTAACCTGCCTTTCCTTGTTTGTTGGCATCTGTATAAAATGTATGAATTCCATATATGGGTATTTCCCATACAATTCAAGGCAAAATCCAATCATCTCTCTTTATTTGATTAATTCTATCGCGTTTTGGATATTTGCTATTAATTTCTCCCAAAAAATTACTGCAAGCTCTTTGCCAAGGTTCACTTTCTGTCCATAATTTTTCAATATCCTCCTTAGTTAAAGGTAGGATAATTTCTACTCAGTCTATTCCTGCTAATGGATGAAGTCTCAATTTTCCTTTCCAAATCAAGTCAGAGATTTTTTTCCACATAAGTTTTTAATTTTTTATTTGGTTTGTTTGGGAAAAATATCCATTCCAACATAATATCTTCCCTCTGCATTAATATTCCTGTAGGAGAATGCCTAGAGATTAAAATAACCAAAATGCAATCCAGCTTTGGATCAATACGATATACATGCCCTTCATGTACTTTCTTTTCTACTAAGGCCAGTTCTTTCTCAGCCTCAGGTGATAATTCTCTTGGACTACTTAAGTCCTTGTCACCTTCTAAGGTTTTGAACAAATTATTCAGTTCATCATTTTTTACCCCAACAATATTTCATAAATGAGAAATGTCTCAAAATAATCTTTGAAAGTCATTAAGAGTCTGTAGTCGATCTCTCCTAATTTGCACCTTTTGGGGTCTAATTTTTTTGTAGACCTATTTTATATCCTAAATAATTAATAGAATCTCCTCTTTGCATCTTTTCAGGAGCAATTTGTAATACCCAGTAAGGCGAAATTTTCTTTTCCTCTTCAAACATTCTTTCTAAAGTATCTGCATTTGAGTCAGCTAGTAAAATATCATCCATATAATGATAAATTAGAGATTTAGGAATTTTTTTACGTGTCACTTCCAAAGGCTGTTGTATAAAATATTGGCACAGGGTTGGGGTATTCAACATTCCCTGTGGGAGGACTCTCCATTGAAACCTCTTAACTGGTTGAGGATTATTGTAAGTAGGTACCATGAAGGCAAATCTTTCTCTGTCTTTTTCTTGTAAGGGTATTGAAAAAAAAAACAGTCTTTTAAATCAATTACTATGAGAGGCCATCCTTTTGGTAACAGAGTAGGCAAAGGAGTTCCAAGTTGTAGAGAGCCCACTGGCTGAATTTCTTTGTTAAATGTTCAAAGGTCTGTTACCATTCTCCATTTACCAGATTTCTTTTTAATATTAATTTTTAATTATTTTAATATTAATATAATAGTTTAATATTATTATGATAATTATAATAATTAAAAATATATTAACTATAATACTAATATTATAATTAATATGATAATTTAATGTAATATAATTAAGAATATTTTAATTCTCCTGTATTTTAATAACAAATACAGGAGAATTCCAAGGGCTGGTTGATTCTGCAATATGCTGAGCATGTAAGTGTTCTTCTACCAGCTCTTCTAAAGCCTGCAGTTTCTCTGTTGTTAAAGGCCATTGATGAACCCATACAGGCTTGTCTGTTAATCATTTTAAAGGTAGAGCTGTTGGTGTCTTTGGAAGCTTTTATCCTGGCACTCAAATTGACTATCTTTTTAAATAGTAAAATAAGGATAAGGAAAGTAATAATGTGCATAATCCCATCAACATTAATCTGCTCATATAGTTGTTCCATTTTCAGACTGCCTAAAATTTTATCAAACAAAGCCCAATTTTCTACCAATGTACACATAAAACCCATTTTTTTTAATGTGGAAAAAATTTTCTCTTTTAAATAGTTTTTTCCTTTAAAATATCTGATACCTTAATTGACTTACCAAGTCTGCATAGAACAGTAGAAATCTGAGGGAATTTCAAAACAGCTACCTAGTGTCCGAGGTGTGATGAGAGAGAGAGAGAGAGAGAGAGAGAGAGAGAGAGAGAGAGAGAGAGAGAACAAGAAAGCATAGCCAAGAGTTCTGTCTAAATGCTTATATCTAGCCATGTGTTCCCACTTGAGTCCAGTCGAGCCTGGGCTCAGGCTTCCTTAAGCTCCGACCAGGTGCTTTGACATTTCAGCCAACAGCAGCTCTATCTGCAGTTGCGTGTAGCTACTGCAATTAGCAGTAGTTCTGGCAGGCCTGAGGTTTTCATAGCACTGGTGTAGCTACATTCACTTGGTCAGCCCTGGGGCCTAGGCCGAGCTGTCCCCAGCTACGGAGTCAGTCAGCTGGCAGGCCACCAAGCTGCCACAACTGGCTATGTGTAACTCAGGTGTTAGCGGGGGCCCGAAAGGCCACAGGCAAGTGGCTTTTTCATGAATTTGTACCACGAACACTGGGCACCAGATGTAGATGAACAGACTTATTTAATAAGAAACATAGAGTCAAATGCAGAGTTAAAAGCTTAAGAGGTCAGAGCAGTAGCTGAGAGCTGAGACTTAAAACCACCTTCTTACCCTTCCTGCTGCTACTGTCCTTCCCCTCAGAAAGAGACCTACTTCCTGTGTATCTGTTTTTTTATTGACTTTCTGTTCTGCCTTCTCATTGGCTGTAAACCCAACCATATGACCTCCTCTTCACTGCCTGTCTATACAGACCTCCAGGACTTCTATGGTTGGTATTGAGATTAAAGATATGTGTCTCCATGCTGCCTGTGTCCTTGAACACACAGAGATCTGTCTGTCATGTGATCTGGATTAAAGGTGTTCACCCCCACTTCCAGGCTTCTGCTATGGCTTGCTATTAGCTCTGACCCCCAGGCAACTTTATTTATTAACATACAAATAAAATCACATATCAGTACAAATAAAATATCACCACAGGTGTAACTATGGAATATTAAATGCATGGTTTTAGCTGATGAGAGAAGAGTACATCAGCCCAGAGTGAGAGGAAACGGCCCCCAGCTGAAGAAACACAGAAAATTTGTATGTGAGAGAAATAATCTGTAGTCAGGTTTTAATTCTTCTAGTCCTTCTTGGCTTGTGAGTGCTGGTGAGTTTTGATCTCCTGAAGTTTATAATAACCTTCTTAAAAAGTCAAAATCTTTAGACATATTAGCAATATGATAACAGTGGTAAATTTTGTCAAAGCAAAATTATGAATCCTTGGAGTCTCAACAAAACAGCAGGATAGCCAGAAAATGGAATCTGAAATGTATCATTTACATATATCAAATTTTGTTTACTATTTGATCAAAATTAATAAAATATATTTAGGCCAGAATTATTATTATTTTTTTTTAGTAGGATTTTTTTATTTTTATTTTGCAATACAATTCAGTTCTACATATCAGCCACGGATTCCCTTGTTCTCCCCCTCCCACTCCCCTCACCTTCCCCCAGCCCGCCCCCATTCCCATCTCCTCCAGGGCAAAGCCTTCCCTGCAGACTGAGATCAACCTGGTAGACTCAGTCCAGGTAAGTCCAGTCCCATCCTCCCAGGCCGAGCCAAGCGATCCTGCATAGGCCCTAGGTTTCAAACAGCCGACTCATGCAATGAGCACAGGCTCTGGTCCCACTGCCTGGATGCCTTCCAAACAGACCAAGCCAATCAACTGTCTCACCCACTCAGAGGACCTGATCCAGTTGGGGACCCCTCAGCCATTGGTTCATATTTCATGTGTTTCCATTCATTTGGCTATTTGTCCCTGTGCTTTATCCAACCTTGGTCTCAACAATTCTCGCTCATATAAACCCTCCTCATTCTTCCTAATTGGATTCCCAGAGATCCACCCGGGGCCTAGCCATGGATCTCTGCATCCAGATCCCTCAGTAGTTGGATGAGGTTTCTAGTACGACAATTAGGGTGTTTGGCCATCCCATCACCAGAGTAGGTCAGTTCGGGCTGTATCTCAACCATTGCCAGCAGTCTGTTGTGGGGGTATCTTTGTGGATTTCTGTGGGCCTCTCTAGCACTTTGCTTCTTCCTATTCTCATGTGGTCTTCTTTTACCATGGTCTCCTATTCCTTGTTCTCCCTCTCTGTTGTTGATCCAGCTGGGATCTCCTGCCCCCCCAAGCTCTCTTTCCCTCGACCCTCACCCTTCACTACCCCCACTCATGTCCAGGCTGTTCATGTAGATCTCATTCCATATCTCTGTCATTGGGTGATCCCTTTGTCTTTCTTGGGGTCCTGTTTTCCAGGTAGCCCCCTTGTGATGTGAGTAGCAGTCTAGTCATCCTTGCAGAATTATTATTTCTAATCATATTTTTATAAGTTTTGATATCAGTGATGAACAGTTCATCAGAAGGATCTGGAATTGTATCACTTTATTCCTAAAGTCAAATCCCAATATTTAAGAATCTAGAGGTAAGTAACAGCCTGTATTCAGACTAAGAGCTTTAGAGCACCTTTGTCCTGCAGCGGCCTGCTCATATGGTGTGACCAGGCAATCCAGGATCCATAAGGCAAGTCAGTGTCCTGTGGAAATATGTAAGCATATCTTCTTCCTGATATTATGAAAAAATCCGGACATTTCCAATTACTAGGGAGAAAGTCCTAGAGACTTAGCTGTACCTTTGTGGAGAAATGACTGAGGAAAGAACTCATATAGTCTTCAGAATGTATTGATTACAAACAGAGCATGAGAAGTAATACACAGATAGCTTGAACATAAAAAAAGGTTATAATTCAAAAGTCTAGAGTTATTTTAAACAGTAAAATATTTTCTCTGTAGAAAATAGTAAAAATGATAACATTTCCCAATAAGCCCATTTAAGTCAATTAATAGCTGAATTATACGTATAAATATTGATTAGATTCTGGGATACAGAAGAAACCTATCTTCATCTGTTCAGAGAGCTATGTTTTATTTAAGTTGTGTAAGTGAGATTCCTATTCATCTTCCCCTTCACTATTTGATTTATGGCAGACATTTTTCTATAGGCTAATCCATAATCTAAAAAGATTTTAGCCTCCCCTCCTGAAAGTATGGCCAGCATTTTCTTTCATCAGCATGATACAGTACAAATTCTCATCCTAATAGTGAAATGTTTCACTAAACCTTGCCCAGTCATTGGGCAAAACCAAAACTTATTATAAGCCACAGTCATCCTAGGGTTCCCCCTGCTAGGCAGCCTCCCTGGATCTGTGGGTTGCAGATGATTTAAGATATGGGGAGATGAATATTTAAGATCTCCGTTTTGGAATAAGGATATTTTGCTTTTTAAAGTATGATGAGATCCTTCCATCATATCTTGACCTGGCAGGTAATAAGGAATGCCTGTAGTGGGAGATATGAAAAGTTGAACACCAGTTCTTAAGAGCTTTTGAAGTATATGTAAGGCCGTTGTCCATTTATGAGCACTAGGCATTCCTAAAATTAAAAAGCAGTGATACAAATGTTGTATTACTTCTCATTTCATAGCCATTAAATCATAAGGACATCGGCCTACTGGGTAAGCTCCCATAGGGAGAGAATTTGTAGTTCTTGGACAGACATATGAAAAAGTGCCAGTATATCCTGTAGAGTTATCTTCCAATCTATGTGCTCACGAATTTCATAGTTAAATATAATATAATATCACCTGTGCAATAAATGTATTGTAATATATGTACATAAATATATATACATATATATGTATACACACATGTATATATATATTATTGGGTTGGGTGACTTTGAGGAAACTATAATTGACAGTTAGTTCTGATTGTTAATCTGTACACATAATGAGGAACTCTGCCTAATAAAATGAATTCTGGATAAACAGAATTTGTATCTCCTGCACTGTATGTCAGCTTTGACATCCATTGTGGCAGGGAGAGATGGCAAGTGAAAAATAAAATGCTGACAATCTTTAGGGTGAGGAGGTATGGTAAAGGAGCAATCTTGTAAGTCTATAACAATTACTATTTTAATTTCTAGGGATGGCCGTGGGAGATGGCAAGTCAGGCTGTGAGATTACCCTTGGCTTCAATAAACTTTATTTAATTTCTTAAGGTCTTTTTTTTTTTTTTTTTGGTTTTTCAAGACAGGGTTTCTCTGTGTAGCTTTGCGCCTTTCCTAGAACTCACTTTGGAGGCCAGGCTGGCCTTGAACTCACAGAGTGCCGCCTGCCTCTGCCTCCTGAGTGCTGGGATTAAAAATGTGAGCCACCACTGCCTGGCTTCTTAAGGTCTTATAACAGTCTATAAGCCTGATTTTTTAAAAAATAACTAATATTTGGGTGATTTAAGGGCATTGTTATTTAAATGAGGGCAGCTGTAACCATGCAGTTTAGAAGGTTTCCAGCTTAAATTAGCACTTAGATTCCAGTGAGTTGTAGCAAAAAGAAAAAAAAAAGCTGTTTGTAGGACAGGATGGGGAAATCCAGTAGGATGAAAAGGGTCCCATGAGCAGGCAAAAAAGTCAGAGACACTCTCCCTCACACTCACACTGTTAGGAGTACAACAAAAACCCCAAGCTAAACACCTACAGCATGTATGCAGAGAACCTAGCACAGACCCATGCAGGCTCTGTGATTGCTGCTTCCATCTCTGTAAACTCCTGTGAGCCCTGCTCATTTGATCCAGTGGGCCTTGCTCTCCTGGTGTTCTTGACCCCATTGGTTCCTACAGTCCTTCCTCCCCTCTTCTGTGGGGTTCGCTGAGCTCCCCCTAATGTTTGTCATTGGACCTCTTTATCTGTTCCTATCAGCTGCTGGAAAATGCCTCGCTGATGATGACTGGGCAAGGCATCAATCTATGAGTATAACAGAATATCACTAGGAATCATTCCATTGACTTTATTTTAGACCAATAGTGTTTGGTTCTATGCTAGGTCTCTGAACCATCCAGCTTAGAGATCCTGGCCATCTAGGAAGTGTCTGGCATGGCCTCCCTCCTGTGTCTTGGGCCTCCAGTTAGACACTCCCACTGGATCTCTTTGCATTCTTCTGCATGCAGATATCCAGTATGACCAGCACCACTTGTTGAAGATGTTTTCTTTTTCCAGTGTATATTTCTGGCTTATTTATTGAAAAGCAGGTGTCCACAGGTATATGGATTTATGTTTGGGTTTTCAATTCAATTCCATAGACTAACATGTCTGATTTTATGCTTATACCATGTGGTTTTTATTCCTATGGCTCTGTAGTACAGCTTAAATCAGGGATGGTGATAGCCCTGGAAGTTCTTTTATGCTATCAGGATTTTTAGCTAGTCTGGCTTTTCTGTTCTCATACAAAATTGATTATTGTCCTTTCAAGGTCTGTAAATTATGGTGTTGGAATTTTTTTTTATGAGACAGGGTTTCTCTGTGTAGTTTTGGTGCCTGTTCTGCATCTTAATCTGTAGACCAGGCTGACCTCGAACTCACAGAGATATGCCTGGCTCTGCCTTCCAAATGTTGGGATTAAAGGCATGTGCCACCACCACCCGGCTTGGTGTTGGAATTTTGATGGGGATTGCATTGAACCTGTAGATTGCTTTTGGTGGGATGGCCATTTTTACTGCCTTAATTCTACCAATTCATGACCATGGGAGATCTTCCCATCCTCTGATACCTTGCTAAATTTCTTTCTTTAAAGGCTTGATATTTTTATCGTACTAGTCTTTCACTTGCTTGGTTAGTATCACTCCAATATGTTTTACATTGTTTGTGGCTATTGTGAAGCTTGTTGTTTCCTTGATTTCTTTCTCAATCAGTTTGTCAGCTGTAAATAGGAGGGCTACTAATTATTTTTCATTAATTTTGTATTATACACATTGCTGAAGGTGATTATCAGCTGTGGGAGTTCCCTGGTAGAATTTTTGGGTTGCTTGAGTATACTATCATATCATCTAGAAATAATACTTTGACTTTTGCATTTCCTATTTCTTTCCCCTTCATCTCCTTTAGCTGTTTTATTGCTATAACAAGAACTTCAAGTACTATATTGAATAGATATAGAGTGGACGACCTTGTGTGTTCCTGGTTTTATTGGGGTTACTTTGAGTTTCTCTGTATTGGACTTGATGTTGGCTAGACACATAGCACTAAATGTCCATATAAAAAAATTGGAGAAATCTCACACTAGTGACTTAACAGCACACCTATAAGCTCTAGAAGAAAAAGAAGCAAAGTCACCCAGGAGGAATAGATGCCAGGAAATAATCAAATTGAGAGCTGAAATCAATAAAATAGAAACAAAGAGAACAAATGAAACAAAGAGTTGGTTCTTTGAGAAAATCAACAAGATACACAAGCCCTTATCCAAACTCACCAAAAGGTAGAGAGAGAGCATCCAAATTATCAAAATGAGAAATGAAAAGGGAAACATAAAAACAAACGAGGAAATCCAGAGAATCATCAGGTCATACTTCAAACACCTGTACTACACAAAAATGGAAAATCTAAAAGAAATGGACAATTTTCTAGATAGGTACCACATAGCAAAGTTAAATCAAGACCAGATAAACTATTTAAATAGACCAATAACCCCTAAGGAAATAGAAAGTCATTAAAAGTCTCCCAACCAAAAAAAGCCCAGGACAAGATGGTTTCAATGCAGAATTCTGCCAAATTTTCAAAGAAGAGTTAATACCAATACTCTGCAAAGAATTCCATACAATAGAAACAGAAGGATCATTACCAAAATCCTTTTAGGAGGCTACAGTTACTCTGATTCCCAAGCCAAACATAGATGTAACAAAGAAAGAGAATTACAGACCAATCTCCCTCATGAACATTGATGCAAAAATACTCAATAAAATATTGGCAAACTGAATCTAAGAACACGTAAAAAAATTATCCACCATGATCAAGTAGGCTTCATCCCAGGAATGCAAGCATGGTCCAACATACTGATGTCTGTCAAAGTAATACACCATATAAACAAACTGAAAGAAAAAATATCACATAATCATCTCATTAGATGCTGAAAAGACCTTTGACAAAATCCAACACCACTTCATGATAAAGTTCTTGGAGCGATCAGGAATACAAGGGACATACCTAAGCATAATAAAGGCCGCCAACAGCCAATATCAAAAAACTCAAAGTGATTTCACTAAAAGCAAGAACAAGACAAGGATGTCCACTCTCCACATATTTATTCAATATAGTAATTGAAGTTCTAGCTCGAGCAATAATCAATCAATTCTCCCCAGTGCTCTCAGAGAACCAGTATATATACCCACACAGTAATTCTTTGGCAAAGCAATGCAAGGCTTGAGGTTTTCAGGGTCACAGAGAGAGGAGATAAGGATCCACACATAAAGCAATAATTGTCAGCTTCCAATTACAACCCAAAATGGGAGTGGCTAAAGGGGAGTTCTCTGGTAGTGTCAACTAAAGGCTAAGATCAATTAGGGAATTTGTGTGCTCAAACTATAATCTAGAAATGGCTAGGTAGAATGTTAGTGGTCAACAAGTCACAAGAAATTAAACTGTCTTTGGTGGCACTTTTCCAGCTCGTCCCAGCTGCAGCTGCTTTCTGATAAGAAGAGGGACATATGCTAGGTGGCTAAGCAACCTATGTCAGAGCATGTAGTATTTGGTTAGTAAAAGCACTTTCACTCAGAGTAATTGCTGAGGAGAAAATCTAGGAATAGCACCTGGTTGAGGAGGAATTCAAACTTATTTTGCACAAAAAAAAGATTGGCACCTATCTCCTCTCTTGCCTTGCAGGCAATCTCCTTGGGTGAGTGGGAAGTAACTGCCTTAACTCAGTAACTAACAAATGGCTAAAACATCATCCCAGGAATGTGAGCAGTAAATCTCTTAAATTAGGGTCTTGTGTAAGTAACCTGGGGTGAAGGTAAGATGTTTAGGATTTAATTGTTAGTGGTTCTTTTCTCTATCTGTGAGTGAGAGGAGCTAATGTTTATTTCTCTGCATTTGTCTTTGGAAAAAGGAACCTTTGCTGAAATACTTTTGTCCAGAAAATGGCCCTGGCCAGATATATATTAATGAAAATAAACACAGCTGAGGACAGTTATCCAATTACCCCAAATATATAGGGAAATTTGTGTCCAAGATTGAGATGCAATCATGAGATTACATGTACACATAACATGGAGATGCACGGTAAATGGGGAGAATCACAGCTGTTATTGCCCAAGAAGTTTATAACAAGTGACAGCCAATTCATTCAAAAGGCAGGAATTTCATAATGCATTGAGTGATGGTTTCCTGTAACAGAACCCTTAGTTTTATAGGTTGACCTTTTCAACTCTACTTGTCAATGCTGTATGCTCTCACGGACTTTTGCTTCCAGTGGCTCTCAATAACAAATGGCTCATGTCTCAGTGATTAATAGCATTTTTACTCTTGCAGAGGACCAAGCTTCAATTCCCATAACCTACTTAGAGGCTGACAACATTCTTTAACTCCAGTTCCAGAAGAACTGACACCTCTTCTGATCTCCGTGGGCATGACATACATGTAGTGTGAACACACATTCAGGCAAACACGTACTTTATAAGCAAACTATGCAGTTCTTTGGCATGTGTCCAAAGTTCTTGACATCCTACCCCAGATACTTGCTCAGTCTTGTTCATTACCACTCTATTCACATAGACTAGGAAAAGGAAATAACCTAAATAGCTTTCAACTAATGAAGAGGTAATGAGAATGCAATACATATACACTGTGGAATACTGTTCATCTGTAAAGAAAATGAAATCTAGAGGCAAAGGGATGGAACTAGAAAATATTGTATTAAGTGAATTAACCCAGACACAGAAAGTCAAATGGCACATGTTCTCATTCTTCTGTGATTCCTACCTCCAAATCTTCAGATGTGAATATGAAACCTGGAGTAAATGCAGAAACTATGAAAGTCAAGTGGTAGCACACAGGGGAGGGCATGGGAAGGAGCCCTAGAATGAAGAATAACAATATACAAATGATGTGAGGGGAAATAGTGAAAACAGGGGAGGTTTTCATTGGAGTGGAGAGAAGGTGGTCAATACAAATGGGGATGGAGGGGAAGAGGTCGAAATAACAGTAAGGATACTTGAAAAAAGCCACAGCGATTGTGCTGGCCAGTTTTGTGTCAACTTTACACAAACTAGCATCATCTGAGTGGAGGGAGCCTCAACTGAGAAAATGCCTCCATAAGATTGGGCTGTAGGCAAGCCTGTAGGGCATTTTCTTAGTTAGTGATTGGTGGGTATAGCCCAGCAAACTGTGGGGGGTACAATCTCTGGTCTGGTGTTTCTGGGTTCTATACGAAAGCAGGGTGAGTAAGCCATGGGGAGCAAGCAAGTAAGCAGTATTCCTTCATTGTCTTTGCATCAGATCTTGCCTCCAGATTCCTCTCCTGACTTCCTTCGATGATGCACAGCGATATGGAAGTGTAAGCCAAATAAACTCTTTCCTCCTCAACTTGTTTTTGGGTCATGGTGCTTCATCACAGCAACAGAAACCCTAAATAAGACAATGATTATTTATCTAAAATCACATGTATGTGTTGATGAGTGTGTGTGTGTGTGTGTGTGTGTGTGTGTATACATCTGTACTGTAAATGAAAATTCACTCAGCTGAGATGTCAATGTTTCTACAAAAAGCCATAGACTGTCTAGCAAAATCCCCAGTACCAGGGATGAAACACTCCCTTTTGCGTTGTTGGTAAGGGGAGTTTGATAGTCCCAAAACAATATGGGGTATTGACATTGCCCTTGACCATCTCTCAGAAGTTGGAGGTAAGTCTCTCTTGCTGAAAATACCATGTGCTTCAGACACCAGACTGGAAGGATCCACCTGGATCTGACCCGAAAGTCTGCACCCTGAGGACTAGTTTTCATAGTACTGGGTGCTGTGCAAGCAGCCAAGGGAAGGAAACAACAAATACACCTAACCAGCTGTGACAACAAAGTACCACAATGAAGAGCTTGGCAAAATATTGCTAAGTATATATTGTGGAATAATTGTTTTGTACACTGTGAAGATGTGTCTTTGCCAAGGCGCCTTCTGATATCTTTAATAAAGAGCTGAATGGCCAAGAGCTAGGCAGAAAGAGGTTAGACAGGACTTCGGGGCAAAAAGTGAGGAAGAGAGATGCATCTAGGTGTGTCACAGACACCAGGGGACATGGAGAGGAAAAAGGAGGTGCAAGAAGGAAGAGAGGTAAAAAGCCATGAGGCAAAACATAGATTGATATAAATGGGTTAATTTAAGTTATAGGAGCTAGTGGGACAAGCATAAGCTATAGGCTGAGCTTTTCATAATTAATAGTATGTCTATATGTCATTTTTTAAATTGTGAGCTGGAGGCCCAATGGAAAAAAAAAGTCTGCCTACAAGTATGCACCATCAACTGTTACATCTTGGCCATAACGAACAGAATACTGAGGATGGTAGCACATGTGTTTAATCCCAGCATGCAGGAGGCAGAGGCAGGGGGATCTCTGTGAGTCTGAGGCCAGCCTGGTCTACACAATGGTTTTCAGTCTAGCTAAGAGTAGACTATAAAACTTTGACTCAAAAAAAGGAGATAAAAAAAATTGGGAAGTAATTAAAACCGTGATTTTAATGTACCTATTGTCACAAATTGTATATTGTGGTTCAGTGCTATGCAGGGAAGGATCAAGAAGTGAGTGGAGTGTCCTAATTTTCTCTTTGCTTGTTCACTGACTCACTTACAAGGTGAGGGGAGCTCTGCTGGCCTTGCTGTCTTCTGCCATGTTTCTTTTTTATTTTAATTTTTTATATACGTTTTAGTATTCATTTTACTTACCAACCCCAGTTCTTCCTCCCTCCCCTTCTCCCGCTTCCCCCAAGTTCTCCTCATCCCATCCCCTAGCAATGGGAACAGATCTTATCCTGGGTACACGAAATGGCTTATTTTTTAATTTTTTAATTCATTTTACATACCAACCTCAGATCCCCCTCTCATCCCTACTGCATCTCCTTCCTCCTTCCCCCGCAATGCCCCATCCTCTCCTCCAAAAGGGTTAGTCCTTCCATGTGGGAACAGGAAAGCCTGGTACATTCAGTTGAGTCAGGACCAAGCTCCTCCACCATGCATCAAGGGTGAGCAAGGTGTCCCACCATAGGTAATGGGATCCAGAAAGCCAGATCATGCACCAGGGATAGATCCCACTGCTAGGGGCCCCTCAAAGAGACCAAGTTTCTCCTGCATGCAGAGGGTAGTAGAGTCCCATGAGGGCTCCACAGCTGTTGGTCTAAAGTTCGTGAGTTTCCACGAACTTGGTCCAGTTGTCTCTGTAGATTTCCCCATCATGATCCTGACCCCATCTTCCTCATTCTTATTCCCTCTCTTCAAGTGGCTCCTGGAGCTCAGCCTGGTGCTTGGTTGTGGATCTCTGTACTTGCTTCCTTCAGTTACTGGATGAAGGCTCTATGACAGGATATTCACCGATCTGATTACCAGGGTAGGCCAGTTCAGCTACCTTCTCCACTATTGCTAGTAGTCTAACCTGGGGTCATTCTTGTGGATTCCTGGGAATTCCCCTAGCACCAGGTTTCTCTCTCACGCCATAATGAGACCCTCTATTGATATATCTCTTTCATTACTCTTCCAATCCAACTGCCCCAGCTTGAACATGTTCTCACTCCGCATCCCCTTCCCCCACTTCCCCCCTCACCCCCAGTTTACTCATGTAGATATCCTCTGTTTCTTTTTCCCAAGGTGATTCATGTGCCCCCCTTAGGGTCTTCCTCGTTTTCTAGCTGATGAACTGCCTCTTTAGAACCCATAACCTGTGGTGTGATGCCTTACTCTGCCTTGTTTCTTTGATAACACTTGTGAAGAGGGAGATTCTCTAAGTCTACAGAACTAAGACCACGGAAATTAACAAAGAAATCTATCATTTTATCCCAATCATGAGCTCCTTGTCAGGTCCCTCTTTGATAAACAACAGGCCTAAAACAAAACTCCAGGTTGTTGTATAGTCTAATTTTTTATCACTACCAGAAGGGTTTCTGAGAAACTTCAAATTAAAATGCATTTTTATCTCAGGTTACCCCCTCCTATCAGTCTTATCTATAATGTTGTTCAGAGAGAGCAGTTAGGAGCCTCACTTCATAGAAGAGACACACTATGTTCAAAGACTTGAGAAGAAGGTTTTGTTTTAATGTATCCTTTAGAGATTTTTTAAGTGCTTCTTTCCTATACAAAAGAAGAATTAGCCGGACAGTGGTGGCGCACGCCTTTAATCCCAGCACTTGGGAGGCAGAGGCAGGCAGATCTCTGTGAGTTGGAGGCCAGCTTGGGCTACCAAGTGAGTTCCAGGAAAGGCACAAAGCTACACAGGGAAACCCTGTCTTGAAAAACCAAAAAAAAAAAAAAAAAAAGAAGAAGAAGAAGAATTATTCTCAAAGCAAATATTGCAAGACAGCTAAGTTCTACTTCCTTAAGATAGCATATTTTGACATCACTGAAAGTTACAAAGCAGAAAAAAAGCAGGCAGCAAGTCAAACTCAACTCAAAATGCTAACAATGCCTATGATGCAACCTGGAATGACCTCTAACTACAAATTATACCCCGGAGACCAGAACACCATGGAAGACTATTGATCATGAGTTAAGTACAGAGAGCTGCTCTCCAGAACTGCATTTTCAAACATTAAAAAATTATTTGAACATTATTTTTGGAAGGGAGGAAATGTCTGAAGATGGATTAGACGATTCTACACATAGGGAAAACATTCTAGTTAAGAGGCTTTAAAAACTATTGTAGATGTTTATTTGATCTTAGCAACGTTGTCAGTTATCATAAAGTATTTCTCTTTATCACAAAATAGTAAGGATTTCAAAAGTCCAAAGGGACAAATCTAGAAGCTTTAAAAATTTGTTTGAACTGAGCCCTAATTCTTCTAAACAGGGTCTCCAAAATCTGGAGTAGAATTATCATACTCCATAATGAAATGCTTGAGTTCTTCAACATGTTGCTCACCTATTTCATGCAAACTCTGCTTCATTGCAAACTGTATAGATTTTTCTAAGGAATGATCCTTTCCAACCAGCCTTTCCACCACCATCCCGAAAGTTTCACAGACTTGTCGGTAAACCTTCTCAATCTCTGTGATTTTTGATGCAATCGCTTTTGAGCGACTGCTAA
Source organism: Peromyscus eremicus (assembly GCF_949786415.1). NCBI lineage: Eukaryota > Metazoa > Chordata > Mammalia > Rodentia > Cricetidae > Peromyscus > Peromyscus eremicus. The sequence continues at coordinate 2,225,286 of NW_026734289.1, forward strand.
GCTGGCTGTCTTCACACAATTCTGTGCCAGCTCTTGTGTTGGACTCAGGTTCTTCTGTCTGGTTGATACATAATGGAGCCTTGGATCCCGTCTCAAACTCGGACATTTCAGCCAAGTTATTTTCTTCTGACTTCTTGGGATTTTCATTAGCCCCCTTGCTTGCAGCATCAGCCTGTTCCGTCTCAGTCAGCCGGCTGGGGCTTTTTAACACCTTGGATGAAGAACCTGAAGGCACAGTATCTCTTGATGTTTTCAAAAACTGGATGGCTCTCTCTTTACATTGATGTCGAGACTGATGGAAGGAGCACATCCTGCTTCTACTGCTGAGACTGGAGCCAAATCTGCTGGGTAGGGAGTCGTTCCCGCCCACATGTGATTCTCTCAAAAAAGGAGCGCCCTGTTTATGGGGAGATCGTTGTCTTGAATAATGGGAAGAATAGAAAAGTCTTCTTCTAAAGCCGTTTATCATGGCCCTGTATTCAGGCTGTTGGCTTGTGGCATACTCATTTCTTGACCATCGGTAGCCATAAGGGCCTCTTTTGTAGGGTGGACCACTTCTTGGATTCTGAGAAAAACAGCGGCCCTCATCCCATTTTTGGTAATCCATGTGACAGTAGTATCTACTGTAGCCTCCTTCATCGGGTCTGTCTAGCAGAGATGATCTCTTGTCTCCCAGAGGCGGTCTCTTTGGCACAACCATTGCCATCACTGGGATGGTTCCAAGGAGGCGCTTGTTTTCGTGGAAGTTGCTTGTAGTCATACCATCCCTTTGCTTGATTTCCTGGAAGTGGCTTGTAGTCACACCATCCTTCAGACCACATCTCATCTCATGGAAGCCACCGGACTTCTTCAAACAGAAATGTGTACTTCACTTCCTGTTCACTTTCAATTTCTAACCATACTCATGGCTCAGTTCAAGAATCTGTTATTGTCTAAAAATTCGTCCTTGGAACTCTCCAACACGCACGTTCCACCGCTGCTGCTGAAACCCCACCAGAGCTCTCTAATTAGACTTAGGACCACTCAACAGCAGGGAAATCATGCCAGATGCTTGAAAGCTAGGAAATTAGCAGGGGCTAGTGAAGTCATGCGTCCTAGAGGAAATGCAGTACTACCACTTGACTAAATCAGTACAATTCCTAAGTGAATTCCACTTACTACAAATAAGTGTCGCTCTCACCCCTCACCAAAAATGCTTCTCTTTGCAACAAAGAGAGACCACTGCAGTAAACCACAACCACTCAAATTCAGAGAACAAGTGTTTGTGTGGCATCAAGCCCCAATATATATTCCTCAACTCCTGTGCCTAAGGTGCAGGGAGCATCATTAAGAGGAGGAGGAAAGATTGTAGGAACCAGAAATGAAAGGGAAGCTTCACGATATTTCAACAATATGATTGCCTAAAGAAAAACTGAACAGGGACAATACCAATCAATATGCTAAGTTGAAAGTAGGAAATCTCACAAGGTTCCACCCCTAAACAAAGAACCACAGGCTGCCGGGCAGTGGTGGCACAAGCCTTTAATCCCAGCACTCAGGAGGCAGAGGCAGGCGGATCTCTGTGAGTTCGAGGCCAGCCTGGTCTGCAAAGTAAGTTCCAGGAAAGGCGCAAAGCTACACAGAGAAACCCTGTCTCAAAAAACCAAAAAAAAAAAAAATAATAAATAAATAAAAATAAACAAAAAAAAACCCTGTAAACAAAGAAAAAAAAAAAAGAACCACAGCTGCTAAAGAATTAGTCTTCCCCAGGGATGATCCTTTTAACTGGTTCCCAATATCAAGTGGTCAGTTCTGAAATCATATACATATACAAGCAACATTAAATAGACTCAGAAGATTGTATTTATATATTTGCGCGCGCGCGTGTGTGTGTGTGTGTGTGTGTGTGTGTGTGTGTGTGTGTGTGTGTGTGTGAAAATTAAGGAATAGAGGTCATAAATTTGAGAGGCACCCAGGAGGAGAGGATATGGAATGAAATTAAACAGAAAAGGAAAGGATGTGATTGTATTTTCACTTCTAAAATTTTAAAAATTAAATAAGACATAAATATACAAAGCACCGCCATTTTTACTGCTCGGTCTAGGAGCGAGAAGCTGAGAGTTGAAGTTATCTGCTTCCATCCTTTGTGCATACCCTGCTGGAGCTGCTGCCACTATGGATGATTTGGAGGATCTGGTGTACCAGGCAAAGCTGGCAGAGCAGGCCTGGCGAAATGATGAAATGATGGAATCAATGAAGAAAGCAGCAGGGATGGACCTGGAGCTGACAGTTGAAGAATGAAACCTTATATCTGTTGCATATAAAAATGTGATTGGAGCCAGAAGAGCAACCTGGAGAATAATCAGCAGCATTGAAGAGAAGGAAGAAAACAAGGGAGGAGAGGACTAACTAAAGATGATTCGGAAGTACCAGCAATTGGTTAAAACTGAGATCAAGTTAATCTGTTGTGACATCCTGGATGTACTGGACAAACACCTCATTCCAGCAGCTAAAACTGGCGAGTCCAAGGTTTTCTATTATAAATGAAAGGGGCCTACCACAGGTATCTGGCCGAGTTTGCCACAGGAAATGACAGGAAGGAGGCTGCAGAAAACACCCTCGTGGGTTACTAAGCTGCTAGTGCCATCACCATGACAGAACCCCCTCCAAAGCACCCCATTTGTTTAGGTCTTGCTCTCAACTTTTTCATGTTCCACTATAAAATTCTTAATTCCCCCGACCATGCCTGTAGGTTGGCAAAAGCAGCTTTTGATGACGCCATTGCAGAACTGGACACACTGAGTGAAGAAAGCTCTAAGGACTCTACGCTTTTCATGCAGCTGCTACCTGATAACCTGATGCTCTGGACCTCAGACATGCAGGGCGATGGTGAAGAGCAGAATAAAGAAGTGCTGCAGTATGTGGAAGGTGAAAATCAGTGAGACACAATAAAGCCAACAAGAGAACACATCTCTGACCACCCTCCCTCCCCTCCGCTTCCCTGGGAAGTTCCACATTGTCACTGAGAACCAGCAAATTTGACTTTCATATTTGGTCTCAGAATTTAGGTTCCTGCCCTGTTGTTTTTCTTTTTTTTCCTCCCCTCCCCCTTTTTTAAAACAAAAAACAGTTTTCAGAAGTTCTTAAAGGCAAGAGTGAATTTCTGTGGATTTTACTGGTCCCAGCTTTTAGGTTCTTTACAACACTAACAGGACTGCATAGAGGCTGTTTCAGCATTACTGTATTGCTCCAGCCACAGGCAGCAACATCATCATTAGAAATGGAAATGACGTTTGAAAGCCATTAGACTTCTAGGTTATGCATCTAAGAAAGATTAATCGCACGATAGAGGCAAATGTAAAATGAATTTTTAAAATTATTTTATATAATAGCAAAAAATCATAATATTCTAATAAATTTCACTAGTGCAAAAATTAAAATACCTTAAAATACAAGCTTATAAAATATTTATTTAAAATATTGAAAATGTAAAATGAATTAAAATTAATTTATATAATAGGAAAAAATCGTAATGTCATAACAATGTGGTCTTTTATTTTCACTAACCCTATTGCTGAAGATACCCATATTTGAGTCATAGAACATGGCAGAATCAAGTTGGTAATGACCTAAATGTTTCATCCCTGCTGGCTACTTTTCATGTGCTGGAAGGTGCTATGCAAGCTACCAAAGGAGAGCAGTAATCATCAGTCACACCTATCTATAAAACCTATGAGCCACAACAATGATCAGCCTAACACATGGCCATTGGTGTAATAGTAGCTCAAACAGTATTGGTGTAACCAACCATTTTTGATTGGATTTGAGTTCCTCTCCACAAGATGAAACCTATACTAGCACAGTTATCAGACCAAGAACATACAGCTAGCAGTCATAGGCCCTAGGGGAGAACTTACCACTATCATGCTGCTAAATGGACATCGTATTAAACTGACTTATCATTAGAGCCGTAGAATAATGTATCTCTTATCCCTCATCTAAGGAGCTTTGATTTACAGTAAATGGTGGTTAACATCGTGGCCCACAACTGGCCAAGGTGCAGAGAATAAGAGACAGAAGAATGCTCAGCCCTAAAGGGAACCTATGTACCTCATCCTACCCTCACAAAGTTCAGAGATCATTGAGGAAGAGGACAAAGAAAGAGTATAATAATCTGAGGTGGTGGAGAAATACAAGGAACATCTGGACACAGTAGGGCAGATGCACATATGAACTCACACAAACTGCAACACCATGAAAAAGAAAACAAACCTGTGCAAGCCCAAGGCAGACCAAATCCCAGCATGGAAGTGGGAGCTGAGCACACAATCCCTGCTGTGGGATGGTCTGTTTGTCAAGTGTGTTGCTAATTAGTCAATAAATAAAACACTGATTGGCCATTGGCTAGGCAGGAAGTGTAGGCGGGACAAGGAGGAGAATAAAGCTGGGAAGTGGAAGGCTGAGTCAGAGAGACACAGCCAGCCACCACGATGAAAAATAGCATGTGAAGATGCCGGTAAGCCATGAGCCATGTGGAAAGGTATAGACTTATAGAAATGGATTAATTTAAGCTTAAGAACAGTTAGCAAGAAGCCTGCCACGGCCATACAGTTTGTAACCAATATAAGTCTCTGTGTTTACTTGGTCGGGTCTGAGTGGCTGTGGGACTGGCAGGTGAGAGAGATTTGCCCTGACTGTGGGCCAGGCAGATAAACTTAAGCTACAAATCCCCCACCTGCTGCCAAGCCTCATGACCTGAGTTCAATCCCTGGGACCCACATGGCGGATGAAGCAATTCCCACAGACTGCCTCAGATGCAAAGTAGTATAAAAATGGAATAGGAATCCAGAGTTCAGAGTTCAGATACTTTCATTGATTAGAATTCAGACTGATTTTTCCAACATTGACCTTATTTTTTGTTTTGTTTTGGGTTTGGGTTTTTTATAGGGGGCTTTTGTTTTGTTTTGTTTTGTTTTGTTTTACCTAGAAAAGACAGAAATTAATTTGGAACACAGTAACCAGATGTTGGGCCCTGGCCCCCGTTTTTGGGGAGCTGTTACCTTGCTTGCTGACCTTGATCAGATGTCCTCCCTATGCTAATTCCCTGCCGGTTTCATTCCTGCATATTGGTGGAATGCTAGAATGTAAAACACCTGTAGCCTACTTTTGCCCTCCCAGGTTTCTCCACTGTACTGTAAGTCTGTATTTAAGGCTTCCTCCCTCCTTCAATAGGGGGCATTCTACTGAGAGGAATGACCCTCTGTCTTGTCTCTCTTTTTAATCCTCAGCCTCTCGCTGGGACATGGTGAATGGGTAGTAACGCGGGCGTCGCTACAACCAGAAAGCTTCTGAAATCTGATATTTGTCTTCTTTTGAGTCTATAAAAACTTTGCTGATATGAGTTTATGTTACTCCTGTTTGCTGAATAACAATGTCAGGTAATTTGATATTTAGCCAATAAATCAAAACTTATTAATGTACTTGTGTCTATTGAATTACTCTTGTCAGAGAACAGGATGAGTTAAATCAATCTCCCTTTAATGAGATCTTTCTTGATGAACATATTAAGGGTGGATATTTCAGAGTGAGACTTCAAACAAGGTGAATCTTATGGTGATGCAGTCTAAAACCAACAGTGTCCTGATGGATTAAAAACGAACAATGGTCTTGATAGAGAATTAGATGACCTGGATAAACCTTCAAATGCAAAACATAAAAATACTAAAAAATAACCTAAGTCTCCACCGATACCTGCTTACTGACAAAACAAAAGAATATTTAGGCTAAGCAATGAATGATGGTAAGATCTCTGAGAACTTCAACTGACTTGCTTCCAAGAGAATTGGGTGAGATTGAGTTAACTCTCAGAATCATGGGGAAATTCAAGGGCTTCAAAGCCCAACAGAAGATCCCCCATAAGACTAGGACAGGAAAATTTACTCCAGCATAAGGCAAACTAAGAAGTAAACCCTCATGGACAATCCAACCCCAAGAGAGAAGCCTGGAGAACTACAGGTAAATTTGCTAGTATCAACCTTTTCAGTGAGTACAAAAATAAAGCCTCAGAATTCATAACCACAAAGAGGTACATATGAGTAAGTCTAATTCACACTAACTTAATTGTGCCACAAAACCTCAAACCAAGAATTTAATTCATATAGATTCCAGACTCACAGAAGAAAATTAAAATCATTTAGAGGAATGTCCTTTCTCTCAGCTCTCAAACATTCCATTGAATTTTTTCTGAGAAATGATAATGTTATATATAGAAAAATTCTTACCTAATTTAGGAAACAAGACTGAAAAAGACAATAGAAAATTTAGGCTAGTGGATCATTATACATTAGAATTATTAGATATGAAACATAAACTGTAGTTAAATATAGCTTAATGAAAACAAAATGTTTAAACATACAAGTAAAGACCAGGCAAATAGGGAAAAGTATATACTTTCTGGAAAATTAAGATGATTTAGATAACCTCAACATTTTAAAGATAGTAGAACACATAGTGAGTACTTACGATATTTTGTTGAAGGAATAAATGATTATAAAAAATGTATTACCATAAGCACAAAAAATCTTGAAATGATAAGAGAATGTTGTGTTTTGCTAAATGGGTCCATTGCCAATGAAAACTCGAGGATCAGATATTGGGTAAAAACCTTATGGATCAAAGAAGCACAGGAGGAGTGACCAGCTGACCTTCTCTTTCTTACCAGAGACCCACCCAGTACACCTTCTATCCACATGTCCCAGGTCAAAGAGAGCTCTTTAACTCCAAGTCCCTCCCTCCTCCTTCCTGTCCAACTTCCCTATCTGTACTCCTGGCTTCTCTATGGCTAATTCCAGTCAGTTAGCCACTGGTTCCACCCCCTCATTCAACGTTAACACTATTAACATAGTCTAAGAGTGTCACAGTGTGATCCAATATCCTGCAACAAGAGAAGATATATAGATATCTCTGGCTCCAGAGAACAAGCATAGACAAAAGGACAAATAGATTGCTATCTACACCTTGTCCATAACAAGTCTAGAGTATGCAACACATCCAGTGAAAACTTTCTAAGTTTAATAAATATCAGAGAGTAGCTGAGATTATGAAATAGTGAAGAGAGAATTTCTAAAGAGATGGAAAGCTTAAAGCAGATGACAGTATTCCTGAAGAGAGTGAGTGAGAGAGGGAGAGAGTTGTTTCAATGGCTGATTCACTGAAGTAGAATAGTCATGTGAGAATTTGAATGTTGCCTCTCTAAAAGCTAAACATTTCAGTCAATACTAAGAAAAATTAAATACTTCTGCTTTCTGTTTACTTTGTATGTCTCCTGTCTTATTAACAAAATGTCAACGAGATTGGAAATGCTTTTTCTTGAATATTACTAAGGACCAGCCTTAATAATCGTCTTCCCAGGGGCCCATAAGAGAAGCTATGAATGGCGAGAATTATTTTGGGGCAAAGAATCTAAGTACATCGAGCTCTTTTGTCTGTCTACCTTATTCCTCTGGGATAAAATTCTGTCTACACAGCTTCAGTTCTGCTCTCATGCCTAGCTCCTTTCTTGCCTGATTTCTCTCTACATTTACCTGCTGACCTCTAAGCTCTCTCTTAATTCTCTCATCTTAGTTCCGCCCCATCTAGGTCCTCATCCATCTAGTTCTTCCCCATTTCAGCTCCTCTCCCATCTCCTTTGTTCTCATCTTGTTCCTCCTCATCTTGTTCTTCTCCATCTGGCTCTTCCTCATCTTCCATCTTGTTCCTCTATTACTCTCTTCTAGCCCTTCAATCCAGTTCTTTCCCATCTCAATCCATCCCTCTCCAGTTCTTACCCATCTAGTTCTTCCATTCTCTTTTCTCTTTTAAATCTAGTCCTTCTCTGAAAATAAAACTGCCCTTTTATCCGTTTGACCCTTATCTCTCCAAGATATCTCTGCTCCCACAGTTTCTGGCAAGTATGCTCGGTCGCTAGGCAACTTGACTAGGCAACTTTCATCACAGCTAGATGTACCTGTAAGTTGGAACCCTTTAGTTCTGAGTTAATTCCTAAGGGTGGATCTAAAACTAGAGGTAAGATTTTGGAAAGGAGAAGGTTAAACTTAATTAGCACATCTGCCAGGCCTTCTCAAACAGATAGTATAGATGCTTAATTCTGTTCTTAAAGAGTACAGAGGTATCTCGGATAAGATATTTTCATCCATCTGGGGATGGTCCTGGCCAGATGTTGCTTATGATAATAATTACAGAAAGACCTGAAATTAGGAATCCTGGCTGTTACTGCCCAGAAGGTTATCTAAATATCCCTTTAATAGAGGGGAAATTGTGCCCAAAGAATGATGGAAAAGCTACAATAGCACATGAGAAATTCATAGCAGGAAATGGCTTACAATCAAAAGCCAGTATCACCAAGACTCCTTGAGCCTCAGCTTGACCTCTGGAAGGCCCTTGGCTTCTTCCAGGTATTAGCTTGTCATAATCAGCTGAAATCCTTCTTCATGTATTTTTGCGGCTTGCAGCAGCTCTTCCAACTTTCCAGTCTCTTCAATATAGAGAGACAAGAAATAGACAAGAAAGAGGAGAAAGATGCTATGTACTAGAAGGCAGTTAAGCACACACCCTGACGCAAAAGGCTGGTACTCTATAGGTCTTCACTCTGAGTCCAGAGAATTCTGCTGGCTTAGAGCTCTATCCTGGCCTCTGTACCCTGTGTATTCACACAGATAACTGGTCTAGGAAGAGCTACTCTAAAGAATTTAAAGGGAACCAATGCATATGCACATATGCTACAAGTGGAAGCAAAGGCAAGAAAGGGGGAAATAAATAGCATGATGGATAGGACCTACTCAAAGAAACAAATTGCACTGCAATAAAGTCAAATAATGACCAAACCCATTGCTAATAATTTTTAAAAGTTCATGGGGAAAATGCATTGACATAAATTGCACACACACATACACACACACACACACACACACACACACACACTCAGAACAAAATTAAATTACTCAAGAAATGTTAAAACAATAGAAAATTTTGAAATGATATCAGAGAGCTCAGGAAAAAATGAAAAGGAGACAGACAAACAGAAACAGATATTAATGAAGATAGCATAAAGGAGAAAAGACATAACTAAGATCATGAGAGGTAGATTGGATTATAGAAAGAGAGAAGGAGAAAGGGGAGATTGGTTGAAGAAAAGCAATATAAAAATGAAAGAAAAATATAAAAGACATAGGAACTTAATGTTGTAAGATAGAAATAGGAGATCCAATACATATTGATTTTCCAGAAAAAGGGACAGGGCAAAATGGAACAAAAATTACTCAAATCTGTGTTAGACAGTTTCCTTAGTTTCAACATGTTTGATTATTTGAACCGAATATCAAATTGGATCAAAGGATATATGATTTATTTGATGTTTTAAAACACTTGATCAAAAAACACATGGCATGCTATGAAAAATGATATTGAACAATAAATTTATTGATTTACAAGGCACAAAAAGATGTATATTGAAACTGACCAAAATCATACATGTAGAAGGAGATCATATTAATCTCAAATCTTCATCTAGAAGCACTAATCATGAATGAACAAGGCAATCTTTAAAACACAATATGTTGCAAGTGTTGCTTAAATAGAAAGCCAAATATTTTTAGATATACATGAATCCAAAGAATATCCTTCTTTTTCCCCATAAATATATGTATATATTTCCCATTTATTGAAATTGGATCTTTTTCTCACATAATATATCCTGATTAATGTTTCTCCTCCCTCTAATCCTGTCGTGATATTTTATTTGTGCTGAAATGTGGTGATATTTTATTTGCATGTTAATAAATTTTGCCTGGAGATCACAGGAAATAGCAAGCCGTTTTAAGTAAACACAAAAGTCAGGCAGTGGTAGCACACGCCCTTAATCTGATCACTTGGCAGGCAGCGTCTATGTGTGTTCAAGGTCACGCTAGGGAACAGATACCAGCATGGTGGCTCACATCTTTAATTCCAGTACCAACCATAGAGACCCTGGAGGTCTGTACACGTAGGCAGTAACAAGCAAGTGAGCTAGCTGGGCTAAGAGTCAATGAGGGGGCAGAAGAGCAGGGCAATAAAAGCCTGGGTAGACAGGAAGTCATGGCATTTTGGAAGCTACAGAGCTGGTGAGGTAAGGTGGTTGGTGGCTCTCACTATTTCTCTGATCTCTGAGGCTTTCACCCCTATATTTGGCTCCCTGTTCTTTTTTAATAAGACCCCTTAGAAATTCGTCTACATAATCTTCCCAGTTTCTTCCCACCTCTTTCTCATTCAATCCACCCACTTTCTGTCTCTCATTAGAAAACAGACATCTAGGGGATAATAATAAAATGAAATATAAAAAACTAAAATAAAACAACACATCAGAATAGGACCAACAAACAAAGGGGAAAGCATCCCCAAAAGAGCAAACAGACACAGAAACCTACTTGAGCAGAATATTATTTGACACATAGAATTGGAGGATAGGAGACTTGACCTCCCAATCCGGTGCTGCTGTAGGGTTGCCTTGCTGCTCTGTAACATTCTGGGATACATCATGAGGACACAAAGGCCAGGTGAGGGGGCAAGAGCAGGAAGGGAGGAGTGAGGGAAGTTTCCCTATCTGCAGTTCCACATGTCTGCGCCATCACAGTAGCAATCACTTTGAACTCAAGTTTCCTAAGGGACCTTCAGTTTCAGACAAGTACCTCTGTTTTCTTCTCTGAAGTAGTTAAATGTTGAAGGATCCACTGGGAAAGGCCAACTTACAACTACAATCCATTTTTAAGAATCCATACAGTACTGGAGACAGACGATAAAGTGATTAGGATTCATTTTAGGAACATCACCTCTTCAGTGTTTCAGCCCATCTGTGTGTGTTGTCTTTTTTTTCCTTTTTTTCGTCCTTTATTTTATTGAAAACTTTTTTTCATATAATATATCCTGATTAAGATTTCCCCACCCTCTTCTTCTCCCATTTTTCTCCCAACCTCCATCCCATCCTATTCCACTCACTTTCTGTCTCTCATTAAAATGCAATTCCTTCTTAAAGTACGTAAAGAGGACTCATTTAACAAATTAAAGGGATTTATAAATAAGAGCAAATTTCTGATAAGCTTTAGCTCTACTGAAACAAAAGTTTAAAAATAAGATACTTGTGGAAATAACGATTATAAAATACAGTATGTTAGAAAAAGTGGCAATCTAAAATTAGTATCTTCTCAAAATAAAGCCATAAAATTGAAACCAAGTATAACTACATACTTTCTAAGAATTGGTTTTTGTTTATTTATTTGTTTGTTTGTTTGTTTTGAGAAAGAATTTAAAGTTTGATGGGTAGGGAAGGGTAGAGGATTTGGAAGGACTTGTGGGATGGGGAAATCATGATCAAAATATGAATTTAAATATTGTCTTAAAGAATAAAATGTATAACAAGAAAACAAAATGCCAATGCAGAGCCTGGAGAACAGTGGCAAAATGGTTCCCTGGTGTGGTAGCTTCTTTCTCTACCTCTGTGACAAAGCACAGACCAAAACAATTCTGGGAAAGGGTTTATTTGGCTTACAGGTGACAGTCCACTGTGGAAGGAAGTCAAGGCAGGAATTTGAGGACAGAAATCTGGAGGCCGAATCTGAAGCAGAGAATATGAATGAATGTTGCTTGCTGGCTTCTGCTCTGCCTTACTATGCTACCTTTCTTATATAGCCTATGTCCACATACCTAAGCAAGGGACCACTCACAGTGGGCTAGACCTTTCCTCTATCAATCAGCAGTCAAGAAGATGTCCCACACACATGCCCAAAGGCTAGCTAATAAAGGCAGTTCTTAAACAAATGTTCCTTCTTCCCAACTTGACAAACAAAACCAAAAATCAGACAGTATATCTGGCATATACAAGCGTCTGGTCTTGAATTCCAGTACTAGGACACAAAAATGAAAAGAAATGGTCATCTTTTTTAAAATATTGTGTCAGTTGCTTGTTAAGACACATAGCAACAGGGACACACAACCATTTCTAATAGAAATTCAAAATAAGAATGCCACTTTAGAAATGGTGTGACAACACCTTACCATGCCAAACATTGACATACTATTCTCCAAAATATTGACCCCCCAACACACACACCTACAAGGATGGAGATATGCCAAAGGAAGAAAAAAAGTCTCTATGAAATTACAGCAATATACACAATAAAATGAATATAGACATATTGAATGATAACACAAAGTATAGAATAAATATATATGCATCCACACTGATATAAATAAATGTGAATGCTGCGACTTGGATGTAAGTTGCTTCCGACAGGTTCATATGTTTAAGAACTTGGTTCCTATATAGTACTGCTGTTGGGGAGGCTGTGGAATATTTGGAAGACAGGGTCTCCTAGCTGGTGGATATAGATCACTAGAGGTGGGTTTTGAAGAATAGAGCCTACCCAGATTCTGGTCCCCTTTCTGCTTTCTGATACATTAAGTCCGGAACACGTCTGTCACAACTTCTCCCATCATACTGTTCTATCTAGTCTTTTCTGTCATGGTCTGAGTGCTGACTCTGAAACCAGGAGCCCCAGAGTGAAATTCAATCAGATGCTTTCTAAGGCAGGGACAGTCTTTGAGGTTTTCTCCTAACATCAAGAGGGGTTTTCTCAGCTGCTTGATGCTCTTATTTGTAAAGAGGAACTAGCCATTGTTTTCACTTGCTACCAGCACTATTGTGGCTAATCTTCTCTTGATTGCTTGCCAGCAAGATCTACATTTTAATAGGTCCTTGCATTTGAGTCTTCTCATTCTTGCTTCAGAATAGTTAGTCCCCTTAGGAAGCATTATAGAGCTCTCTGTTCTAACAGCCTAACTCCCAGCATTGGCAGGCATTGTTTATTACTGCTCTGTGGATGGAGGCAGAAATCTATTATTCTCCCACCTGTACCTTTTAGTGTCAGGACAAAGTCATCCCTAGACTCCCTGGCTCCTCTTTACCTCCCAGTATGAAGTCTTTTCCTTATAAACCAGCTTAAGTAAGGTTTAGGAGGACCATCGTTCTTGGCCAGTTTATGGAGAAAGTTGCCCAGTTGCAATGGGCCAAGCATCCCAACCATCAGTTCCCTTGGACCTCACATTCATTCTCTTCCTGCTCTCTGCAGTTCTCAGAGCCCCCTAACCTCATAGGCCCTCAAGTCCCACCACCAGCCCTAAGCACCGCCTTGTGGTTTTTACACAGAAACTCTTCCCCAAACTTCCCATCACCCTTACATGGATCCTAGGAAACGATCTAATGATCAACTTACAGTTAAAATGTGAACTTTTTATGGTTAACGATCTTGATCTTTGTATAAATATTTTCTGTATAAACAAAAACGAAAAGAATTTATACTAACTTATGGTGCCTTCTATCACCAGTAACTATTATTCTAAATAATGGTATTTGGGTTTACAAATCAGGTTTAGCAGTTTTTCTCCTTTAAGAAATGATCAGCCACAATGAAAGTCACAATTATGGTACCCCTCCTCTCCATTAAATGACCTCAGCAGCTATCATTCTATAACAATTAGATATCAGTACTTTAATACTGAGTATGTACATGAATCCCTGAAGAATGATGTTCAAATGTAAACTGCTTGGTAGGTCTGCAGTAGAGAATTCTAACTTGTTCCCAGAAAAAACTTTACTTAGAATAACACTGCATAAAAATTAATCTAAAGGAGACTTGATCCTTGACTGAAAATTGGAGTCTTTAGTTCCATTCGTCTACTACACCAAGGATGCTAAGTTATTTACCTTTGGGATGGACTTTTAAAATATTACTAAATTCAAAAATGATCCCTGACCTGTATGTCCCCTCTTGAAAACCCCTGACCCCTGGGCTGGAGAGATGGCTCAGAGGTTAAGAGCACTGCTTGCTCTTCCAAAGGTCCTGAGTTCAATTCCCAGCAACCACATGGAGGCTCACAACCATCTGTAATGAGAACTGGCGCCCTCTTCTGGTCTGCAGAGATACATGCAGGCAGAATACTGTATACATAATAAATAAATAAATCTTTAAAAAAAAAAAACAAAAAAAAAAAAAAAAAGAAAACCCCTGACCCACACAAACCATAACACTGACAAAAATGAAGATACAGAAGGCAACAGAAAGCTTAGCAAGTAAAGGAGTTTGCTGTGCTAGCCCAACAACCATAGTGTAAGCGCCAAGTCCCAGGGTGGAAGGACAGAACTGACTCTTGAAAGTTGTCCTTGAACCTCTACATGAGGTCCTTCACACGTGTGCGCGCACACACACAGATACACACACACATACAGACACAGACACAGACAGACACACACACACACACACATACACACACAAATAGCACGTTGCAGAAATCCAGCAGCAGTCTACAAGACTCCACCTACCAGGGTGAGCAGTACAGCTGCCAGGATGGCCTTAGGTCTGCTGACCCAAGCTTCCAGGTCAAGGCGGCGAGCAAAGAAGGGCCTCCCAGGTTGACCCCGGACCTGCTAGAGCAGTGGGATGGTGGTGTCCCAGAACCAAGAGCACACGGGAAGTTGTGACACCAAGGGAGACTATCGCCCAACTCAATGGGACCCTAGTCCCAGCACCGGGTTCCCACCTGGCAGAAGACTGCTCCCGGATGGACACAAGGGAAAGGGACAGGCAGCTGTGTACACTGATCAGGACTCCAGGGTGGGGGGCCAGAGCTTCCTGTCCCATGCTCCGATGGTCTAATATTGAGATGGGAGTGGAGAAGGGCTTCCTTCCAAAACCTTGGCCTCCTTGGTGAAGTGCATTCAAGTGATTGCTGAGCCACATCATCCAAAGCAGGGAACACTGGGGCCAGGGACATCCACAACCTCGCCTCAACAGGCAGGCCGTCCAGGTACCTGAGGTGGAGACAAGGACACATCAAAAGAAGAAACATTGCACCCACCTGCCCTCTTGCCTACCAAAACTTGGGACCGGTCCCCACCTTAACCGTCTCCTAGGCAGCACCAGGCAACCATTCTGACCTACCTCCAGCTCTGTCACAATCTCTCTCCTCTGCACAGCCCTCCACCTCCCACCCCTAACCTCCCACCTCCTGACCCTACCCTACACCAACTACCAGGCACCACTCAGGAAACTTCTCTTCCTGTTCTGTAACTTCCCCAAAACCTGTCAGGCAAGGAACTCTCTGTATCCTCTGTGGACACCCACCTACCTGTGGCAGGGCCTAGGAACACACAGGACTCGGCTCTCTCAACAGATTCCAAGTGGACCGAGGACAGGTAACATAGAATCTGAGGGACAAGAAGCAATTCTCACTCTTCACACCAGGATGCCTACAGCACACACCCACTCTGTGTGTTCTTATGGATTTCCCTAAACATTCCAGGTGTCCTCACACAAATTTCTCTCCACGGGCCCAGACCCATGGAACAGAAAAAAGTGTCCACAGATAGAGTGGGTCTGCCCACCAGCCTGCATGAAAAAAACAAAACAAAAAAAAACACCAACAAACTAGAGAACACCCAACACCCCACAGGCAGATTCTCATTCGCTCTCGCCTTACTTTCTCTCTCTCTCATTTATCTATCCTCCTCTACCTCCACCTCCACCTCTATATCTGTCTCCCTATATCCCTCGCTCCTATGTACAGTCTGATCCCTGGTATCCACGGTAGCTAGGCCATGTTCAGGTGGTGGAGTGGAGGCCCTGAGTTCCTAGACCTGCCTGGCAGGCCACTCCAAACGCAGTCCTGCCACCTTTCTGATGGTTCCTACACAGTGCACTCATCCACCATGCCCCGGCATGCCCCTGAGCCCCAAGCCTCAGACGATGAACCACTCCAAACGTTTTGCTCACCTGAACTGGAGCTGAAGGATGGAGCCCTAAAAGGCTCCCCTACATGCAAACCTGTCATTCCCCTACATCCCAGAGCTGACCACCATAACTCTTACATACTGTGCCTCTCAGGGACTGTTATGACTTCTCTCAGGACTAGGCCACAATAATCCCAGGTACACACACACACACACACACACACACACACACACACACACACACACAAAAGCGCTCCTGCATGCTTAGCAGTTCTAGGACTCCAGATAGTGCCCTCTGTTAATTTCAGAGCCTTCTCTAAGTATTCTTCCTGCTGAGATGATGTCTGGACATGTGAGTTCAGAACAAGAGGTTTTTGACTTTCACTCTGGGGGTTCTCCACGGGTATAAGATAAGTCCAGCTAGGCAGGAGAAGACAGGACTATGTGTGTCCTGCATGAAACAGAGGAGGCTTGTCAGGGGAAGCAGGGGCCATAAAACCTGGCCACTATGTTACCTAAAGTCCTGCCTGGCCTCTTTGTGAGCACACCTGAGTCCAAACCCTGTTCTGTCTGCTTCTACTGGAATTCACCTTGAGCCACCACACAGCCATACTGGGTACGAACAATCAGGTTGGATAGGATGATGATGGGGGGTTGAGGGGTCCAGACCCCTTACAGGGATCTGGTGATGTGGCTCTGGAGATGGAACTTTTCTAACAGGTCCCAGTCCCTGAATTCCACCTGTAGCACAGCTCAAGAGAAAAGCCAGTTGTAAAAGAAACAAAATGCAAGCCAGAGAGAAGGTCTGGCAGCCAGAGTGGAGAGGTGATGGCAGGAGGAAATAAATGGATTACAGACATTTGGCCAAGGTGGCTAGCAACCAGGCCTGAGACCCTGAGCACCTCCCAGAGATGCAGGGCAGAGTTTGTGTGGTCTCCGGAAGTGAGCTCTGGATACTGCTAGGGAGGCTCAGACAAAAGCTAGAGGGTCCCGGGGTAGCCTTGTGCACCACAGTAAGGGCAGGTGAGCTGGCAAGCAGTCAGGAAAAGTTCCACACACCGACCATGATGCAGCCCAGGCTGCACAATCCCCTGCGGAGAGGTCCTCTCCTGCTGCCAGACATGGTGGCCACAGGACCTGGAGGCTGTGCTTCCATGACCTGCAAGCCAAGTCTAGTGGCCCCCGACCGGAGCCGGTCACCTGGACCCTGCTTCCTCCTCCAGCTCTCCTGGGTCATGGAGTGGGCAAGAGAACCGCTTTGGTGCTGGGAGACCCAGGCGGGAGCCCTTCCTTAGCCAGCCCTCCTCCATTTCCAGGGTAGCACAGGGACATGCTGGCGGAATTGGCAAACTGAATCCTCGGGATGGCAGCAGGGCACCAAGAATGCCAAGGGCCAAGTGCGAAGGGTGCTCTCTCTCCGCCTTTCACAAAGCAAAAAAAAAAAAAAAAAAAAAAAAAGCCAAAGCTCCAAGATGGAGGACAACCATCTAGGCTAGGACTGGACAGACATGCCACTCTAGGGCTGCTGCTAGGGATTCAGTGGTGTGCAGAAAGTGAGGGTGTGGTGTGTAGATGGGGGTAACAGACTTTAACTGGTTCCTCCATTGTAACCTCCATGCACTGCACTTCCCTGACACACTAGGCTTTGTGCCAGCCCCTGAAGGCCCTGCCTGAGGGTATGGTGGGGTGCAGGGAGAGAGGGCGGGTGGTGGAGGGTGTCATGGAGGGGGCCAAGTGGGGAGTGTGTGGATGTGGGGGCAGGCTCACTTGAGAGTCTGAGCCACACCCTAAGGAAGTCCTCCACAAACCACATCTGGACTATAGGGGAGGAGCCAAAGAAACATAATAATGGGGTTGGGGTTCAGGGGCAGAGCATCACCCCCTAGCTGCCAAACCAGGGTATTCTAACAGCTGC
This sequence comes from Peromyscus eremicus, assembly GCF_949786415.1. Taxonomy (NCBI): domain Eukaryota; kingdom Metazoa; phylum Chordata; class Mammalia; order Rodentia; family Cricetidae; genus Peromyscus; species Peromyscus eremicus. The sequence continues at coordinate 2,242,994 of NW_026734289.1, forward strand.
ATCCCTGCCCTAGCCCAGCCTTCACCCCAGACACACAGACACACACAGACACACACTCAGACACACACAGACACACACACACACACAGCAGCTTTCAGAGATCCAGTGGCAGTCTACATGACTCCACCCACCTGGGTGACCAGTACAGCTTCCAGCATGGCCTTGGGTCTGCTGACCCAAGCTTCCAGGTCAAGGTGGCCTGGCAAGAGGGGCCTCCAAGGCTGTACCCGGTACTTCTAAGGCAGTGGATTGGAAGGTGTTACACCAAGGGAGACGACCACCCAACTCAATGGGACCCTAGACCCAGCTCGGGCTTCCCACCTTGCAGAAGGCCGCTCCAGGATGGACACAAGGCAAAAGGGCAGGCAGCTATGTATGCTTGTAAGGGATGCAGAGTCAGCGGCCTTAGTCCCGTGTCCCAAATCCGGTGGTCTAATACTAAGATGGGAGAAGAAGGACTTCCTTCCAAAACCTTGGCCTTGGTAGTGATGAGCGTTCAGATGGATGCTGCCCCACATCATGAGAAGCAGGGACCATAAGGCCTGGGATATCCACAACCTTGCCTCAACAGGCAGGGCATCCAGGTCCCTGAGGTGAAGACAAGAACACATCAAAAGAAGAAACATTGCACCCACCTGCCCTCTTGCCCTACCAAACCCTGGGCCCAGGCCCCCAACTTAACCGTCTCCTAGGCAGCACCAGGCAACCATTCTGACCTATGTCCACCTCTGTCACAATCTCTCTCCTCTGCACAGCCCTCCACCTCCCACCCCTAACCTCCCACCTCCCGACCCTATCCTATACCAAACACCAGGCACCACTCAGGAAACTTCTCTTTCCGTTCTCTAACTTCCCCAAGACCCTGTCAGGCATGGAACTCTCTGTATCCTCTGTGGACACCCACCTACCTGTGGCAGGGCCTAGGAACACACAGGACTCGGCTCTCTCAACAGATTCCAAGTGGACCGAGGACAGGTAACATAGAATCTGAGGGACAAGAAGCAATTCTCACTCTTCACACCAGGATGCCTACAGCACACACGCACCCTGTGTGTCCTTATGGATTTCCCTAAACATTCCAGGTGTCCTCACACAAATTTCTCTCCACAGGCCCAGACCCATGGAAGAGAAAAAAGTGTCCACAGACAGAGTGGGTCTGCCCACCAGCCTGCATGAAAAAAAAAAAAAAACACCAACAAACTAGAGAACACCCAACACCCCACAGGCAGATTCTCATTTGCTCTCGCCTTACTTTCTCTCTCTCTCATTTATCTATCCTCCTCTACCTCCACCTCCACCTCTATCTCTGTCTTTCTCTGTCCCTCGCTCCTATGTACAGTCCCATCCCTGGTATCCAGGTTAGCTAGGCCATGTTCAGTAGGGAAATGCTTTTCACTCCTCAACAGGAAGCCTTCCTTCAATGAGCACTGAAAGTCTCCAGAGGCTCTCCTCCACACTGCTGACATCTTCCATGATAAAGCCTAGAAGAAAATCACTCTCCCTGTCACCTGGAGACAAGCCTGTCTATGCTCTTCCAAATCTCCCTCTCTACAAAGCTTCCTGGAGACTTTTGCTGTGGCTAAAAAGGGAGCTTCCTGGTGATGGGGGTGGGTGTGGAGGACCTGACTTCATGGACCTGCCTGTCAGGCCACTTTAAAGGTCGGTACTGCCACCTTCCCAATGGTTCCTACACAATGCTCTTACCAACCACACTCTGGCATGCCCCTGAGCCCTAATCCACACACGCGAAGCACCACTCCAAACCTTGTACTCACCTGAGCTGGATCTGAAGGATGGAGCCCTAAAAGTTCCCTACATGCAAACCTGTCCTTCCTCTACATCCCAGAGCTGACGACCATAACTCGTACATACTGTGCCTCTCAGGCACTGCTATGACTTCTCAAAGTACTGGGCCACAATAATCGCAGGTATACACACACACACACACACACACACACACACACACACAGACACACACACACATACACAAAAGCGCTCCTGCATGCTTAGCAGTTGTAGGACTCCAGATAGTGCCCTCTGTTAATTTCAGAGCCTTCTCTAATTATTCTTCCTTCTGTGATGATGTCTGGACATGAGAATGCAGGACAAAGGGCTTTTGGACCTTTGATGGTGGCAGTTCTTCCCGGGTTTAATGCAAATGAAGCTAGGCAGGAGAAGACAGGACTATGTGTGTCCTGAATGACACAGAGGAGGCTTGTCAGGGGAAGCACAGGCTGTGAAACCTGGCCACAATGGTACCTATGTCCTGCCTGGCCTCTTTGTGAGCATCCCTGAGTCCAAACACTGTTCTGGATTTTTCTACTTGAGCCACCACACTGCCATACTGGGTACGAACAATCAGGTTGGATAGGATGATGATTTGGGAGTTGAGGGTTCCAGATCCATTACAGGGATCTGGGGATGTGGCTCTGGAGCTGGAACCTTTTCTAACAGGTCCCAGTGCCTAAATTCAACCTGTAGCACAACTCAAGAGAAAATCCAGTTGTAAAAGAAACAAAAGGCAAGCCAGAGAGAAGTCCAGGCAGCCAGAGAGGAGAGGGGATGGCAGGAGGAGATAAATGGATGACAGACATTTGGCCAAGGTGGCTAGCAACCAGGCCTGAGACCTTGAGCACCTCCCAGAGATGCAGGGCAGAGTTTGTGTGGTCTCTGGAAGTGAGCTGTGGATACTGCTAGGGAGGCTCAGACAAAAGGTAGGGGGTCCTGGGGTGGCCTTGTGCACCACTGTAAGGGCAGGCGGGCTGGCACGGAGGCAGGAAAAGTTCCACACACCGACCATGATGCAGCCCAGGCTGCACAATCCCCTGCGGAGAGGTCCTCTCCTGCTCCCAGACATGGCGGCCACAGGACCCGGGAGGCTGTGCTTCCGTGAACCCCAAGCCAGCCAAGTGTCGCCCGCCCGGAGCCGGTCACCTGGACCCTGCTTCCTCCTCCAGCTCTCCTGGGTCATGGAGCTGGACAGAGAACCGCTTTGGTCCTGGGGGACCCAGGCGGGAGCCCTTCCCTAGGCGGCATGCCTCCATTTCCAGGGTAGCACAGGGACCTGCTGGCGGAATTGGCAAACTGAATCCGCGGGATGGCAGCAGGGCACCGAGAATGCCAAGGGCCCAGGGCGAAGGGTGCTCTCTCTCTGCCCTTCACAAAGCAAAAAAAAAAAAAAAAAAGCCAAAGCTCCAAGATGGAGGACAACCATCTAGGCTAGGACTGGACAGACATGCCACTCTAGGGCTGCTGCTAGGGATTCAGTGGTGTGCAGAAGGTGAGAGTGTGGTGTGTAGATGGGGGTAACAGACTTTAACTGGTTCCTCCATTGTAACCTCCATGCACTGCACTTCCCTGACACACTCGGCTTTGTGCCAGCCCGTGAAGGCCCTGCCTGAGGGTATGGTGGGGTGCAGGGAGAGAGGGCAGGTGGTGAAGGGTGTCATGGAGGGGGCCAAGTGGAGAGTGTGTGGATGTGGGGGCAGGCTCACTTGAGAGTCTGAGCCACGCCCAAAGGAAGTCCTTCACAAACCACATCTGGATTATAGGGGAGGAGCCAAAGAAACATAATAATGGGGTTGGGGTTCAGGGGCAGAGCATCACCCCCTAGCTGCCAAACCAGGGATTTCTAACAGCTGCATCCCTGCCCTAGCCCAGCCTTCACCCCAGACACACAGACACACACAGACACACACACATACACACACACACACACACACACACACACACACACACACACACACACACAGCAGCTTTCAGAGATCCAGTGGCAGTCTACATGACTCCACCCACCAGGGTGACCAGTACAGCTTCCAGCATGGCCTTGGGTCTGCTGACCCAAGCTTCCAGGTCAAGGTGGCCCGGCAAGTGGGGCCTCCAAGGCTGTACCCGGTTCTTCTAAGGCAGTGGGATGGAAGGTGTTACACCAAGGGAGACGACCACCCAACTCAATGGGACCCTAGACCCAGCTCGGGCTTCCCACCTTGCAGAAGGCCGCTCCAGGATGGACACAAGGCAAAAGGGCAAGCAGATGTGTATGCTTGTAAGGGATGCAGAGTCAGCGGCCTTAGTCCCGTGTCCCAAATCCGATGGTCTAATACTAAGATGGGAGAAGAAGGACTTCCTTCCAAAACCTTGGCCTTGGTAGTGATGAGCATTCAGATGGATGCTGCCCCACATCATGCGAAGCAGGGACCATAAGGCCCGGGACATCCACAACCTTGCCTCAACAGGCAGGGCGTCCAGGTCCCTGAGGTGAAGACAAGAACACATCAAAAGAAGAAACATTGCACCCACCTGCCCTCTTGCCCTACCAAACCCTGGGCCCAGGCCCCCACCTTAACCGTCTCCTAGGCAGCACCAGGCAACCATTCTGACCTACCTCCAGCTCTGTCACAATCCCTCTGCTCTGCACAGACCTCCACCTCCCACCCCTAACCTCCCACCTCCCGACCCTACCCTACACCAAATACCAGGCACTACTCAGGAAACTTCTCTTTCTGTTCTCTAACTTCCTCAAGACCCTGTCAGGCATGGAACTCTCTGTATCCTCTGTGGATACACACCTACCTGTGGCAGGGCCTAGGCACACACAGGACTCAGCTCTCTCAAGAGATTCAAGTGGACCAAGGACAGGCAACATAGAAGCTGAGGGACATGAAACAATTCTCACTCTTAACACCAGGATGCCTTCAGCACACACCCACCCTGTCTGTCTTTATGGATTTCCCACAACATTCCCGGTGTCATCACACAAAATTCCCTCCAGGGGCACAGATCCATGGAACAGAAAAAAGTGTCCATAGACAGTGGGTCCTCCCAACAGCCTGCATGAAAAAAACACCAACAACACAACAAAAGATTCTCATTTGCTCTCGCCTCACTTTCTCTCTCTCTCATTTATCTATCCTCCTCTACCTCCACCTCTACCTCTATCTCTGTCTTTCTCTAGGCCTCACTCCTATGTACAGTCCCATCCCTGGTATCCAGGGTAGCTAGGCCATGATGAGTTGGGAAATGCTTTGCACTCCCCAACAGGAAGCCTTCCTTCCATGAGCACTGAAAGTCTCCAGAGGACCTCCTGTTCATGGCTGACATCTTCCATCATTGAGCCTAGAAGAAAATCACTCTCCCTAGCACCTGGAGACAAGCCTTTCTATGCTATTCAAACTCTCCCTCTCTACAAAGCTTTCTGAAGACATGTCCTGAGGCTAAAAGGGGAGCTTCCTGTTGCTGGGGGTTTGGGTGGAGGCCCTGACTTCCCATACATGCTTGCCACGCCACTCCAAAGGACTGTCCTGCCACCTTTGATGATTCCTACACAATGCTCTCATCCACCATGCCACAACATGCGCCTGAGACCCAAACCTAACACAGGATGCACCACTCCAAACCTTGTGCTCACCTGAGCTGGAGCTGAAGGATGGCACCCTAAAAGGCTTCCCTACATGCCAACCTGTCCTTCCCCATCAACCTGGATCTGACCACCATAACTGTTATATACTGTGCCTCTCAGCCACCTCTTATGGATCCAAACTGGACTACACCACATTAACCCAGGCACTCAGAAACATTCAAAAGACACACACACACACACACACACACACACCACACACACACACACACACACACACACACACACACACACAGCAATTCTAAGACTCCAGATAGTACCCTCTGTTAATTTCAGAGCCTTCTCCAAGTACTCTTCCTGCTGAGATGATGTCTGGACAGGGAAGTGCAGGACAAGGGGCTTTCCGACTTCTGACCCTGGGAGTTCTCCGTGGTTTAAGGAAAGTGAGCTAGGCAGGAGAACACAGGAAGGAGTATGCTGTCTGCATGGTTGTCCTGAATGACCCAGAGGAGGCTTGTCAGGGGAGGCAGCGACCATGAAACCTGGCCACCATGGTACCTAAGTTCTGCCTGGCCTCTTTGTGAGCACACCAATGTGGATGCTTCTACTGGGATTCACTTTGAGCCAGCACACTGCCTTACTGGGTACACACAACCATTTTGCATAGGATGAGGATGGGGGGGCGGGGCTGGCAAACCACATGTAGGGCTCAGGGGATGGGGCTCTGCAGCAGGAACCTTTTTGGACAGGTCCCAGTCCCTGAATTCCACCTGTAGCACAGCTCAAAGGGAAACCCTGTCAAAGGAACAAAAGGCAAGCCAGAGAGAAGGCCTGGCAGCCAGAGAGGAGAGAGATGTCAGGAGGAGTTAAATGGATGACAGACATTTGGCCAAGGTGGCTAGCAACCAGGCCTGAGACCCTGAGCACCTCCCAGAGATGGAGGGCAGAGTTTGTGTGGTCTCCGGAAGTGAGCTGTGGGTACTGCTTGGGAGATTCAGACAAAAGCTAGGGGGTCCCTGGGTGGCCTTGTGAACCACGATAAGGGCAGGCTATCTGGAACACGGGTAGGAAATTTGCCCAAAACGACCATGATGCAGCCCAGACTGCACAATCCCCTGTGGAGAGGTCCTCTCCTGCTCCCAGACATGGTGGCCACAGGACCCGGGAGGCTGTGCTTCCCTGAACCCCAAGCCAGCCACGTGGCGCCGGCCCGGAGCTGGTCCCCTGGACTCTGCTTCCTCCTCCAGCTCTCCTGGGTCATGGAGCGGGCCAGAGAACCACTTTGGTCCTGGGGGACCCAGGCGGGAGTCCTTCCCTAGGTGGCATGCCTCCCTTTCCAGGGAAGCACAGGGACTTGCTGGCGGAATCGGCAAACTGAATCCGCGTGATGGCAGCAGTGCACCGAGAATGCCAAGGGCCAAGGCAGAAGGGTGCACCCCCTCCGCCCTTGGCAAAGCCAATGAAAAAAATAAAAAAGCCAAAGCTAGTCTACAAAGCTCCAAGATGGAGGCCAACCACGTAGGCTAGGACTGGCCAGATGTGCCGCTCTAGGGCTGCTGCTAGGGATCGGAGGGTGTTCAGCAGGTGGGGATGTGGTGTGTAGATGGGCCTCACAGACCTTAACTGGTTCCTCCACTGTTTCCTCCAAGCACTGCACTGCCCTGAGACACTGGCTTTGTGCCAGCCCCTGAAGGCCCTACCTGAGGGTATAGTGGGGTGCGGGGAGAGGGGGCGGGTGGTGGAGGGTGTCATGTAGGGGGCCAAGTGGGGACTGTGTGGATGTGAGAGCCGGTGCACTGGAGAGCCTGAGCCAGACCCTAAGGGAGTCCTCTACAAACCACATGCCAATCTGAACTATAGGGGAGGAGCCTCACAAACATATTCATGGGGTTGGGGTCCAGGGGCTGAGCATCTCCCCCTAGCAGGCAAACCAGGGTATTCTCACAGCTGCATCCCTGGACTCACCCCGCCCTCACCCCAGACACACAAACACACAGAGAAACAAACACACACACATCCACTGGCTGTCTACATGACTCCACCCACCAGGGTGACCAGTACAGCTGCCAGTATGGCCTTGGGTCTGCTGACTCAAGCTTCCAGGTCAAGGTGGCCAGACAAGAGGGTCCTCCCAAGCTGAACCCGGTCCTGCTAGGGCAGTGGAGTGGTGGACCCTGAACCGAGAGCACACGGGGAAGTGTCACAACAAAGGGAGACGACCACCCAACTCAATGGGACCCTAGGCCCAGCGCAGGCTTCTCACCTGGCAGAAGGCTGTTCCCGGATGGACACAAGGAAAAGGCAGGCAGCAGTGTGCACTGGTCAAGGGTCCAGGGACAGGGGCCTGAGTCCCCTCTTCCAGGGTTCCATGGTGTAATCTTGAGATGGGAGAGGAGAAGGGCTTCCTTCCAAAACCTTGGACTTGGTAGTGATGTGCATTCAGATGGAATTGCCCCAAATCATCCGAAGCAGGGACCACTGGGGGCCGGGGACATCCATAAACTCGCCTCAACAGGCAGGCCGTCCACGGCCCTGAGGTGGGGACAAGGACACATCAAAAGAAGAAACATTGCACCCACCTGCCCTCTTGCCCTACCAAACCCTGGGCCCAGGCCCCCACCTTAACCGTCTCCTAGGCAGCACCAGGCAACCATTCTGACCTACGTCCACCTCTGTCACAATCTCTCTCCTCTGCACAGCCCTCCACCTCCCACCCCTAACCTCCCACCTCCCGACCCTACCCTACACCAACTACCAGGCACCACTCAGGAAACTTCTCTTTCTGTTCTCTAACTTCCTCAAGACCCTGTCAGGCATGAAACTCTCTGTATCCTCTGTGGACACCTACCTACCTGTGGCAGAGCCTAGGCACACACAGGACTCAGCTCTCTCAAGAGATTCAAGCTGACCAAGGACAGGCAACATAGAAGCTGAGGGACAAGAAGCAATTCTCACTCTTAACACCAGGATGCCTGCAGCACACACCCACCCCAGCACGCCCCTGAGCTCCAACCCGCAAACAAAATGCACCACTCCAAGCATTGTGCTCACCTGAGCTGGAGCTGAAGGATGGAGCCCTAAAAGGCTTCCCCTACATGCCAACCTGTCCTTCCCCATCAACCTGGACCTGACCACAATAACTCTTATATACTGTGCCTCTCAGCCACCTCTTATGGACCCAAACAGGACTACACCACAATAAACCCAGGCACTCACAAACACCCAATACACACACACACACACACACACACACACACACACACACACACACACAGAGCAGGTCTAGGACTCCACATACTGCCCTCTGTTAATTTCAGAGCCTTCTCCAAGTATTCTTCCTGTTGAGATGGTGTCTGGACAGGGCAGTGCAGGACAAGGGGCTTTTTGACCTTTGATTCTGGGGGTTCTACCTGGTTTAAGGCAAAGGTGAGCTAAGCAGGAGAACACAGGAAGGAGTATTCGGCCTGCATGTGTGTCCTGCACGACAGAGAAGAAGCTTCTCAGGGGAGGCAAGGGCCGTGAAACCTGGCCTCCATGGTACCTAAGTCCTGCCTGGCCTGTTTGTGAGCACCCCTGAGACCAAACCCTGCTCTGGATGCTTCTACTGGGATTCACCCTGAGCCACCACACTGCCTTGAGCTCTGGATCACTAGGTACACACAACCAGCTTGCATAGGATGATGATGGGGGGGGGGGGTCCCAGACCAATTGTTGGATTCTGGGGATGTGGCTCTGGAGTGTCAGGAGCCAAGTAGCCTAACTGATTCTCATGGGAAAAAGCAGTGTACCCAATCTTCCGTTAACAGTTTCAATAGCAACCATTTTTCAACAAAACCACAGTATGTACCTTTTGATCTACTCCCTGAAACATAATGGTTTGCTGTATGGTCCGTTGATCAGGCCCTGGAACAAAGAGACCTTTTCCTGAACCCTACCTTACCCTAACTTCCTCCTAGTAACTTTCCATACCCCTATCTACTTCTCCTAGCTCCTAGCATATATAAACCCGATTCCCCTTGCAATAAACGAGACCTTGACGCAACTCAGACTGACTTTGTCTTCCTTTACGCGCCTGGTCTCCTTTCTCTCTCACCCCCATTGATCTTTCAGGAGGTGCCTCCTCGGGTCTCATCAAATAACGTGGCCCGCGGGACGGGTCAAGTGGCGCCCGAACGTGGGGCTCGAGGCACGGTGACCTACCGGACGACGGATAACAAAAGGGGCCCCGGAGAGAATTAGGGTAGAGACGCCCGGACCGCATCACTCGCGCAACGCGGGAGAGTCTTGAGGTAAGTGTCGTCCAATCGATCAATGGGAAAAAATTTATCTAAAGAGGCATTTTTTAAAGGAGATGAAAGGGAATCTTCGGGAGAGAGGATTAAGAGTTAAAAAAAAAGGATTTAGTAAAGTTCTTTCAATATGTGGAGGAGAAGTGTCCCTGGTTAGTGATTGATGGACCAGGAATTCACCCTTTGACTTGGAACAGGGTTGGAAAAGATATTAACAAATTAATCAGAGACGGGGAAAATGTCCCCGATGCCTTTTTTAGTTTTTATGGTGTGATTAGAGATTTTCTAAAGGAAGCAGAGGGAGATGGGCGTGTTTCACATTTACTAGCCCTTGCAGAGGATTTTCTTTCAAACTCCCCCTGCCTGACACCCAAGTGTCCAGAGGTTTATTAACATCTACCGGTAAGAGCGCTCTCTGTCTTGTCTGTGTCTCTCTGTCTTGTTACTTTTGTTTTGTACTTTGCAGGCTCGACTTGCACTTTGCAGGCTCTCACTGGGACAGACGTGTCCAGACAGTGAACCTGGCGGCGAAGGGAGACGTCCCAGAGCCCTAAAGCCACCTCAGAGGTGACGATTTGGTTTAGGAGCATCTTTGGGTATCTTCCCCCACGGTGGGAGGAAGTGCCACTTTGTATTTTGTCCCGGGAATTTGTCAGAGCCATTTTGTGGGTTTTTTGTATGTTTTGTTGTGATCATTGTTACTTTACTCTCTTCTTCTCTTCCAAAAAAAAAGGTGCATGTCTGACTGACAGGGATGTGGAAGCCCCTGATGTCTGTTTAATTAAGGACAGAGATCCTCCAGTCTGGATTGTTTTTGGTGTGATTGAGCCTGGAGGGTCAAAACCTCTCCCCCCCCCCCAGAGCACATCAGGCTGTCACTGTTCTTGGAGCTTTGTTGGTTGTCTCGTTGGGACAAAGTTTTTTCGTGTGCCCTTGGTCTTGTGTGTAATGTGTTAATTGTTCTCATTGTTGACTGGACTGTGACGGACGCTATGGGACAGTTCCCTTCTTCTCCACTAGACCTTTGCCTAGCCCACTGAAAGGATGTGTGAGCCACAATAAAGGGAACTGGGTCCCCCACTCCCACTCCCCGACTGAACTGAGATAAACAGGTATCCCCTGCCAGGTGGGGCTTGCATACTGCAAGAGGGGCTTGCTGGCTGTGAATGAGGCAGTGCTGATGTTCCGGTTCTTGGATTGTCTGTGTAAATGTTATTTGTTTTTGTCTACTAACCTCCCTTATTTTCCTAGAGGAAGAGGAGGAAAGAGAGGCATAACAAAGGCTACCTCCATCCCTCCCTAGCTCTCTTGCTATCAGGACTGCAGCCAGCTGGCTGCTCTCACGAGGGTGGGGGTGCATGCTCTCGGTACAGGCGGGCAAAGACGGGAACTTTGGACAGGACAATGGGGACTGCCTGCAATTGACAAAAACTGTGTGTACACTGAACAGAGAATCTGACTTTAGTCAGAAGAGTTAACAAAAACTTTTTTTCAGGAACACTGGCAGCCAAGGACATGCTCTATGCCCACTGCTCCCCCTCCCTTCCTTTACTGTGATAACTTTAAGGTCTCTTCTGCCGGCCAGCCACTTCTCTTGTTAACCCTTCTCTGTCCTGGTATTGCTTAAAAAGAAATGTTAAGTTACCAGTTCAAGACACTGGGAAAATTATGCTTTTGTTTCCACAGGAAAAACAAAAATTTACATGGGTTTTGGTCATTTGAGTTCAATGGGTTACAAATACTTGCCATCATTTAAGAGACTTGGTTTCAAATTATTGCTGGTTAAGATAAAAAACAATGTTTTTATAAAAAAAAAAAGACTTGAGATACATATATAAAAAAATGAAACATGTTTCAGATTTCTTTGTCTTGCTATTCTGCTGTTACATTGAGACTCCAAAGGGTCATAGTTGTAAAAATATCTGTCTACTCTACAGGTATGAATGAAAAATGTGGCCACATGTATGTTTGGTTTTGAATGTCTGAGTTTGCATGTCCTTTGTGTTAAGAAATACAAGTTAATACTAGTCATCTGGCTATTCAGATACTAGTTTAAAGCATAAACTGTTCTATTTAAACAAAAAAACTGAGAGGTATATTTGACTAATATATCTATAAGAGAACAATTTGGCCTGGTTATTGTTACCAAATTTAGAGATATTTTTAAGATTGGGCCTAGATTTGTTTGGCTCAGATACATTTAATAGATAATGGTCCTCAAACCTGTCAAAGATCTGATGAATATGGCATTTACATTATTTGATAAAAAACTTACTATAGCAAACAGAGACTCCAAGCTCCCTAGCTCCTAGCAATGACTCCCAAGGAATGGCCAATTCCCCTACGCTATGTCAAAAGTATGTAGCTCAGTCTATAGATCCAGTGAGGGTCCAGTACCCTGAAGTTTATATTATACATTATACGGATGATTTGTTAATAGCAGGAAAATCTGAAGAAAAAACACAAAATGTAGCTCAAAAGATAATTACCACACTTCAGGACCGAGAATTTCATATAGCTCCAGAGAAGATACAAACCCAATACCCCTTCCTGTTTTTAGGGTTCGAGTTACACCCGGACCTCCTCTATACACAAAAAATCCAGATTAGAAAAGATACACTTCGTTGTCTCAATGATTTTCAAAAGCTTTTAGGGGATATCAATTGGCTGCGACCCTATTTAAAAATAACCAAGGGAGAGTTAGGCCCCCTTGAGGATATCCTCAAAGGAGACTCCGACCCTCAATCCCCTAGATACCTTACGGTGGAGGCAGAGAGGGTATTACAAAAGGTTGAAACAGCCATCACTCAACAACACACGGGATATTTTGACCCAACTCTCCCATTGTATTTGATCATTTTTTCTACAGATTTTGCCCCTACAGGCCTGCTTTGGCAAGAGTCCGTACCTTTACTGTGGGTACATCTTCCTGTTACTAAAAGAAAAATCCTTCCTACTTATCCTTCCCTGGTTTGCCAATCAATAATGTTAGGAATAAAAGCCTCCACTCGATACTTTGGGCATGACCCTGATATTATTGTTATGCCATATGATAAAGAGCAACTTGAATGGTTATGCACCCGTAGTCCTGACTGGGCCATTCTTGTCTGCACCTATGAAGGAAACTTAACACACAGATGCCCAGTAACAAAATCCTACAATTCTTCTCCCTCACTTCTTTTGTTTTCCTTAAAAATACCCGAATGGAGCCCATCCCGGACTCCCCTGTGCTTTTCATAGATGGGTCAAGTAATGGTAAAGCTGCTTATGTCCTCAATGGCCAAAAGAATGTTATGACAACCCCTTTCAAGTCAGCTCAGCTGGTGGAGCTATATGCTGCCCTTGCTGTCTTTAAAAATTTTGAAGGTTGCTCCTTTAGTTTGTATTCAGACAGTAGATATGTGGTAGGGGCTTTACAGGCTTTGGAAATGGTCCCAATAATCCAACCCATTACTCCCACCTTTCAAATGTTTTCTGAATTACAAAAATTAATCCGACAAAGGTCGCTACCCTTTTATGTTGGCCATATTCGTACCCACACAGGCCTACCTGGACCCCTAGCTCAGGGAAATGAACTTGCCGATTCTGCTACACGTTCTATCTTGATTTCTCACTTGGAACATGATCAGGTAGCAGCTGCTCGTGAGGCGCACCACCTTCATCACCTCAATGCTCAAACTTTGAGACTAAGGTTCTCAATTACTAGAGAACAGGCTAGGGAAATTGTAAAAAACTGTAAAAATTGCCTGATGCTCTTACCTGAACCTCATTATGGAGTAAACCCCAGAGGGCTTATACCTGGACAACTATGGCAGATGGATGTCACCCATGTTCCTTCTTTTGGCAAATTAAAGTTTATACATGTTACTGTAGATACCTTCAGTGGATTTATTTGTGCCTCTGCTCATAGTGGAGAAGCCACCAAAGATGTTATCAATCATATGTTACATGTCTTCACAGTGCTAGGTCAGCCGAAATGTATAAAAACTGATAATGGTCCAGGATATACTAGTAGCAAATTCAGACAATTTTGTTTACAATTAGGAATTAAACACTTCACTGGAATATCCTATAACCCTCAAGGCAAAGGTATCATGGAGAGAGCTCACCAAACTTTAAAAAATACTCTTAATAAACTTAGCTCACAAGAGACACTATTTCCCCTTAAGGGAAACCACAAAGCTCTGCTTTCTCACACCCTATTCGTATTAAATTTTCTGACATTGGACGCTTTTGGAAAATCTGCAGCTGAGCAATACTGGCACCCAGAAACCAGACAAGGATATGCTCAGGCCCTTTGGAAAGATCCAATAACTGGAATATGGGGTGGTCCTGATCCAGTTATAATCTGGGGGAAGGGGTCTGCATGTATTTATGACTCCAAGGAAAATGGGGCTCGTTGGCTACCAGAAAGACTGATTAAGCCTTACTCTGCACAGATTGCCTCCCTAGACTAAGGAAAAAATAACTGTTATGTCCAGGACACAACCCTGAGACAAAATTCTCTCTTTTTCTTTCAGAAATGCCTCCAGCTTGGAAAATAAAGGGAGCCATGGACATCTCAATAGCAGGACCTGTTCGTCGCGAGCCTTGGAAAACCAACCCCTGCTTCATCGTTTGCTTACTACTCTTCCCCCTTCCCCTCTCCTGCATCTCCAAGGAAAGCCCCCGTGCTATTAAAAAGCTTACCTGGCGAATTTTCACAGTAACAGGGGAGGAGGTCTGGAAGGTTACTACAAACCATGCTCCCTATTCCTGGTGGCCATCACTCACTCCTGACTTCTGTCAGCTGGCTGCAGGATTGGATTCTTGGGATATACCTACTATTGGCCAACACCTGTTAAATGGTACAGGGGGTCAAACGATTCCAAATCAATTTCCTGCAATCAATTTCCTCACAGTCCTAAAACCACTTGGACAAGCCCTTGTGGGACATTCCATGATAATGATCCTGCCTTGATGACTGCCCCAGGCTGTGTTAGTTCTACAGCTCGTTGTAGGTTAGCACAATCTGACTTTTATGTCTGCCCTAAGGATGGTAGAAGCCGAGCCACGGCTGCTAGATGTGGGGGATTCGAGACCTTCTTTTGTGCTCGATGGGGTTGTGAAACTACAGGGGCAGCTTACTGGGAACCAACTTCATCTTGGGACCTTATTTCAGTTACAAGGGGATACAGTAAGCCTAGCACAAATAGACATTTTTGCTTTAGCCCCTATACTGGGACAGCCTATAATCCCGGGCTATCATTACCTTTAAACATAACCTTCACCCCTCAGGGTAGGGCGAATTGAGAATGGCCCTCAGGAAAAACATGGGGACTCCGCTGGTATCTTGATGGTACAGATAAAGGAGTCATTTTCAAGATCTTGCTAACAATAGAAAACCTGTACCCAAAGTCGGTAGGACCCAATGTAGTTCTCTCTGACCAAAAAGTTCCCTCCAATCATGAAAAGGTGCCATCACCTCCTTCCCCCTCACCTCATCCTCGTCCCTTTCCCTACCATACAAGCACCATGACTACCATCGTAGACTCCAGTAATGGCACTCTCCTTACTCCTTTTGGAGGAACAGGAGATAGATTGTTTAATTTGGTCCAGGGAGCTTATCTGGCCCTAAGTGCCACAAATCCAAAAAGAACCTTGGGTTGCTGGCTCTGCCTTACCTCCAGTCCCCCTTATTATGGAGGAATCGCCTTTCAGTCTACTGCCAATAACCTAACTTCCCCGAGCAATAGGTGTCAGACTAAGCCACATAAACTAACACTCCCTGAAGTCTCCGGACAAGGTTCTTGTTTGGGCAAGATTCCATCGACCCATAGTCACCTCTGTAAACAAACTCTGATACCCTATAAAGGGAGCTATTATCTTGAAGCACCCAACGGGTCCTACTGGGCCTGTAACACAGGATTGAACCCTTGCATATCTGCTCAGATATTGGATGATTCCCATGAATTTTGTGTGATGGTCCAGTTATGGCCTCGTGTCACTTATCATCAAGAAAGCACAGTGATGGAATTCTTTGAGCAGAGAGGCAGATACACTCGAGAACCTGTGTCTATGACTATTGCCCTATTGTTAGGTATTGGAGGCATTGCTGCAGGAGTTGGTACAGGAACTGCTGCCCTCATGCAGAGCAACCACCTTATGCAGTTACAAATGGCTATGACTACTGACCTAGAGGCCATAGAAAGATCCATTTCTGCCCTGGAGAAGTCTTTAACCTCGCTCTCTGAGGTTATGTTACAAAATAGAAGAGGTCTGGATTTACTATTTTTAAAGGAGGGGGGTTTATGTGCAGCCTTGAAGGAAGAATGCTGCTTTTATGCTGATCACACTGGGGTAGTTAGAGAATCAATGGAGAAACTAAGAGAAAGATTAGCACAAAGAAAACGTGATTTTGAAAATCAAAACAATTGGTTTGAGGGTTGGCTAAAGGGGTCCCCTTGGCTTTCTACTCTGATCCCCACCCTCCTGGCCCCCTTGATCATTTTCCTTCTCCTCCTCACCTTTGGTCCTTGGGCTTTTCAACGACTAACACAATTCATCAAAAATCAGATCGATTCGGCCCTAGCAAAAACTGTTTCAGTACATTACCATCGGACAGAAACTCGAGAGGAAACTATTGAAACAGGTGAAAGGCTCAGGTTCAGTGGCCTACGAACCTAAAAACCCCTATAACTAAAAGCTAGAGGGTACTCAATGACGGGAATATTATGGGGCCTGTGCTGGGAGCACAACGTACAGAGGTCGCCAGAGACCGGCTCAACATGGCACGTTGCCAGACAGGACTGCACCCCATATAGCCTAAGACAGGGGCCCTCTCGATTTATGACCAAAGCCTGCTTTGGCCATTTTATAGAAAGAAGGGGGAATTGTCAGGAGCCAAGTAGCCTAACTGATTCTCATGGGAAAAAGCAGTGTACCCAATCTTCCGTTAACAGTTTCAATAGCAACCATTTTTCAACAAAACCACAGTATGTACCTTTTGATCTACTCCCTGAAACATAATGGTTTGCTGTATGGTCCGTTGATCAGGCCCTGGAACAAAGAGACCGTTTCCTGAACCCTACCTTACCCTAACTTCCTCCTAGTAACTTTCCATACCCCTATCTACTTCTCCTAGCTCCTAGCATATATAAACCCGATTCCCCTTGCAATAAACGAGACCTTGACGCAACTCAGACTGACTTTGTCTTCCTTTACGCACCTGGTCTCCTTTCTCTCTCACCCCCATTGATCTTTCAGGAGGTGCCTCCTCGGGTCTCATCAAATAACGTGGCCCGCGGGACGGGTCACTGGAGCAGGAATCTTTTCTGACAGGTCCCAGTTTCTGAATTCCACCTGTAGCACACCTCAATGGAAGGCCATTTGTAAAAGAAACAAAAGGCAAGCCAGAGAGAAGGCCTGGCAGCCAGAGAGGAGAGGGGATGGCAGGAGGAGTTAAATGGATGGCAGACATTTGGCCACAGTGGCTACCAGCAACCAGGCCTGAGACCCTCAAAACCTCCCAAAGAGGCAGGGCAGAGTTTGTGTGGTCTCCGGAAGTGATCTGTGGATACTGCTAGGGAGGCTAAAAAAAGTTAGGGGCTCCCTGGGTGGCCTTGTGCACCAAGGTAAGGGCAGGCGGGTTGGCACTCTGGGGCGAAATTTCCCCACAAGGACACCAATGCAGCCCAGGCTGCACAATCCCCTGCGGAGAGGTCCTCTGCTGCTGCCAGACATGGTGGCGGTAGGATCCGGGAGGCTGTGCTTCCATGACCCGCAAGCCAGCCACATGTCGCCTGCCTGGAGCTGGTCACCTGGACCCTGCTTCCTCCTCCAGCTCTCCTGGGTCATGGAGCGGGCCAGAGAACCGCTTTGGTCCTGGGAGACCCAGGCGGGAGCCCTTCCCTAGCCAGCCTGACTCCATTTCCTGGGCCACACAGGGACTTGCTGGCGGAATTGGCAAACTTAATCCGCGTGATGGCAGCAGTGCACTGAGAATGCCAAAGGCCAAGGGCGAAGGGTGCTCTCCCTCTGCCCTTTGCAAAGCAGAAAAAAATTAAAAAATTAAAAAAAAAATGTCAGCATTCTCCTGCCAAGCTCCAAGATGGAGGCCAACCATGTAGACCAGGACTGGACATACATGAGGCTCTAGGGCTGCTGCTAGGGATCCCAGGGTGTTCAGTGAGTGGGGGTGTGGTGGGCAATGGAGGTTACCGACCTTAACAGGTTCCTGCATTGCCCTGAGACACTGGGCTTTGGGCACATGGCAGCCCATGAAGGCCCCCCCTGAGGGTATCATGTGGTACCTGGAGAGGGGCCAGGTGGTGGACAGTGTGATGGAGGGGGCCAAGTGGGGAGTGTGTGGATGTGGGCATAGAAGCTCTTTAGAGCCCTCACCAGACCCTAAGGGAATCCTCCACAAACAACATGCCAATATGGACTATAGGGGAGGAGCCTCAGAAACATACTCATGGAGTTTGGGACCAAGGGCTGAACGTCGCCCCCTAGCAGCTAAACCAGGGTTTTCTAACAGCAGCATCCCTGCCCTTCGCCCAGAATTCACCCCAGACACATAGACACACACAGACAGACAGACAGACAGACAGACACACACACACACACACACACACACACAGAAGCTTTCAGAGATCCACTGGCTATGTACATGACTCCACCCACCAGGGTGACCAGTACAGCTTCCAGCATGGCCTTGGGTCTGCTGATCCAAGCTTCCAGGTCAAGGTGGCCTGGCAAGAGGGGCCTCCAAGGCTGAACCCGGTTCTTCTATGGCAGTGGGATGGAAGATGTTACACCAAGGGAGATGACCACCCAACTCAATGGGACCCTAGACCCAGCTCGGGCTTCCCACCTGGCAGAAGGCCGCTCCAGGATGGACACAAGGCAAAAGGGCAGGCAGCTCTGTGCACTTGTGAGGGATGTAGAGTCAGCGGCCTGAGTCTCATGTCCCAAGGTCCAATGGTCTAATACTGAGATGGGAGAGGAGAAGGGCTTCCTTCCAAAACCTTGGACTTGGTAGTGATATGCGTTCAGATGGATGCTGCCCCACATCATCCGAAGCAGGGACCACAAGGCTCGGGGACATCCACAGTCTCTTCTGAACAGGCAGGGCATCCAGGGCCCTGAGGTAGAGACAAGGACACATCAAAAGAAGAAACATTGCACCCACCTGACCTCTTGCCTACCAAACCCTGGGACCAGGCCCCCACCTTAACCGTCTCCTAGGCAGCACCAGGCAACCATTCTGACCTACCTCCACCTCTGTCACAATCTCTCTCCTCTGCACAGCCCTCCACCTCCCACCCCTAACCTCCCACCTCCCGACCCTACCCTACACCAACTACCAGGCACTACTCAGGAAACTTCTCTTTCTGTTCTCTAACTTCCTCAAGACCCTGTCAGGCATGGAACTCTCTGTATCCTCTGTGGACACCTACCTACCTGTGGCAGGGCCTAGGCACACACAGGACTCAGCTCTCTCAAGAGATTCAAGTGGACCGAGGACAGGCAACATAGAAGCTGAGGGACAAGAAGCAATTCTCACTCTTAACACCAGGATGTCTGCAGCACACACCCACCCTGTCTGTCCTTATGGACTTCCCACAACATTCCAGGTGTCCTACACAAAATTCACTCCAGGGGCCCAGACCCATGGAACAGAAAAATGTGTCCACAGACAGAGTGGATCTGACCACCAAGATGCATTAAAAAAAACAAAAGCAACAACAACAAAAAAACAAAAAACACCAACAATCACGAAAACACCCAACAGCCCACAGGCAGATTCTCATTTGTTCTCGCCTCACTTTCTCTCTGTCTCTCATTTATCTATCCTCCTCTACCTCCACCTCCACCTCTATCTCTGTCTCCCTCAATCCCTCGCTCCTATGTACAGTCCCATCCCTGGTATCCAGGGTAGCTATGCTATGTTAAGTTGGGAAATGCTTTGCACTCCCCAACAGGAAGCCTTCCTTCCATGAGCACTGAAAGTCTCCAGAGGCTCTCCTCCACACTGCTGACATCTTCCATGATGAAGCCTAGAAGAAAATCACTCTCCCTGCCACCTGGAGATAAGCCTGCTATGCTCATCCAACTCGCCCTCCCTACAAAGCCTCCTGGAGACATTTGGTGAGGCTAAAAGGGGAGCTTCCTGGTGCTGGGCGTGGGGGTGGAGGCCCTGAAATCCTAGACCTGCCTGGCAGGCCACTCCAAAGGACAGTACTGCCAATTTCCTGATGGTTCCTACACAATGTTCTCATCCACCATGCCATGACACGCCCCTGAGCCCCAAACCACACACAGGATGCACCACTGAAAACCTTGAGCTCACCAGAGGTGGAGCTGAAGGATGGAGCCTTAGAAGGCTCCACTACATGCCAATCTGTCCTTCCCTCAACCCTGGCCTGACCACCATAACTCTTACATACTGTGCCTCCCAGGCACTGCTGATGGACACTCACAGGATTAGGCCACAACAAAACCGGGAACATACAAACACCGAATACACACACACACACACAAATACACTCACACATACACACACACACACACAGAGAGCAGTTCTAGGTCTACAGATAGTGTCCTGTGTTAATATCAGAGCCTTCTTTAAGTGTTCCTCCTGCTGAAATGATGTCTGGACATGGCAGTGCAGGACAACGGGCTTTTTGAACTTGACCCTGGGAGTTCTCCCTGGGTTTAAGGCAAAGGGAGCTAGGCAGGAGAACACAAGAAGGAGTATGTGGCCTGAATGTATCCTGCATGACACAGAGGAGGCTTGTCAGGGGAGGCAGGGACCATGAAACCTGGCCACCATGGTACCTAAGTTCTTCCTGGCCTCTTTGTGAGCACCCCTGAGTCCAAACCCTGGTCTGGATGCTTCTACTGTGATTTCCCTTGAGCCACCACACTGCCTTGAGCTCCTGGATCACTGGGTACACACAACCAGCTTGCATAGGATGATAATGGGGGGGGGGAGGGACCTCGCAGACCACTTGTAGGATTCTGGGGTTTTGCTTTGGAGCAGGAACCTTTTCTGACAGGTTCCAGTCCCTGAATTCCACCTGTAGCACAGCTCAAGGGCAAACCCTGTCAAAGGAACAAAAGGCAATCCAGAGAGAAGGCCTGGCAGCCAGAAAGGAGAGGGGCTTTCAGGAGAAGTTAAATGGATGACAGACATTTGGCCACAGTGGCTAGCACCAGACCTGAGACCCTGAGCACCTCCCAGAGATGCTGGGCAGAGTTTGTGTGGTTTCTCAAAGTGAGCTGTGGATACTGCTAGGGAGGCTCAGACAAAAGATGGGCGGTCCTGCGTGGCCTGGTGCACCATGGTAAGGGCAGGCAGGCAGGCAGGCACACAGGATGTTTCCCCAAAATGACCATGATACAGCCCAGGCTGCACAATCCCCTGCGGAGAGGTCCTCTGCTGCTGCCAGACATCTCGGCCCCAGGACCTGGGAGGTTGTGCTCTTACCACTGGCAAGCCAAGTCTCGTGGCCCCCGCCCGGCGCTGGTCACCTGGACCCTGCTTCCTCCTCAAGCTCTCCTGGGTCAAGGAGCGGGCAAGAGAACCTCTTTGGTGCTGGGAGACCCAGGAGGGAGCCCTTCCCTAGACAGCCCGCCCCCATTTCCAGGGAAGCACAGGGACTTGATGGCGGAATCGGCAAACTGAATCCGCGTGATGGCAGCAGTGCACCAAGAATGCCAAGGGTCAAGGACGACAGGCGTTCTCCCTCTGCCCTTCGCACAGCAAAAAAAAAAAAATTAAAAATTAAAAAAAGCCAGAGATCTCCTCCGAAGCTCCAAGATGGAGGCCAACCATGTAGGCCGGGACTGGACAGACATGAGGCTCTAGTGCTGCTGCTCGGGACCCCAGGTTGATCAGCAAGTGGGGGTGCGTGGGGCAGATTGCGGTTACAAACCTTAACAGGTTCCTCCATGCCCTGCACTGCCCTGAGACACTCGGCTTTGGGTGCTTACCAGCCCAGAAGGCCCCGTCGGGGAGTATCATGTGGTACCTGGAGAGGGGCCAGGTGGTGGAGGGTGTGATGGAGGGAGCCAAGTGGGGAGTGTGTGGATGTGGGCATAGAAGCTCTTGAGAGCCAGCACCAGACCCTAAGGGAATCCTCCACAAACCACATGCCAATCTGGAGTATAGGGGAGGAGCCTCAGAAACATACTCATGGATTTGGGGACCAAGGGCTGAGCGTTGCCCCCTAGCTGCCAAACCAGGGTATTCTCACAGCTGCATGCCTGCCCTTGCCTGCTCTCACCCCAAACACACATACACACACACACACAAAGACACAGACACAAACACAGACACACACACACACACACACACACACACACACACACACACACACACAGAGTAGCTTTCAGAGATCCAGCCGCTGTCTACATGATTCCACCCACCAGGGTGACCAGTACAGCTGCCAGGATGGCCTTGGGTCGTCTGACCCACCTTTCCAGGTCAAGCCGGCCACCCAAAAAGGGGCCTCCCAGTCTGACTCTGGTCCTGCTAGGGCAGTGCCTTGGTGGTGACCCAGAACCCTGAGCACACAGGAAGATTTCAAACCAAGTGAGACGACCACCCAACTCCATGAGATGCTAGGTCCAGCACAGAAGTCCCACCTGGCAGAAGGCCGCTCCCAGATGGACACAAAGCAAAAGGCCAGGCAGCTGTGTTTACTGGTCAAGAATCCAGGGTCGGGGGCCTGAGTCCCATGTACCATGCTCCGATGGTCTGATATTGAGATACGAGAGGAGAAGGCCTTCCTTCCAAAACCTTGGCCTCCATGGTGAAGTGAATTCAGGTGGATGCTGCCCCATATCACCAGAAGCACGGACTACTGGGGGCCCGGGACATGCACGACCTCGCCTAAACAGGCAGGCCAGCCAGGTACCTGAGGTGGAGACAAGGACACATCAAAAGAAGAAACATTGCACCCACCTGCCCTCTTGCCTACCAAACCCTGGGCTCAGGCCCCCACCTTAACCGTCTCCTAGGCAGCACCAGGCAACCATTCTGACCTACCTCCACCTCTGTCACAATCCCTCTCCCGTGCACAGTCCTCCACCTCCCACCCCTAACCTCCCACCTCCTGACCCTACCCTACCCTACACTATCTACCAGGCACCACTCAGGAAACTTCTCTTTCCATTCTGTAACTTCCCCAAAACCCTGTCAGGCATGGAACACTCTGTATCCTCTATGGACAACCACCTACCTGTGGCAGGGCCTAGGCACACACAGGACTCAGCTCTCTCAACAGATTCAAGTGGACCGAGGACAGGTAACATCAAAGATGAGGGACAAGAAGCAATTCTCACTCTTAACTCCAGGATGCCTGCAGCACCTACCCACCCTGTCTGTCCTTATGGATGTCCCACAACATCTCAGGTGTCCTACACAAAATTCCCTCCAGGGACACAGATCCATGGAACAGAAAAATGTGTCCATAGACAGAGGGGGTCTGCCCACCAGCCTGCATGAAAAACAGCCACAAACTAGAGAACACCCAACACCCCAAAAGCAGATTCTCATTTGCTCTCCTACACTCTCTCATCCTGTCCCTCCCCCCTCTCTCTCCCTGCCACCCCCCCTCTCATTTATCTATCCTCCTCTACCTCCACCTCCACCTCTATCTCTGTCTCCCTCTGTCCCTGTCTCCCATGTACAGTCCCATCCCTGGTATCCAAGGTAGCTAGGCCATGTTCATTTGGGAAATGCTTTGTATTCCCCAACGGGAAGCCTTCCTTCCATGAGCACTCAAAGTCTCCAGAAGCCATCCTCCACACTGCTGACATCTTCTTGATGGAGCCTAGAAGGAAATCACTCTCCCTGCCACCTGGAGACAAGCTTGTCTATGGTCTTCCAACTCTCCATCTCTACAAAGCCTCCTGGAGACATTTGGTGAGGCTAAAAGGGGAGCTTCCTCGTGCAGGGGGTGAGGTTGGAGGCCCTGATATCCTAGACCTGCCTGGCAGGCCACTCCAAAGGACAGTCCTGCCACCTACCCGATGGTTCTGACACAATGCTCTCAGCCACCATGCCCCGGCACACCCCTGAGCCCCAAACCACACACAGGATGCACCACTGAAAACCTTGTGCTCACCAGAACTGGAGCTGAAGGATGGAGCCTTAGAAGGCTCCACTACATGCCAACCTGTCCTTCCCTCAACCCTGGCCTGACCACCATAACTCTTACATACTGTGCCTCTCAGGCACTGCTGATGGACACTCACAGGATTAGGCCACAACAAAACCAGGAACACACAAACACCCAATACACACACACACACACTCTCACACACACACACACACACACACACACACACACAGAGCAGTTCTAGGTCTACAGATAGTGTCCTCTGTTAATATCAGAGCCTTCTTTAAGTGTTCCTCCTGCTGAAATGATGTCTGAACAGGGCAGTGCAGGACAACGGGCTTTTTGAACTTGACCCTGGGAGTTCTCCCTGGGTTTAAGGCAAAGGGAGCTAGGCAGGAGAACACAAGAAGGAGTATGCGGCCTGCATGTATCCTGCATGACAAAGAGGAGGCTTGTCAGGGGAGGCAGGGACCATGAAACCTGGCCACCATGGTACCTAAGTTCTTCCTGGCCTCTTTGTGAGCACCCCTGAGTCCAAACCCTGGTCTGGATGCTTCTACTGGGATTCCCCTTGAGCCACCACACTGCCTTGAGCTCCTGGATCACTGGGTACACACAACCAGCTTGCATAGGATGATGATGGGGAGGGGAAGGGACCTCGCAGACCACTTGTAGGATTCTGGGGTTTTGCTTTGGAGCAGGACACTTTTCTGACAGGTTCCAGTCCCTGAATTCCACCTGTAGCACAGCTCAAGGGCAAACCCTGTCAAAGGAACAAAAGGCAATCCAGAGAGAAGGCCTGGCAGCCAGAAAGGAGAGGGGCTTTCAGGAGAAGTTAAATGGATGACAGACATTTGGCCACAGTGGCTAGCACCAGACTTGAGACCCTGAGCATGTCCCAGAGATGCTGGGCAGAGTTTGTGTGGTTTCTCAAAGTGAGCTGTGGATACTGCTAGGGAGGCTCAGACAAAAAATGGGCGGTCCTGCATGGCCTGGTGCACCATGGTAAGGGCAGGCAGGCAGGCACACAGGATGTTTCCCCAAAACGACCATGATGCAGCCCAGGCTGCACAATCCCCTGCGGAGAGGTCCTCTGCTGCTGCCAGAAATCGCGGCCCCAGGACCTGGGAGGTTGTGCTCTTGCCACTGGCAAGCCAAGTCTCATGGCCCCCGCGCGGAGCTGGTCACCTGGACCCTGCTTCCTCCTCCAGCTCTCCTGGGTCAAGGATCGGGCAAGAGAACCTCTTTGGTGCTGGGAGACCCAGGCAGGAGCCCTTCCCTAGACAGCCCGCCCCCATTTCCAGGGAAGCACAGGGACTTGGTGGCAGAATCGGCAAACTGAATCTGCTGATGGCAGCAGTGCACCAAGAATGCCAAGGGTCAAGGATGACAGGTGTTCTCCCTCAGAGCTTCGCACAGCAAAAAAAAAAAAAAAAAAAAAAAATTTAAAAATGCCAGAGATCTCCTCCCAAGCTCCAAGATGGAGGCCAACCATGTAGGCCGGGACTGGACAGACATGAGGCTCTAGTGCTGCTGCTAGGGACCCCAGGTTGATCAGCAAGTGGGGGTACGTGGGGCAGATTGCGGTTACAAAACTTAACAGGTTCCTCCATGCCCTGCACTGCCCTAAGACACTCAGCTTTGGGCACTTACCAGCCCAGAAGACCCCGTCAGGGAGTATCATGTGTTACCTGGAGAGGGGCCGGGTGGTGGAGGGTGTGATGGAGGGAGCGAAGCAGAGAGTGTGTGGATGTGGGCATAGAAGCTCTTGAGAGCCCGCACCAGACCCTAAGGGAATCCTCCACAAACCACATGCCAATCTGGAGTATAGGGGAGGAGCCTCAGAAACATACTCATGTATTTGGGGACCAAGGGCTGAGCGTCGCCCCCTAGCTGCCAAACCAGGGTATTCTCACAGCTGCATGCCTGCCCTTGCCCCTCTAGAACTCCAAACAGACACATAGACACACACACACACACACACACACACACACACACACACACACACACAGAGTAGCTTTCAGAGATCCAGCTGCTGTCTACATGATTCCACCCACCAGGGTGACCAGTACAGCTGCCAGGATGGCCTTGGGTCTTCTGGCCCACCTTTCCAGGTCAAGCCGGCCACCCAAAAAGGGGCCTCCCAGGCTAACTCTGGTCCTGCTAGGGCAGTGCCTTGGTGGTGACCCAGAACCCTGAGCACACGGGAAGATTTCAAACCAAGTGAGACGACC
Organism: Peromyscus eremicus; assembly: GCF_949786415.1. Taxonomy (NCBI): domain Eukaryota; kingdom Metazoa; phylum Chordata; class Mammalia; order Rodentia; family Cricetidae; genus Peromyscus; species Peromyscus eremicus. Next base: position 2,268,984 of record NW_026734289.1, read on the forward strand.
ACCCAACTCCATGAGACGCTAGGTCCAGCACAGAAGTCCCACCAGGCAGAAGGTCGCTCCAGGATGGACACAAGGCAAAAGGGCAGGCAGCTGTGTGCACTGGTCAAGACTCCAGGGTCGGGCGCCTGAGTCCCGTGTCCCATGCTCCGATGGTCTAATATTGAGATATGAGAGGATAAGGGCTTCCTTCCAAAACCTTGGCCTCCATGGTGAAGTGAATTCAGGTGGATGCTGCCCCATATCACCAGAAGCACGGACTACTGGGGGCCCGGGACATGCACGACCTCGCCTAAACAGGCAGGCCAGCCAGGTACCTGAGGTGGAGACAAGGACACATCAAAAGAAGAAACATTGCACCCACCTGCCCTCTTGCCTACCAAACCCTGGGCTCAGGCCCCCACCTTAACCGTCTCCTAGGCAGCACCAGGCAACCATTCTGACCTACCTCCACCTCTGTCACAATCCCTCTCCTGTGCACAGTCCTCCACCTCCCACCCCTAACCTCCCACCTCCTGACCCTACCCTACCCTACACTATCTACCAGGCACCACTCAGGAAACTTCTCTTTCTGTTCTCTAACTTCCCCAAGACCCTGTCAGGCATGGAACTCTCTGTATCCTCTATGGACACCCACCTACCTGTGGCAGGGCCTAGGCACACACAGGACTCAGCTCTCTCAACAGATTCAAGTGGACCGAGGACAGGTAACATAAAAGCTGAGGGACAAGAAGCAATTCTCACTCTTAACTCCAGGATACCTGCAGCACCCACCCACCCTGTCAGTCCTTATGGATGTCCCACAACATTCCAGGTGTCCTACACAAAATTCCCTCCAGGGGCACAGATCCATGGAACAGAAAAAAGTGTCCATAGACAGAGGGGGTCTGCCCACCAGCCTGCATGAAAAACAGCCACAAACTAGAGAACACCCAACACCCCAAAAGCAGATTCTCATTTGCTCTCCCACACTCTCCCATCCTGTCCCTCCCCCCTCTCTCTCCCTGCCGCCCCCCCTCTCATTTATCTATCCTCCTCTACCTCCACCTCCACCTCTATCTCTGTCTCCCACTGTCCCTGTCTCCCATGTACAGTCCCATCCCTGGTATCCAAGGTAGCTAGGCCATGTTCATTTGGGAAATGCTTTGTATTCCCCAACGGGAAGCCTTCCTTCCATGAGCACTCAAAGTCTCCAGAAGCCATCCTCCACACTGCTGACATCTTCTTGATGGAGCCTAGAAGGAAATCACTCTCCCTGCCACCTGGAGACAAGCTTGTCTATGGTCTTCCAACTCTCCATCTCTACAAAGCCTCCTGGAGACATTTGGTGAGGCTAAAAGGGGAGCTTCCTCGTGCAGGGGGTGAGGTTGGAGGCCCTGACATCCTAGACCTGCCTGGCAGGCCACTCCAAAGGACAGTCCTGCCACCTACCCGATGGTTCTGACACAATGCTCTCAGCCACCATGCCCCGGCACACCCCTGAGCCCCAAACCACACACAGGATGCACCACTGAAAACCTTGAGCTCACCAGAACTGGAGCTGAAGGATGGAGCCTTAGAAGGCTCCACTACATGCCAACCTGTCCTTCCCTCAACCCTGGCCTGACCACCATAACTCTTACATACTGTGCCTCTCAGGCACTGCTTATGGACACTCACAGGATTAGGCCACAACAAAACCAGGAACACACAAACACCCAATACACACACACACACACACACACACACACACACACAGAGAGAGAGAGAGAGAGAGAGAGAGAGAGAGAGAGAGAGAGAGAGAGAGCGAGCAGTTCTAGGTCTACAGATAGTGTCCTCTGTTAATATCAGAGCCTTCTTTAAGTGTTCCTCCTGCTGAAATGATGTCTGAACAGGGCAGTGCAGGACAACGGGCTTTTTGAACTTGACCCCGGGAGTTCTCCCTGGGTTTAAGGCAAAGGGAGCTAGGCAGGAGAACACAAGAAGGAGTATGTGGCCTGCATGTATCCTGCATGACACAGAGGAGGCTTGTCAGGGGAGGCAGGGACCATGAAACCTGGCCACCATGGTACCTAAGTTCTTCCTGGCCTCTGTGAGCACCCTTGAGTCCAAACCCTGGTCTGGATGCTTCTACTGGGATTCCCCTTGAGCCACCACACTGCCTTGAGCTCCTGGATCACTGGGTACACACAACCAGCTTGCATAGGATGATGATGGGGAGGGGGAGGGACCTCGCAGACCACTTGTAGGATTCTGGGGTTTTGCTTTGGAGCAGGAACCTTTTCTGACAGGTTCCAGTCCCTGAATTCCACCTGTAGCACAGCTCAAGGGCAAACCCTGTCAAAGGAACAAAAGGCAATCCAGAGAGAAGGCCTGGCAGCCAGAAAGGAGAGGGGCTTTCAGGAGAAGTTAAATGGATGACAGACATTTGGCCACAGTGGCTAGCACCAGACCTGAGACCCTGAGCACCTCCCAGAGATGCTGGGCAGAGTTTGTGTGGTTTCTCAAAGTGAGCTGTGGATACTGCTAGGGAGGCTCAGACAAAAGATGGGCGGTCCTGCGTGGCCTGGTGCACCATGGTAAGGGCAGGCAGGCAGGCACACAGGATGTTTCCCCAAAACGACCATGATGCAGCCCAGGCTGCACAATCCCCTGCGGAGAGGTCCTCTGCTGCTGCCAGACATCGCGTCCCCAGGACCTGGGAAGTTGTGCTTTTGCCACTGGCAAGCCAAGTCTCGTGGCCCCCGCCCGGCGCTGGTCACCTGGACCCTGCTTCCTCCTCAAGCTCTCCTGGGTCAAGGAGCAGGCAAGAGAACCTCTTTGGTGCTGGGAGACCCAGGAGGGAGCCCTTCCCTAGACAGCCCGCCCCCATTTCCAGGGAAACACAGGGACTTGGTGGCGGAATTGGCAAACTGAATCCGCGTGATGGCAGCAGTGCACCAAGAACGCCAAGGGTCAAGGACGACAGGTGTTCTCCCTCTGCCCTTCGCACAGCAAAAAAAAAAAATTAAAAATTAAAAAAAGCCAGAGATCTCCTCCCAAGCTCCAAGATGGAGGCCAAACATGTAGGCTGGGACTGGACAGACATGAGGCTCTAGTGCTGCTGCTCGGGACCCCAGGTTGATCAGCAAGTGGGGGTGCGTGGGGCAGATTGCGGTTACAAACCTTAACAGGTTCCTCCATGCCCTGCACTGCCCTGAGACACTCGGTTTTGGGCGCTTACCAGCCCAGAAGGCACCGTCGGGGAGTATCATGTGGTACTTGGAGAGGGGCCAGGTGGTGGAGGGTGTGATGGAGGGAGCCAAATGGGGAGTGTGTGGATGTGGGCATAGAAGCTCTTGAGAGCCCGCACCAGACCCTAAGGGAATCCTCCACAAACCACATGCCAATCTGGACTATAGGGGAGGAGCCTCAGAAACATACTCATGGATTTGGGGACCAAGGGCTGAGCGTCGCCCCCTAGCTGCCAAACCAGGGTATTCTCACAGCTGAATTTCTGCCCTTGCCTGCTCTCACCCCAAACACACATACACACACACACACACAAAGACACAGATACAGACACAAACACAGACACACACACACACACACACACACACACACACACACACACACAGAGTAGCTTTCAGAGATCCAGCCGCTGTCTACATGATTCCACCCACCAGGGTGACCAGTACAGCTGCCAGGATGGCCTTGGGTCTTCTGGCCCACCCTTCCAGGTCAAGCCGGCCACCCAAAAAGGGGCCTCTCAGGCCGACTCTGGTCCTGCTAGGGCAGTGCCTTGGTGGTGACCCAGAACCCTGAGCACACGGGAAGATTTCAAACCAAGTGAGACGACCACCCAACTCCATGAGACGCTAGGTCCAGCACAGAAGTCCCACCTGGCAGAAGGTCGCTCCAGGATGGACAGAAGGCAAAAGGGCAGGCAGCTGTGTGCACTGGTCAAGACTCCAGGGTCGGGGGCCTGAGTCCCATGTACCATGCTCCAATGGTCTGATATTGAGATACGAGAGGATGAGGGCTTCCTTCCAAAACCTTGGCCTCCATGGTAAAGTGAATTCAGGTGGATGCTGCCCCATATCACCAGAAGCACGGACTACTGGGGGCCCGGGACATGCACGACCTCGCCTAAACAGGCAGGCCAGCCAGGTACCTGAGGTGGAGACAAGGACACATCAAAAGAAGAAACATTGCACCCACCTGCCCTCTTGCCTACCAAACCCTGGACTCAGGCCCCCACCTTAACCGTCTCCTAGGCAGCACCAGGCAACCATTCTGACCTACCTCCACCTCTGTCACAATCCCTCTCCTGTGCACAGTCCTCCACCTCCCACCCCTAACCTCCCACCTCCTGACCCTACCCTACCCTACACTAACTACCAGGCACCACTCAGGAAACTTCTCTTTCCGTTCTCTAACTTCCCCAAGACCCTGTCAGGCATGGAACTCTCTGTATCCTCTATGGACACCCACCTACCTGTGGCAGGGCCTAGGCACACACAGGACTCAGCTCTCTCAACAGATTCAAGTGGACCGAGGACAGGTAACATAAAAGCTGAGGGACAAGAAGCAATTCTCACTCTTAACTCCAGGGTGCCTGCAGCACCCACCCACCCTGTCTGTCCTTATGGATGTCCCACAACATTCCAGGTGTCCTACACAAAATTCCCTCCAGGGGCACAGATCCATGGAACAGAAAAAAGTGTCCATAGACAGAGGGGGTCTGCCCACCAGCCTGCATGAAAAACAGCCACAAACTAGAGAACACCCAACACCCCAAAAGCAGATTCTCATTTGCTCTCCCACACTCTCCCATCCTGTCCCTCCCCCCTCTCTCTCCCTGCCGCCCCCCCTCTCATTTATCTATCCTCCTCTACCTCCACCTCCACCTCTATCTCTGTCTCCCTCTGTCCCTCTGTCTCCCATGTACAGTCCCATCCCTGGTATCCAAGGTAGCTAGGCCATGTTCATTTGGGAAATGCTTTGTATTCCCCAACGGGAAGCCTTCCTTCCATGAGCACTCAAAGTCTCCAGAAGCCATCCTCCACACTGCTGACATCTTCTTGATGGAGCCTAGAAGGAAATCACTCTCCCTGCCACCTGGAGACAAGCTTGTCTATGGTCTTCCAACTCTCCATCTCTACAAAGCCTCCTGGAAACATTTGGTGAGGCTAAAAGGGGAGCTTCCTCGTGCAGGGGGTGAGGTTGGAGGCCCTGACATCCTAGACCTGCCTGGCAGGCCACTCCAAAGGACAGTCCTGCCACCTACCCGATGGTTCTGACACAATGCTCTCAGCCACCATGCCCCAGCACACCCCTGAGCCCCAAACCACACACAGGATGCACCACTGAAAACCTTGTGCTCACCAGAACTGGAGCTGAAGGATGGAGCCTTAGAAGGCTCCACTACATGCCAACCTGTCCTTCCCTCAACCCTGGCCTGACCACCATAACTCTTACATACTGTGCCTCTCAGGCACTGCTTATGGACACTCACAGGATTAGGCCACAACAAAACCAGGAACACACAAACACCCAATACACACACACACACACACACACAGAGAGAGAGAGAGAGAGAGAGAGAGAGAGAGAGAGAGAGAGAGAGAGAGCAGTTCTAGGTCTACAGATAGTGTCCTCTGTTAATATCAGAGCCTTCTTTAAGTGTTCCTCCTGCTGAAATGATGTCTGAACAGGGCAGTGCAGGACAACGGGCTTTTTGAATTTGACCCTGGGAGTTCTCCCTGGGTTTAAGGCAAAGGGAGCTAGGCAGGAGAACACAAGAAGGAGTATGCGGCCTGCGTGTATCCTGCATGACACAGAGGAGGCTTGTCAGGGGAGGCAGGGACCATGAAACCTGGCCACCATGGTACCTAAGTTCTTCCTGACCTCTTTGTGAGCACCCCTGAGTCCAAACCCTGGTCTGGATGCTTCTACTGGGATTCCCCTTGAGCCACCACACTGCCTTGAGCTCCTGATCACTGGGTACACACAACCAGCTTGCATAGGATGATGATGGGGGGGAGGGACCTCACAGACCACTTGTAGGATTCTGGGGTTTTGCTTTGGAGCAGGAACCTTTTCTGACAGGTTCCAGTCCCTGAATTCCACCTGTAGCACAGCTCAAGGGCAAACAATGTCAAAGGAACAAAAGGCAATCCAGAGAGAAGGCCTGGCAGCCAGAAAGGAGAGGGGCTTTCAGGAAAAGTTAAATGGATGACAGACATTTGGCCACAGTGGCTAGCACCAGACCTGAGACCCTGAGCACCTCCCAGAGATGCTGGGATGAGTATGTGTGGTTTCTCAAAGTGAGCTGTGGATACTGCTAGGGAGGCTCAGACAAAAGATGGGCGGTCCTGCGTGGCCTGGTGCACCACGGTAAGGGCAGGCAGGCAGGCACACAGGATGTTTCCCCAAAACGACCATGATGCAGCCCAGGCTGCACAATCCCCTGCGGAGAGGTCCTCTGCTGCTGCCAGACATGGCGTCCCCAGGACCTGGGAAGTTGTGCTTTTGCCACTGGCAAGCCAAGTCTCGTGGCCCCCGCCCGGCGCTGGTCACCTGGACCCTGCTTCCTCCTCAAGCTCTCCTGGGTCAAGGAGCAGGCAAGAGAACCTCTTTGGTGCTGGGAGACCCAGGAGGGAGCCCTTCCCTAGACAGCCCGCCCCCATTTCCAGGGAAGCACAGGGACTTGGTGGCAGAATCGGCAAACTGAATCCGCGTGATGGCAGCAGTGCACCAAGAATGCCAAGGGTCAAGGACGACAGGTGTTCTCCCTCTGCCCTTCGCACAGCAAAAAAAAAAAAGAAAAAGAAAAAATTAAAATTAAAAAAAGCCAGAGATCTCCTCCCAAGCTCCAAGATGGAGGCCAACCATGTAGGCCGGGACTGGACAGACATGAGGCTCTAGTGCTGCTGCTCGGGACCCCAGGTTGATCAGCAAGTGGGGGTGCGTGGGGCAGATTGCGGTTACAAACCTTAACAGGTTCCTCCATGCCCTGCACTGCCCTGAGACACTCGGCTTTGGGCGCTTACCAGCCCAGAAGGCCCCGTTGGGGAGTATCATGTGGTACCTGGAGAGGGGCCAGGTGGTGGAGGGTGTGATGGAGGGAGCCAAGTGGGGAGTGTGTGGATGTGGGCATAGAAGCTCTTGAGAGCCCGCACCAGACCCTAAGGGAATCCTCCACAAACCACATGCCAATCTGGAGTATAGGGGAGGAGCCTCAGAAACATACTCATGGATTTGGGGACCAAGGGCTGAGCGTCGCACCCTAGCTGCCAAACCAGGGTATTCTCACAGCTGAATTTCTGCCCTTGCTCCGCTAGAACCCCAAACACACACATGCACACACACACACACACACACACACACACACACACACAGAGTAGCTTTCAGAGGTCCAGCCGCTGTCTACATGATTCCACCCACCAGGGTGACCAGTACAGCTGCCAGGATGGCCTTGGGTCTGCTGACCCAAGCTTCCAGGTCAAGGCTCCAGCCAAGAGTGGCCTCCCAGGCTTACTCTGTTTCTTCTGGGGGCAGTGGGGTGTTGATGTCCCAGAACCCAGAGCACAGGAGTATGTGTCACACCAAGGGAAACGTCCAACCAACTGAATGGGGCCCTAGGCCCACCCCCGGTCTTCACACCTGGCAAAAGGCTGCTCCCTGATGGACACAGGGCAAAAGGACATGCAGCTATGGGCACTAGTCGGGGATCCAGAATAGGGGGACTGAGACCCGTATCGTCCCATATCCCATGGTCCCATTGACTAATATATAATGGGAGAGGAAAAGTGTGGTTTCTCAAAGTGAGCTGTGGATACTGCTACGGAAAAACCTTGGTCTTGGAAGTGATGTGCATTCAGATGGATGTGCTGCACACCATCCAAAGCAGGGACCACAAGGGGCCAATGACATGCACAACCTCGCCTAAACAGGCAGGCCGTCCAGGTACCTGAGGTGAAGACAAGGACACATCAAAAGAAGAAACATTGCACCCACCTGCCCTCTTGCCTACCAAACCCTGGGCTCAGGCCCCCACATTAACCATCTCCTAGGCAGCACCAGGCAACCATTCTGACCTACCTCCAGCTCTGTCACAATCCCTCTCCTCTGCACAACCCTCCACCTCCCACCTCTAACCTCCCACCTCCCAACTCTACCCTACACCAACTACCAGGCTCCACTCAGGAAACTTCTCTTTCCGTTCTCTAACTTCCCCAAGACCCTGTCAGGCATGGAACTCTCTGTATCCTCTATGGACACCCACCTACCTGTGGCAGGGCCTAGGCACACACAGGACTCAGCTCTCTCAACAGATTCAAGTGGACCGAGGACAGGTAACATCAAAGCTGAGAGACAAGAAGCAATTCTCACTCTTAACTCCAGGATGCCTGCAGCACCCACCCACCCTGTGTGTCCTTATGGTAGTCCCACAACATTCCAGGTGTCCTACACAAAATTCCCTCCAGGGGCACAGATCCATGGAACAGAAAAAAGTGTCCATAGACAGAGGGGGTCTGCCCACCAGCCTGCATGAAAAACAGCCACAAACTAGAGAACACCCAACACCCCACAGGTAGATTCTCATTTGCTCTCCCACACTCTCTCATCCTGTCCCTCCCCCCTCTCTCTCCCTGTCACCCTCAACCCCTCTCATTTATTTATCCTCCTCTACCTCCACCTCCACCTCTATCTCTGTCTCCCTCTGTCCCTCTGTCTCCCATGTACAGTCCCATCCATGTTATCCAAGGTAGCTAGGCCATGTTCATTTGGGAAATGCTTTGTATTCCCCAACGGGAAGCCTTCCTTCCATGAGCACTCAAAGTCTCCAGAAGCCATCCTCCACACTGCTGACATCTTCTTGATGGAGCCTAGAAGGAAATCACTCTCCCTGCCACCTGGAGACAAGCTTGTCTATGGTCTTCCAACTCTCCATCTCTACAAAGCCTCCTGGAGACATTTGGTGAGGCTAAAAGGGGAGCTTCCTGGTGCAGGGGGTGAGGTTGGAGGCCCTGACTTCCTAGACCTGCCTGGTAGGCCACTCCAAAGGACAGTCCTGCCACCTACCCGATGGTTCTGACAAAATGCTTTCAGCCACCATGCCCTGGCACACCCCTGAGCCCCAAACCACACACAGGATGCACCACTGAAAACCTTGTGCTCACCAGAACTGGAGCTGAACGATGGAGCCTTAGAAGGCTCCACTACATGCCATCCTGTCCTTCCCTCAACCCTGGCCTGACCACCATAACTCTTACATACTGTGCCTCTCAGGCACTGCTTATGGACACTCACAGGATTAGGCCACAACAAAACCAGGAACACACAAACACCCAATACACACACACACACAGAGCAGTTCTAGGTCTACAGATAGTGTCCTCTGTTAATATCAGAGCCTTCTTTGAGTGTTCCTCCTGCTGAAATGATGTCTGGACAGGGCAGTGCAGGACAACGGGCTTTTTGAACTTGACCCTGGGAGTTCTCCCTGGAGTTAAGGCAAAGGGAGCTAGGCAGGAGAACACAAGAAGGAGTATGCGGCCTGCATGTATCCTGCATGACACAGAGGAGGCTTGTCAGGGGAGGCAGGGACCATGAAACCTGGCCACCATGGTACCTAAGTTCTTCCTGGCCTCTTTGTGAGCACCCCTGAGTCCAAACCCTGGTCTGGATGCTTCTACTGGGATTCCCCTTGAGCCACCACACTGCCTTGAGCTCCTGGATCACTGGGTACACACAACCAGCTTGCATAGGATGATGATGGGGGGGGAGGGACCTCGCAGACCACTTGTAGGATTCTGGGGTTTTGCTTTGGAGCAGGAACCTTTTCTGACAGGTTCCAGTCCCTGAATTCCACCTGTAGCACAGCTCAAGGGCAAACCCTGTCAAAGGAACAAAAGGCAATCCAGAGAGAAGGTTTGGCAGCCAGAAAGGAGAGGGGCTTTCAGGAGAAGTTAAATGGATGACAGACATTTGGCCACAGTGGCTAGCAACAGACCTGAGACCCTGAGCACCTCCCAGAGATGCTGGGATGAGTATGTGTGGTTTCTCAAAGTGAGCTGTGGATACTGCTAGGGAGGCTCAGACAAAAGATGGGCGGTCCTGCGTGGCCTGGTGCACCACGGTAAGGGCAGGCAGGCAGGCACACAGGATGTTTCCCCAAAACGACCATGATGCAGCCCAGGCTGCACAATCCCCTGCGGAGAGGTCCTCTGCTGCTGCCAGACATGGTGGCCCCAGGACCTGGGAGGCTGTGCTCTTGCCACCGGCAAGCCAAGTCTCATGGCCCCCGCCCTGAGCTGGTCACCTGGACCCTGCTTCCTCCTCCAGCTCTCCTGGGTCAAGGAGCGGGCAAGAGAACCTCTTTGGTGCTGGGAGACCCAGGCGGGAGCCCTTCCCTAGCCAGCCTGCTCCTATTTCCAGGGAAGCACAGGGACTTGATGGCGGAATCGGCAAACTGAATCCGCGTGATGGCAGCAGTGCACCAAGAATGCCAACCGCCAAGGGGAAAGATGCTCCTCCCTCCGCCCTTCGCAAAGCAAAAAAGCAAAAAAAAAAAAAAAAAAAAAAAAAAAAAATTTAGAACAAAAATAGCCAGAGTTCTGCCAAGTTTCAAGATGGAGGCCAACCTTGTATGCAGGGACTGGACAGACATGAGACTCTAGGGCTGCTGCTATTGATCCCAGGGTGTTCAGTGTGTGGGGGTGTGGTGGGCAGATGGAGGTTACTGACCTTAACAGTTTCCTCCACTGCCCTGAGACACTGGGCTATGGACGCATGCCAGCCCATGAAGGCCCTGCCTGAGGGTATCATATGGTACCTGGAGAGGGTGTGGGTGGTAGAGGGTGTGATGGAGGGGGCCAAGTGGGGAAAGTGTGGGTGTGGGTTCAGAGGCACTTGAGAGCCTGCGCCAGACCCTAAGGGAATCCTCCACAAACCACATCTGGATTCTAGGGGAAGGAGCCTCAGAAACTTACTCATGGATTTGGGGACCGGGGCTGAGCGTTGCCCCCTAGCTGCCAAACCAGGGTATTCTCACAGCTGAATCCCTGCCCTTGCTGGCCCTCACCCCTAACACACACACACACACAGACACACACACAGACAGACAGACAGACGGACGGACACACACACACACACACACACACACACACACACAGAGCAGCTTTCAGAGATCTAGTGTTGTCTACGTGACTCCACCCACCAGGGTGACCAGTACAGCTGCCAGGATGGCCTTGGGTCTGCTGACCCAAGCTTTCAAGTCAAGGTGCCAGCCAAGAGGGGCCTCCCAGGCTGACGCCAGTCCTGCTAGGGCAGTGGGCTTTTGGTGTCCCAGAACCCAGAGCACAGGGGAAGGTGTGACCACAAGGGAGACGACCACCCAACTCAATGGGACCCTAGGCCCAGCACAGGCTTCCCACCTGGCAGAAGGACAGGCAGCTGTGGGAACTGGTCAGGACTTCAGGGTCGTGGCCTGAGCCCAATGTCCCTTGGTTCCATGGTCTAATATTGAGATATGAGAAGAGAAGGGCTTCCTTCCAAAACCTTGGCCTCCGTGGTGAAGTGAATTCAGGTGGATGCTGCCCCACATCATCCGAAGCAGGGACCACTAGGGGCCGGGGACATCCACAACCTCAACTCAACAGGCAGGCCGTCCAGGTCACTGAGGTGGAGACAAGGACACATCAAAAGAAGAAACATTGCACTCACCTGCCCTCTTGCCTACCAAACCCTGGGCCCAGGCCCCCACCTTAACCGTCTCCTAGGCAGCACCAGGCAACCATTGTGACCTACTTCCACCTCTGTCACAATCTCTCTCCTCTGCACAGCCCTCCACCTCCCACCCCTAAACTCCCACCTCCCGACCCTACTCTACACAAACTACCAGGCACCAATCAGGAAACTTCTCTTTCCGTTCTCTAACTTCCCCAAGACCCTGTCAGGCATGGAACTCTCTGTATCCTCTGTGGACAGCCACCTACCTACCTGTGACAGGGCCTAGGCACACACAGGACTGGGCTCTCTCAAGAGATTCAAGTGGACCGAGGACAGGCAACATAGAAGCTGAGGGACAAGAAGCAATTCTCACTCTTAACACCAGGATGCCTGCAGCACACACACACCCTGTCTGTCCTTATTGACTTCCCCAACATTCCAGGTGTCCTACACAAAATTCGCTCCAGGGGCCCAGACCCATGGAACAGAAAAAAGTGTCCATAGACAGAGTGGGTCTGCCCACCAGCCTGCATGAAAAAAAAAAAAACAGCCACAAACTAGAGAACACCCAACACCCCACATGCAGTTTCTCATTGGCTCTCCCACCCTCTCTCTCCCTTTTGCCCCCTGCTTCTCATTTATCTATCCTCCTCTACCTCCACCTCCACCTCTATCTCAGTCTTTCTCTATTCTTTGCTCCCATGTACATTCCCATCCCTGGTGTCCATGGAAGATAGGCCATGTTCAGTTGGGAAATGGTTTGCACACCTCAACAGGAAGCCTTCCTTCCATGAGCACTGAAAGACTCCAGAGGCCCTCCTCCACAATGCTGACATCTTCCATGATGGAGCCTAGAAGAAAATCACTCTCCCTGCCACCTGGAGACAAGCCTGTCTATGCTCTTCTAAATCTCCGTCTCTACAAAGCCTCCTGGAGACATTTGCTTAGGCTAAAAAGGGAGCTTCCTTGTGCCTGGGTGAGGGTGGAGGTCCTGACTTCCTAGACCTGCCTGGCAGGCCACTCCAAAGGAGGGTCTCACCACCTTTCCAATGGTTCCTACACAATGCTCTCATTCATCATGCTCCGGCAAGCCCTGACCCCAAACCACACAAATGAGGCACCAAACCTTGTGCTCATCTGAGCTGGTGCTGAAGGATGGAGCCCTAAAAGGCTTCCCTACATGCCAACCTGTCCTTCCCTTACATCCCAGAGCTGACCACCATAACTGTTACATACTGTGCTTCTCCGCCACTGCTTATGCCTTCTCACAGGACTAGGCCACAAAAATCCCAGGTATACACAAACACCCAACACACACACACACACACACACACACACACACACACACAAACACACAGACACACAAGCACTCCTCCATGCTTAGCAGTTCTAGGACTCTAGACAGAGCTTTCTGTTAATTTCAGAGCCTTCTAGAAGTATTCTTCCATCTGAGATGATGCTTGGACAAGGGAGTGCAACACAAGGGGCTTTTGGATCTTTGACCCTGGGTGTTCTTCCTGGGTTTAATGCAAAGGGAGCTAGGCAGATGAACACAGGAAGGAGTATGCAGCCTGCATGTGTATCCTGCATGACACAGAGGAGGCTTGTCAGGGGAGGCAGGGGCTGTGAATCCTGTCCACCATGGTACCTAAGTCCTGCCTGGCCACATTGTGTGCACCCTTGAGTTCAAACCCTGCTCTGGATGCTTCTACTGGGTTTCACTTAGAGCCTCTACACTGCCTTATTGGGTACCCAGAACAAGCTAGCATAGGATGATGATGGGGGGGGGGTTCAGACTTTTTTTAGTGTGGTGGGGATATGGCTGTGGAGCAGGAAATTTTTCGGACAGCTCCGAATTCCTGAATTCCTCTTGTAGAACAGTTCAAGGGGAAAGCCTTGTAAAAGAAACAAAAGGCAAACCAGAGAGAAGGCCTGGCAGACAGAGATTAGAGAGGATGGCAGGGAGTGAGTCAAATGGATGGCAGACGTTTGGCCACACTGACCATATGTCCCTGAGCTTTTGTGAACCACTCTAGATACCTGGTAGTATGTGTGTGGTTTCCAGAAGTGAAGTCTGGGTGCTGTTGGGAAGGCTCCACCATATTTAGTGGGTCATTATGTGGCCTTTTGCATATTGTAAAGTAGGGCATGAGAAATTCCCCACATCAACCCAGATGCAGCCTAGAATGGCATGATTCTCCATGGGACAGTGACAGCAATTCTTCTGAGAGAATATTTAATTTAAATACATGTGATCTTATACAGCATTCATACATATTATATATTTTTTATTTTTAATGTGTATACAATATATATATATATATTTGATTATGTTAATTATTCCATCCTGACCCCTGTAGTTTCAAATGACATTTAATCCCCACTCTGTATCTTTCCTATAAGGATATAAACAAGGAGTAATTTCCTTGACATAATAATATACTTAAAATTGATGTCGACATATAAAAAGGTGTAACAGTCATAAAAGAAGAATTGTAAGATCACAGAGGTGTTTCAGATAAAAGCATTTCCTTGTGTGTGTGCCTGAAAACCTCTGTCTAGATCCTCTGTCAACCATAGCGCCCCTGTTGTTCTACCTTTGTTTAGGTAGACAGAAATTAAAGAAGCGAGGAGAATTAAGCCAAAACTTTTAGGTCCATCATTTTGGAGTGTGTGCTGAAAATGCAAAAATAAGAGAGACCCTGTTTCAGACAAGGTTAACAATGAAAACCAACTGGTTATAATTGTTCTAACCACTGTGTATACGTGCCTCATGCACTACACATACACACTATATATATATATATATATATATATATATATATATATATATATATATACACACACACACACACACTAGCACACACACACACACACACTCACTCACACACACACACACACAGAAATTTAAAAGATAAAGTAAACTTCAAAAATAATTCTGCCGTGCTGAATGTGTTATAAAAGGCCTCTTATCTTAGCCTTGGGTGATGAAAGGAGGAGGATGTTGGGGACAAGACACTTAGTTTAAAAAATAATAGAGGAAGAGAACCTAAAGCTTCTCTGGTATCAAATCACCTTGGAGTATACACAGACTTGAGAAAGACAGATGGCTATGTACAGGAACTTCCTAGTTCCATGCCTGGTTCACTGATAAACCTTGATAAACCTTGATAAACCTTGTAGGGATGAAGAAACTAAATGGAGAGGTAACTTCTTTTGTGTTGTTTTGTGTATTAGGTCATTCCTTTATCATTCTAGACTATAGAGGTGGAAGCTTAAGTATTCCTACATTTGAGTAAAAACACAGCAAAAAAAAAAAAATAGCCCGTGGCTATATGTGAACATAATATTTATCATGGTAAATAAGTAGGAACTATGATATCAATCTCTTCAGTAACTTTAAGTTCTAAATAATGCTGCATTGGAGGCTTATACTTCAGTATGATTAACAACAAATACAAGGATACAGAGGAACACCCACAAATATAGACAATGCTCTCATTTGTACATAATTTGCATTTTGACCTGTTTTTTTAAATAGGACTTGCTCTTCTTAGGCATATTATGTATTATTATAGACTTTGGGATCGAAAGGAATTTTTTCTTAAAAATTTTAAATTTTAAGTTTCATTATTCCTTTAATATTCCAGGGAGCAAGTGGTTGTAGGGCAGAGAGCTTTTCCTCACATGAGCAAGGTATGGGTATCCACAATCAATGCTGTAAAATATTCATAACCATGATTTCATGTCTTCTCCAGTTCACAAAACTCTAGAGTCTAGAGCAGTGAAAATGTGACTGGCCGGTGGTGCATGTCTTTAATCCCAGCATTTGGGAGACTTAGAAGGATTTCTTAGTTGGAGGACAGCCTGGTCTACAGAGCGAGTTCCAGGGCAGCCAGGGCTACACAAAGAAACCTTGTCTTTCTAACAACAACAACAACAAAATGCCCCTGAAATTTTGTGAGAACTCGCCAATGCACACTCAGAAAGGCAGCTGTTTTTGGTGATGTTTTCCCCTCTGAAACATCCACGAAAGTAAACGTTCTTGCAGTAAGTTTGGGGAACCCGCACAGCCTTGCACAGGGCGGCCGCACTTTAGAGATTCCTTAGCTCAAACCACCACAGCACCCGCGCCTAAATGGCGGTGCACAGGCAGAGAGTAGGGGGCCCTGCTTAGTGCTAAGTCCCTGAGCCCTCTTAGGCCTCCCGCAGCCTCCTCTGGACCAGGGAAGTGATTCCGGGTCCCCCACGCGGCCCTTCCACCAGGCTTTCCGGATGCTGCCCAGTGCACAAACTCAAGTGTCCCTAAACTCATGAACAAGGCCATCCCACGTGGTGTCTCCTCCACCTGCCAGAGGGTCCGTCCCAGTGAGCGCCAAGGCCCAAGGCTCCAGGCTCAGGGTCACACACTCAGGGACTGGAGAGGCCCTGGCTCCAGAGAGATCACTCAAGCTACCAGGAAGGTGGGGATAATGCAAGAATCTTACGTGGTCCAGGCAGGGCCATCCTGTGGTCGGATCTCAGGCTTCTGGGGGGCTGCAACCACCAGCAGCGGGCACTTGGGGCCTTCTTCCCACTCTCCCAACTCTTGGTTGAGGGTCAGTCGGAAAGAAAAAAGGAATTCCTGTCCCTTTGAGTGCTGGCCCCGCCCAGCGGATAACTGATCTATCCTAGATCCATCCCAGAGTCTCAAAGAGGCGGGAGCTCTGGACCTGGGAAAGCCACGAGGGTTTCTTTGCTACTTCCTGAGAAAATCTTTGACTCCATTAAGTGAGACACAGGGTGACTGAGGGAACCATATAATGGGAAATTAGCATTTACGGGAGAAACAAACTTAAATATGTTTTAATAAGGATTAAAGTGTTGTGCCACCACACCCCTTTGAATGTTTTGCCTGCATATATGTGTGTGTGTACTGCAAGCATTCCTTGTGCCCACAGAGGACAGAAAGAGGAACTGAGAGGGCACTGGATCCCTTGGAACTGGAGTTATAGACACAGATGGCTGTGAGGTGCCGCAGAAGTGCTGGGAACTGTGCCTGGGTCCTTTGGAAGAGCAGTGGTTGCTTGCTCTTCAGGAGGGGCATGTCCTCAAGTTTTGGCAGGCAACCAAACCAATGGCAACAGCTTATATTGTCTGAGGAAATCTCTTGGACCATCAAACCACAAAACTCAAAGGAGGTTTCACACACCTGGCACCAGAGTTTTTCTCCTAATGTCTGTGCTTCCAGGGGAGGGCATTATTCCCCGGGATGGGATATTTCCAATTAAACTACATGTACATATTTTGTATATGCATTTTAAAGAAAGCCTATGAGAAATAGATCTGCCTATGGATTTTTTCAAACACCCAAAGCATTCTTTATCCATTCACTCTCCTGCTAAGTTTCCCACCCCATACATTACCCTCCCCCCAATCCCACCCCCACCCCCGTCATTGCCCTCCCCACTTATGTTTTTCCCCATTTCCCCTTCCTGTCTTCATGGCACCTGTTCTCTACTACAGAGCCAAGAAACCAAAAGAGATATTCCTTTCTTATGTGTGCTCTGTGCTTGCTAAAGGTTTTAGTTGTTGTTGTTGTTGTTGTTTTTGTTTTATTTTTCTAGAGACAGAGTTTCTCTGTGTAACCCTGGCTGTCCTGGACCGCGCTCTGTAGATTCAGACTGGCCTCAGACTCAGAGATCGACCTGCATCTGCCTAAGTACTGGAACTAAATATTTGTGCTCCCACCTCCCAGTGTTAATTTTTTAAATTAGCAGACAAATTGTTGCCTTTCATTATTGATGAAATGACATTTTTATAGATGTGTTTCATTTTAATTTTTTCATTCCCCCTTCCCCCACTCTACCCTGTACCCCTGATTTCCTCTTTCTATCTGATCGTCCTGTACCTCCACTCAAGTAGTCCTTCTCCTATTTGGTTGAAAGCAGCCCATTCTACTAAAAATTCCTTCCATGAATGTTCCTTATACCATTTTTCACATGACCTCAAGTGTGAAACAAGCTACATGTCCATTGAATGATGAATGTTTAAACAAAATGCTTAAATGTTTTCAGTTTGTTGTTTCTGAAACAAGGACTCACACTGTAGCCTGAGCTGGCTGAACTACATCCCTAGCTCGTTTTAATCAAACATTTGTTTTGAGACAGGGTTTGGCTAAGTTGTGCAAGCCAGCTTTGAACTTCCTACCCTCCTGCTTTTATCTCCAGAGTAGCTGGAGTTACAAGTGTGCACCGCCAGGCCAAGCAAGTGAGGAATAATTTAATTCAAGTATCTTATCCGAGTTGGTCTGTAAGTTATTCTGTTCATTTTCTAAAAATATTGACAACATAATTGTATATCATTAACTATTTGCATCCCATTCTGGGTGACTGTGCTGAGAACTGAACCTCATGATGAATATATACCCCAGTTCCTACATCTCTACATTAGCCCCTATATCTTTACATTTCTTTATTATTTCACTATGTCATTTAAGGAACTACATATGGCTTAGCGTTGGATTAGGGCAGGATGAATACTCTTTTTGCTCCAACGGTTTGACTGCCTGATTCAAAGAAGGATGTGGATAACACATCATGTTTCAGAAAGTTACTAGGAGGACCTGTGTCTGTCTATTGTAGTCAGACTTACATTTTTCACCATCCAGTTCCCCCAAAAAAAACCACAAAGAAACTTCTTATTAATTATAAATGTGCAACCAATTGCTAAGGGTTGATTTTAGCTAGGCCTTGTAACTTAAATTAACCCATTTCTATTAATCTATGTGCTGCCATATGGCTCATGGCTTGTAACCTCATTTCCTACATGTCCTGCTCCCTCTGTATCTTGCCAATGACACTCAGACTCAGCCCTTGTCCCTCCTAGCATTCTGTCTGCCCAAAAAAATCCTGTCTAGGTATTGAACAATTGGGTTTTTATTGACAATGAGAGCAATACATATTTACAGTGCACAGAGATTGTTCCACAGCATTCTATAGCCAGCTAGAAATTACAATTGAGTTCAATGTTCAAGCCGGAGGTTCCTCTGTCAATGTAAAAACAGCTTTTGTGGAGAGATAGCTCATTTGGTAGGTTGCTTATAGAGTATGCAGGAAGTCCTGGCTGGATTTGATTCCCAGCACCACAAAAATCAAGCATGGTGGTGCATGAATATAACCCCAGGAAGAGTTAGGACGATCAGAAATTCACGATCATCCTTGGCTACATAGTGAATTTGGGAATAGCCTGGGCTACTGATGAATCAGCCTTCCTCCATATTAGATTTAAGATCATCTTATATAAAGACAAACTATGTTCATTCCTATTTATGATGAAACCTTTGCTTCTCAAGGACTGGGCTATTTCTCACCTGTAACCTTACCTACACATGGTTCTCTATGGCCTGTTCTGAGAAAAGATAACCACATCTTTGCTTGAAAAAGTTGTTATGACTACCTGTTGTTATAACTAAATTGTTATGCCCATCTTACAACTATATCTTTGTTTGAGGAGACTGTTATGATTAACTTGTTATGCTTTTGTTCTGTTCCTGTAACCCCACCTACTTTGTCTACGAAATCCTCCCTTTTGGAAAGCCCCTACCTCTAAGCTACAAAACCTTTTTCTTCCTCATGTCCATTGTTGGCCTCTTGAACTCCAACTTAGGGGAGGGCAGCCCATGTACACAAATAAAAATAAAAAAATCTTGCTTTAATTAATTTGGCAATGATGACTTGGGTTGGTGGTCTTTCTCCTCTCATCTTTGGTATTAAGTTTAAGTAGCTCTCTCTCTCTCTCTCTGTCTCTCTCTGTCTCTTTCTCTCTCTCTCTCTCTCTCTCTCTCTCTCTCTCTCTCTCTCTGTGTGTGTGTGTGTGTGTGTGTGTGTGTGTGTTTTCAAGTCAGGGTTTCACCATGTAGACCTGACTGTGCTAGAACAAGCTCTGTAGACCAGACTGTCCACAAACACAGAGACTTGCCTGCCTCTGGCTCCCAATTGCTGGGATTAAAGAAGTGAGCCACCACCACCTGGCAAGAAATTCTATTAGAAAAACCAGGAATGATAAAATCCTATGATATACTTGCAATATATTGAATTAGAGTTTTCAAAAACTTTTGGCTCCATTAACAGTATAGGATTATGAATATGTGCTTGTAGCACACCCAGAACAATTGACATAAGATAGAACATAGAAAAAGAATTCCCTGCTTATTGCATAACTATTATTAATGAATTTCTAATGGCATGTGCCACCTCTGCCCTGTGTGCTCTTGCTCTCTCTGCCCCAGTTCTATTGATGGGAGCATCAAGTATGGGAGATTGAAGCTAGCTGGGTAAAATCTATTATAAGCTCAATAATCATTTAATAATATTCTAAGCCTTTAGGTGGGTAGAAAGTAGTGATCTGTTGGTTTATTCCAAGAGAATTTCACTTGATAGTACAGGGATATTAGTTCATACAGAGAGGTGTGTAGTCTGAAGATTTTTTGTGTCCTGCCTGGTCACACAGCTGCTCAGACACAAATAAACTTGCAGAGGCTTATATTAATTATGAACTGTATGGTGATGGCCTATGGTTCAAGCTTCTTACTAGGTAGCTCTTATAACTACAATCAGCCCATTTCTATTAATCAATATGTCACCACGTGTTCCATGGCTTTACCTGTGTGCCACTATGTGCTGCTTCTTAGACTGCAAGATAGTGTCTCTCCTGCCTCTTCTTTTTCATTTCCCTATCTCCCATAGATTTTCCCACCTGGCTCCTTCCGGCCCTGCCATAGGCCAATTCAGCTTTATTTATCAACCAATCAGAGCAACATATATTCACAGCATACAGAAATATACCACAGCTCTTCCCCTTTTCTATCTAATAAAAAGGAAAGTTTTAACTTTCACATAGTAAAATTGCATATAATAGAAGAGAATTACAGTTATAATATCTAGATGATTTGTATTTGGCAAAAATGAATGAAAATATTCTATCTATCCTATATTTGTGAGTCTAAAGATTTGTATTTATCATTTATCATAACTAAGGAAAATTATAATTGTAATTATCTTTTCTTCAACTACATCAACGACTCCAGTAGGATATATTACCTAAGAAAACAGGAAGTGCATTGTAAGCAACTTCCAAAAATCTAAATTATCACAGATAGCGGGCTTCCTGTACATGTTTTTGTGTTTGAGTCTCTATCAGTTTTCTGCAAGGAATCACGACCACACCTAACAGCAAATTTGAAGTCTCTAAAAAGATGATGGGGCCCCACAATAACTATTCCACATGGACAATAACAATACCACTAAGCTGACAAACATCACCCAAAGATCAGCTTTGGACTCCAAACTGCTCAGGACAATTCCAAACTGGCTATCTGCGATGATCCAGCCTCACAGACTCCTTGAACAAGGACTTGAGATAAGCCCTGCACATTTGCATTATGCAGAGACTGGACAACAAATGATATAGCTACCTCCCCCAGGACTTGACAATTAATTCAAAATTTTTCTTTTCAGGATCCCCTAAAGATGCCAGAAGTTCCAACAAACTAATTGGATTCATAGAATCTTTAACATTGCTTTACACACACACACACACACACACACACACACACACACACACACACACACACACTGCCCAAAGCTTGGAACTTCAGTTAACAGGAAACTACCATTTGTAGTCAGCCATAATAAAAGGGTTACATAGTGCAACTACATGGAAGTTGAGAACCTTGCTTTGATATAAGTGTTTCTGGCACATACCCACCCAATTAATGCATTTATAAACGGACCAGTTCATTTCCAGAGAGGCTGATATGTGGCTCTTACACAGCTGTGACTGTGTTCCCACCCCTCACCTGTATTAACACCTGTGCTGCATGGTGAGAGCTCCTTGTTTTCCCTCTGGCCCAGAAAGTGCTGTTGGTCTTTTCCCTCTGGGTCCTGCGTGGTGTTTTGTGTTGTTTGCAGAAGTAGACCTTAGCTCAGTTACTCCAGTGGTGTTCGGTCTGAATCATCTGTGCATACATTCCTATTCTGTTTATTTGTCAGTAAGTAGCTGTCTAGGTGCTTAGTTAAACTTTTAACTATTATCATTTTGATAAATCTATGTGAGGTAGACCTGGTGACCCACATCCATGACCCCAGCACTCAGAAGACAGAGGTAGCAGAAGTCTGCCTATGCTATGTAGCCAGATCTTGTCTCAAAACCAAAGACAAGACACAATCTTTTCAAGAGGCGCATGGGTAACAGGTGTAGCTGGAGTACTAGATTAGCATGCAGGAGGCCCTGGGTTCCATCCCAGCACTGCCAATCAAAGGTAAATGAACACCACCATTATTTGCCTACTAGGTCTGGATGCATGATTTCATTCCTTGACCAGAAGTGAGTAACATTAAAATTTCGTCTTGCTCGATTTCACAGGCCAGAAATATAGAAGGAACAGGACTTCGCTCTTATCTTTTCATTGGCTTCATGACCTTACTGAACTAAAAATAGCCAGCCAAGTTTGGAAGAATGCTTAGCATGTGTAAGGTCCTAGGGCTTGTCCAAGCCTCCCAATCCCAGATAAAGCCACTTTGGTTTGTTTGTTTGTTTGTTTGTTCACCTGAGACAGGGTCTCCTGTAGGTCATGTGTCACCAGTACAAAGCCTCTTCCTTTCTTTCTTTCTTTCTTTCTTTCTTTCTTTCTTTCTTTCTTTCTTTCTTTCTTTCTTTTTCTTTCTTTCTTTCCTTCTCTGTCTCTCTTTCTTTCTTTCTTTCTTTCTTTCTTTCTTTCTTTCTTTCTTTCTTTCTTTCTTTCTTTCTTTCTGACACGGTTTCACCAAGCTGCTGAGGCTGTCTTAGAACTGGCCATGCTTCTGCCTCAGCCTCCCAAGCGTTGTAACAACAGGTGTATGTCATCATGTTTATCCAAACTATTTTATAATGCTGTCATGTAACTAGATTCTAAAAGTACTGGACTTCATGTTATTAATCACGCAAAACCTTAAAAGGGCATCTAACCCTGTGCTTGTCAGCTGAGGTTCATTTTTTTTATCCCAGGGGACAATAGGCCATGATTGAGATATTTTTGGTGGACACAACCAGGAGCATGGTTGTGTAGACAGAGGCTACATGATGCTTCTATACTCCCTGCATTGCTCAGGATGGCCCATCTTACCACCTCTCAGCCATTAAGAGCACAGGCTGCTCTTTCAGATGACTCAAGTTTGGTGGCCTGCACCCTCATCAAGTAGATTGCAACAAACTGAAACTCCAGATCCAGGGAAACCAATGCCCTCTCTGGAGGACATAGGTACCCCTCTACCCAAAACACAATAGGACTAAAAACAAACCTTTAAAACAAAACAAATAAAAAAACTTGAGAGACTAATTACAATGCAAATGCCTTTATTTGGACTACTATGTTGGTACCAGATTACATCACTTTTCAGAGTAAGATTAACATAACACCCTTGAGAACTATAGCAAAAAAGATTGACAAAGGAAGAGAACATCGAGTCTGACATACATACTTTCCCTTTTGTGTGACCAAGTCTCCTTGTTACAGGTGTTACCTTTAAAAATCTATGGTACACTTAGCATACTTTGCTTATTGAATCCCTGTCTAAACTCTGAGCTCACTCTCTCCTCAAAAGTGTCATATTCAACAGCATTTCAGATTGAAAGAGAGTTTTGTGATAAGATTACAAAATTAAAGAAGCATGTGTGGAATGGACTCATTGAAGATCAAATATTTCATCTGATTTAAGCCTGGGTGTGAGGGGGAAATACAACTGTAGGGTTCATTTTTCTGAGTCTATGGTTTATGCTTTTCTTTTCTTTTCTTTTCTTTTTTTTTTTTACTATCTTGAAGTCCCTTTAAATTAAGTCGCAGATCAGCAGTCTTGTTGACTGTAATCAAAATATTCTTAAATGTATAGAAAATAATCATGTAGAAAGAATACTGTAAAAAGTTACTGATTTTAAGAATAAAAGAATGAGAAAACTTCTAGTCCATTCTGCACAGTCAGTTACTTCAGCAGATTTTCAGCACTACAAGTGAACAAGGGACAGTCATCTCCACATGGTGTCTGCCCACAGTTCTCCAGCAAAAACTGGTTGAGCAAGGAAGGCAAAATGGCAAGCTGATACTGTTCCTAATGTGCCTGTCTAAGAAGTCTCAAGAGACGGACACCCTAAGAGTGCAACGGTACTCAGAGAGATATTACACAGCAACAGGAAATGTCAAGGGCAACATTCTAGGAGGAGAGAGCATGTGGTCGGCTGTGAGCATGTTCAGGTGTCCTGAACAGATCCCACTCGAAGGGAAAGAGGATTTGCTTGTTACTAAAAGTCTTTCTCCGAAGGCTGTCATGATGAGCTAGTCTTGTTAATGGAAATAAAAAGTCCTTTAAATGACCAAGAATTCCTTAAGCCATGAGCACTTCCTCTGGGAATAGCTGATTTGCTAATCATGCACCTGTGAGTAAGTTTGGTTCTGTTCAGATTGGTTATTTTACACTCTCTTCATCCCCCGGCCCATCAAACAGGCAAACACGGTCATGACCATCTTGGGTTTTACTTCCACAAGGTCTTCGGGAAGAGCATATACTCTGGCTTTGATTCTTTTTACCCACTGATGCTGCATACCTTCTTTTTGAGGAGACAAAAATTAAGATGAGACTTTACTTTGTCCATGGAACCTTTGAAGTTTTTAAAAAAGATTCATTTTATATAGCATGGAATGGAGGTCAAAGTTTTGACAGATGATTGATGACAAGGAAACATTCTAAACTCCCATTTTTCATGTGGGACACAAAGTGGGAAAATATGAGGCCAGCTTGTGGATAAGAAGATCTGAAGATGCCATGGTAAGAGAGAGTAGGGCCCAGGCTCCCCTCTTGAGATGAACATCAACAGAACTTCAATTTGACAGGCTTGTAAGGACTGAAGCCACCATGGGCAGGAGGTGTATGTCGGGGGTTGGTTAGGGCAGAAATTGAAGTTCTGGAAAACTCTTGATTAGAGGGCACATCACCGAATTCCCTTTGGTCAGAAGGAGAACATCGGAATCTCCTTGTACACCTGAAGATATTTTCTGACAACCTTGTTCTGAGAGAGATAGTACAGTCCTAGATGCAGATGCAGTTGGTCTCAGAGACCCTTGTTCAGATGAAGAAGGTTCCAGAGTTTCCTTAGGAGATATTGATGGTTTCAAAATTTCTTTTTCAGAGACAGAATATCCCACAGAATGTTGGGAGGATATTGAGAGTCCCAGAGACCCTGTGGTAGATGGCAAGGTTTCTGAAGTTCCTGGGGCTTGGTCTGACATATTACAAATCTCTTTGGTAGGGGGAAAAATATCTGATGGGTCTGGCATAAGGGTGGAAGGTTGAGGAGTCTCCACCAAAGGAGGTAGAATTCCTAGAGAATCATGGGAAGGTGGTGAAGTTTCTATAATCCCATGGGTAGAAAATGGTATGTCTGGAGTACTTTGGGTACATGGCAATGTTCCTAGTGTCCCCTTGGTTGATCCAGAAAGTCTAAGATCCCCTGAATCAGATGATGACTGTCCTAAAGATCCTTTGTCCAAACAAGGACCTGGAGACTCTTGGGATGACAAGGGAGTATCTGGAGATGCTTGAGCAGATGATGAATGTCCAAGAGAATTTTGTGCTGATGTGGATAGTCCCAGAGCCCCTTGTATAGACAACGCATTTCCTAAATAGATTTGCTGAGGTGGTGAATCTTGTAGGACTCCTTTCATCCAAAGACACTTCCTATAAAACTTGGTCTGTTAGTGAAGATCTTAGAGGCCCCATTTGAGATGGGGCAGATTTCACAGACCCTTGATCAGATAGAGAAGTTTCCACAGTTTCCTGGGGAATTGTTCGT
Organism: Peromyscus eremicus; assembly: GCF_949786415.1. Lineage (NCBI taxonomy): Eukaryota > Metazoa > Chordata > Mammalia > Rodentia > Cricetidae > Peromyscus > Peromyscus eremicus. Next base: position 2,294,538 of record NW_026734289.1, read on the forward strand.
GATCCCAGTATCACTTTGTCAGATAGAGAAGGGCCCAAAGCACCTTGGTCAGATGGGGAAAGTCTCAGGGTCTCTAGGAGAGAAGGGCCCAAAGCACCTTGGTCAGAAGGGGAAAGTCTCATGGACTCTAGGACAGAGACCAAAGTTTCCAGAGACCTAGAGACAGATTCTAAAGTCTTATAAAGCTCTTGGTAAGATGGCAAAGTTTCTGATGTCTCTAGGGGCAATTGGGAAAAACACAGAGTCCCCTCCAAAGGAGGCTGGATTCCTAAAACACTTTGAGTAGACGATGCAGAGTCTGTATAACATTGAATGGATGGTGGTGTTTCTCTTGCACCTTGGGTAGATGGTGATGTTCCTAGAGAACCTTCTGAAGATTGATAAAGTCCACATTCTCCTGGAGGAGATGAGGAATGTGCTAAAGCCTCTTGGACTGAAGAAGGTCCAAGATAGTCTTGGGAAGATGTGGAAATTTCAGGAGGCTCTTTGGCAGATGAGGTGGTATCCCTAGCAACTCGAGTAGATGGTGATATTCCTAGAGTACCTTCTGAAGACTGAGAAATTCCACAATCTCCTGAAGCCGATGGTGAATGTGCTAAAGCCTCTTGAGCTAAAGAAGGGACTATACCATCTTGGGAAGATGTGGACATTTCTGGAGACTCTTGGGCAGATGATGGTGTTTCCCTAGCACTTTTGGTGGATTGCAATGTTCCTAGAGTACCTTCTGAAGATTGGGAAAGTCCACAATATGCTGAAGCACTTGATGAATATGCTAAAGTCTCTTGGGCTAAAGAAAGGCCAAGATTCTCTTGGGAAGATGTGGAAGTTTCTGGAGACCCTTGATCAGGATTTGAATGTCCTATATACTCTTGTGCTGCTATGGTTATTTCTCAGTGAGCCTTGGTTTGATAGTGAATCTCCTAAACACCCTTTCTGAGATGGTGAAGGTCTTAGAGCTCCTTGGGCAGATCTAGACAATTTCAGACAAAATTGGGTTAATAATAAAGATTCCAAAGTCCCTGGTACAAGTGGAGTAGGTCCAACTGAACCTTCAGAAGATGGAGAAAATTTAAAAGTTTCATGGAGAGATGTTGAAGATGCCTAAATTGGTTGGTCAGAGTCATGTAGGCACACAGCACCTTGGGCAGATACTGAATGTTCCAGAGAACCTGGGAGATGTGACAAGTTTCCTAAAGTCCCTGATGAAGACTAAGAAAATTTAGAAACCATTTGGGGAGATGGCAAACTTTGTGATGTCTTCTGAATATGTTGGGAAAGTCCCACATATCCTGGAAAATGAGGCTGAAGTGGTAGAGCACCGTGCACATCTAATGAAGCCTCTACAGATCTCTGGACATATGATGTGTCTAGACTAATGTGGGAAGATGGGAAAGTTCGCAGTATGCCCTGAGCAGAGGGAGAACGTCCATCTCCTGGGACAGATGGAAACTTTGCTACAGTCCCTTGATCATAAGAAGGGCCTAGCACTTTGTGGGAAGATGTGGAAGTTTCTGGAGACCATTGGGCAAATGGTGAATATCCTAGAGACTCTTTCTCCTGGGAAAATTGGGAAGGTTCCCAAGTTCTCAGGGAAGGAGACTCGAGTCTCAGCTTGTCTTGGGCATATGGCAAAAGTTCTTTATTCCCCTGGCCTGCTGGTGAAAATTTCATAGCCCCTTGGGCACATGTGGATGTTCCTAGAACACCCTGTTCAGAGAGGGGAGGTCTCAGAGACAATGATATCGGTGGAGACATTCCCAAATTTACTTGGGCAGGTGAAGAAGATCCTATAGTCACAGGAGTAGATGGGGAAAACCCCAAATTTCCTATTGAAGAAGTGGATATCCTTAGATCTCCATGTGTACATGTACAAACTTCAGGAGTTCCCTGTGAAGGCAGGCAAGGTCCTCCAGCTTCTTGTCAAGATAACAAAGGTCCTGAACTCACTTGAACAGATAAGGATATTACCAAAGGTCCCAGTGAAGATATTGTAGATCTTAGAGTCTCTTGTCCAGATGAAGAAATTACCATGTGCGCTTTTGAAGAAGGCATAGATCCGAAAGAATCTGCAGCTGATGAATCTGTTTGTTGACCCTTTTGGGCAGACTGCAAAGACTCAAGAGGTCTCTGGGAAGAAACAGAAGGTCCTAGAGTATTTTGTGTATGTGTGGAGAGATTCAAAGTCCCTTCTACAGACAGGGAAGCTTCCCAAAGGCTTTGGGAAGAAAGGAAAGGACTCAAGGTTACCTGGGTAGATAGGGAAAGCTTCAGAGTCCCTTCATCAGATACCACAAATCCTGGCATAGCTGTCAAAGATTTGCCTGCACCTGGTGCAGATGATGAATATCCTGGAGTCTCCCAGGGAGGTGGCAAAGGTTCTAGAGACTCTTGTGCAGTTATAGAAAATCTTGGAGACCCTTGTGCAGTTTTCAAAGTTCCTACCATTTTTGGGGCAAGGTGGGTAGGTTCCCAAGACACTGGCATAGATGGTAAATGTGCTACTCTACCTTATGTGTGAGAGGATGTGCTTGAAAGCCCTTGAGAAGATGGAGGATGTCCTTCAGCCCTTTGTGTAGATGTGGACATTCCTTTAGTCCCTTGTGTAGATAGGCAGGAACCCACAGATCCTTGTGCTCAATGAGAAGTTGCTTGATTCCCTTGTTGTAAAGAGGAAAGTCACAGAGGCTTTGGAGCACAAGGTCGATACACTGAAGTCCCTAGAGAAGATGAAGTTTCCAAAGTACCTCCTACATGGGACAATTGCCCATGACAACTCTGTGTAGATTAGAGTGTTCCTAGGATGTCTCCAGAAGATGACAGGGACTCTAGAGTTACTTTGGTAGATGCTGAAGGACTCAGAGGACCCTGGGCAGATATACTAAGTTCTAGAGGCCAATGATCAGAGAGCAGAAGTGCTGGATCACCAGGAGCACGTAAGGAAAGTCCTCTAGGCATTTTGTTATATAGTGAAGTCTCTCTAGGACCATGGACAGAAGGAGAGGAATGTACTGAAGGTTCCAGAGCCCTTTGGAAGGTTTTCACAGGCAAAGTCTTTTCTGCCATTGTAGTTAGTTCTTTCTTCCCTTTAGAAGACAGCAAATGTTCTAGAGTCCCTGGAACTGATAGAGGATATTCCTGAGCATCTGGTGCAGATGGTGAATGTTCTGCATCCTCTGCTGAGGACAAAAAAGGTCCTTGAATTTCATGGCTATGTAGGAAAGGTCCTATAGCTCTTTTGGAAGTTGCTGAACCTTGAGAAGTACTTTGGGCAGACAGAAAATATCTTGGAACCTCCTGGGAAGAAGTTGGATGTTTCAAAGCCATTTGAGAAGATGGCAGAGTTTCTACAGTTTCTTGTGTAGGTGTGGAGAGTTTTAGAGGCCCTTGGGCAGATAGGGAAGGACCCAGAGCCTCTTGTGCAGATGAACCAAATGCTAGAGTTCCTTGCATAGATAAGGAAATTATCAGAGGTACTTGGGCAGTTGGAAAATCTCCTAGTTCCTTCTGGGCACTTTGATTAGATCCCAGAGTCCACGAGGTAGAAACTGAATGTCCTTCAGTCTCCTGTGCAGATGTGGGCTGTTCTAAAGTGGGTTTTGCATAAAGGGGATCTTGCTCAGGCTCTTGAGTAGATGGTAAAGGATCTAGAGAGCCTTGTGCTGATGTGCTCAGTTCCAGAGATGCTTGTGTATATAGGTGAGATTTATCATCTTTTTTCAAAGATGGGGAAGGGGATGGACTTGTTCATGTTAATGAGGAATGTCCAGGAGCCATTGGGGCAGGTGGCAATGTGTGGCTCACTTAAAATATCTTGGAATATGTTTGGTTATGTTGGGCCCGATGATGAGACAGGATGGCCTTTTTGGCCAGCAGGGGATATTTGAAGCCCTCTTGGTCTGATAGGGACACTATGAAATCCCCTTGTTTAAAGGGAGCATCTCTCCATCTCCTTTGGCTACAGTGGCAGTATGTAGGGTCCCGTTTCATAACAGGAGAAGGTTTGAATCTCCTTTTGTGAGAGAGAATAGGTCTTGGACCCTCTACTCTAGATGTGGACAATCCTAGAGTCCCCTTGACAGATATGGGAGGACTCAGAACCCCTGAGGAAGATGGTGAAGGCGCTAGAGCCCTTTGTGTGTGTTGAGAAGGCCCAAGAGTCCCTTGGGCAGACTTGGGAGTTCCTAACACCTCATGCATATATATGGAACCCTCTAGGACCCCTTCTGAAGATGGCGAAGGTCCTTGAGCTCCTGGTATAGATGTGGATAGTTTTGTTTGTGCTTGGCCAGAGATGGGTGGTGTGAAGCACACTTGGAGAATAGTGTTTGCCGTAAGGCTTTTGGCTGTAAGGGAAGAGCTGAGCTCATTTTTTAGTGGTGCAGGACATTTAAAGCCCTCTTGCTTTAATGGTAAAGTTATGAAATTCCCTTGGTCAGAGGTGGCAGGACTCAAAATCACTTCAGCAGAATTGGGTTGCTTAGGGTCCTTTTGGGGAGAGTGTAAAAGTCCTTGACTGTCTTCATTAGAGGGAGTACCTCTCCAGCCACCTTTGGCAGCTGTCAAAGGTGTGAAAGTCCCCTGGGGAGAGGTGGTGGGACTCAATCCATTTTGGGAAAATGAGAAATAACTGAGGCCCCCTTTTAGAAAAGGCTTGGAAGCATCTTCGTCTGATGGGGCCTGTTGGAGGCCCCCTTGATCAGAAGGGCCTTGTCTAAAACTCTTTGGGAAAGAACTGGAACGATTGGTGACCCCATGGTTAGAGGATGGACTTCTGAAACTCCTTGTGGAAGAGGAGATATGTTTGATTTTCCTTCGAGCACAAGCGGGAGGTCTCTGGAATTCCTGCGCAGATGTGGAATGGCCCATAGCTCCTTGGTCATATTGGAGTCCTCCCAGAACCTCTTGGGTGGAGAGGAATAGTTCCTGAGCATCTTGGGAAGAAGGGGAACATCCCAGAGCTCCATGGGTATGTGGGGAAGTTTGCAGAGATCCTTGAATAAGTGGGGAGAATACCAGTCCACGTTGGTCAGTGGGAGAGTCAACAGAAGATGGTCCAGGCACTGTGTCATCTTTGAACTTTTCACTAGCATCTCCAGCACAGTGTCCTGAAGATGTTGCACTTACTCTGGTGTCCAACTGGTCAATGTCCATAGGCTTTTCAAACACAGTAGACATAGTCATGCTTCTTTTCACCTTCCTAGTTATGGGCCTGGTGGCAGACTGTAAGGCAGATGGTCTGGGTTTCCTGCTCAGTGGGTTACTCCTGCACTCAGGAACCTCCCGCAAAAGTGGAACTTTTCCTCCCTTGTTCTCTTTCAGCTCTTTTATGGGGTCCAGGGTCTTCTTATTGGATGTACTCATTATAGAAGCCCTAAGACTCTGCAGACTATCTGCAGTCCACGAGTCGGGGACTTTGAATGTTTTGTCCTCATATGGCTTCTGGCTCCTGAACTTGTGTCTAGTCAGTCGAACCGCCCTGGATGTGCAAAGTCCCTTGGGTCTTTTATGCTGGTCCAGTGCTTCCCCCAGTGGGGTGAGGTGTCATCATCCCTTTGTGGGACACCTAAGGGGGTCTCAGGTCAGGGAGGCTGGGAAAACCTCGGTCTATGGTCATCATCTGCTGTGGGATGTATGGCAAATGTGTTGCTGATTAATCAATAAAACACTGATTGGCCGTTGGCTAGGCAGGAAGTATAGGTGGGGCAAGGAGGAGAATAAAGCTGGGAAGTGGAAGGCTGAGTCAGAGAGACACTGCCAGCCGCCAAGATGACAAACAGCATGTGAAGATGCCGGTAAGCCACGAGCCATGTGGCAAGGTATAGATTAATAGAAATGGATTAATTTAAGCTGTAAGAACAGTTAGCAAGAAGCCTGCCACAGCCATACAGGTTGTAACCAATATAAGTCTGTGTTTACTTGGTCGGGTCTGAGTGGCTGTGGGACTGGCAGGTGAGAGAGATTTGTCCTGACTGTGGGCCAGGCAGGAAAACTCAAGCTACAAATGGCATCCAACGTGGTGGCAAGGGTTTCCACCTAAAAACTGAGAAAAAAGATTCTAAAACAGAGCTAAAAACAGCTTCCTAATTGTCTCTCTCAAATGAGCGGCAGCTGCTGGTTTCAGCTACTGGTGGGTTCCTGGCATGCATGCTCAACCTGCAGTATGGCAGGAATCAGGCCTCTGCAAGTGGCACATTAAGCTGCGTGGTGGATTTAGCTTTGCAAGTACAAAAAAAAAGATGTTTCTGGGCTACACGCTGCTTGGCTAAAAGCATAGACCCACAAAAGCTCCCAGAGCTGGTGGTAAACCACCGCCATGATGGGAAGCTGAGGTGGGCAGAGCCAGCAGCCACAGCTGCTGCAGTTTAAAGCAATAGATTCACAATAATACAGGTTCAGATGTAATAGTTTATAATGTGTGTAAAATATATGTAGGCTTGAAAGAGATAAAAAAAGGTGATATATACAGTTACAGAAACAAATACATAGTTTTAAAAAATAAAGTCTTTAAAGAGACAGTAAAATTAATATAAAAAATAAGCCACATAAAGATGAATATTACACAGAGAATCTGGATTGTGTTGTCTTTGGAATTTTTAACTGCAGAAAAACATTTGATCGTAAAAGATGTTGAGTTAAACCAATATGTACATTTTAAAAATACCTTGACTTCAAAATTTGGATATAAGGATATGTTGCTTTGGAAAAGAGTCTCTTTTGTTTCCACAGAAAGCCAGAGGCTATGGATTTGTTCAAGATTAAGATACATCAGGTTTGACCAGCCAAGACCCCCTGAAAGGTCTCCGATGACACCATGGCCCAGATGATCCAACATCCAGAACGATTTGAAGGCAACTGACTCAGACGATACAGCCTCATGGACTATTCCATAATTCTAAAATTTTCTTTGTTTCCCCATAAGATACAGCTCCCCTTTCCAGCAGGAAGTAGTAAGAGAAGCTACGCCCAAATTCCCAAATTATATGTAATTTTACTTTGTTAAGGTTAAACCCTTCCTTTTTGAACAAAAAAAAAGGGGGGAAGTGCTGTGGGATGTATGGCAAATGTGTTGCTGATTAATCAATAAAACACTGATTGGCCATTGGCTAGGCAGGAAGTATAGGCGGGGCAAGGAGGAGAATAAAGCTGGGAAGTGGAAGGCTGAGTCAGAGAGACACTGCCAGCCGCCAAGATGACAAACAGCATGTGAAGATGCCGGTAAGCCACGAGCCATGTGGCAAGGTATAGATTAATAGAAATGGATTAATTTAAGCTGTAAGAACAGTTAGCAAGAAGCCTGCCACGGCCATACAGTTTGTAACCAATATAGGTCTCTGTGTTTACTTGGTCAGGTCTGAGTGGCTGTGGGACTGGCAGGTGAGAGAGATTTGTCCTGACTGTGGGCCAGGCAGGAAAACTCTAGCTACTATCATCCTTTTGGGGGACACTGAAGGGCATGGGAGGCTGGGAAAACTGTGGTCTATGGTCACCATCTCTTTGGGGGACAGTGAAGGGGGTCTCAGGCTGGGGAAGCTGGGAAAATTGCAGTCTACGGTCAGAGGGCAACGTCTGGGCTGAGGCTCGCTGGCCTCTCTCCACACGTCTGGCCATTTAGCCAATAAGGTAGTTGAACAAGAAAAAGGGAAATGGGAAATTACCCCTCTCAAGAGGTAGGGAATATACTTGGCAATGGTGACTCACGGCAAGCGGCATCTAAGCAGTATCCTGTCAGAGAGGCTCTCCTTTCCTGAGAACTGCGGACATGTCCGGAAGGAGCACACAGAATTTGAGTGACAGTTGGCCTCAGCAATCCAGCAGCTCTCAGGAGGGGCCCTTGGAATGACTGTCCTCGGTCCTGCACGGGCCAGTCCTGAGCTGCCTCACCTGGCCGTTCTGCATGCAGCTGCAGGGCAAACATCCAAGTTTTCTGAATGAGGAGGGACGCTGAGGACCCTCTCCTCTTCCTTAGGGTCAAGAGTGCTAGCTAGTCTGGTGCCCACTGTTGGCGGCCATGATAAGGACTTTGGAAGGGGCACCATGATTGGGAAAGGCAAGGGGTGCTTAGGAGACTGTGCTCTCGGGTCCCTCTTGCACCAGGACGGTACCTGTTGTCAGGCTACCATCAGTGTTGCAGTGAGATCTGCTTGAGCCTCCTAACTGAGTGAGAAAGGGTGATCCGGACCCTTGCTCCTCAGAGCCTGCGGGCCAGCAAATCACTGCTGATTGTGTTAGGGAAAGAACAAGTAATGTTGTTTAAATAGAACAGAGGATGCCTGGAATTGATATTACAAATGCTACTCTGCATTTTTAGCATGGCCTGTTCTGGGATTTTGTAGCTAAATTTGTGACAACATCTGTGAATGTCTTTCTGTATGCTGAAATAAATCCCTAGATTGCTTAATAATACTTACTGCAATGCTCTTATTATGGAAGTACCTATTATATATAGATATTTAATGTGTAGACAATAAAAAGAAGAAAAATAATCTCCTTAGAGTACAGATGCAAGTTGTTTTTCCAATATTCTTATCTGCTTTTGCTTAAGTTCACAGATTCACTACACAGACACAGCTAGACTCCCGAATGCAGCCTTAAACAATTGTTCTGTTTGTCACGGTTTACATGTTGGGTCCTATAACATTTACATATTTGGATTGCTTTTGGAAGGTCATACAATCATCTGAAGGCACCAAGTGAATAATGGTTGAAATTAGTGGCTCCCCATGGGCCATTCACTTTCATTCTAAAGGTCCAGCTGTGGCAGAGTTGTATAGAATGAGTTTTGAAACCCTTGGTCAAGTTGATTCTTTGAGAGGTCAGATTTATATAGCAATTAATATACTGAGAAAGTGTATTTTTAAGGATATGGATGAAGATGTTATCTTACTGATAGAGAAACTTGGTTTGATTATTGCACATTTTACCAGTTTTCCTTTGAGCAGTTTTGTTGTTGCTGGGTGAAAGGTTTTGTTTAATTATTTCAGTGCTGTATTTGTTTTTGTGAAGGATTTCTGTTTCCCTTTGCCTCCACAGACACTCAGGCTTGCATCATTCAGAAGCACTGGGGCACTTTCCTGTCCTCAAATTATCTTCCTGTGCATTGCCTTAGTGATTTGGCACATGCTTTCTCCTTGGAGTTTCTGAACACTTCACAATGCCTTCCATTGTTTAGCCCCAATTTATCCCACTACTTTCAATTTTAAATATATCTGTCTTTAGGAAACCCATTCCTTTCCTACAATCTGGGATAAATTGGCTTCTTGTCTAATTTTATAGTTTCCTGTGTTTATCTGAATACTATCACATATCATAACTCTCACGTATCTTTGACTCACTCATCTGAATTTCACGTTGGTCATTTGAGGTCCTTGAAAACATTGGATTTGCATACCAGCATGAATGCTGCTAGGCATGAAGAACTTGGTGTAGGGTAAAATGGACAGGAAATATGAATATCAAATCAGATAATATACACTTTTTGAGAATTAACTTGGCAATTCTAATGTCAGCACAAAATAACTTTCTCGATTTATCTTACAATGACTATGTTTAGTTCAGGTAATCTATTTAAGATAAATAGGGTAGTTTATACATACATGAATGAGTGCTCTAAAATGGTAATATTTAAAAGAAATTTCAAGTTTTCCCTTTGATAAACTTGTTCTACTACAATAACTTCTATGCATAGTGAATTTAATAATGAAAATTCTCAAATATTATTAAGGACCAGCCTTAATATTATTCTTCCCAGGGGCCCAGAAGAGATCCTGCAGATGGCAAGAATTATTTTTGGGGGAAGAATCCAAGTACACTGCGCTCTTAGTCCGTTTACTTTATACTGTTACCTATACAGCTTCAGTTCAAACTCATGCCTAGCTCCTTTCTTGCCTGATTTCTCGCTGCCTCTATCTACTGCCCCCTCTATGTTCTGAATTCTTAATTCTCTCATGTTAGTTTTACCCCAATCTTGGTCTTTCTCATCTTGTTCTTACCCGTCTTGTTCTTCCCCATCTGGCTCTTCTTCATCTTCCATCTCATCCTCAAGTTCTCCATCTAGTTCTCCAGTCAAAATCCTCTCCATTCAAAATCCTCAAAAAGTCCTCTCTAAGTCTCTGAGGTTTACAGTCATATACCCATGCAATAGTACTACTCTAGCTAAAGCAAGGTCACCAGGCTTGAAATCTTACTGGGTCATAAAAGCAGACAAGAGTTTTCCTCAGGCAGTGACCATCAGGCTTTCTTTAACAACTCAAAAGGGGAGTGGTAAATGAGGAGGTCTACTAAGAGCTAAAATGGGTCAAGATATCAGACAAAGGGAATTTATGTGCTCAAACTTCATTCCTAGAGGTGGTTAGGTAAATGCTAGGAGTCTAAAATGTTAGTATGAATACCACTAAGGTTGTATAAGAAAGGAAGGTCTGAGCTTAATTTACCTTAATTCAGGAGGTTGTTTGACCCTGGATGTTTGATAGGTGTTTCAGATAAGATACACTGTTATGAGTTCTTGGAAGCATACATAGCATACAAGGAAATCATTGCAGGAATCAGCTAATATATATACAAAAGCTAAAATGTCACCAAGATTTCTTAAGCCACGGCTTGACCTTTAGAAATGTCCTTGACTTTTCAAGGTAGTAGCTTTTGTGATAGTAGGTGAATTCCATTACATTTTCCTGTGGCTTACAGCAGTTCTGGTTTTTGCATTTAGTAAAAAAAAAAAGGATAATGTTTAATTCTCTCTAGGGCAGTAAAAAACATGGATAAATTTAAATATGAAGATGACTGACTAGAAAAATAAAAAGTAATGGTTAATTAATATGGATACCTAATATTTGTATCAATAATAATATATATTTATAATTGATAGTCTCTGTAAATGGTAAGCTGAGAATTAGTATAACTATCTAATAGGAATAGTTGTGTAAGTTAGAATATCTCTGTCCCAAAAATGGAGCAACGGAATAACACAAAAAGTCTATCATTAACTAGTACCACATAATATGGTCAAGTGTGTCTGAATACTATGAATCTCAGTTGTTATAAATAAATGATTAGTTTGAAACATTAACTCTATCTATTAATCTCTGATTGGTGGTATTAATTGAGTTAAATTGTATTTTCAAGAGGCATTGTTAGATAAGGAGTTACCTGAGTTAGTCACGAGCATCTGTGCGGCCAAGGCTGCAGTTGAAGCTTACCTAGTTTAAATTTGTAATCAAGGCAATATTAAACCATTGAGCTATGTGAGGACAGTAATAACCTGTGTCAGGGTATACATAGCAAGGCCTGTATACAGAATAATTGTCATAAGTACATGAGGAGAATGTCTGATAGTGTATATATTTCAGGATCATGGGCAGAAGTTATACAATAATAGAACATTTTTAAAGGGCAGTCCACCCCTAGGCTGGAAAGTTCAATATAGAAAGATGGGTAAGTGACAAAGGCTGTAGAAATCATTCTTGGTTGCTTCGTGCTGCTATGGGTGTGAAATGGGGGTCCTGATGGCTACAATGCTGTGGAAGCCCAGGAAGCATAGGCTCTATGAGACATGTAGTGTCCTATCTCTTGGGCTGGAGGGTGGGATGCAGGGCTGAGCTGGGTAGCACATCTGTGTGGGCTGGAGAAAGGGGTGCAGACCTGTAGCTAGACAGCATGTCTGTGGTCCAGAACATGACAACCTGTAACTCTCTAAATGATTAGAATTTCTGTATTAATGATAGAACATGCAGTTGAAGAGTTTTAAGGAAGAAACTTTTTCTCGTAGGAGTATGTAGATGAGAAGTCTTATTAAATAAGAAATACAGAGCCAAATGCAGAGTTCAACGCCCAAGAGGTCAGAGCAGTAGCTGAGAGCTGAGACCTAAAAACCTCCTGCCGCCTTTCCTCATGTACTTATGACACTTCTTGCCGCCACTGTCCTTTCCCTCAGAAAGAGACCTACATCCTGTGTGTCTTTTTATTGACTTTTTGTTCTGCCTCCTCATTGGTTGTAAATCCAACCACATGAACTCCTCATCACTGCCTGTCTATACAGACCTCCAGGTCTTGTGTGGTTGGTATTGAGATTAAAGGCGTGTGTCTCCATGCTGGCTGTATCCTTGAACACACAGATATCTGTCTGTCATTTGATCTGGATTAAAGGTGTCTGCCACCACGGCCCAGGTTCTGCTATGGCTTGCTATTAGCTCTGATCCCCAGGCAACTTTATTTATTAAATACAAATAAAATCACATTTCAGTACAAATAAAATATCACCATATTTCCCCTTTTCTATTTTAATAAAAAGAAAAAAAGGACAAAAGTTATTTTTTTTTTTTGTTTTTTTGGTTTTTTTTTGGTTTTTTGAGACAGGGTTTCTCTGTGTAGCTTTGCGCCTTTTCCTGGAACTCACTTGGTAGCCCAGGCTGGCCTCGAACTCACAGAGATCCGCCTGGCTCTGCCTCCCGAGTGCTGGGATTAAAGGCGTGCGCCACCACCGCCCGGCTTTGGGACAAAAGTTATAACTAATATAAGAAAAACTATATACAATGTTATGACATTATGATTTTCCCTGTTACATAAATTAATTCTAATTCATTTTACATTTGTTCAATATGTTAAATAAATATTTTATAAGCTTGTATTTTAAGGTACTTTATTTTTTTCACTAGTGAATTTTATTAGAATATTATGATTTTTTGCTACTACATAAATTAATTTTAATTCCTTTTATATTTGTTCACTGTTAAATAAATATTTCATGTGTTTATGTTCTTTTCCTTACATGTTTTCAATGTTTATTTATATATTATTTAATTTTTAAATTTTTAGAAATGATAATACAATCACATCCTTTCCTTTTCTATTTCCTTCCCTTCCATATCATCTCCTCCTGGTTACTTTTCAAATTTATGGTCTCTTTTTCTTAATTAACACACAACACACACACACACACACACACACACACACACACACACACACACACCCATAAATATAGGATACAGCATTCCCAGTCTACTTAGTGTTTCTTGTATATGTATATGATTCAGAGCTGACTACTTGATATTGGAAAACAGTTAAAAGGGTCATCCCTGGGGAAGATTAATTCTTTAGCAGTCTGTAGTTCTTTCTTTAGAGGTAAACCCTATGAGATTTCCCCCTTTCAAGTTAGCATATTGATTGGTATTGTCCTTAATCAGGTCTTGTTCAGGCAGTCATATTGTTGAAATATCAACTGTGAAGCTTCCCTTTGATTTCTGGTTCCTACAAACTTTCCTCTTCCTCTTAATGATGCTCCCTGAGCCTTAAGCCCAGGAGTTGATATATATATATGTGTGTGTGTGTGTGTGTGTGTGTGTGTGTGTGTGTGTGTGTGTGTCTTGGGGCTAGACACCCCACAATCACTTGTTCTCTGAATTTGAGTGGTTGTGGTTTTCTGCAATGGTCTCTCTCTGTTGCAAAGAGAAGCTTTTTATGGTTAGGGGTGAGAGCTATACTTATTTGTAGTAAGTGGAATTCACTTAGGAATTGTACTGATTTAGTCAAGTGGTAGTACTGCATTCTCCTCTAGGACGCATGACCTCACTAGCCCCAGCTAATTTCCTAGCTTTCAAGCACCTGGCATGATTTCCCTGCTGTTGAGTGGTCCTAAGTTTAATTAGAGAGCTGTTGGTGGGGTTTCAACAGCAGCGGTGGAACGTGCGTGTTGGAGAGTTCCAAGGGCGAATTTTTAGACAATAACAGATTCTTGAACTAAGCCATGAGTATCCTTAGAAATTGAAAGTGAACAGGAAGGGAAGTACACATTTCTGTTCACAGAAGTCCAGTGGCTTCCACGAGATGAGATGTGGTCTGAAGGATGGTGTGACTACAAGCGACTTCCAGGAAATCAAGCGCAGGGATGGTATGACTACAAGCGACTTCCACGAAAACAAGTGCCTCCTTGGAACCATCCCAGTGATGGCAACCGTTGTGCCAAACAGACCGCCTCTGGGAGACAAGAGACCATCTCTGCTAGCCAGATCCGATGAAGGAGGCTACAGTAGATACTACTGTCACGTTGAATACCAAAAATGAGATGAAGGCCGCTGTTTTTCTCAGAATCCAAGAAGTGGCCCACCGTACAAAAGAGGCCCTTATGGCTACCGATGGTCAAGAGATGAGTATGCCACAAGCCGACAGCCTCAATACAGGGCCATGAGAAACGGCTTTAGAAGAAGACGTTTCTGTTCTTCCCATTATTCAAGACAACGATCTCCCCATAAACAGGGCGCTCCTTTTTGGAGAGAATCACGTGTGGCCGGGAAGGACTCCCTACCCAGCAGATTTGGCTCCAGTCTCAGCAGTAGAAGCAGGATGCGCTCCTTCCATCAGTCTCGACATCGATGTAAAGAGAGAGCCATCCAGTTTTTGAAAACATCAAGAGATACTGTGCCTTCAGGTTCTTCATCCAAGGTGTTAAAACGCCCCAGCCGGCTGACTGAGAAGGAACAGGCTGATGCTGCAAGCAAGTGGGCTAATGAAAATCCCAAGAAGTCAGAAGAAAACAACTTGGCTGAAATGTCCGAGTTTGAGACGGGATCCAAGGCACCGTTATGTATCAACCAGACAGAAGAACCCGAGTCCAACACAACAGCTGGCACAGAATTGTGTGAAGACAGGCAGCTTAGCAGTCGCTCAAAAGCGATTGCATCAAAAATCACGGAGATTGAGAAGGTTTACCGACAAGTCTGTGAAACTTTCGGGATGGTGGTGGAAAGGCTGGTTGAAAAGGATCGTTCCTTAGAAAAATCTATACAGTTTGCAATGAAGCAGAGTTTGCATGAAATAGGTGAGCAACATGTTGAAGAACTCAAGCATTTCATTATGGAGTATGATAATTCTACTCCAGATTTTGGAGACCCTTTTGAGAAGAATTAGGGCTCAGTTCAAACATATTTTTAAAGCTTCTAGATTTTTCCCTTTGGACTTTTGAAATCCTTACTATTTTGTGATGAAGAGAAATATTTTATGATAACTGACCACGTTGCTAGTATCAAATAAACATCTACAATAGTTTTTAAAGTCTCTTAATTAGAATGTTTTTCCTATGTGTAGAATCATCTAATCCATCTTCATACATCTCCTCTCTTCCAAAAATAATGTACCAGGCTTTCCTGTTCCCCCATGGAGGGACTAACCCTTTTGGAGGAGGGCATGGGGCATTGGGGGGGAAGGAGGGAGGAGATGGAGGAGCGTTGAGAGGTTGATCTGTAGTTGGCATGTAAACGAATTAAAAAATTAAAAAATAAAGCCATTTCGTGTACCCAGGATAAAACCTGGTCCCATTGCCAGGGGGTGGCATGAGGAGAACTTGCGGGGAAGCGGGAGAAGGGGAGGGAGGGAGAACTGGGGTTGGTAAGTAAAATTAAAAGAAAAGTATATAAAAAATTAAAATGAAAAAAGAAATGTGGCAAAAGACATCAAGGCCAGCAGAGCTCCCCTCAACTTGTAAGTGAGTCAGTGAACAGAGAGGAGACAATTTGGCCATTACACTCACTTCTTGATCCTTCCCAGCATAGCACTGAGCCAAAATACACAATATGGGACAATAGGTACATTAAAAATCATGGTTTGAATTACATCTCAATTTCATTATCTCCTTTTTTTGAGTCAAGGTTTTACAGTCTGGACCTAGGTAGACTGGAAACCATTGTGTACACCAGGCTGTCCTCAAAATCACAGAGATCCCCCTCCCTCTGCCTCCTGCATGCTGGGATTAAACACATGTGCTACCATCCTCAGTATTCTCTTCCTTATGGCCAAGATGTAAGAGTTATGATGCATACTTGTAGGCAGAGTTTTTTTCCTTTGGGCCTCCAGCTCACAATTTAAAAAATGACATGGAGACATACTATTAATAATGAAAAGCTCAGCCTATAGCTTATGCTTGTCCCACTAGCTCCCATAACTTAACCCATTTATATCAATCTATGTTTTGCCTCATGACTTTTTACCTCTCTTCCATCTTGCAACTCCTGTTTCCTCTCCATGTGCCCTGGTGTCTGTCACATGCCTAGATTCATCTCTCTTCCTCACTTTCTGCCTGGAAGTCCTGTCCAACCTCTTTCCACCTAGCTATTGGCCATTCACCTCTTTATTAAAGCAATCAGAAGGCACCTTGGCAAAGACACATCTTCACAGTGTACAAAATAATTATTCCACACTACATACTTATTGATTTTTTGCCAAGCTGGTCTTTGTGGTACTTTGATGTCACAGCTGGTTAGGTGTATTTGTTGTTTCCTTCCCTTGGCTGCTTGCACAGCACCAAGTACTATGAAAATTAGTCCTCAGGGTGCAGACTTTCAGGTCAATTCCAGCTTGGATCCTTCCAGTCCGGTGTCTGAAGCACATGGTATTTTCAGCAAGAGAGACTTACCTCCACCTTCTGTGAGATGGTCAAGGGCAATGTCAATACCCCATATTGTTTTGGGACTCTCAAACTCCCCTTACCAACAACTCAAAAGGGAGTGTTTCATCCCTGGTACTGGGGATTTTGCTAGACAGTCTATGGCTTTTTGTAGAAACATTGACATCTCAGCTGAGTGAATTTTCATTTAAAGTACAGATGTATACACACACACACACACACACACACACACACACACACATACACAGGAACACATACAAGTAATTTTAGATAAATAATCATTGTCTTATTTAGGGTTTCTGTTGCTGTGATGAAGCACCATGACTCAAAATTGAGTTGAGGAAGACAGGGTTTATTTGGCTTACATTACATATCACTGTTCATCAGTCAGGATAGGAACCTGGAGGCAGAAGCTTATGCAAAGGCCATGAAGGAATACTTCTTACTAGCTTGCTCCCCATGGCTTACTCAGCCTGCTTTTGTATAGAACCCAGAAACACTAGCCCAGAGATTGTACCAACCACAGTTTGCTGGGCCATACCCACCAATCACTAACTAAAAAAATGCCCTACAGTCTTGCCTACAGCACAATCTTATGGAGGCATTTTCTCAGTTGAGGCTCCCTCCACTCAGGTGATGCTAGTTTGTGTAAAGTTGACACAAAACTAGCCAGCACAATCACTATGGCTTTTTTCAAGCATCCTTACTGTTATTTCCATCACTTCCCCTCCATCCCCAATTGTATTGACCACCTTCTCTCCACTCTAATGAAAACCTCCCCTGTTTTCACTATTTCCCCTCACATCATTTGTGTATTGTTATTCTTCACTCTAGGGCTCCTTCCCATGCCCTCCCCTCTGTGCTACCACTTGACTTTCATAGTTTCTGCACATACGCCAGTTTTCATATTCACATCTGAAGATTTGGAGGTAGGTATCACAGAAGAATGAGAACATGTGTCATTTGACTTTCTGTGTCTGTGTTAATTCACTTAATACAATATTTTCTAGTTCCATCCCTTTGCCTCTAGATTTCATTTTCTTTACAGATAAATAGTATTCCACAGTGTATATGTACTGCATTCTCATTACCCA
The DNA here is from genome assembly GCF_949786415.1 of Peromyscus eremicus. Taxonomy (NCBI): domain Eukaryota; kingdom Metazoa; phylum Chordata; class Mammalia; order Rodentia; family Cricetidae; genus Peromyscus; species Peromyscus eremicus. Next base: position 2,312,022 of record NW_026734289.1, read on the forward strand.
TTCATTAGTTGAAAGCTATTTAGGTTATTTCCTTTTCCTACTCTTTGTGAATAGAGTGGTAATGAACAAGACTGAGCAAGTATCTGGGGTAGGATGTCAAGAACTTTGGACACATGCCAAAGAACTTCATAGCATGCTTATCAGGTATGAGTTTTCCTGCATATGTATACATACTACATGTATGTCATGCCCACGAAGATCAGAAGAGGTATCAGTTCTTCTGGAACTGGAGATAAAGAATGTTGTGAGCCTCTAAGTAGGTAATGGGAACTGAAGCTTGGTCCTCTGCAAGAGAAAAATGCTGTTAACCACTGAGACATGAGCCATTTCTTTCTCTTTTTTTTTCATTTTTCTTTATTAAGAAATTGTCTACTCACTCTACATACCACCCACAGATCCCACCTCCTTCCTTCTCCAACCCCCAGCCCTCTCTTCCAAGCCACCCAACATCCCCACCTCTCCCAAATCAAGGTCTCCCATGTGGAGTCAGTAGATCCCAGCACACTAAGCCCGAGCAAGTCCAAGCCCCTTCCCACTGCACCAAGGCTGCACAAGGCATCACACCACAGGCACCAGATTCCCAAAAGCGTGCCCAAATTTTTTTTATGAGGCTACAGTTACCCTGATATCAAAAACACACAAAGATGCAACAAAGTAAGAAGATTACAGACCAATCTCCCTCATGAACATTGATGCAAAAATACTCAATGGAATACTGACCAACCGAATCCAGGAACACATCAAAAAATTTATCCACCATGACCAAGTAGGCTTCATCCCAGGGATACAAGAATGGTTGAACATATGAAAATCTCTCAATGTAATACACCATATAAACAAACTGAAAGAAAACAACCGCATGATCATCTCATTAGATGCTGAAAAGGCCTTTGACAGAATCCAACACCCCTTCATGATAAAAGTTTTAGAGAGTTCTGAAATATAAGGAACATACCTAATCATAATAAAGGCAATGTACAGCAAGCCAACAGCTTAATGGAGAGAAACTCAAGAGAACTTCAAGTACTATATTGAATAAATATGGAGAGAGTGAACAGCATTGTCTTGTTACTGCTTTTAGTAGAATCTCTTTGAACTTTTTGATGTTGGCTGTTTCTGTTTCCTTAGGGCTTATTTGTCTATTCAAATTGTTTATTTGGTCTTGATTTAACTTCGGTATGTGGTACCTGTCTAGAAAAATTGTCTGTTTCCAATTTTGAAGAGTACATGTGTTAGAAGTATGACTTGATGATTCTCTGGATTTCCTCGTTGTCTGTTGTTATGTCTCCCTTTTCATTTCTGATTTTGTTAATTTGGATGCTCTCTCTCTTTCTGCCTTTTGGCTAGTTTGAATAAGGGCTTGTCTATCTTATTCATTTTCCCAAAGAACCAACTCTTTGTTTCACTGATTCTTTGATTTGTTCTCTTTGTTTGTATTTCATTGTCTCCAAGTCTCAATTTGATTATTTCCTGGCATCTCTTCCTCCTGAGTGAGTTTGTTTCTTTTTGTTCTAGAGCTTATAGGTGTGTTATTTAGTCACTAGTATGAGATTTCTCCAATTTCTTTATGTGGGCATCTAGTGCTATGAATTTTCCTCTTAGCACTGCTTTTATAGTGTCCCATAAGTTTGAGTATGTAGTACATTCATTTTCATTGAATTGTAGGAAGTCTTTAATTTCTTTCTTCATTTCTTCCTTTACCCATTGATGATTCAGTTGAGGATTATTCAGTTCCCATGAGATTGTAGGCCTACTGTAATTTTTGTTGTTGTTGACATCTAAATTTAAACCATGGTGGTCTGATAGACTACAGGATGTTATTCTAACTTTTTTGTATCTATTGAGATTTGCTTTGTGACCGAGTATGTGATTGATTTTAGAGAAAGTTCCATGGGGTGCTACGGATAAGGTATATTCTTTATTGTTATGGTGGAATATTCTGTGGATATCTATTAGGTCCATTTGAGTCATAACATCTGTTAGATCCCTTATTTCTCTGTTAAGTTTCAATGTGGCAGATCTGTCCATTATTGAGAGTGGGATGTTGAAGTCTCCTACTACTAATGTGTGGAGTTTGATGTGCGATTTAAGCCTTATTAATGTTTCTTTTACATATGTTGGTGCCCTTGTATTTGGGGCATAAACATTCAGAATTGAGACTTCATCTTGGTGGATCTTTCTTGTGATGAGTATGTAATGTCCTTCCCAATCTCTTTTGATTGATTTTAGTTTGAAGACTATGTTGTTAGAATTTAGGATAGCCACACCAGCTTGCTTCTTAAGTCCATTTGATTGGAAATTCTTTTCCCAGCCTTTTACTCTGAGGTAATGTCTGTCTTTGCAGTTGAAGTGTGTTTGTTTTATGCAGCAGAAGGATGGATCCTGTTTTCGTACCCATTCTGTTAGCCTGTGTCTTTTTATGGGCAAATTGAGTCCATTGATAGTAAGAGATATTAATGACAAGTTATTGTTAATTCCTGTTATTTTTTTGTTGGTGGTGGTGTTTGTGTGTATGCATTTTCCTTCTTTGAGATTTGCTGCTATCTATTGCCTGTTTTTTTTTGTTTTTTTTTTTGTTTTTTGTTTTTGTGGGAGCAGCTAACTTCCTTGGGTTGGAGTTTTCCTTCTAGTACTTTCTATAGGGCTGGATTTGTGGATAGGTATTGTTTAATGAGGTTTTATCATGGAATAATTTTTTTTTCTGTCTATGATCATTGAAAACTTTACTGGGCATAGTATTCTGGGCTGGCATCTGTGATCCCTTAGTGTTTGCAAAAGGTCTGTCTAGGACCTTCTTGCTTTTAGACTCTCCTTTGAGAAGCTGGGTGTAATTCTGATAGGTCTTCCTTCATATGTTACTTGAACTTTTTCCTTTGCAGCTTGTAGATGTAACCTTCATGTTACATAACAAACACAGAGCCAATTGCAGAGTTAAAAGCCCAAGAGGTCAGAGCAATAGCTAAGAGCTAAAAACCTTAACCTTCACTGCCGCTGCTGTCCTCCTTAGTGAGTGCCCTAAGGTAGCTGCTGTATGATTACCAGATAAATTAAGGGTGATTGTGTGAAAACAGGCTTTCTTTATGTAACCTTAAATTCCAATCCTGAAACAATTTCACTGTTAATTTCTTCTGTCTGAATCTGAATTTCTCTACAATTCATTTTAACATGTTTAACAGGTTTTTCTAAAGCTTTTATCCTGGCACTCAAATTGACTATCTTTTTAAATAGTAAAATAAGGATAAGGAAAGTAATAATGTGCATAATCCCATCAACATTAATCTTCTCATATAGTTGTTCCATTTGCAGACTGCCTAAAATTTTATCAACAAAGCCCAATTTTCTACCAATGTACACATAAAACCCATTTTTTTTTAATGTGGAAAAAAATTTCTCTTTTAAATAGTTTTTTTCCTTTAAAATATCTGATATCTTAATTGACTTACCAAGTCTGCATAGAACAGTAGAAATCCGAGGGAATTCCAAAACAGCTACCTAGTATCCAAGGTGTGAATCCAAAGACAGAGAGACAGAGAGAGAGAGAGAGAGAGAGAGAGAGAGAGAGAGAGAGCACAAGAAAGCACAGCCACAAGTTCTGGCTAAATGCTTAAATCTAGCCATGTGTTCCCGCTTGAGTCTCTTTAGCTCCAACCAGGTGTGCTGACATTTCAGCCAAAAGCACCTCTATCTGCAGTTGAGTGTAGCTACTGCAATTAGCAGTAGTTCTGGTAGGCCTTAGTTTTTCATAGCACCGGTGTAGCTACAGTCGGTCAGTCAGCCCTGGGGCCTAGGCCGAGCTTGCCCAAGCTGGGGAGTCAGGTAGTTGGCAGGCCGCCAAGATGCTACAACTGGCTATGTGTAGCTCAGGTGTGAGCAGGGACCCAAAAGGCCACAGGCAAGTGGCTTCTTCATGAATTTGTACCACAAACACTGGGCACCTGATGTAGATGAACAGTCTTATTAAATAAGAAACATAGAGTCAAATGCAGAGTTAAAAGCTTAAGAGGTCAGAGCAGTAGCTGAGAGCTGAGACTTAAAACCACCTTCTTACCCTTCCTGCTGCTACTGTCCTTCCACTCAGAAAGAGATCTACTTCCTGTGTATCTGTCTTTTTATTGACTTTCTGTTCTGCCTTCTCATTGGTTGTAAACCCAACCACATGACCTCCTCATCACTGCCTGTCTATACAGACCTCCAGGTCTTCTATGGTTGGTATTGAGATTAAAGACATGTGTCTCCATGCTGGCTGTATCCTTGAACACACAGAGATCTGTCTGTCATGTGATCTGGATTAAGGGTGTCTGCCACCACTGCCCGGCTTCTGCTATGGCTTGCTATTAGCTCTGATCCCCAGGCAACTTTGTTTATTAAATACAAATAAAATCACTTTTCAGTACAAATAAAATATCACCATATTTCTCCTTTTCTATTTTAATAAAAAGAAAAAAGGACAAAAGTTATAACTAATGTAAGAAAAACTATATACAATGTTATGATATTATGATTTTTTCCTGTTACATAAATTAATTTTAATTCATTTTACATTTGTTCAATATGTTAAATAAATATTTTATAAGCTTGTATTTTAAGATACTTTATATTTTTCACTAGTGAATTTTATTAGAGTATTATGATTTTTTGCTATTACATAAATTAATTTTAAATCATTTTACATTTGTTCACTGTTAAATAAATATTTTATGTGTTTATGTTCTTTTCCTTATATGTTTTCAATGTTTATTTATATTTTATTCAATTTTTAAATTTTTAAAGATGATAATACAATCACATTCTTTCGTTTTCTATTTCCTTCCCTTCTATATCCTCTCTTCCTGGTTACCTTTCAAATTTATGATCTCTTTTCCTTAATTATCACACACACACAGACACACACACACACACACACACACACACACACACACACACACCCATAAATATATAATTACAGCATTCCCAGTCTACTTAGTGTTTCTTGTATATGTATATGATTCAGAGCTGACGACTTGATATTGGTAACCAGTTAAAAGGGTCATGCCTGGGGAAGACTAATTCTTTAGCAGTCTGTAGTTCTTTGTTTAGGGGTGAACTCTATGAGATTTCCCCCTTTCAAGTGAGCATATTGATTGGTACTGTCTTTATTCAGGTCTTGTTCAGGCAGTCATATTGTTGAAATATCATGCATGAAGCTTCCCTTTGATTTCTGGTTCCTACAAACTTTCCTCTTCCTCTTAATAATGCTCCCTGAGCCTTAGGCAAAGGAGTTGATATATATATATGTGTGTGTGTGTGTGTGTGTGTGTGTGTGTGTGTGTGTGTGTGTGTATCTTGGGGCTAGACACCCCACAATCACTTGTTCTCTGAATTTGAGTGGTTGTAATTTTGTGCAATGGTCTCTCTAATTTGCAAAGAGAAGCTTTTTTTTGGTGAGGGGTGAGAGCTACACTTATTTGTAGTAACTGGAATTCACTTAGGAATTGTACTGATTTAGTCAAGTAGTAGTACTGCATTCTCCTCTAGGACGCATGACCTCACTAGCCCCAGCTAATTTCCTAGCTTTCAAGCACCTGGCATGATTTCCCTGCTGTTGAGTGGTCCTAAGTCTAATTAGAGAGCTGTTGGTGAGGTTTCAGCAGCAGTGGTGGAACGTTCGTGTTGGAGAGTTCCAAGGGCGAATTTTTAGACAATAACAGATTCTTGAACTGAGCCATGAGTATGGATGGAAATTGAAAGTGAACAGGAAGGGAAGTACACATTTCTGTTCACAGAAGTCCAGTGGCTTCCACGAGATGAGATGTGGTCTGAAGGATGGTGTGACTACAAGCGACTTCCAGGAAATCAAGCGCAGGGATGGTATGACTACAAGCGACTTCCAGGAAAACAAGCGCCTCCTTGTTGCCATCCCAGTGATGGCAACCGTGGATTAATTAACGTGCCGAAGAGACCACCTCTGGGAGACAAGAGACCATCTCTGCTAGCCAGACCCGATGAAGGAGGCTACAGCAGATACTATTGTCACGTTGATTACCAAAAAAGTGATGAAGACTGCTGTTTTTCTCAGAATCCAAGAAGTGGCCCACCGTACAAAAGAGGCCCTTATGGCTACCGATGGTCAAGAGATGAGTATGCCACAAGCCGACAGCCTTAATACAGGGTCGTGAGAATCGGCTTTAGAAGAAGACGTTTGTATTCTTCCCATTATTCAAGACAACGATCTCCCCATAAATGGGGCGCTCCTTTTTTGAGAGAATCACGTGTGGGCGGGAAGGACTCCCTACACAGCAGGTTTGGCTCCAGTCTCAGCAGTAGAAGCAGGATGTGCTCCTTCCATCAGTCTCGACATCGATGTAAAGAGAGAGCCATCCAGTTTTTGAAAACATCAAGAGATACTGTGCCTTCAGGTTCTTCATCCAAGGTGTTAAAACGCCCCAGCCAGCTGACTGAGAAGGAACAGGCTGATGCTGCAAGCAAGGGGGCTAATGAAAATCCCAAGAAGTCAGAAGAAAATAACTTGGCTGAAATGTCCGAGTTTGAGACGGGATCCAAGGCACCGTTATGTATCAACCAGACAGAAGAACCCGAGTCCAACACAACAGCTGGCACAGAATTGTGTGAAGACAGGCAGCTTAGCAGTCGCTCAAAAGCGATTGCATCAAAAATCATGGAGATTGAGAAGGTTTACCGACAAGTCTGTGAAACTTTCGGGATGGTGTTGGAAAGGCTGGTTGAAAAGGATCGTTCCTTAGAAAAATCTATACAGTTTGCAATGAAGCAGAGTTTGCATGAAATAGGTGAGCAACATGTTGAAGAACTCAAGCATTTCATTATGGAGTATGATAATTCTACTCCAGATTTTGGAGACCCTTTTGAGAAGAATTAGGGCTCAGTTCAAACAAATTTTTAAAGTTTCTAGATTTTTCCCTTTGGACCTTTGAAATCTTTACTATTTTGTGATGAAGAGAAATACTTTATGATAACTGACCCCGTTGCTAGTATCAAATAAACATCTACAAAATTTTTAAAGTCTCTTAATTAGAATGTTTTCCCTATGTGTAGAATCGTCTAATCCATCTTCATACATCTCCTCCCTTCCAAATATAATGTTCAATTAATTTTTTAATGTTTGAAAAGGCAGTTCTGGAGAGCAGCTCTCTGTATTTAACTCATGATCAATGGTCTTCCATGGTGTGCTGGTCTCCGGGGTATAATTTGTAGTTAGAGATCATTCCAGGTTGCATCATAGGCATTGTTAGCATTTTGAGTTGAGTTTCACTTGTTGCCTGCTTTTTTTCTGCTTTGCAACTTTCAGTGGTGTCAAAATATGCTGTCTTAAGGAAGTAGAACTTAGCTGTCTTGCAATATTTGCTTTGAGAATAATTCTTCTTTTGTATAGGAAAGAAGCACTTAAAAAATCTCTAAAGGACACATTAAAACAAAACCTTCTTCTCAAGTCATTGAACTTAGTTTGTCTCTTCTATGAAGTGAGGCTCCTAACTGCTCTCTCTGAACAACATTATAGATAAAACTGATAGGAGGGGGTAACTTGAGACAAAGATGCATTTTAATTTGAAATTTCTCAGAAACTCTTCTGGTAGTGATAAAAAATTAGACTATACAACAACCTGGAGTTTTGTTTTAGGCCTGTTCTTTATTAAAGAGGGACCTGACAAGGAGCTCATGATTGGGATAAAATGATAGATTTCTTGGTTAGTTTCCGTGATCTTAGTTCTGTAGACTTAGAGAATCTCCCTCTTCACATGTGTTATCATAGGAACAAGGCAGAATAAGGCATCACACCACAGGGAATGTGCTCTAAAAACGGAGTTCATGAGCTAGGAAACAAGGAGGACCCTTAGAGGGACACATGGATCACCTTGGGAAGGAGAAACAGAGGATATCTACATGAGTAAACTGGGGGTGAGGGGGGCAGTGGGGGAAGGGTTTGAGGATTGAGAACATGGTTAACCTAGGAAACTTGGAGTGGGAGAGTAATGAAAGAGATATCTCAATAGAGGGTGTCATTATGGGTCTAGGGAAAAACCTGGTGCTAGGGGAATTTCCAGGAATCCACAAGAATTACCCCAGGTTAGACTACTAGAAATAGTGGAGAAGGTGCCTGAACTGGCGTAACCTGGTTATCAGATCGATAAATATCCTGTCATCATAGAGCCTTCATCCAGTAACTGATGGAAGCAGGTAAAGAAATCCACAACCAAGAACCAGGCCGAGCTCCAGGAGCCAGTTGAGAGAGGGAATAAGAATGAGGAAGACAGGGTCAGGCTCATGATGGGGAAATCTACAGAGACAACTGGACCAAGTACGTGGAAACTCACAAACTTTAGACCAACAGCTGTGGAGCCCTCATGGGACTATACTACCCTCTGCATGCGGGAGAAACTTGGTCTCTTTGAGGGGCCCCTGGCAGTGTAATCAGGATCTATCCCTGGTGCATGATCTGGCTTTCTGGATCCCATTACCTGTGGTGGGACACCTTGCTCGCTCACTCTTGACTCATGGTGGAGGAGCTTGGTCCTGACTCAACTAAATGTACCAGGCTTTCCTGTTCCCCCATGGAAGGACTAACCCTTTTGGAGGAGGGCATGGGTCATTGGGGGGAAAGGAGGGAGGAATTGGAGGAGTGTTGAGAGGGTGATCTGTAGTTGGTATGTAAATTGAATTAAAAAATTAAAAAATAAAGCCATTTCGTGTACCCAGGATAAGACCTGGTCCCATTGACAGAGGATGGGATGAGGAGAACTTGTGAGGAAGCAGGAGAAGGGGAGGGAGGGAGAATTGGGGTTGGTAAGTAAAATGAAAAAAAAAAGTATATAAAAATTAAAATAAAAAAGAAACATGGCAGAAGACAGCAAGGCCAGCAGAGGTCCCCTCACCTTGTAAGAGAGTCAGTGAACAAGCGAAGAGATAATTAGGATGTTCCACTCACTTCTTGATCCTTCCCAGCATAGCACTGAGCCAAAATATACAATTTGGGACAATAGATACATTAAAAATCATGGTTTTAATTACAACCCAATTTCATTATCTCCTTTTTTTGAGTCAAGGTTTTACAGTCTGGACCTAGCTAGATTGGAAACTATTCTGTAGACCAGGCTGGCCTCAAAATCACAGAAATAGCCCTGCCTCTGCCTCCTGCATGCTGGGATTAAACACATGTGCTACCATCCTCAGTATTCTGTTGGTTATTGTCAAGATGTAAGAGTTATGATGCATACTTGTAGGCTTAGTTTTTTTTCTTTGGGCCCTCAGCTCACAATTTTAGAAATGACATGGAGACATACTATTAATTATGAAAGGCTCAGCCTATAGCTTATGCTTGTCCCACTAGCTCCCATAACTTAACCCATTTATATCAATCTATGTTTTGCCTCATGACTTTTTACCTCTTTTCCGTCTTCCAACTCCTGTTTCCAATCCATGTGCCCTGGTGTCTATCACATGCCTAGATTCATCTCTCTTCCTCACTTTCTGCCCGGAAGTCCTGTCCAACCTCTTTCCACCTAGCTATTGGCCATTCAGCTCTTTATTAAAGATATCAGAAGGTGCCTTGACAAAGACACATCTTCACAGTGTACAAAACAATTATTTCACAGTACATACTTAATGATTTTTTGCCAAGCTGGTCTTTGTGGTACTTTGATGTCACAGCTGGTTAGGTGTATTTGTTGTTTCCTTCCCTTGGCTGATTGAACAGCACCCAGTACTGTGAAAACTAGTCCTCAGGGTGCAGACTTTTAGGTCAGTTCCAGCTTGGATCCTTCCAGTCCTGTGTCTGAAGCACATGGTATTTTCAGCAAGAGAGACTTACCTCCAACTTCTGTGAGATGGTCAAGGGCAATGTCAATACCCTATATTGTTTTGGGACTCTCAAACTCCCCTTACCAACAACTCAAAAGGGAGTGTTTCATCCCTTGTACTGGGGATTTTGCTAGACAGTCTATGGCTTTTTGTAGAAACATTGACATCTGAGGTGGGGGAATTGTCATTTAAAGTACAGATGTACACACACACACACACACACACACACACACACACACACACACAAGTAATTTTAGATAAATAATCATTGTCTTATTTAGGGTTTCTGTTGCTCTGATGAAGCACCATGACTCAAAAATGAGTTGAGGAGGAAAGGGTTTATTTGGCTTACATTACATATCACTGTTCATCAGTCAGGACAGGAACCTGGAGGCAGGAGCTGATGCAAAGGCCATGAAGGAATACTTCTTACTAGCTTGCTCCCCATGGCTTACTCAGCCTGCTTTCGTATAGAACCCAGAACCACCAGCCCAGAGATTGTACCACCCACAGTTTGCTGGGCCATACCCACCAATCACTAACTAAGAAAATGCCCTACAGGCTTGCCTACAGCCCAATCTTTTGGAGGCATTTTCTCAGTTGAGTCTCCCTCCACTCAGATGATGCTAGTTTGTGTAAAGTTGACACAAAACTAGCCAGCACAATTGCTGTGGTTTTTTTCAAGCAACCTTACTGTTATTTCCACCTCTTCCCCTCCATCCCCATTTGTATTGACTACCTTCTCTCCACTCCAATGAAAATCGCCCCTGTTTTCACTATTTCCCCTCACATCATTTGTATATTGTTATTCTTCATTCTAGGGCTCCTTCCCATGCCCTCCCCTCTGTGCTACCACTTGACTTTCATAGTTTCTGAATTTACTCAGGTTTAATATTCACATCTGAAGATTTGGAGTTAGAAATCACAGAAGAATGGGAACATGTGCCATTTGACTTTCTGTGTCTGGATTAATTCACTTAATACAATATTTTCTAGTTCCATCCCTTTGCCTCTAGATTTCATTTGCTTTACAGATAAATAGTATTCCTAAGTGTATATGTACTGCATTCTCATTACCTCTTCATTAGTTGAAAGCTATTTAGGTTATTTCTCTTTCCTAGTCTATGTGAATAGTGTGGTAATGAACAAGACTTAGCAAGTATCTGGGGTAGGATGTCAAGAACTTTGGACACATGCCAAAGAACTTCATAGCTTGCTTATAAGGTATGAGTTTTCCTGCATATATATGCACACTACATGTATGTCATGCCCATGGAGATCAGAAGAGGTGTCAGTTCTTCTGGAACTGGAGATAAAGAATGTTGTGAGCCTCTAAGTAGGTAATGGGAACTGAAGCTTGGTCCTCTGCAAGAGAAAAATGCTGTTAACCACTGAGACATGAACCATTTCTTTCTCTTTTTTTATTTTTCTTTATTAAGAAATTGTCTACTCACTCTACATACCACCCACAGATCCCACCTCCTTCCTTCTCCAACCACCAGCCCTCTCTTCCAAGCCACCCGACATCCCCACCTCTCCCAAATCAAGGACCTCCATGTGGAGTCAGTAGAGCCCAGCACACTAAGCCCGAGCAAGTCCAAGCCCCTTCCCACTGCACCAAGGCTGCACAAGGCATCACACCACAGGCACCAGATTCCCAAAAGCCTGCCCAAATTTTTTTATGAGGCTACAGTTACCCTGATATCCAAACCACACAAAGATGCAACAAAGTAAGAAAATTACAGACCAATCTCCCTCATGAACATTGATGCAAAAATACTCAATGGAATGCTGGCCAACCGAATTTAGGAACACATCAAAAAATTTATCCACCATGACCAAGTAGGCTTCATCCCAGGGATGCAAGGATGGTTGAACATATGAAAGTCTGTCAATGTAATACACCATATAAACAAACTGAAAGAAAACAACCGCATGATCATCTCATTAAATGCTGAGAAGGCCTTTGACAAAATCCCAAACACCTTCATGATAAAAGTTTTAGAGAGTTCTGAAATACAAGGAACATACCTAAACATTATAAAGGCAATTTACAGCAAGCCAACAGCTTGATGGAGAGAAACTCAAGAGAACTTCAAGTACTATATTGAATAAATATGGAGAGAGTGAACAGCATTGTCTTGTTACTGCTTTTAGTAGAATCTCTTTGAACTTTTTGATGTTGGCTGTTTTCTTGCTGTAAATTATAAATTTACAGTAAATGTAGTATGTTCAACCATCCTTGCATGTCTTGGATGAAGCCTACTTGATTATGGTGGATACTTTTTTTTTTAATGTGTTCTTGGATTTGGTTTGCCAATATTTTATTCAGTATTTTTACATCAATGTTAATGAGGGAGATTGGTCTGTAATTCTCTTTGTTGAATGTTTGTTTGGCTTGGGAATCAGAGTAACTGTAGCCTCATAAAAGGAGTTTGGTAATGTCCCTTCTGTTTCTATTGTGTGGAATAATTTGCAGAGTGTTGGTATTAACTCTTCTTTAAAAATCTGGTAGAATTCTGTGTTGAAACCATCTTGTCCTGGGATTTTTTTGGTTGGGAGACTTTTAATGTCTGTTTCTATTTCCTTAGGGGTTATTGGTCTATTCAAATTGTTTATCTGGTCTTGATTTAACTTTGGTATGTGGTACCTGTCTAGAAAAATTGTCTGTTTCCAATTTTGAACAGTACAGGTGTTAGAAGTATGACCTGATGATTCTCTGGATTTCCTCGTTGTCTGTTGTTATGTCTCCCTTTTCATTTCTGATTTTGTTAATTTGGATTCGCTCTCTCTCTCCTCCTTTTGGTTAGTTTGGATAAGGGCTTGTCTATCTTATTCATTTTCCCAAAGAACCAACTCTTTGTTTCATTGATTCTTTTGTTTGTTCTCTTTGTTTGTATTTCATTGACTCCAACTCTCAATTTGATTATTTCCTGGCATCTCTTCCTCCTGGGTGAGTTTGTTTCTTTTTGTTTTAGAGCTTATAGGTGTGCTATTTAGTCACTAGTGTGAGATTTCTCCAATTTCTTTATGTGGGCATCTAGTGCTATGAATTTTCCTCTTAGCACTGCTTTCATAGTGTCCCATAAGTTTGAGTATGTAGTACATTCATTTTCATTGAATTGTAGGAAGTCTTTAATTTCTTTCTTCATTTCTTCCTTTACCCATTGGTGATTCAGTTGAGCATTATTCAGTTCCCATGAGATTGTAGGCCTTCTGTAATTTTTGTTGTTGTTGAAATCTAACATTAAACCATGGTGGTCTGATAGACTACAGGATGTTATTCTAACTTTTTTGTATCTATTGAGATTTGCTTTGTGACTGAGTATATGGTTGATTTTAGAGAAAGTTCCATGGGGTGCTACGGATAAGGTATATTCTTTATTGTTATGGTGGGATATTCTGTGGATACCTATTAGGTCCATTTGAGTCATAGCGTCTGTTAGATCCCTTATTTCTCTGTTAAGTTTCAATCTGGCAGATCTGTCCAGTATTGAGAGTGGGATGTTGAAGTCTCCTACTACTAATGTGTGGAGTTTGATGTGCGATTTAAGCTTTATTAATGTTTCTTTTACATATGTTGGTGCCCTTGTATTTGGGGCATAAATATTCAGATTTGAGACTTCATCTTGGTGGATCTTTCTTGTAATGAGTATGTAATGGCCTTCCAAATCTTTTTTGATTGATTTTAGTTTGAAGTCTATGTTGTTAAAATTTAGGATAGCCACACCAGCTTGGTTCTTAAGTCCATTTGATTGGAAATTCTTTTCCCAGCCTTTTACTCTGAGGTAGTGTGTTTCTTTGCAGTTGAGGTGTGTTTCTTGTATGCAGCAGAAGGATGGATCCTGTTTTCATATCCATTCTGTTAGCCTGTGTCTTTTTATGGGCAAATTGAGTCCATTGATAGTAAGAGATATTAATGACCAGTGGTTGTTAATTCCTGTTATTTTTTTTGTTGGTGGTGTTTGTGTGTATGCATTTTCCTTCTTTGAGATTTGCTGCTATTTATTGCCTTTTTTTGTGGGAGCAGCTAACTTCCTTGGGTTGGAGTTTTCCTTCTAGTACTTTCTATAGGGCTGGATTTGTGGATAGGTATTGTTTAATCTGGTTTTATCATGGAATACTTTGCTTTTCTGTCTATAGTCATTCAAAACTTTACTGGGTATAGTATTCTGGGCTGGCATCTGTGATCCCTTAGTGTTTGCAAAAGGTCTGTCTAGGACCTTCTTGCTTTCAGACTCTCCTTTGAGAAGCTGGGTGTAATTCTGATAGGTCTTCCTGCATATGTTACTTGAACTTTTTCCTTTGCAGCTTGTAGATGTAACCATTGAGTTAAATAAGAAACACAGAGTCAATTGCAGAGTTAAAAGCCCAAGAGGTCAGAGCAATAGCTAAGAGCTAAAAACCTTAACCTTCACTGCCGCTGCTGTCCTCCTTAGCGAGTGCCCTACTTCCTGTGTATCTGTCTTTATATACTTTTTTCTGTTCTGCCTTCTCATTGGTTGTAAACCCAACCACATGACCTCTTTGTGACTGCCCATCTATACAGGACTCCAGGTCTTCTATGGTTCGTATTGAGATTAATGGTGAGTGTCTCCATGCTGACTGTATCCTTGAACACACAGAGATCTACCTAGCTCTGCCTCCCAAGTGCTGGGATTAAAGGCATGCACCACCACCACCAGGCTTCTGCTATGGCTTGCTATTAGCTCTGACCCCTGGCAAATTTACTTATTAACATAGAAATAAAATCACATTTCAGTACAAATAAAATATCACCATATTTCCCCTTTTCTATTTTAATAAAACAGATATAATAATATAAGAAAACTATATACAAAAGTACAATAACTATATACCATATATACAAGCAATAGATACCTAAAAAAATGTCTAGTGCATTTTTATTTGACAAATTCAGAGAAAATAATTCCATTATCTATCCTATTTTGGTAAGTGCAAAATGTACCTAATTCACTTTCTATCCTAACTAATCTTCAGTTATAACTAACTAAACTTCAACTCCCTCCGAGACCCAAGAAGGAAATAATATTAGCTAACAAAAATAAAAACAGGAAGTGCATGCAAGCAACTTCCAAAACATGTGAGTTGACAGTAACAGCCAGCTGCCTGGACAGTCACCTGAGGTTTCTCCACAGTGTTGGGACATCATCTTCAGCCTATAGGCTTAGCATATCTGACAGACTCATTTGTGAACTAGGATGTACACAATGTCAACAGTTCGACCTCACATTTGGTGAGAGCAGTCAACATACCAGAAACACCTGAATTCCAATAGTGTCATGTCATGATTCAGGATTTTAAATTCTGGAGATTGTTGATGTTTTTTTAATTCAGCTGTCCATTCTTCTTGGCTATGTGTGTGTGTGACTTCATCTCAGCATCCCATTCTTCTCCACATCCCTCTATTAAATGCCAGTCTACCACTGAGAGGTGTGAGCTTAGTTACTCTTCAAATATAACTTTTTTTGGGGGGGAGGGGAAGGGGGCAGGAGGGGAGAGAACAAGAGAATCCATGCCGGATTTGTAGAATTAAATTATATTGTAAAATAAAATAAAAAGAATAACTGTTTCAGCTGCTGTTCCACTGCACATCAGAAGCCATCGGCCCACTGCCTGTTCAGTTGTCTTTGGAGAAAAGGGCACTGTACCTTTTCCCAATTGCAAAGGCCACTTCAGGGATGGTGCCATATTATCCTGGTTTCAGAAGATGCCTTTTTTTTAAAGCCACAACCACACTTGTCTTGGCAAGAATTGGTAGTCCTTTGTTTTGTGTCCTGTCTGTCCATTTTGTCCTATTTGTCAGCAGTTAATTTGAGGATACTTTGTTGTCCAGTGGCTAACTTTTGCCACGATGAAAGTTAACTCCATATGCAGTTTCTTCAATGCCTATATTTTCTCTGAAGTAGATTGGTACTGTCAGGAGCCGATATGTCTCATAGTCATAACAAAAAAGAAAAATTTTCTAAGTTATTAAAACACTTTAAATGCCATATTCTGTAGCTGTCTGATGGGTTTGAAGAGGACCTGTCTATCTAAAATATATCTGCTCAATCTTGAAAACATACCTAATATGACTACAAGTTCTATTGTAATGTCTAACTACTAACTTTCACTTCTTTATTTCCTGATAGTTGGTAATAATGACATTCAAGGATCAGCAAATTGCATCACATTGTTAAATGAACAGTAAAAGTACAATATCTTGAACAAGATTAGAAATTTACGTATATCATTCTCTAACAATATCAATCTAAATATATATAATTTGTATACAATAAAAAAATCCAATCCAGTGTAAAGTATTTAAAACTAGTAACTGTCTTTTTTTTTAAACAAGAACCTTAAATCTATTCTCCTTTGTTTAGCCCTTTTCCTAACCCTTAACAACAACTTGTAACCAACCCTCCTAAACAATGAAAATTATCCCAGACACAAAACTCATGAAAAGACCAAAAATCCACCTGCTCCACACCACCTCTTTGGGAATGTGGGCATTGTATTCTTAAAATTGCTTCCTGCTGGGTGTGGGTGAATGTATCTTTGTTCTGAAAAGAAAAATTTTGGGTTAATTGTCAAATTCTAGGAAAGGTAGCTATTTCCTTTGTTGTCCAGTTTGAACATAATGCCAAAGTCAAGTACTTATCTCAAGTCCTATTTAAGTAGTCTTTGAAAGTGGATCATCTCAGCTAGCCCTCTCAAAACTGCTCTTAGCATTTTGTAGTGCAAAGCTGATCTGTAGATGATGTTTGTCAGCTTAGTGGTATTATTATTGTCCATGTGGAATTGTGGTTGCTGTGGGGCCCCATCTTCTTCCTGGAGACTTCAGTTGATGATAGGCCTGGCTGTGATTTCCTGCAAGAAAACTGATAAGAGACTCGAACACAAAGACATGTATAAGCAGCTAATTGAAGCCCTTTTTCTAGAATTAGTACTCTATATGACCATTAATGTCTTAACAAAGTTTAAAATGTACATATATACATAATATATATAAATTCTGTAAACTTTGATATAAAATTTATATTTTAAGAAAAGTTTAAAAATCAGAATAGCATCAAAGAATTGAGATTAGTAGTAATAGAATGGTCCCTTAATTAATTTGGTTTTCCTCCTGTCCCATAGCAGAAGATGGCTCTTTCTTCTGGCATGATACAGGGAGTTTGCATTTTCCTTTTAACAACCTGCTTGAGTTTAAAGAAGGAGAGAGTCATTCTCCAACTCCAAAGTCAGCTTTAAATTTTAATTGAACTGGGGGTACAGGAAGACCAATAGTGTTAAATTTCTTTAGAGAAGAGCAGAAACAAATATATAGGAAGACTTATAAAATTTTATAAATGATATACCAATAGGCCATTTTACTCTTTTTCTTGGGACAGATGATTTGTCCTTTTTCTTTAGATGTCTCATTTGTCCAGTTTTCTTCAGATTCCTTAGCCTTCATTCTCCTAAAAGACAAAAACAAAAACCTCTCCCCAAGACTAATTTAGGGCAGGTTCCCTTTCGAGAAGTTATTGTCTGATTAAGTGAAAAAGTATGTGTTAAAGATGTAAGTTAGTTTAAATTGTATAGTCATGTTGGTTGATAAACTATCACCTCCTCTAAGAGGTCTCCCTTGTTCAAATCAAACCTTTATCAATTTTGATGGTATCCACAGCTTATCTTCTCCTATAGAAACAAAAGCAAAACCTCAAAGGTCTGTTACCATTCTCCATTTACCAGATTTCTTTTTAATATTAATTTTTAATTATTTTAATATTAATATAATAGTTTAATATTATTATAATAATTATAATAATTAAAAATTATATTAATTATAATACTAATATTATAATTAATATGATAATTTAATTTAATGTAATATAATTAAGAATATTTTAATTCTCCTGTATTTTAATAACAAATACAGGAGAATTCCAAGTGCTGGTTGATTCTTCAATATGCTGAGCATGTAAGTGTTCTTCTACCAGCTCTTCTAAAGCCTGCAGTTTCTCTGTTGTTAAAGGCCATTGATGAACCCATACAGGCTTGTCTGTTAATCATTTTAAAGGTAGAGCTGTTGGTGTCTTTGGAAGCTTTTATCCTGGCACTCAAATTGACTATCTTTTTAAATAGTAAAATAAGGATAAGGAAAGTAATAATGTGCATAATCCCATCAACATTAATCTGCTCATATAGTTGTTCCATTTTCAGATTGCCTAAAATTTTATCAAACAAAGCCCAATTTTCTACCAATGTACACATAAAACCCATTTTTTTTAATGTGGAAAAAATTTTCTCTTTTAAATAGTTTTTTCCTTTAAAATATCTGATACCTTAATTGACTTACCAAGTCTGCATAGAAGAGTAGAAATCTGAGGGAATTTCAAAACAGCTACCTAGTGTCTGAGGTGTGATTCCAGAGAGAGAGAGAGAGAGAGAGAGAGAGAGAGAGAGAGAGAGAGAGAGAGAGAGAGAACAAGAAAGCATAGCCAAGAGTTCTGTCTAAATGCTTATATCTAGCCATGTGTTCCCGCTTGAGTCCAGTCGAGCCTGGGCTCAGGCTTCCTTAAACTCTGAACAGGTGCTTTGACATTTCAGCCAAGAGCAGCTCTGTCTGCAGTTGCGTGTAGCTACTGCAATTAGCGGTAGTTCTGGCAGGCCTGAGTTTTTCATAGCACTGGTGTAGCTACATTCAGTTGGTCAGCCCTGGGGCCTAGGCCGAGCTGTCCCCAGCTACGGAGTCAGTCAGCTGGCTGGCCGCCAAGCTGCCACAACTGGCTATGTGTAACTCAGGTGTGAGCGGGGGCCCGAAAGGCCACAGGCAAGTGGCTTCTTCATGAATTTGTACCACAAACACTGGGCACCAGATGTAGATGAACAGTCTTATTTAATAAGAAACATAGAGTCAAATGCAGAGTTAAAAGCTTAAGAGGTCAGAGCAGTAGCTGAGAGCTGAGACTTAAAACCACCTTCTTACCCTTCCTGCTGCTACTGTCCTTCCCCTCAGAAAGAGACCTACTTCCTGTGTATCTGTTTTTTTATTGACTTTCTGTTCTGCCTTCTCATTGGTTGTAAACCCAACCATATGACCTCTTCATCACTGCCTGTCTATACAGACCTCCAGGTCTTTTATGGTTGGTATTGAGATTAAAGACATGTCTCCATGCTGGCTGTGTCCTTGAACACACAGAGATCTGTCTGTCATGTGATCTGGATTAAAGGTGTGCACCCCCACTGCCAGGCTTCTGCTATGGCTTGCTATTAGCTCTGACCCAAAGGCAATTTAATTTATTAACATACAAATAAAATCACATTTCAGTACAAATAAAATATCACCACAGGTGTACCTATGGAATATTAAATGCATCATTTTAGCTGATGAGAGAAGAGTATATCAGCCCAGAGCGAGAGGGAACTCCCCAGCTGAAGAAAACACAGAAAATTTGTATGTGGGAAAATAATCTGTAGTCACATTATAATTCTTCCAGTCCTTCTTGCCTTGTGAGTGCTGGTGAGTTTCAATCTCCTGAAGTTTATAATAACCTTTTTAAAATGTCAAAATCTTTAGACATATTAGCAATATGATAACAGTGGTGAATTTTGTCAAAGCAAAATTATGAATCCTTGGAGTCTCAACAAAACAGCAGGATAGCCAGAGAATGGAATCTGAAATGTGTCATTTACATATATCAAATTTTGTTTACTATTTGATCAAAATTAATAAAATATATTTCGGCCAGAATTATTATTTTTTTTTAAGTAGGATTTTTTTATTTTTATTTTGCAATACAATTCAGTTCTACATATCAGCCACGGATTCCCTTGTTCTCCCCCTCCCACCCCCCTCACCTTCCCCCAGCCCGCCCCCATTCCCATCTCCTCCAGGGCAAAGCCTTCCCTGCAGACTGAGATCAACCTGGTAGACTCAGTCCAGGTAAGTCCAGTCCCATCCTCCCAGGTGGAGCCAAGCGACCCTGTATAAGGCCCAGGTTTCAAACAGCCGACTCATGCAATGAGCACAGGCTCTGGTCCCACTGCCTGGATGCCTTCCAAACAGACCAAGCCAATCAACTTTCTCACCCACTCAGAGGACCTGATCCAGTTGGGGACCCCTCAGCCATTGGTTCATATTTCATGTGTTTCCATTCATTTGGCTATTTGTCCCTGTGCTTTATCCAACCTTGGTCTCAACAATTCTCACTCATATAAACCCTCCTCATTCTTCCTAATTGGATTCCCAGAGATCCACCCGGGGCCTAGCCATGGATCTCTGCATCCAGATCCCTCAGTAGTTGGATGAGGTTTCTAGCATGACAATTAGGGTGTTTGGCCATCCCATCACCAGAGTAGGTCAGTTTGGGCTGTATTTCAACCATTGCCAGCAGTCTGTTGTGGGGGTATCTTTGTGGATTTCTTTGGGCCTCTCTAGCACTTTGCTTCTTCCTATTCTCATGTGGTCTTCTTTTACCATGGTCTCCTATTCCTTGTTCTCACTCTCTGTTGTTGATCCAGCTGGGATCTCCTGCTCCCCCAAGCTCTCTTTCCCTCGACCCTCGCCCTTCACTACCCCCACTCATGTCCAGGCTGTTCATGTAGATCTCATTCCATATCTCTGTCATTGGGTGATCCCTTTGTCTTTCTTGGGGTCCTGTTTTCCAGGTAGCCCCCTTGTGATGTGAGTAGCAGTCTAGTCATCCTTGCAGAATTATTATTTCTAATCATATTTTTATAAGTTTTGATATCAGTGATGAACAGTTCATCAGAAGGATCTGGAATTGTATCACTTTATTCCTAAAGTCAAATCCCAATATTTAAGAATCTAGAGGTAAGTAACAGCCTGTATTCAGACTAAGAGCTTTAGAGCACTTTTGTCCTGCAGCAGCCTGCTCATATGGTGTGACCAGGCAATCCAGGATCCATAAGGCAAGTCAGTGTCCTGTGGAAATATGTAAGCATATCTTCTTCCTGATATTATGAAAAAATCCGGACATTTCCAATTACTAGGGAGAAAGTCCTAGAGACTTAGCTGTACCTTTGTGGAGAAGTGACTGAGGAAAGAACTCATATAGTCTTCAGAATGTATTGATTACAAACAGAGCATGAGAAGTAATACACAGATAGCTTGAACATAAAAAAAGGTTATAATTCAAAAGTCTAGAGTTATTTTAAACAGTAAAATATTTTCTCTGTAGAAAATAGTAAAAATGATAACATTTCCCAATAAGCCCATTTAAGTCAATTAATAGCTGAATTATACGTATAAATATTGATTAGATTCTGGGATACAGAAGAAACCTATCTTCATCTGTTCAGAGAGCTATGTTTTATTTAAGTTGTGTAAGTGAGATTCCTATTCATCTTCCCCTTCACTATTTGATTTATGGCAGACATTTTTCTATAGGCTAATCCATAATCTAAAAAGATTTTAGCCTCCCCTCCTGAAAGTATGGCCAGCATTTTCTTTCATCAGCATGATACAGTACAAATTCTCATCCTAATAGTGAAATGTTTCACTAAACCTTGCCCAGTCATTGGGCAAAACCAAAACTTATTATAAGCCACAGTCATCCTAGGGTTCCCCCTGCTAGGCAGCCTCCCTGGATCTGTGGGTTGCAGATGATTTAAGATATGGGGAGATGAATATTTAAGATCTCCGTTTTGGAATAAGGATATTTTGCTTTTTAAAGTATGATGAGATCCTTCCATCATATCTTGACCTGGCAGGTAATAAGGAATGCCTGTAGTGGGAGATATGAAAAGTTGAACACCAGTTCTTAAGAGCTTTTGAAGTATATGTAAGGCCGTTGTCCATTTATGAGCACTAGGCATTCCTAAAATTGAAAAGCAGTGATACAAATGTTGTATTACTTCTCATTTCATAGCCATTAAATCATAAGGACATCGGCCTCCTGGGTAAGCTCCCATAGGGAGAGAATTTGTAGTTCTTGGACAGACATATGAAAAAGTGCCAGTATATCCTGTAGAGTTATCTTCCAATCTATGTGCTCATGAATTTCATAGTTAAATATAATATAATATCACCTGTGCAATAAATGTATTGTAATATATGTACATAAATATATATACATATATATGTACACATACATGTATATATATATATATTATTGGGTTGGGTGACTTTGAGGAAACTATAATTGACAATTAGTTCTGATTGTTAATCTGTACACATAATGAGGAACTCTGCCTAATAAAATGAATTCTGGATAAACAGAATTTGTATCTCCTGCACTGTATGTCAGCTTTGGCCTCCATAGTGGCAGGGAGAGATGGCAAGTGAAAAATAAAATGCTGACAATCTTTAGGGTGAGGAGGTATGGTAAAGGAGCAATCTTGTAAGTCTATAACAATTACAATTTTGATTTCTAGGGATGGCCGTGGGATTACCCTTGGCTTCAATAAACTTTATTTAATTTCTTAAGGTCTTTTTTTTTTTTTGTTTTTTCAAGACAGGGTTTCTCTGTGTAGCTTTGCGCCTTTCCTAGAACTCACCTTGGAGACCAGGCTGGCCTTGAACTCACAGAGTGCCGCCTGCCTCTGCCTCCCGAGTGCTGGGATTAAAATGTGAGCCACCACTGCCTGGCTTCTTAAGGTCTTATAACAGTCTATAAGCCTGATTTTTTAAAAAATAACTAATATTTGGGTGATTTAAGGGCATTGTTATTTAAATGAGGGCAGCTGTAACATGCTGTTTAGAAGGTTTCCAGCTTAAGTTAGCACTTAGATTCCAGTGAGTTGTAGCAAAAAGAAAAAAAAAAGCTGTTTGTAGGACAGGATGGGGAAATCCAGTAGGATGAAAAGGGTCCCATGAGCAGGCAAAAGAGTCAGAGACACTCTCCCTCACACTCACACTGTTAGGAGTACAACAAAAACCCCAAGCTAAACACCTACAGCATGTATGCAGAGAACCTAGCACAGACCCATGCAGGCTCTGTGATTGCTGCTTCCATCTCTGTAAACTCCTGTGAGCCCTGCTCATTTGATCCAGTGGGCCTTGCTCTCCTGGTGTTCTTGACCCCATTGGTTCCTACAGTCCTTCCTCCCCTCTTCTGTGGGGTTCGCTGAGCTCCCCCTAATGTTTGTCATTGGACCTCTTTATCTGTTCCTATCAGCTGCTGGAAAATGCCTCTCTGATGATGACTGGGCAAGGCATCAATCTATGAGTATAACAGAATATCACTAGGAATCATTCCATTGACTTTATTTTAGACCAATAGTGTTTGGTTCTATGCTAGGTCTCTAAACCATCCAGCTTAGAGATCCTGGCCATCTAGGAAGTGTCTGGCATGGCCTCCCTCCTGTGTCTTGGGCCTCCAGTTAGACACTCCCACTGGATCTCTTTTCATTCTTCTGCATGCAGATATCCAGTATGACCAGCATCACTTGTTGAAGATGTTTTCTTTTTCCAGTGTATATTTCTGGCTTATTTATTGAAAAGCAGGTGTCCACAGGTATATGGATTTATGTTTGGGTTTTCAATTCAATTCCATAGACTAACATGTCTGATTTTATGCTTATACCATGTGGTTTTTATTCCTATGGCTCTGTAGTACAGCTTAAAATCAGGCATGGTGATAGACCTGGAAGTTCTTTTATGCTATCAGGATTTTTAGCTAGTCTGGCTTTTCTGTTCTCATACGAAATTGATTATTGTCCCTTCAAGGTCTGTAAATTATGGTGTTGGAATTTTTTTTTAAATGAGACAGGGATTCTCTGTGTAGTTTTGGTGCCTGTTCTGCATCTTAATCTGTAGACCAGGCTGACCTCGAACTCACAGAGATATGCCTGGCTCTGCCTTCCAAATGTTGGGATTAAAGGCTTGTGCCACCACCATCCGGCTTGGTGTTGGAATTTTGATGGGGATTGCATTGAACCTGTAGATTGCTTTTGGTGGGATGGCCAATTTACTGCCTTAATTCTACCAATTCATGACCATGGGAGATCTTCCCATCCTCTGATACCTTGCTCAATTTCGTTCTTTAAAGGCTTGATATTTTTATCGTACTAGTCTTTCACTTGCTTGGTTAGTATCACTCCAATATGTTTTACATTGTTTGTGGCTATTGTGAAGCTTGTTGTTTCCTTGATTGCTTTCTCAATCAGTTTGTCAGCTGTAAATAGGCGAGCTACTAATTATTTTTCATTAATTTTGTATTATACACATTGCTGAACCCTTCCCTAGCCCAGCCTTCACCCAGACACACAGACACACACAGACACACACAGACACACACACACACACACACACACACACAGCAGCTTTCAGAGATCCAGTGGCTGTCTACATGACTCCACAACCAGGGTGACCAGTACAGCTTCCAGCATGGCCTTGGGTCGGCTGACCCAAGCTTCCAGGTCAAGGTGGCCCGGCAAGAGGGGCCTCCAAGGCTGTACCCGGTTCTTCTAAGGCAGTGGGATGGAAGGTGTTACACCAAGGGAGACGACCACCCAACTCAATGGGACCCTAGACCCAGCTCGGGCTTCCCACCTTGCAGAAGGCCGCTCCAGGATGGACACAAGGCAAAAGGGCAGGCAACTGTGTATGCTTGTAAGGGATGCAGAGTCAGTGGCTTAAGTCCCGTGTCCCAAATCCGATGGTCTAATACTAAGATGGGAGAAGAAGGACTTCCTTCCAAAACCTTGGCCTTGGTAGTGATGAGCGTTCAGATGGATGCTGCCCCACATCATGCTAAGCAGGGACCATAAGGCCCGGGACATCCACAACCTTGCCTCAACAGGCAGGGCGTCCAGGTCCCTGAGGTGAAGACAAGAACACATCAAAAGAAGAAACATTGCACCCAACTGCCCTCTTGCCCTACCAAACCCTGGGCCCAGGCCCCCACCTTAACCATCTCCTAGGCAGCACCAGGCAACCATTCTGACCTACGTCCACCTCTGTCACAATCTCTCTCCTCTGCACAGCCCTCCACCTCCCACCCCTAACCTCCCACCTCCCGACCCTACCCTACAGCAAATACCACCTCAGGAAACTTCTCTTTCCGTTCTCTAACTTCCCCAAGACCCTGTCAGGCATGGAACTCTCTGTATCCTCTGTGGACACCCACCTACCTGTGGCAGGCCCTAGGAACACACAGGACTCGGCTCTCTCAAGAGATTCCAAGTGGACCGAAGACAGGTAACATAGAATCTGAGGGACAAGAAGCAATTCTCACTCTTCACACCAGGATGCCTACAGCACACACCCACCCTATGTGTCCTTATGGATTTCCCTAAACATTCCAGGTGTCCTCACACAAATTTCTCTCCACGGCCCCAGACCCATGGAACAGAAAAAAGTGTCCAAAGACAGAGTGGGTCTGCCCACCAGCCTGCATGAAAAAACATCAACAAACTAGAGAACAACCAACACCCCACCGGCAGATTCTCATTTGCTCTCGCCTTACTTTCTCTCTCTCTCATTTATCTATCCTCCTCTACCTCCACCTCCACCTCTATCTCTGTCTTTCTCTGTCCCTCGCTCCTATCTACAGTCCCATCCCTGGTATCTAGGTTAGCTAGGCCATGTTCAGTAGGGAAATGCTTTTCACTCCTCAACAGGAAGTCTTCCTTCAATGAGCACTGAAAGTCTCCAGAGGCTCTCCTCCACACTGCTGACATCTTCCATGATGAAGCCTAGAAGAAAATCACTCTCCCTGCCACCGGGAGACAAGCCTGTCTATGCTCTTCCAAATCTCCCTCTCTACAAAGCTTCCTGGAGACTTTTGCTTTGGCTAAAAAGGGAGCTTCCTGGTGATGGGGGTGGGTGTGGAGGACCTGACTTCATGGACCTGCCTGTCAGGCCACTTTAAAGACGGTACTGCCACCTTCCCAATGGTTCCTACACAATGCTCTTACCAACCACGCTCTGGCATGCCCCTGAGCCCTAATCCACACACACAAAGCACCACTCCAAACCTTGTACTCATTTGAGCTGGATCTGAAGGATGGAGCCCTAAAAGGCTTCCCTACATGCAAACCTGTCTTTCCTCTACATCCCAGAGCTGACGACCATAACTCGTACATACTGTGCCTCTCAGGCACTGCTATGACTTCTCACAGTACTGGGCCACAATAATCCCAGTACACACACACACACACACACACACACACACACACACACACACACATACACAAAAGAGCTCCTGCATGCTTAGCAGTTGTAGGACTCCAGATAGTGCCCTCTGTTAATTTCAGAGCCTTCTCTAAGTATTCTTCCTGCTGAGATGATGTCTGGACATGAGAATGCAGGACAAGGGGCTTTTGGACCTTTGATGGTGGGAGTTGTTCCTGGGTTTAATGCAAATGAAGCTAGGCAGGAGAAGACAGGACTATGTGTGTCCTGAATGACACAGAGGAGGCTTGTCAGGGGAAGCACGGGCTGTGAAACCTGGCCACTATGGTACCTAAGTCCTGCCTGGCCTCTTTGTGAGCACCCCTGAGTCCAAACACTGTTCTGGATGCCCTTACTGGAATTCACCTTTAGCCACCACACTGCAATACTGGGTACGAACAATCAGGTTGGATAGGATGATGATTGGGGTTGAGGGTTCCAGATCCCTTACAGGGATCTGGGGATGTGGCTCTGGAGCTGGAACCTTTTCTAACAGGTCCCAGTGCCTAAATTCAACCTGTAGCACAACTCAAGAGAAAATCCAGTTGTAAAAGAAACAAAAGGCAAGCCAGAGAGCAGTCCAGGCAGCCAGAGAGGAGAGGGGATGGCAGGAGGAGATAAATGGATGTCAGACATTTGGCCAAGGTGGCTAGCAACCAGGCCTGAGACCCTGAGCACCTCCCAGAGATGCAGGGCAGAGTTTGTGTGATCTCCGGAAGTGAGCTGTGGATACTGCTAGGGAGGCTCAGACAAAAGCTAGGGGGTCCCGGGTGGCCTTGTGCACCACCATAAGGGCAGGCGGGCTGGCACGGAGGCAGGAAATGTTCCACACAACCACCCCCATGCAGCCCAGGCTGCACAATGCCCTGCGGAGAGGTCCTCTCCTTCTCCAAGACATGGCGGCCACAGGACCCGGGAGGCTGTGCTTCCTTGAACCCCAAGCCAGCCACGTGTCGCCCGCCCGGAGCCGGTCATCTGGACCCTGCTTCCTCCTCCAGCTCTCCTGGGTCATGGAGCAGGCCAGAGAACCGCTTTGGTCCTGGGGGACCCAGGAGGGAGCACTTCCCTAGGCGGCACGCCTCCATTTCCAGGGTAGCACAGGGACCTGCTAGAGGAATTGGCAAACTGAATCCGCGGGATGGCAGCAGGGCACCGAGAATGCCAAGGGCCAAGGGCGAAGGGTGCTCTCTCTCCGCCCTTCACAAAGTAAAAAAAAAAAAAAAGCCAAAGCTCCAAGATGGAGGACAACCATCTAGGCTAGGACTGGACAGACATGCCACTCTAGGGCTGCTGCTAGGGATTCAGTGGTGTGCAGAAGGTGAGGGTGTGGTGTGTAGATGGGGGTAACAGACTTTAACTGGTTCCTCCATTGTAACCTCCATGCACTGCACTTCCCTGATACACTCGGCTTTGTGCCAGCCCCTGAAGGCCCTGCCTGAGGGTATGGTGGGGTGCAGGGAGAGTGGGCAGGTGGTGGAGGGTGTCATGGAGGGGGCCAAGTGGGGAGTGTGTGGATGTGGGGGCAGGCTCACTTGAGAGTCGGAGCCACACCCTAAGGAAGTCGTCCACAAACCACATCTGGACTATAGGGGAGGAGCCAAAGAAACATAATAATGGGTTTGGGGTTCAGGGGCTGAGCATCACCCCCTAGCTGCCAAACCAGGGTATTCTAACAGCTGCATCACTGCCCTAGCCCAGCCTTCACACCAGACACACAGACACACACACACACACACACACACACACACACACACACACACACAGCTGCTTTCAGAGATCCAGCAGCTGTCTACATGACTCCACCCACCAGGGTGACCAGTACAGCTTCCAGCATGGCCTTGGGTCTGCTGACCCAAGCTTCCAGGTCAAGGTGGCCCGGCAAGAGGGGCCTCTCAGGCTGACACTGGTCCTGCTAGGACAGTGGGATGGAAGTTTAACATCAAGGAAGACGACCACCCAACTCAATGGGACCCTAGGCCCAGCTCAGGCTTCCCACCTTGCAGAAGGCCGCTCCAGGATGGACACAAGGCAAAAGGGCAGGCAGCTGTGTGCACTTGTGAGGGATGCAGAGTCAGCGGCCTGTGTCCCGTGTCTCAATGTCCGATGGTCTAATACTGAGATGGGAGAGGAGAAGGGCTTCCTTCCAAAACCTTGGCCTTGGTAGTGATGAGCGTTCAGATGGATGCTGTCCCACATCATGCGAAGCATAGACCACTAAGGCCCGGAACATCCACAACCTCGCCTCAACAGGCAGGGTGTCCAGGTCCCTGAGGTGAAGAAAAGAACACATCAAAAGAAAAAAACATTGCACCCACCTGCCCTCTTGCCCTACCAAACCCTGGGCCCAAGCCCCCACCTTAATCATCTCCTAGGCAGCACCAGGCAACCATTCTGACCTACCTCCACCTCTGTCACAATCTCTCTCCTCTGCACAGCCCTCCACCTCCCACCCCTAACCTCCCACCTCCCGACCCTACCCTACACCAAATACCAGGCACCACTCAGGAAACTTCTCTTTCTGTTCTCTAACATCCCCAAAACCTGTAAGGCAAGGAAATCTCTGTATCCTCTGTGGACACCCACCTACCTGTGGCAGGGCCTGGGTACACACAGGACTCAGCTCTCTCAAGAGATTCAAGTGGACCGAGGACAGGCAACATAGAAGCTTAGGGACAAGAAGCAATTCTCACTCTTAACACCAGGATGCCTGCAGCACACACCCACCCTGTCTGTCCTTATGGATTTCCCACAACATTCCAGGTGTCCTCACACAAAATTCCCTCCAGGGGCCCAGACCCATGGAACAGAAAAATGTGTCCATAGACAGAGTGGGTCTGCCCAACAGCCTGCATGAAAATAACACCAACAATCACGAAAACACCCAACACCCCACAAGCAGATTCTCATTTGCTCTCCCACCCTCTCTTGCTGTCACCCCCCTCTCTCATTTATCTATCCTCCTCCACCTCCACCTCCACCTCTATATCTGTCTCCCTCTATCCCTCACTCCTATGTACAGTCCCATTCCTGGTATCCAGGGTAGCTAGGCCATGTTCAGCTGGTGAGAGTGGAGGCCCTGAATTCCTAGACCTGCCTGGCAGGCCACTCCAAACGACAGTCCTGCCACCTTTCTGATGGTTCCTACACAATGCTCTCATCCACGATGCCCTGGCACCCTTCTGAGCCCCAAACTACACACAGGATGCACCACTTCAAACCTTGTGCTCACCTGAGCTGCAGCTGAAGGAAGGAGCCCTAAAAGACTTCCCCTACATGCAAACTGGTCCTTCCCCTATGTCCCAAAGCTGACCACCACAACTCTTACATACTGAGCCTCTCAGGCACTGCTATGTCTTCTCTCAGGACTAGGCCACAATAATCCCAGGTATACATGCACACACACACACACACACACACACACACAAACACACAAACACACACACACAGACACACACACACACACAGACACACAGACACACACACACACACACACACACACACACACACACACACACACACAAAAGCGCTCCTGCATGCTTAGCAGTTCTAGGACTCCAGATAGTGCCCTCTGTTAATTTCAGAGCCTTCTCTAAGTATTCTTCCTGCTGAGATGATGTCTGGACATGTGAGTTCAGGACAAGAAGTTTTCGACTTTCACTCTGGGGTTCTCCCCGGGTATAAGATAAGTCCAGCTAGGCAGGAGAAGACAGGACTATGTGTGTCCTGCATGAAATAGAGGAGGCTTGTCAGGGGAGGCAGGGGCCATAAAACCTGGCCACTATGTTACCTAAAGTCCTGCCTGGCCTCTTTGTGAGCACACCTGAGTCCAAACCCTGTTCTGCCTGCTTCTACTGGAATTCACCTTGAGCCACCACACAGCCATACTGGGTACGAACAATCAGGTTGGATAGGATGATGATGGAGGGTTGAGGGGTCCAGACCCCTTAGAGGGATCTGGTGATGTGGCTCTGGAGCTGGAACCTTTTCTAACAGGTCCCAGTCCCTGAATTCCACCTTTAGCACAGCTCAAGAGAAAAGCCAGTTGTAAAAGAAACAAAATGCAAGCCAGAGAGAAGGCCTGGCAGCCAGAGAGGAGCGGGGATGTAAAGAAGGGAGTTAAATGGATGACAGACATTTGGGCACAGGGGCTAGCAACTAGGCCTGAGACCCTGAGCACCTCCCAGAGAAGCAGGGCAGAGTTTGTGTGGTCTCCGGAAGTGAGCTATGGATACTGCTAGGGAGGCTCAGACAAAAGCTAGGGGGTCCCGGGGTGGCCTTGTGCACCACGGTATGGGTAGGTGAGCTGGCACGCAGGCAGGAAAAGTTCCACACAACCACCCCAATGCAGCCCAGGCTGCACAATCCCCTGTGGAGAGGTCCTTTCCTGATCCCAGACATGGCTGGTCACCTGGACCCTGCTTCCTCCTCCAGCTGTCCTGGGTCACGGAGCAGGCAAGAGAACCTCTTTGGTCCTAGGGGACCCAGGCGGGAGCCCTTCCATAGCCAGACCACCTCCATTTCCAGGGAAGCTCAGGGACTTGCTGGCGGAATCGGCAAACTGAAAATTCGTGATGGCAGCAGTGCACCGAGAATGCCAAGGGCCAAGAGCGAAGAATGCTCTCCCTCCGCCCTACAGAAAGCAAAAAAAAGCCAAAGCTCCAAGATGGAAGCCATTTATCTAGGCTAGGACTGTCCAGACATTGTGCTCTAGGGCTGCTGCTAGGGATACGAGGGTGTGCAGAATGTGAGGGTGTGGTGTGTAGATGGGGGTCACAGACCTTAACTGGTTCCTCCATTTTAACCTTTAAGCACTGCACTTTCCCTGACATACTTGGCTTTGTGCGAGCCCCTAAAGACCCTGCCTGTGGGTATGGTGGGGTGTGGGGAGAAGGGACTGTTGGTGTAGGTTGTCATGGAGGGGGCCAAGGGGAGAGTGTGTGGATGTGGGAGCAGGCGCATTTGAGATCCTGAGCCAGACCCTAAGGGAGTCCTCCACAAACCACATCTGAATTCTAGGGGAGGAGCCTCACAAACATACTCATGGGGTTGGGGTTCAGGATCGTAGCCCCATAGCAGCCAAACCAAGGTATTCTCACAGCTGCATCTCTGCCCTTTTCCAGCCATCACCCAAGAAACACACACACACACACACACACACACACACACACACACACAAACACACATAAACATACACACACACACACAGCTGCTTTTAGAGATTCAGCAGCTGTCTACATGACTCTACCCACCAGAGTGACCCTTACAACTCCTTGGGTCTACTGAAACAAGCTTCCAGGTCAAGGGTCCAGCAAAGAAGGGGCATCCCAGGCTGACCCCGGACTTGCTAGAGCAGTGGGGTGGTGGTGTCCCAGAACCAAGAGCACATGGGAATTTGTGTCACCAGGGGAGACTACCGCCCAACTCAATGGGACCCTAGGCCCAGCACCGGCTTCTCACCTGGAAGAAGGCTGTTCCCGGATGGACACAAGGAAAAGGCAGGCAGCAGTGTGCACTGGTCAAGGATCCAGGGACAGGGGCCTGAGTCCCCTCTTCCAGGGTCCCATGGTGTAATCTTGAGATAGGAGAGGAGAAGGGCTTCCTTCCAAAACCTTGGACTTGGTAGTGATGTGCATTCAGATGGAATTGCCTCAAATCATCCGAAGCAGGGACCACTGGGGGCCGGGGACATCCATAAACTCGCCTCAACAGGCAGGCCGTCCACGGCCCTGAGGTGGGGACAAGGAAACATAAAAAGAAGAAACATTGCACCCACCTCCCCTCTTACCTACCAAACCCTGGGCCCAGGCCCCCACCTTAACTGTCTCCTAGGCAGCACCAGGCAACCATTCTGACCTACGTCCACCTCTGTCACAATCTCTCTCCTCTGCACAGCCCTCCACCTCCCACCCCTAACCTCCCACCTCCCGACCTTACCCTACACCAAATACCAGGCACCACTCAGGAAACTTCTCTTTCTGTTCTCTAACTTCCTCAAGACCCTGTCAGGCATGGAACTCTGTATCCTCTGTGGACACCAACCTACCTGTGGCAGGGCCTAGGCACACACAGGACTCAGCTCTCTCAAGAGATTCAAGCTGACCAAGGACAGGCAACATAGAGGCTGAGGGACAAGAAGCAATTCTCACTCTTAACACCAGGATGCCTGCAGCACACACCCACCCCAGCACGCCCCTGAGCTCCAACCCACAAACAAAACGCACCACTCCAAACATTGTGCTCACCTGAGCTGGAGCTGAAGGATGGAGCCCTAAAAGGCTTCCCCTACATGCCAACCTGTCCTTCCCCATCAACCTGGACCTGACCACAATAACTCTTATATACTGTGCCTCTCAGCCACCTCTTATGGACCCAAACAGGACTACACCACAATAAACCCAGGCACTCACAAACACCGAATACACACACACACACACACACACACACACACACACACACACACACAGAGCAGGTCTAGGACTCCACATACTGCCCTCTGTTAATTTCAGAGCCTTCTCCAAGTATTCTTCCTGTTGAGATGATGTCTGGACAGGGCAGTGCAGGACCAGGGGCTTTTCGACCTTTGATCCTGGGGGTTCTACCTGGTTTAAGACAAAGGTGAGCTAAGCAGGAGAACACAGGAAGGAGTATTCGGCCTGCATGTGTGTCCTGCATGACAGAGAAGAAGCTTCTCAAGGGAGGCAAGGGCCCTGAAACCTGGCCTCCATGGTACCTAAGTCCTGCCTGGCCTGTTTGTGAGCACCCCTGAGACCAAACCCTGCTCTGGATGATTCTACTGGGATTCACCCTGAGCCACCACACTGCCTTGAGCTCTGGATCACTGGGTACACACAACCAGCTTGCATAGGATGATGATGGGGGGGGTGTCCCAGACCAATTGTTGGATTCTGGGGATGTGGCTCTGGAGCAGAAACCTTTCTGACAGGTCCCAGTCCCTGAATTCCACCTGTAGCACACCTCAAATGGAAGGCCATTTGTAAAAGGAACAAAAGGCAAGCCAGAGAGAAGGCCTGGCAGCCAGAGAGGAGAGGGGATGGCAGGAGAAGTTAAATGGATGACAGACATTTGGCCACAGTGGCTACCAGCAACCAGGCCTGAGACCCTGAAAACCTCCCAAAGAGGCAGGGCAGAGTTTGTGTGGTCTCCGGAAGTGAGCTGTGGATACTGCTAGGGAGGCTAAAAAAAGTTAGGGGCTCCCTGGGTGGCCTTGTGCACCACGGTAAGGGCAGGCGGGTTGGCACTCTGGGGCGAAATTTCCCCACAAGGACACCAATGCAGCCCAGGCTGCACAATCCCCTGCAGAGAGGTCCTCTGCTGCTGCCAGACATGGTGGCAGTAGGATCCGGGAGGCTGTGCTTCCGTGACCCGCAAGCCAAGCCTCGTGTCGCCTGCCCGGAGCCGGTCACCTGGACCCTGCTTCCTCCTCCAGCTCTCCTGGGTCATGGAGCGGGCCAGAGAACCGCTTTGGTCCTGGGAGACCCAGGCGGGAGCCCTTCCCTAGCCAGCCTGACTCCATTTCCTGGGACACACAGGGACCTGCTGGCGGAATTGGCAAACTGAATCCGTGTGATGGGAGCAGTGCACCGAGAATGCCAAGGGCCAAGGGCGAAGGGTGCTCTCCCTCTGCCCTTCGCAAAGCAAAAAAAAATGAAAAATTAAAAAAAAAAAGTCAGCATTCTCCTGCCAAGCTCCAAGATGGAGGCCAACCATGTAGATCAGGACTGGACAGACATGAGACTCTAGGGCTGCTGCTAGGGATCCCAGGGTGTTCAGTGAGTGGGGGTGTGGTGGGCAATGGAGGTTACCGACTTTAACAGGTTCCTGCATGCCCTGCACTGCCCTGAGACACTGGGCTTTGGGCACATGGCAGCCCATGAAGGCCCCCCCGAGGGTATCACGTGGTACCTGAAGAGGGGCCCGGTGGTGGACGGTGTGATGGAGGGGGCCAAGTGGGGAGTGTGTGGATGTGGGCATAAAAGCTCTTTAGAGCCCGCACCAGACCCTAAGGGAATCCTCCACAAACCACATGACAATCTGGACTATAGGGGAGGAGCCTCAGAAACATACTCATGGATTTGGGGACCAAGGGCTGAACGTCGCCCCCTAGCTGCCAAACCAGGGTATTCTAACAGCTGCATCCCTGCCCTTCGCCCAGCCTTCACCCCAGACACATAGACACACACAGACAGACACAGACACAGACACACACACACACACACACACACACACACACACACACACAGCAGCTTTCAGAGATCCAGTGGCTGTCTACATGACTCCACCCACCAGGGTGACCAGTACAGCTGCCAGGATGGCCTTGGGTCTGCTGACCCAAGCTTCCAGGTCAAGGTGGCCCGTCAAGAGGGGCCTCCAAGGCTGTACCCGGTTCTTCTAGGGCAGTGGGATGGAAGGTGTTACACCAAGGGAGACGACCACCCAACTCAATGGGGCCCTAGACCCAGCTCGGGCTTCCCACCTGGCAGAAGGCCGCTCCAGGATGGACACAAGGCAAAAGGGCAGGCATCTCTGTGCACTTGTGAGGGATGCAGAGTCAGCGGCCTGAGTCTCGTGTCCCAAGGTCCGATGGTCTAATACTGAGATGGGAGAGAAGGGCTTCCTTCCAAAACCTTGGACTTGGTAGTGATATGCGTTCAGATGGATGCTGCCTCACATCATCTGAAGCAGGGACCACAAGGCTCGGGGACATCCACAGTCTCTTCTGAACAGGCAGGGTGTCCAGGGCCCTGAGGTAGAGACAAGGACACATCAAAGGAAGAAACATTGCACCCACCTCCCCCCTTGCCTACCAAACCCTGGGCTCAGGCCCCCACCTTAACCGTCTCCTAGGCAGCACCAGGCAACCATTCTGACCTACGTCCACCTCTGTCACAATCTCTCTCCTCTGCACAGCCCTCCACCTCCCACCCCTAACCTCCCACCTCCCGACCCTACCCTACACCAACTACCAGGCACTACTCAGGAAACTTCTCTTTCTGTTTTCTAACTTCCTCAAGACCCTGTCAGGCATGGAACTCTCTGTATCCTCTGTGGACACCTACCTACCTGTGGCAGGGCCTAGGCACACACAGGACTCAGCTCTCTCAAGAGATTCAAGTGGACCGAGGACAGGCAACATAGAAGCTGAGGGACAAGAAGCAATTCTCACTCTTAACACCAGGATGCCTGCAGCACACACCCACCCTGTCTGTCCTTATGGATTTCCCACAACATTCTAGGTGTCATCACACAAAATTCCCTCCAGGGGCACAGATCCATGGAACAGAAAAAAGTGTCCATAGACAGTGGGTCTTCCCAAAAGCCTGCATGAAAAAAACACCAACAAACTAGAGAACACCTGTAGATGTAACCAACCATCTTATTAAATAAGAAACACAGAGCCGATTCAGAGAAGAAAGCCAAGAGGTCAGAACTAAGAGCCTTACCCTTCCTGCTTCAGCTATCCTGCTTCAGCCAAGAGAGCTCTCCGAAAAAAGGGCCTCTTTCTGTGTATATGTCTTTATATAGTCTAGATGTTCTGCCTTCTCATTGGTTGTAAACTAAACACGTGACTGCCTTGTCACTGCCTGTATGTGCCGCCCTCCAGGTCCTTAAAGGCGTGCGCCACCACCGCCACGCACTTGCTATGGCTCTAAAACTCTGACCCCCAGGCAACTTTATTTATTAACATACAATTAAAATCACATTTCAGTACAAGTAAAATACCACCACATTTCCCCTTTTCTATTTTAATAAAAAGGAAAAAAAGAAAAAGGTTATAACTAACAAAAGAAAAACTATATACAAAAGTACAGTAACTATATACAATATATACAAATAATAAATGTCTAAACAATGTCTAGTCCATTTGTATTTGACAAATTCAGAGATAATAATTTCATTATCCTATTTTGTTAAGTCCAAAATGTATCTAATTCACTTTCTATCCTAATTAATCTTCAACTTTAACTAACTAACCTTCAACTATAACTAACTAATCTTCAACTCCCTCAGAGACCCAAGAAGGAAATAATATTAGCTAACAAAAATAAAAACAGAAAGTGCATGCAAGCAACTTCCAAAAAATTTGTGAGT
The DNA here is from genome assembly GCF_949786415.1 of Peromyscus eremicus. Lineage (NCBI taxonomy): Eukaryota > Metazoa > Chordata > Mammalia > Rodentia > Cricetidae > Peromyscus > Peromyscus eremicus. Next base: position 2,348,074 of record NW_026734289.1, read on the forward strand.
TGACAGAAACAGCCAACTGCCTGGACAGTCACCTGAGGTTTCTCCGCAATGCTGGGGTATCATCTTCAGCCTATATAGGCTTAGCATATCTGACAGACTCATTTGTATTTTTTTTTTTGGTTTTTCGAGACAGGGTTTCTCTGTGTAGCTTTGCGCCTTTCCTGGAACTCGCTTTGGAGACCAGGCTAGCCTCGAACTCACTGAGATCCGCCTGGCTCTGCCTCCCGAGTGCTGGGATTAAAGGCGTGCGCCACCACCGCCCGGCTAAGACTCATTTGTGAAGTAGGATGTACACAAGGTCAACAGTTCAACCTCACATTGGGTGAGAGCAGTCCATGCACCAGAAACACCTGAATTCCACTAATGTCATGTCATGATTCAGGATTTTAAATTCTGGAAAATGTTGATGGTTTTTTAGTTCAGCTCTCCATTCTTCTTGGCTGTGTACATATGGCTTCATCTCAGCATCCTGTTCTTCTCCACATCTCTCTATCAAATGCCAGCCTACTATTGAGAGGCGTTAGCTTAGTTACTCTTCCAGAATAACTGTTTCAGCTGCTGTTCCATAGCACATCAGAAGCCATCGGCCCACTGCCTGTTCAGCTGCCTTCGAAGAAAAGGGCACTGTACCTTTTCCGAGTTGCGAAGGCCACGTCAGGGATGGTGCCATATTGTCCTGGCCTCAGAAGATGCCTTTTGATAAAGCCATAACCACTCTTGTTTAGGCAAGAATCAGTAGTCCTTTGTTTCATGTCCTGTCTGTCCATTTTGTCATCAGTTGATTCGAGGATACTTTGTTGTCCAGTGGCTAACTTTTGCCACAATGAAAGCTAACTCCATACGCAGTTTCTTCAATGCCCATATTTTCTCTGAAGTAGATTGGTACTGCCAGGAGCCGACATGTCTCATAGTCAATAACAAAAAATAAAAATTTTCTAAGTTATTAGAACATTTTAAATGACATATTCTGTAGATCTCTGAAGGGTTTGAAGATGACCTATCTAAAATATATCTGCTCAATTTTTAAAACATGTCTAATATGACTACAAGTTCTATTGTAATGTCTAACTACTAACTATCATTTCTTTATATCCTAATGGTAATAATAACATTTAAGGATCAGAAAATTGCATTGTTAAATGAACGATATAAGTACAATTAGAAATATACATATAGCATTTTCTAACAATATCAATTTCAATATATATAATTTGTATACAATATAAAACAATCCAATCCAATGTAAAGTATTTAAAACTAGTAATTGTCTTTTTCTTCTTCTTTCTTTCTCTCTCTCTTTTTTTTAAATAAGAACTTTAAATCTAATCTGCTTAGTCTTTTTCCTAACCCTTGACAACAACTTGTAACCAACCCCTCTAAACAATGAAAATTATCCCAGACCCAAAACCCATAAAAAGACCAAAAAACCACCCACCCCACACTACCTCTTTGGGAATGTGGGCGTCGTATTCTTAAAATTGCTTCCTGCTGGGTATGGGCGAAGTTATCTTTATCCTGAAAGAAAAATTTTAGATTAATTGTCAAATTCTAGGAAAGGTAACTATATCCTTCATTATCCAGTTTGTGTATAATGCCAAAGTTCAGGGTTTATCTCAAGTCCTTATTCAAGTAGTCTTTGAGACTGGATCATCTCATCTAGTCATCTCAAAATTGCTCTGAGCACCTTGTAGTTCAAAGCTGATCTGTAGATGATGTTTGTCAGCTTAGTGATGTTATTATTGTCCACGTGGAATTGTTGTTGTTGTGGGGCCCCAACTTCTTCCTGGAGACTTCAGTTGATGTTAGGCCTGGCCGTGAATTCCTGCAGAAACCTGATTAGAGACTCGAACACAAAGACATATATATGCAGCTAATTGAAACCTTTTTTCTAGAATTAATTAGTACTCTATATGACCATTCATATCTCAACAAAGTTTAAAATGTATATATCTATATCTATATATATATATATTAATCTTGTAAGTTTTGATATAAAATTTATACTTTAAGAAAAGTTTAAAGAAGCAGAATAGAATCAAAGAGTTAAGATTAGTAATAGAATAGTCCCTTAATTAATTTGGCTTTTCTCCTGTCTCATAGCAGAAGATGGCTCTTTTATTCTGGCATGATACAGGGAGTTTGCATTTTCCTTTTAAAAACATGCTTGAGTTTAAAGAAGGAGAGAGCCATTCTCCAACTCCAAAGTCAGCTTTAAATTTTAATTGGACTGGGACTATTAGAAGACCAATAGTGTTAAATCTTTAGAGAAAAGCAGAAACAAACATTTAGGAAGACATAAAATTTTTTAGATAATATATACCCATACACCATTTCACTCTGCTTCCTGGGATAGATGATTTGTCCCTTTTCTTCAGTTGTCTTATTTGTCCAGTGTTCTTCAGATTCCTTAACCTTCATTCTCCTAAAAGACAAAAACAAAAACCTTTCCCTAAGACTAATTTTGGGGATGTTCCTTTTTGGCAAGTTATTATCTGATTAAATGAAAAGACATGTGTTACTGGTATAAGTTAGTTTAAGTTGGATGTTCATGTTGGTTGATGAGCTATCACCTCCTCTAATTAAGAGGTTTCTCTTGTTCAAATCGAACCTTTATCAATTTTGATGGTACCCACAACTTATCTTCTCCTGTAGAAACAAAAGCAAAACCTCGTCCCCAATGTAACACATACCCTGGTTTTCATTCTGAGGTCAGCACATCCTTAAAATATATAGGCTGATTTAATTCTGTAGTTTTTTCTATTATCCAATGTCTCTCTGCAGCTGTTGTTCCTTTCTCATTGGCATTAAGAAAATTCAAAGTTAATAGAGCATTATGCAGTCTATTTCTGGGGGTTTTTGTTACCCCTTTCTGTTTATTTAGCATATCCTTTAGAGTTCTGTTTGATCTTTCTATAACTGCTTGATCTGTAGGATTATGTGGTATGCCTGTAATATGCTTTACATTGTAATAAGCAAAAAACTGTTTCATTTTAACAGAGACATATGATGGAGCATTGTCAGTTTTGATTTGTGCAGGTATACCCATGATGGCCATAACTTCTAGCAAATGAGTGATTACAGAATCAACTTTTTCAGAACTCAAAGCAGTTGCCCACTGAAATCCTGAATAAGTATCGATAGTGTGGTGTACATATTTCAGTTTTCCAAATTCTGCAAAGTGAAACACGTCCATCTGCCAGATTTCATTCCTTTGAGTACCCTTTGGGTTACATCCTGCTGGTAATGGCGTTTGATTGTAGAAGGAACAAGTAGGACATTTCTTTACTATTTCTTTGGCTTGTTGCCAGGTTATGGAAAAATCCTTTTTTAAACTTTTACTATTGACATGATGTTTTTTATGACATTCTGAGGCCTCCAGCACATTTCCTATTAATAACTTATCAATCTCATCATTGCCTTGTGCTATAGGGCCTGACAGACCAGTATGGGATCGAATGTGAGTTATATATAAAGGATGACTCCTTTTCTTGATTGTATCTTGTAATTGAATAAATAGTGAAGTTAATTCTGAAGCATCAGGGATAAATTGTGCAGTCTCAATATGTAATACTACTCTTTCAGCATACTGAGAGTCAGTTACTATGTTGAGAGGTTCTGAAAAATCCATTAATACCAACAGAATAGCATATAATTCTGATTTTTGAACTGAATTATAAGGATTTTGAACCACTTTACTTAAATTTTCTGATTTGTAACCTGCCTTTCCTTGTTTGTTGGCATCTGTATAAAATGTACGAACTCCAGATATGGGCTTTTCCCGTACAATTCGAGGCAAGATCCAATCAGCTCTCTTTATAAGATCAATTCTATCGCTTTTGGGATATTTGCTGTTAATTTCTCCCAAAAAATTACTGCAAGCTCTTTGCCAAGGTTCACTTTCTGTCCATAATTTTTCAATGTCCTCCTTAGTTAAAGGTACGACAATTTCTGCTGGGTCTATTCCTGCTAATTGACCAAGTCTCAATTTTCCTTTACAAATCAAGTCAGAGATTTTTTTCCACATAAGTTTTTAATTTTTTGTTTGGTTTATTTGGTAAAAATATCCATTCTAATATAATATCTTCCCTCTGCATTAATATTCCTGTAGGAGAATGCCTAGAAGGTAAAATAACCAAAATGCAATCCAGCTTTGGATCAATATGATCCACGTGCCCTTCATGTACTTTCTTTTCTACCAAAGCCAATTTTTCTCAGCTTCAGATGATAATTCTCTTGGACTATTTAAGTCTTTGTCACCTTCTAAGGTTTTGAACAAATTATGCAGTTCATCATTTTTTACCCCAACAATAGTTTGTAGATGAGAAATATCTCCAAATAGTCTTTGAAAGTCATTAAGAGTCTGTAGTCTATCTCTCCTAATTTGCACCTCTTGGGGTCTAATTTTTTTTAGCTCTATTTTATATCCTAAATAATTAATAGAATCTCCTCTTTGTATCTTTTCAGGAGCAATTTGTAATCCCCAGCAAGGCAAAAGTTTCTTTACCTCTTCAAACATTCTTTCTAAAGTATCTGCATTTGAGTCAGCTAGTAAAATATCATCCATATAATGATAAATTATAGATTTAGGAAATTTTTTACGTATCACTTCCAATGGCTGTTGTACAAAATATTGGCACAGAGTTGGGCTATTCAACATTCCCTGTGACAGGACCCTCCATTGAAATCTTTTAACCGATTGAGAATTATTATAAGTAGGCACTGTGAAAGCAAATCTTTCTCTGTCTTTTTCTTGTAACGGTATTGAAAAGAAACAGTCTTTTAAATCAATAACTATGAGAGGCCATCCTTTTGGTAACAGAGTAGGCAAAGGAGTTCCAGATTGTAGAGAGCCCATTGGCTGAATTACTTTGTCAATTGCTCTAAGGTCTGTTACCATTCTCCATTTACCAGATTTCTTTTTAATAACAAATACAGGAGAATTCCAAGGGCTGGTTGATTCCTCAATATGCTGAACATTTAACTGTTCTTCTACCAGCTCTTCTAAAGCCTGGAGTTTCTCTGTTGTTAAAGGCCATTGCTGGACCCATACAGGCTTGTCTGTTAACCATTTTAAAGGTAGAGCTGTTGGTGTCTTTGGAAGATCATCAGTTGTTGTGCCCTGTTCTTGTATAATATAGATGGCTGGTGACCACTCAGAATAATGCCTTCTAATCTTTCTCTCAGAAACATTTGCTAATTTATGATTTGTTTCTGAGATTGGAGGAATGTTAATCTGAGTATTCCATTGTTGCAACAAGTCTTGACCCCACAGGTTCATAGCTATGTTAGCCACATATGGTTTTAATTTTCCTCTCTGTACTTCTGGACCTATACACTCGAGCCATCTTGCACTCTGTTTCACCTGAGATAATGTCCCAATACCTAACAGTTGAACATTTACCTCCTGAAGAGGCCAAGTTGGATGCCAAAATTCTGGTGCAATTATGGTAATGTTCGCACCTGTGTCTACCAGACCAGACAACAAAACACCATTTATTTTTATCGATAATTTTGGTCTTTCTTCATTAATAGAAGTTTGCCAAAAAATTTTCTTTACATTTGCTCCTGAATTTTCTATTCTCTCTGTTTCATCATCCTGACCAGCATGACTTATTCCAATAGGCATTTGGTTATTTAATTGCTCTGGGTAGGGGTTTCATCTACGACTGCAGGAAAGGTTTGAACTGGATTTGCTATTAGGGCCTGCATGAGGCCCCTCTGGGAGTTTCCCGAAGACTGAGGCAAAGGATTACCCTGTCTGTCCCTTGTTGATCTACATTCGTTGGTCCAGTGTTTTCCCTTACCACACCTTCTGCATACTCCAGAAGGAAGGAGCATTCTGTTGCCATTGTTCCTTGAAGAAACATTGTTTCTAGGAATGACCTGTTTAGAGTCCCTTTTCAAATGTCCTTGCTTTCCACATCCAAAACATCTAACATTCCTCAAACCTTTTGAAATTGCTTCTGCTACCCACGTATTTTCATGCTCATGAGCTTCAACATTAACCATGTCTCTAATCCAATCTTCCAAAGGTGCAGATCTTGTCTTTAACAGCCTGATTATTGTTTTGCATGCTGCATTCTCATTCTCAAAGGCCAAAGATTCAATTATTATCTTACTAGCTTCTGAATCTGGGACCATTCTCTTTACTGCTGAAGCCAGTCTTTGTAAAAAATCTGTGAAAGATTCTTTTGGGCCTTGTACAACCTTTGTAAATGACTCAGTTTTTTTTCCTGGTTCCTCAACTCTGTCCCATGCATTCAAGGCTGCCGTTCGACATAAAATTAGGGTTTGGACATCATATAAACATTGTGTTTGTGCTGAAGCATATTGACCTTCTCCAATAAGCTGATCCTGGCAGACTTGTATTCCTTTATCCCTCCACTGTTTTTCTATGTTTTTAGCTTCATCCTTGAACCAAGTTAGCCACTGAAGCCTTTGACTGGGTTCAAGAACAGCTTGTGCCAGCTCCCGCCAGTCCTGTGGTACAATCTTATTATATGTTGACCAAGAGTTTAACGTTTGCTTTACATATGGGGAATGCATGCCATAAGATACTATTGCCTCCTTAAACCTTCGTAAATCTAACATTTCAATTGGAGCCCAAATATTTTGTGTAGTCGTTTGATCAGGCAACTGCTGTATGGTTACTGGACAAACTAAGGGTGACTGTGTGAAAACAGGCTTTCTTTCTGTAACCCTATGATCCAATCTATTGTCTGAGTTTTTACAGGTTTAACAGGTTTTTCTAAAGCTGTCACCGTGGCACTTAAATTGACTATCTTTTTAAATAGTAAAGTGAGGATAAGCATAGTAACAAAATGCATAATTCGATCAACATTAATCTTCTCATATAGCTGTTCCATTGTCAGACTGTCTAAAATTGCAAACAAAGCCCAATTTTCTTCCAATGTACACAGAAAACCCATTTTTTTTAATTTGGAAAATTTTTTTTCTTTTAAATAGTTTCCTTTAAAATATCTGATATGTTAAGTGACTTACCAAATCCTCATAGAACAGTACCAATCCGAGGGAATTTCAAAACAGCCACCTAGTGTCCGAGGTGTGAGACCAAAGAGAAAGAGAGAGAGAGAGAGAGAGAGAGAGAGAGAGAGAGAGAGAGAGCGCACGCAAGAACCGTAGCCGCAAGTTCTGCCTAAGAGCTTGAATCCTGTCACGTGTTCCCACTTGAGCCTAGTCAAGCCTTGGCTCTGGCTACCTTAAGCTCCAACCACGTGCGTTGGCTTTACAGGCAGTGGCCCTGTTTGGCAGGCAGGCCTGAGTTGTTTGTAGCACTGGCTTTAAGCAAGTAGCTCAAGGTTGGTCCGGCCTGAGGCCAAGCCGACCTGGACCCGGGCTAGGGAGCCGGCCGCCCTGGCGGGAAACCGGACCTGCTGCCAAGCCAGGTTAAGTGATTTTTAATGGATTCTTGTCACGTTGGGCGCCAAATGTAGATGTAACCAACCGTGTAATTAAATAAGAAACACAGAGCCGATTCAGAGAAGAAAGCCAAGAGGTCAGAACTAAGAGCCTTACCCTTCCTGCTTCAGCGATCCTGCTTCAGCCAAGAGAGCTCTTCGAAAAGGGGCCTACTTCCTGTGTGTATGTCTTTATATAGTCTAGCTGTTCTGCCTTCTCATTGGTTGTAAACCTAAACATGTGACAGCCTTGTCACTGCCTGTATGTACCGCCCTCCAGGTCCTTAAAGGCGTGCGCCACCACGGCCACGCACTTGCTATGGCTCTAAAACTCGAAGCCCCAGGCAACTTTATTTATTAACATACAATTAAAATCACATTTAAGTACAAGTAAAATACCACCACAGTCTGCTTTTGAGAAAAGAGCAATCTTCTACTCTACTGTCTTTTCTATAGGACCAGAACAGTGAGCTTGCTCAGAACAGAAAAACTGTGCTTCCTACACACACGGGCCATATCTAGTTCAACTCTGCTTAGGAAACGGAAAAAGAACTGTAGCTTCTCTTCAGTTCAATATACTGTATTTGCTGGGAAGAGAAGTGAGTGCTATTTGCACTCTGTATGGCAATTTGAGCACAATTGCGACTTTTCTTAACAGAAAACAACTCTTGCTTGTAGGACCAGAATCTGCATGTGATTCAAATCCATTTATGAATGGGAAACAAACACTAGCTCGCCTTATGAGAAACACCCTCTGCTTTTGAGAAAAGAGCACTCTTCTACACTACTGTGTTTCCGATAGAGCCAGAAGAGTGAAATTGCTCAGAACAAAAAAACTGTGCTTCCTACACACACGGGCCATATCTAGTTCAACTCTGTTTAGGAAACTGACAAGAACAGTAGCTTCTCTACAGTCCAATAAACTGTGCTTGCTGGAAACAGACACCAGTGCTATTTGCACTGTGTATGGCAATGGGAGCGCAATAGTGACTTTCCTTACGAGAAAACAATTCTTGCTTGTAGGACCAGGAATTGCATGTGATTCAACTCCGATTATGAATGAGAAACAAACACTAGCTTGCCTTACAATAAACATACTCTTCTTTTGTGAAAAGAACCCTCTTCTACACTTCTGTGTTTCCTATAGGACCAGAACAGTCAGTTGCTCAGAACAAAAAAATTGTGCTTCCTACACACATGGGCCATATCCATTCTAACTCTTTTTTGGAAACTGACAAGAACAGTAGCTTCTCTTAAGTCCAATACACTGTACTTGCTGAGAACAGACGCGAGTGCTATTTGCACTGTGTACGGCAATGGGAGCACAATAGTGACTTTCCTTACCAGAAAAGAACTCTTGCTTGTAGGACCAGAAACTGAATGTGAATCAACTCTGATTATGAATGGAAAGCAAACACTAGCTGGCCTTACAAGAAACACACTCTACTTTTCAGAAAAGAGCACTCTTCTACTCTTCTGTGTTTCGTGTAGTGCCAGAACAGTGAGCTTCCACAGAACAAAAGAACTGTACTTCCTACACACACGAGCCATACCTAGGTCAAATCTGCTTAGGAAACTGACAAGAACAGGAGCTTTTCCACAGTCCAATACACTGTACTTACTGGGAACATACGTGAGTGCTATTTGCACTGTTTGGCAATGGGATCGCAATAGTGACTCTTCTTACCAGAAAACAACTCTTGCTTGTAGGACCAGAAACTGCATGTGATTCAACTCCATTTATGAATGGCAAACAAACAAGAGCTCACCTTACAAGAAACACACTCTGCTTTTGAGAAAAGAGCACTGTTCTACTCTACTGTGATTCCTATAGCACCAGAACAGTGAGCTTGGTCAGAACAAAAGAACTGTGCTTCCTACACACACGAGCCATATCTAGTTCATCTCTGCATAGGAAACTGACAAGAACAGTAGCTTCTCTTCAGTCCAAAACACTCTACTTGCAAGAGAACAGACGCGAGTGCTATTTGCACTGTGTATGTCAATGGAAGAACAATAGTGACTTTACTTACCAAAAAAAAACTCTTGCTCATAGGACCAGAAACTGCACGTGATTCAACTTCGTTTGTGAATGGGAAACTAATACTAGCTCGCCTTACGAGAAACACACTCTGCTTTTGACATTAGAGCACTCTTTTACTCTACTCTTTTTTTACAGGACTAGAACAGTGAGCTTGCTCAGAACAAAAGAACTGTTCTTCCTACACACACGGGTCATATCTAGTTCAACTCTGCTTAGGAAACTGACAAGAACAGTAGCTTCTCTTCAGTCCAATACACTGTACTTGTTGGGAACAGACGCGAGTGCTATTTGCACTGTGTATGGCAAATGGAGCACAATAGTGACTTTCCTTACCAGAAAACAACTCTTGCTCCTAGGACCAGAAAATGCATGGGATTCAACTCCATTTCTGACTGGGAAACAAACACTATTGTTTTGTATCTGTTTAGATTTGCTTTGTGACCAAGTATGTGGTCAATTTTAGAGAAGGTTCCATGGGGTGCTGAGAAGAAGGTATATTCTTTTTTGTTAGGATGGAATGTTCTGTAGATGTCAATTAAGTCCATTTGAGTCATGACATCAATTAAGTCCTTTATTTCTCTGTTAAGTTTCGATTTGGGGGATCTGTCCAGTGGTGAAAGTGGGGTGTTGAGGTCTCCCACTATTAATGTGTGGGGTTTTATATGTGATTTAAGCTTTAATAATGTTTCTTTTACATATGTGGGTGCCCTTGTGTTTGGGGCATAAATGTTCAGAATTGAGACTTCATCTTGGTGGATCTTTCCTGTGATGAGTATGTAATGCCCTTCTTGATCTCTTTTGATTGATTTTAGTTTGAAGTCTATTTTGCTGGATATCAGGATGGCTACACCCGCTTGTTTCTTAAGACCGTTTGATTGGAAAGTCTTTTCCCAGCCTTTTATTTTTAGGTAGTGTCTATCTTTGAATTTGAGATGTGTTTCTTGTATGCAGCAGAAAGATGGGTCCTGCTTTCGTATCCATTCTGTAAGCCTATGTCTTTTTATAGGTGAATTAAGTCCATTGATATTGAGGGATATTAATGTCCAGTGATTGTTCATTCCTGTTATTTTTTGGTGGTGATGTGTGTGTACTTTTCTTCGTTGGGGTCTACTGCTGTGGCTTTATCTATTGCCTGTGTTTTCGAGGTTGTATCTGACTTCCTTAGGTTGGAATTTTCCTTCTAGTGCTTTCTGTAGGGCTGGGTTTGTGGATAAATATTGTTTAAATCTGGCTTTGTCATGGAATGTCTTGTTCACTCCATCTATGACGATTGAAAGTTTTGCTGGGTATATTAGTCTAGGCTGACATCCATGGTCTCTTAATGTCTGCATTACATCTGTCCAGGACCTTCTGGCTTTCAAAGTCTCCATTGAGAAATCGGGTGTTATTCTGATAGGTTTGCCTTTATATGTCACTTGGCCTTTTTCCTTTGCTGCTCTTAATATTCTTTCTTTATTCTGTACGTTTAATTGTTTAATTATTATGTGGCGAGGGGACTTTTTTTGGGGGTCTAGTCTGTTTGGTGTTCTATAGGCTTCCTGTATCTTCATAGGCATTTCCTTCTTTAAGTTGGGAAAGTTTTCTTCTATGATCTTGTTGAATATATTTTCTGTGCCCTTGAGTTGGTATTCTTCTCCTTCTTCTACCCCTATTATTCGTAGGTTTGGTCTTTTCATGGTGTCCCAAATTTCTTGGACATTTTGGTTCATGACTTTGTTGACTTTAGTGTTTTCTTTGACTGATGAATCTATTTCTTCTATTGTATCTTCAACGCTAGAGATCCTCTCTTCCATCTCTTGCATTCTGTTGATTATACTTGCATCTGAAGTTCCCAATCGTTTTCTCAGGTTTTCTATTTCCAGCATTCCCTCTGTTTGTGTCTTCTTCATTTTTTCTATTTCCTTTTTCAGGTCTTGGACTGTTTCCTTCATTTGTTTCATTGATTTTTCTTGATTTTCTTTCAGTATTTTATTGTTCTCTTCCAGGACTTTATTGATTTCTTCTAATTTGTTTGCCCTTTCCTCTAGTTGTTTACAGCGTTCTTCACATTTTTTTGTCTTTTCCTCTACACAAGCCTCTAGCTTCTTCATGATGACATTCATAAGGCTATTTTCTTCTGCTTCTTCCAATTTCTGATGTTCAGGTCTAGGTGTTGGAGGAGGGCTAGGGCCTGGTGATGGTGTATTACTATTCATTTTGTTGTATGTGTTTCTGCCTTGACGTCTGCCCATCTCCTTGTGGTTCGTTCCTGGCCTTATCCGCACACTTGGTTCAGAGCTGACAGATTCAGGAAGTCTCTCTCTCTTGTCCAGATGGGAGCTCTCTTGTCCAAATTGGAAGTCTGGGGCAGGATGGAAGCTCTTGTTCAGAAGGGAAGTCCGGGGGAGGATGGGTGCTCTCCTCTCTCTCTCTCTCTCTCTCTCTCTCTCTCTCTCTCCTCCAGATGGGAAATCCACGGCAAGATGGGAGCTGGGGCCAGCCTCTAAGTCTCAAGAAGAGGCTTGGGGCTCAGGCAGATGGGCGTGGGGGCAGGGCGTGGAGACTGCAGGGTCTGCCAGGGGTCTTGGAGAAGGAGATCCTTCCCGGTGGGGCTAGAAGGGCACCTGCCCGGGGACCAGAACCTGGGCCCAAGTTGGGCAGGTCTTCCCCGGAGTGGCTGGTGCCCAGGGATGGGGTCGGGGGCAAGCTAGGGCACTCACCTGTGCTTCAGAAGGGAAGTCCTGGGCAAGATGGGAGCTGGGGGGCCTGGCCTCTAAGTCTCAGGCAGAGGCTTGGGGCTCAGGCGGATGGGCGTGGGGGCAGGGCGTGGAGACTGCAGGGTCTGCCAGGGGTCTTGGAGAGGGGGATCCTTCCCAGTGGGGCTAGAAGGGCACCTGCCCGGGGTCCAGAACCTGGGCCCAAGTTGGGCAGGTCTTCCCCGGAGTGGCTGGTGCCCAGGGATGGGGTCGGGGGCAAGCTAGGGCACTCACCTGTGCTTCAGAAGGGAAGTCCTGGGCAAGATGGGAGCTGGGGGCCGGCCTCTAAGTCTCAGGAAGAGGCTTGGGGCTCAGGCAGATGGGCGTGGGGGCAGGGCGTGGAGACTGCAGGGTCTGCCAGGGGTCTTGGAGAAGGGGATCCTTCCCGGTTGGGGTAGAAGGGCACCTTCCCGGGGTCCAGAAACTGGGCCCAAGTTGGGCAGGTCTTCCCCGGAGTGGCTGGTGCCCAGGGATGGGGTCGGGGGCAAGCTAGGGCACTCACCTGTGCTTCAGAAGGGAAGTCCTGGGCAAGATGGGAGCTGGGGGCCGGCCTCTAAGTCTCAGGAAGAGGCTTGGGGCTCAGGCAGATGGGCGTGGGGGCAGGGCGTGGAGACTGCAGGGTCTGCCAGGGGTCTTGGAGAAGGGGATCCTTCCCGGTTGGGGTAGAAGGGCACCTGCCCGGGGTCCAGAACCTGGGCCCAAGTTGGGCAGGTCTTCCCCGGAGTGGCTGGTGCCCAGGGATGGGGTCGGGGGCAAGCTAGGGCACTCACCTGTGCTTCAGAAGGGAAGTCCTGGGCAAGATGGGAGCTGGGGGCCGGCCTCTAAGTCTCAGGAAGAGGCTTGGGGCTCAGGCAGATGGGCGTGGGGGCAGGGCGTGGAGCAGAACTCTTGATCGTAGGACCAGACACTGCATGAGATTCAGTTCTGTTTGTGAACGGGAAACAAACACTAACTCTCCTTACAAGAAACACACTCTTCTCTTTTTTTTTTTTTTTGTTTTTGTTTTTGTTTTTGTTTTTGTTTTTCGAGACAGGGTTTCTCTGTGTAGCTTTGCGCCTTTCCTGGGACTCACTTGGTAGCCCAGGCTCGCCTCAAACTCACAGAGATCCGCCTGGCTCTGCCTCCCGAGTGCTGGGATTAAAGGCATGCGCCACCACCGCCCGGCCACTCTTCTCTTGAGAAATGAGCATTCTTCTACTCTGCTCTGTTTCCTATAGGACCAGAAGAGTGAGCTTACTCAGAACAAAAGAGCTGTGCTTCCTACAGACACGGGTCATATCTTGTTCAACTCTGCTTAGAAAACTCACAAGAAGAGTAGCTTCTCTTCAGTCCAATACACTGTACTTACTGGGAACAGACTCGAGTGCTATTTGCACTGTGTAGGGCAATGGAAGCACAATAGTGACTTTCATTACCAGAAAACAACTATTGCACAAAGGACCAGAAATGCATGTGATTCAACCCTGTTTATGAATGGAAAACAAACACTAGCTCGTCTTACAAGAAACACACTATGCTTTTGAGAAAAGAGCACTCTTCTTCGCTACTGTGTTTTCTATAGGGCCAGAAGAGTGAGCTTGCTCAGAACAAAAGAACTGTGCTTCCTACACACACGGGCCATATCAATTTCAACTCTGCTTAGGAAACTGACAAGAACAGTAGCTTCTCTTCAGTCCAATACACTGTACATGCTGGGAACAGACGCGAGTGCTATTTGCACTGTTTATGGCAATGGGATGCAATAGTGACTTTTCTTACTAGAAAACAACTCTTGCTTGTAGGACCAAAAACTGCATGTGATTCAACTTTCTTTGTGAATGGGAAACAAACACTAGCTCGCCTTTCAAGAAACAGACTCTGCTTTGGAGAAAAGAGCACTCTTCTTTCTACTCTACTGTGTTTTCTAGAGGGCCAGAACAGTGAGCTTGCTCAGAACAAAGAACTGTGCTTCCTACACACACAGGTCATATCTAGTTCAACTCTGCTTAGGGAACAGACAAGAACAATACCTTCTCTTCAGTCTAATACACTCTACTTGCTGGGAACAGATGCGAGTGCTATGTGCACTGTATATTACAATGGGAGCACAATAGTGACCTTCCTTTAAAAAAACAACTCTTGCTACTAATACCAGAAACTGCATGTGATTCAACTCGGTTTATGAATCAGAAACAAACACTAGCTCACCTTACAAGAAACACACTCTACTTTTGAGAAAAGAGCACTCTTCTACTCTACTGTGTTTCCTATATTTCCAGAACAATGAGCTTGCTCAGAACAAAAGAACTGTGCTTCCTATACACACGGGTAATATCTAGGTCAACTCTGCTTCTAAACTGACAGGAACAGTAGCTTCTCTTCAGTCCAATACAAAGTACTTGCTGGGAACAGACACGAGTGTTTTTTACATTGTGTATGACAAGGGGAACATAATAGTGAATTTCCTTACCAGAAAACAACTCTTGCACGTAGGACAAGATACTGCATGTGATTCAATTTTGTTTATGAATGGGAAACAAACACTAGCTCTCCTTACAAGAAAAACACTCTGCTTTTGAGAAAAGACCTCTCTTCTACTCTAATGTGTTTTCGATAGGGTCAGAAAAGTGAGCTTGCGCAAACAAAAGAACTGTGCTTCCTACACACACGGACCATATCTCTTTCAACTCTGCTTAAAAAACTGACAAGAACAGTAGCTTCTCTTCAGTCTATTACACTGTACTTACTGATAACAGACGAAAGTGCTATTTGCACAGTACTTGTCAATGGGAGTGTAATAGTGACTTTCCTTACCAGAAAAGAACTCTTGCTCGTAGGACCAGATACTGCATGAGATTCAATTCCGTTTATGAATGGGAAACAAACACTAGCTCTCTTTACAAGAAACACACTCTGCTCTTGAGAAATGAGCATTCTTCTACTCTGCTCTGTTTCCTATAAAGCCAGAAGAGTGAGCTTACTCAGAACAAAAGTGCTGTGCTTCCTACACACACTGGTTATATCTAGTTCAACTCTACTTAGGAAAATTACAAAAACCGTAGCTTCTCTTCAGTTCAATACACTGTAATTGCTGGGAACAGACTCGAGTGCTATTTGCACTGTGTAGGGCAATGGAAGCACAATAGTGACTTTCATTACCAGAAAACAACTATTGCACAAAGGACCAGAAATGCATGTGATTCAACTCCATTTATGAATGGGAAACAAACACTAGCTTGCCTAACAAGAAACACACTCTGCTTTTGAGAAAAGAGCACTCTTCTTCTCTACTGTGTTTCCTATAGGGCCAGAACATTGAGCTAGCTCAGACAAAGAACTATGCTTCCTGCACACATCAGCCATATCTATCTAGTTCAACACTGCTTTGGAAACTGATAAGAACAGTAGCTTCTCTTCAGTCCAATACACTGTACATGCTGGGAACAGACTCGAGTGGTATTTGCTCTGTTTATGGCAATGGGATACTATCGTGAATTTCCTTTACAGAAAACAACTTATGCTCGTAGGACCAGAAACTGCATGTGATTCAACTCCCTTTGTGAATGGGAAACAAACACTAGCTTGCCTAACAAGAAACACACTCTGCTTTTGAGAAAAGAGTACTATGTTTCCTAAAATGTCAGAACAGTGTACTTGCTCAGAACAAAAGAACTGTGCTTCCTACACACACGGGTCATATCTAGTTCAACTCTGCTTAAGAAACTGACAAGAACAGTAGCTTCTCTTCAGTCTAATACACCCTACTTGCTGGGAACAGAAGCGAGTGCTATTTGCACTGTGTATTACAATGGGAGCACAATAGTGACCTTCCTTTAAGAAAACAACTCTTGC
This sequence comes from Peromyscus eremicus, assembly GCF_949786415.1. Classification (NCBI taxonomy): domain Eukaryota; kingdom Metazoa; phylum Chordata; class Mammalia; order Rodentia; family Cricetidae; genus Peromyscus; species Peromyscus eremicus. Next base: position 2,364,102 of record NW_026734289.1, read on the forward strand.
TACTAATACCAGAAACTGCATGTGATTCAACTCGGTTTATGAATGGGAAACAAACACTAGCTCGCCTTACATGAAACACACTCTGCTCTTGAGAAAAGAGCACTCTTCTACTCTACTGTGTTTCCTATAGGGCCAGAAGAGTCAGCTTGCCCAGAACAAAAGAACTGTGCTTCCTTACACACACGGGCCATATCTAGTTCCACTCTGCTTAGGAAAATGACAAGAACAGTAGGTTCTCGTCAGTCCAATACACTGTAATTGCTGGGAATAGACGTGAGTGCTATTTGCACTGTTTATGGCAATGGGATGCAATAGTGACTTTCCTTACCAGAAAAAAACTCTTGCTAGTAGGACAAGAAACTGCATGTGATTCAACTCCGTTTATGAATGGGAAACAAACACTAGCTCCCTTACAAAAAACACACTCTGCTTTTGACAAAAGAGCACTCTTCTACTTTACTGTGTTTCCTAATGGGCCAGAAAAGTGAGCCTGCTCAGATCAAAAGAATTGTGCTTCCTACACACACGGGTTATTCCTCGTTTTACTCTGCTTAGGAAAATGACAAGAACAGTAGCTTCTCTTCAGTCCAATACAATGTAATTGCTGGGAAGAGATGCTAGTGCTATTTCCACTCTGTATGGAACTGGAAGCTCCATAGTGACTTTCCTTACCTGAAAAAAACTCTTGCTCCTAGGACCAGAAACTGTATGTGATTCAATTCCGTTTATGAATAGGAAACAAACACTATCTCGTCTGACAAGAAACACACTCTGCTTTTGAATAAAGAGCACTCTTCTACTCTACTGTTTTTCCTATAGGGCCAGAAGAATGAGCTAGCTCAGAACAAAAGAACTGTGCTTCCAACACACAAGGGCCATATCAATTTTAACTCTGCTTAGGAAACTGACAAGAACAGTAGCTTCTCTTCAGTCCAATACACTGTAATTGCTGGGAACAGATGCGAGTGCTATTTGCACTGTGTATGACAATGGGAGCACAATAGGGACTTTCCTTACCTGAAAACAACTCTTGGCTCTAGCACCAGAAACTGCATGTGATTCAACTTCATTTATGAATGGGAAACAAACACTAGCTCGCCTGACAAGAAACACACTCTGCTTTTGAATAAAGAGCACTCTTCTACTCTACTGTTTTTCTTATAGGGCCAGAAGAGTGAGCTAGCTCAGACAAAGAACTATGCTTCCTGCACAAATCAGCCATATCTAGTTCAACTCTGCTTAGGAAACTGACAAGAACAGTAGCTTCTCTTCAGTCCAATACAAAGTACTTGCTGGGAACAGACGCGAGTGCTATTTGCACTCTGTATGGAATTGGGAGCCCAATAGTGACTTTCCTTACCAGAAAACAACTATTGTCCTAGGACCAGATACTGCATGTGATTCAACTCTGTTTATGAATGGGAAACAAACAATACCTCTCCTAATAAGAAACACACTCTGCTTTTGTGAAAAGAGCACTCTTCTACTCTACTGTGTTTGCTAAAGGGCCAGAACAGTGAGCTAGCTCAGACAAAAGAACTGTGCTTCCTACACACACAGGCCATATCAAGTTCAAATCTGCTTAGGAAATATGACAAGAACAGTAGCTTCTCTTCTGTCCAATATACTGTACTTGCTGCGAACAAACCCGAGTGCTATTTGCACTCTTTATGGCAATGGAGCACAATAGTGACTTTCCTTACCAGAAAACAACTCTTGCTCGTAGTACCAGAAACTGCATGTGATTCAACTGCATTTATAACTGGGAAACGAACATTAGCTCGTCTTACAAGAAACACACTCTGCTTTTGAGAAAAGAGCACTCATTTACTCTACTGTGTTTCCTATATGGCCAGAACAGTGAGCTTACTCAGAACAAAAGAACTGTGCTTCCTTCACACACGGGCCATATCTAGTTCAACTCTGCTTAGAAAACTGACAAGAACAGTAGCTGCTCTTCAGTCCAATACACTGTACTTGCTGGGAACAGACGCAAGTGCTATTTGCACAGAGTAAGGCAATGGGAGCACAATAGTGAATTTCCTTACCATATATCAACTCTAGCTCATAGGACAAGTAACTGCTTGTGTTTCAACTCCGTTTATGAATGGGAAACAAACACTTGCTCTCCTTACAAGAAACATACTCTGCTTTTGAGAAAAGAGCACTATAGGGCCAGAACAGTGAGCTTGCTCAGAGCAAAAGAACTGTGCTTCCTACACACATGGGCCATATTAGTTCAACTCTGCTTAGGAAAGTGACAATAAGAGTATCTTCTCTTCAATCCAATACACTGCACTTGCTGGGAACAGCCGCGAGTGCATTTGTACAGTGTATGGCAATGGGAGCACAATACTGAATTTCCTTACCAAAAAAATTCTCTTGCTCGTAGGACCAGATACTGAATGTGATTCAACTCCGTTTATGAATGGGAAACAAAAACTAGCTCTCCTTACAAGAAACACACTCTGCTTTTGAAAAAAGAGCACTCTTCTACTCTACTGTGTTTTTTTAAAGGGCCAGATAAGTGAGCTTGCTCAGAACAAAAGAACACGCGCCATATCTAGTTCAACTCTGCTTAGGAAACTGACAAGAACAGTAGCGTCTCTTCAGTCCAAACACTACTTGCTGGGAACAGACGCAAGTGCTATTTGCACTGTGTATGGCAATGGGAGCGCAATACTGACTCTTCTTAGCAGAAAACAACTCTTGCTCTTAGGACCAGAAACTCTATGTGATTCAACTCCATTTATGACTGGGAAACAAACACAAGCTCTCCTGACAAGAAACACACTCTGCTTTTGAGAAAAGAGCACTCTTCCACTCTACTGTGTTTCCTATAGAGCCAGAAGAGTGAGCTTGCTCAGAACAAAAGATCTGTGCTTCCTACACACACTGGCTATATCTAATTCAATTTTGCTTAGGAAACTGACAAGAACAGTAGCTTCCCTTCAGTCCAATACACTGTACTTGCTGGGAACAGACACGAGTGCTATTTGCACTGTGTATTACAAAGGGAGCACAATAGTGACTTTCCTTACAGGAAACCATTTCTTGCTCATAGGACCAGAAACTACATGTGATTCAACTCTGTTTATGAATGTGAAACAAATGCTACCTCGCGTTAAAAGAAACACACTCTACTTTTGAGAAAAGGGCACTCTTCTACTATATTTCGTGTAGGGCCAGAAGATTTAGCTTGCTCAGAAAAAATGAACTGTGCTTTCTATAGACACATGTCAAATTCTGTTCAACTGTGCTTAGTAATTTGACAAGAACACTACCTTCTCTTCAGTCCAATAAACTGCACTTGCTGGGAACAGACACAAGTGCTGTTTGCACTGTGTATGGCAATCTGAGCGCAATAGTGACTTTCCTGACCAGAAAACAACTCTTGCTTATAGGACCAGAAAGTGCATGTGATTCAAATTCGTTTGTGAATGGGAAACAAACCCAAGCTCACCTTAGAAGAAAAACACTCTGCTTTTGAGAAAACAGCACTCTTCTACTCTACTGTGTTTCCAATAGGGCCAGAACAGTGAGCTTGCTCAGAGCAAAAGAACTGTACTACCTACACACGAGCCATATCATGTTCAACTGTGCTTAGGAAACTGACAGGTACAGTAGCTTCTCTTCAGTCAAAATACACTGTACTTGCTGGGAACAGATGTCAGTGCTATTTGCACAATGAATGACAAAGGGAGCACAATAGTGACTTTCCATACCAGAAAACAACTCTTCCTCATAGGACCAGAAACTGCATGTGATTCAACTGTGTTTATGGAAACTTAAACAAACATTACTTGGTCTTAAAAGAAACACATTCTGCTTTTGAGAAAATAGCACTCTTCTACTCTACAGTGTTTCCTATAAGCAAGAACAGTGAGCTTGCTCAGAACAAAAGAACTGTGCTTCCTACACACATGGGCCATATCTAGTTCAACTCTGCTTAGGAAACTGACAAGAACAGTAGCTTCTCTTCAGTCTAATACACTGTACTTGCTGGGAACAGACGCGAGTGCTATTTGCACTGTTTATGGCAATGGGATGCAATAGTGACTTTTCTTACTAGAAAACAACTCTTGCTTGTAGGACCAAAAACTGCATGTGATTCAACTATTCATGAATGGGAAACAAACACTTGCTAGCCTATCAATAACCACACTCTTCTTTTGAGAAAAGAGCACTCATCTACTCTACTGTGTTTCCATAGGGCCAGAGCAGTGAGTTAGCTCAGAACAGAAGAACTGTGCTCCCTACCACAGGGGCAACACTGTTAACTTTGCTTGCAAAACTGACAAAAACAGTAGCATATCTTCAGTCCAATACACTGTACTTGCTCTGATCAAAAAGGTATGCTATTTGTACTGTGTATGGCAATGGGAGCGCTATAATGACTTTACTTACCAGAAAACAACTCTTGCTAGTAGGACCACAAACTGCATGTGATTAAACTCTGTTTATTAATGGGAAACAAACACTAACTCGTCTTACAAGAAAAACACTCTGCTTTTCAGAAAAGAGCACTCTTCTTCTCTACTGTGTTTCCTATAGTGCCAGAACAGTGAGCTTGCTCAGAACAAAAGAACTGTGCTTCCTACTCACACGGGCCATATCTAGTAAAACTTCTCTTAGGAAACTGACAAGAACAGTAGCTTCTCTTCAGTCTAATACACTGTACTTGCTGGGAACAGACAGGAAGGCTATTTGTACTGTGAATGTCTAAGGTAGCAGAGTAGTGACTTTCCTTACGATAAAACAACTCTTGCTTGTAGGACCAGAAACTGCATGGGATTCCACTCCTTTTATGAATAGGAAACAAACACTTGCTTGCCTTACAAGAAACACACTCAGCTTTGGAGAAATGAGCACTCTTCTACTCTACTGTGTTTCCTATAGGGCCAGAACAGTGAGCTTCCTCAGAAAAACAGAACTGTGCTTTCTAATCACACGGGCCATATCTAGTAAAAGTCTGCTTCGGAAACTGACAGGAACAATATCTTCTCTTCAGTCCAATACACTGTACTTGTTGGGAACAGATGCCAGTGCTATTTGCACTGTGTATGGCAACGGGAGCACAGTAGTGACTTTCCTTACCAGAAAAAAACTTTTCCTCGTAGGACGAGGAACTGCATGTGATTCAACTCCCTTTATGAATGGGAAACAAAAACTAGCTCACCTTTCAAGAAACAAACTCTGCTTTTGAGAAAAGAGCACTCCTCTTCTCTACTCTGTTTCCTATAGGGCCAGAGGAGTGAGCTTGCTCAGAACAAAAGAACTGTGCTTCCTACTCACACGGGCCATATCTAGTAAAACTCTGCTTAGGAAACTGACAAGAACAGTATCCTTCTCTTCAGTGAAATACACTGTAATTGCTGGGAAAAGACGAAAGTGCTATTTGTACTGTGTATGGCAATGGGAGCGCAATAGTGACTTTCCTTACCAGAAAACAATTCTTGTTCGTAGGTCCAGAAACTACATGTGATTCAACTCTGATCATGAATGGGAAACAAAGAGTAGCTGGCCTTACAGGAAAAACACTCGGCTTTTGAGAAAAGAGCACTCTTCTACTCTACTGTGTTTCTTATAAGGCCAGAAGAGTGAGCTTGCTCAGAACAAAAGAACTGTGTTTCCTACACACACGAGCCATATCTAGTTCATCTCTGCATAGGAAACTGACAAGAACAGTAGCTTCTCTTCAGTCCAAAACACTCTACTTGCAAGAGAACAGACGCGAGGTCGATTTGCACTGTATATGGAAATCGGAACGCAATAGTCACTATCCTTACCAGAAATCAACTCTTGCTCATAAAATCAGAAACTTCATGTGATTCAACACCCTTTATGAATGAGAAACAAACACTAGCTCGCCTTACAAGAAACACTCTCTGCTTTGGGGAATAGAGCACTCTTCTACTCTACTGTGTTTCCTAAAGGGCCAGAACAGTGAGCTTGCTCAGATGAAAAAAAACTGTGCTTCCTACACACATGGGCCATATCTAGTTCAACTCGGATTTGTTAAATGTCAAGAACAGTAGCTTCTCTTCTGTCTAAAACACTGTACTTTCTGGGAAAAGACGCGAGTGCTATATGCGCTGTGTATGGCAAAGGGAGCGCTATAGTGACTTTCCTTACCATAAAACAACTCTTGCTCCTAGGACCAGAAACTGCGTGTGATTCAAAACCCTTTATGAATGGGAAACAAACACTAGCGCGACTTACAATAAACACACTCTGTTTTTGGGAAAAGAGCACTCTTCTACTCTACAGTGTTTTCAATAGGGCCAGATCAGTGAGCTTGCTCAGAAGAAAAGAACTGTGCTTCCTACGCACATGGACCATATCTATTTGAACTATGTCTGAAAATTGACAAGAACAGTAGCTTCTCTTCAGTCCAATACACTGTACTTGCTGGGAGCAGACTCGAGTGCTATTTGCTCTGTGTATGGCAATGGGAGCGCAATAGTTATTTTCCTTACACTAGATATCCTTACAAGAAACACTCTGCTTTTGAGAAAAGAGCACTATTCTTCTCTACTTTGTTTCCTATAGGGCCAGAAGAGTAAGCTTGCTCAGAACAAAAGAACTGTGCATCCTACTCACACAGGCTATATCTAGTAAAAGTCAGCTTAAGAAACTGACAAGAACAGTATCTTCACTTCCGTCCAATACACTGTACTTGCTGAAAACAGACGCGAGTGCTATTTGCACTGTGTATGGCAATGAGAGAGCAATAGTGACTTTTCTTACCAGAAAACAACTCTTCCTCATAGGACCAGAAACTGCATGTGATTCACCTCTGTTTATGAATGGGAAACAAACGCTAGCTAGCCTTACAAGAAACACACTCTGCTTTTAAAAAGGAGCACTTTTCTACTCTACTGTGTTTCCTATAGGCCCAGAACAGTGAGCTTGCTCAGAACAAAAAAACTGTGCTTCCTACACACACGGGCCATGTCTAGTTCAACTCTGCTTAGGAAACTGACAAGAACAGGAGCTTCTCTTCAGTCCAATACACTGTAATTGCTGGGAACAGAAGCGAGTGCTATTTGCACTGTGTATTTCAAAGGGAGCTTAATAATGACTTTCCTTACCAGAAAAAAAAATTTGCTCGTAGGACCAAGAAACTGCATGTGATTCAAATCCATTGATTAATGGGAAACAATCACTGGATCACCATACAAGAATCACACTCTGCTTTTGAGAAAAAAGCGCACTCTTCTACTCTACTGTGTTTCCTATAGGGCCAGAACAGCGAACTTGGTCAGAACAAAAGAACTGTGCTTCCTACACACACAAGCTATATCTAGTTCAACTCTGCTTAGGTAAGTGATAAGAACATTAGCTTCTCTTAAGTCCAATACTCAGTACTTGCTGGGAAAGGACGTGTGTGTTTTTGCACTGTGTATGGCAATGGGAGTGCATTAGTGACTTTCCTTACCAGAAAACCACTCTTGCTCGTAGGACCAGAACCTGCATGTGATTCAACTCATTTTATGAACGGGAAACAACACCAGCTCACCTTACAAGAAACACACTCTGCTTTTCAGAAAAGAGCACTCTTCTTCTCTACTGTGTTTTGTATAGGGCTGGAAGAGTGAGCTTGCTCAGAGCAAAAGAACTGTGCTTCCTACACACATGGGCCATATCTATTCCAACTCTTTTTCGGAAACTGAGAAGAACAGTAGCTTCTCTTCAGTCCAATACACTGTACTTGCTGGGAACAGACGCGAGTGCTATTTGCACTGTGTATGGCAATGGGAGCGCAAAAGTTACTTTCCTTACCAGAAACAACTCTTGCTTGTAGGACCAGAAACTGCATGTGATTCAACTCCAATTATGAATGGGAAACAAACAATAACTCGCCTTACAAGAAACACAATCCTCTTTTGAGAAAAGAGCACTCTTCTACACTTCTGTGTTTTCTATACGGCCAGAAGAGTTAGCTTGCTCAGAACAAAAGAACTGTGCTTCCTACACACACGGGCCATATCTAGTTCAACTCTGCTTAGGAAACTGAAAAGAACAATAGCTTCTCTTCAGTCCAATACACTGTACTTGCTGGGAACATACGCGAGTGCTATTTGCACTGTGTATTTCAAGGGGAGCGCAATAGTGACTTTTTTTTTTTTACCAGAAAACAATTCTTGCTCATAGGACGAGAAACTTCTTGTGATTCAACTTTGTTTATGAATGGGAAACTAACACTAGCTCGCCTTACAAGAAATACACACGGCTTTGAGATAAGAGCACTTTTCTACTCTACTGTGTTTCCTATAAAGCCAGAACAGTGAGCTTGCTCAGAACAAAAGAACTGTGCTTCCTATACACATGAGACATATCTTGTTCAACTCTGTTCAGGAAACTGACAAGAACAGTAGCTTCTCTTTAGTCCAATACACTGTACTTGCTGGGAACAGACGCGAGTGCTATTTACACTGTGTATGGCAATGGGAGCACAATAGTGACTTTCCTTACCAGAAAAAAAACTCTTGCTCATAGGACCAGAAACTGCATGTGATTCAACTCCATTTATGAATGGGAAACTAACAGTAGCTCGCCTTACAAGAAATACACTCTACTTTTGAGAAAAGAGCACTCTTCTACTCTACTCTGTTTCCTATAGGGCCAGAAGAGTAAGCTTGCTCAGAACAAAAGAACTGTGTTTCCTACACACGTGCCATATCTAGGTCAACTCTGCTTCGAAACTGACAGGAACAGTAGCTTCTTTTCAGTCCAATACACTGTACTTGCTCGGAATATACACGAGTGCAATTTGCAAAGAGTATGGCAATGGGAGTGCAATAGTGACGCTCCTTACCAGAAAACAAGTCTTGCTTACAGGACCAGAAACTGCATGTTATTCAACTCTGTTTAAGAATGGGAAACTAGGGTTGGGGATTTAGCCCAGTGGTAGAGCGCTTGCCTAGCAAGCGCAAGGCCCTGGGTTCGATCCTCAGCTCAAAAAAAAAAAAAAAGAATGGGAAACTAACACTAGCTCGCCTTACAAAAGCACAGTCTGCTTTTGAGAAAAGTGCACTCTTCTACTCTTCTGTGTTTTCTATAGGGCCAGAACAATGAGCTTGTTCAGAATAAAAGAACTGTGCTTCCTACAAACACGGGTTATATCTAGTTCAACTCTGCTTAGGAAACAGACAACAAGAGTTCCTACTTATTAGTCCAATACACTGTACTTGCTGGGAACAGACACGAGTGATATTTGCACTGTGTATGGCAATGGGAGTGCAATAGTGACTTTCCTTACCAGAAAACAACTCTTGCTTGTAAGACTAGAATCTGTATGTAATTCAACTCCGTTTATGAATGAGAAACAAACACTAGCTCACCTTACAAGAAACACAATCTGCTTTTGAGAAAAGTGCTCTCTTCTACTCTTCTGTGTTTCTTATAGGGCCAGATCAGTGAGCTTGCTCAGAACAAAAGAACTGTGCTTTTTGCACACGGGCCATATCTAGGTCAAGTCTGCTTAGGATACTGAAAAGAACACTAGCTTCTCTTCAGTCCAATACACTGTATGGCTGGGAACAGACACGAGTGCTATTTGCACTGTGTATGGCAATGGGAGTGCGATAGTGACTTTCCTTACCAGAAAACAACTTTTGCTCATAGGACCAGAAACTGCATGTGATTCATCTCTGTTTATGAGTGGGAAAGTAACACTAGGTAGCATTACAAGAAACCCACTGTGCTTTTGAGAAAAGGGCACTTTCTACTCTATATTGTTTTCTATAGGGCCAGAAGAGTGAGCTTACTCAGAACAAAAAAACTGTGCTTCCTACACACATGAGCCATATCTATTCCAACTCTTCTTAGGAAACTGAGAAGAACAGTAGCTTCTCTTTAGTCCAATACACTGTACTTGCTGAGAAGAGACGCGAGTGCTATTTGCACTGTGTATGGCAATGGGAGCGCAAAAGTGACTTTCCTTACCAGAAACAACTCTTGCTTGTAGGACCAGAAACTGAATGTGATTAAACTCCAATTATGAATGGGAAACAAACAAAACTCACCTTACAAGAAACACAATCCTCTTTTGATAAAAGAGCACTCTTCTACACTTCTGTGTTTTCTATACGGCCAGAAAACTGAGCTTGCTCAGAAGAAAAGAACTGTGCTTCCTACGCACATGGGCCATATCTATTTGAACTATGTCTGAAAATTGACAAGAACAGTAGATTCTCTTCACTCCAATACACTGTACATGCTGGGAAAAGACGCGAGTGCTATTTGCACTGTGTATGGCAATTGGAGCACAATAGTGACTTTCCTTACCAGAAAACAACTCTTGCTAGAAGGACCAGAAACTGCATGTGATTCAACTTCGTTTATGAATGAGAAACAAACACTAGCTCGCCTTATGAGAAATATATTCTGCTTTGGGTGAAAGAGCACTCTTCTACACTACTTGGTTTCCTATAGGCCAGAAGAGTGAGCTAGCTCAAAACAAAAAAAAACTGTATGAATGGGAAACAAACACTAGCTCGCCTTACAAGAAACAAACTCTGCTTTTGAGAAAAGAGCACTCTTCTAATCTACTGTTTTTCCTACATGGCCAGAAGAGTAATCTTGCTGCTAACAAAAGAACTGTGCTTCCTACACACACGGGCCATATCTACTTCAACTCTGCTTAGAAAACGGACAAGAACAGTAGCTCCTCTTCAGTCCAATACACTGTACCTGCTGGGAATAGACGTGAGTGCTATTTGCACTGTGTAGGGCAATGGGATCACAATAGTGACTTTCCTTAACAGAAAACAACTCTTGGTCATAGGACCAGAGACAGCATGTGATTCAACTCTCTTTATGAATGGGAAACAAACACTAACTCGCCTTACAAGAAACACACTCTTCTGTTGAGAAAAGAGCACTCTTCTACTCTACTCTGTTTCCTACATGGCCAGAAGAGTGAGCTTGCTGCTAACAAAAGAACTGGGCTTCCTACACGCACCGGCCATATCTAGTTCAACTCTGCTTAGGAAACTGACAAGAACAGTAACTTCTCTTCAGCACAATACACTTTACATGCTGGGAACAGACACGAGTACTCTTTACACTGTGTATGACAAGGGGAGCACAATAGTGGCTTTCCTACAAGAAAACAACTCTTGCTAGTAGGACCAGAAACTGCATCTGATTCAACTCCATTTATGAATGTTAAACAAACACTAGCTTGCCTAACAAGAAACACACTTTGCTTTTGAGAAAAGAGCACTCTTCTAATTTACTGTGTTTCCTATAGGGCCAGAACATTAAGCTTGCTCAGAAAAATAGAACTGTGCTTCATACACACACAGGCCATATCTAGTTCAACTCTGCTTAGGAAAGTGACAAGAACAGTAGCTTCTCATCAGTCCAATACACTGTACTTGCTGGGAACAGACGCAAGTGCTATTTGTACTCTGTATGAAACTGGGAGCGCAATACTCACTTTCCACACCAGAAAACAACTCTTGCTCATAGGACCAGAAACTGCATGTGATTCAACTCCATTTCTGACTGTGAAACAAACACTAGCTCACTTTACAAGAAACACACTCAGCTTTTGAGAAAAGAGCACTCTTCTACTCTACTGTGCTTCCTATTTGGCCAGAAGAGTAAGCTTGCTCAGAACAAAAGAACTGTGCTTCCTACACTCACAGGCTATATCTAATTCAACTCTGCTTAAGATACTAATAAGAACAGTAGCTTCACTTCAGTCCATACACTGTACTTGCTGGGTACAGACGCGAGTGCTATTTGCACTGTGTATGACTATTGGGAGCACAATAGAATCTTTCCTTACCAAAAAACAAATTTGATCATAGGACAAGAAGTTGCATGTGATTCATCTCTGTTTATGAGTGGGAAACTAACACTAGCTCGCCTTCCAAGACACACTCTGCTTTTTAGAAAAGAGCACTCTTCTACTCTGTTTCCTATAGGGCCAGAAGAGTGAGCTTGCTGCGAACAAAGAACTGTGCTTCCTACACACACAGATCATATCTAGTTCAACTTTGCTTAGGAAACTGACATGAACAGTAGCTTCTCTTTAGACCAATACACGGTACTTGCTTTGAACAGAGACAAGTGCTCTTTGCACTGAATATGACAAAGGGAGCGCAATAGTGACTCTTCTTACCAGAAAACAACTCTTGCTCATAGGACCAGAAACTGCATGTGATTTCAACTCCGTTTATGACTGGGAAACAAACACTAGCTCGCCTTAGAAGAAACACCCTCTCCTTTGGAGAATGAAGCACTCATCTACTCTACTCTGTTTCCTATAGTCCAGAACAGTAAGCTTGCACAGAAGAAAAAAACTGTGCTTCATACACACATGGGCCATATCTAGTTCAACTCTGCTTAGGAAAATGACAAGAGCAGTAGCTTCTCTTCAGTCCAATACACTGTACTTGCTGGGGACAGACCCGAGTGCTATTTGTCATGTGTATGGCAATGGGAGCCCAATATTGACTTTCCTTATCAGAAAATGACTCTTGCACGTAGGACCAGAAACTGCATGTGATTCAACTCCGTTTATGAATGGGAAACAAACACTAGTTTGTCTTACAAGAAACACACTCTGCTTTTGAGAAAAGAGCCATCTTCTACTCTACTGTGTTTCCATAGGGCCAGAAGAGTGAGTATGCTCAGAAAAAAAGAACTGTGCTTCCTACACACACAGGCCACAGGTAGTTCGATTCTGCTTAGGAAGCTCACAAGAACAGTAGCTTCTCTTCAATCCAATACACTGTCCATGCTGGAACAGATGCAAGTGTTATTTGCACTGTGTATAGCAATGGGACATTAATAGTGACTTTCCTTACCAGAAAACAACTCTTGCTCCTATGTCCAGAAACTGCATGTGATTCAACTTCATTTATGTATTGGAAACTAACTCTATCTCGATTTAAAAAAAAAAAAAAACACTCTGCTTTTGAGAAAGGAGCCCTCTTCTACTCTACTGTGTTTCCTATTGGGCCAGAACAGTGAGCTAGCTCAAAACAAAAGAACTGTACTTCCTACACACATGAACAATATCTAGTTCAGCTCTGCTTTGGAAACTGACAAGAACAGTAGCTTCTCTTCAGTCCAATACACTGTACTTGCTGGGAACAGATGCAAGTGCTATTTGCACTCTATATGGAACTGACAGCACAATAGTGACTTTCTTTAGCGGAAAACCACTCTTGCTCATAGGACCTCAAACTGCTTGTGATTCAACTCTGTTTATGAATGGGAAATAAACACCAGATCGCCTTACAAGAAACACACTCTGCTTTTGAGAAAAGAGCACTCTTTTACTCCACTGTCTTTCCTAAAGGGCCAGAACAGTGAGCTTGCTCAGAGCAAAAGAACTGTGCTTCCTACATACACGGGCCATATTATTTCAACTCTGCTTAGGAAACTGACAAGAACAGTAACTTCTCTTCAGTTCAATACACTGTACTTGCTGGGAACAGACGCGAGTGCTATTTGCACTGTGTATGGCAAATGGAGCACAATAGTGACTCTTCTTACCAGAAAACAACTCTTGCTCATAGATACAGAAACTACATTTGATTCAACTCCGTTTATGAAGGGGAAACAAACACTAGCTCAACTTACAGGAAACACACTCTGCTTTTGAGAAAAGAGAACTTTTCTACTCTACTGTTTTTCCTGTAAGGCCAGAAGAGTGAGCTTGCTCAGAACAAAATAAGTGTGCTTCCTAAACACAAAGGCCATATTACTTCAACTCTTCTTAGGAAAGTGACAATAACAGTATCTTTTCTTCAGTCCAATACACTGTACTTGCTGGGAACAAATGCGAGGGCGACATGCACTGTGCATGGCAATGGGAACACAATAGTTACTTTCCTTAACAGAAAACAACTCTTGCTTATAGAACCAGAAACTGCATGTGATTTTATTCCATTAATGAATGGGAAACAAACACTAGCTCGCCTTACAAGAAATACACTCTGCTTTTGAGAAAACAGCACTCTTTTCTCTAATGTGTTTTTTATAGGCCAGAAGAGTTAACTTTCTCAGAACAAAGAACTGGGCTTCCTACACACGCGCAATATCTAGTTGAACTCTGCTTAGGACACTGACAAGAACAGTAGCATCTCTTTAGTCCAATATACTGTTCATGCAGGGAACAGGCTCGAGTGCTATCTGCACTGTGTATGGCAATGGGAGTGCAATAGTGACTTTCCTTACCAGAAAACAACTTTTCCTCGTAGGACCAGAAACTGCATGTGATTCAACTCCGTTTATGAATGAACAGCAAAAACTAGCTTGCCTTCCAAGAAACACACTCTGCTTTTGAGAAAAGAGCATTCTTTCTACTCTACTGTGTCTCCTGTAGTGCCAGAACAGTGGGCTTGCTCAGAACAAAAGAGCTGTGCTTCCCACACAGGAGACATATTTAGTTCAACTCTGCTTAGGAAACTGACAAGACAGTATCTTCTCTAAAGTCCAATACACTGTACTTGCTGGGAACAGAGGCGAGAGCTATTTACACTATGTATGGCAATGGGAGTGTAATAGTGACTTTTTTTTTACCAGAAAACAACTCTTAATCATAAGATCAGAAACTGCATGTTATTCAACTACTTTTCTGAATGGGAAACAAACACAAGCTTGCTTTACAAGAAAAACATTATGCTTTTGAGAAAAGAGCACTCTTCTTCTCTACTGTGTTTCCTATAGGGCCAGAACAGTGAGCTTGCTCAGAAAAAAAGAACTGTGCTTCCTACACACACGGGCTTTATCTAGTTGTGCTTCCCACACAGGAGTCATATTTAGTTCAACTCTGCTTAGGAAACTGACAAGACAGTATCTTCTCTACAGTCCAATACACTGTTCTTGCAGGGAACAGACGAGAGTGCTATCTGCACTGTGTATGGCAATGGGAGCACAATAGTTACTTTCCTTAAAAGAAAACAACTCTTGCTCATAGGACCAGAAACTGCATGTGATTCAACTAAATTTATGAATTGGAAACAAACACTAGCTTGCCTTACAAGAAGCACACTCTGCTTTTGAGGGAGAGCACTCTTCTACTCTACTGTGTTTCCTATAACGCCAGAAGAGTTAGCTTGCTCAGAACAAAAGAACTGTGCTTCCATAGCTAGTTAAACTCTGCTTAGGAAACTGACAGGAACAGAATCTTCTCTTAAGTCCAATACACTGTACTTGCTGGGAACTGACGCGAGTGCTATTTGCAATGTGTATGGCAAATGGAAGGCAATAGTGACTTTCATTACCAGAAAACAAATCTTGCTGGTAGGAACAGAAACTGCATGTGATTCAGCTCCCTTTATGAATGGGAAACAAACACTTGATTGCCTTACAAGAAACATACTCTGCTTTTGAGAAAAGAGCACTCTTCTTCTTTACTGTGTTTCCTTAAGTGCCAGAGGAGTGAGTTTGCTCAGAACACAAGACCAGTGTTCCCACACATACAGACCTTATCTAGTTCAACTCTGCTTAGGAAAGTGACAAGAACAGTAGCTTCTCTTCAGTCCAATACACTGTACTTGCTGGGAACAGACGCGAGTGCTATTTGCACTGTGCATGGCAATGGGAGCGCAATAATGACTTTCCTTACCAGAAAACAACTCTTGCTCCTAGGACCAGACACTGGATGTGATTCAACTCTGTTTTATGAATGGGAAACAAACACCAGCTTGCCTTAAAAGAAACACACTCTGCTTTTGAGAAAAGAGCACTCTTCTTCTCTACTGTCCTACCTATAGGCCAGAACAGTTAGCTTGCTCAGAACAAAAGAACTGTGCTTCCTAGACACACGGTCCATATCTTGTTCAATTCTCTCAGGATCTCATAAGAACAGTACCTTCTCTTCATTCCAATTCACTGTACTTGCTGGGAACAAAGTTGAGTGCTATTTGCACTGTGCATGGCAAAGGGAGCGCAATAGTGACTTACCTTACCAGAAAAAAACTCTTGCTCCTAGGACCAGAAAGTGTATTTGATTCAAATCCGTTTGTGATTGGGAAGCAAAAACTAGCTTGCCATTCAAGGAACACACTCTGCTTTTGAGAAAAGAGCACTATTCTACTATACTGTGTTTCCTAAAAGGCCAGACAATGTGAGCTTGCTCAGAAAAAAAGAACTGTGCTTCCTACACACACGGGCCATATCAAGTTCAACTCTGCATAGGAAACTGACAAGGAC
Organism: Peromyscus eremicus; assembly: GCF_949786415.1. NCBI lineage: Eukaryota > Metazoa > Chordata > Mammalia > Rodentia > Cricetidae > Peromyscus > Peromyscus eremicus. Next base: position 2,380,287 of record NW_026734289.1, read on the forward strand.
AGTAGTTTCTCTTCAGTCCAATAAACTGTCCATGCTGGGAACAGACACAAGTGCTATTTGCACTGTGTATGGCAATGAAAGCCCAATAGTGACTTTCTTACCAGAAAACAACCATTGCCTGTAGGACCAGAAACTAAATGTGAATCAACTCCATTTATAAATGGGAAACAAAAAGCAGCTCGCCTTACAAGTAACACATTCTGCTTTTGAGAAAAGAGCACTCTTCTACTCTGCTGGGTTTCCTATAGGCCAAAACAGTTAGCTTGCTCAGTACAAAAGAACTCCGCTTCCTACACACACAGGCCATATCTAGTTCAATTCTCTTAGGATGTGATAAGAACAGTAGCTTCTCTTCAGTACAATACACTGTACTTGCTGGGAACAGATGTGAGTGCTATTTGCACTGTGTATGGCAATGTTAGGGCAATAGTAACTTTCCTTACCAGAAAATAGTTATTGCCTATATGGAAGAGAAACTGCATGTGAATCAACTCCCTTTATGAATAGGAAACAAACACTAGCTCGCCTTACAAGAAACACACTCTGCTTTTGAGAAACGAGCACTTTTCTACTCTACTGTGTTTCCTATTGAGCCAGAAGAGTGAGCTTGCTCAGAATAAAAGAACTGTGCTTCCTACTCATACGGGCCATATCTAGTTCAACTCTGCTTAGGAAACTGACGACACAGTAGCTTCTTTTCAGTCCAAAACATTGTACTGGCTGGGAACAGATGCGAGGACTATTTGCACTGTGTATGGCAATGGGAGAACAATAGTGACTTTCCTTCCCAGAAAACAGCTCTTGCTCGTAGGACCAGAAACTGCATGTGATTCAACTCCGTTTATGAATGGGAAACAAACACTAGCTCGCCTTACAAGAAACACACTCTGCTTTTGAGAAAAGAGAGCTCTTTTCTACTCTACTGTGTTTCCTATAGTGCTAGAACAGTGAGCTTGCTCAGAACAAATGAACTGTGCTTCCGACACACACAGTCCATATCTAATTCAGTTCTATTTAGGAAACTGTTAAGAACAGTAGCATCTCCTCAGTCCATACACTATATTTGCTAGGAACAGATGCGAGTGCTATTTGCACTGTGTATGGCAATGGGAGCACAATAGGGACTTTCCTTAACAGAAAACACCTCTTGTTCATAGGACCAGAAACTGGATGTGATTCAACTCTCTTTATAAATGGGAAGCAAATACTAGCTTGCCTTACAAGAAACACACTCTGCTTTCGAAGAAAAGTGCACTCTTCTACTCTACTGTGACCTGTAGGGCCAGAAGATTGAGCTTGCTCAGAACAAAAGAACTGTGTTCCTGCACCCACAGGCCATATCTAGCTCAACTCTGCTTAGAAAACTGACAAGAACTGTATCTTCTTTTCATTCCAATAGTCTGTAATTGCTGGGAAGAGACACAAGTGCTGTTTGCACTGTGTATGGAAATGGGAGCACAATAGTGAGTTTCCTTACCAGAAAACAACTCTTGCTCTTAGGACCAGAAACTGGATGTGATTCAACTCTCTTTATGAATGGGAAACAAATACTAGCTCGCCTTACAAGAAACACACTCTGCTTTTAAGAAAAGAGCACTTTTCTTCTCTACTGTGTATCCTATAGGGCCAGAAGAATGAGCTTGCTCAGAACAAAAGAACTGTGCTACCCACACGCATGTATCATATCTAGTTCAACTCTGCTTAGGAAACTGAAAAGATCAGTAACTTCTCTTCAGTCCAATACTCTGTACTTGCTGAGAAGAGACACGTGTGCTGTTTGCACTCTGTATGACAATGGGAGCGCAATAGTGACTTTCCTTACCAGAAAAAAACTCTTGCTTGTATGATGAGAAACTGCATTGATTCAACTCTATTAATGAATAGGAAACAAACACTAGCTCATCTTAGAAGAAAGACACTCTGCTTTTGAGAAAAGAGCACTCCTTCTCTACTGAGTTTCCTATAGGGCCAGAAGAATGAGCTTGCTTAGAACAAAAGAACTGTGATTCCTACTCACACGGGCATTATATAGTAAGACTCTGCTTAGGAAACTGACAAGAACAGTAGCTTTTATTGAGTCCAATACACTGTACTTGCTGGGAACATACGTGAGGGCTATTTGCACTGTGTATGGCAATGGGAGCGTAATAGTTACTTTCCTTACCAGAAAACAACTCTTGCTCATAGGACCAGTAACTGCATTGATTCAACTCTGTTTATGAATGGGAAACAAACACTAGATCATCTCATAAGAAATACACTCTGCTTTTGAGTAAAGAGCACTCTTCTACTCTACTGTGTTTCCTGTAGGGCCAGAAGAGTGAGCTTGCTCAGAACAAAAGAACTGTGCTTCCCCCACACACGGGCCATATCTAGTTCAACTCTGCTTAGGAAAGTGACAAGAACATTATCTTCTCTTCAGTCCAATACACTGTACTTGCTGGGAACAGACGCGAGGGCTATTTGCACTGTGTATGGCAATGAGAGTGTAATAGTGACTTTCTTTACCAGAAAACAACTCTTGCTCGTAGGACAAGAAACTGCATGTGATTCAACTTCCTTTATGAATGGGAAACAATCACTAGCCCGCCTTACAAGAAACACACTCTGCTTTTGAGAAAAGAGCACTCTTCTTCTCTACTGTGTTTCCTATAGTTCCCAAAGAGTGAGCTTCCTCAGAACTGTGGTTCCTACTCACACGGGCCATATCTAGTAACACTCTTCTTAGGAAACTGACAAGAACAGTATCTTCTTTTCAGTCCAATATACTATACTTGCTGGAAACAGACGCAAGTGGTATGGCAAAAAGAGCATAATAGTTAATTTCCTTACCAGAAAACAACTCTTGCTCGTAGGACCAGAAACTACATGTGATTCAACTATTCATGAATGGGAAACAAACACTAGCTCGCCTTAAAAGAAACACACTCTGCTTTAGAGAAAAGAGCACTCTTCTACTTTACTGTGTTTCCTATTGGGCCAGAAGAGTGAGTTTGCTCAGAACAAAAGAACTGTGCTTCCCACACACATGGGCCATATCTAGTTAACTCGGCTTAGGAAACTGACAAGAACAGGAGGTTCTCTTCAGTCCATTACAGTGTACTTGCTGGGAACAGACGCGAGGGCTTTTTTACTGTGTATGGCAATGGGAGCGTAACAGTTACTTTCCTTACCAAAAAACAACACTTGCTAGTACGACCAGAAACTGCATGTGACTAAACTCCGTTTATGAATGGGAAACAAACACTAGCTCGCCTTACAAGAAACACACTCTGCTTTTGAGAAAAGAGCAGTCTTCTACTCTGCTGTGTTTCCTATAGAGCCAGAAGACTGAGCTTGCTCAGAACAAAAGAACTGTGCTTCCTACACACATGAACCATATCTACTTCAACTCTGCTTAGAAAACTGGCAAGATCAGTAGCTTCTCTTCAGATAAATACTCTGTACTTGCTGGGTACAGACGCGTGTGCTGTTTGCACAGTATATGGCAATGGGAGCACAATAGTGACTTTTTTTTTTTAACCAGAAAACAACTCTTGCTCATGGGACCAGAAACTGCATGAGATTCAACTCAGTTTATGAATGTGAATCAAACAGTAGGTGGCCTTACAAGAATCAAACTTTGCTTTTGAGAAAAGAGCACAATTCTATACTACTGTGTTTCTTATAGGGCCAGAAGAGTGAGCATGCTCAGTATAAAAGTACTGTGCTTCTTAGACACACGAGCCATATCTAGTTCAACTCTGCTTAGGAAACTGACGAGAACAGCAGCTTCTCATCAGTCCAATACACTGTACATGCTGGGAACAGACGCGAGGGCTATTTGCACTGTGTATGGCAAAGGGAGTGCAATAGTGACTTTCCTTACCAGAAAACAACACTTGCTCGTAGGACAAGAAACTGCATGTGATTCAAATCCCTTTATGAATGGGAAACAAACACTAGATCACCTTACAAGAAACACACTCTGCTTATGAGAAAAGAGCACTCTTCTTCTCTACTGTGTTTTCTATAGGGCCAGAAGACTGAGCTTGCTCAGAACAAAAGAACTGTGCTTCCTAATCACACGGGCCATATCTAGTTCAACTCTGCTTAAGAAAATGACAAGAACAGTATCTTCTCTTCAGTTCTATTAATACACTGTACTTGCTCTGAACAGACGCAAGTGGTATTTGCACTGTGTATGGCAAAAAGAGCATAATAGTGAATTTCCTTACCCGAATACAACTCTTGCTCGTAGGACCAGAAACTGCATGTGATTCAACTATTCATGAATGGGAAACAAACACTAGCTCGCCTTACAAGAAACACACTCTGCTTTAGAGAAAAGAGCACTCTTCTACTTTACTGTGTTTCCTATATGGCCAGAAGGGTGAGTTAGCTCAGAACAAAAGAACTGTGCTTCCTACACACAGGGGCCATATCTAGTTAACTCTGCTTAGAAAAATGACAGGAACAGGAGCTTCTTTTCAGTCCAATACACTGTACTTGCTGGGAACAGACACGAGGACTATTTGCACTGTGTATTGCAATGGGAGTGCAATAGAGACATTCCTTACCAGAAAACAACTCTTCATCGTAGGACAAGAAACTGCATGTGATTCAATTTCCTTTATGAATGGGAAACCATCACTACCCCGCCTTACAAGAAACACACTCTGCTTTTGAGAAAAGAGCACTCTTCTTCTCAACTGTGTTTCCTATAGTTCCCGAAGAGTGAGCTTGCTCAGAACAAAAGAACTGTGCTTCCTACTCACTACTACGGGCCATATCTAATAAAACTCTTCTTAGGAAACTGACAAGAACAGTATCTTCTCTTCAGTCCAATATACTGTACTTGCTGGGAACAGACGCAAGTGCTATTTGCACTGTGTATTGCAACAAGAGTGTAATAGTGAATTTCCTTACCAGAAAACAACTCTTGCTCTTAGGACCAGAACCTGCATGTGATTCAACTATTCAAGAATGGGAAACAAACACTAGCTCGCCTTAAAAGAAACAATCTGCTTATGAGGAAAGAGTACTTTCTACTCTACTGTGTTTAGTATAGGGCCAAAACAGTGAGCTTGCTCAGAACAAAAGAACTGTGCTTCCTCCACACACCGGCCATATCTAGTTCAACTCTGCTTAGGAAACAGACAGGAACAGTACCTTCTATTTAGTCCAATACACTGTACTTGCTGGGAACAGACGCAAGTGATATTTGTACTGTGTATGGCAATGGGAGCGCAATACTGACTTTCTTAATCAAAAAATAACACTTGCTAGTAGGACCAGAAACTGCATGTGACTCAACTCCCTTTATGAATGGGAAACCAACACTAGCTCGCTTTACAAGAAACAAACTCTGCTTATGAGAAAAGAGCACTCTTCTTCTCTACTGTGTTTTCTATAGGGCCAGAAGAGTGAGCTTGCTCAGAACAAAAGAACTGTGCTTCCTACTCACACGGGTCATATCTACTTCAACTCTGCTTAGGAAAATGACAAGAACAGTAGCTTCTCTTCAGTCCAATACACTGTACTTGCTGGGAACAGATGCGAGGGCTATCTGCACTGTGTATGACAATGAGAGTGCAATAGTGACTTTCCTTTCCAGAAAACAACTCTTGCTCGTAGGACAAGACACTGCATGTGATTCAACTTCCTTTAAGACTGGGAAACAATCACTAGCCCGCCTTACAAGAAACTCACTCTGCTTTTGAGAAAAGAGCACTCTTCTTCTCTAATGTGTTTCCTATAGTTCACGAAGAGTGAGCTTGCTCAGAACAAAAGAACTGTGCTTCCTACTCACACGGGCCATATCTAGTAAAACTCTACTTAGGAAACTGACAAGAACAGCATCTTATCTTCAGCCCAATACACTGTACTTGCTTGGAAGAGACGCGAGGGCTTTTTGCACTGTGTATGCAATGGGAGCGCAATACTGACTTTCTTTACCAAAAAACTTCTCTTGCTCATAGGACCAGAAACTGCATGTGATTCAACACCATTTCTGACTGGGAAAAAAACACCAGCTCTCCTTAGAAGAAACACACTCTGCTTTTGAGAAAAGAGCACACTTTTACTCTACTGTGTTTCCTATAGGGCCAGAAGAGTGAGCTTGCTCAGAACAAAAGAACTGTGCTTCCTACACACGGGCCATATCTAGTTCAACTCTGCATAGGAAACTGACAAGAACAGTAGCGTCTCTTCTTTCCAATACACTGTACTTGCTGGAAAAAGACGCGAGTGTTATTTGCACTGTGTATGTTAAAGGGAGCACATTAGTGACTTTCTTACCAGAAAACAACTCTTCCTCGTAGGACCAGAAACTGCATGTGATTCAATTCAGTTTATGAATGGGAAACAAACACTAGCTCGCCTTACAAGAAACATACTCTGCTTTAGAGAAAAGAGCACTCTTCTACTTTACTGTGTTTCCTATAGGGCCAGAAGAGTGAGTTAGCTCAGAACAAAAGAACTGTGCTTCCTACACACAGGGGCCATATCTTCTTAACTCTGGTTAGGAAAATGACAAGAACAGTATCTTCTCTTCAGTCCAATACAGTGTACTTGCTGGGAACAGACGCGAGGGCTATTTGTACTGTGTATGGCAATGGGAGTGTAATAGTTACTTTCCTTACCAGAAAACAACACTTGCTAGTAGGACCAGAAACTGCATGTGACTAAACTCCATTTATGAAAGCTCACCTTACAAGAAACACACTCTGCTTTAGAGAAAAAAGCCCCCTTCTACTCTACAGTTTTTCCTATAGGGCCAGAAGAATGAGCTTGCTGAGAACAAAAGAACTGTGCTTCCTACTTACACGGGCCATATCTAATAAAACTCTTCTTAGGAAACTGACAACAACAGCATCTTATCTTCAGCCCAATACACTGTACTTGCTTGGAAGAGACGCGAGGGCTTTTTGCACTGTATATGCAATGGGAGCGCAATACTGACTTTCCTTACCAAAAAACTTCTCTTGCTCATAGTACCAGAAACTGCATGTGATTCAACTCTGTTTATGAATGGGAAAACAGCACTAGCTCTCCTTACAAGAAAAACACTCTGCTTTTGAGAAACGAGAACTTTTCTACTCTACTTTGTTTCGTATAGGGACAGAAGAGTGAGCTTGTTCAGAACAAAAGAATTGTGCTTCCTAAACACATAGGCCATATTAGTTCAACTCTTCTTAGGAAAATGATAATAGCAGTATCTTGTCTTCAGTCCAATAAACTGTACTTGCTGCGAACAGACGCGAGTGCTATATGCACTGTGTGTGGCAATGGGAATACAATAAATAGTGACTTTTCTTAAAAGAAAACAACTCTTGCTCATAGGATCATAAACTGCATGTGATTCAACTCCGTTTATTAATGGGATACAAATACTAGATCGCCTTACAAGAAACACACTCTGCTTTTGAGAAAAGAGCACTCTTCTAATCTACTGTGTTTCATATAGGGCCAGAAGAGTGAGTTTGCTCAGAACAAAAGAACTGTGTTTCCTACACACGGGCCATATCTAATTCAACTCTGCATAGGAAACTGACAAGAACAGTAGCTTCTCTTCTCTCCAATACACTGTACTTGCTGGAAAAAGACGCGAGTGTTATTTGCACTGTGTATGGCAAAGGGAGTGCAATAGTGACTTTCCTTACCAAAAAACAACTCTTGCTCGTAGAACCAGAAACTGCATGTGATTCAAATCCCTTTATGAATGGGAAACAAACACTAGCTCGCCTTACAAGAAACACACTCTGCTTTTGAGAAAAGAGCACTCTTCTACTCTACTGTGTTTCCTATAGGGCCAGAAGAGTGAGCTTGCTCAGAACAAAAGAACTGTGCTTCCTACTCACATGGACCATATCTAGTAAAACTCTTCTTAGGAAACTGACAAGAACAGTAGCTTCTCTTCAGTCCAATACACTGTACTTGCTGGGAAAAGACGCACGTGCTATTTGCACTGTGTATGGTAAAGGGAGCACAATAGTGACTTTCCTTACCAGAAAACAACTCTTCCTCGTAGGACCAGAAACTGCATGTGATTCAATTCAGTTTATGAATGGGAAACAAACACTAGCTCACCTTAAAAGAAACATACTCTGCTTTAGAGAAAAGATCACTCTTCTACTTTACTGTGTTTCCTATAGGGCCAGAAGAGTGAGTTAGCTCAGAACAAAAGAACTGTGCTTCCTACACACAGGGGCCATATCTTCTTAACTCTGGTTAGGAAATGGACAAGAACAGTATCTTCTCTTCAGTCCAATACAGTGTACTTGCTGGGAACAGACGCGAGGGCTATTTGTACTGTGTATGGCAATGTTTTCCTTACCAGAAAACAACACTTGCTAGTAGGACCAGAAACTGCATGTGACTAAACTCCGTTTATGAAAGGGAAACAAACACTAGCTCGCCTTACAAGAAACACACTCTGCTTTAGAGAAAAAAGCCCCCTTCTACTCTACAGTGTTTCCTATAGGTCCAGAAGAATGAGCTTGCTGAGAACAAAAGAACTGTGCTTCCTACTTACACGGGCCATATCTAATAAAATTCTTCTTAGGAAACTGACAACAACAGCATCTTATCTTCAGCCCAATACACTGTACTTGCTTGGAAGAGACGCGAGGGCTTTTTGCACTGTGTATGCAATGGGAGCACAATACTGACTTTCCTTACCAAAAAACTTCTCTTGCTCATAGGACCAGAAACTGCATGTGATTCAACTCCGTTTATGAATGGGAAAACAACACTAGCTCTCCTTACAAGAAAAACGCTCTGCTTTTGAGAAACGAGCACTCTTCTACTCTACTGTGTTTCCTATAGGGACAGAAAAGTGAGCTTGCTCAGAACAATAGAATTGTGCTTCCTAAACACACAGGCCATATTAGTTCAGCTCTTCTTAGGAAAATTACAATAGCAGTATCTTGTCTTCAGTCCAACAAACTGTACTTGCTGCGAACAGACGCGAGTGCTATATGCACTCTGTGTGGCAATGGGAACACAATAGTGACTTTTCTTAAAAGAAAATAACTCTTGTTTGTAGGACCATAAACTGCATGTGATTCAACTCCGTTTATTAATGGGATACAAATACTAGATCACCTTACAAGAAACACACTCTGCTTTTGAGAAAAGAGCACTCTTCTACTCTACTGGGTTTCATATAGGGCCAGAAGAGTGAGCTTGCTCAGAACAGAAGAACTGTGCTTCCTACACACGGGCCATATCTTGTTCAACTCTGCATAGGAAACTGACAAGAACAGTAGCTTCTCTTCTCTCCAATACAATGTAGTTCCTGGAAAAAGACACAAGTGTTATTTGAACTGTGTATGGCAAAGGGAGCGCAATAGTGGCTTTCCTTGCCAAAAAACAACTCTTGCTCGTAGGACCAGAAATTGCATGTGATTCCACTCCATTTATGACTGGGAAACAAACACTAGCTCGCCCTACAAGAAACACATTCTGCTTTTGAGAAAAGAGCACTCTTCTACTCTACTGTGTTTCCTATAGGGCCAGAAGAGTGATCTTGCTCAGAACAAAAGATCTGTGTTTCCTACACACACAGGCCATATCTAGTTCAATTCTTCTTAGTGATCTGACCAGGACAGTAGCTTCTCTTCAATCCAATACACTCTACTTTCTTGGAACAGAAGCAAGTGCTATTTGCACTGTGTAAGGCAATGGGAGCACAATAGTGACTTTCCTTACCAGAAAACATCTTATGCTCGTAGGAACAGAAACTGCATGTGATTCAACTCCGTTTATGAATGGGAAGCAAAAACTTGCTCACCTTACAAGAAACACACTCTACTTTTGAGAAAAGAGCATTCTTCTGCTCTACTGTGTTTAATATAGGGCCAAAAGAGTGAGCTTAATCAGAACAAAAGAACTGTACTTCCTACACTCATGTGCCATATCTAGTTCAACTCTGCTTAGAAATCTGACCAGAACAGTAGCTTCTCTTCAATTTAATACACTCTACTTGCTGGGAATAGACGCGAGTGCTATTTGCACTGTGTATGGCAATGGTAGCACAATAGTGACTTTCCTTACCAGAAAACTACTCTTGCTCGTAGGACCAGAAACTGCATGTGATTCAACTCCATTTTTGAATTGGAAGCAAAAACTAGCTCGCCTTCCAAGAAATACACTCTGCTTTTGAGAAAAGAGCACTCTTCTACTCTGCTTTGTTTCCTATAGGGCCAGAAGAGTGAGCTTGCTCAGAACAAAAGAACTGTGCTTCCTACACACTCGGGCCAGATCTAGTTCAACTCTGCTTAGGAAACTGACAAAAATAGTAGCTTCTCTTCAGTCCAATACACTGTACTTGCTTGGAACAGACGCAAGTGCTATTTGCACTGTGTATGGTAATGGGAACGCAATAGTGACTTTCTTTACGAGAAAACAACTCTTGCTCATAGGACCAGAAACTGCATGTGATTCAACTCCGTTTATGAATGGGAAACAAACACTAGCTCGCCTTACAAGAAACATACTCTGCTTTTGAGAAAAGAGCACTCTTCTGTGTTTCCAATATGACCAGAACATTGAGCTTTCTCAGCACAAAAACATACTTCCTACACACACGGGCCATATCTAGTTCAACTCTGCTTAGGAAGCTGACACGAACAGTAGCTTCTCTTCAGTCCAATACACTGTACTTGCTGGGAAGAGACGCTAGGGCTATTTGCACTGTGTATGTCAAAGGGAGCGCAATAGTGACTTTCCTTACCAAAAAACTTCTCTTGCTCATAGGACCAGAAACTGCATGTGATTCAAGTCCGTTCATGAATGGGAAACAAACACTAGCTCTCCTTAAAAGAAACACTCTCTGATTTGAGAACAGAGCACTCTTCTACTCTACTGTGTTTCCTATAAGGGCTAGAACAGTGAGCTTACTCAGAGCAAAAGTACTGTGCTTCCTACACACACGGGCCCTATTAGTTCAACTCTCTTAGGAAAGTGACAATAACTCTTCAATCCAATACACTGTTGACCCATCCTGTGGGCCAGATTATTTGATGAGACCCGAGGAGGCACCTCCTGTAAGATCAATGGGGGTGAGAGAGAAAGGAGACCAGGCTCGTAAAGGAAGACAAAGTCAGTCTGAGTTGCTTCGAGGTCTCATTTATTGACTGGGTGTTGAGGCTTCAGGGCTTCAGGCAGGGAGGGGAAGCAGAGGAAGCACAGAGAGAAAAATGGAAAATTCCTAAGGGAGGGTGAGGTTGCTTTGGTCCCAGGCCCCCTGCAGCTGGCCGACAGGCTCCAGAAAGTTTATCTAATCATGTATCCTGCAGTTTAGCCAGGAACCTCCTGTCAAGGCTTGACAAAGTTCGGGACACAGCTGTCCAGAGTCGGTCCCCAACAGTTCCCCCTCTTTTCTCAAAAATGGACCAAGTCCACTGTGATTGGGGTGGCCAGGGTCCGAGAGAGCCCCTGTCTTAGGCTATACAGGGGGCTTCCCACACTCGGCAGCGTGCCATGTTGAACCAGTCTTGACGACCTCTGTACACTGTTGTCTCCTGCGTGGGCCCTGTACTATTCCCGGCATTGAGTACCCTCTAGCAGGACCGTGGGGACGCTAGGGTCTTAGGACACTGAATCTGAGTCCTTGATGGGGCTCCTGGCCTGCCTCCTCGGAATCTACTCTGTGATAATGAATCGAGACGTGTCTTGGTAAAACCAAATCAATCTGATTTTTGATAAACTGAGTCAACCACTGAAAGGCCCAGGGACCAAAGGTAATGAGAAGGAGAAAAACAATTAAGTGTGCTAAAATGGTAGGTGGCAAGGTGGAGATCCAAGGGGACCCTTGCAGCCAATTTTCAAACCACCTGTGCTGATCTTCAAATTCCCTTTTTTTTGAGCCAGCCTTTCCCTTAATTTTTCCATCAATTCCCTGACAATACCAGTATGGTTGGCATAAAAGCAGCATTTTTCCTTCAAGGCTGCACTTAATCCCCCCTCCTTTAAAAATAGTAAATCCAGACCTCTTATGTTTTGTAATACAACCTCAGAGAGCGAGGTTAAAGATTTCTCCAGAGCAGAAGTGGATCTTTCTATGGCCTCTAGGTCAGTAGTCATAGCCATTTGTAACTGCATAAGGTGGTTGCTCTGCATGAGGGCAGTAGTTCCTATACCAATTCCTGCAGTGATGCCCCCAATACCTAACAAGAGGGCAATAGTCATAGACACAGGTTCTCGAGTGTATCTGCCTCTCTGCTCAAAGAATTCCATATCGGAGACTAATTGGACCAGAACATAAGAGTTTGACCATTATCAGTGGCAAAGCAGGCTTCCCCTTATTTAGTTTTTGCCATCTGCAAGTGTGTCATGGGTTCAGAGGTGGATATTTGAATTCTAGCATCCTCAGTTTAGTGGTACCCAGACATGAATCATCATTTAGTTAAGACATCAGTGATATAAGAGCCAACAGTAATTAGCAGAAGCACGAGGACCAAAAGCCTTATGATGGCTGACAGAGTTCCTTATCCTCAAGGAACTTGGAACTTTATCTCAGGTTCCCTATGACAAGAAATTCCCTTTTGATCTAACATTCCAGGGTGGGGGGGAAACAAGGGTGATGTTTTCTCTTCTGTAATTACTTCCTGCTGACATTGAGACGTTGTTGTCAAGGCTCTGGAAAGCAAGAATGTTAGTCAAAGACAAGAGGGAACGTTTTATTGACCAGCTGAAGAGATGGTATACATATCGGCTGAATTGGTCCATATCAGCTTTCAGCAAGTTCAGGCCTCATAGTCATTTGCAGTAGGTTGTCACCAGCAAATGATGCTTGGATGTATCTGTCAGCCAAGTGGAGACCTGTTGAGATAGATATAAACTAGGAACAGGAGTTAAAACTAATGAACTTATTTGGAACTTTTAGACCCATAGTCTTAGTAATTGTAGTATTATCAATTTGCCCTGAAATCCATAGTGTCTTTTCTATCTAGAGAACCAAGTATAGATTGGACTGAAAGTTCCTTGGCCCAATGAAAAGCATCTGTAAGTCTATATTTAGAACCTGTTTATCTTTTTTAAAGAGACTTATTAGCTTTAAATAATTAATCCATTGATCAATCAATTACTAAGTTGAGAAAGCTATAGCTAGTCCAGTCATAAATGTCATCAAAGATCTGAGAAGGATAAACTTTACCTGAGTGCAGACTTTTAAATCTATTTAAAAACAACAGAGACTATCCATTACTCAGACTGCCATCATCCCAGGCTCCTATAGTCTTCATAGTGTTGGCAGGACAGGTGTCAGGATAGCATCAGTCTTGGCTGCTGGGCCCATAATGTGAAATTCTCCCTGTGGAGGAGAAAGACTGACCTTATCTTGTCAGTGTCTCATAGGCCAGATCCCTGGCAGCAGGTGTTGAGTCACAGCGTCTTGCCCAGTGGTCAGTGTTGTCCACAATTCAGGTGGCATCTTCTTGTCATTGTTCCATATCTTCTTTAGAGACCTTGGGAGTCATTGCTAGGAGCTGGGGAGGTCGAAGTCTCTGTTTGCTATAGTAAGCTTTTTATCAAATAATGTAAATGCCATAGTCATCAGATCTTTGACAGGTTTGAGGACCATTATCTATTAAATGTATCTGAGCCAAACAAATCTAGGCCTAATCTTCAAAATATCTCTAAGTTTGGTAACAATAATCAGGCCAATTTGTTCTCCTATCAATATATTAGTCAAATATACCGCTTAGTTTTTTTTATTTAAATAGAACAGTTTATGCTTTAAACTAGTATCTGAATAGCCAGATGACTAGTATTAACTTGTATTCCTTTACACAAAGGACATGCAAACTCAGACATTCAAAACCAAACATACATGTGACCACATTTTTCATTCATACCTGTAGAGTAGACAGACATTTTTACAACTATGACCCTTTGGAGTCTCAATGTAGCAGCAGAATAGCAAGACAAAGAAATCTGAAACATTTTTATAAAAACATTATATTTTATCTTTTTTTGTTTGTTTTTCAAGACAGGGTTTCTCTGTGTAGCTTTGCGCCTTTCCTGGAACTCACTTGGTAGCCCAGGCTGGCCTCAAACTCACAGAGATCTGCCTGCTTCTGCCTCCCGAGTGCTGGGATTAAAGGCGTGCGCCACCACCGCCCAGCAGGGTATATTTTATCTTAACCAACAATAATTTGAAACCAATTCTCTTAAATGATGGCAAGTATTTGTAACCCACTGAACTCAAATGACCAAAACCCATTGTTATGCCCAGATTGCCCCCAAAGAAGCCATTGGGAGACTTAGGTACAGAATGCAAAAAGCAAGGTTTATTCAGATGAAGTCAAAGTTTACAAGCCTCGGCAGGGGGCTCGTTCCAAATCTCTCACGCACAGCAGGGAGATTGGAAGGAGCATGCCCTTTCTTTGTGAGGCTAGTTCTTAAAGACACAGACCACATAATTCATCTCTAACAGCCTGCCTCCCTGCTTTCTGGTTCACATCAGTAATTTTTCATGTTATCTTTATTTCTTGTTTGTTAAACAACCGTGTCTAGGAGTTTTACGAGCTGTCTCTGGGGTTCGAGAAGTTTGGGATGTTTTATGACCACTTAGCCTCTGCCAGATGGTCCTATATTCTGACTCTGTGTTTTTCTAAGTTTCTGTAGCTGATAAAGCCACCTGAGAAAAAAGGGGTCTAACTTCTTATCTACACTTAGGAATCCTTGTTTAGGCTCCTCTTTGGCTGTAGGGGATAAAGGAAGGGGGGTTATTGAGGTTTCACACCATGTAAATTTTTATTTTTCCTGTGGAAACTAAAGCATAATTTTCCCAGTATCTTGAACTGGTAATTTAACATTTCTTTTTAAGCAATATCAGGACAGAGAAGGGTTAACAAGAGAAGCTGCTGGCCGGCAGAAGAGACCTTGAAGTTATCACAGTAAAGGAAGGGAGGGTCAGATTTTCTCTTTAGTGTTCACACAGTTTTTGTCAATTGCAGGCAGTCCCCATTGCCCTGTCCAAAGCTCCCATCTTTGCCCGCCTGTACCGAGAGCATGCACCCCCACCCTCCTGAGAGCAGCCAGCTGGCTGCAGTCCTGATAGCAAGAGAGCTATGGAGGGAGGGAAGTGGCCTTTGCTATGGCTGTCTCTCCTCCTCTTCCTCTAGGAAAATAAGGGAGCTTAGTAGACAGAAACAAATAACATTTACACAGACAATCCAAGTACTGGTACATCAGCACTGAGACTATGGCCTCATTCACAGCTAGTGAGCCCCTCTTACAGTATGCAAGCCCCACCTGGCAGGAGCTACCTGTTTATCTCAGTTCAGTTGGAGAGTGGGGGTGGGGGACCCAGTTCCCTCTATTGTAGCTCGCACATCCTTTCAGTGGGCTAGGCAAAGGTATAGTGGAGAAGAAGGGAACTGTCCCATAGCGTCTCTTACAGTCAAGTCAACAATGAGAACAATTAACATATTATACATAAGACCAAGGGCACACGGAAAAAAAACTTTGCCCCAAGGAGACAACCAACAAAGCTCCAAGAACAATGACAGCCTCATGTGCTCTGTGGGGGATGGGGGGGCCTGGGGGGTTAACCCTCCAGGCTCAATCACACCAAAAGCAATCCAGACTCGAGGATCTCTGTCCTTGATCAAACAGACATCAGGGGCTTCCACATCCCTGTCAGACATGCACCTTTTTTTCTTGGAAGAGAAGGAGAGAGTAAGTAACAATGATCACAACAAAATATACAAAAAAAAAAAAAACCCACAAAATGGCTCTGACAAATTCCCGGGACAAAATACAAAGTGGCACTTCCTCTCACCACCGTGGGGGAAGATACCCAAAGATGCTCCTAAACCAAATGGTCACCTCGGAGGTGGCCTCAAATGGCTCGGGACCAAGAGGTCTCTTGCCCAAATCAGGGAATGAGACGTCTGTCTTTCCCTCCCAGGATCACTGTCTGGACAAGTCTGTCCCAGTGAGAGCCTGCAAAGTACAAATCGAGCCTGCAAAGTACAAATCGATGGACTGGTACAAAACAAAAGTAACATGACAGACACAGACAGGACAGAGAGCGCTCTTACTGGTAGATGTCAATAAACCTCTGGACACTTGAGGGTCCTGGTGGGGTCTCTGGGGTTTCCCGGCCAATCCACCAAATGTTGTGCCCAGATTGGGACCCCAAAGACTTCACCACAGACCTTAGGTACAGAATGCAATAGCATGCTTTATTTCTGTTTGTTTACAAGCCGCAGGCTGGGAAGCTCGATCCAAAGCACTCACTTGTAGTCGTAAGGCCAGGAGGAACTTGTTTTTTCTTTGTGTGGCTAGCTTTTTAAAGGCAAAATCCACAAGCCCTTCAGGGGTGTTGGGGGAGTTTTGCACGGGTGCAACTCGGATTGATTTATTTTTATCTCTGTTCTCTTTTAATTGGGTGAGGGTATATAACCTTTGAATTTACTGGTTGGTGGTTACAATTTATTACTTTGTGAACTTTAATATTTAGTACCTGTGGTAGTTTGGATGAAATTTCCCTCCATAAGCTCATAGGGGTTGGCACTATAGAAGGTGCGGCTTTATTGGAGGAAGTGTGTCACTGTGGAGGTGGGCTTTGAGATCTCATATATGTTTAAACTATGTCCAGTCTCCCAGATTACCTGTAGGTCATGGTGTAAATGCCCAGCTCCTTTTCCAGCACCATGTCTGCCTACATGCTGCTATGTTCACCATGATGATAATGGATTAAACCTCTAAAAATGTAAGCCATGCCAATTAAATGTTTTTCCTTTGTAAGAGTTGCCATGTTCATGGTGCCTCTTCACAACAATAGAAACCCTAACTTAGGAAGTACTTGATTCATTAGTCTTTAGGGAGGAAATACTTTTGAGAAACACTGCTAATTTTTCTTTTTTGATAGAATCATATTATCTATAAGCTTATGTGATTTCTTTTCATGTTTTATTAATTGAAATCCTAGTAATCCACTATAGTCATTCTTTATTTCACCTTGCATATAACAATAGGTATTTAACTCAAAGTGTTGATAGCCTACTAAATAACAGTAAAATTGTTTATCAATAATCTCCTTGTATTTTGATTCTAGTAAAATTAAAAATAGAGGGATATTCCAAAAATTTCAATACAATACTTGGAAAATTTCCAGCTATTTTAGAAAAATATTCTTAAGAATTCATTGGGTTACTGGTAGCTGGATATTTACTTTTATAGGTATTGTTTCAGCTTCCACAGTTGGAGTCTTAGCATTAAAACAAAATCTGGAAATACCTCAATTTACAAATAAATTACTTAAAATGTTTCTAAATTAGAAGAAGTTCAAGGAAAGATGGCTATTAATTTCATAGAATGATTGGATGGAGGGGAAACAACCTAGGAATGTAAACAGTATAAATTTTCTCCCACTTACAGATCTTCTGAAGTTTAAGGAAATATAAAGACCATTGTTTGAATGATCCCTCCTGTTCAGAAAACTGTCATTCTTTGAATAATGGGCCAATGGTATAGAATGAAATGTTTTCTGGGATTTGTTTAAAAATATTCAATAGATATTATCCATTAAACTATACAGTGTGAGGATTATTCTAGTTGAAGCTTTCTAATGAGACCTTGTCTCAAATAGCAAAGCAAAATATATTAAACTATATTTGTGTGTGTGTGTGTGTGTGTGTGTGTGTGTGTCTGAGTGTATGTGTGTCTGTGTCTGTGTCTGTGTTTATTGAGGAATGTCTTACTATCATATTCCCTTCATAGACCAAAATGTCTTGAATTCATGGAGAACTGCTTGGCTCTGCTACCATACTAAGCTATATTTATTTCTGAGAATGATTTGACAGGGACCAGTGGCTGACACCTGAAAGGATTTTAAGAGATATTGTCCTGAACCATGAGACCTCTGCAGAGGTTAAGATGGGACATTTCAATTCATTTTGGAAAATGATTTCAGGATGAGACAATACAAATCAGAATTGAAATTTTATTTTGAGACAGGGTTTCTACGTGTATCTCTAGCTGTCCGTGAACTCAGAATATAGATGAGATTGGCACCAAACTCTCATAACTCTGCCTACCTCTGCTGCCCAAGTATTGGAATAAAAGCCATGTGCCACATCATCCAATTGTAATTTTATTATTTATTTGCTTATGACTGTTTTTATCTGTGTCCTAATTTATATGGGGATAGGTATTCATGTGTTTTGTGGTTTAGTTATAATAGAGAACATTTTGCTTGTTGGTCTTTTCCCTTTAGCATGTTTGAGACAGTGTCCTTTGTTTACTATCACATGTAAATAACCTTGCAAGATTTCTTCTGTCTGCCTTTTATCTTGCCTTAAAATTACTGGATTAGAAGCATGCATTGTGGCAACTGTTTTTAAAAGACAGAAGTAAAGGAATAGTTGCAAGGTGAGTACTTTATTTGTCAAACCTTTTTAACAGCCCTGAAGTTTATTGAGTAGAAATTTTTGAATGCGTGTGTTTTGAGACATGGTCTGACATTCTAACCCTGTCTTGCCTTGAACTCACTAAGTAGTAGATAGGCTAGGCCTGGAACTTGAAGAAATCCACCAGTTTCTGCTTCATGTGTCCAGACTTGGAAAAAAAAGAGACTTTTTATATGTATTTAACACAGATATTGGTAGGAAGTAGGGACTGTGGGAAAGTGTCATTTTGTGAGGGAGAGCTACACTTAATTAATACAGAGCCTTGTTACAATTTTGGGGACATTGTGAGTTCCAGTTCAGTGAGTTTTTTGGGAGCTCCTCTCTTTTTCTGTGTTTCTCTCACTTCTCTGTGTCTCTCTGCCTCTCTGTCTCTGTCTCTTCTTTTTTTAATACCAAAAGGAGTAGAAGTAGCAAGCCAGAGACATGTAAGAAACATTTCATGGACAGAACTATCTAAGCCCTTTGAGAATGAAGCCACACCTGTCTGAAACAGAGCTACAGGATTTGTTGATTTTCCACACTGTGTCCACATTTCAATCTTTACTTTTTATTTTTTTTTATTCTTTTGTCATTCAATACACCCGAACTGCAGTTTTCCCTCCCTCTACTCCTCTGCATCCTCTCCATTTCTTCCTTTTTCACCAGATCCACTCCTCCTCCTTTTCCCTTCAGAATAGAGCAGATATCCCAGTGTTATCAATCAAACCCTGCATAACAAGTGACAAAAAGACTAGGCAGGAACCCTCATATCAAAGCTGGATGAAACAAGCTAGTAGGAGTTAAAGGATTTCAAGAGCAGGCAAAGATGTCAGAGACACACTACCCACTTCTACTGTGAGCAGTTGCACAAAAACACCAAGCTTTACAAAAGTAACACATATGTAGAGGAACTGGTGTGGACCCATGTAGTAAATGCTGTTTCAGTCTCTGTGAGCCAGGGTGAGCCCCTGTGAGCCCCTGTGAGCTCTGCTTAGTAGATTATCTGGGCTATGTTCTCTTCTGTTCTTTTATTTAAGAATTTTTTTTAATCCTTTCTGGGATTTGAGCTGAGATTTTCCTCCTTCTATTCCTATTATTCTTAGGTTTGGTCTTTTAATAGTGTTGCAGATTTCCTGGATCTTATGTTTCAGGAAATCTTTCAATTTAACATTTTAGTTCATCAATATAGCCATATTTTCTGTCATAATTTTAAAGCCTGTAATTCTCTATTCTATGTCTTGTATTCCTTTGGTGAAGCTTGCCTCTGTAGTTCCTGTTTGAATACCTAGATTTTCCTTTCTAGAATTTCTTCAGTTTGCATTTTTTAATTGCTTCTATTTCCATTATCAGTTTTTGAAGAGGTCATTCATTACCATCAACTGTTTGTTTGTCTTTGGTTTTCTTTAAGGGATTTGTTAATTTTTTCCAATATTAAATTTATCCTTTCTCGGCTGTCTTTAAACATATTCATTCATTTCCTCCTTAAAAACTCCTTATAAAGTTTGTCTTAATTGTCCTTCACCTATGATGGAATATCCAGGGCTTGCTGTTGTAGGCTATAAGGAATCTGGTAGTGAAATATTGCTCCAGCTGTTGTTGATTATGTTCTTATTCTGGTGTCCAGGTGTCTGGATTTGAGATGATTGTGGCTCTGGGTGCTGATTTCTCAGTTTGTCTTTTTTGGATGGGATTTTTATTCCCTGGTTTCTATTTGTTCTTTGTTCTTCTCTTCTTTGTGGTCTATTATTGAACAGGGGTTCTCATCCCAAGTTGTGGCCTTGAAATCTTGCAGTGTTACCTTTGTTCCAGCAGAGAGTATCTGCCCAAGTTTCAGGATGACCAAAGGGAACAGAAGAGGAAGTTTGGGGATACGGTTGAGGTGGCATTGAGAAAGTAGGGGAGGTCTATGGGCAGGTGGCCTGCATAGACATCTGGCAGATTGTGTGTCCTTTGTTAGCGAAAGGATTCAACCCAATTTTGAGACAACAACACAGAGATGAAGAGAGAAGTGGGATTGAGGATATTGTTAGGGGATTATTGAAAGACTGCAGGATGTCCAAAAGTGAGCAGGTTACATGGATTTCTGGTGGCTGGCATTGCCTCTGGTCCAGCAGGGAATCTCTACCTCAGGTTGTCTACCTGTTCTGGCTGGTGTGGCTTGCCTTTGAGCAGAGGATATCCATCCAATTTGGGGTGGGGACATGGACTTGGGAGTGGCAGTTGTATGTTTGGTGGAGGATTGTGTCTGTAGGTATGTGGGGATGGTGGGAGTTTCATGGGCTGGTGGCCTGGCTACCTAACCTTCTGGCTGGTGTGACATGCACATGAGCTGGGGATATCTTCATGTGTTGAGTCCAGGAACAGAGTCACATTTCTTTTTTCTGAATGGGAATATATACTGTGCCATTATTTGTAGGAAATCCTTGTCTCTTGATTTGTACAAGATGTGACAGGCAAGAGATTATTTTGAGTGTCAAAAGAAACTGAACATTTGAGCTGTTTGTGGCTGTTACAGACTATGAGGATCATTGTACTAAGATTAAATGCATTTCCCTTTTTCTTTTTCTCTTGGTATTTATTCTTCTCTCATACAATACATCCTAACTTGCAGCTTCCTTCCCCTTTCTCCACTCCTTCTAGTCACCACCCTGAAATCCTCATTCCTCCAAATCCACTGCTACCCTGTTTTCCTTCAGGAAATAGTAGGCCTCCCAGGGATATCAACCAAACACATAACAAGGTGCAGTAAGGCTAGGAACAAACCCTCATATCAAGGCTGGACAAGTAACCCAATAGGAGGAAAGGGGTCCCAAGAGCAAGCAAAAGAGCCAATCCTACCAGGACTCCTACAGTTATAAGTCCCACAAACACACCAAGCTAAACAACCATAGTATGTATGCAGATGACCTGGCACAGAACCATACAGGCTTCATGACTGCCACTTCAATTTCTCTGAAACCCTATGCACCCTGCTTTATTGGTTCTATGAGCCAAGATTTCCTTGTTTTCACAACCCTTCTGTATGCTACAATATTCATTCTCTCCTTCCACAGGATTCTTAGAGCTCATACTCATGTTTGGGTAGGGATCTCTGCATGTGTTCCCATCATCTACTGAAAGAAGCCTCTCTGATGACAATTAGGCTAGGCACAAATCTTTGATTATAACAGAATATAGTTATAGATCATCTCATTGTATTTTCCATGGCCAGTTGTACTTGGTCCTTTCCTAGTTTTCTGGACCATCCTATTGCAGCTCCTATCCATCTAGGCTTTGTAAGGCATGAGCCTCCTTTCATAGCTTGGGCATCAATTTAGACTAGTCATTCATTGGTTATACACTCTGAGCCATGATTGCTCCAGCATATCTTTCAGGCAGGACAAGTGTTAGCTGAGTATTTTGTGACTAGCTTGGTGTCCCAATCCTACCACTGGGAGTGTTGTGTGGGTAGAGACGATGGTTGGTTCAGCCTCTGTATTATTTTTGTTTGTTTGTTTATTTTTTCTCTGTGTAGCTTTTGGAGCCTGTCCTAGGACTCACTTTTTAGAGAAAGCTGGCCTCAAACTCACAGAGATATGCCTGCCTCTGCCTTCTGAGTACTGGGATTAAAGGTATGTGCTATCACTACCCAGCCAGCCTCTGAATTCTTGATAAGTAGGACTCCTCACTAGGGTCACCCTCTTAGGTTCCATGAAGTTTTCATTTCACTGTGTCCATGTCTCCTGCTAAAATCTCCCCTAATCCAGTTGTTTCTCCCTGTCTTCTCCTCTGTCCCTTCCTTACTCACCTGACCAATCCTGTTCCCATCTCCAAATGCCTCCAGTGCACCCACAAAATCTATTCGATATACTTCTCCCAGTGAGATTCATGCATATACCCTAGAGCTGCTCTTCTTACTTAGCCTCTATGCATCTGTGGATTGTACTGTGATTAACTATTTTTATTGAGATTGTACTTTACTTAACAGCTATTTTCATGTATCAATGAGTACAACATGTTTGTCTATGTGCTTCTGGGTTTTCTCACAAAAGATAATAAAGAACTCTAGAAACTAAACAACAAACCAAATAATGCAATTATAATGGGGTATACCTCTAAATAGAATTCTTAGTAGAAGAATCTAAAGTGGCTGAGAAACACTTGAAAAAATGGTCAACATTCTTAGCCATCAGGCAAATGTATATTGAAACTACTTTGAGCTTTCATCTTACACTTTTAAGAATGGCTAAGTTCAAAAATATATGTGACAGCTAATGTTGGAAAGGATATGGAACAAGGGAATTCATTGCTGTCACAGGTTCAAATTTATACAGGCACTGTGGAAATCAATATGATATCCTCAGATAATTGGGAATCAATCTACCTAAAGATCCAGCTATATCACTTTTGTGCATATACCCAATGTTACTCTTCCATCTTACCACAAGGACTATTGCTCATGTAGGTTCTATCTGTCTTGGACCTGATTACATAAACTATTCTGGCATTCAACTCAGAGGCAGATATACCTACACCGGGCTTTGGAGTGTTGGGATTAAAGTCGTTAGTCAATAGCTTGTCTATTATTTTTCTTATTTGTAGTTAGTTCATACAATTTCTCTCATGTGTACTTTGTACTGTTGTTTTGTTTACTTGTCTGTGTATGTTTGTTAATTGTCATTTTCCTTGCAAGGTGATACCCCTTTCAAAGGGTACTGAATTGACAGACATGAACACCCTCTTCAGTTTTCTTCTAAAGTGACTTGGTGATTACATTATAACAAGTATGTAATGGAATAAGATAGTGAGCACCAGAATTTTATGAATATACTGTCAAAGAATTATACATTTACAATGTTGTCAGTATCATGCTTTCTGTTGTTCACATGTATGGATTGTTTTAGAATGCAGTGACCTATGATGATGTGCATGTCAACTTCACTTGGGAAGAGTGGATTTTCCTGGATCATTCCCAGAAGAATCTCTACAAAGAGGTGATGATTGAGACCTACAGGAACCTCACTATTTTAGGTAAGACAGTGTATTTTCCTTCATGTTTTAAAATAAATGGACAACTGTTTCTTGGTTTTGGATGTTCCTGTGTAATTTGATTGAGAAAGAAGAGTGAGGTGAATAAATCAGGCATGTTTCTAAGATTCACTGAACATAGTAACATAAATTTTACAATGTTTTCAATAATATAAATATTCTGGTACTCTATTTTAGGATACAGTTGGGAAAATCATAATACTGAAGAACATTTTCAAAATTCTAGAAGACATGTAAGGTAATTTTATTGTGCAAGCTGATAAAAATGCCTGTGAAGAAATTATATTGTATCCTGGAAATTTTAAACAAAAGCAACAGTGTAAATAAGTACCACTTAAAGTGCATTGATGATTATTAAATTCTCACAAAAACATAAATCTCAATTTCAGGTTGGTGAATTGCATTAGCAGGGCATACTTTTAAGAACAATGTCAAACAAACAATGCCTCAAAAGATATCACCATTAAAATCATAACACCATGAGAGCTATGCTGTAGAACTGTCAGTCTTTTTATTTCATAACATTTGTATTACAAAAGTTACACACAGTGAAGAGGTGATGAGTATATTGTCAAAGCTTTCTATTAAGCAAATAGATCATAGTAAAGCTAGTGTAACTCATATACTTGTTGTGACTGTGCTGTTTAGTGAGTGGGGCAGTTAGAGTCAAAAGTCAAGGGATGTTGTGGAAGAGAAACCTTAATCCCTATACCACAAGTCTATGAGGACAGAAAGTCAAACAGAATTTATGGGGAAATATAATATCTGTTATTCTTCCTTTACCAGCTATATCACATGTCCTTCTGGAAACAAGCCATATGAGCATAGGAATATGGAAGACATAACATACCTCATTCTTATAAAATCAGAAGATATGTAGCAGTCTCCACATTGAGTATACTTGTTGAATTTGATTAAAGTATACAAGTAATTTATTTTCAATCTTCATTGTTAATATATTAACAAAATCCCACTACAGAGAAGCCCTATGAGTACTAGGACTGTTTAAATAAAACATGGGTGTAAAAACAATGATGAAATCTTAAGAACTGATTCCTCTTTACAATTGCACCAATTGAGATTGTGTAGTTTATATTAAGCCTGGCTTTGATTTCAGTAAGGAATCATGTATACATTTGAACTCATGGTCCTCATGTTTCTACCTCCAGAGTAGTCCAAGTGTAGATAATCTACTCCCAATGTGTGCTGTTTTGTCAAGACAACAATGTTAATTTTAAAATGCTTACTAAAAAATAATATAAGAAACATTAAATACTTTATGGGTATATTCAAAGCCATATTTTCATGTATCTGGTAGAAATGTAATAAAGTAGAATAATCAGCAATCATTTGTTTATCTTATATCATCAGGGCAGAGATGTGAGCAGCTTGAGGTGTCCAGGATACCTCACCCTCCAGGGCTGAACTGTCCCCTTGCAATTCCAACCATCAGAGCTGTGCTAAACAGCTCCAGGTGTCCAGGACACCTTCAGGGCAGAGCTGCTGTTCTGAGAAGCTCAAGGTGTGTGGGATACCTTGTGCTCCAGGGCTAAACTGTCTCCTTGCAGTTCCAGCCACCAGAGCTGTCCTAAGCAGATCAAGGTGTTGCCGGACTCCCCAGGTAGTCAGGACACCTTTTCCCAGAATTGTTGCAACAAATTTACTTACATTGTTGTTGCCGAAACCTGGGACCAAACCCACAGAGTTGCACACAATTTACTTACAGCCATTCTGACCCTAGGCCAGCAGAGGCAGGCTGTTTAAATGATGGGAGGTGAAGGTACATGAGCTCTCTCAGCAAGTTTGCTGAAATAGCTATCTAAGAATTTACTTAGCGTCTACTCCACAGGTGTTTACCCTCCAGAATCTGTGAAGATGTTTCTCCTGTATTCAAAAACAAATTCTCCATTTCTGTACCTGTCACAATGGAGATGAAAATAACATCATGAACAGTTTTGAGGATGGGACTAAACATCATGACATTTATAAACTCCCCAAGGATATATCTGTATGTCATTAAAGTAAGTACACTGGCGGAACTATAATGCTCAAAGTGGTGCTTCCAATTTTCACCAAGGTATCACCTGGGAACTATGAGATAGGGAACTGCTCATGCCCAACTACAGATCCATGATTGCAGGGACTATTGAGATATACATGCACAAACACATCAAAAAATACATAACACATGGATATGTGTGTGAGAGACCAAGAGACAGACAAAGACATACTTAGAGAGACAGAGAAGGAGAGACTGTGTGAGAGCAGGAGAACTCTATCAATTGGATGTTGAATAAATGCATGCAGGTGTGTCCTCTCAGAGGGGAACAAAAAGAGCAGGAATCAGTCTCAGTCCACATATCCTCACATTTAAATGTGTGACTAGGCCTCTCCAACTGCTGCTTGGAGAATAAAACACACAAGGCCTTTCCAAGCAAGTTACAAAACAATAAACTCAAATTCACAGCAACTAATATCTCACACTAGCCAGCACTTGATATAATCTCTTCAAATGCATTCTGGGAACTCACATACTACTGCCTCAGTCCATGAGTACTATTATTCATGCCACAGGCTCTGTTTTTGTTTCTTTTTAGAGAAAGCAGAATAGTCTTTGTCCTCATGTCATTCCTGTCCACATTTGAGGTTCTGCTTTTGGGAGGAGTTAAGAGACATGATTTGGGGCGAAGGCATACCCTGAAGATGCAGCCTACCAGAAACACAGACTTTATATAAAATCAATTAATGATGACAGAGTGGACCTGAGATTGAAACCACAGGGTTTGACAGAATGTACACATATTCTTCATGCTCTCTTCTATGATATAGATCAGGCGATCTCAATGCTAATTTCTTTCAATAGTCATTTGAAGTAGCTGACTGGTCAGTCTCTGAACGTTCTGCTTCACCTGCATCTTGGTGAGAAACGTTTGGTGGGATGGTGGCTCCCTGGTGCTCCTTGTGGGTAGATGAACCCAAATTAACTTGCAGTATGACAAGGCAAAGAGGATGGACAGACCACCCTAAGTCCTAATCAAATGTTTGAGAAAGCTTGTTTACCAATGACTCAGTGACACCCCAAATTATTTTGTCCCCTGCTTCAGATGCCCCCTCTGGGGAACTCAGCTGTCTCCTCTATTTGAAGTGAAGTGGTTATCTCAGGTATCTTGGTCTCTCTGCCCTCATAGCACATGCTCCAAGTAACCAAGGAGATAGCCTCTTCAGGCTTATTCACAGCTGCAGACTCAGAATTCAACTTGGCTGCAGATTTCACAAGCCTGTGGGTTTACAAGTCAGGAGAAAATTGCCATAGTTCACAATCACTCCAGTCATTTGGAGGTTCCCCAAATATCTTGACAGGTCACCGTAATCATATAACTATGGATGGGGAAGACATATAAGGGCAGAACATGGTCACCAGACTCAACAAGTCACCTCACTGACAACTCAGGAACACAGAGCAGCTGGGAAGTACCTAAAGTTAGCCAGTGTGGTTGAAGTACAGTGATGTCCTGCCTTGAAATGGGCACATCTCATTAATCCCTCCCTCTTTAATGTTGGTCCCATGTTTATTCACCAATGCCTATCCTCCAAAAGGAATGAAAGCCAAGAGTTCCCAGCATAAAGCATTGGCCTTACCAGTTCCCGACTTCTGAGCCAGAACAGTTTACACCCTGTAATCCTTGAATTTCAAGAGGCATGACAAGCAGGGAAGTTCTGTTGGTTCCCAGAGACTCCAGCTTTCTGTTCCCCATTA
This sequence comes from Peromyscus eremicus, assembly GCF_949786415.1. Taxonomy (NCBI): domain Eukaryota; kingdom Metazoa; phylum Chordata; class Mammalia; order Rodentia; family Cricetidae; genus Peromyscus; species Peromyscus eremicus. The sequence continues at coordinate 2,407,458 of NW_026734289.1, forward strand.
CTGAAAGATTCAGCTCAAGCCCACTTCCTCCAGGAAGCTTCGCTTTCCTGCACAGAACTCATTATACCATTCTCTCAACCATTTCTTTCTTGATGTTTTACACTGAGGCTGAAGGTCAGCTTTCTTCTGTCACTCTCTGGTTTCTCTAACCTCTCCAGTTTCTTTCTGAATTAAACTCTTCAGTATGCCATCATGTTCATGAGCACATGGTGAAGACATTGAATAAGCTTCCCAAGAGCAGTTGGTGTTGCCACAACATAGGTGACATCACAGAGGATGCCAGGGCTCTCCAGGATACAATAGAATGTCCAGGGAAGAGCTGCAGATGTTATGGAAACTGACATTGCTTCCCTGTTAATGAGCTTTCCTCATCATACACTAGAAGTCAAGCTGACCTTTGCAGGAGCCTCTGGTGGGATACAAGGGAAGCCCTTCAACACCCCCTTCATCCAAAGCCAGAGATCTCTCCCCAATTGATTGGACATCCTTTAGTTCTTTCCATGTGTGGAACTGAATGTTTATCTCCTACTGAAATTTTGTGTACAGAAGGTAATAGTATCATAGAAATTTATATATGCTATACTTCTTCATAAGTTCCTGCATCTCCTTATCTCCTAAGCAACAAGACATTACAGACTTAATGCTGATTGAGAAGGACACTTGTTAAATAATTTCCTGGTAAAGAGTCTACAGGAAACATCTGGGCAGGTTTATGCTAGAGGAGGAGGCTGACACAGCCTAGCAATAAGTAACCCTAGGAGTGTGATATTGTCATGGAACTCCGTGTGACTAAAATCTGGTCATAAGCATGTGTGTAGTGGGTGTTATACTCTCAGTTGAGTAGCTCAAACTGGTCTGCTGTTACTGGCTAGTAAAGGTGGCCAGACAACTGGAGTCTTCCACACAGAATATGAGTTTTCTGTAGACCAAAGGATATTCAGGAAAATCCTTTGCAAGCTTATTCATATTCAGACACATAGACACTAGGGTTCCACTGGACACTCTAGATCAATGTTTCTTAATTTTTTCCAATTCTCTGACCCTTTAAATAGTACTAACAGTAGTTCCTCATGTTTTGGTGAACCCTAAACATAATTGTTTCATTGTTTCTTAACTTTAATTTTGCTACTGTTATGAATCATAATTCAAATATTTGAAATCCAGGATATCTGATATGCAATCCCTAATGGGGTGGTGACCCACAGGTTGAGGACCACAGTTCTGAATGCAGGCAGAAATCTCCTCAAATGCTGGCAGTGATGCTGGGGTGGTGTGATTCTTAGTTTGTATTATCAGACTGAATCAAACTAGTCACCTGGGAAGAGGGACCCTCAATGAGGAATTATTTAGATCAGATTTACTTTGAACATGTCTCTGTAGGATTTTATTAATTGTTAACTGAGATAAGACTCCCTAAAATGGGTAGAATCATTTCATTGTCTGCAATTTGTACTGTGTAAGTATGAAGAACCTCTAGCATAAGCATAAGCAGAAGCCCAAGCAAACAGACAGCATGGGTACATTTGTTTATCTCTGCTTTTGGCTGTGGATGTGATATGATTAGCTGAGTCTCTACCTTGATATCCCAAAAATGGAACTATTACCTAGAATTGTGGGCTATATTCAATGTTTCCCATTCTAAGTTGCTGTGCCTGATAAGTCAATGTAATAAAGATGTTAAGAAAGCACTCTATCACAAAGGGGTTTTCACAAGTCAGTGAGATGTATATTTCATCATATCTGTCTCAGAAGAAGAGATTCTACTTCCTCCTGAACCTAACCTGTGTTTCCTTCTTATAGTTTTAGAAAGACACAGAGACACCCATAGACTCACAAACCACTTCACCCTGTCAACAAATGTCCCCTGATATTGTCTTGCTCTATCAAGTACTATGCTAAATTCTTCCAATGTGTTATATACAATGAGTTTCACTTCAATGAATGTATTTCGTTGAATTTCCTGACCATTAAAATTTTCAGATATGGGGAATTGTATCTGAATTCAATGCCTTGACTATGAATTTCAATCTTATGCTATGTCCCTCCTTGAATGTCAGAAGAAGCTCCTTAAAGCTAAGAGCAAAGTAGCACCATAAATTCCAGTTATGTGGGGGTGTAAGTAATAACTGGCATTGTGTTCACTAGTTACCTTAGCTTGGAGATTAACTCCAGGGCTGATGTACACACATCCCTGTGAAAACTTCTCGATATCGCTCTAACTTCTAGGCTTTTTCATTAAGGTTTCTGTAAACAAATCTTTCACAAATTTTCTCCTTTAAGGTAAATAGACCTTATCAGATGTGAAAAGTTACTTTGATTTAGTTCTTTTTCTCCTAGGGTCTGTGATAGGCCCTTTTGAGGTACATCAAAGGCTATCCAAGGAGTATAAGGTGTTGGGCTAGGAACTGAAATAGCCACAAGTACAGGTTTAGAATGCAGGTCTGAGGAACAGAGCGCAAAACAAGGGCAGGACAGCAGGCACACCCAGGAAATTCTTTGTTATGTCTTTGGCAGTTTAGTCTCTCTGCATGTCAGTTTCTTCTGCCTAGACAAAGATGGGTTGGGATACACCATGGAGATGGGTGCTGTCACAAGGCATGACTTATAAAATCACTTCCTTCATAAGTGGGACTTTTTGTTTGTTTGTTTGTTTGCATGCATTTTTTGGGTGGGGTGATAAACTAGCATTTGTATGAGGTAAGCTGAACATCTCTTTCTGGTGATCGTCTCTTTCTGGGAACAGAGGAATCAGATCCTGAACTTACAAAAAATGCTGAAAATGATGCTTTAGAGCAGAGAATCACTTCACTTGGTTAAAAAAATTAACACTTGTCTTCATGACTGTTACCAAATATTGTGCATGGCTCCTGTCCTTTGCCTTTTGGAAAGACTCACCAGCTAGCTATTCTTTATTGATTAGCCACTTTCAGATGTTAAAAGCAAAGAAGATGGAGAGGGAAGGTAGAAATCAACATGTTTGATCCTAAATATAGAGTTGTGTTTGCCTGTTCCAATCTCAGAATTCTAATCCTTATCTGGCTAATCTAAGAACAAATAAATGCCACCTGTGCCTAATGGTGTATTTTAATAGAAGCACATAAATGATTTTGGTGGCTTACTAGAACTCATGTATTATATATTGAGTCTAGGTATAAATATTTTCTTCTTTGACTTGCTATTCTTATTTGGAAGGTTTACTTGGTTGAGTGGAAGTGAATCTCCATAATTAAAATGGGGGGAGATTTTTCTTAAATAAACTACTGTAACAGAATATGTTTGGGAGGTGTAAAAGTTTTTCCATTGAAAAAATCAGAATTTAAGGGGATCTTATTACATGCTGGGTGCAGAAATCAGAGTCAGCAAAGCTTGCAAAAACAGATTTGTTTTTATCACTTTAGTGGGAAAAGAACTTTATTTCTTTTGTTTATTATTTTTTAATTTTATAATTAATTTTTTATATCAGCCATGTATTCTTCTGTGCTCCCTCCTCCCTCCCCTCCTGCCCTTCCCCCATTCCACCCCCATTCCCATCTCTTCCAGGGCAAGGACTCCCCTATTGATTCAGCTCAGCCCTGTAGATTTAGTTGAGGCAGGTGCAATCCCCTCCTCTCTTCACCTAGGCTGAGCAAAGTGTCCCAGCATAGGCCCTAGGTTCCAAAAAGCCAGCTCATGTTCCATGGACAGTTCCTGGTCCTACTGCATGGGGGCCTCCTAAATAGTTCAAGCTAATCAACTGTCTCATTTATCCAGAGGGCTTGATCCAGTTTTTTGGGGTCTCCTCAGCTATTGGTTCATAGTTCATACATTTCTGCTAGTTTGACTATTCATCCATGTGCTTTAGCCAATCATGGTCTCAATATCTCCTGCTCAAACAATCCCTCCTCTCTCTTGCTGATTGGACTCCTGGAGCTCCAGCTGGGGCTTGGCCATGGATCTCTGCATCTGCTTCCATCAGTCACTGGATGAGAGTTCTATCATGTCAGTTAGGGTATTTGGCCATCTGATCACCAGAGCAGGTCATCTCAGGCAGTCTCAACACCATTGCCAGTAGTCTATAGTGGAGGAATCTTTGTGGATTTCTGGGGACCTTTTTAGCACTCTTCTTCTTCCTATTCCCATGGGGTCTTCATTTACCATGGTGTCTCTTTCCTTGTTCTCCCACTCTGTTCCTTATCCAGCTGGAACCTCCCACTCCCCTAAGCTCTTTCCCCTGACACTTGCTCTCCATTACCTTCTCCCCTCACCCCCAGTTTGCTCATGTAGATCTAATCCATTTCTCTGTTGTTGTGTGATCCCTATGTCTTTCTTCGGGACCTCTTTACTAGGTAGCCTCCCTGGAGTTTGAGTTGCAGTCTGGTTATCATTTGCTTTATATCTAGTATCCACTTATGAGTGTGTACATACCCTGTTTCTCTTTCTGAGTCTGGGTTACCTTACTCAGGATGATTTTTCTAGTTCTATCCATTTGCCTGCAAATCTCATGATGTCATTGTTTTTCTTTGCTGAGTAGTACTCCATTGTGTATATGTACAGTTTCTTTATCCATTCTTCAGTTTACGGGCATCTAGGTTGTTTCCAGGTTCTGTCCATCACAAATAATGCTTCTATGAGCATAGTTGTGCATGTGTCCTTGTGATATTATTGAGGATTCCTTGGATATTTGCCCAAGAGGTGTATAGCTGGGGCTTGAGGAAGATCAACTTCCAATTTTCTGACAAACCGACATACTGATTTCCAGAGTGACTGTACAAGTTTGCATTCCCACCAACAGTGGAGGAGTGTTACCCTTGCTCCATATCCTCTCAAAAATAAGCAGTCTTCAGTGTTTTTGATCTTAACCATTCTGACAGTTTTAAGGTGGTATCTCAGAGTCATTTTGATTTGCATTTCCCTGATGACTAAGGATGTTGAGCAATTCCTTAAAATGTCTTTCATCAATTTGAGAATCTTCTGTTGAGAATTCTCTGTTTAGCTCTATAGCCCATTTTTTAATTGGGCTGTTGGGTATTTTGATGTCTAATTTCTTGAATTATTTATATATTCTGGAAATCAGCCCTTTGTCTGATATGGGGTTGGTGAAGATCTTTTCCCATTCTGTAGGTTGTTGTTTTGTCTTATTGATTGTGTTTTTTGCCTTTCAGAAGTTTCTCAGTTTCAGGAGGGCCCATTTATTAATTGTTACTCTCTGTGTCTGTGCTATTGGTGTTATATTTAGGAAGTGATCTCCTGTGCCAATGACTTCAAGACTACTCTCTACTTTCTCTTCTATCAGGTTCAATGTAATTGGATTTATGTTGAGGTCTTTGAGCCACTTGGATTTGAGTTTTGTACATGGCAACAGATATGGATTTATTTACAGTCTTCAACATGTTGACATCCAATTATGCCATCACCAGTTGTTGAAGATGCCTTCTCTTTTCCATTGTACAGTTTTGGCCAAAAACTGTGCAGCACTTCATATCTCAGGATAGTGCACTATCCACAATGGACAAAACATTTTAAAGCACCTTGGGCTGCCAAGGCAGAAGAAGCCCTGCAGCTGGTAGTTTTCCAGGTCCTGCAGCTGGTAAGTCACAAATAAACACACAGAGGCTCATATTAATTACAGACTGGTCTATGGCTCAGGCTTATCATTGATGAGCCCTTTGATCTTAAATTAACTTTTTCTATTAATCTAAGTACCACCACCTGTCTCATGGCCTTATGGGAGTTCCAATACATTTGGCACCCCAGCAGACTGCAGCATCTTCCTGCACTCTGCCTTTCTTCTCTCTGTATAATTTTTTGGATTTCCTACCTGGATCTAACCTGTCTTGCCATAGGACAAAGCACTTTCTATATTAACCAATAGTCACAACACATATACACAGCAAACAGAAAGACCATCCCAGAGCACTTACCCTTTTCTCTCTAATCAAAAGGAAGTTTTTTTTATTTTAACATAGTAAAATTACATATAACAAAGCAGTTATCAAGCAAGAATTATAGTTATAATAACTAGTCTATTTGTATTTGGCAAAATTAAAGAAAATTTTCTATCATCTATTCTATCTTTGTAAGTCTAAAGTTTTATATCTAATTTACCTATCATTCATAACAAAGGAAAATTATAATTATAAATGTCTAATCTTCAATTCCATCAAAGACCCTAGAAGAATATTATCTGAGTAAACAGCAAGTGAATTTCAAGCAACTTCCAAAATTCTAGAAATGACAGCAACATTGGCCTGCCTGGTCAGTCATCCAAAGTTCCTCTCTAACATTCGGGCATCCATCTTTAGCCTATTGGCTTAGAGTCTCTATCAGACTTTTCCGTGAAGCAGAAAATTTGATAAACTGTTCCTTCTGTGGACAAAGTACATCAGTCACTTTCCTATGTGTCCTGAAGAATGTCTGGCAGTTTCTTCTGCAAATCAGAAACCTGAATGACCATCTCTCTTTGTTTTGGCAAAGTTCAGGGGTCACCTTCCTATGTGTCCCGCATGGTGAATTTATCGTGCAGTCTATGGACAACAGTTTCTTGCTCAAATGGCTAAGCTTTTCCCTATTGTAAATAAACTCCATACTGAGTTTCTTTAATGTCAATCATTCTCTTTGAAGCAATGGGTACTTCCAGGAGCAAATGTGTCTAATTGTCCAGAAAAGTCTGAGTTCTTAGAACATTTAAATATGCTATATTCTGTAGGACTTTGAAGTGTTTGAAGGTTACCTATATATCTGAAATATCTCTCTGTATACCTAGAAAACCTAATAAACATGACTATAAGTTTGAGTATTATAGATAACTATTAATTTGCATTAACTATACATTGCATTTTTAAATGAGATACATTAAAATACCTTTAAAAAGAGTTGAAATAAACATATACTATAGCAAAATTGACCTTAAATTTTTTATCAATAAACCAAAATCCATACCAATGTAAAGTATTTTGAGATTAACAGTTGTTTTTTTTTAATTAAAGTACATCCAATTATTGACCTTGTCATTTCTATATTATCCAATTTTTAGAAAGATTGACTATGACCATTAACTATTTATAATCAACCCTCTTTAAATAAAAACAAACATTCATAAACAATATTTTTTGACACGGATACTGCTTGTACTGATTGGAGAAAGAGATGGGTAGGTAGACATGCAAGAATGCATTTGACTACAAAAAAGCAATATGGTACCACCAGAACCTAGTGGTTCTGCAATAAAACTTGAATATCCCAACATAGAAGAAGCAGAGCAAAATGAAGTTAAAATGGATTTATAAGGAGCAAATGAAAACTTCCCTAAAAGAAATAGAAGTAAAGACAAACAAAAAGTTGGAGGAGATCAATAAATCTATTAAAGAAAGCCAAGAAAACCAAGAAAAAGCAATCAAACAAAGAAAACAGATCAAGCTTTAAAAATTGAAATTGAGGCAATAAAGAATTCACAAACTTAGGGAATATTAGAAATGGAAAATCTGAGTAAATGAACAGGAACTACAGATGCAAGCATAATCAACAGAAGGCAAGAGATGCAACGGAGAATCTCTAAGCTTTGAAGATATCATTGAAAAAAATATTTTTATCAGGCAAGGAATACATTCAAGTCAACAGAGTCATAACAAATAAACATCCAGCAAATGTGGGACACAATGAAAAGACCAAACTGAAGAATAATAGGGATACAAGAAGAAGAATACCAGCTCAAAAGCACAGAAAATATACTCAACAATTTGGCTTAATGTTAGAATTAAACAACAACAGAAATTACAGAAATCAGACAAAATAATGGAAACTAAATAAAGCCCAACTGAATTACCAATGAGTGAAGGACAAAATAAAGAAATTAAAGACTTCTTAGCATTCAATGAATGGAAGTACACAATGTACTCAAACTATGAAAGCAGTAGTAAAAGGAAAGTTCATACAACTAAATGCCTACATAAAGAAGTTTGAGAAATCTCACACTATTGGCTTAACAGCACATCTGAAAACTCTAGAGCAAAAAGAAGGAAATTCAACCAGGAGAAATAGATGTCAGAAAATAATCAAATTGAGGGCTGAAATCAATAAAGGAGAAACAAAGAGAAGAAAACAAAATTCAATGAAACAAAAAGTTGGTTCTTTGAGAAAAACCAAGAAGATAGACAAACCCCTTATCAAACTAACCAAAAGACACAGAGAGAGAATGTCCAGATTAAAAAAAAATCATAAATGAAAAGAAGACATAACAACAGAGAATGAGGAAATATGGAGAATCATCAGGTCATAATTCAAAAACCAGTACTTGACAAAATTAGAAACTCTAAAAGAAATGGACTGTTTTCTGAATATGTACCAAATACACAAACTAAATCTAGACCAGATAAACAATTTAAATAGACCTATAACCCCTAAGGAAATAGAAGCAGTCATTTAAAGTTTGTCAACCAATAAAAGCCCAGGGCCAGATGGTTTCAGCAAAGAATTCTACCAGGATTTCAAAAAGAGCTTATACTGATAATCTCAAATTGTTCCACACACTAAAAACATAATGAATATTGCCATTTGCTTTATGAGGCTTTAGTTACCCAAATCAAACAAAGATACAACAAAGAAATATAATTACAAAATAAACAACCCTCATGAACATAGATGGATAAATACTCAAAGAAATACTGGCAAACCAAATTCAAGAACACATCAAAATATCATCCACCATGATCAAGTAGGCTTCATGAAAGAAATGCAGTCATGGTTCAACATACAAAAATCTGTGAGTGTAATCCATCATATAAACAAACTGAAAGAAAAGAAATACATGATATTTTCATTAGATTCTGAAAAACCCTTTGAAAAACTCCAAAACCCCTTCATGATACCCTCACGGTCTTGGAGAAAGAAGAAATACAAGGAACATATCTAAACATAATAAAGGCAATGTAGAGCAAGCCAACAGCCAACATGAAATTAAAGGGAGAAAAACTCAAATATCCAAAATATACACTGTACACAAGAAATTAAACAAAAGATAAATTCTCATCTGATAAATATGGAACATAATTAGATAAATAAAACAAAAATTCTCATCTGATAAAGGTCTAATATCCCAAATAAACATATTAAACACAAGAAATCATATAACCAAATGAAAATTAGCATCTTATAAAGGTCTAGTATGAAAAATATACACAAGGACATAAGAAATCAGGTCAATAAATCAAAAATTCTCACCTGATAAAGGCCTAACATTGAAAATATACATATAGAAAACAAGAAATCAGAAAAACAAACAAAATTCTCACATAATAAAGGTCTAATATAAAAAATATACTTTAAAGAACAATAGAAATAAAATAAAACAGAAATTCTGTTCTGATAAAGGCCTAATATAAAATATATACCTATTGAAAAGAAGAAATCACGTAAATAAAATAAAAAATTCTCATCTGTTAAAGGTCTAATATCCCAAATATCCATGTTGAACAGAAGAAATCAGATCAATAAACCAAAATTCTCACCTGATAAAGGTCTAATATCCAAAATATACATATTGAACACAATAAATCAACTGCATAAAACACAAAGTGCATGTTCAAAATATACATATTGACATTATGAGATAAATAAAATAAAAATTCTCATCTGATAAATGTCTAATATCAAAAATATACATAGTGAACACAAGAAATAAAAAGAAACAGAAATTATCAACTAACAAAAGGCTAACATCCAAAATATACATATTGAATACATGAAATCACATAAATAAAACAAAAATTATCACCTGATAAAGGTCTAATAGCCAAAATATACATACTGAATATAAGAAATTAAATAAAAGAAAAATTCTGATCTCATAATTTTATATTATTGAAAACATTGTTAAATTTATGTTACTGTCTTTAGTGAAACTTAGAAACATGCCTGATTTATTCACCTCACTCTTCTTTCTCAATCAAACTACACAGGAACATCCAAAATCAAGAAACATTTGTCCCCTTATTTAAAATGTGAAGGAAAATACACCATCTTACCTATAACAGTGAGGTTCCTGTAGGTCTCAATCATCACATCTTTGTAGAGATTCTTCTGGGAAGGATCCAGAAAAGTCCACTCCTTGCAAGTGATGTTGACATGCACATCATCATAGGTCACTGCATTCTAAAAGATCCCATACATGTGTAAAACAGAAGGCATGATACTGACAACATTGTAAATATATAATTCTTTGACAGTATATTCATACAATTCTGGTCCTCCCTATCTTACTCCATTACATAGTTGTTATAATGTAATCACCAAGACAGTTTACCAGGAAAATGAAAAGGGTGTTCACTTCTGTCATTTCTGTACCCTTTGAAAGGGATGTCACCTTGCAAGCACCATGCCAATTAACAAACATACAGAGAAAAGGAAACAATTCAACAGTACAGTACACATATAAGAGAAATTGTATGAACTAACTACAAAGAAGAAATGAGATAGACAAGCTGGGTGTATTGGCTCACAACTTTAACACCAACACTCCAAAGCCAGGTGCAGGTATATCTGCCTCTGAGTTAAATGCCAGAATAGTCTATGTAATCAGGTCCAAGACAGATAGAATCTAGATGAGCAATTGTCCTTGTGGCAAGATGGAGGCGCATCATTGTGTATATGCACAAAAGTGGTATAACTGGATCTTGAGGTAGATTGATTCCCAATTATCTGAGGATATCATATTGATTTCCACAGTGCCTGCACAAATTTGAACTTGTGACAGCAATGAATTCCCATGCTCCATGTCCTTGCCAACATTAGCTGTCACTTGTGTTATTGATCTTAGCCATTCTTACAAGTGTAAGATGACAGCTCAAAGTAGTTTGGATATGCATTTTCCTGATGGCTAAGGATGTTGAGCATTTCTTCAAGTGTTTCTGAGCCACTTTAGATTCTTCTACTGAGAATTCTATTTACAGGTATATCCCATTATAATTGCATTACTTAGTTTGTTGTTTAGCTTCTAGAGTTTAAAACCCAGAAGCACACAGATAAACATGTTGTACTCACTTATACATGAAAATTAGCTGTTAAATAAAGTACAATCACAATAAACATAGTTAATCACAGTACAATCCACAGATGCATAGAGGCTAAGTAAGAAGAGCAGCACTAGGGCATATGCATGAATCTCACTGGGAGGAGTATATAGAACAGATTTTGTGGGTGCACTGGAGGCAGTTGGAGATGGGAACAGGATTGGTCAGGTGAGTAAGGAAGGGACAGAGGAGAAGACAGAGAGAGATAACTGGAATAGGGGAGGTTTTAGCAGGAGACATGGACACAGTGCAATGAAAACTTCATGGAACCTAAGAAGGTGACCCTAGTGAGGAGTCCTAGTAATCAAGAATTCAGAGGCTGGCTGGGTAGTGATAGCACATACCTTTAATCTCAGTACTCAGAAGTCAGAGGAAGGTAGATCTCTGTGAGTTTGAGGCCAGCTTTCTCTAAAAAGTGAGTTCTAGGACAGGCTCCAAAAGCTACACAGAGAAAAAATAAACAAACCAACAAAAAGAATACAGAGGCTGAACCAATCATCTTCTGTAACCACATAACACTCCCATTGGTAGGATTGGGACACCAAGCTAGACACAAAACACTCAGCTAACACTTGTCCTGCCTGAAAGATATGCTGGAGCAATGGTGGCTCAGAGTGTCTAACCAATGAATGACTAGTCTAAGTTGATGCCCAAGCTATGAAAGGAAGCTCATGCCTTACAAAGCCTAGATGGATAGGACCTGGAATAGAATGGCTCAGAAAACTAGGAAAGGACCAAGTACAACTGACCAAGGAAAATACAATGAGATGATGTATAACTATATTTTGTTATAATCAAAGATTTGTGCCTAGCCTAATTGTCATCAGAGAGGCTTCTTTCAGTAGATGATGGGAGCACACGCAGAGATCCATACCCAAATATGAGGATGAGCTCTAAGAATGTTATGGAAGGAGGGAATGAATCCTGTAGGATACAGAAGCGTTGTGGAAACAAGGAGATCTTGGCCCATAGAATCAACAAAGCAGGGTGCATAGGGGTTCAGAGAAACTGAAGTGGCAATCATGAAGCCTGTATGGTTCTGTGCCAGGTCATCTACATACATTCTATAGTTGTTTAGCTTGGTGTGTTTGTGGGACTTATAACTGTAGGAGTCCTGGTGTCTGGCTCTTTTGTTTGCTCTTGGGACCCCTTTCCTCCTATTGAGTTACCTTGTCCAGCCTTGATATGAGGGTTTGTTCGTAGCCTTATTGCACCTTGTTATGATGTGTTTGGTTGATATCACTGAGAGGTCTACTATTTTCTGAAGGAAAACAGAGTATCAGTGGATTTGGAGGAATGAGGATTTCAGGGTGGTGATTAGAAGAAGTGGAGAAAGGGGAAGGAAGTTGCAAGTTAGGATGGATTGTATGAGAGGAGAATAAATACCAAGAGAAAAAGAAAAAGGGAAATGCATTTAATCTTAGTACAATAATCCTCATAGTCTGTAACAGCCCCAAACAGCTCAAAGGTCCAGTTTCTTTTGACACTCAAGATAATCTCTTGCCTATCACATCTTGTACAAATTAAGAGACAAGAATTTCCAAAGAATAATGGCTCTGTATATATTCCCATTCAGAAAAAAAGGAATGTGATTGTGTTCCTGGACCCAACACATGCAGACATCCCCGGCTCATGTGCATGTCACACCAGCCAGAAGGTTAGGTAGCCAGGCCACCAGCCCACGAAACTTCCACCATCCCCATACACCCAAAGACACAATCCTCCACCAAACATACAGCTGCCATTCCCAAATCAATGTCCATACCCCAAATTGTATGGATATCCTCTGCTCAAAGGCAAGCCACACCAGCCAGAAGCACAGGTAAACAACCTGAGGTAGAGATTCCCTGCTGGACCAGAGGCAATGCCAGCCACCAGAAACCCATGTAACCTGCTCACTTTTGGACATCCTGCAGTCTTTCAATAATCCCCTAACAATATCCTCAATCCCACTTCTCTCTTCATCTCTGTGTTGTTGCCTCAAAATTGGGTTGAATTCTTTCTCTAACAAAGGACACACAATCTGCCAGATGTCTATGTAGGCCACCTGCCCATAGATCTCCCCTATTTTCTCAATGCCCCCTCAACCCTATCCCCAAACTTCGTCTTCTCCTCCCTTTGGTCATCCCAAAAATTGGGGAGATACTCTCTGCTGGAACAAAGGTAACACTGCAAAATTTCAAGGCCCCAACTTGGGGTGAGAACCCCTGTTCAATCATAGACCACAAAGAAGAGAAGAACAAAGAGCAAATACAAACCAAGGAATAAAACACCCATCCAAAAGAGACAAACTGAGAAATCAGCACCCAGAGCCACAATCACCTCAAATCCAGATACCTGGACACCAGCATAAGAACACAATCAACATCAGTTAGAATAATATTTCACTACCAGATTCCAGCTATCCTACTACAGCAAGCTTTGGATATTCCATCACAGGTGAAGGACAATTAAGACAAACATTATAAAGTTGATAGGAGTTCTTAAAGAGGAAGTGAATGAATGTTTTTAATGAAAGCAGAGAAAGGATAAATCTAATGTTAGAAAAAAACTAACAAATCCTTTAAAGAAAACCAAAGACAAACAAACAGTTGATGGTAATGAATGATCTCTTCAAGAACTGATAATGGAAATAGAAGCAATTAAAAATTGCAAACTGAAGAAATTCAAGAAATGAAAATCTAGGTATTGAAACAGGAACTACAGAGGCAAGCTTCACCAAAGGAATACAAGACATAGAATAGAGAATTACAGGCTTTACACTTATGATAGAAAATATGGCTATATTGATGAAAGAAAATGTTAAATGGAAAGATTTCCTGAAACATAAGATCCAGGAAATCTGCAACACTATTAAAAGACCAAACCTTAGAATAATAAGAATAGAAGGAGAAAAATCTCACCTCAAATCCCAGAAAGGATTTTCAAAAAAAAATTTCTTAAATAAAAGAACAGAACAGAACATAGCCTAGGTAATTCACTAAGCAGAGCTCACAGGGGCTCACAGGGGCTCACAGAGACTGAAACAGCATTTACTACCTACATGGATCCACACCAGTTCCTTTACGTATGTGTTACCCTTGTATAGCTTGGTGTTTTTGTGCAACTCCTCAAAGTAGAAGTGGGTGGTGTGTCTCTGACATCTCTGCCTGCTCTTGAAATCCTTTAACTCCTACTAACTTGTTTCATCCAGCTTTGATATGAGGGTTCCTGCCTAGTCTTTTTGTCATTTGTTATGCAGGGTTTGATTGATAACCCTGGGATATCTGCTCTATTATGATGGGAAAAGGAGGAGGAGTGGATCCAGTGAAAAAGGAAAAAATGGAGAGGATGCAGAGGAGTAGAGGGAGGGAAAACTGCAGTTGGGGTGTATTGAATGACAAAAGAACAAAAAAAAAAGAAAAAAGAAAGTTTGAAATGTGGACACAGTGTGGAAAAACAACAAATCCTGTAGCTCTGTTTCAGACAGGTGTGTCTTCATTCTCAAAGGGCTTAGTTAGCTCTGTCCATGAAATGTTTCTTACATGTCTCTGGCTTGCAACTTCTACTCCTTTTGGTATTAAAAAAAGGAGAGACAGAGAAAGAGAGGCAGAGAGACACAGAGAAGTGAGAGAAACACAGAAAAAGAGAGGAGCTCCCAAACAACTCACTGAACTGGAACTTACAATGTCCCCAAAATTGTAACAAGGCTCTGTATTAATTAAGTGTAGCTCTCCCTCACAAAATGACACTTTCCCAAAGTCCCTACTTCCTACCAATATCTGTGTTAAATCCATTAAAAGAAGTCTCTTTTTTTCCAAGTCTCTTTTTTTCCAAGTCTGGACACATGAAGCAGAAACTGGTGGATCTCTTCAAGTTCCAGGCCTAGCCTATCTACTACTTAGTGAGTTCAAGGTAAGACAGGGTTAGACCATGTCTCAAAACACATGCACTCAAAAATCTCTACTCAATAAACTTCAGGGCTGTTAAAAAGGTTTGACAAGTAAAGAACTCACCTTGCAAATATCCCTTTACTTCTGTCTTTTAAAAACAGTTGCCACAATGCATGCTTCTAATCCAGTAATTTTAAGGCAAGATTAAAAAAAAGGCAGACAGAAGAAATCTTGCAAGGTTATTTACATGTGATAGTAAACTAAGGACCCTGTCTCAAACATGCTAAAGGGAAAAGACCATCAAGCAAAATGTTCTCTGACTATTATTACTAAACCACAAAACACATGCATACCTATCCACATATAAATTAGGACACAGATAAAAACAGTCATAAGCAAATAAATAATAAAATTACAATTGGATGATGTGGCACATGACTTTTATTCCAATACTTGGGCAGCAGTGGTAGGCAGAGTTATGGGAGTTTGGGGCTAACCTCATCTTTATTCTGAGTTCACGGACAGCTAGAGATACACCTAGAAACCCTGTCTCAAAGTAAAATTTCAATTCTGATTTGTATTGTCTCATCCTGAAATCATTTTCCAAAATGAATTAAAGTGTCCCAGCTTAACCTCTGCAGAGGTCTCATGGTTCAGGACAATATCTCTTAAAATCCTTTCAGGTGTCAGCCACTGGTCCCTGTCAAATCATTCTGAGAAATAAATATAGCTTAGTATGGTAGCAGAGCCAAGCAGTTCTCCTTGAATTCAAGACATTTTGGTCTATGAAGGGAATATGATAGTAAGACATTCCTCAATAAACACAGACACACATACACTCAGACACACACACACACACACACACACACACACACACACACACACACACACACAAATATAGTTGAATATATTTTGCTTTGTTGTTTGAGACAAAATCTCATTAGAAAGCTCCAACTAGCATAATCCTCACACTGTATAGTTTAATGGATAATATATATTGAAGATTTTTAAACAAATCCCAGAAAACATTTCATTCTACACCATTGGCCCATTATTCAAAGCATGACAGTTTTCTGAACAGGAGGGACCTTTCAAACAATGGTCATTATATTTCCTTAAACTTCAGAAGATCTGGAAGTTGGAGAAATTTTATACTGTTTACATTCCTAGGTTGTTTCTCCTCGATTCAATCATTCTATGAAATTAATATCCATCTTTCCTTGAACTTCTTCCAATTTAGAAACATTTTAAGTAATTTATTTGTAAATTGAGGTATTTCCAGATTTTGTTTTAATGCTAAGACTCCAACTGTGGAAGCATAAATGATGCCTATAAAAGTAAATATTGTAGCTACCAGTTACCCAATGAATTTTTAAGAATATTTTTCTAAAATAGTTGGAAATTTTCCAAGTACTGTAATGAAATTTTTGGAATATCCCTCTATTTTTAATTTTACTAGAATCAAAATAGGAGATTGTTGATAAACAATTTTACTATTATTTATTATGCTATCAACACTTTGAGTTAAATACCTGTTGTTGTATGTTACATGAAATAAAGAATGACTATAGTGGATTACTAGGATTTCAATTAGTAAAACATGAAGAGAAATCACATAAGCCTATAGATAATATGATTCTATCAAAAAAGAAAAATTAGCAGTGTTTCTCAAAAGTATTTCCTCCCTAAAGACTAATGAATCATGTATTGGCTAAGTTAGGGTTTCTATTGTTGTGAAGAGATACCATGAACATGGCAACTCTTACAAAGGAAAAATATTTAATTGGCATGGCTTACATTTTTAGAGGTTTAGTCCATTATCATCATGGTGAACATAACAGCGTGTAGGCAGACATGGTGCTGGAAAAGGAGCTGGGCATTTACACCATGACCTACAGGTAATATGGGAGACCGGACATGGTTTAAACATATATGAGATCTCAAAGCCCACCTCCACAGTGACACACTTCCTCCAACAAAGCCACACCCTCTAATAGTGCCAATCCCTATGAGCTTATGGGGGAAAATTCCATCCAGACTACTACAGGTACTAAGTATTAATGTTCACAAAGAAGAATGATATGTCCTGTGTGAGAAAACAATGAACCCATTCTACTGAGAAAGACTAAAAGTATAAGTTTGTTTCTATATCATAATTTATTAGACCATGAAAATTTTGGTAGGGCTCACCTAAGGCCCTATAATAGATTAAGTGAAGTATTCAGCTCACATTTAACCCAATGTGGGAACAATGACAAGGTTGCTCCTTGACCTCAAAGTGAACAGGGAGTGTAGTTGTGCACTTCTTCAGCAAACATACTTAGAACAGGTGAGCAGCCTTGAGGAAGGAGTCTTAGTACCTTAGTTAGAAATTAAGAGTGTGAATTTTGTGTGATGACCATCAGCATCATAAAATATAATTTTTGTCACACTAACTACACATATCTTTCTTGCTCATGACATTACTCTTTTGCCCCAGTTCTTCTCCAGCACTTGTTGTCACTTGTTTGGCAGGTCTTTGCCATTCTGAATGTAATTATCACTGCCAATTCATAACTGTATTTCTGTTCCTGATATGAATTATAACATAAATATCTGCACTTTCTGACAGTCTTAGGCCAGTCCTGTGATAGGGTCATTTGATCCCCCAAAGGGAGCCATGATCTCCAAGGTTGAGAAGCACTGCTACAAACTGACATAAATAAATACATAAGCAAACACCAGTTAAAAAAAAAGGTGGAGTAAAATTCTTAAACTGGGAAACATAGAAAAAATAATCAGTAGAGCATTAAAAGAAAATGAATATTAAAAAGGAAGCCAATAATTGATGTTTTAAAGTGACAAAAATAATTGAAAGCATATGTAGCTATACTGACTTTGAATCAGATTAGGCACCTCCATGGTAGAGTGAATACCATTAATAAGAGACTGTATGACTTTGTCCGAAATAAAATGATAGTCACTGAGTGTTGTAAGCTAACACATGGAGTTACAGCCAGTGTCCTGAATCTCAAACCTCTCATCTGACTTCACTGTATCAATAAAGATTGCACATATCTCCATAGGAGAATTCACTATTTGGAAACTGAATACTTAGAAGTTCGAGCTTTCTTCCATAAACTGTACACCCCCCCCAATAGAGTCAGTCCACATTCACATGGGAGGAATTAATACATACAGGTAAATTATAGAGAAAGTCACTCACCATGCACCATCAGCTCTTCTTTGTAATGGAGACCCCTGCAGCTCACTGCACTCAACTTCAGTCTGTGATCAAGCTATTGCCTAGTCTAATGCCCTCTTCAGCGTACACAGTGGCCCGTGCCCTGTCTGCAGGCCCCAGCCCTGTCTGCATGTCAATTCCACTCTTCAGTCCCTTCTGGTTGGAAAGAAAAAGCCATTTTCCACATACATTTCCTTTCCCTGTTGTGCAATGGACAGTCCACTATGTGACTCAAAGTGGTAATTTTAGAACTCTGTGTTGGTGCAGACATTTAATACAGAAATTAGGGTGAATAGTTGGAGATAATAAAGGCAATGCTATTTTGGGGATACAGACAGGGTTCAAGTCTACCTCTACCAATATGGGAGACCTTGACTTAAAACTGCTTTTCAAAAAGACTGGAGACTCCCTATTCAAGAATTAATAAACCTCCATGGCATACCAGGACTTAATGTTAGTTGTGACCCTGTAATGGTCTCTTAAGCAGCATGTTAGAAGCCATGATTTTAGTGGAAGGATGGGCTTTTCCACTGGTTGTAAATCAAGGTTGTCTCAATGTTATGGAATGTAGCTGGTTAATCCTGGGGAACAAACTTTTACATCTTATCATAGTAATTTCTAACCAGAGTGCTTAGCATACTACTTATCTTTGGGGTATTTGGGTATTTGCAGCCCTCTCTTACCTAAATTCTACTTTGTGAACTAATGTCTCCTAGAACTGGAAAGACCATGTACCATTAATTCTACTACCATCAATTCTACTTTTCTACATCACAGTTTAGCATTGGAGTGCAACTTTACACAGGAAACACTGTTTACAAGCTCCAAAAATTAATTCCAGTTAGATTTTAAATCTTAATGTTAAATGTTCAAAGTGTAGAACTTCTGGAAGATAAGGGAGGGACCAGGCCTCTTTGAGTTTGGAAATCTCTGTTCCGTAGAAACAACACACACATGGTGCTGGCATTTCACAGTGATGTCAATAAGGACATTTCAAACACAGTCCTACTCCCAATGTCTGCACAGGTGCAGCTAACAGAGAGAAGTTAATCGGAGGCTGCCAGCGGGCCCCAACAGTTGCCAAGATTATGCAGAACCACATACTGGAGCATGCAGGATGAGCAGGACCATGCTGGACAATACAGGACAAGGTAGTGTGGTAGTGCATTATTTTAGTACCAGCCATTTGCACACAGAGGCAGAAAGATCACTCTGAGTTTCACAGCATGTGCTACATAGTCTACAAAGGCACACATGGCACACACACTCACACACATATAAACAGTAAAAGAACAAAAATAAAAAAAAACCAAGAACAGGAGAATTGGAAAATTGCAACAATACAATACCTATTAAAATCAATTCAAGCGTCTGCCACTGGTGTCCATAGAACCATTTTCAAAAATAATTATGACCATGCATACAATCACAGGCCATCAATCCCAGCCACTGAGAAAAACTGAATACTTCTTGGTAGGCCACCACCATACCATGTTACCTGAACTGCCCATCCCACGATGAGCTAGGTGTTATCAGACCAAACAAGCCATGAAGTAAGACACATTGCAGCAATCTCTTGTCAAATGGAAGTGGTATATGAGTGGTTGGGCCCAAGCAGGTCCTGAAGGAACAAGCACGCTCCATGAAGAATTTGCCAAAATGCCTATGGTTTCTGTTGTGGATATTGCTCTGTATATTGTGACTATGTTGCTCTGATTGGTTAATAAATAAAGTGCTGATTGGCCAGTAGCCAGGCAGGAAGTATACACAGGACAAAAAGAGAGAAGAATTCTGGGAACAGGAAGACTGAGTCAGGAGATGCCACCAGCTGCCGCCATGAAAAGCAAGATGTATAGATACCGATAAGCTACAAGCCACATGACAAGGTATAGATTTAAAGAAATGGGTTAATTTAAGATGTGAGAACTAGTTAGCAAGAAGCCTGAGCCACTAGGCCATATAGTTTTAATTAATATAATCCTCTGTGTTTATTTGGTTCTGAGCAGCTGTGGGCCTGGAGAAAAATCCAGTTACAGGTTTCTACTCCTCTTACAATGCCTTCTGCTGCCAAGCACACACCTAGAGTCTCGTGGGGGTATTCCCTATGATTGGCTGAAGTAAGAGAAGCCTAGGGTCAGTTAATGGTCCTGTACATCATGCAGGCACCACCCAGAAGTAGACAGCTGCAGCATTTCAATCCCATTTGGGCACAAGCCTGAAAGATATTGGTGAGATGTGTAAGAGCCCAAAACAGCTTGACCACACAGCTGTCATGACAGGCTTTGGGACCCAGGTACATCTGTCATAATAGGCTTACTGGTAGGCAACATCTGGATCCTTATGCTGACATCACCCAGGGATCCAACCAAGGATGAGCCAGCATCTAAGGGAAAGTATCTGACATTCCAAACATTCCAACTCTTACATAAGAATAGATACGATCAAGATTGACAAATGTCTGTGTGAAGATGTCAGATCCCCTAGATCTGGAGCTACAGACTCCTGATCCTGGAATTATAGATAGTAGTGAAGTTCTAAATGTACTAGAAATGGAAGCTAGATGTACTGAAAGAATCATCAGTTTTCATAGCTGGTAAGATATTTTCTACCCTAAGTTTTCAGTGAATCAGTTCACTCCAGGTCTTCCACTCTTTCCTGTTTTTGACAACTACATGTAGCTGTAAGAGACAAATTCCTGCAGGCCCACACTTTGTCATTCACACTTGGGCTTTAAAGTTCCTCAGTCCCCACCTTCTCAATCCCTGTAACCTACATTCCTGGTAGGAATAAGGATGTTCTAAAGAGACACTTATCTCTCCCTTTGTCAACAAGTGAAACAGTGAACTACATGAAATTTTAATTTCACTGAGTGTGTCTTTCTGGGAAAAGACTTGAATCCTCCAGATGAGAATATGGGAGGGTTTTATAGATGGGAAAAATACATTATATGGCTTTATTAGATTCCTTTGTTTTGCATATCTTTTGCTGTCTGAGAACTCAAGGATAGGTTAGTTATCTTGTATTTTCTTTATTGTTCCAAATTAGTCAATTTGAATAAATGTCATGTTTTAAATTTTCATTAATAATTTGCTTTATTCCATTTTCTCTTTCTGTTTTCTTTTTTTGTAGAGAACAGTATTACTATGACTCTTTAGCTGGTCTGGAACTCCTCTATAAACTAGCCTGTCCTAGGACATCAGAGAGATCTCATCATCTTGTCACCACAGTGCTTGCATTGTAGCTGGGCTTGTCACTCACTGGATAATGTGGTTCATTTGATTGGCTTACTGAGGATGAATGACTGAGCCTGCTTAGATAGAGTAGCCAGGACACAGATTCTGATCCTATCTCCAGTAACAGAAAAAGGTTCCCATCAAATGTAGCCTTCCTGCCTTAATGTCCACTGTCTTCAAACTATGAGAAATTTTATTTTTCTTTATTATTGAGTCTGTTATAACTGAACAATGACCTGGTAAAAGTTCTGTCCTTCTTCTGCAGATGGTGAAAGCCAGGCTCACAGAGATAAGTATTTTTTGAATATAGTTAAGAATAAATGTTCATGTAACTCATCCCATCAATCTAATGCCTCACTAAATGCATTTGAAGGAAACTAAGCCAGACATGGTGGCTCAGGCCTGTAGTCATGGTACTTAGAATGTGGAGGTAGGAATTTCAAATTTACAAAGTCATCCAAAATGAGTATATTCAATGGGGTCTGGTAGGAGGACCATAGAACTAAAGAAGACTGTAATTGGCTTAGGAGGGTGTCCATAGTCTTCCCTGCAGCTCCAAAACTTCAGGGTCATGGCATCAGCAATTGTTAGCTGAGGTATTTACTGTTGGTTAGACTGGCGCTGCTCCTCGTGGTTGGCTGTTGTCCGCAGCGGCCATGCATGGAGGAGAATCCTGGAGGAGAGTCACAGGCCATAGTTACCTTTTTAGAGCTTTATTAGCATAGGGGGGGAGAGAGGGAAAGAGGGGGTGGTGATGGAAGGGAGGACCAGAGAGGAAAGAGAGGGAAGAGGAAGGGCACACAGAAGGCCCAAACACTTTTTAGCCTGGGATGCCTTTGAAAGCTGATGACGTAATTAAGGACCAATACCTTATATTTACCAACTCAAGTTTACTATTCTGGATAATATTTTCTATTCTTTATAATGTTTTCTGTCCAAGGAATCTAGATAACTTGGGGATAAGATTCTTGTTGCTCATTAAATAGTGGAATAATTCTTCAGGTGGGAGAATTAGCCTCAGGCAACGATGAGATCACCAACTGCATACCTAATACAATGTGTTCATCCTTGAATCTCTATAAACCAACAGAACAACTAACAGAAATGGACTGAGCAGGTTTTATTCATATATATTTGCATAAATATTCTCACATGCTTAACAAGGAAGAAATTCTGTAAGGGAAGAATTTGGGAAGGGATGGTGAGAGGACCAGGAAGGGGAAATTGATTTAATACATATTTTTTTTTTTTTTTTTGGTTTTTCGAGACAGGGTTTCTCTGTGTAGCTTTGCGCCTTTTCCTGGAACTCACTTGGTAGCCCAGGCTGGCCTCGAACTCACAGAGATCCGCCTGGCTCTGCCTCCCGAGTGCTGGGATTAACGGCGTGTGCCACCAATGCCTGGCTGACTTAATACATATTATAGTGAGCACATACTGCAGTTATGGGGGAGGAATAATCACTCTTGATTCAGACTTGGAATAACACTCATTTATTCACACAGTAAGATTACAAGCAATATTCATCCTGTCTTCCAAATGGAAGCAGGGGTACCTCTCTAAGTGTACAGGTCAGGACTCGCCACGTCTGTTCCTCTGGATCTTGGGTCAGCCTTCCTCAGGTAAACCACATCTGCACTGGGGACAGGATCTCATGTCTCTGGCAGAGGAGAATCGTCTTGCATGAGGGTTTGTCGAGCTCTGTTGATTGGGTCTGAGGCTTCATCTTTTATATTCTATTCTGGCTAGGTTTCTAGTCTTATCCCTACTTCCACATATAGCTTATAGCTTATCACTACTCCATTTGTGGTTTACTTACATCACTCTATTGCTTATCACTCCTGACCAGGGTTGCTCACCCTAGGCCTTACATGTTCCTTATACATATTAATTAAAATGTATGAAAATAAATTTTAAATAAAGAAGTGGCCTTGGGAGATAGCTTAAAAGTTAAAAGCAGCACCAGGATGTTACATAGGACAAAGGTTCCATTATATTTAATCATCTCTTGTAACTCTCTTCTGGCCCTGCAAGTCCCCTGCACAGACTCCTGGAGGCAAACACCCTCATACATAAAATAAAATAAAGATTAAAAATGGAATTCTCTGCAATGATGTCCCAGCCCTGAGACAGACAGCAGGCAGGGCTAGTTAAAAGGATCTCCTTCCCATCCTGAATGCTTGTAAGACATTCTATGAAATCAATTTTCTACATACATGGAGAGATTCATTCTAGCAGTCCTGATCATGTAGAGAAGCTTGAATAATACAGTTGTCTTTTTTTTTTCACCTGCCCAGGAAGGAAGATGTGCTGGCTAACAATGGTGCTCATAAATGCATTCTTCCTAGGTCCATTATTCTCTAAGTATTCAACTTTTCATGAAGACTACTCTTTATTTTACTTAATTTGCCAACAGTTTGCTCTAAATTTCAGGAATAAAACTTCTTAAGCAATGGAACTGTGAGACCAAAATGAGATATCTTAGAAATAAGACCAAAATGCCTTTACCCAAAAACTAAGGCCTAAGATTTCTCCTTTTGGGAATAGGCCATTAGTTACTGAAACCTGTCAGTCCAGATTCCAGAAACCAGGAAGTGTAAAAGTACAGAGTCACAAGATAGTTACGAGGTAATGCCTGCCAGACTATGGAATGTCCTCTCCCTGGTTTCAGGGTAACTGACCATAAAATGACCCCACCTGAGGGCAGCCAATGAGAAATGGTGGCAGGCCACCACTCCCTTAGAAGTAATTTCTAAAATCCCCTAGAAGCGAGCCAATCAGAATTGTACCCATACTAGCACCCCTAAATGATGTAACCTTGTGATTTTTCCCTTTAAAAACTGAGCTTGCGGACAGGCGGGCACTTCCTCCAGCCTCCGCTGTGTTGGATGTGTTGGACGAAGTCCCTGCCTAGGCTTGTATTGCTTTTGGATATCCCAGAATTAAACCTTGCTTTTGCGTTCCGGCATGCTCGTCTTTGGTGATCTCTCTGGGGGTCGTGATCTGGGCACAACATTTGGGGGCTCATCCGGGATCCCCAGAGACCCCCCACCAGGACCCCTAAGAGCTCCAGAGGTCCATCTGCACCGATCCGTAAGAGCGTTCCATTTTCTTGTCTTTGCTTTCCTTTTACTTTCATTTTCTTATCCGAAGCCAGCGTTGAATCTGACAGGCTCTCACCTTGGTGGATGCGCCTGTAATGTGACCCTGGAGGAGTTGGTAGCCGTCCCAACCCCTCATCAGGATGTGGGGGTCCCCACAGGTCCCCCCGTCATAGGATGCCAAAGAGGGGTCTGTCTGTTTGGATGCCCGTGAGGATTCCGTCTGGGGATCGGCAGACTCTGTTGAGTTGTCCCTGTCCCATCCATACAGTCTTTGGAATAATCGAGGCTCCCTCTCTGGACTCTCATCAGCCTGGACCATCTGTAGGGCCCTTGTTCTTCCTTTTGTCTGCCTTTTTTCTGCCTATCTTGTTTGTCAGTGTGATTTGTTATACCTATATAAATGTATAAATGTATGAGAACTGTGGCCACATGTGTGAGTGTTTTATGCCTGAGCTTGTGTATGCATTGGGACTTGTGGGCCTGATTGCCAGCCAAAGGGATGGAGACCCCTTTGGTGGTTGAACTGGCATAGAGAAATCTAACATTGCTTCCTTGCTCTCTCTGACCAGAGAGCAGGCAGCAGAACTTCAGATGCCTAGGGTGCCGCTGAGAGAGCTAGGCGGCCTGTGAGCATCACGGGGGCCTAGATGCAGTGGATTCCGGGCCCCAGCTCACTCAGAGAGCTTTGGAGTAGAGACTTTACAGCACAATGAGGTGGCGGCCAGATTGGCCCAGAGGTCGCATGGGAACTAGGCATGGCTGTGTGCTGGGGCAGGCGGTGAGCATTGTGGGGCCCAGGTATGGCTCCTGTGTGGACATGGAGCGGGGCTGGAAGGAGCCAGCGGGAGACTCAAGGAGCTCAGTGTGTGTGGGCTGGTGGAGAGCTGGCTGCCCCTCAGGGTCACAGCTGAGGAGTGGCCTACAAGTCTGTGGGCCCAGCCAGGACATTGAGTCACTTTCAGTCTGCCATTCCCGTATGCTTGAAGATTGAGGTTAACAGCAATCTTTTGTCCCCATGGTGCACACCTTCCCGTCAGTCTTCATCTCCCATGCTGTTGGGTGGGGCTCCCAGGACCTGCCCTGGGGCTAAAACCTGATCAAGGTCTGGTTCCAAGAATGGAATGTCACCAACAGTTTCTTGGCTGTGGTACAGTGTTGATGCAAATTGAGAGTTATTCTTGTTATGGTATGTGTATGTATTTCTGTTCTTGTTTAAAATATTGTAACTTTACAATATATTCTAGATTACTGAGGGAAATCATAAGAAAGACTTTGGCAAGAGTATCTGTTTTTTTTTTTTAAAAAGAAAAAGCAGAATTTGTCTAGAGTAAATGTCTGAGGGATCAAAGGAACGGACTGAGGGTATATAGAAGGTTGTAGAAAGTCAGAGGGGATGTGATGTAAACTGTTAAGGTTTCTTACACCTGCAAATACTGAATTTAAAAGTTAATTCTTGTTGGTTTTCATTTTAAGAATGGCTAATGATTCTGCAAACTGCTTATGTGTGTATGTGGACAGGTATGTGACTTGGAAATGTAAACAAGCTTTAACTGTACAAATGTATGTGTGTAACTTGGATCCAACTGTGTGTATGTATGCAAGTAATTATTGTTTAGAGAAAATGAGCTTTAAACAGCAACCACGTGGCTCGCTCCATCTTGGCTGATGACCTCATGGGCAGCCATGTGGCTGGCAGCCATCTTTTAATAAGGTTATAAAGATCTACTCAGGTTAACACCTAAGTACTTATGTCTTTACTAAGTGTTCAACAGCATTGTTTTGGAAATGACTCCCATGTTCTCCTTGCATTCTGCAGTTAGGAAATCTTTCTCATTTTATCTGTCTTGTCTGTTGTGATAGCTAATCTTTTTTTTTTGTTTTTTGTTTTGTTGTTTTTTTTTTATTTTTTGAGACAGAATTTCTCTGTGTAGCTTTGCGCCTTTCCTGGAACTCACTTTGGAGACCAGGCTGGCCTTGAACTCTTAAGAGATCCACCTGCCTCTGCTTCCTGAGTACTGGGATTAAAGTCATGTGCCAACATCACCTGGCCGTGATGGCTATTCTTAATAGTCAAGCTGACTACCTCTTTTTTTTTGGTTTTCTGAAACAGGGTTTCTCTGTGTAGATTTATGCCTTTCCTGGAACACACTTTGGAGACCAGGCTAACTGCGAACTCACAGATATTCTCCTCACTCTGCCTCCCATGTGCTGGGATTAAAGGAGTGTGCCACAACCGCCTGGCTTGCTGACTGCCTCTTTAATTAATTAAAACCCAAAAGATTTGTGTACACCTGTGAGGGATTTTTCTTAAAGGTTTTGAAGTTAAAGACACATCTTTAATATGGATCATTTTAGGTGATAAGATCCACTTTTAACTGCTTGGTGGCAGTGCATAACTTTAACCCCAGGAAGCAGAAGCATTTGGATTTTCTGAGTTTGAGGGCAGCTTGCTCAACAGAATGAGTTTCAGGGCAACAACAATAAAAACTTTCTTGAAATAACAAAAGAAAAATCAACAAAGAATAAGATCCAACTTTAATCTGGGTAGCAACTCTTGGTGTCAGCCTACATATATAAGGGATATTGAGAAAGGAAGTTCTCTTTTCGCCTGCTTGCCGTAGATTTGATTATCAAGTTTTTTAGTTTACTAGCATTAGAACCTACTTTTTTAAAATTGTGGTGTATACTGAAGACCAGCTGAGATGTCCAGCCTCATGTACTTAATAACTACTGGACTTTTCAAATTTCCATTGGTGGACAGCCATTGTTAGACTAGCTCTACCACAGCTTGTGAGACCTTCTAATAAATCCACTTTGTACACACACGGAGAGATTCATTCTACTAGTCCTGTTTATTAATATTTTGATCCTGGACCTAGGTAGCACTCAATGTCCTGACGTAAAAGCTTGTTCTTAAGGGAAATTTCCACCCACTACCCTCTCTCTCTGTCCTGTTTTACTCCCAGGAAGTGTGAGCACATTTGGATTCATCCCTCTCCCCCCACACTTTTTTCCTCTTTCTCTTCCCCTTCTCTCTTCCTCCACTAAATAGACCTCTTCACTCAGTGCTGTCTGAATGTCGTATTTGTCTGTCACCAGCAGCAGGGAACCTTGGCTCTCTATCTGCCAGACACTTCTTTATACAATTCATAACACAGTTCATGTTCAGAAGCTTGAATAATGCAGTGGTTTTTTTGTTTTGTTTTTTCAAATGCCCTAGGAGTAAGATATGCTGACTATTAACAGTGCTTGCAAGCATATTCTTCGTAGCTTCATTATGCTTTAAATATTCAACTTTCCTTGAAGCCTACCCTTCATTATTATTCATTTGCCAACAGTGTGCTCTGATTTTCAGGAATAAAAATCCTAAAGCAATGAAGCCATTTCTGATGGGAGAAAGACCTATTATCTTGTCTGTGATCCACTTCGTGCATTTCTTTCCTGGTTGTATGAAGTCCCTGTGACAACTAGGTAAAAAGAGGGTTCAGTTCACCTGACCTCAACTTGAAGTCACAAAAAAAACATCTTTTTTGTCTTTTAATTTCCCTTTAGTTGTTAATATTCTGGTCACCCTTCCACCTGTGGGACGTGGAATCACTCCACCCCACATAGTATAGTGGGCTGTACATGCTAGCCACACTGTGTCCAGGATGAAGAAGGGGAAGTGCCTACCAAGAGTAGAAAGATAGGAGGGTCTGCTATTGGAGCCAGGGACAAGAGCTATTGAATGCAAATGTTTAGAAAAGGTCTGGGTCTGTTTTGGAAGGTATGATCAGGAACCATTGTGCTGTGACTTTAAGCACAGTGTAACCCTGTGAGAGGTGCTCTTGTCACTCAGGCCTCACTAGCCAATCAGGGCCCCCAGGTGACCTGCCAGTCAGAAGTGGTGCAGGGTTCTTCCAGCTGCTAGCTTCAAGCTTGACTTTGAAGAGAAGCTGACAGTAGCAGTTTGGTGTTGTGTGCTGTGCTGTGTGTGCTGGTGCAGAGAGCTGAGCAGAAAACCTGGGTGAGTTGGGAAACCACAGCATTGTGAGGAAGGTTCAGGAGCCAGAGTGGTGGGCCTTTCTCAGATCTGGGTGGGAAACTTCAGCCAGAATCCCTGTCCTGTGAGGTCCCATATGGTCTTTGAAACTTCCTATTCCCAGGGCAGGCCTCTGGATAACTTTGCTCTGTGGGCTGAATCTGTTCACATAATTGGGAGTAGGGAGGTGTGTATAGAAACATCTTTGTAGTCAACTTTAACATGCTTTTGGTGCACTCATTGAAAGCAGGCCTACTTTGTCCAGTACCTTCTAGAGGTTCAGCACTTTGTATTTAACTTTCATGTGTAAGATCCATTTATAGTTAATTTTGGGGAGGTTGTAAAAGGCATCTCATGTGTTGCGTTGCACTCTACAACTAAGATGTGAGAGAGAAGAGTTGAAATGGTGATATAAAGGATTTATTCATTCTTAGGAGATAGTAAGTTTCACAAAATAGAATTTAACTGAGGGAGTACTGCCTCAGAAAAAAAAAAACCCTGCCAGGCAGTGGTTATGCACACCTTAAATGCCAGGACTCAGAAGGCAGAGCCAGGCAGATCTTTGTGAGTTTTAGATCAGCTTAGTCTGCATAGCAAGATCCAGGACAGGCATGAAAACTACATGGAGAAACCCTCTGTTAAAGAAAAGAAAGAGCCAGGCAGTGGTGGTGCACGCCTTTAATCCCAGCACTCGGGAGGCAGAGCCAGGTAGATCTCTGTGAGATCGAGGCCAGCCTGGGCTACCAAGTGAGCTCCAGGAAAGGCGCAAAGCTACACAGAGAAACCCTGTCTCAAAAAAAAAAAAAAAAAAAGAAAAAGAAAAGAAAGAAAGAAAAGAAAACCACTCAAAGTTAAGAGTATTGTAGCCAGGCCTGTTAGAGATTAGGACAATAGGATACACATTTGTTTACCAGGATTGTCCAGAATTTTGGCTGCAAACAAACAATTACATAGGAGTAAACCCTGATTTACAACAAGTCACTAGGCCTAACACTGTATCAAAAATGGGACTCTAACAAGCTGCTCATTGAGGAATTACAGGGTCATAACCAACCTTAAGTCCTCATATGCCAAAAAATTCCACTTTTCTTCTTAAGAAAAACCAAGGTCTGCCATATGGGCAATATGACACCAGGTGACAACTATTTGAAAAGTAAAACACTAGCAGTTCAGTGGTGGTACATGACTTTGCCCAGCACTCACTCAAGAGGCAGAGTCAGGTTCATCTCTGTGAGTTTGGGGCCAGCCTGGTCTACAGAGTTATGTCCAGGACAGGCTCCAAAGCTACACAGTGAAAACCTGTCTCAATGGAAAAAAAAGAAAGAAAGAAAAGCAGAACACTCTTACATTTCTTTAGGCCTTCAGGCAGGGATTAGGAAAATTCTTGGGAGAGCTAGTAACAGCCTGGGGCCTAGACCTTGGGAGCTTTCCCTAAAGGCATAACATATTTACAATAAAACAGAGCTCATTCCCTAAAACCAGGAATATACTTTGAAGAGCAGGCAATGGTCTTGAATCAGGGCCTTTGTGGTGGGGTAGCTTCAGATCCCAAGAATCCAACTCTTTCACCAAATATGGCTATGGTTATCCATCCACAGATCACTTAGTCAGTAATATGCTTGAGATACCCTTTTTCCCCTTGTGTAGCATGGTTTGTTTAGCTTCCTCTCTGAGTCTATCCTGTTGTATGATACTTTCTGCTGACTTACTAGAAGTTTCCCATTTTCTTCCATTTTGCCCCTAGAAGTAGTATAAAGGTGCTATTCTTCTTAAGAAGCATAGTTGACATGAGACATACCTTGTGCAAGACCTCCCCATCCCAGCTTTTATCCTCCCTACCTTATATTTTGCTTTCTTTCTCATTCCTTGTGATCTTCACCTCAGGACCCTGTCACTGAAGAATGTCCTGATGTTTCACATCACTGGGTACTTAAGTAATAATTTTGGAAATGTCTTTACTGTGAAAGTTTCCCATGTGTACAAGGGGGTAGACTTGCAGTCTTCTGTCTCTATTTAAGTTGTTCAATGTGCAACCTGGAGCCTGAACCTCTATGTCACAAGGTTGATAGAATATGTGGAATGCAAAATTTAATCACAGCAGGGTAAAAGCAAGGTAGAACAAAAAAATGGAATACCAAATGTGATTTTGTTGGTAGGCAGAACCTGAGAATGTTGTCTTTTGAAAGAATGTGGACGATATCAGTACTCTAGGGGGCAAAAATCATAGAAAGTTTCACAGAGAACTTTACTGACCTGTCTTGATGACCAGGAAGATACAAATGTTAAGAATAATAGCAGAAAGTGGAGATTGAGAGTATAGAATTTCAGTAGGAAATAGACTAAATAAAAAATAAGCAGCCAGGCAGTGATGGCCCATGCTTTTAATCCCAGCACTTATGAGGCAGAACCAGGTGGATCTGTGTGAGTCTGAGGCCAGCCTGGGCTACAGAGTGAGTTCCAGGATAGGCTCAGAAGCTACACAGAGAAACCTTGTCTAAAAAAAAAACAAAAAAAACCCATAAATTATTAAGCCTGGCTGTGGTGTTGCACACCTTTAATCCCAGCACTTATGAGGCAGAACCAGGTGGATCTCTGTGAGTTTGAGGTCAGCCTGGGCTACCTGGTGAGCTCCAAAAAACCAAAAAAAGAATAAACGAATGAATAAATAAATAAATAAATAAATAAATAAATAAATAAATAAATAAATAAATAAAATAAGCTAGAGGCCATTTGTATGGTATTTTGACTACAAAATTTTATTTGGCTTTAAGTCATGGAAGGATTAAACAAGGTAATTCCTACTCCTAGAAAGCAACTTCATACAAATCCTGCCGCACCTGTGGTCCAAGCATGTCAGTGTGCACCTGAATTAAGAAGTCAAGCTTTGCAGGATCACCCATCATCTACTGGTCCTGGAAACAAGAAAGAATCAATATTTAACATCATGGATTCTTAGTCTGGGGTTCAGTTCAGCATTGTTGCAGAATTCTATGTTTAAGAGTCAGAAACCCAGTGAGGAGACTGTGAGAGTCCATCACATGAAGTTGTGAGGATGAAGCCTGGTGTTGCTGGTTTTTGTTTTTTAACTCTTTACTCTTTTGGGGGCCTGCCATTCAGCTCTCAAATAAATCATACACAGGGAGGCTTATTCTTTTTAATAAGTGCCTGGCCTTAGTTTGGCTTGTATCTAGGCAGCTTTTTCTAACTTAAGTTCTCTCATGTAGCTTACACATCTGGGCTTTTATCTTTCTCTATTCTGTATACCTTTCTTTACTTTTTACTCCATGGTTTGTTGTGTAGCAGGGTGGCTACCCCCTGCTGTCTTCTCTTTTTCTTGCTCCTTCCTTTTTTCTTTTCAGTTTTCTCTTCCAATTTCTTCTCTCTGCCTGACAGCCCTGTCAAACTTTTTCTGCCAAGCTACTGGCTGTTAGACCAGTTGGTATTTTAGACAGGCGAAGTATCACAGCCTCACAGAGTTAAACATATGCAACATAAAAGAATGCAAGTTACTTTTGTATCTTAAAATAATTGTTCCACAGCATAGACAAATATAACACATCTTAAAATAATATTTTGCAACAGCCTGGATTACATTTTGTGACCACATGATGTTGAGATACCTAAGGTATGGGACATCACCCATGGAGCACTAGCTGCATATATGGAGATGAGGTAAAGAGAGAATTATATGAGAAGTTGCATGAATAAGGCCATCTGAGCCTGTTGATAATGAATCCTCATGCATCTGAGATAGAGGTAGAGAATTTGATGTCTGTCCTGCTCTATTTCAGTATTGTCTTTCCTAATCTTCCCTTGATATGTCTCCATTTCTCTATGTTATATTTTAAATGGTTTTCTGTACCGTTGTATTTTGGAAAGTTATAATCCATTTTCTGATTTCACAAATGTCACCATGAAGAGACCATCTTGTATGTCAGAAGAGGCTTTGAACATTTGAAATAGTGTAGGGGATGTTGCAAACTATGAGGATCATTGAAGTGACTAAATGCATTTTCTTCCTAAATGATCATGAGCTTATAGGTACCTGGTTTAGAACATCTTTAACTAAATGAAAAACCTCTCAGACACAATAATATATGTGAACATGTGTCTCTCCTTGGTGACTTTATTTTGATTGCATCTTTAGTAGGAGGAGAGTTTTGGAAGAAAATTCCTCACTAGTTGTGTGATATGCATGTCTATAGCCTCAACTGATTTCCTGTTCTTCGTGTGTACTGAGTTGTCATTGAAACAAATCAGCCAGCTTCCTTGTATTGTCATGCCTTCACCATCATTTGAAATTCTATCTCTG
This sequence comes from Peromyscus eremicus, assembly GCF_949786415.1. Taxonomy (NCBI): domain Eukaryota; kingdom Metazoa; phylum Chordata; class Mammalia; order Rodentia; family Cricetidae; genus Peromyscus; species Peromyscus eremicus. Next base: position 2,440,262 of record NW_026734289.1, read on the forward strand.
TATCACATAAAGTTGAGTAGAAGCAATTGCTATTCAGTGCTAAGGCAGTTTGTTAACTTGGTCTTTTAATTATGTTGGTTATTTTTGAATACAAGGTTTGTCTGTGTAGCCCTGAGTGTCCTGAAAGGAGTTCTGTAAACCAGGCTGGCCTGGAACTCACAAATCCCCCTGATTCTGTCTCCCGAGTCACAGATTAAAACACTATTCATGTAAACAATTTGGTAAAGATGTCACAGTTGTCTTCAGCTTCAAGAAAAAAATCATGTTTCATTTATTTTTCATCACACAGTTGAAGGAAATAAATTAGTTACCATGTTCACTTAGGACTAATGGTGGAGATCACTGCATTGTGATTTCTATCTTGAAACTCTTGAGGTTGATACTAAAGTGTGCTATATGTGTGAAAAGTACATTTAGTGATGTTAATTTTGTTGGCTTTGTATTTATCCTATGCCTTTTTTTCATTTTTTATTGTACATTTCTTAGTGATAGGTATTTTTCTGCTGTAATGTATAGAATGGTATACCCATAATCTAAGTGGTCCACTGTTTACTTAAATATCAAGCAGTGTGTGATCATACTTTTCAAGTAAGGCTGTCTGTAAAATGGTGGTGGGTTTTTGTTGTTGGCTTTGTTTGTCATATGTTCACAAATTCCCTTGAGATATGTGCTTGTAATTCTGTTTGGCTTGAATGTGAGTAATGATTCAGGGATACATTTGAACTCATGATCCTTATGTGTCCACCTTCTGAGTACAAGTCCAAAGCTAGATGATGTACCCCCATCATGTATGCTTTTTTCAACCCAATTAAACAATGTTAATGTTAAAATGCTTAATGGAAGAGAATATAAGAAACATTACAAACCTCATTTGTGTATTCAAAGCAGTATTTTCATTTATCTGATAAAGATGTAATAAAGTAGGATAATCCGCAATCCACCATGCACCTCATACCATAGCTTGCTATGTTATATATGAATATTTATATAATTTGATGTTTCATGATTGTCCAATCCGCATGAGTTAACCATTTGGCATTTCATCTTAAAGTACTTCCTTCATGAAAATTATCCAGAGATGCCAGGTAATGTAATATCACTAAGATTTCTCTTGTCCGAAACATTTAATGGCGTGTGCAATGATTATGGGTCGTAGGTTCATGGCAGATATGTGAAGACCAGAAGACAGCTTTGTGGTCCTCTTAATAGGGTGATCATAGTCTAGTTTCCAGCACTACACATCAAAGACTTTACCAATGAGCCATCTCACAGGTGCTCAAATAAGATTCGTAGAAATACTACAACATTAAATTATTGTCGTATTTTCAGATTGTCAACTTAATTTTATAGAGGGATAGAAGAACAAAGAACAATTTGAATAATAAATATTCTGTGCATATTAAAATATTTTTGCAACCATATATTTTTCAAAATTTATCATGGGGACTAAGCATTTGTTTATAACATTATCTCAGAACCACAATTGAATGCCAGAGGATTGTCTCAATTTGTAAAACTGTTTCTGCTAAGCCTGAGGACGTGAGTTCCACCTCTGGGTGATCCATACTACTCCTAGAACTTTTTTTTCTTATTTGTATACTTGGGCATTGACATATGCACACTCCTACATCAGGACATATATAAATTATTTTTAAACCTGAATAAGTGTCATTGAGGTCATTTGCAACTAAATGGCTTCATAAGTTTTATCACTACATCTCACATAGGGGAAGTAGATAAAAGACAATTGTAAGTTGTCCTCTCAGTGCTACATACATTTCCTCGCACAGGTGTAGATACACAAATGCAGTTCAAACATTTTTAATTGGATGAAAATACCAGTAAAGAAAATAACCCAGTTTTTGAGAACATGTAAAATGATTTGCCCATTTAAATTATAGAATTTAAAAAATAATTCTTTTCTTCAAAATATTTATTGTTCCTTTTTAAATATGTGTTATCCTTTCACTGTCTGATTCCATTGTAGGTCACTTAGAAACCCATATTCCTGGACTTAGAGGTGCATGGATGTAACTCCAGCCCAGGGAGAATATGTTGGGCCAATCTCTGTGAGTTTGAGGCCAGCTTGGTCCCCATGGTAAATTCAAGGGCAGCCTATTTGGACACATCCTGTCTCAAAAAAAATCCAAAAGGAAAAGCATATCTCAAATTATGGGATTTTTCATAATATAATCAGGCTGGACTTTGACAGGTTTCAACAAAAGTTTTTGTTATCTTTACTAACATCAAAAGAAATGTGTTAACAATGAAAAAACAATATAGAGAGTCCATTCATAGAGGTGTAGAATCCATTGACTCTTTTGACAACCATCTAGAGGGGACTTCCTTCACCTTCAAGTCACAGGAGACAGAAAGAGCAATAGGACATCTTCATCACCACAATTATGACATATTTGCGACCTGAAGAGTTGGCTCAGTAGTACTGGTCCTATTGGGTACCCAAGTTGGATTCCCAGCACCTACATCAGATTTGTCACAGCTCTCTGTATTTCCATGTCCTTGAGTGCATTTGCCTTGCCTCTAGGAAACCAGATATGCAAATGGTAAAAAGACAGATATGTATGTGATTCCATATTGTAAGAAAGTCTTTATTTATGTGCCTGTTATCTTAGAAAAGAGTGAAATTTAATTTAAGTGCATAAGTTTTGCAAGTTAGTATACCATGTTCATACTAGGTAACAATGATGACCAGAATACAGTGTCTGATCCCCTGTGACTGGAGGTATTGTCAGTTGTCAGCTGTCTTGTGAGTGCAGGGAATGAGAGTCAGGCCCTGTGTATGAACCGGTAGTGTTCTCAGTGCTGAGACTTCTATCCAAGCCAATGAACATGTCATTAATATGGTAAGGTGTGGATGGCTGATCTAAGTTCATCTTTACCTCAGCACAGGTTACCCAGAAGAAATATATGATTGATAGCACCTAAAACTACTCAAGATTTGGTACTCCAAGAATTTGTTTTTACTCTTCCTCAAATGAGATTTTATTGGTTGAGGAGCAGAGTACACAGACATTTCAATTCTTGAAACATACTCAAACTCTTAAGAGTCATACATTGTGTACATGTATCCAAAAGAGCCATGTGTTGTTTTTCTTTGAACTTATTCTAGTGATGGTCCATCCTAAACTTGGCAAGTTTTCCCTAAGACTTCACATAACAATCAAATGCTTGCAATTATCAATTCCATTGACTCAGTTTTATGCCACATAGAGTTCAAATTCAAAATTTCTCATAGCACATTTTCACAAAAGGTAGAAAAATGGACAGCATGAACAGAGACAGTTCTGACGAGGCAAGGACCAAGGAGTGTATTTTTAGGAAACATTTCTACTAGAAATATGAGAGCAAATATAACTAAGAATATTCTGGATACAAATGCATAACCAAGAGACTTCAAATTTCATTAAGAATTCTTTGTGTTGTACGATATAAAACTAGCCCCCTAAACCAAATATTATGGTGATCCCTGAGACTGTCACATCCTCTCCTGATTCACTATCTTGATATTTTCTGATTGTATTAAAAAAACAAAAACTGTCAAGTGTTTTAACTTCATAAAAAAATCATTTATACTGAAAATATGGGATGAAATGGGATTCCCCCCCCACGATTTAAAAATGTTTCTAGAGCTACTAAAAACACATTTAAAATAGTTGGTTAAATTATTCCTCTGGATTTTACAGGTAGCGAGGCAGGGATACAGACAGACATGATGGATGGTTAGTCAGACTTGGCTTCTTTCTCTTCTACTTCAGAGACTGGACTCTGTTTTTCAGTGTCTCCACTTTCTGCTGGCAGATCTGTAGTTGTTGGTCAGCTACTTTAGCCAGTTGCCTTTTGCTTTCCTCTTCCCTTTTTTTGCACTCTTCTGTGTGATCATTTATCCTTTCCCATCACCTTTTCCAGTGTTGCATTCACCTTGGCAGAGGCAGGCTTGGATAACAATCTCACCGAGCATCACTTGGGCTCTGACTTCACCACTCCTTCCTCTTGGGCAATGATTGTGGTGTCACTGGGTAGGAGGAACGTGTGATGTTGAACCTGTCATGGTGCTGCACTGCCTTAGCTGCCACCACATGAACTGCAGGTGCAGTGGGAGAACTGATCCAAGAGTTTTCTAAACCCAAATCTCCACAAAATGAGGGGAAAATACAAAGAATACAGAGAGGAGAGGAACTGACACTAAAAGTCTTTAAAAGATGGTTGACCATTTAATTCAAGCCACAAAAGTGAGTTTATCTCCAATGTGGTAAATAGGCAGCAATTGGAGCCCAGAATCTCACATGTCAGGTGTTCCCCTTCTTGAGTTTATACCTCCTATAAGGAGAGAAAAGGAACTTGCAGGTGTAAAGTCTGACTTCTCTGAATGTGATCACTTTCTGCTTCCCTGATGCCTGCAAAACATTCAGTTTGGAGCTCTGAATGGTGGTGACTCTGGAAGACATCTGGGTTATGAGAAGATCCTGAGACTGGAACTGAAGTCTGTTTAAGGCTAAGGCAATCAGGCATCTACAAAGAGCTGTGGAGTTTTGAAGAATTTTTAGGGATGGACCTTTGGGTGTGAAAGCCCAAAGTTCAAATGCCAGAGCAATTTCTGAGGTGTATCTGAGGACAAGCTGGCATGAATTGTACTCAACAATCACTCATCTGTGGGAGTGAGCTACCTCTATGTGCTGGAAACCATGGTTGCTTATAACTCCAGTTGCAAGGGCTCTGATTCCATCTTCTGGTCTTTGTAGGTACTACACACAGACACAAGCAGGTAAATACCCATATACTTAAAACAAAGTTTAAAAATGAAATTCTTGCTGGAAGGTGGTGATGCACACCTTTAATCCCAGAAATTGGAAGGCAGAGCACTGTGAGATCAAGGCCAGCATGGTCTACAAAGTGAGTTCTAGGACAGCCAAGGCTACACAGAGAAACTTTTAGTTTGAAAAACTAAAAAAAAAAAAATGTAATTCTTAAAATCCAGTTTCTGGTAGTAAAGGCTCTTAATCCCAGCACCCAAGAGGCAAAGGCAGGTGAATCTCTGAGCTCAAGGCAAGCCTGGTCAACAAAGTGTGTTCCAGGAGGGCCACTGGAGCTACAGAAAAACCAAAAGAAAAATGATATTCTCTACAGTAATGGCACAGCCTTGAGTTGGGCAGCAGTCAGGGCTTAGTTAAAATGAACTTGTTCTGGTCCTTCATAGAAGCATTTGTGGTCTTCTGAGCCAGCTTACTTGTAGGCAAAAGAAGCCTTACTCTCAGGTTAGAATAGCACAGAATAGCTGTTCATTTGAGACCTCCATTCACAGTATGAATAGGTGACTTTCCCATGCTGGTTTTTGTATTTGTGTTCTATGTCCTTTGTGTGAGAATTGTGGCATTGATACATTCTTTAGATATATTTTTTACGTTATACATTATTTTCTATTTCTCTTTTAAGTCATGCATCATGATATATTTGTATTTAGATCATACTGCATAATCTAAAAGATAGTTTTGCTCTATACATCTCCATCTGCCTAAGTGGCTAAACTTGCATTCTCCTGGCCCTATTTAAATTGTTAAATGGGCTACCTCAGGCCAGACTTAAGAGAGACTTAAAGATGATAGCACAAGTGGCATGCAAAATCTGTGCCAGACTGGCTTCTCTTTTGACATTAACCACCACTTGATGCATGTTGTTATTTAAGATATTTTTGTTCATTAAACTTTTAGGTGTGTGGAAAAATTTATCCCTGGGGAGGCATATTCTCTAAGAGCAGTACCTCCAGCCTTGTAGAAATTTTTTTCTGAGACAAACTTTCTTATGCTTGATCAGGTAGCCATGAGCACAGTCAATTTCACTGTCCTTGTGACTGAACCAACTACAATTTTAGATTGAAGAACTCAAATACCACAGAGTTTTAAACTTTAAAATTTGGGTTATGTAGTCAACTGTCCATTTCAGTAACAGGAAAAGGATTTTGTGTGCCTGGAGACAAGAATATTTACTGTGTACACTGCTGGGGGAAACAGGGGAGGCATAATGCTGCTTAAGTCACCTTTATGAAATGGACCTGATGATGGCAGGATCAGTGATTTGGTAACTTCGCAGCACGTATTGATACATGTCATGTGAGTGAAGGCAGGCTAGATTTTGGGTGTACCATTTGAGTAAGTTAGCTTGAGCCCATGAGTATTGAATTTTGAACAAAAATTATCCTATGCAGATATATTCAATCCTGCTTGTGATGGTTATTTCCATTAGCTTTAGCTGTGTGTGCCAGGTCATAGGTCTCAGCAGCTAATATTGCACGTAGGGGCATGGTGATATGATATCTTATTAATACCATTCCCTCTACCTGTGAACGGTTTTCTTTTTTTCAAAGTCAATAGAGCTATGTGTTTAATTATATTTATTTTTTAACAAGACAATTATTTGTTTCACTGTTAGAATTTGATTTTTTTAAATGCATCTCTGCTCTAATCTCTTATTTGTTTCTGTTCCCCATTGTTTTCAGGTCATTAAGAATTTCTTTCCATTTTTCTCAAGTGAGTTGATTATTTCTGTTTAGAGCAGTGTCTCCTGTTGCTTAGGCTTGCTTCATATTATGCAGTTGAGAATTGCTTTGAACATCTAATATTTCTTCTGCTGCCCAGTGTGGGAAAGAAAGTTCTGCAAACTTCTTCAAGACTGGACCTTAACTGGTCATTGTGAAGTAAAAATGGACTGGTAAATGAGTGTCCTCTAACTTCGCTTGATTTTATTGCAAACTTACAAATGAAGAGGGACCTGTGTAAGAATTGAGTTCACTGGCCAACTATAAAGCAGGTGTACTCCCATTACAGAAAGGGATGGGCAAGAAGAAACATGAAAGCTCTCTTCCTTGGACTGTAGCTCACATTAGAAATAAGTAGTGAGGTGATCAATTTTATGTATTTTAGATGATTATTAATTGTTCTGACTGGACACTTGTATCCACAGATCAGGGAATCAAGAATCTGGATAAAGAACTGAACTTATCACAAAACCAAACTACAGTAGTTACACTAGTTTGACCCAAATAGAACTGGATAAAATGGTGTAGCCCTGCCTAAAAGAACTATTATTTTATAGGTTTAAGATGAACAACCTGAGAGAAAATGTGTGACTAATACTTGGTGTGCTCTAACACAAACCCCTAGTCTCTGAAGCACATGGCCATGAAGCCTGTTTCAATTGCTTTTTAATTTAACTTTATTTTACAATACAATTCAGTTCTACATATCAGCCACAGATTCTTTTGTTCTCACCCTTCCCGCCCCCCTTTCCTTCCCCCCAGGCTACCCTGCTGTGGGATGGTCTGTATGTCAAATGTGTTGCTGATTGGTCAATAAATAAATCACTGATTGGCCAGTGGCCAGGCAGGAAGTATAGGCGGTACTAGCAGAGAGGAGAATTGAGAGAACAGGAAGCTGGGTGAGGGAGACACTGCCAGCCGCCACCATGACAAGCCACATGTGAAGATCCCGGTAAGCCATGAGCCATGTGGCAAGGTATAGATTTATAGAAATGGATTAATTTAAGATGTAAGAACAGTTAGCAAGAAGCCTGCCACGTCCATACAGTTTGTAAGCAATACAAGTCTCTGTGTTTATTTGGTTGGGTCTGAGTGGCTATGGGACTGGCGGGTGAGAGAGATTTGTCCTGACTGTGGGCCAGGCAGGAAAACTCTAGCTACACTACCCCCTATTCCCACCTCCTTCAGGGCAAAACCTCCCCTGAAGACTGAGATCAACCTGGTAGACTCAGTCCAGGCAGGTCCAGTCCCCTCCTCCCAGGCTGAGCCAAGCGACCCTGCATAAGCTCCAGGTTTCAAACAGCCAACTCATGCAATGAGCACAGGACCCGGTCCCACTGCCAGGATGCCTCCCAAAAAGATCAAGCCAATGGACTATCTCACCCATTCAAAGGGCCTGATCCAGCGAGGGGCCCCTCAGCCATTGGTTCATAGTTAATGTGTTTCCACTTGTTTGGCTATTTTTCCCTGTGCTTTATCCAACCTTGATCTCAACAATTCTTGCTCATATAAACCCTCTTCTTTCTCGCTATTTTTTTCAAATAGTTTTGGTAATTATATTACATCATTTCCATTGTTGCTTTTCTTTTTTTTTTTTGGTTTTTCGAGACAGGGTTTCTCTGTGTAGCTTTGCGCCTCTCCTGGAACTCACTTGGTAGTCCAGGCTGGCCTCGAACTCACAGAGATCCGCCTGGCTCTGCCCCATTGTTTCTACTTCTAAGCCTTTCCAAAGACACTTCATTGTTTTCTAATTCATAGTCTCCCTTTCCTTTAACAGCAGTTACTGTTTTATGTGACTTAAGTTTGGCTGCAGGATTTCTGAGCTATGAAGGAAATGGTAGGCTGCACTGGCCGGTGACTGTGTAATGGAATACACACTTCTTGGAAGAGGAACAGAAAGTGCTCTGAGAGCCTGGAATAGTTTCTACTAAAATATATATTTCCCAGACCAAAGCCCCATATGGCTCTAGGGTGGAATCCAGAGCTGTGAAGGCCTGTGCTGCCTTAGTCATTTGATCTCTGCTTACCTAGTAGAGGAGCTGCTACTGTCCTGAGGCCCTGTTGGAGACAAGCTATTGAGAAACTTTGGGCAAGCCTAACAATCAGGAGCACCAGTGGGAGGTAGATTATGAGTTTTTTCAAGGGTTCTCCTCTAATTAAGATATATGGAACCATGAGGTAGACCATCAGCAATGCCATGGTGAGTAGAGGTACTTTGCCTTTCATGCAGGAGGAGCAGAATGGCTGAGCTGTCAGATCTGCTGGGAGTTCAATGGATCATGTGACAGACAGCTTCTGTTGGAGAAGCAAAGAAAGAAAGGAAACTGTCACCATGAGGCAGTCTCAAAAAAATGGAGGGTAGGCTGAATGAGAGCTTTCCTAGCATGTGTGCATCCTATATTCAACTTTATCGTGAAAAAGTCAAAACAAAAATTTGGGCTAGTGAGATGGCTCAGTGTGTGGGTAAAGGTGCTTGGCCAATAATCCTGCATCTGCAGGGCCAGTGTGGTGGAGGGTGAGAACCAATTTCCATAAGTTGTCCTCTGACAGCTCTATGGACATATTGTCTTGAACCCTGACCCTAATAAAATAAAAATGTCATGTGTTAAAATGTCACCACAAAACTCAATATTTGCACAATCAATGCTAATCAAAATGTTTCAGCCAGGTGATGGTGGCCCATGCCTTTAATTCCAGATCAGGAGGCAGAGGCAGACAGATCTCTGAGTTTGCGGCCTGGTCTATAGTCCAAGTACCAGGACAGTCAGGGATACATACAGATACTCTGTCTTTAAAAAAACCAAACCAAACTAAAAATTAAATACATAAAAATAAATGTTTCCAAAGCATATCTTTAATAATTTCAGAGTGAGAATGCCATGTTTTGTAACCAGATAAAACCCCTAAATATCATTCATGAAGCCCTTTAGGAAATTGGAGAATAGCCACATGGTAAGGCAGGACATGGTGTTCAGGGCCTTGATGACCCTCAACATCAGCACACCCTTGACACTGACTCATGATTCCACAAAGTCAAACCATGGGAAGATTCTGAACTCCCACCTGGAATACGAAAAACCTGGGTTACATCTCCACAGGCCTGTGAACACACATGACCAACAAGAGGCTGTATCACCCTCTTCCTCTAGCATAACTCTGCCTAGCTGTTTCCTGTAGACTCTTTACCAGGAAGTTGTTTAACAAGTGTCCTTCTCACTCAGCATTAAGTCTATAATGTCTTGTGGCTAAGGATATAAGGAGATGTAGGTACTTTTTTTTTATTTTACACCTTTTTTGTATTGGTTTTTTTTTCATTTTTTATTATTAAGAAATTTTCTCCTCACCCCACATACTGTCTACAGAGCCCCCCCTCCTCCCTCTACCCACCTCCATCCCTCTCTTCCAAGCCACTCCACATTCCCACATCCCCCAAATTGAGGTCTCCCATGGGCAGTCAGCTGAGCCCAGCACACTGAGCCTAGGCAGGTCCAACACCCTCCACACTAAACCAACAATGTTCAAGGTGTCACACCACGGGCACTAGGTTCCAGAAGCCTGCCCATTGACCAGGGATAGATCCCTATACCCTGCCTGGGTGCCTCTCAAACAGTTCAAGCCAAACAACCATCTTCTGTATCCAGAGGACCTAGTCCAGTCTCATGGGGGCTCCACAGCCACCAGTCCACAGTTCATGGACTTCCACTAGTGTGGCCAGTCACCTCAGTTGCAGGTACTTATGATGAACTTAAGCATAAATAAATTTCTATGATATTATTACCTTGTGTACATAAAATTTCAGTAGGAGATAAAGATTCAGTTCTACACAGGGAAAGAACTGGAGGATGTTCAATCAATCAGGGAGAGATCTCTGGCTTTGGATGAAGGGGGTGCTGAAGGGCTTCCCTTGTATCCCAGCAGAGGCTCCTTCAAAGGTCAACTTGACTTCTAGTGTAAGGAAAGCTCATTAGGAGGGAAGCAATGTCAGTTCCCATGACATCTGCAGCTCTTCCCTAGACATTCTATTGTATCCTGGAGAGACCTGGCATCCTCTGTGATGTCACTATGTTGTGGCAACACCCACTGTCCTTGGGAAGTATATTCAGTGCCTTCACCATTTACTGATGAACATGATGGCATACTGAAGAGTCTAAATTGGAAAGAGAATGGAGAGGGTAGAGAGAACCGAGAGTGACGGAAGAAAGCTGATCTTCAGTCTCCGTGTAAAACATCAAGGAAGAAATGATCGAAAGAATGGTGCGATGAATTCTGTGCAGGAAAAGGGAAGCTTCCTGGAGGAAGTGGGCTTGAGCTGAATCTTCCAGTAATGGGGAATAGAAAATTGTAGTCTCTGGAAATGAACAGAACTTCCCTGCTTGTCATGACTCTTGAAATTCAAGGATTCCAGGATATAAATTGTTTTGCCTCAGAAGTCAGGAACTGGTAAGATCAAAGCTTTATGCTGGGAACTCTTGGCTTTCATTCCTTTTGGAGGATAGGCATTGGTGAGTGAACGTGAGACCAACATTAAAGAGGGAGGGAATAATGAGGTGTGCCCATTTCAAGGCAGAACATCACTGTACTTCAACCACGCGGGCTAACTTTAGGTACTTCGCAGCTGCTCTGTGTTCCTGAGTTGTCAGTGAGGTGACTTGTTGAGTCTGGTGACCATGTTCTGCCCTTATATGTCTTCTCCATCAATAGATATGTGGTTAGTGACCTCTCAAGATATTTGGGAAAACTCTAAATTACTGGGGTGATTATGAACTATTGCAATTTTCTGCAGACTTGTAAACCCACAGGTTTGTGGACTCTGTAGCCAAGATAAATTCTGAGTCTGCAGCTGTGAATGCGCCTGAAGAGGCTATCTCCTTGGTTACATAGAGCATGTGTTATGAGGGCAGAGAGAACCAGAGAGCTGAGATAACCACTTCCCTTCAAATAGAGGAGACAGCTGAGTTCCCCAGAGGGAGCATCTGAAGCATGGAACAAAATAATTTGGGGTGTCACCGAGTCATTGGTAAACAAACTTTCTCAAACATTTGATTAGGACTCAGGGTGGTCTGTCTATCCTCTTTGCCTTGTCATACTGCAAGTTAATTTGTGTTCATCTACCCACAAGGAGCACCAGGGAGCCACCATCCGACCAAACCTTCCTCACCAAGATGCAGGTGAAGCAGAAAGTCCAGAGACTAACCGGTCAGCTACAACAAATGACAATTGAAAGAAATTAGCAGTAAGATCGCCTGATCTTTATCACAGAAGACAGCATGAAAAATACGTATTCATTCTTTCAAACCATGAGGTTTCAATCTCAGGTCCACTCTGTCATCATTACTTCATTTTATATAAGGTTGTGTTTCTGGTAGGCTGCATCTTCAGGGTATGCCTTTGCCCAAAATCATGTCTCTGAATTCTTCCCAAAGGCAGAACCTCAATTGTGGACAGGAAAGTCATGAGGACATAGACTATTCTGCTTCCTCTAAAAAGAAACAAAAACAGAGCCTGTGGCATGAGTCAAAGTACTCATGGACTGAGGCAGTAGTATGTGAGTTCCCAGTATGCATTTGAAGAGATTCTATCAAGTGCTGGCTAGTGTGAGATGTTAGTTGCTGTGAGTTTGAGTTAATTTTTTGTTACTTGCTTAAAAAGGCCTTGTGCATTTGATTCTCCAAGCAGCACTTGGAGAGGCCTGGACACACATCTAAATGTGTGGATACAGGAACTGAGACTGATCCCTGCTCCTTTTGTTCCCCTCTGAGAGGACACGCCTGCATGCATTTGTTCAGCATCCAACTGATGGAGTTCTCCCACTTTCACTCAATCTCTCTTTCTCTGTCTCTCTAAGTATCTCTCTGTCGCTCTGTCTCTCACATACATGTGTATATGTTGTGTATTTTTCTATGTATTTGTGCATGTATCTCTCTCTAGTCTTTGCAATCAGGGATCTGAGGTTGGGCATGACCAGTTCCCTATCTCACAGTTCCCAGGTAATACCTTGGTGAAAATTGGGAGCACCACTTTGAGTATTATAGTTCCACCAGTGTACTTTCTTTAGTGACACATAGGTATTCCCTTGGGGAGTCTAGAAATGTGTCATGATGTTGAGTCCCATCGTCAAAACTGTTCATGATGTTATTTTGGTCTCCATTGTGACAGGTCCTGTCACTGAGAATTTCTTTTTGAAGATAGGAGAAACAACTTCACAGACTCCGGAGGGTACACACCTGTGGAGTAGACACCAGGGAAATTCTTAGACAGCTATTTCGGCAAGTCTCCTGAGAGAGCTCATGCAGCTCCACCTCCCATCATCTAAACAGCCTGCCTCTACAGTTGTAGGGTCAGCATAGGTGTAAGTAAATTGTTTTCAAATCTGTGGGTTTGTCCCGGGTTTGGGTACCAACAATATAAGTAAATTTGTTGCAACAACTCTGGGGAAAGGTGTTCTGACTACCTGGGAAGTCAGGCAACACCTTGATCTGCTTAGGACAGCTCTGATGGCTGAAACTGCAAGGAGACAGTTTAGCCCTGGAGGACGAGGTATCCCACACACCTGCTCAGAACAGCAACTCTGCCCTGAATGTGTCCTGGACACCTAAAGTTGTTTATCACAGCTCTGATGGCTGAAACTGCAAGGGACCGTTTAGCCCTGGAGGATGAGGTATCCTGGACACCTCAAGCTGCTCACAACAGCTCTGCCCTTAAGGTGTCCCAGAGACCTGGAGCTGTTGTGCACAGCTCTGATGGCTGGAACTGCAAAGAAGCAGCCCGACCATGGAAAGGACAATTTTGTGAATTTTTGGGAAATTCAAGCCTGGAACTGATGGGGGATGATCTCCCTGCAGGATACAACAATCCTGCTCTTCTCCTGGAGAGCTGCTACAGCTGAGCCTTGCTTAGTACCCTCTTAAGGGGGCTTCTTAGCTGAGCTCTGCTTCTCTTGCCTATGCTGGGGCTTTTTTTACTTCACTCTGCAAAAGGGGAAACCCCTTGAGAAATGTCGCAATATCCTCTGGCACTGGAGAAAAGTGTCACTTTTTAGCTCTTTATGGCACTGTCCACTCAGAGATATCTCAGCAAAGATCTTCTGTTCAGATCCTCCTTGCTCTGCTCTTTCAGCTTCCTCTTTCTCTGTCCACTGGGGGACATCTCAACATGGATCTTCTCTATGCCAGTGAATGAAGATTATCACACCCAAACTCTTTTGAGAAACTAATTTGTGAAAGAGGAGTCCAGGAGAGTAGCTGCCTTTACCAAGGTGGATGGAACAGCCTTTTTTTAAACTGACCAAGCAAGGCAGTTTACACAGGATACATTGGGGTGGAGATAAGCAGGGGTTGACGTGGGGCCCAGGGTTCTACTGTCCTGCTCTGTGATTGGTTTGTTTCTCAAGTCAGTTGGGAAGGGGCAGAGATGGCTCTGATCTGATTGAGCCAAAGGATGTGTTTCTTTCTGCCCCGATCTGGGGCTTTCTTCCCTAGTTCTGGGCTCAAGGGTCAGGGTGGGTTTCTTTAGCCATCCCCTTGTTTCTACAATAGCAAGTTTAATAGATGCCAGAAGTTCCCAGTACTTAGGAGACAGGATGTGGTATCCCATGACATCCAGTAGTCTAGAACACAACCTGAATGCCTGTGATACTTGAGGCCTATGTTCATGGAGTTCCTTAACCTCTAGGTCCAGGTCCTACCACCAGCCAAATCCTTTATATGAAAAGCTCAAGATGGGGTATGAGCAGGTCATGTCACACACGCAGAGATTAAAGAATGAAAACACCAAGGCCTCAGAGAAATTAAATGGTCTGGCCGAGGAGTCAGTCTTCCATTATTAAGTACCTGCATTTCAGGGGACCACAACTTTGTGCAATGGCCATCTCTGGCTTTCCTTGTTGCTGTACTGCAGAGTCTGAAGCTCTGACTCCAGCCTTTCTGCCACTTAGCAAGCTTCCTTAGCAAGTAGTGCTTTGTCTTATGCTTCTCATTCTCAGCATTGCCAATAGTGAAAGAGATTGTTAGCTACTTACAACATCAAATTGTCGTACTTAATAGCCTCCAGAACTACTATTTTAACCTTCCTAATGCCCTGACCATTGAAGTACAATCCTTCATGTTGTGACATTCCACCATAAAATTATTTTTCTTGCTATGTCATAACTGTAATCACTACTGTGATCAATCATAATGTAAATATCTGTTATGTAGGGTATATGAGATGCTTCCCCTTTGAAAGGGTCATTCCATTAACAAATGAGTCATGACACTTAGAAGTCTAGTTTGAAACACGAGATGGATATCATGTATGGTTGTGTGCAGGAGTCTAATGCCATAGGACTGCTACACCACTAGTGTCTCCTACCCTCACTCAGAGAGGATTTGTCCTTTACTTGCTGATGTTTCCTCATTTACATGGTCAGAGAAGGGCAGATGAGGAATCTGTTTTCTTACTACAGGTTCTTGGATTTCTTTTGTTGTTGGAGTTTTCAGAAATAGTATGATTCTTTCTGGAATTCCTTTTTCTCTACTTTTGGCCAAGAGGAAAATGTCAGAGACCCCCAGACACAGAAAGAGCAGGAAAGAACAAGCAGCTGGGTCAAGGTTAGGTCCAGCACCATTTTCTCTTGTAACATTAGCCTGTTTAACCTTCAACCCACTTGTGTTTAATTCATTAGTTTACTCATACACACATACCTCCCCACACACACATTCAACCCATCACCACTTTCATGACAGTCAATTGTTTATTTTTTGTCCATGCACCAGTATTTCTGGGAAGTGAGTCTTTTGTGAGAATCATTTGGCAATCAATCCCTGCTTCTCTGCCTGAAGCTGCAGTCCAATGATGGAGTCCAGTGATGGAGATGGATCAGTCACACATCACACACCTTCATGCCATTATGGGGAGAGAGGTGCTATGAACAGCCTTGAGGGAGTAAGTTCAAAGTCCAGCACCATTTGCTTTTTGCACATTTGCTTTCCAGGGTTTATGTATGATCACAGTGGGGATAGCAGCTTGCAAGTAGAAGAGCCCTCTGCAAAGGTCAAGTGAGTCATTCTCGTTGTCACCTCATTGGGTGGCACGTGGCCTTCTTCCTCCCATTCTCTGCATGCCAAGGTGGTCTCTTCACTTTGACAAGCTGTTGGTTCACACTTATAGAGACCTCAGTGGGAGTTAGGCAGCAGTGTTTACTGTGTGTTCTGTTCTCTTTTCTTTTGTCCTCTCCCATCATTGTTGACCAAATTCCCTATCTGATACTCTCCAAAATGTTGGAACCACAGTGTCAATAACACTAGGGAAGACTGAATGTATTGTCACTTTTGAAAGTGATGCCCATATCACCGCTGAGGGACTGTTTTACTCTCCATGTCAGTATGTAGCTCTGCCATGCTGAGAGGTCTTGAGCTCTGCCCCCTGACCCAGCATCAGTGATTTTTGTTTCTGAAGCTCCTGGGCCCTGACCCAGCTAATTGTGGGGTTCCGTTCATCCTTCCATTTGTGTTGTCTTTTAACTTGAAGTGGTGTCATTCTTATTAGAGGAGTGTGTTATATATGGCAATCCTTTTATAGAACTGAGTGTTTTACTGGTTCTTTTGTATGACTTGTCAGGTTTGATTTTATTAGTATTGGCTGAGTATTCTCTTGTGCTCTATGGGTTGAGATTCAGAACTCATGGACTTGAGTTCTGATCCTTCTTGTTTCTTTCTGACTAATGATATTTCATTTTTACATTTTCAACACATAGTTATTTGTGAATGAACTCACACACATAGCATTCACTCACTTGTGCACACACTATAACTCACATGTAGATGGTGGATGGGAATAGGTTACTAGTGTTCAATGCCTTTATTCTACAATGTTTCCCAGGAATTGAATTCAGACTTGTTGGCATGTACCTTTACTTGCTGAACCATCTGCTAGTCCCTAATTTTTAAATGTATACCTTTATATCAAATAGACTTCGACTTCCCTCTTGCAACACTTTATTTTTGGTAGATTCCAATGCTCTGTTATTTTCATACATTTCAAGAATGTTATGCTCTATTCCTACCACCATTTGTGTCTAAGAACTTTGGAATCCACTCCCAATTTCTTTAGCATCTCACTGATTGTTCAGTGTTTTGTTTTTCTGGCCTCCATGTGTTTATATATTTTCTATAGTTCATTTTTGTTCTATTTTGTATTTTTTATACTGTGATCTTATAAAAATAAAAATTATTTCAATTACCTTGTTTTTGAGAAGATTTGCTTTGCATAAAACCATTTTGAAAAGTAACTGCTCAGGCTGCTGATAAAAATGAATTCTGCTACTGTTCCGTAGAAAGTTCTGTAAATGTTAAATCATTCCATTTATTTGTATATCAGTTGTTCATTGCTTTCCTTTTGTTTTGATAACTGATATAATCATGTATTAAAATCACCCCAAATAATGATGAATTCTATCTGTTATCTCATATTTTGTAGTGAGTGCTTTATAATTGGGAACATCAATGCCACAAGAACATGTGTTTATGGACTCTTGTTGAATTTCTCACTTTATCAATATGTAGTGACCTTCATTTTCTCATTCACTAATTTAACTTTAAAGGGTAAATTGTGGACTATCAGTATGGTTATACCTGTTTGTTTCCACATGTGATTTTCTGCCTATTACTTTGGCACTGAAGTTCATTTGTTGTAGGTACCAAGTAACTCTATGTGATAGAATATTATTTTAAGGTGTACTGCTTTTGTTCATGTTGAATTTGTTTAACTCTGTGAAGCTATGTTACTGTGCTTGTGTAAAACAACTGATGATTTAATAAAGAACTGGCCAATAGCAAGAAAGGAGAAAGGATAGGTGGGACTTGCAGGCTCAGAGTATATATAGGAGAAAACTGGGTAGAAAGCTCTAAAATCAAGGAGTCAGAGAAGGAGGAGGAGGAGGGCTGCAGGAGCCAGCCACCCAGCTACACAGCAAGCCACAGAGTAAGAGTAAGAATTACAGAATTTAGAGAATAAGAAAAGCCAAAGGCAAAAGATAAAAGGGTTAATTTAAGAAAAGCTGGCTGGAAATTAAGCCAAACTAATGGCTGAGTACTCATAAGTAAGAATAAGCCTAGATGTATGATTTACTTAGGAGCTGGATGGAGGACCATCAAAAGAGCAATAACCTCCAAAACCAGCTCTCTTTCACTTATATAGACTATTCTGTCAGGCTATTTCTTCTAATTGGAATGTAAGACACTTAAAAGTCAGAATTATCTCAAGTTATAAAATAATTACTATCAGTTTATTATATCTCCTTTATGCTGTGGATATCGCTCTATATAAATAAAGCACGGATTGGCCAGTGACCAGGCAGGAAGTATAGATGGGACAAGGAAAGAGGAGAATGGAGGAAGGAGGAAGGAAAGAGAGACCAGCTGGAACCACTGCCAAGACAAGAAAGATGTAATGTACCGGTAAGCCACGAGCCACGTGGCCAAGTAAAGATTAATAGAAATGGGCTGAACATAAGAGTGAGAGCTAGACAATGATAAGCCTGAGATAATGGCCAAGCAGTTTAAATAATGTAAGAGTCTGTGTGTTTATTTTATAAGTGGGCTCTGGGACTGGCGGGACTTGGTGGTGGGAGCTGGAGAAAAATTCTCCAGCTACAAATGGCGCCCAATGGCTCGAGTTTCCACCTTAAACCTAACAATATTTAATAACTAATTCTAAACAGAGCCAAAACCAGGTTCCTGCTTCATGTCTCATATGGGCAGCTAGACGCTGCAAAACGCGGGTTTGAGCTATTGGCAGGTTCCTGGCATGTGCACTTGACCTGCAGTATAGCGGGAATGAGACGTGTGCCAGTGGCACATTACGCTGTGTGGTAGATTTAGTCTTTACTAGTATTTAAAAAAAAGAGAGAGAGCATTCTGGGCTACACACTGCTTTGATAAAAGCATAGACCCACTATTTCTGAGACTTGATGGCTCCCAGAGCTGGCAGAACCGCCATATTGGGAAGCTAAAGTGGGTGGAGCCAATAGCCACAGTGCCATAGGCTTCAAAAAGAGATAAAAAGGAATATATACAGTTATATAAACAAATAGTTTTAAAAAGTAAACTCTTTAAAGAAACAATAAAGGTAATAAGCCACGTAAAGATGGCTATCACACAGAGAATCTAGATTATGTTGTCTTTGATATTTGTAACTGAAGAAAAACATTTAATTGTAAAAGCTGTTCAGTTATTCCAAAATGTAAATTTTAAAGGTACCTTGACTTCAAAATTTGGATATAAGGATATGTTACTTTGGAAAAGAGGTTCTGCTTTTGTTTCCACACAAAGCCAAGGAATGCTCAATCATACCACAAGGGCACTTGCTCAGCTATGTTCATATCAGCATTGTTTGTAATAGCCAGAACCTGGAAACAACCTAGATGCCCTTCAACGGAAGAAGGGATAAATAAAACGTGGTATATATACACAATGGAGTTCTACTCAGCAGAAGAAAACAATGATGTCGTGAGGTTTGCAGGCAAATGGATGGATCAATCTAGAGAAAATCATCCTGAGTGAAGTAACCCAGACTCAGAAACACAAACATGGTATGTACTCACCCATAGGAGGATACTAGATGTAAAACAAAGGAAGACTAGACTGCTACTCCCAACTCCAGGGAGGCTACCTAGAAAACAGGACCCTAAGAAAGACACAGAGATTGCCCAATGACAGAGAAATGGATGAGATCTATATGAACAACCTGGACGTGCGTGGGGTTATTGAAGGCAAGGGTTGAAGGAAAGAAAGCTTAGGGGAGCAGGAGATCCCAGCTGGATCAAGAACAGAGAGGGAGAACAAGGAATAAAAGACCAAGAAAAATGAAGACCACATGAGAATAGGAAAAAGCAAAATACTAGAGAGGTCCCCAGTAATCCACAAAGATACCTCCACAATAGATTACTGGCAATGGTCAAGAGAAAGCATGAACTGACCTACTCTGGTAGAGCATGGCCAAACACCCTAACTGTTGTGCTAGAAATCTCATCCAATGACTGAGGGAAGTGGATGCAAAGATCTACAGCCAAGCCGCAGGTGGAGCTCCAGGAGTCCAATTGGCGAGAAAGAGGAGGGATTGTATGAGCAAGAATTATTGAGACCAAGATTGGAAAAAGCACAGGGACAAATAGCCAAACTAATGGAAACACATGAACTATGAACCAATAGCTGAGGAGCCCCCAACTGGATCAGGCCCTCTGGATAAGTGAGAGAGTTGATTTGCTTCATCTGTTTGAGAGGCATCTAGGCAGTGGGACCAGAACCTGCCCTTAGTGCATGAGCTTGCGGTATGGAACCTGGGACTTATGCAGAGACACTTCTCTCAGGCTGGGAGGAGGGGACTGGACCTGCCTGGACAGAATCTACCAGGTTGGGCTGAATGCCCATGGGAGTCTTTGCCCTGGAGGAGGTGGGAATGGGTGATGGGCTGGGAGGAAGTTGGGGGTGGGAGGGGAGAGGACAGGGAAATTAAATCAAATTATAAAATAAAAAAATATATACATATAGAACATACTTAGGTAAATGAAAAAAAATTCTCCTCTGATATAAGTCTAATAACTATAAAATATATCGAACACAGAGGATTAAATAAAATAGAAATTTTTATCTGATAAATGTCTATTATCCAAAATATACATATTAAACACAAAAATTTCAATAAAACAAAAATTCTCGTCTGATAAAAGTCTAATAACTAAAATAAATATACTTGTTGAACACAAGAAATTAAATTAAATAAAAATTCTCATCTGATATTGGTCAAATATAAAAATATACATTGAACACAAAAATTCAGATAAACAAAACAAAAATTCTCATCTGAAAAAAGTCTAATATCCAAAATGTACATATTGAACACAGGAAATCATAAACAGGACAAAATTCTCATGTGATAAAAGTCAAATATCAAAAATATACTTATCGAACACAAAAATTAAATAAAAGAAAAATTCTCTGCAGGTAAAGTTCTAATATCCAAAATATACACATTGATGACAAGAAAACAGATAAATAAAACAAAAATTCTCAAATGTTAACAGTCTAATAACCAAAAAAACACACTGAACACCAAAAATCAGATAAATAAAATGAAAATTCTCATCTGATAAAGTTCAAATATTAAAAATGTATTTATATTACACAAGAAACTATATAAAACAAAATTTTTTCACTGAGAAAATTCTAATATCCAAAATAAACATATTGAACCCAAGAAATTCAATAAAACAAAAATTCTCATCTTGTAGAGGTCGAATATCAAAAATATACACATTGGACACAAGAAATTAGATAAATAAAACAAAAATTCTCATCTGATAAAGGTCTAATATCAACAATATCATTATTGAGCACAAAACTAAAGAAAAGAAGAATTCTAATCTAATAAAAGTTTAATACTAAAATTATACATATTAAACATAAGTAAATAAAGCAAAAATTGTCATCTGATAAAGGTGTAATATCAACAATATACATATTAAACTCAAGAAATCATAAAAAGAAGACAAAATTCTCATGTGATAAATGTTAAATATCAGACATATAGTTATTGAACACAAGAAATTAAATAAAACAAAACTTCTCAACTTATAAAAGTCTAATATCAAAATTATACATATTTGTATATTTCTAACTGTATTTATACCATTCATTTAACAATGTAATACAATTTTCTGATCCTTGAATGTTATTATTACCAACTATTAGGATATAAAGAAATGAAAGTTAGTAGTAAGACATTATAATAAAACTTGTAGTCAAATTTGGTATGTTTTCAAGATTGAGCAGATATATTTTAGATAGACAGGTCCTCTTCAAACCCTTCAGAAATCTACAGAATATGGCATTTAAAATGTTTTAATAACTTAGAAAATTTTTCTTTTTTGTTATGACTATGAGACATGTCAGCTCCTGGCAGTACCAATCTACTTCAGAGAAAATTTGGGCATTGAAAAAACTGCAATTAGGGTTAACTTTCATTGTGGCAAAAGGTAGCCACTGGACAACAAAGTATCCCCGAATCAATTGCTGACAAACAGGATAGACAGGACACGAAACAAAGGACTACTGATTCTTGCCAAATCAAGTGTGGTTATGGCTTTATCAAAAGGCATTTTCTGAGGCCAGGATAATATGGCACCATCTCTGAAGTGGCCTTCGCAATCCAGAAAAGGTACAGTGCCCTTTTCTTCGAAGGCAGCTGAACAGGCAGTGGGCCGATGGCTTCTGATGTGCAATGGAACAGCAGCTGAAACAGTTATTCTTGAAGAGTAATTAAGCTTATGCCTCTCAATAGTAGAATGGCATTTAAGAGAGGGATGTGGAGAAGAACGGGATGCTGAGATGAAGCCACATACACACATAGCCAAGAAGAATGGACAGCTGAATTCAAAAAACATCAACAATTTCCAGAATTTAAAATCCTGAATCATGACATGACACTAGTGGAATTCAGGTGTTTCTAGTACATGGACTGCTCTCACCCAATGTGATGTTGAACTGTTGACCTTGTGTACATCCTACTTCACAAATGAGTCTGTCAGATATGCTAAGCCTATAGGCTCAAGATGATGCCCCAACACTGCGGAGAAACCTCAGATGACTGTCCAAGAAGCTGGCTGTTTCTGTCAACTCACAATTTTTTGGAAGTTGCTTGCATGTACTTCCTGTTTTTATTTTTGTTAGCTAATATTATTTCCTTCTTGGGTCTCTGAGGGAGTTGAAGATTAGTTAATCATAGTTGAAGATTAATTAAGATAGAAAGTGAATTAGATACATTTTGGACTTAACAAAATAGGATAGATAATGGAATTATTTTCTCTGAATTTGTCAAATACAAATGGACTAGACATTTTTTAGGTATTTATTACTTGTATATATTGTATATAGTTATTGAACTTTTGTATATAGTTTTTCTTATGTTAGTTATAAGGTTTTTCCTTTTTTTCTTTTTATTAAAATAGAAAAGGGGAAATATGGTGATATTTTATTTTGTACTAAAATGTTATTTGTATGTTAATAAATAAAGTTGTCTGGGGGGGGTCAGAGCTATTAGCAAGCCATAGAAAAGGTGGGCAGTGGTGGCATATGCTTGTAATCCCAGCAATTGGTAGGAAGAACTAGGTAAGTCTCTGTGTGTTCAGGAATACAGCCAGCATTGGATACACATGCTTTTAATCTCAATACCAACCATAGAAGACCTGGAGCTCTATACAGACAGGCAGTGAGGAGGTAGTCATGTGGTTGGGATTACAACCAATGAGAAGGCAGAACAGAAAGTCTATATAAAGACTTTAACACAGGAAGTAGCTCTGTTTCGGAGAGGTAAGACCACCGCAAGAGGAAGTGTAAGGTTTTAGATCTTAGCTCTGACCTCTTGGCTTTCTTCTTTACATTGCTTCTGTGTTTCTTATTTAATAAGATGGTTGGTTACATCTACACCTTATAAAGAACTAATATCAAAAATATTCATACTGAACACATGAAATCAAATATTTAAACAAAAATTGTCATCTGATAAGGTCTAATATCCAAAATATACAAATTGAACATAAATAGATAAATAAAACAAAATTTCTCATCTGTTAAAGGTCTAATATTCCAAAATATACATACTGAACACAAGAAATTAAATAAAAGAAAATTCTCACCTGATAAAGGTCTAATATTCTAAATATGCACATGGCATATAATTAGATAAATAAAACAAAAATTCTGATCTGATGAACATCTAATATCCAAAATACACATATTGAACATAATTAGAAAAGCAACACAAAAGTTTCTTATCTGAAAGTATTCTAATATCCAAAATATACATATTGAACACAAGAAACTAAATGAAACAAATATTCTCACCTGATAATCGTCATTATCCAAAATATACAAAATTGAAAACTAGAAATCACATAAATAATACAAAAATTCTGTTGTGATGTAGGTATAATATCAAAAATATACATATTGAACATAATCAGATAAATAAAACAAAAATTTCCATCTGATATAGGTCTATTATCCAAAATATACATAAGGAACATAATTGGATAAGTAAAACAAAAATTCTATTCTGATAAATTTCTCATATCCCAAACATACATATTGCAAACCAGAAATTAAATAAAACAAAAATTTTCCTTTGATAAAGCTCTAATATAAAAAAAAATTGAAAAAAAAAGAAATCAGATAAGTCAAAAACTCTGGTCTGATAAAGGTCTAATATCCAAAATATACATACTAAAAAAATTAAATAAAAAATTATCAACTGATAAAGGTCTAATTTCCACAATATGCTTACTGAACACAAGAAATTAAATAAAACAAAAATTCTCACCTGAAAAAGAAATTATATCCAAAATATGCATACTGAACACAGGAAATCAGATAAATAAAACAACAATTCTCATCTGTAAAAGGTCTAATATCCAAAATCAATACACTGAACAGAAGAAATCACATAAATAAAATAAAAATTCTCATCAGATTAAGGTCTATTATCCAAAATAGATACATTGAACACAAGATATCATACAAATAAATCAAAACTTCTCATCTGATAGAGGTCTAATTTTTAAAATATATATATTGAACATAAATAAATAAATAAAACAAAAATTCTGATCTGATTAAGGTCTATTATCCAAAATATATATATTGAAAACAAGAAATCGGATAAGTAAAAATAAGTCTCATCTGATAAAGACCTAATTTCAAAAAATACATATTGAACATAATTAGATATATAAAACAAAAAATTATATCGGTTAAAAGTCTAATATCAAAAATGTATTTATTGAAAACAAGAAATTAAATAAAATAAAACTTCTCACCTAATAAAGGTCTAATAACCACATTATACATACTGAACACAAGATATCTGATGAAGGAAACAAAAATTCTAACATGATAAATGTCGCGTCTGCCTCGACCAGCAAGGAAAACGCGACACCAGGCTCTTCTCCAAGCAGTTTATTCAGGAACCTTGAACAATCTTCTGACCCCGGGGAAAGTCATTTTCTTCTTCTCTCTCACTCTCACTCTCCCATTCTCTCTCTCATTCTCACTCACAGTCACTCCCACAGTCACTCTCACAATCACCCTCACAGTCACTCTTCCAGTCACTCTCACAGCCACTCTCCTGGGAAAGTCAGCCCACGCCCTTTATAGCCACTGGGCAATCAGCCCTGTGGTGCCACGTGGACAATGCCGCTAGGGTCAGACATGTGCAAGCAAGCCAGATTAGGTCCAGGTGTGCAGAAGCAAGCCAGATCCTAGCCTTAGCCAAATAAGGAACATCTGCCATCGGGAAGGCAGAAACCAGACGCCGCGCCATCTTTGAGGCACGGCCGTGCACGGCTCTCTACAGCTCCCCCTTTATTGTTTTAAGCAGCAGGCAAGAGCAGAGGTCTAATCTCTGCCACAATACAACTTGGACATTGTACTGGTGTTAGTCCAGGTGTCATCCACCCAGGGAACACTTGACCCGTCCGATACCCTTTTTTGCAGAGGTGGGAATTAGGGCATCAACCCACATGCAATTAAACTTGCTCTTCTTGGGTTTTGCAATACAGCTAGACCCAAGTGCAGTGCACTAGCCTCGCATCCTGCGCAATCAAGCTTTTAATGCGGCCAGCCAGACCTGGGGAGACTGTCCAGCTTCTATGGCTGTAAAGGCTTGGATAATCATGGCTGCATTGCATTGCTGAGAAACCCTTAAACGAACAATGCACCACAGGCACATCAGGGAGACAAGTACCAGTAGGCCTGCCAGGGCACCTAATCCCGCCCACTTCTTTAAAAAGGTGATAGAATTGATGTTATGGGTAAAGGGTATGGCCAGGCTTTTATAAGAGCCCAGAGTAGTCAGCTGCTCCCGCTGGCACGCTTGTCAGAATCAGGGCTATCAGGATCAGGCACATCAGCTTCCGGGGTGTCATCACGTCTCTCTGTCTGAGGGGCCTGTCGCACCAATCGTTCAGGTACCCAGATAGGGTCTATCCGGTCCTGTGGGAAAACACAAACAGAACCTCCCGCCCATGTCAGCACGGGATCGGGGCCATGCCTGCTACCCGTGAGAATATCTTTCCACTTCACCATGCCCTTCATAGGGCTGTATGGATTAAGACCTCTTATGGTGGTGGAGGATCTTCCTATCAATAAACCCACCGTGCCTGGCTTCAATCGCTGTTAGCTCAGGTTTTTGTGTTGCATTGATTTTCCACAGATCTCAGCTGCGGATGCCTTGTTGTACTGGTTCTGGCATCCACCATTCTTAGTTTCTTAGCGGCTTTTGGAGCTTTTGAAAACCGCTCAGACTGCCTGCTTTGCAATCTCTTAGGACACTAACTCTGTATCTCAGGTTCTTTCACCACATACATTAAACTTAGATTCACAATCAACATTTACACCTTTTGAAACTATAGAACTACTTTAGCAAATATATTTCTTATTACTTCTTATATACTTCTATTCATTCCATCTTATTTCTTATTTAAACTTACATTTACAACTAACATCTTTACTTCTTACAAGCTTATTACTACATGTCTTAAGACTACCTTAGATACTTCTTGCAAGCTTATATTCTTAAAGGAACTCTATCACATATAACATTAACATCTACTTGTCTATGCTTCTTAAGGAAACTGTAGAACTACATTAGCATATATTTCTTATTCACTTATATTCATCTTATATTCATTCTATCTTCTTACTTAAACTTGCATTTATTTCTTTCATCTTATATTCATTCTATCTTTTTACTTAAACTTGCATTTACAACTAGCATCTTTACTTCTTACAAGCTTGTTCTTTTATATTCTATTACATTTATATTACCTATACTTATTTACTTACAGCTCTATTTTCACACTTATATTCATAATAACTATTAAGCAAACTCTACAGGGCTACCATTAGCATGTATATAACTTTGCAAACACTTAAAGATTTCTTAACACAGATTTAACAAGACAGAATTTTTCATCTTTTTCTACTTCTTACTCTATTATCACTATCTCTATTAAATTCTCTTAACTAGACAGGAAGTACGTACATCATTTCTAAAGTTTGGAGTTTATAGTCAGCTTTGTTATAAAGCACTGGGATTTAGTGAGTGTTGTTATAGAATTGTGATAGTTGTTGCTAGGGGACTGTAACATTCTTGGGATGACACCACACTCCAAAGTTGCCAGTTCTTTCAGCCATTCCGAAACCGGCAGAGATGCACTGTCAGAACTAGAGGCTGTCCCTTCACCCAAATTCATAGTAGTTCCCCTAAGTGCTTCAATTCAGACAAACGTTTCTAACACTGAAAAACTTCACTTCACCCTGAGGGTGAAATTACCATATTTAGCTGCTGTAAAGCTCTTTGCCAAATACTGCACAGCTATAAGGTGACATAAAGTATTTTTCTAAAGGAGCGAGTAAAGCCACAAGTGGCAAAGCTCCGAACTGTATTTAGTATTTTCCTTCATTAGCTTTAACTCCTGATGTTATTAGCGGCTGTAATATTTAGCATTGATTTCTTATAAGGAACTTTCAGGTGAAGCTTTTTTAAGACAAATTTTTCTGAAGTTTGTTTCCCATCTATAAAGCAGTCATTTCTTTTTGAATGCCTGTTTCTTTCTTTTTTTTTTTTTGGTTTTTCAAGACAGGGTTTCTCTGTGTAGCTTTGCGCCTTTCCTGGAACTCACTTGGTAGCCCAGGCTGGCCTCGAACTCACAGAGATCCGCCTGACTCTGCCTCCCAAGGGCTGGGATTAAAGGCATGCGCCACCACCACCCGGCGAATGCCTGTTTCTTATCCCCTTAATTAGATTTGCAAAGGAACCACTCATTGCAGGCTGTTTGTTCAAGAGGTAAATAATTTTTAATTTCACATAAGTTTCCTCATATCTAAGACAATGTTCAGTGTATAAACTGCTCTCTCTTGCTTTAAGGATTTTAAAGTGGCTTGTTTGCTCTTAAAGGTTGCTTTTGTCATCCAACTACCGTAAAAACTTTGCACAGCTATTAGGGTAAATAAGTCATTTTACCAACCCCCAAACCGCGAAGTGCCTAGTTCCGTATCCTTTCAATGTTTCATTGGAACTGACACTTAAACTCTTAGATGATTTTCCTCCTTATTCTTTTAAAAGCTGTATTTTAAGTTTACCATTAACGTATTTTCGAGCTGAAAAAAGTGTTTCAGGGCAATGTCGCCATCTTTAGTGGAAAAACTACCTTTCCCAGAATGCATTTCCCTTATATCAGTCTATAATAATATCAGTCCCTTATATCAGTCATTTCCCATAGTTCTTTTTGGGTCTGAGAGTCAACTGGTTCTCTTTTACCAGACTTGCTTACAAATTCTTGCCCAGGAGGTTTGAACAAAGTTTTTTGCTTTTGCAATGGGAGATTTGAACAAGCATTTTACATTTTCAATTATGGGACATTGGGAGATTCCTATTCTCTCCTCAACTGGCTTTAACAGGTCTCTCTCCTTCATTTGACACTGGCCCCCAAATCAGAACTGCACCTGCCTCGTTAGCCTGCATTGAGGTGGGCAATTTCTGATAGCAACTCTCCTCGGGGCTTGTGTTTGCCTTAGCCAGTCAGTGAAAAACAAGATCATGCACTACAGCTTTTCCATAGCTCTTTCGGAGAGATTTTCTCCCACTGACCTATCTCATTTTGCTTGTTCCTTCCTTCCCCAGATGCAGAGCTTCAGGAATCTGCGGCTCTGTACCTCTGCTAGCTGCCTTTGGAAGTAGGGGCTTTTTTTTTCTCCCCCCGAATCTGCCTCAGATTCTAACAGCTTTTTCAGGTCATATTTTTCTGGGGAGGATTATATCCCTTTTCTGTTTCTTCAGAGTCTTTCTCCCAGACAGTTCCCAGTTTGGTCTCAGCTTATCCCCTCTATCCCAGAAACAGTTTCCGACACTACAGTGGTGGCTTTCCCTGATACAGAAGGTAGGGCTTTTCGTCCATTTGTTTTCGGGGTCTGTGTGGTTTGCGTACAGACTGAAAATCTAACAAGGGAGGTTTTTGCCATTTCTAAACTCCCATTAGGACAGGTGTTTTGCCTTATCAGACCTTCACCTGGACCAGTCCCCCAGTGGGTTGCATTTGCTTGTCTGGGCGCTCAAGGACAGAGTTTATGCCAGAGGCAATCACCCCTCAAGGCTACACTCCCTCATCTCAGGGAGTCAGTTGAAACAAAGCTTAGTTCTGTTCTGCCCTGGCTGGACTCTTTCCCCAGACAGCATTCTGACTCAGCAGCACAACTGCTTCAGACACAGTTCGGCTTTACTGTTTTCCCAGAAAGGCCCTTACTCTGATAGGAAAGCTTTTCTCAGATTTCTTTTTGCAGCTGTGGACCTATCAACCCAGGACTTGTAGGAAAGTGGACAACTGTGCCGTTCCCACTGGCTTTAGTTTTGTTCATTGGCAATCTTCTCCTGGGTCCTGCACCTTCCTGCCTCAGCTCTGTGCTCCAGGAAGTTTACCACTGCAGGAACCCTAGTATCCCTGAAATGCACTCCAACTCAGAGACGCTGGCCAGTCGCCTCTGGGTTTTTGGTCAGAAGCGAGGATACAATGCTAACAGTTTGTATTCCTTCAGGGGATCTTTGCATTAGGACCATTAGGAGCACCTTTTCATTCTGAAAGGCTCACTCAGAAACAAAACCCTTGATGCCTCAGCTCAGCTGTAACTGAAAAGCTTGGCTTTTTTGCTTTTCTCAGGTAAAGTTTCTCACCCTTTTGGGCTCTCTGTAGCTCTTTACCCACACTCTCCCAAGCGTTTCCCTCAGGGTACTCTGACCCACTTTCTTTTACTAGCTTGAAGAGACAGAGCTTAGAAGAGATTTTTGGGAACTTGTCCATGCCTCCTGCATTGCAGGGAGGATTTTTAAAGCTTGAAAGAGAACTTAGAGAGGTTTTGCCATCTTAAGAGGTTTGTTGTTTTCCCTTAGAGCTAATCACAGGTGGTCCCTATACTAATCTTCAGGTGATTCTAATTTTTATCCTTCTGAGATAGTGAGTTCTGAAAGGCTTTAGTTTTTAAGTTTAAGAGAGCTTTCGAGAAAGATTAAGGCTTTTTAGAGAGATTTTTCCCCCAAATTTTCCAAGAAAAGCTTTATAGTTTAAGAGAAAGATTTTTTCCCCAAGAGAGAAAGACCAACTTTTCCCAAAACTTCGCAACTTTAAACTTTGACTTCTTAAACCCCCATTTTTGCCTCAGGGAGAAGTTACTTTCTCCTGCCGCTTGGAATTAGCATTTCAGCTGTCCCCAGGACAAAAGCTTTCATAGGAAACTTTTTCTTCCCCATAAGCTCAGAGAAGAGCTTTTTTACTACCTGTAAAGCCCAAAGAAAGATTTTTTTCCCCAGTTTGCATTCAGAGCTCCCAAAGTTAGAAAATTGAAGAGTTTTTCTGTCTAGTTGCCTTACTTACTTTTCCTACACAATCTTACACTTCTAAGTTTTTCCTACACTATATTACTACCCCATGCCTTATTTTTCACAGATAGAAATTGAGAAAGGGATAGAAGATAGAAAATTTTGACAGAAGAGAATTTCACTGCAGCATCGGACATCCTTCCAGTCCGCTTTGGTCGCGGCTCCACTTAATTTTCCTGTCCGCTTTGGTCGCAGCTCTACGTTTCCTTTTAATTCTCCTGTCTGCTTTTGGCGCAGCTCTACGTTTCCTTTTAATTTTTCTGTCCGCTTTTGTCGCGGCTCTACGTTTCCTTTTAACTTTCCTGTCTGCTTTTGTCGCAGCTCCACTTAATTCTCTTGTCCGTTTTGGTCACGGCTCTACTTAATTTTCCCACTTTTATCGCGGATCCCCGCCTTACCTGGGGACTTACCAGTGCACTGCCCTGACTGCGAAGAGTTCTGAGCCTTAAAAGGGTCCCTGTACGGGCCACCACTTGTCGCGTCCGCCTCGACCAGCAAGGAAGACGCAACACCAGGCTCTTCTCCAAGCAGTTTATTCAGGAACCTTAAACAATCTTCTGACCCCGGGGAAAGCCATCTTCTTCTTCTCTCTCACTCTCACCCTCACTCTCTCACTCATACTCACTCTCCCATTCTCTCTCTCATTCTCTCTCTCATTCTCACTCACAGTCACCTCCACAGTCACTCTCACAGTCACTTCCCTGGGAAAGTCAGCCCACGCCCTTTATAGCCACTGGGCAATCAACCCCGTGGTGCCACGTGGACAATGATGCTAGGGACAAGCAAGCCAGATTAGGTCCAGGTGTGAAGAAGCAAGCCAGATCCTAGCCTTAGCCAAATAAGGAGCATCTGCCATCGGGAAGGCAAAAGCCAGATGCCGCGCCATCTTTGAGGCACGGCCGTGCACGGCTCTCTACACCTTTGCACATCACAGATATCTTCAAAGGCACACACTAGAGACAAACCCTATTAATGTAATTAGTATGGTAAAGCCTTGGCATGTCATTACAATCTGCAAATACATAAAAGAACACATACTGGAGAGAAAACATGTGAATGTAATTAGTGTGGTAGAACCTCTGCACAACTCAATTGTCTTCAATATGAAATTTCAATATGCACCTATATGAAAAAGTTACGGAGGCCATCTGCTTATTAAGTATTTGTTAAGACTTTAGGCAACACACATATAGTCAGTTACAGAAGAGTATGTCTTCAATAGAAAAGTATTTGACAGTGTCAAAAAATGTTCAGGCATTATGGTGTCTGCTTTTATATTGTTTACAGCAAAACATTCATGGAAAATTTTATGAATTTATGAAGCCTTTTGTATAGGGTAAATGAGGCAGCCACTTAAACAAACACTGACCCTGAAAATAGGGCCAGTGAATGACACATCTTTTGGCCCTGAAATCAGAGTGAAAAACATCCTGACATTGAAATCAGAGTCAAAGAAACACACTTTGTTCCTGAATCCAGAACCAGTTATAACAAATTGAGTTGTAGCTGAGAAGAAATGGACATCTTTGTTAGAAATTCCAATAAAGCAGAACAGAAAATGAATTGACAGCTCTGCTGAGAAACTCCCTCAGGTGAGTGGAGAACAGCAGCAATGGACATCTCTCTTGGGAAACTCTCTTAGCAGTGTGGAGCTGAGTTCAACTGTAAGGGCTCCTTGTTGGAGATGAGCAGGATTAATGCCTTTTGCATGGAGACTATTTTCCACTGAAGCACAGCATCAGGTGTAGTCTGACTTCTCAATATTCAGGTTACCTTTTCCCTCACAATAGGAGGTATCCAGGACACCTTCCCTTCATAGATCTAGTTAATGGCTGACTTCTGACAGTTAGGGTATCTTTCCTTTCAGAAGTGTAAAAACTTGTACTATTTTTTATTTTTTTGATTTTTTGAGACAGCGTTTCTCTGTGTAGTTTTGAAACATGAACTACAGATTTAAATGATAATGTAACCATTTTAGATATTGTCCTCTTAAATTTCATTAAATAACTAATTCAGGTATAAAAATTTATGTATTTGTATTATTTCCCTTTCTGTTGTGATATAATGTCCAGATTAACTTATAAACCAGTATAATTTGGCCTTTAGTTTCAACGGGATACAGTATCAGCATGAAAGTGTATGGCAATAATTGTCAGACATGGCAGCTAAAGCAGGAGGCTATGAACTCACATCCTTAAACTGCAGCCTGAAGCAGAGAATGGGACCTGGAAATGATGTGTGGATATAATTTCTTAAAGCCTAACCACACTCACATGTTTACTCCAGCAGTACAGCATTTTCTAAAAAAATTGAAATGTTACCACCAGCTTAGAAGGATTGATTTCTTTGGCTTCAAGCCTACATGCTAGATTTCTGTTACATGGCAGATTCATGATAAAGAAAACTTTGAAAGCCGTTAGATGCTTCAACACCTGTTATAGTAATTAATGCTTACAAGAGAAAAAAAAAAAACCCTTCATTTAAAATTGTTTCTTTAAACAGTTGTTGTACCTGTAATTATGTGATGTGTCTATGTTTGTTTGGGTATGTGATCATGTGAACTGGTTCCTGAAAATGTTAGATCATTGGATCTTGGAGATGAATGACAGGAAGTTGTCAAAAATCAGACCTTGGTCCTGGGAATGAACATTTCTTAACTGTCCAGTCCTATCTCTAGTGCTGTCAATTTTTTAAAGTCTATTTATATCTTTTTGAAATGTGGAAATGAGGACAAACTCATACAAGAGAAAAACCCTATGCATATAAACAATTTGGTAAAGATGTCACAGTTTTCTTCAGCTTCAAGGAAAAAAAAGTCATGTTTCATTTATTTTTCATCACACAGTTGAAGGAAATATATTAGTTACCATGCTCTCTTAGGACTAATGGTGGAGATCACTGCATTGTGATTTCTATCTTGAAACTTTTGAGGTTGATATTAAAGTGTGCTATATGTGTGAAAAGTACTTTTAGTGATGTTTATTTTGTTGCCTTTATATTTCTCCTATGCCTTTTTTTCATTTTTTATTGTACGTTTCTTAGTGATAGGTATTTTTCTGCTGTAATGTATAGAATGGTATACCCATAATCTAAGTGGTCCACTGTTTACTTAAATATCAAGCAGTGTGTGATCATACTTTTCAAGTAAGGTTGTCTGTAAAATGGTGGTGGGTTTTTGTTGTTGGCTTTGATTTTCATATGTTCAAAATTTCCCTTGAGATATGTGCTTGTAATTCTCTCTGGCTTGAATGTGAGTAATGATTTAGGGATACATTTGAACCCATGATCCTTATGTGTTCATCTTCTGAGTACAAGTCAAAGCTAGATGATGTACTGCCATCATGTATGCTTTTTTCAACCCAATTTAACAATGTTAATGTTAAAATGCTTAATGGAAGAGAATATAAGAAACATTAAATACCTCATTTGTGTATTCAAAGCAGTATTTTCATCCATCTGATAAAGATGTAATAAAGTAGGATAATCAGCAATCCACCATGGACCTCATACCATAGCTTGCTATGTTATATATGAATATTTATATAATTTGATGTTTCATGATTGTCCCATCCACATGAGTTAACCATTTGGCATTTCATCTTCAAATACTTCCTTCATGAGAATTATCCAGAGATGCCAGGTAATGTAATATCACTAAGATTTCTCTTGTATGAAACATTTAATGGCGTGTGAAATGATTATGGGTCATAGGCTCATATCAGATATGTGAAGACCAGAAGACAGCTTTGTGGTCCTCTTAATAGGGTGATCATAGTCTAGTTTCCAGCACTGCACATCAAAGACTTTACCAATGAGCCATCTCACAGGTGCTCAAATAAGATTTGTAGAAATACTTCAACATTAAATTATTGTCGTATTTTCAGGTTGTCAACTTAATTTCATAGAGGGATAGAAGAACAAAGAACAATTTTAACAATAAATATTCTGTGCATATTAAAATATTTTTGCAACCATACATTTTTAAAAATTTATCATGGGGACTAAGCATTTGTTTATAACATTATCTCAGAACCACAATTGAATGCCAGAGGACTGTCTCAATTTGGAAAACTGTTTCTGCTAAGCCAGAGGACGTGAGTTCTACCTCTGGGTGATCCATACTACTCCTAGAACCCTTTTTTTCTTATTTCTATACTTGGGCATTGACATGCACACTCCTACATCAGGACATATATAAATTATTTTTAAACCTGAATAAGTGCCATTGAGGTCATTTGCATCTAAATGGCTCTATAAGTTTCATCAGTAGATCTCACATAGGGGAAGTAGATAAAAGACAAATATAAGTTGTCCTCTCAGTGCTACATACATTTCCTTGCACAGGTATAGATACACAAATGCAGTTCACACATTTTAAAGTAGATGAAAATATCAGTAAAGAAAATAACCCAATTATTGAGAACATATAAAATGATTTGGCCATTTAAATTATAGAATTTAAAAAATAATTCTATTCTTCAAAACATTTATTGTTCCTTTTTAAATATGTGTTATCCTTTCACTTTCTGATTCCATTGTAGGTCACTTAGAAACCCATATTCCTGGACTTAGAGGTGCATGGATGTAACTCCAGCCCAGGGAGAATATGTTGGGCCAATCTCTGTGAGTTTGAGGCCAGCTTGGTCCCCATGGTAAATTCAAGGGCAGCCTATTTGGACACATCCTGTCTCAAAAAAATTCCAAAAGGAAAAGCATATCTCAAATTATGGGATTTTTCATAATATAATCAGGCTGGACTGTGACAGGTTTCAACAAAAGCTTTCGTTATCTTTACTCACATCAAGAGAAATGTGTTAACAATGAAAAAAACAATATAGAGAGTCCATTTATAGAGGTGTAGAAATCCATTGAATCCTTTGACAACCATCTAGAGGAGACTTCCTTCACTGTCAAGTCACAGGAGACAGAAAGAGCAGTAGGACATCTTCATCACCACAATTATGACATATTTGTGACCTGAAGAGTTGGCTCAGTAGTACTGGTCCTATTGGGTACCCAAGTTTGATTCTTAGCACCTACATCAGATTTGTCACATCTACCTGTATTTCCATGTCCTTGAGTGCATTCACCTTGCCTCTTAGGAAACCAGATATGCAAATGGTAAAAGGACAGATATATATATGATTCCATATTGTAAGAAAGTCCTTATTTATGTGCCTGTTATCTTAGAAAAGAGTGAAATTTTATTTAAGTGCATAAGTTTTTGCAAGTTAGTATACCATGTTCATACTAGGTAACAATGATGACCAGAATATGGTGTCTGATCCCCTGTGACTGGAGGTATTGTCAGTTGTCAGCTGTCTTGTGAGTGCAGCGAATGAGAGTCAGGCCCTGTGTATGAACAGGTAGTGTTCTCAGTGCTGAGCCTTCTATCCAAGCCAATGAACATGTCATTAATATAGTAAGGTGTGAATGTCTAATCTAAGTTCATCTTTACCTCAGCTCAGGTTACCCAGAAGAAATATAAGATTGATAGCACCCAATACTACTTTAGACTTGGTGCTCCAAGAATTTGTTTTTACTCTTCCCCAAATGAGATTTTAATGGTTGAGGAGCAGAATACAGTGACATTTCAATTCTTGAAACATACTCAAACACTTAAGAGTCATACATTGTGTTCATGTATCCAAAAGAGCTATGTGTTGTTTTTCACAATCAATGCTAATTAAAATGTTTCAGCCAGGTGATGGTGGCACATGCCTTTAATTCTAGCTCAGGAGGCAGAGGCAGACAGATCTCTGAGTTTGTGGCCTAGTCTACAGTCCAAGTTCCAGGACAGTCAGGGATACATACAGCTACTCTGTCTTGAAAAAAAAAACAAACCAAACCAAAAAATAATACATAAAAATAAATGTTTCCAAAGCATATCCTTAATAATTTCAGAGTGAAAATGCCATGTTTTGTAACCAGATACCACTCCTAAATATCATGCATGAATCCCTTTAGAAAACTGGAGAATAGCCACATTGTAAGGCACATTTAGGGCCTTGATGACCCTCAACATCAGCACACCCTTGACACTGACTCATGATTCCACAAAGTCAAACCATGGGAAGGTTCTGCACTCTCACCTGGAATATGGATGGCCTGGGTTACATCTCCACAGGCCTGTGAACACACATGACCAACAAGCAGGATTGGATATGGTAGCCCAAGACCTTAATCCCAGCCTTCAGACAGAAAGAAGCAGGTGGATCTCTGAGTTTCAGACTTGTAAGGACTATGTTGAGAGACCCTGCCTGGAAAAGAAAAAGAAAACTGCATAATGTAATATTGGTCTTTTTGAAAGCAAACCAAGAAATTGTGCTCATCAAGAAAAAACTGCTGGTTGCAGATGCTGGCAAATGGCTGTAAATAAACCCTCAGACAGTAGTGAGAAAATATTCAACTTAGAAAATATTTGAACAGAAAAGTCAGCAATGGCATGAGGATATAATGGCCAATAAATGGGGCTGTGGAGACACTCGGAGGGTTTGAGCAGTCACTCTGCAATCCTGAGGACCTGAGTCTGAATCCTCAGCACCTACATAAAAACAAATCCTGGAATATCATGGAAGCTTCTAACCCCAGCAAAGGATGAAGGACATAAAAGTATCCTGAGAGCATATGGTTCAGTGAAACCCTGTCACAAAATGAAGATACATGTTATTTCTCTCTGGTATCCATGTTTGCACATAGGGTTATACAATCTGGCATGGTCACACCTGTGTCACACACACACACACACACACACACACACACACACACACACACACATACAAAAGACAAGCAATGGGTAGAGGGCAATGCCCACAATCAACTGATGTGGCGATTGAAATTAGAGGAGAAACTGGAGCACCTGATGAAAAGGACTGGCCCAGTGTGCCTGAGGGAATTTGGAAGTGGTGTGGCAGTTTGATTAACCACTGGGTAGGTTTGGTGGCAGCCAAACATAGGTCTCTATGAGGCAGCTTCTCAGAGAAATGGAAACACAATACAGCCTGAGCAAGCTTAATCCTAAACCTGAAATCTGGAGTTTGAGAACACTGAATTTCAGATCCAGGTGCCCCTGTGCCTCATTATAGGAAGTGCTGCTCAACTGGAAGTGGCTTTACTCAGGACATGGAGATGAGATCCTCCAAGAATCCTCAACCAGTCAGAGGACTCCACCCTGGACCACACCATCTGAAATCCACTCAGCCTCAGGGGAAAGCTGCAGGCGTTATCATGACAACATAGACACTCAATACTCCAGTCAGATCCAGGGGCCACCAGCTGGGGCCTGGATGAAACTCAGCTGCTGGGTTCTGTTGGTGCACCAGACCCAAAATTCCTGCCAGCCAAGCCTTCAAGGCAGCATCAGCAACATGAATAGAAGCAAAGATAATCTTCGTTTTGGGGAAGCTGTCTGCTGAGTGATGTGAAAATGTTTTTCTTCAAGGCGGACATCCAGTCACAACACCATCCTCCCCAAGGCACAGTCTAGGCAGAGGCAAACATAACATTTGGATTATCATAAACCAAGATTCGAGCAGGGGATGACCTGGCCTGTGCTCGGCAGTGAGCCCTAACTTTGCCAGACAACAAGAAAGCCTATGCTCCAGGGGTGAGGTGTCACCACAGGAATACACTTGCAGCTGGCTGATCTCTCCAGGACACTCCCTAACCTGAATATGTGTTCCCTATTTTTTCTAAGCAATGCAGCTGAAAATATCATACAGGAAGTTTCAGAAATAATCACCACCAAAGTTGTACATTTTACACCATTCTGGTTGGGATAGCAAAATCTCCCATGCCAGATGTGCTTGTGACCTCCACCAAATGCCCACTCTCAGTGTCCATCACTAAGGAGCCTCTTGAGTTACAGAAGGGATGGTGCTGGAGGACAGACTTAACAGAATAGAAGCCCCGAAAAGCAAAAGGACCCACAAATGAGATGCCAGTACACATCATGGAGACTGCCTAATGCTGAGACTCATGACTATGCCCAAACCTGGAGGCCACAGGTACCTGGTAAAGGCCCAAATAGTGTTCTCCTGGATGTTGCTATATCTGTCCATGTACCCTCCACCCCTCACCCACTCACAGTGCCATCAGGAGTAAAGGACTCCATTACATTCTTTGTTTTCCTGTCGTGTTGCCGGAATCTGGACTCAACACAGTGTTTGTCCTAGAACATGAATACTGCACCATGAAGACACAGAACATGACCAGAACCACACAATGGAGAGCTAGGGCCACTGGCTCATCATGCTCAATGACAAGAAAAGCATCAACCCTTCTGTTACCTCCAGACTGGCTCCTTCAATCTCTCCAGGTATGCACAGGGCAGCTACTGCATGTAGTAACCTTTAAAGGATACTTAGTGTTTACAAGACATTGATAGAATGCCTCTTGTATGCAGGTGCTTGGAAAAGGAGCAAACATCAAGTAAAAAATAGAAACATCCTAGAAAGTAAAAGCTAGGGCCACTGGGATGGCTTAGTGGGTAGAGGACTTGATTGGTATGTCTTCTTGGGTAGAGGACTTGCCATCAAACCTAACATCTTCAGTTCAATTCCTAGAATGCAAGTGGAAGGAGAGAAACAACTCCCAAGAGTTACACTCTGACTTTCACATATGATTCCATGGTATCTCCCCACCACATCACATTGATGAAACACAATGAGCGAAAAAGGCAAGTTTGGGAGCAAAAGGTTTTTGGCCTATATATCTATATCACTGTTTATCCTTGAAGGAAGTCAGGACAGGAACTCAAAGAGTCAAGGAAGCAGGAGCTGATACAGAGTTTATAGAGTGGTGCTGCATATTGGCTTGCTCCTTCTGTGGTGACTCTAGCTTTTGTCAACTTGACATAAATCAGCTAGTGTATCCCTAAAAAAACTTGAATTTCCTGACTTCTTATTCTGTAAATCAGCAGAGAATAAAAGATCCCTTCCTGTCATCATCTGGTCTGAACCAACATGAGGCCAGCAAGACCCAACTATAGCACAGCCTCACCCATGGCCCTTCAATGGCCCTGCTTCACTCATGATTGCATTCTTCCCCCAACTCTGCAGTCCCTCCCTCATTCCTATTTTCCCTAATCTCGTAGGATCAGCCCTTTAGTCTTCATGAGAATGGAGACTGCCTTGGAAAAAAGGACTCCCTGCCCAGGGAGACTCTACAGCCCCATTATGCTTAAACCCTGCATGGCCCCTGGGCTCCAGGAACTCTTGGGCTTCCCCAGCTCCACAGACACTGCTTGCTGCTCCCTTTCACCTGCACACTACTTCCCAGCTGTGCTTCATATAAGCACTGTAATATCTCTGCTCTCATTGCCTGTTCTATGGTTCTTTGCTGTGCTTCAGATACTGTGTTGAACTTTCTGATTATAGCAGAACCCACCATGGCACTGATCATGAATCCAACAGCCACCAGCAGCATAGATCATGGGGCCACTGGCTGCTTTGTGCCCTGCACTCAGAGCTACTTCCTCCTTAAATGGCCACTCCAGGCTAAGGCACACTGGTTTCCTGCTGGGTCTTTCAAACCCTAACCCTTCATGCCTCTGAACACTTCTGGGTCCAGCTCCTCAATGCAAACCTTCTGCTGCCTTCCTTGCCCAGCCTCTTCAGGCTCAAATGCCCCATCAGACCAGCCTGGGTCTCTCTGGGTTTCTAGTTTGCCATATGGCTTTCCTCCCATGGCTGGGGATGTCTGCATGCATGATTTATGGCTGCAAGTTCCCTATGACAAGAAATTACCTTTTGATGTAACATACCAATTACTAGATAAATAAAACAAAAATTTTCATCTCATGAAGGTCTAATATCCTAAATACACACACTGAACATGAGAAATTAAATAAAACAAAAATCCACCTGATAACAAACTAATATCCAAAATATGCATACTATACACAAGAAATCAAATATATAAAATAAAAATACTCATCTTCTAAAGGTGTAATATCAAAAAATGGACACATTTAACATAATTAGATAAATAAAATGCAAATTCTCATCTGATAAAGGTCTAATATCCAAAATATATGTACTGAACACAAGAAATTAAATAAAACAGAAATTCTTATCTGATAAATGTCTAATACCCAAAATATACACATTGAACACAAGAATTTAGACAAATAAAACAAAAATTCTGATCTGATAAAGGTCTAATACCAAAAATATTCATATCAAACACAAGAGGTCAGATAAATAAAACAAAAATTCTCCTCCAGTAAACATCTAATATCCAAAATCTACATATTGAACACAATAAACTAGAAAAGAAAATTATCAGTGGTAAGTTTAAAATTAAAAATATTACACTCAAAAGGCAGAGCCAGGCGGATCTCTGTGAGTTCGAGGCCAGCCTGGGCTACCAAGTGAGTTCCATGAGAGGCGCAAAGCTACACAGAGAAACCCTGTCTCGAAAAAACAAAAGAAACAAAAAAAATATATATAAAAATTGAACATAAGAAATCAGCCGGGCGGTGGTGGCGCACGCCTTTAATCCCAACACTCGGGAGGCAGAGGCAGGCAGATCTCTGTGAGTTCAAGGCCAGCCTGGGCTACCAAGTGAGTTCCAGGAAAGGCACAAAGCTACACAGAGAAACCCTGTCTCGGAAAAAAAAAAAAAGAAATCAGATAAATATAACTAAAATTCTGAACTGAGAATGGTCTTATATCAAATATGCACATATTGAGCATAATTAGATAAACAAAACAATAATTCATCTGATAAAAGTAACATCAAAAATATTCACACTGAACAAAAGAAATTAAATGAAACAAAAATTCTCACATGATAAAGGTCTATTATCCAAAATATACATATTGAACACAAGAAATCGGACAAATAAAAGAAAAATACTCATGTGATAAAGATCTAATATCAAAAATATACATATTGATCACATGAAATCAGATAAATAAAAAATTTTAATCTGATAAAGGTCTAATATCGAAAATATACATATTGATCACAAGATTAAAAAAACAAAAAATTATCATGTGTCAAAGGTCAAATTACAAAAATATTACTATGAAATACCAGAAATTAAATAAAACAAAAATTCTCATCTGATAATGTTCTAATATAAAAAATACACCTATTGAACTCAAGAAACTGGACAAATAAAACAAAAATTCACATCTGATAAAGATCTAATATCCAAAATATACAGGAAATTCTCATACAATAATGGTCTAATATCAAAAATATGCATACGGAAGACAAGAAACTGGATAAATAAAACAAAAATTCTCATTTGATAAATGTCTAATATCCAAAATATACGTATTAAACACAGGATACAATATTAAAAAACACAAAAATTCTCATCTGATAACAATCTAATATCAAAAATATATATATTGAACAAAAGAAATCAGATAAATAGAACAATTTCCATCTGATAAAAATCTAATATCTAAAATATACATATTGAATACAATAATTAAAAAAAACAAAAATTATCAATGATAGTTCTAATATCCACAACATACATATTGAACTCAAGAAATCAGAAAAATAAAACATAAATTCTGATCTGATAAATGTCAAATAT
This sequence comes from Peromyscus eremicus, assembly GCF_949786415.1. Lineage (NCBI taxonomy): Eukaryota > Metazoa > Chordata > Mammalia > Rodentia > Cricetidae > Peromyscus > Peromyscus eremicus. Next base: position 2,481,829 of record NW_026734289.1, read on the forward strand.
CCAAATCAGATATACTGAAGATAATTAGATAAATAAAACAAAAATTGTCACCTGATAAATATTTAGTATCCAAAATATACACATTGAACACAAGAAATCAGATAAATAAAACAAAAAATCTCATCTGACGTAGATCTAATATGGAAAATATAAATATTGAATAAAAGAAATGAGATAAAGAAAATGAATATTCACATCAGATAAAGGTGTATTATCCAAAACAGATGTATTGAAAATAAGTAGTTAAATTAAAGGAAAATTCTCATCTAATAAAAGTTTAATATCCAAAATAAACACACAGAACACAAGAAATCAGATAAATAAAATGAAATTTCTCATCTGATAAAGGTGTATTGTCAAAAATATACATATTGAACACAGAAATTAAATAAAACAAAAATTCTCACCTGAGAAAAACTGTATCCAATATACACAAATGAACACAAGAAATCAAATATATAAAACAAAAATTCTCACCTGATCAAGGTCGAATATACAAAATATACATATTGAACACAATAAATCAGATAAATAAACCAAAGTTCTCACCAGATAAAGGTCTAATATTAAAAATATACATATGGAACACATGAAATTAGAAAAACAAAGCAAAATTCTCATCTGATAATTGTTTAATATCCAAAATGTAAATATTGAATACAATTACTAAAAAAAAAATTATTAGTGGTAGATCTAATATCCAAAATATACATATTAAGCACAAGAAATCAGATAAATAAAACAAAAATTCTGAGCTGAAAAACGTCAAATATCCAAAACAGACATATTCAATATAATTAAATAAATAAAACAAAAATTCTCACCTGATAAATGTTTAATATCTAAAATATACATATATAACACAAGAAATCAGATAAATAAAACAAAAATTCTCATCTGATAAAGGTCTAATATCAAAAATATACATATTGAACACAGGAAATCAGATAAATAAAATGAAAATTCTCTAATAAAGATCTGATATCCAAAATATACATATTGAATACACAAAATCATAGAAATGAAACAAAAATTCTCATCTGATAAGGATATAATATCCAAAGTATATATGTTGAACACAAGAAATTAGATAAATAAAAAAATTTTTATCTGATAAATGCCTAATATACAAAATATACATATTGAAAACAATAAACAAGAAAAAAACAAAAATTGTCAGTGGTAGGTCTAATATCCAAAATATACATATTGAACACAAGAAATCAAATAAAAGAAAAATTCTCATCTAATAAAGATCTAATATCCAAAACAGACATAATAAACATAATTATATGAATAAAACAAAAATTCCACCTGATAAATATATTATATCCAAAATATGCATATTGAACACAAGAATTAAGACAAATAAAACAAATATTCTTATCTGATAAAGATCTAATATCAAAACTATACATGTTGAACACAAGAAATCAGATAAATATAACTAAATTTCTTACCTTATAAAGGTCTAATATTCAAAATGTGTATATAAAACACAAGAAATCAGATAAACAAAACAAAATTCTCACTTATTAAGGTCTTATATCCAAAATATACATATTGAACACAATAAATTAGAAAAAAATCAAAAATTATTAGCTGTAGCTCTAATACCCAAAATATGCATATTGACCACTAGAAATCAGATAAATATGAAAACATTCTGATCTGATAATGCTCTAATATTGCAAAAGGACATATTGAACATAATTAGATAAATAAAATGAAAATTCTCATCTGATAAAGGTCTAATATCCAAAATATACATATTAAAGATAGCATATGAGATAAATAAAACAAAAATTCTCATCTGATGAAGGTCTAATATCAAATATATACATATTGAACACAAGAAATTAAATAAAACAAAAATTCTCACCTGAGAAAGGTCTAACATTCAAAATATATAGATAGAACACAAGAAATCAAAAAAAGCAAAACGAAATTCTAATGCGTTGAAGGACTAATAAGAAAAATATTCATATTGATTGTAATTAGATAAATGAAACAGAAATTATCAGCTGATAAAAATCAAATGTCCAAAATATACATATTGAACACAAGAAATCAGATAAATAAAATAAATTGTCATCCGGTAAATGTATAATATCCAAAATATACATGTTGAACAAAATGAATAAAAAAAAAACAAAAATTATCAGCAGTAGGTCTAATATCCAAAATATACATATTGAACACATGAAATCAGATAAATAAAATAAAAATTCTGATCTGATAAAGGTCTAATATTCAAAACAGACATATTGAACATTATTTAAATAAAAGAAAAATTCTTCTCTGATAAATGTCTAATACCCAAAATATATACATTGAACATAATTATATACATAAAACAAAAATTCGCTCCAGATAAAGATATAATATACAAAATATACATATCAACACAAAAATTACATAAGTAAAACAAAAATTCTTATCTCATAAATGTCTAATATCCAAAATATACATATTAAAAACAGGATACCAGAGAAATAAAATGAAAAATCTCATCTGATGCAGGTCTAATACCAAAAACATGCATGTAGAACACAAGAAATTAGAAAATAAAATAAAAATTCTTATCTGATATAAACCTAATATCAAAAGTATACATATTAAAAATGAGAAATCAGATAAAAAACTGTCATTTGATAAAAGTATAATATCCAAAATATACATACTGAACCCAATAAATAAGAAAAAAACAAAAATTCTCACCTATTGGTCTAACATCCACAATATACATATTGAACACAAGAAATCAGATAAATACAACAAAATTGTGATCTGATAAAGGTCTAATATCTAAAACAGACATATTGAACATAATTAGATAAATAAAACAAAAATTCTCATCTGATAAAGATCTAATATCCAAAATATACATACTGAACACAAGAAATCAGATATATAAACAAAGACTCTCATCTGATAAAGGTCTACTATTCAAAATATACATATAGAACACAAGAATTCAGAAAAACAAAATAAAATTTTCATGTGATAAAGGACTAATATAAAAATATACATATTGAAAACAAGAAATTAAATAAACAAACATTCTGATTTGAAATAAATATCTATTTTCCTAAATATAAATTTTGAACACAAGCAATCAGGTGTATAAAATGAAAATTCTCATCTGATAAACCACTAAGATCCAAAATATACATATTGAACACAATAATATAGAAAAAAACAGAATTTATCAGCAGTATATCTAATATCCACAATATACAAATTGAACACAAGAAATCAGATAATTGAAACATAAATTCTCACCATATAGGTCCAATACCAAAACGTATATATTGAAAACAAGAAATTAAATAAATCAAAAATTCTAACTTGATAAATGTCATTATCCAAAATATACATATTGAAGACTAAAAATCAGATAAATGAAATTAAATTAAACAAAAATTCTCATACGATGGTCTAATATCCAATATATACATATTGAACACAAGAAATTAAATAAAACAAAAATTCTCATCTCATAAAGTCATTATCCAAAATATATGTATTGAAAACTAGAAATCAGATAAATAATAGAAAAGTTCTCATTGGTTAAAGGTGTAATATCCAAATTATACATATTGAACACAAGAAATCAGATAAATAAAATGAAAATTCTCATCTGATAAAGGTCTAATGTAAAAAATATGCATATCAAACACAAGATTTAAATAAATAAAACAAAAATTCTCATCTGATAAAGATCTAATATTCAAAATATAAATATTGAACACAGGATAACAGATAAATACAACAAAAATTCTTATCTGATAAAAGTCTAACATCAAACATATTCATATTGAACACTAGAAATTAAATAAAACAAAATTATCAACTGATTAAAGTCATTATCCAAAATATACATATTGAAAACTAGAAGTCAGATAAATAATACAAAAATTCTGATCTGATACATGTCTAATATCAAGTATATACATATTGAACGTAACTGGATAAATGAAACAAAAATTCTCATCTGATGAAGGTCTAAAATCCAAAATATACATATCGCACATAATTAGATTAATAAAACAAAAATTCTCATCTGATAAAAGTTAAATATCCAAAGTATACATACTGAACACAAGAAATCAGACAAATAATAAAAAATGTCATCAGCTAAAGATCTAATATCAAAAATATACATATTGTACACCAGAAATCAGATAAAGAAAACAAAATTTCTGATCTGATAAAGGTCTAATATCCAAAATAGACATAAAGAACACAAGATAATAGCTTTAAAAAACAAAAATTCATATTTAATAAAGGTCTAATGTCCAAAATATAGATATTCAACTCAAGATACCAGATATAGAAAAGGGAAATTCCATCTGATAAATGTCCAATAACAAAATATACATACTGAACACAAGAAATCAGATAAATAAAACTAAAATTCCAATCTGATAAAAAATTCAAATATCAAATATATATATATATATTAAACACAGGATACCAGATAAATGAAATAATTCACAACTGATAAAGGACTAATATTAAAAATATGCACATTAAACACAAGAAATTAGACAAATAAAACAAAATTTCTCATCTGATAAAGATCTAATATCAAAAATATACATGTTGAACACAAGAATTCAAATAAATAAAAAAAACTTGTCATATGATAAAAGTATAATATCCCTTGGGAGGCAGAGCCAGGAGGATCTCTATGAGTTCAAGGCCAGCCTGGGCTACCAAGTGAGTTCCAGGAAAGGCGCAAAGCTACACAGAGAAATCCTGTCTTGAAAAACAGAAAAAAAAAAAGTATAATATCCACAATATACATATTGAACACAATAAATAAGAAAAAATATATTGGCAGTAGGTCTAATATCAACAATATACATATTGAACATTAGAAATCACATAAACAAAATAAAAATTCACATCTGATAAAGGTCTAATAACCAAAATATACATATTGAACACAAGAAGTCAGATAAACAAAAAAATTCTCCCCTGATAAAAGTATAATATCCAAAATATACATATTGAATGAAATTAAAAAATTATCAGTGGTAGGTCTAATATCCAAAATATGAACATTGAACAGAAGAAATCAGATAAATAAAACCAAAATTCTTTTCTGATACAAGTCTAATATCGAAAAGAAACATATTGAACATAACTCAATAAAAGAAAAATTCTCATCTTTTAAAGGTCCCATTACCAAAATATACAGACAGAACACAGGATATCCGATAAATAATAAGAAAATTCTCATCACATAAAGGTCTAATATCAAAAATATACATATTGAACACAAGAAATTAAAAAAAATCTCACCTGATAAAGAAGTAATATCGAAAATATACATATGAACACAAGAAATCAAATTTATGAAACAAAAATTCTCATCTGATAAAAGTCTAATATTCAAAATATACTTACTAAACACAAGAAATTAAAAGACAAAAATTTTGATCTTATAATGAACTAATATAAAAAATATGCATACTGAACACAAGAAATCAATATATACATAAAACAAAAATTCTCACCTGATAAATGTCTAATATCCAAAATATACATATTGAACATAATTAGACAAATAAAGCAAAAATTCTCACCTGACAAAGGTCTAACATCCAAAACATACATAGTAAACACAGCATACCAGATTAAAAAAAACAAAAATTCTCATCTGATAAAGGTCTAATATCAAAAATATGTGTATCCAACACAAGAAAATAGATAAATAAAAATTGTCATCTGATAGAGGTCCAATATCAAATATATACATATTGAACACAAGAAATAAATAAAACAAAAATTCACACGTGATAAAGAACTAATATTGAAAATATGCATGCTGATTGCAAGAAATCAAATACATAAAACAAAAATTCTCATCTGATCAAGGTCTAATATCCAAAACATTCATATTGAACACAAGATATCTGATAAATAAAGCAAATACTTTCATGTGTTAAAGATCTAATATCCAAAATATACATATTGTACACTGGAAATTAGATAAATAAAATGAAAATTCTCATCTGATAAAGGTCTCATATCAAAAATCTGCATTTTGAACACAAGATACTAGATAAATAAGCAAAAATTCTCACCTGATAAATGTCTAATATCAAAAATATACATATTAAACATATGAAATCAGATAAATAAATTCCTATCTGATAAAAGTCTAATATCTAAAATACACATATTGAATACTATTTTTAGAAAATAAGAAAAATTATCAGCGGTAGGCCCCTCAACTGAAGAATGGATAAAGAAAATGTGGCACATATATACAATGGTAAATATAAATGGTAAATAATATATACAGGAGTAAAAAACAATGATATCATGAAATTTGCAGGCAAATGGATGGAACTAGAAAATATCATCTTGAGTGAAGTAACCCAGACTCAGAAGGACAAACATAGTATGTACTCACTCATAAGTAGATACCAGATGTGAGGGAAAGGATGGCCAGACTGCAACCCACAACTCCAGAGAGGCTAGCTAACAGGAAAAGACCCTAGGAGGGACACATGGATGATCTTGTGAAGGAGAAGTGGATGAGATCTACATGAGTGGACTGGGTGTGGGGGGGTGGCAGAGGATGAGGAGTGGGGGATGAGAACATAGGGAAATGGGAGGGTCAAGCTGGAACAGGGACAGAGTGGGAGGGCAGGGAGGAAGATACCATGTTAGATGAGGACATCATGGGAATAGGAAAAGGCAGGGTGCTGGGTAGGCTTTCAGGAATCCACAAGGTTGATCCCACCTTGATCTGCTGGCAGTGGTCCAGAGGGTGCCTGGACCAGTCTGCTCTGGTGACCAGTCTAGTGAATAACCTAGCTGTCATCATAGAGCCTTTGTCCAGTGACTGATAGAGACAGATACACAGATTCACGGCCAGGCACCAGGCTGAACTCTGGGAATCCAATTGATGAGAGAGAGGAGAGATACTGCAGACAAGGGACGTCGAGATCATGATGGGAGGACGTGCAGAGATGACCGGCCACACTAGTGGAAGCCCATGAACTGTGGACTGTGTGGACTGGTGGCTGTGGAGCCCCAATGGGACTGGACTAGGCCCTCTGGATATGGAAGACGGTTGTTTGGCTCAAACTGCTTGGGGAACACCCAGGCAGGGGGATCAGAATCCATTCCTGCTGCATGGGCAGGGCTTTAGGTATCCGGTGCCTGTAGTGTGGTGCCCTGCACAGCCTTGGTACAGTGGGAAAGGGCTTGGACCTGTCTAGGCTCAGTGTGCAGGGCTCTGCTGACTCCCCATGGGAGACCTTGATTTGAGGGAAGTGCAGATATGGAGTGGCTTGGGCTGGAGGTTTGGGAGACAGGAGAAGGGAGGAGATGGGACTGTGGGTGGTATATAGAGTGAGTAGAAAATTTCTTAATAAAGAAAAGAAATATACATATGGAACACAAGAAATTAGATAAAACAAACATTCTCACCGGTAAAGTTCTACTATCAAAAATATACTTATAGAACACAAGAAATCAGAAAAATAAAACAAAATCTCTCATCTGACAATAGTCTAATACCCAAAATATACATATTGAACATAATTAGTTAAATAAAACAAAAATTCTCATGTGATAAAGGTCTAATACCTAAACTATAAATATTGAACACAAGACATCATCTATATATAAAAAATTCTTATCTGACATAAGTCTTATATCCAAAATATACATGTTGAACACAAGAAATCAGATAAATCAAACAAAAATTCAGATCTGATAAAGGTCTAAAATCCTAAATATACACATTGAACCAAAGAAATCAGATAAATAAATCAAAAATTCTCACCTGATTAGGGTCTAATTTCCAAAATATACATACCAAATATAATTAGATAAATAAAACAAAAATTATCATCTGATAATTTTCTAATATCCAAAATATACATATAGAACAGAAAAAATCAGAAAAAGAAAACAAAATTTTCATGTGATAAAGCTCAAATATCAAAAATATAATTAAAGAACACAAGAAATAAAATAAAACAAAATTTCTCTTCTGATAAAGGTCTCATATCCAAAATATACATACAGAACACTAGAAATCAGGTAAAGAAAACAAAAACTCTCATCCGATAAAGTACTAATTTCCAAAATATTCATAATCAAACCCAAGAAACCAAGGAAGTAAAGCAAAAATTCTCATCTGATAAAGATCTAATATCAAAAATATACATACTCAACACAAGAAATCACATAAAAATACAAAAATTCTCATCTGATGAAGGTCTAAAAACAAAAATATACATATTGAACACAAGAAATTAAGTAAAACAAAAATTTATGTGCTAAAGTTCTAATATTTTATTTATCTGATTTCCTTTGTTCAAACTGTATATTTGGATATTAGACCTCTATCAAATGAGAATTTTTCTTTAATATATATGATTTCTTGTGTTCAGTGTGCATATTTTGAATATTAGTTTTTTTCTCAGGTGAGAACTACTGTTTTATTTAATTTATTGTGTTCAGTAAATATATTGTGGATATTAGACTTTTATCAGATCAGAATTTTTGTTTTATTAATCTAATTATGTTCAATATGTATATATTGGATATGAGACATCTCTCAAATGAGATTTTTTGTTTTATACATTTGATTCTTGTGTTCAGTATGCATAATTTTGGATATTACATCTTTATCAGACGAGAATTTTCATTTAAATTATCTGATTTCTTGTGTTCCATATGTATATTTTTGATATTATACCTTAATAAGATGAGAATTTTTCTTTTATTTATCCAATTATGTTCAATATGTCTGTTTTGGATATTAGACCTTCATCAGATCAGAATTTTTGTTTTATTTATCTGTTTTCTTGTGTTCAATGTGTATATTTCGGATATTAGACTTACCGCTGATAATTTTTGTTTTTTCTTATTTATTGTGTTCAATTTATATTTTGGATATTATACATTTATCAGATGAGAATTTTTTATTTATCTGAATTCTTGTGTTCAATATGTATATTTTTGATATTAGACCATTATCAGATGAGAATTTCAGTTTTAATTATCTAATTTCTTGTGTTCAATATGTGTATTATTGGTATTAGACATTTTTGTATTCAACAGGTATGTTTGGGATATTAGACATTATCAGATGAGAATTTTGCTTTTATTTAATTTCTTGAGTACAATAAGTATGTTTTTGATGTTAGATGAATATCAGATGACAACTTTTGTTTAATTTATTTGATTTCTTGGGTTAAATATGTATATTATGTATATAAGACATTTATCTGCTGTGGGATGGTCTGTATGTCAAATGTGTTGCTGATTGGTCAATAAATAAATCCTGATTGGCCAGTGGCCAGGCAGGAAGTATAGGCGGGACTAACAGAGAGGAGAATTGAGAGAACAGGAAGCTGGGTGAGGGAGACACTGCCAGCTGCCACCATGACAAGCCGCATGTGAAGATCCCGGTAAGCCACGAGCCATGTGGCAAGATATAGATTTATAAAAATGGATTAATTTAAGCTGTAAGAACAGTTAGCAAGAAGCCTGCCATGGCCATACAGTTTGTAAGCAATATAAGTCTCTGTGTTTACTTGGTCGGGTCTGAGCAGCTGTGGGACTGGCAGGTGAGAGAGATTTGTCCTGAGGTGGGCCAGGCAGGAAAACTCTAGCTACATTTATCAGATGATAATTTTTGTTTTATTTATCTGATGTCTTGTGTTCAACATATATTTCAGAATATTAGACATTTATGAGATGATAATTTTTGTTTTATTTATCTAATTATGTTCAATATGTGTATTTTTGATATTAGACCTTTATTGGGTGAGAAATTTTGTTTTATTTAATTTCTTGTGTTCAATAAGAATATTTTTGATATTTTACCTTTATCACATGAGAATTATGTTTTGCTTTTCTGATTTCTTGTGTTCCATATGTATATATAGGGTATTCGACCTTTATGAGATGAGAATTTTTGTTTTGTTAATTTAATTTCTTGTATTAAATATGTATATTTTGAATATTAGACTTTTATCATGAGAAAATTTTTGTTTTATTGATTTAATTATGTTCAATATATACATTTCTGGTATTAGATATTTATAAGATTTGAAGTTTCCTTTATTTATATGATTTCTTGTGTTCAATGTGTATTTTTTGGATATTAGATCTTTATCAAATGAGAATTTGTGTTTTTTTAATTTATTATGTTTTTAAGTATGTTTTTGATATTGGACCTTTATCACATGAGAAATTTTGTTTTCTTTTTCTGATTTCTTGTGTTCAATATGTGTATTTTGGATATTAGACCTTTATCAGATGAGAATTGTTGTTTTATTTATGTGATTTCTTTCCTTAACTATGTATATTTTGGATAATAGACGTGTATCAGATGAGAATTGTGGTGGTATTGTGTTCCTCAAAATATTGTGCACCGTAATAAACATTTGTCAGATGCTAATTTTTGTTATATTAGTCTGATATCTTGTATTCAACATGTATATTTTGGATATTAGACCTTTATCTGATGAAAGTTTTTGTTTTGTTGATCAGGTTTCTTCAGTTCAATATGTAAGTTTTGGATATGAGACTTTTATCAAGTGACAATTATTTTTTTATTTCTTGCATTCATTATGTATATTTTGGATGTAGACCTTTATCAGAGGTGATTTTTTGGTGTTATTTATCTAATTAAGTTCAATATGTATATTTTCAATATAAGACATTTATCAGATGAGAATTTTTTTATTTAGCTAGTTAATGTTCAATGTGTATATTTTGGATATTGCACCTTTATCAGGTGAGAATTTTTAATTGATTAATGATATCTTGTGTTTAATATGTATATTTTTTATATTTGACATTTCTTTGATGAAAATTATTAATTTATCTGATTTCTTCTGTTCAACAGGTTTAATTTAGATATTAGACCTTCATCAGATGAGAATATTTGTTTTATTATTTTATTTCTATTGATCAATATAATATTTTTGATATTGAACTTTTATCAGATGATAATATTTTTTACTTAATTTCTAGTGTTTGGTAAATAATATTTGGATATTAGACATTTATCAGATGAGAAATTTTTATTTATTTGATTTCTTTATTTGAATATGTACACTTTAGATGTAAGTTCTTTATCAGGTGAGAATTATTGTGTCATTTAATTTCTTGAGTTCAATATGTATATTTTGGATATTAGATTTTCATGAGTTGTTAATTTTTTTTAATTTAATTTAATTTTATTTTACAATACAATTCAGTTCTACATATCAGCCATGGATTCTTTTGTTCTCCTCCCTCCCACCTGCCTCCCCTTCCCCCAGCCTACCCCCTATTTCCACCTCCTCCAGGGCAAAGCCTCCCCAGAGGACTGAGATCAACCTGGTAGACTCAGTCCAGGCAAGTCCAGTCCCCTCCTCCCAGCCCGAGCCAAGCGACCCTGTATAAGCCCCAGGTTTCAAACAGCCAACTCATGCAATGAGTACAGGACCCGGTCCCACTGCCTGGATGCCTCCCAAACAGATCAAGCCAATCGACTATCTCACTCATTCAGAGGGCCTGATCCAGTTGGGGGCCCCTCAGTCATTGGTTCATAGTTCATGTGTTTCCATTTGTTTGGCTATTTGTCCCTGTGCTTTATCTAACATTGATCTCAACAATTCTTGCTCATATAAACCCTCTGCTTTCTTGCTAATTGGACTCCCAGAGCTCCACCCGGGGCCAAGCCATGGATCTCTGCATCCAGTTCCTTTAGTCTTTGGATGGGATTTCTAGCACGACAATTAGGGTGTTTGGCCATCCCATCACCTGAGTAGGTCAGTTCCTGCTGTCTCTCGACCATTGCCAGCAGTCTATTGTGGGGGTATCTTTGTGGATTTCTGTGGACCTCTCTAGCACTTTGCTTCTTCCTATTCTCATGTGGTCTTCATTTACCATGGTCTCTTATTCCTTGTTCTCCCTCTCTGTTCTTGATCCAGCTGGTATCTTCCACTCCCCCAAGCTCTGTTTCCCTCAACCCTCGCCCTTCATTCCCCCCACTCATGTCCAGATTGTTCATGTAGATCTCTTCTTTGGGCATTCCTTGGGTATATGCCCAAGAGTGGTATAGCTGGATCTTGGGGGAGATTGATTTACAATTTTCTAAGAAAGCACCATTTTGATTTCCAAGGTGGTTGTACAAGTTTGCATTCCCACTAGCAGTGGAGGAGAGTTCCCCTAGCTCCACATCCTCTCCTGTATAAGGTGTCTTCCTTGTTTTTGATCTTAGCCATCCTGACAGGTGTAAGGTGGAATCTCTGAGTCATTGGGAAGGCCTCCCTTCTCCAAAACCCCCAGCAGACCCTTCAATGTCCTCGAGTTGTTAATTTTTATTAGATGAGAATTTTTATATCATTTAACTGATTTCTAGTGTTCAATATGCATATTTTGAATTTTAGACAGCTATCAGGTGAGAATTTTCATTTTATTTGTCTGATTTTTTTGTGTTCATTATACATATTTTAGGTATTAAACCTCTATCTATCAGGTGAGAATTTTTGTTTTGTTTATATGATTTCTTGTGTTCAATATGTATATTTTGGATATGAGACCTTTATCATGCAGGAATTTTTGTTTTAGTTATGTGATTTCTTGTGTTCAATTGGTATATTTTTATATTAGTCCTTTATCAGAACAGAATTTTTGTTTTAGTTTATTTCTTATATTCAATAAATATATTTTTTCATATTAGACCTTTATCTCATGAGTATTTTGTTTCCTTTTTCTGATTTCTTTTTCTCAATATGTGTATTTTGGATACTAGACTTTTATCAGATGAGATTTTTCCTTTTATTTATCTGATATCTTGTATTCAATATGTATATTTTGAAAATTACACCTTTATGAGATGAGAATTTTTGTTTTATTTACTCTTGTGTTCAGTATGTATGTTTTGGATATTAGACTTTCATGAGATAATAATTTTTGTTTTAATTAATTTACTGTGTTCAGTATGTTTTTTTATAAAAGACCTTTACTAGATGAGAATTTTTGTTTTATTTATCTGATTTCTTATGTTCAATATATATATTTTGGATATTAGACTTTTATCAGATGAGAAATTTTGTTTTAAATATACATATTGAACACAATAAATCATATAAACAACAAAAATTCTCATCTGATAGGGGTTTAATATCGAAAATATGCATAATTAACACAAAAAATCAGACAAATAAAATGAAAATTCTCATCTGAATAATTTCTAATATCAAAAATATACATACTGAACAAAAGAAATTAATTAAAACAAAAATTATTATCTAATAATTTTTTGTGTTTCCAATATGTATATTTTGGATATTAGACATTTGTTAGGTGAGAATTTTTGTTTTATTTACTTTCTTGTGTTTACTATGTATATTTTCAATATTAGACTTTTATCAGATGAGAATTTTTGTTTTATTTATCTAATAATATCAATATGTATATTTTGGATATAAGACCTTTATCAGGTGAGAACTTTTGTTTTATTGATCTGATTTTGTCTGTTCAACATTGATATTTTGGATATTAAAACTTTAACAGATGAGAATTGTCACTTTATTTATCTGATTTCTTGTTTTCAATTGATATATTTTTTATATAAGAACTTTATCAGAACAGAATTTTTGTTTTATTTTATTTCTTGTGTTCAATAAGTATATTTTTCATATTAGACCTTAATCACTCAATAATTTTGTTTTGTTTTTCTGATTTCTTGTGTTCTATATGTATATTTTGTATGTTAAACTTTTATGAGGCGAAAAGTTTTGTTTTATTGATCTGATTTCTTGTTTCAATATGTATATTTGCATAATAGACCTCTAGCAGATGAGAATTTTTGTTTGTTTATGTGATTTCTTACATTCCATAGGTATATTTGTGATATTTGACCTTTATCAGATCAGAATTTTTGTTTTATTCATCTAATTATGTTCCACATGCATATTTTTAATATTAGACCTTTGTCAGATGAGAATTTTTCTTTTATTTATTTTCTTGTGTACAGTATGTGTATTTTATTTATTAGACCTTTATCAGGTGAGAATTTTTGTTTTATTTATGTGATTTCTCGAGTTTTTTATATATATTTGGATATTAGACTTTTGTCATGTGAGAATTTTTTTGCTTTAATTTCTTGTGTTCAGTATGTATATTTTGGAATATTAGACCATTAACAGGTGAGAAAATTTATTTTTCTAAATATTTTCAATATGTGTATTTTGGATATTAGACCTTATGAGATGAAAATTTTTGTTTTCTTTTATGATTTCTTGTGTTCAATATGTATATTTTTGATATTAGAGCTTAATAATATCTGATTTTGTGTTTTATTTGATTTCTTGTGTTAAGTATGTATATTTTAGAAATCACCACATCATCAGGTGAGAATTTTTGTTTTATTTAACTTCTTGTGTTCATTATGTATATTTTTGATATTAGTCCTTTATCAGATGAGATTTTTTGTTTTGTATATTTGATTTCTTACATTCATTTTGCATATTTTGGATATTAGTTCTTTATTAAGTGAGAATTTTTGTTTCATTTAATTTCTTTTGTTGAATGTGAATATTTTTGATATTAGACCTTAATCAGGTGAGAATGTTTGTTTTATTTATCTAGTGTCCTGTGTTTAAAATGTATATTTTAAATATTAGACATTTATCAGATGAGAATTTTTTATTTGTCTAATTTCTTGTGTTCAATATGCATATTGTGCATATTAGACCTTTATTAGAGGAAAAATTTTGTTTAATTCATCTATTTTTTTATGGTCAATATATATATATGTATACATATATATATTGAAAATTAGACCTTTATCAGGGGAGAATTTTAGTTCTTTGTCAGTTGAGAATTTTTATTTAATTAATTTATTGTGTTCAGTATGCATATTTTGGATATTAGATTTTAATCAGATGAGAATTTTTGTTTTATTTATTTAAATATGTTCATTATGTATATTTTTGATATTAGACATTTATCAGGTGATAATTTTTGTTATAGTAGTCTGATACCTTATGCTCAGCATATATATTTGGATATTAGACATTTATCTGATGAGACTTTTTGTTTTATTTTTCTGATTTCTTGGGATAAAATGTATTTGGAAGTTAGACCTCTATCAGAATAAATTTTTTGATTTACTTTTTTTTATTTCTTAGGTTCATTTTGTATATTTTGGATATTCAAATTCTATCAAATGAGAGGTTTTGTTATATTTGATTTCTTAGGTTCAATATGTAAATTTTGGATATAGACCTTTTTTAGGTGAAAATGTTTTTTTTATTTATTTTGTTCAATATGTGTAGATGTAACCAACTGTCTTTTTAAATAAGAAACACAGAACCAATGCAAAGAAGAAAGCTAAGAGGTCAGAGCTAAGAGCTAAAACCTTACCCTTCCTTCTGCAGTGGTCCTACCTCTCCAAAACAGAGCTACTTCCTGTGTTAAAGTCTTTATATAGACTTTCTGTTCTGCCTTCTCATTGGTTGTAGACCCAACCACATGACTGCCTCATCACTGCCTGTCTATATAAAACTCCAGGTCTTCTATGGTTGGTATTGTTATTAAAGGCATGTGTATCCAATACTGGCTGTATTCCTTAACTCAGAGAGACTTACCTAGGTCTGCCTACCAAGTGCTGGGATTAAAGGCGTGTACCACCACCACCTGGCTTTCCTATGGCTTGCTAATAGCTCTGACCCTTGGCCAACTTTATTTATTAACATACAAATAATATTTTAGTACAAAATAAAATATCACCATATTTTCCCTTTTCTATTTTAATAAAAAGAAAAAAGGAAAAAGCTTATAACTAACATAAGAAAAACTATATACAATAGTACAACAACTATATACAATACATACAAGTAATAAATACCTAAACAATGTCTAGTCCATTTGTATTTGACAAATTCAGAGAAAATAATTTCATTATCTATCCTATTGTGTCTAATTCACTTTCTATCCTAATTAATCTTCAACTGTAACTAACTAATCTTCAACTCCCTCAGAGACCCAAGAAGGAAATAATATTAGCTAACAAAAATAAAAACAGGAAGTACATTCAAGCAACTTCCAAAAACTTGTGAGTTGACAGAAACAGCCAGCTGCCTGGACAGTCATCTGAGGTTTCCCCGCAGTGTTGGGGCATCATCTTCAGCCTGTAGGCTTAGCGTATCTGACAGACTCATTTGTGAAGTAGGATGTACACAGGTTCAACAGTTCAACCTCACATTGGGTGAGAGCAGTCCATATACCAGAAACACCTGATTTCCACTAGTATCATGTCATGATACAGGATTTTAAATTCTGGAAATTGTTGATAGTTTTTTAATTCAGCTGTCCAATCTTCTTGGCTATCTGTGTATGTGGCTTCATCTCAGCATCCCGTTCTTCTCCACATCCCGCTATTAAATGCCATTCTACTATTAAGAGGCGTGAGCTTACTCTTCAAGAATAACTGTTTCAGCTGCTGTTCCATTGCACATCAGAAGCCATCGGCCCACTGCCTGTTCAGCTACCTTCGAAGAAAAGGGCACTGTACCTTCTCCGGATTGCGAAGGCCACTTCAGGGATGGTGCCATATTATCCTGTCCTCAGAAGATGCCTTTTGATAAAGCCATAACCACACTTGATTTGGCAAAATCAGTACTCCTTTGTTTTGTGTCCTATCTGTCCTGTTTGTCAGCAATTGATTTGGGGATACTTTGTTGTCCAGTGGCTAACTTTTGCCACAATTAAAGTTAACCCTAATTGCAAATTTTTCAATGCCCATATTTTCTCTGAAGTAGATTGGTACTGCCAGGAGCCGACATGTCTCATAGTCATAACAAAAAAGAAAAATTTTCTAAGTTATTAAAACATTTTAAATGCCATATTCTGTAGATCTCTGAAGTGTTTGAAGATGACCTGTCTAGCTAAAATATATCTGCTCAATCTTGAAAACATACCTAATTTGACTACAAGTTCTATTATAATGTCTAACTACTTTCATGTTTTTATATCCTAATAGTTGATAATAATAACATTCAAGGATCAGAAAATTGTATTACATTTTTAAATGAATGTTATAAATACAGTAAGAAATATACAAATATGTATATTTTTGATATTAGACTTTTATAAGTTGAGAAGTTTTGTTTTATTTAATTTCTTGTGTTTAATAACTATATGTTTGATATTTGACATTTATCACATGAGAATTTTGTCTTCTTTTATGATTTTTTGTGTTCAATATGTATATTGTTGATATTATACCTTGATCAGATGAGAATTTTTGCTTTATTTACTTATGTTTAATATGTATAATTTTAGTAATAAGCTTTTATTAGAATAGAATTCCTTTTCTTTGTTTTTTTTGTGCTCAATAATGATATTGTTGATATTACACCTTTATCAGATGAGAATGTTTGTTTTATTTATCTAATTTCTTGCGGTCAATATGTATATTTTTGATATGTGACCTCTACAAGATAAGAATTCTTGTTTTATTGAACTTCTTGTGTTAAATATGTTTATTTTGGATATTAGAATTTTCTCAGTGAAAAATTTTTGTTTTATTTATTTTCTCATGTAATATAAATACATTTTTAATATTTGACCTTTATCAGATGAGAATTTTCATTTTATTTATCTGATTTTTAATGTTGAGTGTTTTTTTGGTTATTAGACTGTTAACATTTGAGAATTTTTGTTTCATTTTCTTGTCATCAATGTGTATATTTTGGATATTAGAACTTTATCTGCAGAGAATTTTTCTTTTATTTAATTTTTGTGTTTGATAAGTATATTTTTGATATTTGACTTTTATCACATGAAAATTTTTTCCTGTTTATGATTTCCTGTGTTCAATATGTACATTTTGGATATTAGACTTTTTTCAGATGAAAATTTTTGTTTTGTTCATCTGAATTCTTGTGTTCAATGTATATTTTTATATTTGACCTATATCAGATGAGAATTTTTATTTTATTTAGTTTCTTGTGTTCAACAAGTATATTTTAGTTATTAGACTTTTATCAGATGAGAATTTTTGTTTTATTGGAATTTTTGTGTTTAATATGTATATGTTGGATAATAGACTTTTATCAGATAAAAATTTCTATTTTATTTTATTTCCTATGTTCAATATATGTTACAGTTATTAGACTTTTATCAGAGGAGAGTTTTTCATTTACCTAATTATATTCTATACGTATATATTTTTTTATTTTATAATTTAATTTAATTTTACATATAAACCATGGATTTTCCTGTCCTCTCTTTTCCCTCACCTGCCTTCCCCTCAGCCCATCCCCCATTCCCATCTCCTCAAAGGCAAAGCCTCCCCAGAGGACTGAGATCAACCTGGTAGACTCAGTCCAGGCAGGTCCAGTCCCCTCCTCCCAGCCCGAGCCAAGCGACCCTGCATAGGCCCCAGGTTTCAAACAGCCAACTCATGCAATGAGCACACGACCCGGTCCCACTGCCTGGATGTCTCTCAAACAGATCAAGCCAATCAGCTGTCTCACCCATTCACAGGGCCTGATCCACTTGGGGACCACTCAGCCATTGGTTCATAGTTCATGTGTTTCCGTTAGTTTGGCTATTCATCCCTGTGTTTTTTACAATTTTGGTATCAATAATTCTCACTCACAATCCCTCCTCTTTCTCACCAATTGGACTTGCGGAGCTCTACTTGGGGCCTGGCCGTGGATCTTTGCTTCCACTTCCCTCAGCCATTGGATGAGATTTCTAGCACAACAGTTAGGGTGTTTGGCCATCCTATCACCAGAGAAGATCAGTTCAGGCTTTCTCTCGTCCATTGCCAGTAATCTTTTGTGGAGGTATCTTTGTGGATTTCTGGGGACCTCTCTAGTATTTTGCTTCTTCCTATTCTCATGTGGTCTTCATTTATTTTGGTCTTTTATTCCTTGTTCTCCCTCTCTGTTCTTGATCCAGCTGGGATCAACTGCTTCCCTTAGCTCTCTTTCCCTCGACCCTTGCCCTTCATTACCCCCAATCATGTCCAAGTTGTTCATACAGATCTCATCCATTTCTGTGTCATTGGGTGATCCTTGTGTCTTTCTTAGGGTCTTGTTTTCTGGGTAGCCTCACTGGAGTTGTGAGTAGCAGTCTAGTCTTCCTTCATTTTACATCTAGTATCCTCCTATGAGTACATAGCATGTTTGTGTTTCTGAGTCTGGGTTACCTCACTCAGGATGATTTTTTTCTAGATCCATCCATTTGCCTGCAAACCTCATGACATCATTGTTTTTCTCTGCTGAGTAGTACTGCATTGTGTATATGTATCACATTTTATTTATCCCTTCTTCCGTTGAAGGACATCTAGGTTGTTTCCAGGTTCTGGCTATTACAAACAATGCTGATATGAACATAGCTGAGCAAGTGCCCTTGTGGTATGATTGAGCATTCTTTGGGTATATGCCCAAGAGTGGTAGAGCTGGGTCTTGGGGGATATTGATTCCCAATTTTTTAAAAAAGTGTCATATTGATTTCCAAAGTGGCTGTACAAGCTTGCATTCCCACCAGCAGTAGAGGAGAGTTTCCCTTGCCCCACATCCTCTCCAACATAAGGTGTCTTCAGTGATTTTGATCTTAGCCATTCTGACAGGTGTAAGGTGGTATCTCAGAATCATTTTGATTTGCATTTCTCTGATGACTAAGGATGTTGAGCAATTCCTTAAATGTCTTTCAGCAATTTGAGAATCTTCTGTTGAGAATTCTCTGTTTAGCTCTATAGCCCATTTTTTAAATTGGACTGTTGGGTATTTTGATGTCTAATTTCTTGAATTCTTTATGTATTCTGGAAATCAGCCCTCTGCCTATATGGGGTTGGTGAAGATCTTTTCCCATTCTGTAGGTTGTTGTTGTGTCTTATTGACTGTATTTTTTGCCTTTCAGAAGTTTCTCAGTTTCAGGAGGTCTCATTTATTAATTGTTACTGTCTGTGTCTGTGCTACTGGTGTTATATTTAGGAAGTGATCTCCTGTGCCAATGACTTTAAGACTACTTTCTACTTTCTTTTCTGTCAGGTTCAGCGTAACCTTAAATTAACCCATTTCTATTAATCTAAGTATCACTACATGTCTCATGGCCTTATGGGTGTTCCAATACATCTGGCTACCGGAGCAGACTGCAGCATCTTCTTGCACTCTGCCTTTCTTCTCTCTGTATATTTTTTTGGATTTCCTACCTGGATCTAACCTGTCTTGCCATAGGACAAAACACCATCTATATTAACCAATAGTCATGACACATATACACAGCAAACAGAAAGACCATCCCAGAGCACTTCCCCTTTTATGTCTAATGAAAAAGGAAGTTTTTTATTTTAACATAATAAAATTACATGTAACAAAACAGTTATTGAGCAAGAATTATAGTTATAATAACTAGTCAATTTGTATTTGGCAAAAATTAAAGGAAATATTCTATCATCTATTCTATCTTTGTGAGTCTAAAGTTTTATACCTAATTTACATTGTATTCATTACAAAGGAAAATTATAATTATAAATATCTAATCTTCAATTCCATCAAAGATTCTAGAAGAATATTATCTGAGTAAACAGCAAGTGCATTTCAAGCAACTACCAAAATTCTAGAAATGACAGTGACATTGGGCTGCTTGGTCAGTTATTCAAAGTTCCTCTGTAAGATTGGGGCATCCATCTTCAGCCTACTGGCTTAGAGTCTCTGTCAGACTTTTCTGTGAAGCAGAAAATTTGATAAACTGTTCCTTCTATGGACAAAGTTCATCAGTCACTTTTCTATGTGTCCTGAAGAATGTCTGGCAGTTTCTTCTGCAAATCAGGAACCTGAAGGACCATCTCTCCTTGTTTTAGCAAAGTCAGGGGTCACCTTCCTATGTGTCCCACATGGCAAGTTTATCATGCAGTCCAGGGACAACAGTTTCCTGCCCAAATGTCTAAGCTTTTCCCTATTGTAAATAAACTCCATATTGAGTTTCTTTAATGCCCATTATTCTCTTCGAAGCAATAGGTGGTGTCAGGAGCAGATATGTCTCATTGTCCAGAAAAGTCTAAGTTCTTAGAACACTTAAATATGCTATATTCTGTAGGACTTTGAAGTGTTTGAAGGTTATCTATATATCAGAAATATATTTCTGTATAACTAGAAAACCTAATAAACATGATTATAAATTTGACTATTATAGATAACTATTAATTTGCATTATGTATACATTGCATTTTTTTTTTTGGTTTTTTGAGACAGGGTTTCTCTGTGTAGCTTTGTGCCCTTCCTGGAACTCACTTGGTAGTCCAGGCTGGCCTCGAACTCACGGAGATGCGCCTGGCTCTGCCTCCCGAGTGCTGGGATTAAAGGCGTGTGCCACCACCGCCTGGCTTACATTGCATTTTTAAATGAGCTACTTTAAAATACCTTTAAAAAGAGTTGAAATATATGCATACTATAGCAAAATTGACTTTAAATTTGTATCAATAAACCAAAATCCATATCAATATAAAGTATTTTGAGATTAACAGTTTTTTTAATGAAAGGAATTCAATTATTGACCTTGTCATTGCTATATCATCCAGTTTTAGAAAGATTGACTTTGACCATTAATTATAATCAACCCTCTTTAAATAAAAACAAACATTCATAAACAATATTTTGTGAATTTGGGCACAGTTTTATATACTACTTCCTTCTAATTAAGGGCACTGGTAGTCTGTGGGGATTCTGAGGAAATTTAGAATTATGGTCAAGTCTTGATTGGGGTTATTTGTGTGGTTAGTCAATCTCAGCCAGTAGCATTGAAGCTGTTGTGGATATTGTATCATCTTGGCCATCATTCCCATTGGAGATTTTTCAGGGGTTCTTGCTCAATCAGATCATACTAACCCAAAAGTAATCCATAGGTTCTCATCTTCTGTGGAAACAAATTAGAAACTTTTTTTGAAAGCAACATATTCTAAGACACAAATTTTGAAGTCAAGATATCTTTAAAACATACGTGTTGGTTTAGCTTAGCAGCCCCCATAATCAGGTGTGAGTCTGTAGTTAGTTCATTAACAGTCAAAGAATTCAAAGAAAACATAATACTATACATAATCCAGGTGTTTTGTTTATTTTTCATTTTTATGTAGCATATTTTATTTATATTATTATTGTCTCTTTAAGGAAATTTTAAAGTATTTATTTCATTTTATACTGGCCTATACTTTTTTCCTTTTTTTACTCAAACCTACATATATATTTTTAAATACATCATAACCCATTTAGAGACTTTTCTGTTTGAATTTGTTTTTACTGTGTTTCTTAACCCTTTGTATATGTGACCAAAATGTTGATCTTCCCACAGCATGATGGCTGCTGGTACTTTGTGGGATTAACTTAAGCCTGCAGGCAACTTCTGGGATAATTTTCTCTTTATAGCAGCATGGCCCATGTAAGAGGCTGTAGGATGGACCAATAGTGTCTCCCTGAGACACAGATACTGCTTGTACTGATTGGAGAAAGAGATGGGTAGGTGGATGTGCAAGAATGCATTCAACAACAAAAAAAGCAATATAGTACCACCAGAACCTAGTGGCTCTACAACAGCAAGACTTGAATATCCCAACGTAGAAGAAGCAGAGCAAAGTGATCTTAAAATGGCTTTATGAAGATGATAGAGGCCTTTAAAGAAGAAATGAAAATTCCCTTAAAGAAATAGAAGTAAAGACAAACAAAAAGTTGGAGGAGATCAATAAATCTATTAAAGAAAGCCAAGAAAACCAAGAAAAACAATCAAACAAAGAAAACAGATCAAGCTTTGAAATTTGAAATTGAGGCAATAAAGAAGACACAAACGTACGGAATATTAAAATGGAAAATATGAGTAAATGAACAGGAACTGCAGATGCAAGCATAACCAACAGAAGGCAAGAGATGGAACAGAGAATCTCTAAGCTTTGAAGATGCCAGAGGAAAAAAATATTTTTTCAGGCAAGGAATACATTCAAGTCAACAGAGTCATAACAAATAAACATCAAGCAAATGTGGGACACAATGAAAAGACCAAACTGAAGAATAATAGGGATGCAAGAAGAAGAATACCAGCTCAAAGGTACAGAAAATATACTTAACAATATGGCTTAATGTTAGAATTAAACAACAGAAATTACAGAAATCATACAAAATAATGAAAACTAAATAAAGCCCAACTGAATTACCAATGAGTGAAGGACAAAATAAAGAAGTTAAAGACTTCTTAGAGTTCAATGAATAGAAGTGTACAATGTACCCAAACTTATATTACACTATGAAAGCAGTAGTAAAAAGAAAGTTCATACAACTAAATATCTACATAAAGAATTTTGAGAAATCTCACACTAGGGGCTTAACAGCACATCTGATAGCTCTAGAGAAAAAAGAAGGAAATTCACCCAGGAAAAATTGAGGTCAGAAAATAATCAAATTGAGGGCTGAAATCAAAAAAGGAAAAAAAAGAGAACAAAACAAAATTCAATGAAACAAAAAAGTTGGTTCTTTGAAAAAAACCAAGAAGATAGACAAACCCCTAATCAAACTAACCAAAAGACAGAGAGAGAGAGAATGTCCAGATTAAAAAAAAATCAGAAATGAAAAGAAGACATAATAATAGAAAATGAGGAAATATGGAGAATCATCAGGTCATAATTCAAAAACCTGTACATGACAAAATTAGAAACTCTAAAAGAAATGGAAAATTTTCTGAATAGGAACCAAATACACAAACTAAATCAAGACCAGATAAACAACTTAAATAGACCTATAACCCCTAAGGAAATAGAAGCAGTCATTTAAAGTTTGTCAACCAATAAAAGCCCAGGTCCAGATGGTTTCAGCACAGAATTCTACAAGAATTTCAAAGAAGAGCTCATACTGGTACACCTCAAATTGTTCCACACACTAGAAACAGAATGAATATTGCCAAATTGCTTTATGAGGCTTTAGTTACCCAAATCAAACAAAGATACAACAAAGAAACAAAATTACAGAATAAACAATCCTCATGAACATAGATGGATATGTACTCAAAGAAATACTGGCAAACGAAATTCAAGAACACATCAAAATTTCATCCACCATGATCAAGTAAGCTTCATGAAAGAAATGCAGTCATGGTTCAACATACAAAAATCTGTGAGTGTAATCCATCATATAAACAAACTGAAAGAAAAGAAATACATAATATTCTCATTAGATTCTGAAAAAGCCTTTCACAAAATCCAACACCCCTTCATGATACCCTCAAGGTCTTGGAGAAAGAAGAAATACAAGGAACGTACATAAACATAATAAAGGCAATTTACAGCAAGCCAACAGCCAACATGAAATTAAAGGAAGAAAAACTCAAATATCCAAAATATACATATTGTACACAATAAATTAAAGAAAAGATAAATTCTCATCTGATAAAGGTCTAATATTAAAAATATGCATATGGAACATAATTAGATAAATAAAACAAAAATTCTCATCTGATAAAGGTCTAATATCCCAAATATACATATTGAACACAAGAAATCATATAAACAAATGAAAATTCACATCTTATAAAGGTCTAGTATGAAAAATATACATAAGGACACAAGAAATCAGATCAATAAAACAAAAATTCTCACCTGATAAAGGTCTAACATTGATATACATATAGAAAACAAGAAATCAGAAAAACAAAACAAAATTCTCATGTAATAAAGGTCTAATATGAAAAATATACTTATTGAACAAAAGAAATAAAACAAAAATTCTGTTCTGATAAAGGTCTAATGTAAAAAATATACCTATTGAAAAGAAGAAATGACGTAAATGAAACAAAAGATTCTCATCTGTTAATGGTCTAATATCCCAAATATCCATGTTGAACAAAAGAAATCAGATCAATAAACAAAAATTCTCACCTGATAAAGGTCTAATATCCAAAATATACATATTGAACACAAAAAAATCAACTGTATAAAACACAAAGTGTTTGTTCAAAAGATACATATTGACATAATGAGATAAATAAAGTAAAAATTCTCATCTGATAAATGTCTAATATCGAAAATATACATAGTGAACATAAGAAATAAAAAGAAACAGAAATTATCACCTAACAAAAGGCTAATATCCAATATCCAATATATACATATTGAATACATAAAACCACATAAATAAAACAAAAATTCTCACCTGATAAATATCTAATAGCCAAAATATACATACTGAATATAAGAAATTAAACAAAAGAAAAATTCTCATCTGATAAATGTTTAATGTCAAAAATATGCATATGGAACATAATTAGATAAATAAAACAAAAATTCTCATCTGATAAAGGTCTAATATCAAATATACACATTGATCCCAAGAAATCATGTAAATAAAACAGAAATTCTCACTGATAAAAGTCTAATATCCAAAATACACATATTAAACACTAGAATTCAGATAAATAAAACAAAATTTCTCATCTGATAATTTTCTAATATTCAAAAAATAAATACTAAACACAAGAAATTAAATAAAACAAAATTTCTCACATGATAAAGAATTAATATCCCAAATACACATATTGAAAACAAGAATTCAGATAAATTAAACAAAAATTCTCACCTGATAAAGGTCTAATATTCAAAATATACACACAGAACACAACAAATCAGAAAAACAAAAAAAAATTCTTTTGTGATAAAGATCAAATATGAAAAATATACTTATTGAACACAAGAAATTAAATAAAATAAAAATTCTGAACTGATAAAGGTCTAATATCAAACATATCCATATTGGACATAATTAGATTAATAAAAAGTAATTCTCATCTGATAAAAGTCTTATATCCAAAATATACATACTGAATATAAGAAATTAATTAAATAAATATTCTCACCTTATAAAGAACTCATTTCCAAAATATGCAAGCTGAACACAAGAAATCAAATACATAGAACAAAAATTTGCATCTGATAAAGGTCATTATCAAAATATACATACTGAATTCATGCAATAAAAAAAAAACAAAATTCTCACCAGTAGGTCTAATATCCAAAGTATGTATATTGAACACAAGAAATTAAAAAAACAAAAATTCTCATCTGCTTAAGGTCTAATGTCCAAATTATACACACTGAACAGAATATATAAGACCATTATAAGAAAATTCTCATCAGAAAGTTGTCTAATATCAAAAATATACTTACTGAACACAAGATATTATATAAAAATATTTTATACCATTAAATTTCTAATTTCCAAAATATACATATTGAATACAAGAAATCAGATATATAAAGCAAAAATTGTCACGTGATAAAGGTCTAATATCAAACATATTTTTATAAACCCAATAAATTAGAATAAACAAAAATTTCACTTGTGAAGTTGTCATTTATAAAATACATCTATTAAACAGTAGAAATCAGATAAATAAAACAAAAATTCTCTCATAGTAAAAGTCTAATAAAATATACATATTAAACACAAGAAAACAAAAACAAAACAAAAATTCTCATCTGATAAAGGTAAATATCAAAAATATACATATTTAACACAAGAAATAAGATAAAAAAACAAAAATTCTCATCTGATAAAGGTCTGATATACAAACATATATGTGGATACCAAGAAATCAGATAAAAAAAAAACAAAAATTCTCAATTGATAAAGGTCTAACTATAAAAATATCCATACTGAACACAGGAAATTAAATAAAACAAAAATTCTCATCAGATAAAGGTCTAATGTCCCAAATTTACATATTGAACATAATTAGATAAATGAAACAAAAATATTCATCAGATAATGGTCTAATATCAGACAGATAGTTATTGAACACAATAAATTAAATAACACCAAAATTCTCCTTTGTATATATAAAAGGTTTCTTCTTTCCAGTTTGACTTCTTTCATGCCTGCAAGCACATGTAAAATCTTTACCATAATCATTACACTGTTGACTCTTTATATCGGTATGAATTAAATTTAAATTTGGTCTAATTGTAAAGAGGAATCAGTTCTTAAGATTTCATCATTGTTTTTACACCCATGTTTTATTTAAGCAGTGCTAGTACTCATAGGGCTTCTCTGTAGTGAGAGTTTGTTAATATATTAATAATGAAAATAGAAAATCAATTACTTGTATACTTTAAACAAATCCAACAAGTATACTCAATGTGGAGACTGCTACATATCTACTCAATGTTATGAGAATGAGGTATGTTATGTCTTCCATATTCCTATGCTCATATGGCTTGTTTCCATAAGGACATGTGATATAGCTAGTAAAGGAAGAATAACAGATAATAGATTTCCCCATTGAATTCTGTTTGACTTTCTGTCCTCACAGACTTGTGGTATAGGGATTAAGGTTTCTCTTCCACAATATCCCTTGTGTTTTGACTCTAATTGCCCCACTCACTATACAGCACAGTCACAACAAGTATATGAGTTACACTAGCTTTACTATGGACTATTTGCTTAATAGAAAGCTTTGACAATATACTCATCACCTCTTCACTGTGTGTAACTTTTGTAATATGAATGTTATGAAATAAAAAGACTGACAGTTCTACAGCATAGCTCTCATGGTGCTATGATTTTAATGGTGATATCTTTTGAGGAATTGTTTCTTTGACATTGTTCTTAAATGAATGCCCTGCAAATGCTATTCACCAACCTGAAATTGAGATTTATGTTTTTGTGAGAATTTAATAATCATCAATGCACTTTAAGTGGTACTTATTTACACTGTTGCTTTTTGCCTGTCCTGGACTAGCTCTGTAGACCCGCCTGGCCTTGAACTCACAGAGATCCACCTGCCTCTGCCTCCCAAGTGCTGGGATTACAGGCGTGCAACACCAGTGCCCGGCCCCAGTTTTCTTCCTGAGAAAAGCATGGTTCAGCCAGAAGGACAATATGACACCAGGTGACAAGTATTTGAAAAGTAAAACATGTTGTATTAAGGACTAGACTGATCAAGCAAGGCTTTCATTTCAGCCCTCATGCCAGGAAAAGGATCATTCTTGGGAGAGCAATTAACAGCCTGTGGACTAGGCCTTGGGAGTTTTCCCTAAGTGCCTGATTTATTGACATTAAAACAGAGCTCCTTCCATAAAATCAGAACATGTTTGGGGGAACTGGTAATGGTCTGAACCAGAGCTTTTATGGTGGGCTTGCTTCAGATCCCACATGGAACTATGGATATCAGTCCCAAGACCACTAATGGGTTTACTCAGTAATGATCTTGAGATATCCTGTGTTCCCTTTTGCAGCATTGTTTGATTAGCCTCCTCCTGATTCTGTCCCACTGTACTGTAGTTTCTGCAGACTTCCTAGAAGTTCCTCATTTCCTTCCATTTCCCCCCTGGAAGTAGCTGCTACTCTTTTTAAGAAGCTTACATAGCATGCAATATAGACTGTGCACGATCTCCTCACACCAGCTTTTATTTTTTCTACCTTTCACTTTTCCCATCATTCTCACCCACTCTCAGCTTCACCCCAGCACAATGTCACAATGTCACTAAACCTTCAGGTGTCTTGTCTATTTAAGAAAAAATTCTGGGAATATTTTTGGTGTCTAATTCACCCATCTGCCCAAATAGCTAGACCTACAACTTGTCTATCTTTGTTTAAATTGTTCAAAGTGCAACCTGGAGCAAGAAGCTAAAAAACACAAGGATTCCATTCTGTTGCTCTCCAGCCAATTATCTCACTGTTCTCTCTACTATACCTTCAAAATTCTTAAATTAAATGCCTGTAGCACCTCAGAGTTTTAAAATTATTCATTTGAGTCATGTAGTTGACAATCCAATGCAGGCACCAGGAAAGGTTTTGCATGTGAAGCATTGCTTCTGATTTCAAACCAAATAGCAGAAATAGTTTATTGTGCACACTGCAGGGGGAAGCAGGGTAGGTAATTAGCAGCTGGTCTCACTGTTATAAAAAAAGGACTTGATTATGGTAGCAAGAGTTATATTATAATTTCCCGTCATAATTTAATTTATGTTACATGAATTATCACAGACCAGATTGTGTGAGTGTAGAGTTT
The DNA here is from genome assembly GCF_949786415.1 of Peromyscus eremicus. NCBI lineage: Eukaryota > Metazoa > Chordata > Mammalia > Rodentia > Cricetidae > Peromyscus > Peromyscus eremicus. Next base: position 2,510,869 of record NW_026734289.1, read on the forward strand.
GGGAAGGCTATTTTGAGCCAATGGATATTGAATTTGCTATTAGGAAACTTTCCTATGCAGATATGTCCAGTCCTGCTTGACATAGTTATGTCTGTCATGGTTTGAGAAACAGACCATTAACAGTAAATGGGTGTGTCAAGTTATAAATCTCAGCAGCCAACACATGCATATGTGCAAGGTCAATCTATCTCATATTAATGACATTCCCTCTACTAGGGAAGGACCTATTCTTTTTCAAAATCAATATTGCCAATTTTTTCATCTTAAAAATACATTATTTAAAGCTTTTAAAGATGACTGATAGGTATCATTTTAAATTCTTTCTTTTAGTGCATTCCTGCTCTTATCTCTATTTGTTTCTGTTCTCCAATATCTCTAGGTAATCAAGAGCTTTATTCCTTTTCTCTAAAGTGATGTTGATTATTGATATTATTTCTGTGTAGAGCAATATCTCCTTTTGTTTAGGCTTGCCTCATTCTATGTAAATGAGAATTGCATTGAACACCTAATCTTTCCTCTGCTGTCCAGTGCTGGGAAAATAGTCCTGCAACTCCTTTCATTCTGGGCCTTGACTGGTCAGTCAGAAAGAAAAGTAAACCAGTAAATGAGTGACCCCCATGCTCTCTGTCTCTTATGGGAGACTTATAAATGAAGGGGAACCTCTGCAAGAATCGAGTTCATTGACCAATTTCGAAGCTAGTGGAGTCACAGCACAAGAAGGGAGAGATAGGTTGGGTGTTGAGAGATTTCCTACATCAACAGTACTTTAGATTAGCAATGAGGAATTAGGTAATCAATTTTAGATGTTCCATAAATGTCCTGATTGTCCATTTCTTGGGGTCCACAGACAAGGGAAATCAAGAATCTGGATAAAGGACTGACCTTATCATGAAACCAAATTGCTATAGTTACAATACTTCACTCATAATAGATGTGGGTAAAATGTTGTGGCCATGCCTAAAGAAACTATCACTTTTCAGGTTTTAGATATACACCTAGAGATAAGAGGTTTGAGAAATCTTTCGTGTGCTCTAATACAAATCCCTAGACTGTGGAGCACATGGCCATAAAGTCTGTGTCAACTTCACAAAATAATTTTTGGAGATCAAAACTACATCATATCCACATTCTCTTTCCTGTCTCTAAGACATACCATTACCACTCATTGTTTTCTAATTCATGGCCTGTTTTTTAACCTGCTTTTCTTTAACAACAGTTATACAGTAACAACAGTTACTGTGTGAATGTGATCTTTGTTTGACTACACAATTTCCCAGCTATAAAGCAATGGGTTGGCTGCACTGCACATTGAGTGTATAATGGAATGGGCACAGATAGGAACCAGGGCTTTGGATGAGGAACAGGATATACTCTAGGAGAGTAGAAGAATGTCTACTAAAAAATTGAAATTTTCTAGACTGGGTCTCTGTCTGCTGGGCTAAAAGGGTAGAGCTTTAAAGGACTGTGCTGTGTGAGTCATTTGATCTCTGATCACCAAATAGGTGAGTTGCTAGTGTTCTGAGGCACAGTTGAATGTCCCTAGCCAATGAGGGACTCTAAGAATGCTTTGCAATCAATAGTAAGAGTGGCAGGTAGCTTGTAGATTCTTTTTGGGATAATCCTCTACTTCTCCTGTAATGAGCTGTAGGGAAGAACACAAGCTATGCCATGGTGAGAATAGATATTCAGAGAAGGTGTTTTGAGCTGTTATTTCTGCTTGGATGGACTCTTAGCCTGAATATGATTTTGCTGGTCCATGTGCTGACCTGGGCAGTCATCTTTGTCCTCTGTGCCTCCCTGTATATGGATTTCCTAGGTAGGAGACTCTGTAGCCCTAGCATGGGAGGATATGCTTGTAATATCTTAGTTCATTTTGCCCACACAAGCATGCTTTTGGTTTGCAGTGGGAGGACAGAGTGGAAAAATGAGTGTCTTGTTTCTAGAAGTTCTGAATATTGCATTCCACTTTCAGGTTTGTCTACAAATGTTACAAATAGTTTAAAAACTATTAGAAAGATGGTGATGTGGATCACCCTTTGGGAAATACATGATTACAATGCTTTTAACTTTCTGCTACCACCAGCTTCAATGGTATGTTTCAGTGAAGTCTAGTTTCCAGGGACAAAAGGCATTTCTGAGCTGTAGATGTTTCTCAGGTGTGCATGGTGTTGGCAGGTAGATAGGGCAAAATTGACATCTTGTGATGTAATCCATGGGACAGGAAGCAGAATAAACATAACATAGAATTCAGTAATTCTATGTTGCTTTTGGATTGTGAAAGAGTGGGGCTGGGTTTACCTGAAAGCAGGAGGCCTAAAGGGCTGCATAGTCATAGCAAGAGATCACCTCCTTTTGCAGTGAGACCTCTAGAGCATGGGGCTTTTGTCTTTGGAAAACTATCATTAGCTTGAGTGTCAGAAACAATTATACAAGAGTCACTTTGAGTTAATTTTTTGTGGTAGTTGTGAAGTCTGAGCTTATTTAGTTTCTATACACATAGAATTATAGTTGCCTGGGTAACAGTGATCAAGATCACACTTTTCTGGTTAAGTTTCCTTTGTTCTCTGATTAATAGTTGACTGTACTTTCCTGCCTTTATTTTTGGTTCTTGTATCTGTCTCCTTAATTCTTTCATAAATATTTTACACAATCTCAAATGTTATTGCTTTATAATAAGTATAGAAGTCATATTAGCCGGGTGGTGGTGGCGCACGCCTTTAATCCCAGCACTCGGGAGGCAGAGGCAGGCGGATCTCTGTGAGTTTGAGGCCAGCCTGGACTACCAAGTGAGTTCCAGTAAAGTCGCAAAGCTACACAGAGAAACCCTGTCTCTAAAAACCAAAAAAAAAAAAAAAAAAAAAAAAGAAGTCATATTAGGTCAATCTGTGTATTTTTTCATAATTCCATTGATCATCCTGAGTGTTTTAACTATGAAAGTAGCTCTGTAATTAGCTTTCTTGTTATAAATTGTTGGGCATTGTTGTTTGATTGTATTTATTTTATACTGCAGATTTACCATAAGCAACATCTTAAATTTGGTGCGTCATGTTCTCAAAGAATTTTTTTTCTTTTTTATTGATTTAGGTTTTGTTGTCCTTGTTAATCTGTGAAAGCCTTTAAGTTTATTAGATAAAGCATATTATGTGTTTTAGAAGTTGGCTCAGCACCTATTCATTTTGGAGATGTCCTGAGTTCAGATACCAACACTCAATTGAAAGACTCATAACTATCTACTCTTGCCTATCTGGTATACAGATGGGAAACATACTCTCTCATGCAAAAACCTGCTAAAATAGCAATAAACTATTTTTGAAAAGTGTTTGTGACTTACAAAGTAATTACAGCATACCAATGTGCTTTAAGTGTACACTGATTCTTTAAAAATCTCTTACCTTGAATTTTGTTTTAAAAAGTTTTCATTTCTTCACTCTGGTGCAGACTTACAGGCAATTATCAGTCAAGAAAAACAGATGTTGTCTAAGTGATCCTAACAGATATCCTTTTCTTGATCATAAGAGAATGAGATCCTTTTAGTAGTCAAAAGTGTTTTCTACAAAGTTAAAATATCAGAGGGCTTCATGTGACTCTCTCCCAATTTCAGTGGGAGATGTGCCTCACATAACACATTTTCTATTATTGGCAAAGGAGAGAATGAGTATATTGGATGAGTGATGGCCAGTGATTTCTTGTGGTTGATTTTGATTAGAATCTTGTCATTCTTGTTTAATGAACCATGATATATATTTGTTGTTCTGTCTTTATGTCTCATTTCCTTTTCAGTGGTCCTATCTATGTTTTTAGTTTTATTATCATCTAATTATATTGCCGTTTCTCTGGAAAGTGTTTGGCCTTCACCAATTTTGTATAACATGACAGTATGTTGTGAAAATTCTGACCTCATAGAACTAGTCTTTACTGGTAGCCATAAAATAAATATTTGGAAAGTGGGATACTTGGAACAATTTGGATTCTCTGAGGAGAAGATGCATAAAACATTTTTGCATTTAATATTTGTGGTTTAGAAAAATCATTTTAAATCTTTATCAGTACTGTATAAGGATGCAACTGTTGAAGATATTGAAATTTTAAAGTCTATTTAGGCTTATAATAAAGAACTTTAATGTTTTGTGTAATAAAAACAGACCTTGTTTTTTTTTTTTTTGACACATTCTTTCTATATAGGCCTGGCTGTCCTGGAACTTGCATGTCGATCAGGCTAACCTTGAACTCAGACAGATCATCCTGTCTCTGATTCTTAAGTGCTTGGAATGAAAGCTTACACCAGCATGTCTGGTCTTTATTTAGCTTCTGTGTAACAGTCTCAATATGTGTCCTTGATGGGCCTAGCATTGCTGAGTAGGGCAGGCTGACTTCAAGAACAGAGAGTTGTTTGCTTCTGAATCCAGAGCCCTGGAATTCAAATATATGTTGCCATACCCGGCTGAGATATTTTTGTATGGCTACTAAATGTCAGTGTTGGTTTTGCTTTGAGAAAATATAACAACACATGTGGGCTAAAAATTTGGGGCCTCATTTACTTATTTTGCGACCTGCTCTTTAGCAGACCAGGGTGACCTTGAACTCTATGTTTATCTGAGGATAACTTTGTCTCAATGCTCTTAGCCCCACACCAGCCAGTGTCCAGTTTATGATATATAAATATGAAATATGAAAATGTTGCTCTTTTTTTCATACTGCATAGGTTTTGATTCAGAGATAAAGAATAATATTGTCTTTCATTCTGTCTGTGTTATCTTTGTTTGATTTTTGTCTTTTTGGTCCATGTCTACACAAATTATTTATGAATTATTATTATTATTCAGCTTTTCTTTGAAAAAGTTTATGGCTTAGAACTATGATTTTTTGTGTATCTTAGATTTATTATGCTAGACATCTTCATCATGTAGTGAGACCCAGGCAGGACTCATGCTAGGCAGTGGCTCTACCACTGTACTTCTTTCTTCCTTAGGAATACTTGTTTGATATGTGAAAATATTTTTCTTTCTTTCTTTTTTCTTTTTTTTTTTTGTTTTTTCATGACAATTTTTCCCTGCATAGTTTTGGTGCCTGTTCTGGTTCTTGCTCTGTAGCCCAGACTGGCCTCAAACTCACAGAGAGCCACTTGGCTGTGCCTCCTGTGTCCTGGGATTTAAGGCGTGCACCACTGCCAAGTGGTGTGAAAATATTTTTTCTTCGGTACAATCTCAGTAAATAGATCTTGTCCTTTGCCTAATGAATTTTGTGGATTAGTTTTCACTTCATCTACTTTTCTTATAGTAAGATAATTGTGATGCTACATGACTTCATTTCTTGGTTTTTAAGACTTTTTGTTTCATATATCCTATTTTTGAAAAAAGACTCATGCTTTTCTTGTGGATA